>NC_142206.1:0-1377500 GCF_049639895.1 Pseudopodoces humilis | reverse complement strand
AAAAATCCCCAATAATTTATAACAGCTTTGAGAACAGCTAGAACAGGAAAATGCTAACTACATTCCTGTTCTCGCTGGTGAACAGAACTTAAGGCATTTATTCCTGCCTCTGAGAAGAAAGTTGTTAAGAACATCTCTAATTTTTTTAAATTTACATGGATTTCAATTGATTTTATTTCTGATTCTTAGTGCACTTCTTCCTTTTGGGGTTTTTTTTTTGTGGCAAAATTGAACGAACACTGGTGGAATCCAGTGGTGATGGAAGGCATATTAACTGCAGCTGACACTAGAAATAGTACAGGGAAGCAAAGGCAGTGGCTGAATTATGCCAGATGAAAAAACACAGTGCTTTGGTAATACATCTCAAGATATGTGCCATATATACATATATATATATATATGGTAGCAGTTTATTTATCTCACTGTGTTTTAATTTTCACATTTACATCGTTCAATCTCCCAGTTCAAGTTCAGCAGTTTGATCAGGCAGTTGAAATTCCGTGTTGGCAAGAGGTGGGAAAAGTTTTTGCAGATGGTTTAGAAAGCTTCTCTGCAGGGACCAGATGTGGCAGATTGTACCAAATAGTCAAACACAGAACCATCTCCCACTGTAGGAATTCTCCTTATGTGGTGCTTCCCTTCAAAATGAGAACAGTCAAACCTTTCCTCATAAAAAAAATTATCCAATGTAACACACAGAACCTGCTCAGCAACTACCAAATTATTCTGGGACTTGTTACTGAAATTAAAAAAAAATATCAAGGCACTGCTGAACCTTGTGATGGTAGAGATAAATCTTTCCAAAGTTAAAAGTAGAGAAAGAGCCAATGGAAAGAAGAATAAGGAGGGAAATGAAGGATGCTCAGTGCTTGCTGACTTGTGTTTTAAACAGTACAAAATGATTTGACTACAACACAGCACTAACACCAGTGCAGTCTTAAGGGGCATAAATACAGATAATTATATAAATTTGCAATTGCCATAAATTGAAAGGAGAAAAAAAAACCCCTTGATGCAGGAAGGAATTATAACTTGATTTATCAGGATTAATTTAAATAAAAGTAGGAGTAGAGTTTAATGCTGCTGTGGAGTAGCTCTCTCAAAAGCTCACAGAAAAAATCACTCCCTAAAGAGGCTGTGGAGTTTATGTGGGAGGGGAATCAGGGAAGTCTCTTGCAAACTTGCAGGAGAAGACTTGCAGAAGGTTGCTGCCCTTCAAAATAAAGATCTCAAATTCCACTTCAGCTGCAGCAGCCTCGTGGTTCCAGCGTGCCCTGGGAGCTCTGTGGGATGCTGGAAGCACACGAGGACAGATGTTCAGAGCATCCCCATCTCTGTGGCTTTTTAGAGGATCTCCTGAAAGAGTTCAGATCGTTCATCCTGCCTGGATCTCTGCTGATCCAGAAACCACGAAGTTTTTACTGGTTCTGCCCTGAAAAAAAGGTCAAATTCCCACCAAATCCCTTACAGTCATTTTTAATGACTCCAATTTTTTAATGATGTGATTTTTAATGATGGAATGATGACACAAATTTCACCACTGCAAAACAGGCCTTATTACAATGACTCAGTTCAAAACCCCAAAAAAAGCAAAAATACATGAATTTTTCATCTAAAAGTATTTTGAGCTGTTTTGATGGTGGGTTATTTTGCAAGGACTACAATAAATATACCATAATTACAGACATCTGTAAGAATGCTGCAAGTCCTGCCCACCAGCACTGGGCACAGCTTTTTCCAGCAGAGTCAAATGCAAAAAGAAATCTCTGTATTTGAGTCAATGGGAAATCACAAATCTCAGCCCAGAGCAGGCAACCAGAAATTAGTTTTGGGTCATCAGCTTATTTAAAAATCCAGCAGGTTCCAATTATTTAATGCTTTACATTGATTTAAAAAAAAAAAAAAGTCAGTGAGAATCCCTTGCACAAAATTCCAGCTTTATCCAGGAGAGAGTGAAGTGCAAATGCCTGACAGTATTTCAAGAAGGATTTGTCAAAAAAAGGGAAAAGCTTTCCCTTTGCTTCAAACAAACCTTTTCTCAAAAGCTGCCAACATGTTCTAATGAAAACAAAATAGAATTTCAAGCACTGCTGTGACAGGACCATAACTCAAGATGATACAGATAAATTGGATAAATCATATGAAATTAGGGATATGACATTCTGTGAAGATAATAAGTGGTTGTGGAACTGTTAACACTTTGTGCTCCAAAGCTGAGCTAAAATCTCACTCTGCTGAGAATTCCTGTCTCAATATATCTTCATTTTACTTGTGAAAAATCAAGACAGAAATATTTTGCTACTCGATTAGATCATTAAAATTCTATTAGATCATTAAAATAAAAGTGCTTCCAAGCTAGAACTGGTATTATGGAGGGTCAATTGATTTTGCCTTTACAATTTGCATGTTTTAGGCTTATTTGTTGTTTATTTCGGCAACAAGCAGTAGCTGGATGAAGCAAGTCACAAACTGCTTAATTTATTTCTCTTCTTTTCCCCAAAAAAAGCACAAGGCATGGCCTGAGCTGGTTCCCACTCTGCCTAAATACTTGGATTTTTCATCTGTGTTCACTGGTGTCAACCCACAACTCTCTTGCCTTTTCTCAACAACGTGAAGACCAAGTGGAAACCCAGAAACACTTTAATTGTATTAAATGAGATGCACCACGTAATTCATGGCAATCAAATGCAAAACCAGGTAAAAATTCATCATTTACTCAGCAGTATCTAAAGGGTTTCAGCACTGGTGAGACACATTGAGTGAAACAGACTGAAAGCTTCAGCACATACCAATTTTTCCATTGTGACAAAGGCTTTTTCTGCCCCTGATGATGATTCCACATGATATAAAGTCCTTTTCATTTCCCCCATTTAAGTCTCTTTTATTCAACACTACAGAAGGAATTCTTTTCTGCTTGGTTTTCCATCAGCCTGAGGGGTTTTGGAGGATCATAACTACTGAGATTATTAATCAGACAATGCTATTTACAGACACGAAGACTGAGCTGCTCCACTGCTGCAGCACAATTACTGGAAATCTGAAACTGGAATTTAATAATCTGAATTACTGGAAATCTGAAACTGGAATTTGATAATCTGAATTACTGGAAATCTGAAACTGGAATTTAATAATCTGAATTACTGGAAATCTGAAGCAGTGTGATGGATTTCTATTGCACTGCACAGCCTTGCTCAGTAATGCTTCTATGGAGACTGCTTCATATCAAAAAATGGTATAAAACTGTGGGTTTCCTCTGTGAAATCGAATAATTGTGCTCCAAAACCCATACCTAGGGTCAGAAGGAACCCAGCATCATTTTCCTTCATTTGAACTCTCTTTCACTCAAGTGTCTAGAATTTTGGATCTTAACCATTCATGTCCCACTTTATTTTCAATGTTTGAAAAGTCAGAGTTGGAGCTCTGACTTGCTATTTCTGTCTTGGATGTATTATTTGGGAATATAAATCCAGAGAAAATAAAATTATTCCCTAATATGATGCTCCTTTGCCTTTACATTTCTTCCTCATAATCGCTTCAGGCTTCAGAGGTGGCAATACCAGGAAGAGGTAATGATTGTTCCAGGTAAGGAATTAGGATCAGGAAGAGAGAAATTCCAAAGAAAGATGGATTTCAAAGCTGTGTGATTGAGTGGGAAGCTGAAAAACCTCTTTTCAGGGATGTCAGTGTCCCTTTGGTCCCAACAGCTGCCCTTTACTTTGTGCACAATAATCCCATTATTGGGGCTTTTGGAACTCGTGCAAGGGTGATGGTGCACAGTTTTATTAAAATTGATAACAAGTGTAAGAACAAGCCCCAAACTCCTCTCATTATCCTTCAGTGCTCATTTGAATTGTTACTCCTCGAGAAGAGATTGGGCTTGCATAAGCAAGCAGTTCTAATTAATGCCAGCTATTTCACAATTAAACAGCAGTAAAAGCAGTACTTTACATCAGTAGTTTAATAATGCTGAGAACTCTGCTGATCCTATTCTAGATCTGGAGAAAATCAGGTGTGGACACTGGAGGGATTGGGCAGACCTGGCTACCAGGAGCTGCATGGAAATCTTGGGCTCTGAATTAACCTGAGGGTTCAGATTCAAAGCAAACTCAGAGGTTGTGGCAATCACCACGAGAACATCACTGGCACAAATAAAGCCTGGAGAGTCCAAAAGCACAAAGATGAGGCCACAGTGTTTGTAATGTGCGTGCAGCCCTGACCTGGAGGGACCAAAATAGCACAGTTCACCTGCAGCTTGCAAAAAATAAAAATAAAATATCCAGAATCACTAATTAGGAGAGAGTCACAGAGCATATTTGCAGTAATAACCTGAAAGAGAATGGCCAGTATGGATTTCAAAGGGAAAATTTTTCTGCACAAAGACGGTTATAAAAGGTTTTGGAGCTGATTATGGCAGCTCATTCAAACTGTTTGATATTCAAAAGGCATTTGATGGCACATCTCCTGCTGAAAGCCATAGGAAAAATAAATTTGGGTCACATAGAAGGAAATATCCCACGGTGAGGACTAATTGCATTCATCTTTTATTTATGCATGGAAACCTCATAAAACATTCCCTACCCCAGTGACATCCAAAGACTTTCCAGACTGAGCTATATTTAGGGCTCTGCTCTGCTCCCTGGAGAGGGAGGTTCTGCCACGCTCTAGGATCTGGCTCACTAAAGATCCTCAAATCCTAAGAGCAGAGGGACTGTAATAAAAAATGTAAATTAATGGAGTTCCACATTAATAACCCATCACATCTTTCTGTCCACTCTTGCCTGACAGATAATAACATTTTTTTGGGCAGACATGGATTTTTTATCCTTTTTACCCAAAGCAGGGTTGGGTTTCAGGAGCTGGCTGTGTGCAGGTGCTCCAAGCCATGACTTAGCAGCATCACTCCACGTTCCAGCTCCAGTGACCCCATCCTTGTGCATCCTGAGCACAATTCCAGGCATTCCAATGTCATTCCCCCTCTCAGGAATCACTTTAACCACGGGTGGCCTCTGCTTCAGTCCTGTTCTTTCATTTTTCTGCTTCCCCCTGCAACCTGGCTGCTCCTGCACCGTCTCACATCCTGCTGAATTTGGCATTTTCCTAAGGATCAATGCCACAGAGAACGAGAGGAAAAAATTCCGTCCTTTTCCTTGTTCCATACCACAGATTATGAACGTGAAGGGCCGTGGGAGAGTGAAAGCAACTCCACTCTCAGAAAGAATTCCGAGCACTAAAACTTCTTCCAAACCATTTCACAGGAGATGAGCTTTTATTTGCAGACAAATGAATTTCTGAGTGATTTCATCAAAGAACAAAACAGCTGCTGCGTATTAATGCTGGGACACTTTTAATTTGGGCATTTTGAAAGGCCTTGATTTTTTGATTTTTTGATTTTTTTTTTTAAATGAAAATTTGAAACGGAATTTCAGAAGAATAAATTTTACAATAAATAAGCAAACAAATAAAAAACAACAAATAAACAAGTAAACACATACATACATAAATAAAATTAATAAAATAAATAAATAAAATAAATAAATAAATAAATAATAAAATAAATAAAATAAATAAAATAAATAAAATAAATAAATTAAATAAATAAATAAAATAATATAAATAAATCAATAAAATAAAATAAAACAAAATAAATAAAATAAATAAATAAATATAATAAATGAAATAAATTAAATAAATAAAATAAATAAATAAATAAATAAATAAAATAAAATAAATAAAATAAGTAAAATAAATAAAATAAATAAAATAAATAATATAAATAAAAAAATAAAATAAAATAAATAAAATATATAATATAAATAAAAAAGATAAAATAAAATAAAATAAATAAAATAAGTAAAATAAATAAAATAAATAAAATAAATGAAAAAAAATAAATAAAATAAATAAAATTAACCATGAAGTATGTCATTGCTATGCTAATAAATTTATATGCACAAGCCTGCTGGTTGGCTCTCAGGCCACCTGGCATGGGCTGGCTCGTGTCACACTGCTCATGTCCCTTCCCTGCCAAGCCAGGCTGAGTTCAGATGGCAGATTGGGAGGGCATCTGCCCAGCACTGATTCCTGAATCCTGCCTCCATCCTCTTTGGGAAAGTGTGAGAGAGCTCAGGCCAGAAGGGAGCAAAAAGGGTGACAATAGAGAAAATAATAACATGATGAACAGTGAAGTTCCTGTCATATATCTATATATATTAAATATATATGTGGATATATAATAAATAAATAAATAAATAAATAAATAATAATATATAATATATAGAGAATATATAGAATATATAGAATACATATACATACATATATTTGTACATATATTATATATGTTGCAAATAATAATATTATATATTATTACATATATTATATATGTAATAGATATAATAATAGATATAATATATAATTATATACTATAATTATAGATATTATTATAATTATAGATATTATATATTATTTTATATTATATATTATATAATATATATTTTATATGCATTAGAAAATAATATTCTGACATATATCTACATATATATGTAGATATATTATATATGTTACAAATAATAATATTATTTGTATAATATAATATTCGTATTTATAATATTTGTATAATATAATATTTGTATTTATAATATTTCATATTATATATAATAGATAAAATATATAATTATATATTATAAGTGTATCTATTATTATAATTATATTATATCTTTTTTATATTATAATTATTAAAATAAAATATTATGCATTAAATATTATACATTATACATTATACAATATATATTATATATTATACATTATACAATACATATAATATATAATATATAATATATAATATATAATATATTGTATATTATATATTATATATTATATATTATATATTATATATTATGTATTATATATTATATATTATATATTATATATTGTATTTTATATATTATATATTATATATTATATTATATTTTATATTTTATATTTTATATATTTATATATTTGTATATTTATATTCATATTAGGAAATAATATTCTGATAAACACTGCTTAATTTAGTGAGAATCAATATATCCTGAGTGCTGTTGAACTGAAAAAATGGTTCTTTGTAGATCAATACCAACAGCAGGTATTCTATACATATCTAAGCACTGCTAATTGAAATAGAGGTTGCACAGGAGCCAATGGCTCAGTCAGTTTGGGGCCTAAAAATTTCCTTTTCTTGTGTCACGAGGAAGGCTTGGAAAAGGAACAGTGGCCACACAGCAGTTTTCCTTCTTTGCTTCCTCACCTAAGAGTTTTATGAAGGTATTTTTAAGGAAATGAGGGAACAGTCAGCCAAGAGCACCAAATCTGCTGCACCAGTTCTGTTGGTGCAAGTTATTGTGTCTTTTGGCATAAAAAACAAGGCATGAAGCTCCCTTAGCCTAAGAAGGAAGTCCTAAAGTTGAGCCAAGCCTGGTTTTAAACCGTAGAAACATTTTCTTGTTCGCTGAAGGTCAGGAAAATATTTCAGGCAGCTTTTATCCCTCTGCAAAAGCTGTGAATGCTGCTTGTGCCTGCTCTAAGGGAGAAAAGCTGAATGGGACAGGAAGAGAACGGGATGCTGCTTCTTAATTTTGGCTGCCTACAAACCCAGCCAGGATCCAGCTGTAGACTTTGAACATAAAGCACTGAGCTTTATGAGATATCCTCACAACCACGAAATGCTTCTTCACCTCTGCCTTTGAAACAAGCACCTGTAAGGATCTCCAAACTCTCACACAGCTCTTGGATCTGATTCTATTATAGCCTCTTGCAACAGCAGATAAAACAGCTCATAACAGGGCTGGAGCAAGAGCATTCAGCACATTTCAGCCCACTGGTATTATTTAAGTTCCAGATAAATTTTACTCTCAACAATTAAATCTTGCTGTTTGTTTTAATTAAACGTTCTCTTTGTTCATTAAGCGAGGTTAAAGAATTACTTCATTTATCAGAGCCCAGCAAAGGATTTTTCCCATGCTAACAGCCCTAATCTTCTGTCTCTTTAGGAACTATTTTTGCTTTTCAATGCTTTCTGTTGAGCTTTTCAAAAGCACTGACTTCAAACCCTTCCCTTCTGCATCCATCTTTCTGCATATATCAAACACTGCACACACACAGAATGATCAGCTCATTCACAAACCCTGAACATCCTGAAAGCTTTCCCTACCACAACTGGAGCCCCAAGAGCCTGCAGGATAAACTCTACAATCCCTAAATGAGAAAAAGGATCTCCTGGCTGGAATTGGTGCATCCAGCCCTTGGTGAATGATCCCAAGATCTCATCCAGAAATCAGGTAATTATTGCTGCTCTGCATGGGCTGCAGTGAGGAATTAGGGGATCAGGCATCTCTGGGATTGAAGATTCCTGGGAAACCTGCCAACAACCCCTTCCTGCAGGACTGCTCCTCACCCAGCTCTTTCATTCTGACAAGTTTTCTAATTGCTGCTCTGTGACCCTGCTCAGTTTTCTGCAACAACTGGGATGGTGACATTAGCATAAAACACCTCTACTAACAAGACCAATATTCAAAGGTTATTTCTTTTGTCTTGTGACACATCACAGGTTATTGCTGCTTCCTTTTCCTGCACTGGCAGAATACTGGCAGTGACTTCAAAATTCCCAACTTTCCTGCAAAGTGCCCTTAAAAAGCAGAGCACAGAGGGGGCTCCTGCTCTCTGCTGCACTCATTTACACCAAGGGATGCAAAATAACAAATGACAGCCAAAAAATTGTTAAAAAATTGTTAAAAAAGCTAACAAATTGCTCAAGTTTGCAGATCTCTCCTTCTCCAGAAAAGGAAAGAAAAGAAACTTCATGTAACTAAATCTCATCTCCATTTATACTGAAGTGAGGGTTCCTAAAAGAGCCTTGCAAAATTATCTGGAGAAGGATGGATGAGGTGCACTGGAAGTGGATTTGTAAATAGCAGGAGAGTAGTTTTGTCTTGATCATCTCAATCTTTAATCATAAAACAGATTTTTATTTTTTTATGTTCATGCTGAAATTCACAGGAAACTTTGCTACCAAATTTTTCCTGTATCAGAATTCTTTTGTTTTCTGTAGGTTTTCCTGTGTACCCTTCAAATCCACAAATATTTCATATTGCAAGGGTAAGAGGGACAAGCTTACAAAACTTAATAAGCAAAATCAATTAATTCAACTTGACTGTACAAGAATATGAAGTCAACTGTCTTACTTAAATCATTGTAATATCAAAACCAAGAGGAAAAAAACCCTCACAGGATCAGGGTGGTATAGCAGATTTAGCATAGAAAACAGTGAAAAGGCAAAATATTCAGTTTTTAATGATGTTCCTAGAACCTCTCATGAAATTTTGGTCCCAATCACGTGACTGAAGGTTTTGCTGCAAACTTGGCTGAGTCCAGATTTGATTTTCCCTGTTTTCTTTCTCCTCCCTTTTACCTTTTACCCAGAAAAGAGAAATATTCACAGTAATTCCTTGATGGCGAGCACTTCAAAGGATGAATATCTACTGAAGATATACAACAAGGAATTTATTTTTTTTTTAATTATAAAAAAAAAGTGTAGAATTTTCTGGAAGTGTGAAAATAAAACTACTTAAGCATATGACAACATTGCCCATTTAGCCTGATAAATATTCTGGAGAAGAACTAACACAATCCAGTGACACAGACTTTAAATTAAAAATATAAAAAATGAAATACCTCAGCATGAAATAATGAACACTGCAGCTCCATCCAATACATGTTATCTAAGATTTAACTTCTTCAGGAGAACTCAGCATGCATGACCTTTAAAAAATCAACTTATAAATACTAATTGGGGTAAGCTGTATAGACATGTATGTCTGCTGTGATGAAAATAACCTTCCCAACCAAATCCTGATGCAGTCTTCCCTCATTTCAGATTTTCATACCTTGGGATATGCCCCAATCCTTCTTCAAATGAGGCTCTATCATGTTGGTAGGTTTGAGATACAGCAGAAATAGGTGGCAACAAAACCCACCATTATTTAATTTAAACAATTTCATGATCTGCCCTCTCAGCTTTCAGTCTCATATAACAATTCTCTGAGATTCTGTGATTTAAGGGAGAAAAAAATTTCTTGTGACTGGAAACCCAAAACCATTAAAGAAGACAAGGGTAGCATGAGCTCTTTCTGCCTAAAAAATATGTTTGTCTTTTTTTCTTTTTAATCACACCCTAACAAACTACAATAACTCTGCTATAGCCAGGTCACAGTGTGAGTTGTTTCAGGAATATTGATGTCCAAAATTTTCCTAAGAGATCTAGAGATCTCAGGAAAAAAAAAAAAAAAAAGAGGTGATATAAATAACAACTAAAACTACATAGTAACCTTTTTTTTTAATGGCAACGTTTGGTCCATGATAATCTATCAATGAAATAATGATAAACTTTGTGGGCAGAGAAAGAAAATCTCTTTTCTTAGGCCAATTAGCAAAGTTCAAAAAGCCAGGCTGGGCAGAGATGGATGAGCATTGCTTGTTTACTTCTCCAAATGCACCAGCTCCCCCTGCAAGATTTCCCCCTCGATGAATGGTTTCATTAGCAGTGATGATTTCATCAGTTTGGCACCTGTCTGTTCCATGCACTGCCAGCAAAGCCTCTCCAGGCACCAAGGGAAGACTCTGGCCCTGGAGCAACCACTTAAACCAATCTGTCATTTTTTTGTTTCTATGGCAACATGCATCTGGCTGCTTTCCCGAGCTGATAGCCGAGTTACCCTCCCAGTCATGTTCCTCGATTTTATCTCTCTTAAGCACTGTAAAGACATCTCACTCTCATGCTCACCTGTTTGGGAGAAATTCTGGTTTGCCTGTCAGTCCTGGCTGCTGTTGGCTCAGCCTTGATGGAGTTTGCAGATCTTCTTTTGGCTGACAGCTCCAGCCCATCACACAAACCCCACACAAGGCAGCTCCTGCCCTCTCATCTGGCTCAGCCTGACAAACCCCATCCATTCTGCTGCCTCAGTTTGTCAAAGGTCTTCCAGGGCACTGAAACTCTGTACTTCTTAATAACTGCAGGCCCTCCATTTTCAATTTCAAGTGCTGCACATCTTTTTGGTTAATGAACTTTTTCTCTGCCTCCTACACTGACATATTCTCCAACCAATACCTATCCCAAAAAGCCAGGTTAGTCTGGGGAAGCCTCTTGGCATATCAACCAAAATATGTTCCAATACCCAAGGAACCAAATGCATCCATTCAATTCCTTACTGTCAGTCTGAAAATTTACCCCAATATTTCATTGATTTTCCTGTTTGCTATAGTTGCTAATGTGTCAAGAGGGATATTTTCTTACCATTTCCATGCCTTATGGTAACACCTCTTAAATACACTCTTGGAATCATCTGAGCTAATTCCCATTAATTTATTTCCTGCACAACTGACCACAGCAGGTCCTTGTCCAGGACCTTCCTGCAACAGACCAAGAAAAAAGCTTTCAAATAAAAATCAGCTGACAGACCAGTCCTTGTTACTCCCAGTGCCAAATGAAAGTTGCTGTCCTGTTCGTATAAATTTGAAGAACCTCTCACTTTGGTCTTTCTGTGCCCATCATGACAAAAAATGAAGAAATCTTCTGCACTTTAAAAATTCTGCCAGTGGCACAGGAACATTTCCTCCATCAGAAAGGGTACAGTGTCCCCAGGAGGGAGCCTGCAAACCATGGATCCTAGATGCTGCTGCATTAAAGGTTAAAAACTGTGAGCATAATCATGATGCAGCTTTTCCTAAGTGTACATTCTTTATGTATTTCCTCAAAATGAATACTTTAAACAGCACCCTGGCTTCACCTTCAAAATTCAAAGCAGTTTTCTCCTGCATCAGCAGAGGGAAAGGTGGGCTTCCCTCGTCTCACCAAAGTGCAGCTTATTGCAGAGGCCCTTGTGACTATGAAGAAAAAAATCTTGATTTCACCACGACTTTAAAACACAAAATCCATCATATTGGCAGTAGGTGAGAGTACAAAATGGGTGTATTGAATAGTTCAGCTCTCCTCTGCAATACTTACAGCTCCTTCCTCTGAAGTCTATCAGAAAGTGCTTCAGAGCTCCTTAAACAAAACCTTCCTTGGTTTGATTAATTAGGGCAGGCAGAACTCTCTTACAAGTCTAGTATTGTGTCTTAATTAATTGCTTAATGTTTCTTTTGCCTTGGGAAATTTGATTAATGGTCTTCCAATCAAACATCTGGTCATACACAGAAGCAATCACTTACCCCTCTAATGGAGTGAACAGGTCAGAAAGGCTGGGGATGGTGCAGATAAGGTTGGTCCTGCACTCAGAGTCCATTTTAGGGGATTTTCAGAAAAATTCCTTCCTGGCCTTGCTGAGGAAACCGGTTCTGTCCTTGTTTGCAGGTGTAAATCAGCGTAACATTCAACAAAACATCCCCCCACACTCAATTTTGCCTTTTCAGAGCTGGTGCTACCTGCTCCCTCAAACCAGGAACAAACCAAAAAATGAAAAACCCCACATTCTTCAAGCTTGGCTGATCCCAACCCTCTCTTAAGGATTTTCTGTCTCTGCCATCCTGATTTCTTTTCCCTCAGCCAGCCATGCCATTCCTATTATTTTTCTGTGGAGAAAGAGCACCGAGCTCTCACGGCGCTTGAGGAAAAATCCGCGGGCTTGTGTGACCACACGGAATTCTCCCCCCTCCCCAAAACCCTGCCAGTGTAGCTCAGACCCCCTCAGGCAGTGAGTTTTACACTTTCAGCCAAGCAGGAGCCATTTCTGCCCAGTTCAGCCCCAAAGTTTCCAGCAGGATCCGTGGCCCGGCGTGGGAACCGCGCGGAAAATCCCGCGGCGAGGTTCCGTGGGGTGGGAGAGAGCGCCGAGCTTGTGAGGTGAAAAGAGTCCACAAAGAGCTCACAGTGGCACCAGCCTGCTCAGAACAGCTTCCAGAACACCTTCAGTCTCTCAAAAACAGTTTCTACCCTTAAACTGCAGCTCTAATTCCTGTAATTTTGAAGCGTTTCTACAGGGACGTTAAATGTTCAGGGTTTTTTTGCCAAGAAAGTATAAAAAAATAAATAGAAAATTAAATTGTAACATTTTGTGGGTTTATTTAAACTTGGGCATCTTGGACAAATCACCTTGAATTAGGAATTCAGTGTTTACATACTAGTTTATAAAATGGGATTTGAGGGTTAAGTATTGGGCTCTAGTTTGCAAATTAAAAGTGATTTTAATAAATATCCCAGTCACTAAACTTGCTCCTAATACTTCCAGATGCTTGTGGAAAAAACAAAAGGACTTTCAAACTCAGAGAAAGATGAAATTAAACTGAAATAAATTTTCTTCTCCTACACATATTATATGACATTGCTCACAATTAATATCCATAGAGTATTTGGAGGTCCCTGGCTATAAAGGCACATGGTGCATTTTTGTACAACTTATTGTGGTTATTAAACACCACGTGAGACTCAAAAAACCCAACATTTTCTGGTACAAATTACTCTTGGGAACGTTGTTAAGCCTTCAGCTTCTCAAGAAATGGGTTGTGTTTGTACCTAGAACAGTGAAAAGAATCAAAAGCAGAGATCAGTGCTTGACTCAGCAGCATCAGTGCACTCCTGTCTGTTCCAGGCCAGGCACTGAAAAGCACCACTCCCTTAATGGGTGGTTCCAAGTGCCCCCCAGGCACAAATATTTAACAATTTATAGAGATGCATTTCCAAAATCCTATTTTAAGCAGCTCTGTGGGAGCTGTTCTGGGTACAGGAAGGCACCTTCGTCTTGTGAGGCTGCAAATCTGAGAAAGTCATCAACAAATGAGAAAGATAAGGTCATTGTTGGAATCAGGACAAAATGAAGAGTAAGAGGTGCTGCCTGAGGTAATGGCTGTTCAGCTATTTAGAGTGCTTTCCATTGACAGTGCCCATTTTTTATCCTCCTGACTCGAAGAAGCCAAATGACAAAATACTCATTTGAGTTAGTCGGTGAGAAATCGTGTCTGAGGCACTCAGGACAGAAAATTTCCTGTGTTGATTTTAGCCCAAATTAGTTTGAAGGACATCTGGGAGGTAAACCATCATCAGGATACATCCCATAATGGACACTCTGATTTATCAACACTGGCAGAAAAAAGAGTTTGGAGATTTGTGGTGACATTTTAAAAAGCAAGAGGAGAAAGCAGCTATTCTTCCTGGCTCGCTTCAGCCAGTAAAGAACTGATCCTATAAATATTGTGATAAATGAATGCAAAGAATTAAATTTTGCCTAATACCTGGGTGGACTTCCATGTTGTTTCACTAAGTAAAATAATACATTGTATGCAATATAAAAATGGAGCTGCTGAATGCCTTTTGAATTTCCTGCTGGTAATTTTTATTGTCAAAACTTTGCATAATACAACTTCCACTGAACAGCAGCAGGACGCAGCTTTTAACTGGAATTGTTGGTTATGTGTTTAGCAAAGGGTGAATTATTCTGCTTATTTATTATTCAGATTAAGTCTTCTAGAAACATTTCCTATTCTATTAATTAATAATTTGAAAGCTACTCGATGCAGAAAGCTGTGAAGAGACAGCTTTTTTAAATTTGATTGTTTCGCGTGCAGAATGTAAAACGCAATTGCAGAAGAGCACATTTTTTTGCTGAGATATGAACAAGCAACCCTGCTACTCATCACCTCTGCTGTGCAGAGCTATTCCTACTTTGTCCTGGCTAGCAGCAATTTACAGGATCCAGAATTAAAATAATCTAAACACTAACATGTAGCGGATCAAATTCCGTCCAGATTATTTCATATTTCTCCACAGCCTGGCTGAAGTACACGGGCAAAAGCTGGCAAATTAGCTAACATTGTTGTAGTTACAATAGCCTGAGGATATGAGCCAGGCAAGATTTATTGGGAGACATGATACCTTTTATTACATCAAGGGATGCAGCTGGAAAAAAAAAGACAAGCGAGGCTTCCAAAGACACCAAGATAAATTCTGAATTATTAGCGTGCACATTGGTGCACATTGGGCCAAGCAGGCAGAGTTTAAAAGCCACAGAACACGGATCTGTGTGCAGATTTAGTCCTTTTTTTGTTTTACTGCAGGATTCCTGTATTTCAGAAATCTCTGAGAGGGCAGAGCTACGTCAGATGGATTATAATCTGTTCTGGGAGAAGCGAGGTTCCTCAGCCCCCATGGGCAGTGCTGAGAATTAAAAGCCACAATCTGTCCAGCTCCCTCTGTTCACCAGTGGTAATTAAACAGACCCTCACAATCTGTATTTTCTCCACAATATTTTGCATACAATGAAGGCTCTGTTAAAATGAGTTTATCAAGACGTGTTTGCCTTCTATTTATAGTTTCTTTCTTTCAGTACCCAGGAGCTCACGCTGGAGACTGATGTTTGAGGTTACAACAAACTCTTTGAGAATTGTAAACTGGCAGTCATTCCTGACATTAGGACAGATGCACCAGAATTACATTCTCCTCACTATTTTCTGACAGTATAAAAGGTATGCCAACTTATAAATAAAAGATTTAAGCACGCTTGCAATTGCAAAATTTATGACTGCTCCTGCAAGCGTGTGTGGTCCAGTGGAATTCAACTCCCTGAATCAATCTTTTACAAAAACACAATAAACTTCCTTCAGGCAAGAGAGCTGTTTGGCTTTTTTTTTTTTATTTATGAGCATATAGTTAATATTACAAGCAGCTATGAAAAAGGAAGAAAAGGGAAATTGAAACATGTGACATTCCAAAAGAGATAAGCACAAATCTCAAAAAGAGGCTTTTAAAATTCAATTGGAGGGCCATTCCATGTTGGGTACTGCTCAGGAAGCTTGCTGTCCTTGGATAACCAGACTTTTATACCGTCACAATTATGTAGTTTATAGCCACCAACACTCTCTGCCATTCCATTTCTGGATGCATCACTCCTGAGCCCTTCATTTGAATACAAAAGCATAATAATATGTTTAATTTTTTATTCAAAAATAATAATTTCTTTTTGAATAAAAAGTGATGTGGACAAGTTTTCCCAGGCTCTCTGATTTGGCTCCCAGGACTCTGAAGGGCTGGGGGAGGCTGCAGCAGGGGAGCAGCACAGACATTAAAGCCTCCTGAGCACACTGCACCACCTCAAAGCCAAAAGGAAACTTTGAACTCCAGCCAAAAGGAAAATAAGCCTGAAAGAGGTGCCAGATGGGAGTGTTTGCCAACTTTTAGGCGGTTCTTTACTTAAAAATACAATTCCATGCAACGACTGTTTACCCTGAGGCTCTAGATCCAGCACAAACTGTCTGCATGCTGTTCTGTATTAAACCACTCTGTGTTCTCTCAAACCAGAGACCCACCACTGTGCACATGAATCCGTGATAAAGGACCCTATTTCCCGAATAACTAATCCCCAATTAACCCCTGAAATCTGCAATGCTGTGCTGAAGCCAGAAGAATCCCATTCTCGTGTCGTGCCTGGCTGTGTCCTCAACTCTGAGGCTGCAGGACTTTCCCCCCCTGCCACTCCCACTGAATCCCATCTGATACAAGCAACAGCAGCACTGCCAGCCCACATATGTCACAACCTGGGAAAAAAAAGGGGTTTTACAGCTGTTCTACAGCATCAAGGATGCTGCTGCACAGAATGGAAGTACATCATACTAATGGTTTACTTGTGTGTTTCTCACTGAGCATAAACTGGCGCTTGCTACCCAGAGGAATCACCCTAGGTGTTCTGGAGTGGGTTGAAATTCCTTTCCAAGAATTAGTCTGTGCAAAAGTCCTGCTGGGCAAACTGATTTTTTTCCATGTGCATTTTTCCATTTTGCCTATATTGGGTTAGATTACAGAGGATGGGGAATTTCTCCTGGGATGGTGTGCATTGAGGAGAGGTAATTGGGATAGCACAGCTTGTGAAGCTTTGGAGCAGTAAGAATAAAGGCGAATGTTCTGTTTGTACCACTAGCACAGTAAAATCTTTACATGGCTTTTAAAGTTTATTAGCCTGGTTGTAGACAGAAAAACTAGGTAATTAGGTAGGTAAAAAAGACTCTCAAGTGTACAATTGTGTTCCAAATAACTACAAGTCCCATTATAGCACTCAGTGGTCTGTGGCATCTCTCATCCAAGGTGTATTTCACCTTCCATGTTTAGGACTGAAATGCAGTAACTGTGAAAAACACAACTGCTTAGTAATGCCAAGAAACCAGGTAAGGTTTAGAGGGAGAAAGGAAAATGGCTTTCAACTCAATGCCAGCTTCAAAAAGAGAGAAATTATCCAGAGCTCACTTTTACCAGACCATCCAGCTGGAGCCACATTCCATGTTTTTCCATGGATCTGTAATTACTGCTGTACTGACCCCCCAGAGTCATCCAAGAGCTCTCTCTTGCCATGCCACACCAGCCCCTAATTGTCACAAATGGTTCAGGACAGCCTGTGGGTGTGCATATCCCCACACAATTCAGCTGCAGTTCTCCCCATTCCTGTTCAGCCTGGGTTTGGGGCTGTGTTTGCACCCCAGGTCCCAGCCCAGCTGGGCAGGTGCCCTGAATGGGCTCACAGAGCCAGCCCCAGAAACACAACTCCAGTTTTCCATACCAGGGATGGGTGTCCTGTAATGGACTTTTAGATTTGGGTTCTTTTTCCCCTTGAACTGAAGATTGATGAGAGGGAGGCAGTTTTCTCTTGTCTGGTCTCAGTTGTTTATTCTTTTCTTATCAGCATTACAAGGTACAAGGAGCTGAGTGCACTAGGATAGAAAAGGGTAAAATGGCCAACAAAGATCTTCTTCAAGGTCTTTTATATGTCCATTTACCCAATTAACAGATGCCAACTAAATTATTTTTCTTAGTGACCCAATGGCCCAACACCTGTGTGCTGCACTGTGACATTTTCTATCCAATCACTTATTACCACCCAAAAACCTCCAGGAGAAGAACATGAAGAAGAAAGAAGAAGGACAAGAGACAACACCCTAAATCCTCCATCTTATCTCCTGTTCTCTAAACTACTTTTTCACCCAGTGATTTAAGAAAACTTTCTAATCCACACACTCACACTTTTCCTATCTAACTTTAACATCTGTTCTCATGTATCACCATGAAAACATGCTCATGAATTTCATATTATACGAAATTCAGTGTTTCTTTGGATCTTAGAACTAAATATTAGAAACAAGGGCACGCACTCTGTATTCCAGACTCCAACAATGGGTTTTAAGAGGCAAGGCTCTCAGTTCCTGTCCCTATGTGCTCTCAGAAACTGCTCCTCTTCCCATTTCAAATTCAAATTAACTCAATTTGTGGATGGTTTTGGTCTTTTTTGGTAAATCAGAGCAGAAGAGAGGAGAAACAATGAAATCCATGACCCGTGACAAGTGAGAAGTCACAACACCAGAGGTCCAGTGCCTCTTGCCTCCCTCCTGGGACAAGGATCTGCCCATCCTAAACTGGAGCAGCTGCTGGGCCAAGGCTGAGATCTCACAACCAGGGCACACAGGCAGCATAAACCATCACCAAGAACTTGATGCCCCTTGGCTGTATATGCAAGAATTTGCAGCAATCCTGTTCAACTGCTGACAGTGCCTGCACCACATTCCTGGTTTTTTTTACCACTTGGCAGAGCTCTCTGCATGCATCACAATACAGAGAGGGCACAGGTTTGGCCATCTGGCCCTAGATGTCAAACTGAGACATGTTCCAGTGGCAGCATCTGGTTGTTCCACAAAAAGCAGTGTGTTTGCAGCTTTGGGCCTGCTGCTCAGTAGGGCTACAGATGCATTATCTGGGCTGCCAGGTCTCCTTGCATTGCTTTCTTATAAGTCACCTTTAAATCTCTATTTTATTTTTATTTTTTTGTTTGTTTGTAAGACTCTGGTGGAGAGTATTTGTTTTTTAAAGGTTTAATAAGGAGCCATGTGGAACATAGACTGACAGGAAATGTGTGGTCCTGCATGGAGGCAGGAACAGGCAGGCTGAGAGCCTAATCTATAATTAACAGGCCATGGCACATCCTCAGCTCTGTGACAACAATGCCCCTTAGGAGGAAAATACATGTGGCAAAAGGTGGCACACAAGGATATCATTCAGAAAAATTACAAATATATCTGTGCCTTCTAATGCCTGGCACGTGCCGAACACGGAGGAAATTGTGGTATTTCCTTAGGAGGCATTTCCAGTAGAAGAAAACACGAAGCCCAGAATTAAAGATTGAGCTCTCCTTCTGTAAAGCCTCTGCAGAAAAGCCCTGCAGGATTTCTTCCTGCATCCTGGGCCACTTCATTCGGTGTGACATTAGTAAATGACAGATGTGCTTCAGAGTTTGAAGGACCAGAAACCAGACTGTACTGAAGGCCAGGAAGAAAGTCACAAAAAATAAGCTAGTGGCCAAATCTGATGTGTCACTTTTATGCCATGTGAGGCAGCGACACCTTTTTAAATCTCCTCTCAGGCAGACACACAGAGAGAGTTTTTCAGAGGATCTAAAAGAATTTACCTTATACCCGTATATGTATTAGAGTATACCTGGTACCTGTACATGCATTAACACAGGCCATAATTCATGTCCTGACACTAACACAGCCCAAAATTCACATTTTCACACTGTCACACACACACATTCTCTGCTAACTCTGCCACGAGTGCAGGGATTGCTTGCCCAGCTCAAATTCAGTTTCTCCAAATCAGCCCAGCTGTGTTCCTGGGCCCAGGACAGCGACAGTGACAATTCCACAGGGACAATTCCAGTCCTTCTGCCAGGGGCAGGAGTGCTCAGGGCAGACAGCGAGGCTGTGGCTGAACCTTTGGGTGAGATGCTCCCATGTCCTGCACAGAAAAAGGGAATGATATCTCACTCAAGCCTGAAAGATGCAGCAGTGAGCAGGCTCCCAAGTGTCAGGAATAAATACATCCCACTGGAGGACTAGGCTGATTCAAGTGCAGAAAAGATATCTCCCCCAAGTACAGATGCTGCTTGTCCTCTGCTGCAGAGAATCACAGCAGGAATTTTATGTTTGAACATATGGACGAGTTAGTCATGCCCTATCTACTCAGAGAAACAAACAGAGCCAGGTTGGATAGCTTGCAGGGCAGAACAGCTTTTCCTTTTTAATTTTTATTTTTTTTTCTCCTATAACCCAGTAAAAGGCCACAATGGTGGCACTGGATTTCTATTTTAATCAGTTAACAGAAACAGTTTCTGATTGTCTGGCCAACTGAGGGCTAGAGAGATGGAAAATTTTACCCTGTGTTATCTATTGCTGAATGGATTCGGTCCTTTCCAGCCTTCCTCCTAAGACAAGGGTGGGTTTTTGCTTTTTTCAGCACTCTGTAAGTTGCATATTTTCATGACAAGACTGGAATGTTTCCAGCAGAAACTCACATTTCAAACCACACAAATTCAGCGTGCACTGAGCCCTGCCAGGTGAAAGGGAACAGACCTAATCCACTCAATACAGCACTGGGAAATGTTGTAGACTGTGCACAGAAATGTGTGACCTTTCTCCTGGATGGAGATAATTAATTTTGGAGATATGACAAAGCCTGGGGAATGGAGTCAGTGCAACAATAGTAGCACTGCTAAACAACAAGCTGACTTCTAAAGAAGAATTAAAGAAATGGTTATCTATTATTCATGACAACTTAACTTGTTTATATCCTTTCCAGGCAGCAGAGTGCATCTGCTTTATTATCCACCATAAACTGGCACCAGGACTGTTTCATCTGATACACCAACTTTCAAATGTGATAGTGCTAACCTCAGAGAGAGCAAACAGGCCAAACAAAATCCATCTCCTGCATATATCTCATGCTTAGAGTTCACTGCATTTGTCTGGAAGAGGCTCTCTAATCTGGAGTCTTCTGTGAAAGTCTTATTTTCTATTCACTTTCAGAGGCTGGGTGCAGCAGAACACACTGAATGAAAATATGGCAGTGTCTTGATCTGGTGGGGTTTTGAGAAATGCCAGTTTGAAAATCTGTACATCTGAATGCTTCAGTGGACACACCCTTTCCTGACCTGCAGCTTGTCTGCCAGGAGATTTCCTGAACTCAGATTAATCTGCCTCAAAAAAAACATCCTCTCCTCTTATTTACATTTTTTTGGGGCTTATTAGCTGACATGCCCCTGCTTTGCACTGTAGTTACTAAGTTTATTTTGCTTAGGTTCTCTGGCATGCATCAAGGATAATTTTGCCAACCAACAAATGGGTTGGCAGAAATAAAAGTTGGAAATAAAAAAGATTGCAATGATGAAATTTATTTCTGGGACCAGATGAGAGAGACACAGAGATCTATACTTGTAGATCACTGTTTAAAGTCAGATATGTCTCTTTGGCTCAGTTCCTGGATGCAATTCTTTATTTTGAATTTGTCCAGAGAAGCTATTCTTAGACAGTGTAAAAATTTAACAAATCTTTCCAGAAGTAGAAATCTCAAGACTCCTGTGTAGAAAATTGAGAACACAACAGGCCTTGTTAATCTTACCTTCAGACCAGGATCTGGGTGATGGCAAGCAGATATAAATAACAAGAAAAAATACCAGATATTTTCTTCTTTTATCACATTTTGATTTTTCTTTAGAAGTTTTGGGTTTTTTTGTTTTTTTTTATTTTAAAGTACCCCTTGCTTTTAAGTGTGACTCTGGAGCTCAGGCTTGGCCTGTCTCCCCTTGTAGGACTCTTTTGTATTGGTAATGTGAAAAAAAGCAGCACAATGAATTTCACCCACCCTCATCAACTCCTGCACGGCCCCTTCAGGGCCTGTTCTGTCCTAGTTCCCCGAGTCCATAGACGTTTTCCTATCTTTTAGGGTTTGGGCAGATTTAATTGGACACTTGCTAGCACAGCTCCATCCCACTCAGCTCGAGCTTCTGGTGCTGCAGCCACCGCCGAAACCTCTGAACGTGTCAGCAGCAAGCACTCAGAAATTCAGAGCAAGTCCCTTAACTTTGCTCTTCTTGATGGCAAAACAAGATTTCAGGAGGACCTGGATGATTTTCTCTCCTTTCTCAAACACTTCTGCTGCTGTGTTCCCCCACACAATGATGTCATCAATGTACTGCAGATGTTCTGGAGCCTCACCCTTTTCCAGGGCAGCCTGGATCAGTCCATGGCAGATGGTGGGGCTGTGCTTCCACCCCTGGGGCAGTCGGTTCCAGGTGTACTGCACTCCCCTCCGTGTGAAGGCAAACTGAGGCCTGCATTCTGCTGCCAGGGGAATGGAGAAAAATGCATTGGCAATGTCAATAGTGGCGTACCACTTCGCTGCCTTGGACTCCAGCTCGTACTGGAGCTCCAGCATGTCTGGTACGGCAGCGCTCAGCGGTGGAGTCACTTCATTCAATGCACGATAGTCCACAGTCAGTCTCCATTCTCTGTCAGACTTGTGCACAGGCCAGATGGGGCTGTTGAAGGGTGAGTGGGTTTTGCTGACCACCCCTTGGCTCTCCAGCTCTCGGATCATCTTGTGGATGGGGATCACAGCATCTCGATTTGTCCTATACTGCCGGCGGTGCACTGTCGAGGTGGCAATTGGTACTTGTTGTTCTTTCACCTTCAGGAGTCCTACTGCAGATGGGTTCTCTGATAGTCCAGGCAAGGTGTTCAATTGCTTAATGTCCTCTGCCTCCACAGCAGCTATTCCAAAACCCACCTGAATCCTTTTGGGTCTTTAAAATACCCACTTCGGAGGTAGTCTATGCCCAAAATGCATGGGGCGTCTGGGCCAGTCACAATGGGGTGTTTCTTCCACTCATTTCCAGTCAGGCTCACATCAGCTTCCACTAAAGTAAAGTCCTGTGATCCCCCTGTCACACCAGCAGCACAAACTGATTCTGCCCCCACATGTCTTGATGGGATTAATGTGCACTGTGCACCAGTTTCGACCAAAACCTCGTATTTTTGTGGTTTTGACGTGCCAGCCCACTACCGAAATCTCTGAAGGTGTCAGCAGCAACCACTCAGAAATTGAGAGCAGGAGCAGGGTTTTGGTTTGAAACCAGGAAACCTGAGAGTCCTGAACTCTCTGCTGCAGTACCAGAGCACATCACCCTGCTACAAACTCTCTCCACACCTGCCACTGACCCACGAACATTTGCATTATTCATCGTCACTAAACGTGTTCCTTCCACCAGCTGGTGGCATTTAGTCAGCTCAGAGGGAGAGTTACTTGCTAAGTTTTAACAGCTTTCCCTGGATTGCACAGAGCCCTGCTTGGTTCTTTTCAACACTTAAGGACAGGTTATGAATTTATTTCTTTGGTGCAACAATAAATGAAACGATGCTACGTGATGAAATGTTACCTTGTCAGTGTTTCCTCCCCCCCCAAAAAAAACCCAACACAAATAATAAAAAACCCCTGAAAAAATAACATCCTAGGCATTCAAAGTTCAAAAATCATCTTTTCAGCTTTTCAGAAGTCATGCCTCACACCTCAAAGGCCTGTTTGAAAAACAAACATAACCAAAAAGCCACACCAGGCATTCTCAACTGAAATGAGTTGGGCAAATGTCATAATCATTTCCTGTAAATACTCTGAATTTAAAGCAATGGCATTTTGACTACTGCACTCCTGTGAATAGGTTTAATGAACGTGAACATTCAAGCAAAACGAATTTTAGTGACAATATTCATGAGCGGATTCCACACTGGCAAACAAGCCAAAAGCAGCGAAAATTTTAATATTGGTTTATATTGAATTGAGTAATTCAAAGTTTATTCAGTTCTGAGGTTGTACAAATTTAAGTTTTAAGCTACTAGGAATTGTCTTTGATCAAGAGAACTGGGATTCTGGGTTTGGCAACAATCAAACAAACAAACCATTCGAAGTAACTGCACAGGGTTGATTTTTATGCCAGGCTATTTCATGATCCGTGTCCAGATGAAGTTCCCTGGGTTATTTTAGGAGTTATAGGGGGCTTATAGAGAAGATGGGAACAGGCTTTTCAGTAGGGCCTGGAGCAATGGGACAAGGGACAATGGTTTTAAATTAAAAGAGGGTAGATTCAGAGCAGATACAGGAAATAAATATTGTAAACTGTGCGTGATGAAACTGGCACAGGTTACCCAGAGAAGTGGTGGATGCCCCATCCCTGGGAAGGGGCTCTGAGCAGCCTGAGGATGTCTCTGCTCATTGCAGGGGGTTTCACTTGATGCCTTCAGTTTCAGCTTTCCTGTTTGCAGCCCCTGCACTGCATTGCTGTGTGAGCTGAACTCCACACAAAGTGTTCAAGTTCTCCTCACAGCTCAGGCACACACAACAATCCTTCTCCAGCCCCACAACCAAGGACACCGTGGCAGCTCCGGGCCCAAAAAGCACAAGCAGCAGCGAATTGAGGAGAGCAATCTGGGAGGATGGGACTGCATCACCTGCAGCTGCAATTGGGCAATTAACCCCAATGTGGAAATGGAGCAGAACCTATCAAAGTGTGAAACTCCTGAGCCAGGGCCCATCTTGGGTCCGTCTTGGGTGGATCCTCAGCCAGGCTCTTGCCCTGCCCAAGCTGCATCCTCTGAAAACCTCTTTAATAAATCCCCACTTTATTCCTTTAACTCTGCCCAGCCCCTTTTCCAGGGAGCCTCTCACCCCACTGAGCTCTGAAGCTCCTTTCCAACACAAAGTATTCCATGATTCTACCATTTAACCAACCCCAACAATAAATCTACACGAATAAAGCACAGCTTTATTTACGATTTCATTCATGGAGCAGGTCCTGAAGCCACCACTCATTTTTCCTGCAGGTGCTGGGTCCCAGGGAGCTCTGGCATTCCCAGTTTGGGGTGGCACAGACCCCAAACACGGCATTCCTAAAGCCTGGGAGCAGCTTTCCATCCTCCCAGCTCACAACACCCTGTTGTGTCTCCTTCCGAGCCTTTGGAATTTTGTGTTCCAGCCGAGTTTTCCTTTCAATTCCCAGAGCTTGGGAGCCGCCTAGTGGAATCCTCTGATGAGTCCCAAAATTCTGCCAATCCTTATCTCTGCATCCCTGGCTGATCCCACTCCCAGCCCTGTTTTTACATAAGGACCTCTCTTGGACTTCCTGTGTTTGTCTTTTTTTTTTACAAGAAATGGGGCTCGCTTTCTAAGGGATAAAACCGAAGGGAAAACAAACCCCAAAAAAGTAAATAGAAATAAAAATAAAAATAAAAATAAATAATAAAAAAGGCAGAACTGGAATTAAGTGTTGATTTCCCTCTGTGACAAAGATCTTTTCTACCCTCCCAGGCCTCAGCATTAGACCGGTAGTAACAAGGAACTTGGTTCTGCAGACCCAAATCTTAGCAAAATTAGAAAATACAGAGGTAGACCGTGACACTCTCTATAATATTCATCTAAAGCATCAGGCTGATTCACCAGCATCAAAACCTACCAAAACAGGCAGCTGCAAACTAAACAAAATTGCAATCACAAACAAAACCCCACATGGGCACACAAGCACTGGGGTACCACTGATGCATCAGGCTCAGCAGCAATTCTCCTGATGCAGGTGGGCACAAAATCACTAGAAAGCTCTGAATCAGACTCTGATTTTGCCTTTTCATCTATTATTGCTTTGCATGCTGAGGTTAATTAGAGATGAGAAACATAATTAACCTTGTTTTAAGCCAGTGTGTAGTTTGGGAGTAAAATCAGGAGTATCTGTGGCATGCTTGGATCTGAGTGATGGCACTGGGGACTTCCCTCTTGTTTCCAGGGCTGTAATAACACAGGGCACAGCTTTAGGAGAGCATCCATGGCTCAGGAAAAGACAAGGAGAAAGGATGAGGGAGCCTGGGAGTCAGGAGTGCTCCCAAAGCTCAAAAAGAAAAGTTTTGTGATTCCTGGGAGGAGCTGAGACACCAGAGCGGGACCAGGGGAAAAAGAACCTGATTTATTGTGGCATTTCTCTAGTGTTACCACCTGAAATGACAGAAAGAAACTGACTTATGAAAAAAAAAACCAACAAAAACAACAAAACACAGAATGCAATCATAGGAGTCAAATAATATCTTAAGGAAATGTCATTTCCCCCCCCCCCCCAAATCAAGTACATGCTCTGAACTGATTTCAACATTGCTTTTAAAACACAAAAAGCTCCATCCAGCATCTGAAATCAAAACCACAAACACAGATGGAGAGGAAAATGCCTACTTTTCATTTGAAAATATCTAACAGCTGTCAAAACAGACACCAAATGGTAAAAATGTGGAATAAATGCAGCAAAGAAGCAGCATTGACAAGCAAAGGATAACATTTCAGCTGGAGACAGAACAAGAACAGTGAAAAGGCATATGCACCTACATCTATACACTTATTTCCTCTTAGAGGTTTGAGAATTCTTTTTAGAGATTTCCAATTCAAGGGAGCATTGGTCATGACAAAAAAAGAGTTCCTTGAGTTAAAAGCAAACTTTTTGCTCTGTTAGAGTGTAATATCCTGTGCACTGAGACCAATGTCTTGCCAGGCATGCCAAACAATCCTGCTTTAAATCACCATCAGACATGTGTATATTTATTTGTTTCTTTGTTTGTTTGCTTGTTATACAGATAATATGTAGCTGGAAAGAAAAAAAACAAAACAAAACAACATTTCTGTATATATCTAGGCTGAACAGAAGATGAAAACAACAACCAAAGCAAAAGAAATGTAAAAAAAAGTGAAGACTTAAGCAGATCTGTAGCCTGCCTTTCCAAAGCTGTGCATGGGACCTGTTGGAGTCTGAAACACAGAGTGTGTGCCCTTTGTGGCTCACTTTGCCTTTGAAGGCACAAAATGGCCCTGAACTACTCAGTTCTTTTATCTTTACACTTCTCCAATTAACAATAGACATGTAAATTATTTTTCTTAGTGACCCAATGACCCAACACCTGTGAGCTGCACTGTGACATTTTCTATCCAATCATTTACTGCTACCCAAAAACCTCTGGAAGAACATGAAGAAGAAGGAAGAAGGAAAAGAAACAACACTCTAAACTCTCCATCTTCTCTTTTCTAAACTATTTTAAACTCTAAACTTTACCTTTTTCACCCAGTGACTTAAAAGAACTCTCTAATCCACACACTCACACTTGTAGCTTTTCTATCCAACTTTAACAGTTGTTTTCATGTAACACCATGAAAACATGCCCATAAATTTCATGTTGTATGAAATTCAGTGTTCTCCTGGATCAGAGCCAAGGGCACACGCTCTGTGTCTCAGACTCCAACAGGGACCTGGACCATGTTTGCCCTTTCCCACAAGATCACAGTTTAACAAGCATGGAAATGCCTCAGTTGTAGAAATCCTTGGAAGCTTCTGGTTTTCTGTGCTGATTCTAAGCTGTGGGTGATTCTGAGAAATGATTCTAAGAAATGATTGAGCAGCTCCACAGAATCCAGCTCCATGTGCAGAATTGTACCAGCTTATCCAGCAGCTTTTTTTACCTTTCAGCTTATTTTACCTTTCAGATCATTTTCCCTGTCTTAAGATAAAGGAAAGAAATTATTTATCTATATCTTGGCCTCTAGTTATGCGTTCTTGAAAGGAGGTTTGGAATTTGAATTCCAAATTCTCGTCTCCCAGTCATTACCTGTGGCAGGCACAGGACTCAGAGAACAACTCTGAAGGATTCCAGGTTCACCTCAGAGGTTAGAAAAAGGAATTTTTTTCCTTATGTTGATCTTCCCTGTTGTTGTGCCTGATTATTCTGTGGAAAAGAAGACAGCATGTGATGTCAAGCTGTTCCACAGGACAGAACCAAGGAAACACAGACTTGCCAAGGTGTCTGCTCTCAGTGTGAGCTCTCTGTCCCCTCGAGCAGGAGCTCTGGAATAATCTCACAGGACTGAAAAATCAAATATTAAACTCTCTGTGCACCACTGACTGTGCCTGTAAGTAGGAGCTGGCAAACTGTGTGCCCCTCTTAGGGTTAAGCAATACTAAAATACAGAATCAAAAAAACAAATTTCACTTGGGTGAAATCTGCTTGCAAAGCACACACAGCTACAGTGCAAAAATCAAACACAGGGAGGAAAAAATCAGCTGTGACACAGGCACACTCCTGAATTCTGCAATCAGTCACATGCTTGCACACGAGGCAGTCAGAAAGAAAAAGAAAGCTTGGTAAATGTGAGGAGGAAAAAGAAAAATATAAAAAACTAGAAAAAGAAAAATTGGGGAGGGAAAGGGGAAGAGAAGAGGTGGAGAATTCTGAGTAACAGCTTGGCTTCAGATACAAAGGGAGCTTTCTAAGCTCCTGACACGTGGTTTTCCAGCAAATAGAGTGTTAGCATGGCCATGGGTTTTTCCAAACAAGGCATTCAGTCAGGAAAATGATGACATCAAATAATGATGCAATAACGAGGCAAATTGCTTCAAATGCATTAGGCTCATGGAAGTTAATTATAATTAATTTTGAAGTCAGACTAAGTAGAATTATTGTTTCAAAAGAAGGTGTTTGTCATGGACCCCACTAAACAGACACAGAGCTGTGTTAAGGGTATGGATTTAAGCTGGAAAAGCACTGCCAAGGGAAAAAAAAAGTAGAAGGAACCTTTTTTAAAAAATAAATTATTTTAAAAGTAATTTTACCTCTGTTTTGCAGCCCTAAACAGGGTGAACAGTGGAAGTGAAACCAATTTCTTCAGCTGGTTTTACAGCCACAGCCACTGAGCACCAGAGCTCCCTGTGAAGGGCTGGCTCCACGGGCTGGGAGTCCACTCTGACTTGCACACAGGAAAGCAGATGGGAGGAGAAAGGAGGGGAAAATAAATTACTTTTATTTGTATTTATTAAATTTGGCCTACAGGCTCGATGTGACTCAGTGCTGAACATCTGGGACCGATCACAGGATCACAAACTGAGCAGGAGTCATCTGGCTCCTCAGAAATAAACACATCCAGTCCCTCTGCCACAACGTTACTTCCTTATTGATAAAATGCAACAGCCATTTTAAGTCCTTTTAATCTCTCCAGCCACAGTTTTTTTTAACTTCTTAGAGGTTTTTAGCATTGTTTTTTTCACTTCAGATGATGGCAAATTGCGTTTGACCTTGGACTGGCGGCGTTTGGGATTGCCCACAGAACCAATTCACCGCTTTCCTCCAGAATTCCCTGGCACAATGGTGGCCTTGCAAGTGCATTTTTGGCTGATTGCATCCCTGGTGAGCAGCGTGGCAGCAGCACAGTCCCTGCTGCAGGATGCAGCCCTGCTGAGCTACATTGACCAGCGTTTTCTGGCTCTGGAGGTACGTGCCTGATGAACCCTTCTGCGGCTAAAGAGGTTTGGAAATGTGTGGATGTTCCCAGCCCAGGGCAGTCTGGACCATGCACCAAATCAGGAGGGTGAATTTCCAGCTTTTCACTCATGAATGAGTAAAAAAAAATCCTTGCTAAAACTTTAACTGCAAAGTTCCCAACTCACCCCATCGTTTTTTGCAGGATATAATTTCATAATATTATTTTTCTATTCTGTTATCATTTGTATTTTTTTTTTTTTTTTCTATTACACCGGTGAATTTAGCTTAAAATTCAAATGTTTATGTAGTAGTGTCACAGGCCACCCTAGGGAGCACTACAAACATATTGTCACATATTCAGGTGTTTATTAACAAGGAGATGGAAATGTAGCAGATATTTTTCCTATCTGCAGGTATCCCTGCCTGGAAGGGTAGTTTAAGACACATTCTTGCAAGCCAGAAGTGTATCTGCACCTTAAATAAACCTTTAATATCTGGGAGACTGAAATGCAGTCCTTTCAATTCCCTGAATTCCTTTCAATTTCTTATATAAATGCCCCACTTCTTGCTTCTTCCTCTGCAGTAAAAAGCTACCAGTACTGCAGAACACACAATATTGGTGTGCTATAACCATATATTGCTTATTTGAAATTATTGACGTGTCCCTGGCTCCTGGCTTGCGCTGGCAGACTTAGAGAGGAGCTCGACTTGCCTGATTTCACCTCCCTTTTTGTACAAAGCCCTCATTAGTCTTATCTTCTCAGCACAGAAGGAGCAGAAGGATTAACCTGATATTCTCTTCCCATTGTGCAGACAGAGATTTACATTTTCTTTGCCACTCCAGGAGAAACTTCACCTGGCAACTTCTATTCCACTAAAAAATGGGGGAACCCATTTGGTGTAAGGGCCACAAAAGGAACAGGACAAAGAGTGAGGCAGATGCTGAAGACAGCACCTGAAATCATTTAAAATGAAAGTTTTGTAGGAAGTCATTTAGCAGCTTCCTGGGGATTTATGGCCTTGTGTGAATGCGGCAGAGAGGAGGTGGAAACCACAAAGAAGGCACAGCTCACAGAGCAAACCAAAGATCTGCTCAGGTTTCTCATCTTCCCAAAGTGCCAGCTGGGCTACTCTTTTCAGGACACCTCTGAAGCAGCTGAGTTGCAGCAGAGAAACCACATTATTTACCTTTGAAAACACTGATAATATGAATTTAGGTGTAAAGAAATAGTTCTTTGGCTTTCTTTGTTTGTTTTGTTGCTGTTGTTTGGTTTTGTTGTTGTTGTTATGCATTTTTTTTTTAACACAGCCAATAATTTATTTTTTTTTTTTTAAAAAAGAAACAACACAAAACTACCTCAAACATAGAATTTTGGTATTTTCATTTTCACCTTTCAGTGGGTGAAAAATTGCCACACTAGATTCTGCCTCTGTCACGAGAGGTGTGTTCATGTGAAGTGTTCATGGCTATAATTTCCTGCAGAAAACCCTTTGAGAGTGCTTCAGCAGTGCTCCCACAGGAGGAGTTCCTGAAAGTTTTTTGGGAAGCAAAAGTCATCAGAGATCATGAGCCTTTAATTATCCCTGGCTGCTTCCATCAGAGCACTTTTCTTTAGGCAGCAAAACGAAGTATCTGGCTGTCAGTAACCATGTTGAGGTTAAAAATGTGGATTTTTGTCCAGATTCTAGGATTTTGCAGCAGTTTGAGATGTTCTGCTGGCACAGACACCCAGCCAGGACTGGGGTTGGGGTGGGTGGGTGCAGGGGCACTGGGAGGGAGCAGCACGGGGTTTAAAGTACGAGTGAGGCTGTGATGTACGCGGAATATCCACGTCTATCCGCGTGTTCTTCCCGTGTTCCCACTCAAGAGGAGGCTGGAGAAATGCAACCAAGACCTGCTGGAGTACGTGGAGGAATTCAGAGAGTTTTCCAAGGCGCTGCTGTCCCGCCTGGCAGCGCTGAAGGCTGGCAAGGCTGAGCTCGGGGGGCAAGTGGAGACTCTGCTGTCCAGGGTGGAGAGGGCACAGAGGGACATCGACTACCTGGGATCTGCCGCGGCTTCCAACGCCTGCCTGGAGGTGCACCAGGACCTGCTGGAACAGCAGCTGCTGGAAGAGGCAGAGGAGAAAAAGAGGATCAAACTCATGCTTAACGCAAGTAAGAGTGTCTTGATGGGACATTGGTGGCTGGGACAGAGATTGATGAGAGAGAGGCATTTTGCTCTTGCTCAGACTTGGTTGTTTATTCTTTAATCTGTGTTACATATATACAGGATACAAGGAGCTGAGTGCACTAATACAGAAAGGTGCAAAATGGCCAACAAAGATCTTCTTCAAGGTCTTTTATATGTCTATTTATATATATTTATATATATTTATATGTCTATATATTTACCCAATTAACAAATGCCCAGTAAATTATTTTTATTATAATTTTCTAATTGTGATACATCATAATATATAAAACATTAATATATATCATAATTACTTATATGTACAGTATATAATAATACTAATTATTAATAAATATATCTAAAATATATATAAAAATATAAATAAATAAATAAATAAATTTAAATATATATTATAAAATATATAAATCTATTACTAATTATATATATTATATGTTTTATATATTATATATAATATATAATATATTATGTATAGAATATTATAATATAATTTATTATATATAATATATTATATATAATATATTATGTATAGAATATTATAATATAATTTATTATATATAATATATTATATATAATGTAATATATTAATATATTATTATATTACTAATAATTATTGAAATAAAAAATTTATAATATGAGTTATAGTATTATAATTGATTTTATTATAATATTAATAAAAAGAATGTATAATACATATTATATATTCGTATATATAATAATTATTTCCAATTATTTTCCCAATAACCCAACACCTGTGAGCTGCACTGCAGCACTTTTTATCCAATCACTCATTGCTACCCAAAAACCCTCAGAAGAAGAGGAAGAAGGAAAGAGACAACACCCTAAATCCTCCATCTTCTCTTCTGTTCTCTAAACTGGTTTAAACCCCAAACTTTAACTTTTTCACTCAGTGACTTAAGAAAACTCTCTAATTTACACACTCACACTTCTAGATTTCTATTTAACAGTTGTTTTCAGGATGTTGTATGAAATTCAGTGTTTTTTTGGATGTCAGAGCCAGCTATCAGAGATAAAGGCACACACTCTGTGCCTCTGACTCCAACATAAAATCAGTTTATTTCTTGGCTCTGAGCCATCCCACGTGTCCATGCTGACACAGGGAGAACAGATTTTGGTTACAGATTATTGCAAGGGGCTCTGGGCCGTGTAAATAGACTTATAAAACCCATGTATATGCAAAAATAATGTATGGGAGAAGGAAGGAGGAAAACACAGTTCAAATATTTACTTTGCAGGAATTCTACTGTGTATCAAATTAATTCTCCAGAAGTTACTTTTTGTTATAAAATAAGGTAAAATCCTCTGAAGGTGTGCTCTTGTAAAGCCCCAGAAAAACCCATTTCTGAGTACTGCAGCTGTACTAAGGAATTAATGGTGGTCTTTGCTTTTTGGACTAAGCAGGGCCAAAAACCTCAACTCAAAAGTAAATTTTTTACTTTTTAATTAATTTTTTAATTAAAAAAATCACTTTAGTTTGAAAATGAGGTGTTATGGTAGCCAGCATGAAGAATATATGCACAATCTATAGTTTTTATTTTTTTAAACAAATGACATTTTGTACTTATCTTCACCTTAAAAGGTTGTGGTACAGGCATATTTAATTTAATAGGTATTATAGGCATATTTAAAGCAGTCTGTTTTCATAGTAGTAAGAAATGAAGAGCAAACAATAAGAAATACAAACTGTAATTTTTTAAAAGTCCGTGAGAGAACTTTAGCATCATCAATTACACAGTTCCACTGACTTCAGCAGAATTAGGCTGATTTAATTTTACACATAAGATTCCAATTTCTTCCTCGAACTTTTCAAGGCAGATGCTTACAGAAGCAATCACCTATTCTGCTCCTGAGCTCTCCTCACACTCCACAATTCAGTGCTCTGAATATCAATAGTTTCTGTTTTCCATTTAGAGAACTTTTGAGCATTTTAGGCATTTTTTTCAGGGAGGAAAAAAAAAACTGGGGATTTTTAAATTGACTGTGTGTGGTTAGGGCACTTTGAAAATTGTATCTTTCTGAGACTTTCAGCTGGGAAAAATTACTTTCCACTTTCCTTAGTTGGAAATTATTACTTTTAACTTTATTGTAGCAGCTCATAGCAACTTTATTTTCAATTTGTTCTCTACTGTCGGTACTAGTCAGATGCTTTTCCCATTGAATTTGATGGCAAAAGTATTCCCTCTGCAGGTTTTTCAGCACTTAGAAAAAATTGGAAGATCCTCAGCTCTAGAAAACAGAAGCAGCTCTGCTTCTATGCTGTTCATATCTTAAACAGACTCTGTGATTATTTTTGCTGAGCCACTTCACAAATCTAGCAGAAAAGAGTTAAGTCCAGCTTTGTTACTGGGCTTGGATCAAGTTTGCACAGAGAATAACAATCAGACAAAAATCTGGTTATTTCCCCTGCAGAGGAAGATGCTGCTAAGGCTGCCTGGGCTTTTTGATTCAGAAGCTTTAATTCCTTTTTTTTTTTAATCTATCTAACCAATAAATGTTAGATTTGAGAAAGCTCTCGTGGCTTGCTCAGGGAAGGCACTTCCAGAGTGAGGACTCCCAGGGAAAAAACCCCACTCTGTAGCAGCAATCTCCAAAAGCTTTGATTAGAGGGTATCAGTGCCCACAAATGACATAAAAATTGCTTTCTACAGGCAGCTGCACTCTTGCCACTGGCTTCAACAGGTTCATATCAGGCCAAATAAGGGGGCTGCTTTTGCTTTCTCCATTTCATCTGCTGCCAGAACTTCCTGCCTCAGAGCTTTGTTTGTCCTGTTTACTGAGATGGCTGCACTCCACTGAAAGCAATTCTTCAAACTTCAAATGCTGAGCCTCCTAATTTATGGGTGCCTGTGGTAAACAAGCTGGTTAATATGTTTTGCAATAGTTGTTGGTTTAGGTGTTTTTTTTTTTTTCCTGGAAAGGATGCTGCTTGATGAAGATCTCAGAGCATAAATGCCTGAGTCCTCACAGGCTCGGTGCTTTCTGGTCTGAAACATCCCTGCAGAGTGCACACAAAATGTAAATTATTAAAATTAATTAAGTTATTAGAGCAGCCACTCGCTCTGCTGCCTCATTCCTTTGAGTGCAGGTGCTGCCAGGGGGAATGGGAAGATAGCCCAGTGGTTTTGCTTTCTGTTATTCTGAACTGTTTTTATTCCTATTTATACTATAAATGCATAAGAAGGAGGTTACCTGAAGACCAGTCCTGAAACAAAAATATTATATATGTGGATAATGGATTTTAATCTGTATGCCTCCAAAAAGAAATAAATCTGATTACTTTACTGTTGGATCTAAACCAGAAGTCAGTTCTCTGAAGTAAAAATTACAGCCCTGTAAAAGGACAGACAAGGATAATCACAAAATCACTAGCTGTGCTCTTGGCCTCCTCTCAGACACAAAAATATCCAAATGTTTTGGATAACACTGGTGTAATAGAACACAACCTAACACTTTATAGGTAGATGAAGACACCACAGCTTTCTTAGCAGCAATATATCAAATAAAGCTATTTTCAGCACCATTTACCACAGCCACGCTGCTGACACCTTTACTGATATATTGCCTCTGGCCTTAGAGATGAATTAAAAGGAAACTAAGTAATTCAAAGAAACTAGAAAATTTACAGATATTCTAATTATCTTTTTTCTTTGCCTTTGGGTATTTCTTTGCAGGTTGTGACCACGTGCTTGCAGGCATTAGGTCCCTAAAGGTGGTTAAGAAGACTGGAGGAAAGCACGGCTCCTGGATGAAAGATCCCGGCAGAAAGCACGCCAAGATTTACTTATTGAGCGGCTCTGTAAATAACGTGTTTTGGGAATTTGCAAACATCATGGCTTTCATGGAAAGCAACCAGACCCTGAAGGCTCGCAGAGTCCCCTTGCCACTGCCCTGGGAAGGAACTGGCCACGTCATCCACCAGGGTTTCCTCTTCTACCACAGACACGGCTCCTTGAACGAGATCATCAAATTCCACATCCAGAGAAGAAGCGTCGCCCACCAGATGCTGCTGCCGGGGGCTGGGAGGATTCCTGCCTACCAGCTCTCTCCACAGACAAAAATAGACCTGGCTGTGGATGAGCAGGGGCTGTGGGCCCTCCACGCAGAGCCAGAGACCGGGGGAAACATCGTCATCACCAAAATCAACCCCGCGGCCATGGCGGTGGAGCACAGCTGGGACTCGCCCTGCAGCAGCGAGGGTGCTGAGGCAGCTTTCATGGCCTGCAACGCCCTCCACGTGGTCTACAACTCTCCTTCTGGAGGCTCCTCCCGCATCCAGTGCGTTTATGATGTTCTGGGAGCTCCAGGTGTCCCCCTAAAGCCAGGACTGCATTTCCCGAAGCGCCAGGGCGGCCACTCCAGCGTGCACTACAATCCGAAGGAAAGGCAGCTCTTTGCTTGGGGTGATGGATCCCAGATCGTTTACAAGCTTCACACCGAGCAAAAAGCTTAGGAATCTTTAAAACAAAAAGTTAAAACCTTCAGCAGCTTTTCAAGTAGATCTGAAAGCCACCAGTCCCAGGCCAACACAGCCATTAATGTGTTTTGAAATTACATTATTCCCATCTGTTACAACTTTCATCCATTTTACATAACTTAAGGATTATGTACCCCAGTAATCTTAATTCTGAATTGAGAATGTATGAAGATTCCATTAATATAAATACCGCACGTGCACAAGCTCCCTACCCCCACCCCCCAAGGCACAAATTAAAGTCTAAGGTTAATTAAAAAAAAAAAAAATACCCCATTTCTGACAGGTTCTCCTCCTACTGAAAATGTTTTCTGCTTCAACACCATGGATATTGAATCAGAAATCCTTCCTGTCCAAAACAGTTTGTCAACCTTCACAGCTCTGAAGATCACAGAAATCCCTCTGGCGAGCAATATGAAATCAAACACTTTCAGGACACTAGCTAGAAGTTTTAACAGGAGAGGTTCATTATCCCACAAAATGTAGGAATAGACACCCCCACAAACATGGCTTACATTTAACATAAAACTCATTAAACCTGTTCCTATTCATTGAACTTCTAGAGTTCATGGAAACTCCACATTTCTTATCCACGTAGCTGTATCCACTGTTGATCCTGCCAGATATTCACTTTTATCAGCTCCAAGTTGCCACTTCTCAGCATTTTTTTGAGCAGACCACTGTTAGTGTGTCGGAAGGAATGTTCTAGGTGAGCTGCTCTGTATCACACACTGCTTTTAAAGGCTCTGCATGTCACCCTTAGGTGGTTTTCTCATCAGGTCTCTTTCAGCACCTACCTGTGAGGCATTTTCCCCAATGTTTCAAGTCACTTTTGTTGATTATAGCAGCTTTCTCATCCTATCCTCCAGGAAAAGGTGGCTCAGATGAGTGCAACAGGTGAGGGCATGGCACTGCTCAGCCCTGGGTTTGAGAGTCACAGATAAACCCCAGGTGTTTTTGTCTCAAAAATAATGTTAAATAATATTAAAAAAAAAATATACTGTGAAATACAGGTATAGACTATTTTTTATATATTTTAATGACAGCTGCATTTGTCTAATAGCAAACAAACAAGGAAACACACCAAAAAAATTCCTCTCCCCCCAAAAAAACCACAAATAATGGTGCTTAAAAAGCAATCCACAGCTTTTCCTACATCCTACAGAAAACCCAGTGTGTTCATTACACTGAGAGAGCTGCTGTTCTGCTTAAAAATATCTTCCAGAAAGCAGCCAAACATCAGGGAATGGTTCTGAAAAGGAGTTCCAGAGCACAATTAGGAGTGTACAGAGTGCTGGGCTGCACCAGTGCTACTCTGCCTTCAGCAAAAGGAACTTCATCAGTCCAAGCCCTCTAATTAGTGAGTGGAGCTCTGTTTCTGTGTCACTGCAGACACAGGAGGCACAGCCACAGCCATCCTGGGGCTGGAAGGGAGGTGGGCTGCCACTGTGGGACCCTGGGATAAAGGCAATACTTGCCCCTTTTATTCCTCTTCTGTAAAATTACAAAATGCAAAATGGCATCAGCCACCTCTGGAATGCTGTGAGAACTTCTACTGGGAAGGATGTGTGACTCTCTTTATTTAAGAAATAAAGCCTCTGGATGTAAATATGGGTTGAGTCTGCTTTTTAGGAAAGGGGTTCTTGGGATGTGGGTGTGTGCCACGTGATTGCAGAGCAGAGAAAGCCCACACCGCTGTTCCAGAGAAAGATTTTAATGTGAAATCCTCAAAAGTTTGGGCAGGGTCATGTCCCTGCATGCTCCTGTGCATGGAGCCCCAGGGGACAGGGCAGGACAGGAGCTGGCATCCTCTGGGCCTCTGTGCCAGCACCACACCAGGAATCTGTGGGAGACCACTGAGGAAAGCTCCTCACTCCTGGAGGTGGAGGCAGGGGAGCATTTTCCAGTCTGAGCTTGGCCTTTGCTCTATTTTATAGTTTTAGGATGAACTTTCCAGCTGCTTTGGTTTCTCCCACTCTCCGTGGGTATTTTGGGTCCCATTCCCGCGCTCATCCGGGAGTTTCACCGCGGACATTTCACCACGGCTGGGACCAAGACAAAAAGCACCTCCTCTCACCTCAGCACTGCTCCCACTCTTGCTGGAGCAGAGCACAGAGCAGGCTGCTGGTCCTGCAGCACGGAACAGGCTGGGGAACGGGCTGTGGGTTGGGGCAGCACACGGATTTCCTGGGCTGCAGCGTCTCTGGGCTTGCAGCATCGCTGACACAGCTGAGGGAGTCACGTCTGTGGGTATGGTCTGCTCTGCTGATCAGGGAACGTCCTTGTAAGAAAAGGACAGCAGCCATTCTCCTCCAGCTTCCTGCTGATGTCTTGAATAGATGTATTCATGATAAATGTATGATTTCATTAATTTTCGTAAGTGATAGCACACAAGCAGATTATTTTTGAGAAAGTCAGAAGAGACATTTGGTTAACTCCCAGATGACAAAGGGCAAAAAATAAAAGACTGTCTGTTCAGCAGCTGAAAGGAAAGAATGACAAATATCTGAACTGAATAATCTGCTCCAAGACAGCAGTCTCCAAAAGGCGAGGACAAAGGACTGTCAGGAGCAGGAGACAGCCATGACAAGACTGCATGAAAGAGGGCATTGACTTCCAGTGCAGGTAGATGCTCTGATTGTTACCATGGAAATGGAATTGCTACAAGGGGATGAACACAGAGGAGTCTTCATGAGGAACAAAAAAACCGCAAATGAGTTTATGACCTCTACCTTCACCATCTAGATAGCATCCATTACTCTCCTTGTTATTCAAGTCCTTTTATGCTGCACTTTCTCCATGTGCTCATTTCTCCTGAGCCACTGGCTTTTGGCTGCTTCAGGTCCTCACCCTCCTCTAGAGGGGAATTCTACACCCTCTGCTCTGACAGCAGGATCATTACCCTCCCAACAAAAGCAGCCCTCCTCGGAGCTCTGGCTGGGATGGAATCCCTCTCCTCCTCACTGGCACTACAGTCACCTCATCCTTTTCCTGCACAAAGTCCTGACTGCCCCTTGCCACGGTGGCCTCCAGTGACAGATGCTCCTCATTCCCCCTGCCCTCCATTCCTTCTGCCAGCTCTTCCACAGAAAGGTGGCTCAGGTCAGGGTAATCTGCAATGATTGCACCCTGTTTGCACTTGGAGCAGTCAGAATTACCACAGACAGAAAGGTTTTCTGCTTTCTCCGTTAATTGACACCCGTGTGATGGATTTAAGCTTTCTGTGCTTTCTTATTTGGGTTTTGTGGGTACCAAGGACCACAGCAACTTACCAGAAGAGCAGAGTGATGCTGGGAGCATGCCAGTTTAACTGGGCTTATTTTTACAGTGCCCATCAGAGATAAGCTTTGTTTGTCAGAAAATAACCTTCCTGTCTCTTGCTCTTCTTCATTCCCACCTGGATCTGGAGGATGAGAGCCCCTTTTAGTATTCACCCAAGCAGCCCCCATATCAGAAAAACACACACTAAATGTTTGTAACAGGAGAGTTTATCACTAAAAAATGCAGCTGCTGCCTGCCTGCTGTCTCCCTGCTCTGTCACCACACATGTTTTTCCCCCTGTGCTGTTTCCCAGCCAGCTGCAGGACACAGAAGTTGCAAAACCAAAACAATTAAAATACAGCTCTCCTAATACTGAAGGAACAGCTCCTCCTGAAGGCAGAAATCAGGACCTGTGGCTTTTCCAGTTGGTTGGAATTTTCTGTGGGTTTGCATATAAGAAGGCAACATTTTATTAGACTTCCACCATACTTTTTTTCCCAGAAAAAGGAATGTACTGAATCCCAGCATCAGTAAAGCTGGAAAAGATCTCTGAGTCCAAACTTTGACCAGGTGCCACGACACCTCCAGGGATGGAGGCTCCCCCACCTCCCTGGGCAGCCCCTTCCAGTGTCCAGCCACCTTTCTGTTGGTGATATCTGGATATTGCTGCCTTCTTCCCTGCTGCTCCTGCTGGCAACGTAAGCCATGGATGTCATTTGTTTGGGAATTTGTTATTGTAAAATTTATCAAAAAGCCCTTGTTACTTTAAATCCCTGTTAAAAATAATTTGGAGCAGGTAAAAACTTGATGTGGAAAAGGTTAATAAAAGAACATTTTTAACTGTTCCCTCTGCAAATTTCTTGCAGATAACTATCTGCTTTTCCTTCTTATTTAGGGCTGACTTCTCCATGGGACTGACCCCATCCAGTGAGTCAGTTCCCACTCCATGATTACAGGACTGGGGCTCCTCTTTTGGCTTTTTGAACTGTTACTTAAGAGTAGGAGAACAAAGAGGGGGAAAAAAAAAATCTGTGGAAAATGTTTTATTTTATAAACCTTTAGAAGTACCTCAAGAAGTAAATCTGAGGTGGCTAATTTTTGAGAGCTGCTACAGACTCTGACCTGGTTTTTTATTTCCCAAAGCTATCTTCATTCAACTAATCTGAAAACTAATGCTGAAAAGATAGGGAATTTTTGGGAGCAGCTGTAGAAATACACACTTTAGGATGTGTGCAAAGAAAAATCCACCTATGTTAAACCTACACAGTCTGTGTAGGTTATTCTGACCTTGGGTAGGGGGAAAAACATGGTTGGATTTACCTGTAACACTCATCTGAATTCAAAATAAAACCACAGCCATGTGAAGTGCTGCTGTCATTTCTGGCTTTACCAGATCAGTTTTTAGGGAGAAATTTCACTCAAACTGTGAACTCAAAAACTTGGTACCCACTGAGGTATTCCCTCACTCCCTGTCATGAGGAGGGCAGTGACATCTCTAATGAACACAGACAGAGGCTCCACTTTTTGCTGCCTTGAGTCCCTGCAGTCAAACCAACAAGTCCAATTTCTCAGTAACAACTCAACTTTTGGCCTGCTCATTTCTATCCAAAATTAATCTGAAAAACAGGCAGAAAAAAAAAAAAAATAAAAGGAAAGGGAGATAACTCAGTGAGGGCAAGAGCAAAGAGCTGCACTTAGGCAGGAATGATTTTCACAGTTCCAGAAGAACCCCAAGCTTCCAAACAAATATTGCAATGCAGTAAATCAGAGAAGAGCTGGTTCCCCACCTCACCCATGGACAGAAATAAATCAAACTGCACTCAGGTTGGACACTGGACAATTGTCTGTCTGCAAGGCCCTGGCACAGACCTGCTGACCCCAGAAATTTCCAGTGACAGAGGACTAACAATTTCCACTGGCTTGAGCAACCTTGCATTTTGTCAGGGGATTGATTGTTGCAGACAGGTAGAGATATTATAAAAGAAGGGCCTTATAAAATATGGTTCATATGCTGTTCTAGCTAAAAATCATAAGAATGAAGGCAGTTAACACAACAGCCTGTTCTTGGAGAGAAAAATAAGTTGCACCTGTGATAGCAAAAGGTCTGTCTCATGAGAATCCACAAAAAAAATATGTAAACATCTATAAATAGAAGTCTCAACACATCCACACCTTTAAACAATGAATTTAGTGGCAAGGAAACTTCTGGTCAATGGGAGTTAAGCATAAAAAACTGTATAAAAGTGAGTTCTGTGAATAAAGAATTGGCTTTTCTAGAGCAATCTTTCTGTATTTGTACATGGGACACTCTGGCTGTGTGATCTGATGTGGCACTCATTTGCCTTTGAAATATGATTGGCATAAAATCATTGAAAAATGGAACATTTTATAGCTCTTATCTGGGTCCCTTTTCCTTTATTTGTGATACCTGAGGTTAGAAATAATATTTTCATTAGGACATCCAAGTAAACATCCCTTTAATAGAGGATTATTGCACTAGCTTGTTCTGTGACCTCAGTGTTAGCCACAATTTTCTTATTCTTAATTAGCAGGAAAAGGAAAGACTCCAACATGTGAACATTAATTGCCAATGCAATGAGTTAGATCATGAACTTCTTATATATTTTTCTTTGCTAGAATTAATCCTCTATATAGAATTTTTTGGGAGCAGGACTGGTCTTGTATTTTGTACTTCTCATGTAATTCCTGAAACTCTTTATAATTATGAACAAATACCCAGGCAGAATTAAGTGATTTTGTGGGCTTTTTCAATATAGATTTTTCAGGCCATTCAATTTAAACAACACGTGTGCTTTATCAGAATATTGAATTTAAACAATTCCTATGACTAATGGCTTTTTGTTTTAAAGGCTTTACAGCGCTGTAAAATCACTGTCCATTTTCTTCAGCTGAGGATTAGGAGATAAAGTTCATCATTTCTTGTGCCCCTTCTGGGTTTGAAACCTGCTCCATGCAGAGGGATGGCTCTCCTCAGAAGAGCTACAAAGATTTATTTTGGCTTTATGCTGGCAGGGCGTTTTCCCAAAAATCAATTTTAACGTGTCTGGAAGCTGCATCCTGCTCCAGTGCCAGCCCTGCAGTGCCACGAGTACAGCTGGGAGAAACAGCTTTGGCAGAGGAGGAACCAAACCTGATGTAAAGCCTTAGCTCCTCTTTATACAGATGCCAGAAAATGAGGAAAATCTCTGAAATCAGGTATTTCAGTGCCATCCATGGTCACCTCTGCAGAGTGTGCAGGACTTGTGTCACTGTGCAGAACACAGCCTCCTGCAAGGACCTCTAAAAAGTTCTATTTCAGCTTTCTAGCAAAAAGAGGAATTCTGCTGAGTGCTATCAATTGCTTGTTTACTCCCCCATTTTCAGAGCTGAGTACACCCAGGAAAAATAAATTTCTTATTGGGTTGTTTGGCCATAAAATGCAAATATAAATTTTCTGGATTAATGACAGCAGCAAAGCCAAAAATGTATTGCTCTAAGTTTAAAGAACTTGCAAACAAACTGAAACAACCCCCAGGGTACCCTGAATCCTTTTGTTTTTCCTTGTGGCATTGGTATCATAAGAAAAACAACATTTTCACATTCTGACTGCATATTTGTTACATTCCTAGTCAGCCCTGTGAACAAATAACTTCTTACTAAATTTCAAAGAAATATTTAAGTCGTGGTTGGTAATTAATGAGAATTACAGAATCATTAAGGCTGGACAAGACCTCCAGGGTCATCAGCTTTTCACCAAACACTGCTGTGTCAATAAAGCCACAGCACCAAGCGCTTTTAAATATACACTTTGAATAAATCTCTTCCTCCTCAAGTTTTAACTCAAAACAATGTTTGTTTTATTAACCAACAGGTATGAAGATCATACTTTTTTCCATCCTAACAATTCAAAATATGTTGGCAATGGTCATATGATTATATGTTTATGTTTTGATGTTTGGAAAACAGAAGAGATCTGATTTTTTTTTAATTTGAGTACTCCCCACCCACCTTCTGCAATATAAACCTCGATAGATTTATCAGTCAGGGCACAGCACTGACATCCAGCTGGGACAATGAAGTTGCAATTTTTATATTAGATATGATTTTACTGACTCCCTCTAACAGAGGAAGAGGGCAAGGAAGGTGCTGCTTATCACATCCACAAGTAAAATTTTTGGTGAAATATTTATATTAACGTTTTCTGACACGACTCACAACACCAAATTAACTTGAACACCGTAAATGTCAGTAGCCATAAACATTGCTTTTCATTTCAGCCCTGCTTGTGTCCAAAATAAAAGAGTTTGTGGGGTTTTTTTGGTGAGGAAATCCAACCTCACATGACTGACCAGAAAAACAGCAAGGAATGCTCATAAACAAGATGATTTTTATCTCATAAAAAAGGTATTTTCTTTAAAGGAATGTGCTGTGTACACAGAAATAGGACCATGATATCTGAGTGATGCACAAGCAAAGCAAAGCAGAAGCTGAATTCCTGTCCTTATTTATTCCATTTCTTCAGAGAAACAAATATTCCATCTGTGTACAGCTGCACTGGGGAAAGCCAGTTTTATGGTTTGGGTTTTATGGTGAGCTAGGCTTTAGGAACCCAGGAGATTATTTTTTTTAAAAAAAAAAGTGAACTTCTTAAATATTTCAGAAAAAAAAAAAAAACCAGAAAAACAATCTTAAGATCTTAAAAGCAGCAAAAAAATAATTTACAACAGCAAAAAATGTATCAAGAGCAGAGCACTTCTAGTGAAAGAAATATCAGAGCCACAATAAAGATGACTGACCATCATTATTTCCTGTTCAGAGAGGATCTATTGGGAGACAGAACCCCCCAACTATTTAATAATATTACAAGTCAAAGAGTGCATGAAGAAGCTGCAAAGAATAAAATAAATCATTATGATAACACACAATAAAAAATAAATTTAAGATTGGATCTGTGTAAAGAAAATTAAGCTGCAAATTACCTGAAAATTCTGGCTAAGAGCCCAAATGTCAACATTTACAGTGCTCATAAATATATTTTTCTAGGATTAATTGTGTTTTTAGTTGAGCTAACAAAGCATGGCAAAGCAAAGTTTTGGTTTTCAAACAGAGACAAGTTTATTTAAGGCTTATGTAGCTGCAATCAGCATGAAATCACGAGAGGATTCCGAGGGCATTGTGAAACACAGATTTGCTCAGAGTCACTCAGAACTGCAGCTGTGGCACTGAAATTGAGCAAAAAACAACTTTTCTGAGAGAGTTTGTGCTGGAATTAACTTGGTTCCCCACCAGCTCCAGTCCCAAGGAGGTAAAATGTGAATAAATGTGAATAAATGTGAATAAATGTGATTAAATGTCAATAAATGTCAATAAATGTCAATAAATGTGCCTCTACCTCCCAAGGTGTAGTCCAGTTTCTAAGCTGGTTAATTTTAAGAAAATATAAATATATAAATTTTAAGAAAGTACAAATATATAAATAACAAGATATTTTCCTGGTTACTTTTAACTTGTGATGGAGTAGAGTGATCAGGATGTGGAAATGTTTAAAAAACATGTTTATATATATATTTTTTTATAATAAAAAACATGTTTACAGCTCAAAGGCAGGGCAAAGGGAAGAGACTCTTTGGGCTTAAAAAAAAAGGAGCAAAAAAAAGGAAAAAAGAAACTTTAATAGTGAAGAACTGCTGAAAACCTGCTGGGTGAACAAAACAGGACTTAGGTGCCAAATCAAATCTTAGAATTATTAATCAGAATGCCTATTTTTATTGTCTATTATTATGTATTATATTTCTTATCATATTATATACATTATTATATATGTTATATATAATAATATAATATCTTATTATTTTTATTATATATATTTTTATGGGATTACAGTTACTTTAACATTTGTTTAGTTTCATTAATGGATACTTCTGTTTAGATTTACAGTTTGGATACTTTATTTTCATAATACATTTTTATGAATCAAGATATTTCAGGACATTATTGATTATTTTCATGGGTTTACTAAAAGAATATTTCAGTTTTATTTGGTGTTTTATAATTTTTTCTTTTATTTGAGGCTTGACTTTTATTTTACTGACTTTGATGTTTTTATGTTGGGTTTTTTTGTGTTCTTTTGGTTTGTTTTTTCCTTTGGAGAGAGGGACAATTTATATATATATATATAAATTTATATATTTATAAATATTTATCATTATATTTATATAAATATTAATATATTTATATTATACATTATTTTATTAATATTTATTGTATTTCATATTACTTATATTAATTTTAATATATAATAATTACATTAATTATTATTTACAATTATATATAATATTAATTACATTAAGTATTATATACATTTTATATAATATGTTATATATAATATATAGTATATACTATATTATATATAGTATATATAATATTATATTAATATATTATTATCGATAATATACATAATAAAATAATAATATATATATTTTATTTTATATAAATAAATCTATAATGATATGTATAATTTTACATATATAATTATATATATTATAAATATAATAATATATAATATAATATAATATAATATAATAATACAAATACATTATATTAATATATATAATTATATATATATTACATATATAATTATATATAATATATTATATATTTATTATTATATATTATTTTTATTCATTATATGTTATATTAATTATATTCTTTATAATATGTAATAATAGGATCATTGTAATGTATCATAATTACATTAATCATTATATATATTTATAATTTATATTAATATATTGTTATCTATAATATATAATAATAAAATAATCATATAAATATGTTTATTTTTATATATAAATAAATATATGATAATATAATGTAGACATATTATTAGAACATATAAATTATGTTATATACAATATAATACAATATAATATATATAATATATTTATTATTATATATTATTTTTATTATTCATTATATGTTATATTTATTAATATATTAAGATATTAATTATATGTTATATTAATTAACATTAGTTAATATGTTATATTAATTGTATTAGCATATAATTAATATGTTTCATATAAATATTTGTATATATATAAATAAATATATATATTATATATATTTATTATTATTTATATATAAATAAATATATGATAATATAATGTTGACATATTAGAAAAACATATAAATATTATATACAATATAATACGATATATTATATACAATGTATATATATTATATATATAATATATTATATTATATACAACATAATGCAAAAATATTTATAATATATCTATATCAATATATCTATCTATAGTGTATTATAACATTATATTAATATACACATATAATAGACATAGTAATATTGTTATTATATATATATATAATTATGAAAAATAATAACGATTGTGTAATGACATTGTGATCATGTTTCTGAATATTTGACGGTGCCCAAAGCCCTGCACCTTGCCCTGCAGAGCTCAGGCCTGTGAGGCTGAGCTGAGTGTGGGGTTGGATAAAGGGGCTCAGGCTGATCCTGATCCTTCTGTCCCTTCTCAGCACCCAGGTCACAGCCAGGGCTGTCCCAGCTCTGTCCCCAACCAAATACACCCAGAGAGGCTCCCTGGGACAGGGGCTGGGCAGAGTTAAAGGAATAAAGTGGGGATTTAATCAAAACCCTTCAGAGGATGCAGCTTGGGCAGTGCAAGAGCCTGGCTGAGGATCCACCCAAGATGGACCCAAGATGGGCCCTGGCTCAGGAGTTTCACACTTTGATAGGTTCTGCTCCATTTCCACATTGGGGTTAATTGCCCAATTGCAGCTGCAGGTGATGCAGTCCCATCCTCCCAGATTGCTCTCCTCAATTCGCTGCTGCTTGTGCTTTTTGGGCCCGGAGCTGCCACGGTGTCCTTGGTTGTGGGGCTGGAGAAGGATTGTTGTGTGTGCCTGAGCTGTGAGGAGAACTTGAACACTTTGTGTGGAGTTCAGCTCACACAGCAATGCAGTGCAGGGGCTGCAAATAGGAAAGCTGAAACTGAAGGCATCAAGTGAAACCCCCCTGCAATGAGCAGAGACATCCTCAGGCTGCTCAGAGCCCCTTCCCAGGGATGGGGCATCCACCACTTCTCTGGGTACCCTGTGCCAGTTTCATCACGCACAGTTTACAATATTTATTTCCTGTTATTTTGTGTGAGAACAGCCACCACCCTGCCACACCGAGCCGAGCAGGGACAGCACCAGGGGGGGACAGCACACAGAGACCCAGCCTGGCTCCTGCCTCCAGGCTTGCAGGTGTGAAAACCTTCAAAAAGTTCACATATTTTTATATAGAATTTAAAAGTTTAATAGAAGGACAATTAGGAGATAAAAATAAAATATACAGACACAGTCAGGTGTCTCTGCATTCAGCCCAGAGAGCACACCTCACTAACAAAGGATTGTCCCTTAAAAACAGAACCCTACTACATATCCATAAATTCTCATACACAATATAAACATTCCTCTGAAGTTCTGGATGTTTCTTTGTTTAGTTTTTAACTTGCCCTCTTCCCAATAAATCAGTTTTCTTGGCTCATTCCCTGATAACAGAAATTCAATAAATTCCTCCCCCAGAGATCTGGTCACTGCTGTCCTCATCTGGATAAGATAATTTAAGAATAGAGGGGGGTCTCTGACCATCTTTTTCAGTCTTTGGGTTATACAAAAAAATAGTTTTTGCTTTAATACTATGCCATAGCTCAACACATACCACTATTTCTAAGTTTCATCAATAACAGAAATAGAAGGAACTATATTAATACTGCAAAGTTTTCTAACCTTATACAAATAACATTTATATTTATATAAATTTATTTTATAAATTTATTTAATAACCTTATTAATACTATACATAATAATATAATATGTATTATTATAAATTATTTATTTAATAACCATTTATGTAATAACCTTATTGATACACATAATAATAATAATAAATGTATTATTATAAATTATTTATTTAATAACCATTTATTTAATAACCTTATTGATATTATACATAATAATATAATATGTATTATTATAAATTATTTATTTAATAACCAGTTATTTAATAACCGTATTGATACACATAATAATAATATAATATGTATTATTATAAATTATTTATTTAATAATCATTTATTTAATAACCTTATTGATATGATACATAATAATATAATATGTATTATTATAAACCATTTATTTAATAACCTTATTGATACACATAATAATAACATAATATGTATTATTATAAATTATTTATTTAATAACCAGTTATTTAATAACCTTATTGATATGATACATAATAATATAATGTGTATTATTATAAATTATTTATTTAATAACCAGTTATTTAATAACCTTATACAAATATCATTTTAATATTTGCGAAAAGCCAATAATATAATATGTATCTATAACACAGGGAAGCTGAACTCAGAGTTTTCCTGCTGTTATGGCCTCTCCTGATGTTTGAAGGTACGGGATTTTGTGTGTCTTTTTTAAAATAAGAAACACCTTTTTTTTAAAAAAAAAAGAAAAAAAAACAAGAAAACGTGGCTGGGAGGTTTCCTGAAGAGATAATAGATAAAATTTCCAGTCAAGAAACAAGTTAAGAACACCTTTTGTAGCTCACAAGTCTCTCCAGGATGTTTTCTTTCTAAATCCAGGGATTTAAAGGCTGGACACGAGGTGGCGCCAAGTCCTCGTGGGAACATCTCCCAAATTTTGGTAATTCCACCTGTCTCAGGTGAGTCCCAGCTACAGCAAACAACATTAATGGCTCGCTTAAATGTTTTTAAAAATGCTGAGAGAAAGGCACAATACCTTCCTGAAAGGGTTTTTCAAGGACTGCGCGTGTCAATGAAAACTTCTGGAATAAAAAGAGAATATTGGGGGGAAAAAAACCCACCCAAACTGCTCAGTAAGTATGGATCTCTCTGGTAAACCTATCTATATATTAAGGAATATTTTTAAGTGTACCTTATCTGTCCTCTATAAAACCTCTATATCGTGTGTTCTGATAAATGATGACAGAAGAAAAATAAATTTTAAAAGCTCTGTTTTCATATCAAGTAGCTGTAGCTATCCTGCAAAATCTCAATATTCTATTTTCTAAATGCAGAATTTCTACTTTTATGTAGGAGAAAAACATCTTTACTCAAGCTCTCAACTTGAATGTTCCAGATTAATTCCACCAAACAAAATAAACCAAGGGCATACCTTAACCATTTAAAAAAGGTTTCCAAAGGGTAAGAGAAGGTTGTGCCAGAGGAAATTGGTAACGTGACTGGCCACAAATCTCTGCTGAAGATAAAGCAGGTTACACTTTCCAGTGAGACATAATGGATTATGGAGTCCAGAGGGAGGGATTCTCCAACACATTATTTCCTGTTTACAGCTGATTTATCCCCATTTATGTGAAAGGAAAAGCTTTTCAGTGGGTGAGTTTGTGGTTTGGTTTTTTTTCAGAACCAAGAGATTAGGCAGTATTGCAGCTTTCAGAGCTCTGAATTACAATGTTTATTTGTTGTTTCACAGCCTGCAGTCTGTGAGGACTGTGATTTGGGGGCAGCAGTGAAACCATACTGTGACCAACCTTTCATAGTCCTGGAGTAAAGATTTCATAAAGAAGGACGTGAGATCTTGTGAGAACTCTTGAGCAAATTGATACTAAAAGATCCCAGTGCTCGGGGCTGAATTTAGACTACTTTAGTTGCAACTAATTTACCCTCCATTATAAACAGGAAAATTTACAGCTTTATAAAAACCTTTCAGCAAATACAACAGCAATTTGGAACACACTGCAAAGTGATGTAGCAAAAGATGATTTATATTTTTTTTCCTGCCTTAGAAGCATGAGTTTCTATCTGGGGAGCACAGATGTTCAGAACCTTCATCTCAGAGTCTGGTTTGGCCCTTAACCTTCAGGTTTGGTACCATTTTACCACTTTTTTCACAATCCAGTAACGGGACAAGCAGCACAGGGAAAGAACATCAGCCCAAGCAGCATTCAGGCACAGCTGCAGGATCAGGAACCTGGCCTAAACTAAAACTCAGCATTGTCAAAGTGACCCATAACGTGGCTGTGACGAGAGAAGCTCTCTCAGCTCTGCTCAGTAAGTTTCAACAGCATTAAAAATAAACCCTGATGATTAAATCTCAATAAGATAAAGCCACAGGTGGGATCTCCCAGGTGGGATCTCACAGATAACTCTGCTTTTTGAGATGGTTGGTGAGGCTGTGCTCTGCTTTGGGGCTCCTAACTTGTTTTTCTCATAGGTCTTTTCCGAGAAGGATGACTCTGCTCCCCCTGAATAAACCCCATTGTTACACAAGAGAGGCAAAGGCCTCACACAATGCCAGCTTTGTGGCAGTCGTGGCTCTGCACCACTGCAGCAAAGACACAGGGCACTCTCATTGAAGGGACACCTCTGGAATGGGAATTAGCCAGGAGGCCAGCAGAGCTGAGGGAGCGCTCCTGGAACCCCCAAACAGAGAGAGGTGCAGAGTTAAGCCACTCATTACAGCGGTATCAAACGGGATAGACAGCAGCAGCAAGCCAGAGCGAGCCCAGAATTAAGATCCTCTCTGCTTTCTGCAGAGCATTACGTCAAGCAATAAAGAAGCAGGGCTGTAAAATCCTGAGCCATGAACAGACAGAGGCTTGTGCTCCTTGCTCAGCCTTCCCAAGGGAGGGGCAGCAAGTGCAGCCTCCCCATCCCTTCTCCTGCACAGGGACAAGGCTGTGCTCAGCCTCCCTCTGCCAGGAAAACCCTGCAGAACAGCGTGTGCTTGGCAATTCCAGGCCAGGAATCACCAGCCCTGCACCACCCAGCTCCCAGGTGCTGCTCCTGTGCTGTGGAAAGCTGGCCAGACACCTGTCCTAGAGCTCCAGGGAGCTGGGAAAAAGGAGGGGAAACTGGGCTGGTTTCACCTGAGCTTTGTCCAGATCGTTCTAAATTCTGACTCTTTCCCAAGTGCTTTGGCAATACTCAACAGTGCTGCCCAGTAATTGTTGGTATCAGTGTTATGAAAGACACAAATGTTATCAAGCAGTGTAATTTTCAGCACTCCTCTAAATGACCTATTTAAGGGGACTGCCTCAAAGTTGAGAGGAAAGGCGAGAAATGTTCAAAAGCCGAATTAATACGCAGCCCGTGGATTCTTGCCAGTTTAAATTATTCTTTAGCGTGTTCAGAGATGTTTCAAAGGCGTTCTGCTTCACTCTCTCCCACCTTGGGCATGTCTGCTCTGTAGGTGAGGCCCAATCCTTTATCTGGAATGTGATTCATAGCCTTGGTGTTTTCGTGTAAGTTTAAAGCAAAACTGAAATAATATCTAATTCTTCCCAAGGTCAGAGAAGTGGCTCAGGGAACAAGTTTTAACACATGGGAAGATTATCCAAGGCAAAAAGAGATTCTGAAACTGAGGAGAAGCATTGTAAGTAACGAAATTAAGTTAAAGCAAGGTGTGTATTAGACATGCTTAAACTATTTAGGTGAAAGACATCATCATCACAGGAGGAAGACAGAAAACTGCGGTGCCCAAAATACAGCCAGTCCGCACAGAGCGAAAAGTGCGCGTTAATTGCGTTGTTAATGAATCTGGAATCTCTTTATCTCACTTTCTGCTAAGGAATTCCTTTTGTTCAGGCAGCTCCGTGGAGAGCTGACATCCCCAGGAGCACTCAGCTGTGAAACAGCACAGGTGACTCCTTTGGGCAACAAAAACCTTTTTATTAGATTTTTGCTCCAAGTGAGCAGGGAGCTCCCAAATAACCAAAACTCTGTGTTTCCAAGAGTGACCCAGGAACCTCCAGAGACAGAAGAAAAGCCACACTTCATGAGTGTGTTTTTGTTTAACATTTGTGTACTTGGAGCCTCCCTGCACCGGAGATTTTTCGGTGATAAACAGATCATTAGAGGGTTAATTTTAAATTTTAAGCAGGGGGTGATATCAGATAGTTATAACAATATAAACCTCACATGCTGTTATTTTACTGAGGGAATTAAAGCAGGAAAGAAGCTCTTTAAGTAGAGAAACCCCTGATTTTGGTGTAAATCAGCGTTTTTCTCAGTTAATACCACGATGCCTGAGCGTAACATGGAAAATCCCCGGCGGGTGGGAAAACGCCCCCCCCCCCCAAAAAAAAAAAAACAGAAAACCGAACAACCAAAAGAGCGGAGTTTTGGTTCCGGCAGTGAGGATGAGGATGGGGAATGGTGCGTGGAGAATTCCCGGAGCGCAGGAATTCCCTGGAGCACCTGCCCGCACGGGGGGGCCGGAGCGCCGGCACCGGGGGCGGCCCCGAGCGCCGCTGGAGACGGGATCGGGATAAAGGATCAGGGATAAAGGATCAGGGATAAAGGATCAGGGATAAAGGATCAGGGATAAAGGATCAGGGATAAAGGATCAGGGACAAAGGAGAAAGGATCAGGGGCCGGGATAAGGGATCGGGATCGGGATAAGGGATCAGGGACAAAGGAGAAAGGATCAGGGACCGGGATAAGGGATCAGGGACAAAGGATCGGGGTAAGGGATCGGGATAAGGGAAAAAGGATCAGGGACCGGGATAAAGGATCGGGATAAGGGATCGGGATAAAGGATCAGGGATCGGGATAAGGAGTCTGGATAAGGGATCAGGTATCGGGATAAAGGATATGGGATCGGGATAAGTGATCAGGATAAAGGATCGGGGATCGGGATAAGGGATCAGAAGCGGCTGCGGCCGCACGAACCCTCGGTGCGGGAGGCGGCGGAGCGCGGTCCCGGCTGGCCCGGAGGCACCACCAGGAGGAGGATCGGGATCAGGAGGAGGATCGGGATCAGGAAGAAGATCAGGAGGAGGATCAGGATCAGGTCAGGCAGGGCTCGGCGGCTCCGGGCTGTTCCAGCGGGGCAGCTCCTGTTGCTGCTCCATCCCGCGGGGCTCCGCAGGGACAGCGCCTCCTGCCAGGGAAATATTCCTTGTCCTTGCGGCCAGCAGAGCTCCGGAACCCGAGTGAGGCTGGCAGGTCGGTAAATAAAGCCATTTACTGCCCTGGGGCAGGGGGCTCAGCAATGACACCCCTCCGAGTGGGAGCCTCCCCTCCCCGGGCTCTGATAATTAACTATTAAATAAATAGTGCGGGGTGGCACAAGGGTGGGAAAAGGGCTGACTTGTTAATTAACTATTAAATAAATAGTGCGGGGTGGCACGGGGTGGGAAGAGGGTTGATTTGTTAATTAACTATTAAATAAATAGTGCGGGGTGGCACAAGGGTGGGAAAAGGGCTGACTTGTTAATTAACTATTAAATAAATAGTGCGGGGTGCCACGGGGTGGGAAAAGGGCTGCTTTGATAATTAGTTATTAAATAAATAGTGCGGGGTGGCGGGGGGTGGGAAGAGGGTTGATTTGATAATTAACTCATATATAATATGAGTTAATATATATAATATATAATTAAATGAAGCGGGGTGGGCTGCCTAGCGGGTGCTGAGGATACAGCAGCTGGAAGGTGAGGCTGGCTGCTGGAGCAGTGCAGGGATGAGGGAGTGAGGAGATGATCCCCAGTCCCACAGGCACGGCTCTGCTGGGATAAAAACACCTCCTCCAACATCTGCCAGGAGGATTAGGAAGCTCCTCGGTGTGGGACAGGTCAGAATGTGCGGCCAGGGAGCTTTGCCAGCACCACACTTTGGATTCCCACTGCCAAAAAGTCGCTGGCAGTCTCAGGGTTTTGATTTTGAGGTTGTGGAAGGAGTGGGGATGGCTGAGGGGAGCTTTTCTGGGCTTGTGCTGTTCCTTTTTTTAAAAAAGGAATGTGTGAACAAGTGCATGGAGGACTTTGTTCTGAAACTTGTATGGAAATGCGGAAAGAACAGGTGGGGAAGCAGAATTCCAGCAGAATTCCAGCTTTCCATGTTTGTTTATGGACTTTCTCTGTGCTCCTGATTTTTTACTTGCACCTGCTGTACGAACTTGTTTAAAACAAATGAATCTTTATGCTTTTCTCCACCTTTCTAATGGAGAAATACTTGGAGTAGAGCTCGGTATATCAGGAAAGTGAAAGGTCAAACCGGGACAAACAGAAGCAAATGTGTGTGGGTTGTTGTTTTTTAAATGAGATGGGTTTTCTACCCACTTGCTCATGATTGCAGCTGAGAACAATCATAAAGGCCGCTTGAAAGAAGCCCAGTGTAAGTTAAAGCAGAGGGAGAACTCAAAAGAACCTCAGCCTTGTCATGAGCACAGGTACCAGAATATGAGAAAAAAACAAACAACAAACATGTGAAAATAATAACAATAAAATTTATAATATATAAAATAATTTTAAGTCCCCTGTAAGAAGATTTAAGCTGAGGGATGACTCAAGAGTGCTGAGGTTGGTTTTTTTCTGTTGTAGAGACTCATGATTTGTCTGGAACTCTTCTGAGCTAATGTTAGCATCGTTTTTGAAAACTTAAATGCTTTATTTGCCTAAGCCAGGTAGCAATCAAGTGTCTTGACAAAACATCCCGCAGCTTATCTGTCACTCATCAGGGACTCTGCCCTGTGGAAAGCCCAAATTAAAGGGAGGGGGCAGAAACTGCTGGATCTGTGTGACTGGAACGTGGTAGGAAATGGGCTTGGGAGCGTTGTTCCCTGATCCCAGCTTCCCTGGCAGCTTTCATCTCCCACCCCAGGAAGCAGGGGAATAATCCCAGGGCACTGCTGCTCCCATCCTGAGTGCACTCCAGCAGCCCCATCCACACCAGGAGGAGCAGGGAAGACACAAGGAGGTAGGGGAGGAACAGGTAAAGATGAGATAATAAGAGCTCTGTTCCCCTCACTCATCCTCTATCTGATCTCACTTCATCCAGCAGTGTGGCAAAGTGCTCAGGGGTGTGTGGAGACACAGGGAGGATGTTTTGGTGCAGGCACAGAAGTGCTCAGAGGTGTGTGGAGGCACAGGGAGGATGTTCTGGTGCAGGCACAGAGAACAGAAGTGCTCAGGGGTGTGTGGAGACACAGGGAGGATGTTTTGGTGTAGGCACAGAGAACAGAAGTGCCCAGGTGTGTGTGGAGACACAGGGAGGATGTTTTGGTGCAGGCACAGAGCACAGAAGTGTTTTCAGGGCTCTTGAATCTGTTCTCCCATTTTCCTGTTGGGATTTCTCCAGACAGACCATGCAGGCTCTGAGGCACCAAAATGTGACTCTGTGTGGCAGAGAGAGTTTGAATGGAGGATGGGAAGAGAACAGATGGACAAGAGGAGAGTGGAGACCTCAATGCTCAGCTTCCCTCAACACTCTGGAAAGGCAGAGGGACAATGTCCTATGAGCACAAAGTGAAAATGAAGCAGAGAACAGGAGACAGTGAGCCATCTCTTTGTTATTCTGTGTGCAGCTCTGCTTCCAGCCCTCATTTACCCAACTTGGCTCCTGTTTGCCCCTTCCTGGTCTCTCTCCTCAAAACAAACTCCCACAAAACCCTACAAGGCACTCATCCCCAGACACTGCTCTCACTCTCAGCAGCCTGCTGAGGCACACCAGGAGCTCAGCTCCTTTTCCCTACAGCCAAGGATTTGTTTGAGCTCAGGCAGCCTTGACCTGGTAGGATTAGCAAAGGTCTGTGCTCACACAGGTAGAGCAGGGCCTCAACAGGGCTCTGCTTCTTAGCAAAAAATCCACCTTCCTCCTGCTCCCTTCCCCAGAAAAGACATTTACAGCAACAGGAGGAAACCTCCTCCTTGCTTTACAAGTCTGTAATGTGATGGTTTAGTTTATCAAAGCAGAGAGTGATGAATAAGGAAATGTGTTTTAGGATAATGATCACTCAGTATAGGTGCAAGACACTCTATACAAAGAAAGGCTTTTCTGTCTTTTCCAGAGACACCCAATGGTGTGGAAATAGCAATGCAGCAGAAGGTGGCATTGTTTAGGGCAGTCAGAAGTCACTTTTCTGTCCCTGAAGTTGCACCATTGCAGTCTCTGGAGGTGTTTATCATTTGCTGCCTCATCCCCAGAGATCACTTCAACCTCTTTAGGTACAACCTTGAAAACCTCACAAGCTGCCTCTTCAGAGGGTTTAGCAGCAGGGGATGTCTCTGGAGGAACTCTTGATCAGTCACCAGAGTTCTGCAGATGTGTATGAAATACCTGTGTCAATATATATGAAATAACTGTCTCAGTCAATGCCCTGAGAACTGCAGAGCTCGAGCAGTAAATTCAGCTCTTTGAAGTTTTCCCCAGTTTGCTTTTGCCTGTTGAGTGCTGTCAGCTCCCCTCTTGTTCTGAAGCTGCTGGAGCTGAGTCCCACCTCTGCTCAGTGTGTTCTTTGACTTTGTCTAAGCACCAGCTCTGAGGTGATGCCTTGGATAGCCTGTGGCAGGTTGAATTTCTCCCTGTCACACCTTTACAACATTTCACTTCTTTTACATAGATGCACATTAAGCCACAAAATATTGGTGTTTTTTTTTCCTTGTAGCTGGATGCCTCTATGTGTTTTAGTGTGGCATTTTTATTTCAAGCCTCTCTGACCTTGTAACATTACAGTCACCTCTTTTGTTTCCTTCCTCACGTGTTTATTCGCTATAAAACCATTTCTCAGTAGCACTTTGCTCTTATCTTGCAATTCACTGATGCAGAGAACAAAGCAGTTCAATTACAAGGATAATTTCTTTCTGAAACAAACATTAAAAGGTAAATCCTGGTGGCACTGTTGCCAGTCTAGGTCAATTTGTGTTTATAATCTTGTGTATCTGCCAAGTTCCAATGCAGTGGTTTAGAGGACTCTGATAACCTGTAAAGCAAGATTTTATGGCTCCTGTGTGGTTCACTAGTATTTCTGCAAAACCTGTGACCTGCTGAGGGGGAAGAGCTGTTATTTTCATACTGATCAAAAAGGAAAATTTGTGTCTTCAAATGCCTAAGACAGGGCATTATTTCTCTGTCAGATCATCAGCAAACACATGGGGAACCACCAGTGTGTTTCTCAACTCTGTGTATGTGACATATAAAATACATTCTGTGTTTCTCTGCTTAGTCGAATCTTCCAGTTAAATCTGAAGTAACTGAGGCTGAAAGCTGAGGATTGAACCCAGGTTAAAACAGAGCACTTTATAGAGGGGCAGAGATGAGAAACCTGATGTGTGTGTCTTTCAAGGGATGGTAAATAATGGATCTGCAGCTATGAACTGGTGGTTGCTTTACCAGCAAGGAAATGGTGATTAACTGATGATGCTTTCCTGAAGCAGATGTGACTTTGGAGAAAAACAGATGAGCTGATCCTCCTTCAAGGAAACCTTGAGTTAGTTTGGAGGGGTGAAATCAGACTGAATGAAAAAAGCCAGGTCCAAAGGATGCCTCTGACACCAGCCTTGCTCTTTTCATGGGAGCAACACAAAGTGCATGAATATTCACAGAGAATCTGCTGCTTTGCTCCTCACACTCTGTAAAATCAACAGGTTGAGTGCCAGTTAAAGTAATTAGTGAAGATAAATCTAAGCTGTTGCATTTTAATCTGGATTTCCAGCACTTCCAGTATGGGAACTCCTGTTTTACCTCATCCTCTTCTGGAAACAAGTCTGGCTGGTCTCTGCATTCAGAGGTGACTTAGCTGGGGTTGCCTCCTTTCTTCTCTATGTACTGCTCAGACAAGGAAAAAAAGTAATTTTATTTCCAATTTGCGCTATTTCCAACCCAAACTTTATTTCAGAAATCTCATTTGGAAGGGGGGAGATATTTGCCAAGTGCCTCTTGAATGTGGTGAATGATATTTTTATTCCTCCCCAGTGCAGATGGTAGCATCTGCCTTAATAAAGCATAATCAGAACATCTGAGTCTAATGGCATTGCAGTAAGATTTATGGGTGTATTTCTGGGATGATCATAAGCTAATGAACATAATCCAGTCAGCTCCCAAACAGAAGAATTCTGATGTTTCAGGCCAGACAGAAAAAAACAAAAATCTCCAGCAAAGACCTTGGATAGGCAGGGAATAAGCACAAAGCACCTACAAAAGTAGGATATGTCCTTTTCTGTTCATTACACCTGGAGAGAAGGAAAAGCAAAATCAGTGAAGTCAATATTTTCTTTCTTTGAAGTAATCTTCTGTAAATAAAATAAAAGTATACATACAGTAAGTAAAAGTACACTTACAAAATGTATTAGTACAGATTGTATTAAACTTATATTAAATTTCAGTCACAGGCATCATAAAGAATTAGTTAAATATCTCTTGAATTAAACTATTCTTCAATTTCTGAATGCATGCAAAGTAGAAACTTTACCTGAAACTGTAAAGTGCAATTTTCAGTCTGCTCTGGCAGGCTTTACATGCATAAAAAGAAAATCATATTAGAACCTTTGTCTCTAAAAGAAGGGAAAGTTGTAAAGTTTTTTTGTGCAAGGTTTGCTCTGGCCTGTTTTGCAGAGCAGTGAAAATACTGAACAACCCTCACTGGTTACTCTGCCCAGTGTCTGCTACATTTCAGAATAATCCTAAATCAGGCTAAGGATTAGAAAACTATTTCAAGAATTGTGGTCCAAATCTGTTTTGCCTTGATTGCCTTCTCCATTTTAATTAGGAACTTGTTAGCATCTTCAGTTTCCTCTGCAGACTGGGAAGTGCAGCTGGCTCTCATTTAACAGGAAAAAGGCAGATTTTAGAAAACTGCTTTTCCACTTTTATTTTTTTTCTTTTTTTTTAGCCTGGGGAGAGGAGTTTGTGTTCAGAGTAAATGGTTTGTTACAAAAGGAATTCATACTCTGAAATTTAGCTGGGATTCACCAGCCATTTGTAGTTTTTATTTAATCAAAGCTTCTGATTATCCAGGACTAATTGCAAATGGGAGCAGCAGCTGCTCACTTCCTTTGGCAACTCTGATTTGGGCACTTAGAAAAAGAGTTTCCAAATTAGGAGAGACTGATAAAAGTGCCATGCTAGGCAGAATGCCCAGTTTGCCAGGCAGAACGTTCAGAAATATCACTTCTCTGTAAATATATTTTATTTGCTTTTCTTAACTGAGGAGTAAACAGAAGTCTTACATGTACATGTTTACAGCACAGCCCTGAAGCAAAATTTACCCTCATCAATAAACACTAACAAAGCAAAATACCCCTTATCAATAAATAAAGTAATAGAAGGAAAAAAATTCTTCATGACAGAACTGTATTTTGGTGTTTGCCAGCATGACCATATCCTTCTTTTCAAGTTGGAATACAGGATCTGTATTATTTTGGAATTAATGAAACTGTCTCGAATATTTCCACTTGGAGGTTTGAAAACAACTGAAACAAAGGGGACTAAATCTCTCTTTTATAATAGCAAATCAAATTTTCCTTGCAAATTTAATGGAAGAGTACAAAGATGCCACAATTACTGATATGGGAGCAGACTTTGATCCATTTTCTGGAAAATTAAATAAACTGCAGAAACTGATAGTGAATTCTGATTCCCTTTTCTCTCCTGAAACAGAAGCAAAAGATAAGGTTATCCAGCAGATGGTCATTTCAATACTACAGTCTTTTGTCTGCATTTTTGATTATTTTTTTGCATTATTTTGTATTTTGATTAATTATTGTATTATTTTGATTTTGATGCAAGTGGCCCCAAATGCAAGAAACTTCTGAGAAACTTTTCATGCAGGCAAATCAGCTGGTAGCTGCTGGGGATTAAAGGACTTTGCAAGTCATTAGCCTGAAATAATTTCATTTTGTGGCTCTATTAATAAACAGGTCAAATAAAGGCCTTGTTATCAAGCATTAAAATCCATGATTAAGTTCTTACCTCAGGAAAATCCAGGGGTGTACTCACAGAGCAAATATGAGTAGCAGGACTTCCAAATAGTTGTAAAAAGCTGCTCTGAGTCTTAACTGTGGAGCAGGACAGGATTTGTGGAAGCCTGACAGTCAGAATGTCCCCAGGATTTGACACAGGATTTCTGTCATTTTGGAATTTCTGTCAAATTTTAGGATTTCTGGCCTTGCCATGAGGACATCCAGGCTCTCTAAAATAATGTGAGACTCCTTTTTTATTATAATATTATTCATAATAATGAATAATTTCATTATAAAACTCATAATAATGTAATTCTCTTTCATTTTTCTGCTATGTCAGTACAAAGGTGTCTATTTATTTCAGAGGCAGTAAAATGTGACTAAATTTATAACAACATATTGTTTTGTCTACAGTTATATTCTGGCATCTGTAATTTTGCTATTTATTTCAACCAGAAGAAAGAGTTCTTCTTGGGACTGGAATTAACATGGAGTACGATTTTAGGTAAATTTTTTGGCAAATCCCTTTGTGTCATTGCTCAAGTAGTTAAATACTTATCAAAACACTTCTGTGGAAAAGAATCCAGAGAAATCTTGTGTATTTTCATTGTAATGGTTGAACTTGTGGGTTTTTCATGCCCTAAAAGTAATGGGAATTCAGAGAACAGAAGGTATCCTTTTTAAATACACCCCAGTTATGGATTATGCTGGCAGCATCACATACTTTAGCTGTAAATATGTGTATAAAACCCAGAATATGCATATAAAACCCAGAATATGCATATAAATGTATGTATATATATAAATGTGTATATATATGTATATACAGAATATGTCTATAAATGTGTATATATATATGTATATACAGAATATGTATATAAATGTGTATATATATATGTATATACAGAATATGTATATAAAACCCAGAATACATGTATGAAACCCAGAATATGCATATAAAACTCAGAATATGTATATAAATACATGTATATATATATATGCATATACAGAATATGTATACAAAACCCAGAATATGTATATAAATGTATATATATGTATATACAGAATATGTATATAAAACCCAGAATACATGTATAAAACCCAGAATATGTATATAAAACCCGGAATATGCATATAAAACTCAGAATATGTATATAAATGTATGTATATATATATATAAAAATGTTTATATATATATGTATATACAGAATATGTGTATAAAACCAAGATTATGCATATAAAACCCAGAATATGCATATAAATGTATGTGTAGATACATATAAAAATGTATATATATGTATGTACAAAATATGCATATAAAACTGAGATTATGCATATAAAACCCAGATTATGCATATAAAACCCAGAATATGCATATAAATGTATGTGTATATACATATAAAAATGTATATATATATGTATATACAGAATTTGCATATAAAACTGAGATTATGCATATAAAACCCAGAATATGTGTATAAAACCCAGAATATGTGTATAAAACCCAGAATATGTATATAAAACCCAGAAGAGCACTGAGTTTGTGACCAGATCTGTTCCTAGGTTGAGCTCTTGCAATCAGTTGATTTGCAGAACTTCCAAAATCTTTCTGAATCGGGTGTTTTAGCAAACCTGAGAGCCAAAATGAGTGAGCTGGAATATTCACAGACTCCTAAATTCAAAAGGCTCTTAAATTGTACTGAGCAATGGAACTGGGGCTTTGATTTTTCTCATCTCTTTCTTGGTCCCTCATATCATGTATAATAAATAAGGAGAAATTTGCATTGATGTGGCTTACCCTTGATAAGATGATTCGACATGGAAACATATTCATTTTACATTTGTATATTATTTTAGATATGTATATTTATATTTTTTAAAAAATTATCTTTTATTATATTTTTTTCAATTTTAGGTAAATTTGTGTTTCTGTCAGCAAATCCAGCTCATCAGGGAGGTCTGTGTATCTTGTCACACACCCATTGTCACCTTCTGATTCCAGGGCCTAATCTCTCTCCAGGCACCTTGGTATTCACTTTTCTTCCAGGTTCTACTGGGAAAAAAACAAGGATTTAGGGTGTTGTGACCTTCTTGCCACCTGTAATAATGCAATAATTCAGCTGGGGGATGCCACGGGTTTCTCTCACCTCTGTGAATTGTAAACGTATTAAATGTTGCTCTTGGATGTCCAGTCACTCTTCTGTCTGTCTTGCAGCATTGCCCATCTGTATAATGCCTTTTTTTTTTCAGTTTATTTTATTTTTTACTCATGCTACTCCACTAAGAATGGAAATCAGTTGTGAGAGGAGGCTGGGATTTAAAACTCAGCTGTGGCACAGGGTTTGATAAAGGCACACTCTTAGTGCTGGCCAGTTCTGCAGCTCTGAGTAATGGAGGAGCAAAACCAACAAAAGATGTCATTTAAAACCCAGCTGAAGGATCTTTTTGCCTCTTGGTTGTGATGTCCAGCTGTAGGAATGACGAGTCACTTGCAGAATTGTCCTGTTAAAGTTTAGGGCTTGATGTGATCAGTGATCCCAGGGGGAACTTAAATCAAAGTTAAAGTAGCTCCTTGAGGAGAAGGAGGTGCCACTGAGAGAGGGCACAAAGAATGCAGAATTTACAGGCCACAGGGACTTGGGGCAGAATTCCCAAGGTAAGGAAGGAAGCAACAAATCCAGAGCATCAGCTGGTGCCACTCTGCTCTGTGTTGGTCTCGTGCACACCAGGTGAAATAACCTGTCTGGGAACAACAGCTGAACCTGTCCTTCAGGCAGAAAAAGAGGGAAAACTTGAAGACAGCTCATTCTCCCAAAGATATTTTCAATAATCTTCAGGGAACAATCCATATCAGGAATGTTTTTATTTATAAGCCCAGGCTTTAAACTGGCACAGCTGTTAAAATTTATATTTTTGTTGATGTGCTGAGTAATGTGGGACATGGTGCTTTTCCCTAATCCATTTGCTGCTCCCAGTTTAGTGCTTTTGATCCAAGTGGATTCAATTTTGTTGAATTTGCTGTTTTCTAGCAGAAGGATGTTTTTCTTCTCTTTGTTTCCCACAGACACTTTCCTCAAAATAGCTACTGAGGCTTCAATTTATACAGAAGTGCTTGATGCTGTCAGTTCCTGTTAGCATGAATTCAGCACATTTGTACCCACAGATGCAGGTTCTATTAAACCAGCCTAGTGATGTTTCCTGTTATTTATAAATTGCTGCACAGAGTGTTTCCAAGGGGGAAAAATACTCTTATGAAAATGAATTTTGCAAAGTCAAAAAAGTTGATTTTTTTTTGTGTACATTTTTAGCCTTTACATCTAAAGCTGAGTTTGGGCTTCACAAGAACTTTCATGTCACATTTGTAAAGCTGAGGGAAGTTCAGGACAGAGCTTTATAACCAGAGTAACCCAAGAGGAGGTCGTTTTGTAATAATAAATATTTAAAAAATATTTTATCTTCATGGTGTCAGTGTTGAGCTGTTCCTCTGTGCAGTCTGACCCAGACCTCAGGTTTTTTCACCTTGGATACCTTGTGGGTGAGAATTGCCTCTTTGGATTGCAGGAACTCACTTTTCTAAGGCATCAGCCTGAGGTTCTGCTGCAGGAAACACATCTCAGGTACCTCAGCACCCACTGGTGCCAATCCCTTCCCTGCTCCTCACCTATTCCAGTGCCTGCCCACCTCAGGGAGCATTTCTCTCCACTCCTCTCAGCCCCCCGAGGTGAGCTGGTTTTGGAAAGATTGGTGCCTTTTGCTCTGCGTGGAAACATTGGAATCACCTCTCGATTCTTTCACGGTGTTTTACCAAAAACCAGAAACACCCTGAGCCTTAGATGAGTCCTGGAGCATCCCAAGGGCTGCAGGGGCTCCAGCAGCTCTGCCTGAGCAGCGTTTATTCCTTGTTGGCAAGGCAGCTGATGGCCACAACCATGCTCTTGGAGCATCAACCAACCCAGGAAAAGGAGAAGATTTGGAAATTGCACCCCCCTGCATTTCTTTGAGATTTAACATCTTCTGGCCCCGTGTTAGCACTGCCTAAATTTTATCTCATTTGTCTAAATTATCAGGAGTTTCACAGAGGCAAGCTTTGAAAATTTTGCTTATCATGATCTACCTAATCTCTGTCCATTTCTATCCAGAGTTTGTCCTCTGCTTTACCCTAGGGCAGAATTAATTTGTGCACGAATTCTGTGCTTGCTTTAGTTATAACTCCTCACCTTCCAATTTACCAGGGCATGAATTTACCTTCACGTCACAGGGGTGGGGAGAAGGTGTGGTCTGAGCACTTTCCCAGGCACTGGAGCTGCATTTATGTAACCTCAAAGATCTCATTCAAATGCTGACCTTCGTGGAAGAAAATTCCGAGCTGTGACCTTGAGGCCAGAGAGGTTGGGAAGGAAAATGAAAAAAACACAGTTGATTTGAAATGTTGACACTTTGAGGATCTAACTTTTCTTAGTTGTAAAACTCTCTGAACTGGATGTGAACAGCAATACCAAATCTGGCTTTTGTATGTGTTTATTTCAAGAGCAGAAATGTTCATATTTTGGCTCAGAAGCTTTCCTTTTGTGTGTTTTATCAGGTTCAGCTGAAGTTTATATTCAAACCATTCATTGTCTTGCTTATTTATTTTTTTTTAATTTTAACTAGCTAGCAGCTGAAACTAGTTAGATGACAGAGAAGTGAACTAAAATAATCATATATATAAGTATATATATATCATAAATACTTTTTGGACTTAATACAGTAACAATTAATACAATTTTGGTTTTAAATTTTGGCAAAGTCAAAAGCTACAGTTTTCCTTTATACTGTGTATAACACTGAAAACTTCATATATCTAATAACAATACAACAATAAATAGATCTGATAAAAATAAAGGGTGAAGGGCTTTTTTAAGCTTTTCTGGCCAAAGTTGAAAGCAGCAGTGAGGAATGAAGGGCTTCCTGCAGTTGCTGGAAGTGTTAGAGCTCCCTTTGCCATCCTGCCAGCATCAGCTGTTCTGTGTGAGGATGAGACTTTGTGCAAACATGAGTCAGGAAATTTGCTTGTGGGACAGTAGGAATTGGAACTCGATATGCAGCAGGCCTGTGGAGGAGTTGCTATGAGGTGATTTGTGTTTTAAAGCATTGAGGATCACTCAGATCTAGAGTTTTTTAAAGGGAGCTTTCTTTTTTCCTTCACCCTCTGTTCCCCCCAAAAACTGAAATTCAGACTTGTATTCCCAAACTTAATGGGTTTATTTTTGAAAAGAGATGCTTGTCTTTGACTTTGTCTCTTCATAATGCAGTAAGTTTAACTGTGCTCCGTTCCCTTCAGATTTTAAATCAAATCATTTAGCATCTTCTGTTTAAAAGCACCATTGCTTTATGCTTGTGGCTCTGGCTTTCATCAGTGACACACAAATCTGGTGGTTTTGCAGTGCCAAGGTACTGGGCTTCACTTCTCCCCTCAAACAAGGACCCCCAGCAGCATTTTGGATAGAGACTTCAGCAGTTCTGCCACCTACCTGAAATAAATTTGCTGTCAGGTCTTTGCTCAACTCTGGCTAATCTGTATTTCTCTTTAGAGCTGCCCATTCTGCCTTAGTGTGAGCACTTCATACTTTCCAGCTGAAAATAAACTTGGGCTCTTTTTCCATTCCTACTCTAGCTATTCTTAAAACCCCTCTGAAATAGCCTTGATTTTATTTATTACAGAATGGGTAAACAATGAAAGAAGGGGGTTTTTACCTTTCTGCCTATTCCAGTGAAACATATGGAGGGAAAATAGAGCAAGTAGTGTCTGTATTAAGCAATAAATGAAATTTAAGCTAGAACCATGGAATGGTTTGGGTTGGAAAGGACCACAAAAGTCATCTGGTTCCACCCTCCCTGCCATGGGCAGGGGATGCCTTCCTCTATCCCAGGCTGCTCAGAGCCCCATCCCACCTAACCTTGGACATTTCCAGGGATCCAGGGGCAGCCACAGCTTCTTTGGGCTGCCTGTGCCTCCCCATCCTCACAGGGAACAATTTCTTCCCAATTTTGAAAGCAAACCTGCCTTCCTTCAGCTTAAGCCTTCTACCCCTTGTTGTGTCACTCCCACCCTTGAGAAGAGCTCCTCTCCAGCTCTCTTTTAACCCCTGCAGACGCTGGAAAACTGCTGGAAGGTCTCCCTGAAGCCTCCTCTGCTCCAGGCTGAGCAGCCCCAGCTCTCTCAGCTGTCAGATTCACAGGATTTGTGGCTGGAGAGCCCTGGATCCCACATGAGGAGCATTCCTCAGGCAGTGCTTCCATCAGGAGTGATTCTGTTCCCTGGGTTGTTAGCTGGGACTGAGGATTATCTTCAATTAGAGACTTACAGCAGGTTCTGTGGGGCCAGGATCCAAACATGAGTTTATAGCTTTTGTCACTGCTGGTGCCGTGAGCTGGAGGGATGAGTCAGTGGCTGTGCTCCTGTCTGCGTGCTGCTCAGAGGGAAAGGAAGGTGGGAAAGAGAGAGGGTGGAAGTTGGGAACATTTCTGCATTCCAGGGCAGGAGTCATCCTGCAGCTGGAGGAAAGCTTGGAGGACTTCTGAGCTTACCCAAAGCACTTGTTATTTCATTGTGCCTTTAGGTACAGAGCAATACTCAAATCTGAGTATTTAAATGGTTTGCAAACATGTATTTGTTCACCCTAGGAAGAAAAGGTGGTGGTTAATTATTATGTGTGCCTGCTAAATGTAAGAGGAGTTCATGGGCCACAAACAAGATCTGGATTTCTGGAGTTTCTGTCAAAAACCACTCCCCTTGTAATTGATAAAGTTGGGAACCTCGTTATTATGAGCAACCTTGGGAAAACATCTGAGTTGCCTAAAATTCCTGTTGTACATATTCTTATCTCTGGGTAGCTGCTGGTTCAAGCCAGCCATGAAAGATTCAAATTTAATTAAGGCTTTTCATAATTCTGAAGGGCATCTTGCTCACAGTGAATATGTCTGTTAAATATTATGTTCCTTTTGGACACAATAAGTCATAGTTTTACATAGAGAATATAGGTTAAGAAATTTGCAATGGACATTGGCTCTGAGCACAACAGTTCTACCAGAGATTTTTGCATTTTATTTGAAATGCAAATCTCAGATGAGGACCTAGAGTGTAAAACTAGCTTAGCAAAACAAATTTCAGAAATTCAGACCAGTTTGCTCTGTCTGCACTTCCTGGAAGATCTCATTACTCAGGCAGTTGTAACAAACAGGGTTGCAATATCTCTGTGGGCTGGGCTCTAAATTAGTATGAGCGTGTGGCTTAGAAGGGATGATAATAATTTAGACTTATGTCTGCTTAACAGTAAAACTTTGGCTATTCATAGCAAGGAATTTTTACTGATCAGGCCAAAAAGTAAATTCTTTTCCTCCTAGAGACCTGAAAAGGTGAGTAGCCTGGTTCTTCTATTTTTCTGGCATAGGAATTAATCTAATAAATCCTAAATTTGATGATATTGAAGCTTGTGTTGTAATGTGAGAGGTAGCTTTTGTTCAGTCCTTGCCAAAGCTGAAAAAAAACTTGGTTTTTTTTAAAATATATATATATTTACATAAGTAAATAAGTCATGGTGTTCTGCATCTGTTGATGTCATTCAGGAATGGAAACTGTAAAAAAGATTTGTGATTAAAATACCAGCAAATAGACGGATCCTCTTTGAGGGACTGTTACAAGTGTGTTCTCATTTAATAATGTTTTAAAAAGAATCCACAGCTGGAGATATTTCTGTAGAATTAGATCAGCAATGGTAGCTGAAAGCCCAGGAGATCTAACAAGCTCTTTTCAGAAGAGCCAAACTGTAAGAAGGGAGTGTCTGGGAAAGTGAGACTTGCCTGCAGCACAAGCAACAGGTCTGTCTAGAAAAAAAAGATGTCAAGCAAGTAATATTACATTATCTCTGCACAGCAAAGAACGCTGCTTTTATTAATGAATCCTTCTTTGATCAGCAGGTTTTGTGCAGCCAGGCAGCAAATTCACGGTGGCTACAGGTGGGAAAAGGGGCTGGCTGTGGAGGCAGGGTGGAGATGGGAGATTTACTTCTGGTGGAGGTTTCCAGCAAAAGTTTCTGGCTTCTGCCAAGGTTTTGACTGGAGGGTTTTTGCCAAGTGAATTTCTGAGTTTGTAATGCAGGGTATCAGCGTTTTCTGTACCTTTCTCACCACCTCAAGTGATGAGGTGACATCTCATCTGTCAGATGTTCACAAGGAATGTGCTCCTGCATTTCTTGTTTGAGCAGCCCACGGAGCATCAGCTTTCATCACAAACAAGAGTGCAACCTAGAAATATAAACTCTGCTCTATATTTAGCACTTTTCACTCCTTTTCTGCCTTCTAATTCTGAGCCAGAAACCTGCTGCCCTGATTTCCCAGCACAGCTGGTGGCCCTGGGTTCCTGGGGGAGATGCTGGTGGCAGCAGGAAGCCTCAGTGGCCCTCTGGCACCTGTTGGATGTAGGTGGATTTCCTGTGGCTGAGGTGATTATTCCTCATGGTATGGCTGCTTTGAACCACAGGAAATACTGCAAGGATTGGGATTATTGCAGCTGAGAGGTTTCTGGTGGCAACAGAAGATGGAATCCTCCCAAAAAACCAACAAGTGGAAGCAGCAGGGTCAGGGGGAATGTCTGGAAAGCTCACGTGTGAAAGGAAGCACTCTGAAATTTTAAGTTTGTATCAGCTGATTAATGACTTTCCAGATTATTCTGAGCACAATTTGCATTATTTCCAGTGCCATTAAATGAAATACTTGGGTGACACGCACTTTGGTTAAATTTAGCATTGCTTGTAGTTAAAAGATGATTTTGACAAAAAAAAAAAAAAACTAAAAAAACAAACCCAAGGGGCCAAAACCACGCATTCATTTAAATTAATTGTAGCCTTGGGTGGCACTAAAGATGAGGCATTCTCACATTGCTCTTCAGATCAATGTGATCTGAAGTTAAACCCTGCCTTACCCACTGTGACAAGCCATAAATGGCAGAGTTCAGACTGGAGCATTGCAATTTCTGACTCATCCCTGCATCTGTCACTCTGGATCCTGGGGTTATCTACATTAACTGGAGCCAACAGAGGATGCTGATAACCCAGAGCTTCTTAATAAATCAACTTTCTCTTGTGTATGTGGAGAAAAGCCCATCATGTCTCAGGATTCTTAGTTTTCAAGGGAAGAAAATAACTTGGATGGTACAAATTTTCGTCGTAATATTTATTTCAGTCCAAACTACTTGAACTTTTAGCACCAGTAATCCCATGATAAACAGGTATTTCAGCAGCACAGGGACAACAGGCCCCACAAACAAAGGTTTTTACATTGCCTTTGCAGGCTGAGTTTATTTATTAGGATTATTTGAATTATTTGAAGGATCTCTCTCTCATCAGACAGGTGTCTTTTGTGATAGCTGTTAAAATTGAGCCAATTTCAAACCCCAGCTGTTACAAGAAAGAAGGCTGGATACCAAAGGGACCGAATTTCAGCCTTCATGGGATAGAAATCCGAGTTCTGTGTGCCTGTGTGGGCTGTGAGAGCGGCACGAGCACGGTGCCAATAACACACAACACCCAGGAGCTGTCCCTGCTCCTCGCCCTGTGGCACTGCTCTCGTGCTTCAGCCATCAAGTGATGTGCACAAGGGCTTTATTCCAGAGGGGATTTTTCCTCTGGCAGTGAAATGGACTGCATAAATTCTTCTCCCCTTCCAAATGTCATCTGTTGGCAGCAGCAGCTGCTGCTTGGCTTGAAGAGTCCAGCGGCACCAGCTCACAAGCAGAGACTCACTCTGGAGGATATTTCTCTTTATTTTTGTTATCCCTAATGTCAGATGGCAACATGAATGCATTTAATCCTGTCTTAAAGTAGCAGCAGCAACTTCAGAGAGCTCATACCCGGGACATTTTGGCTGTTGGAACAGAAAGAATTGGATTTTCAGTGTCACAAAAGAGGGGGTGGAAAGATGGAATGGGGATATAGAAAGGAGGAGTAAAAACTATTTTGGAACTTTCTTTGCTCTTAAGGCAAAAAACCAAAAAGCAGAGCTCCTACTTATATTACTTATATATATTTATATAATATACTTATATTTACTTATATTTACTTATATAGACTCATATAATATACTTATATATACTTATATACTTATATATACTCATATTATATACTTATATATACTTATATCATATACTTATACTCATATAATGTACTTATATATACTTATATATACTTATAATTCTATATTTACTATTAATATTTATATAAGTATATTTACTTATAAGTATATTATACTTATATACTTATATTTACTTATATAATATACTTACATATACTTATATAATATACTTATATATACTTATATATACTTATATATACTTATAATTATATATTTACTATTAATATTTATATAATATAAGTATATTTACTTATAAGTATATTATATAATATCCTTATATTTACTTATATTTACTTATATATACTTATATAATATACTTATATTTACTTATATATACTTATATAATATACTTGTATATACTTATATATACTTATACATACTTATATAATATGCTTATATATACTTATATATACTTATAATTATATATTTACTATTAATATTTATATAATATAAGTATATTTACTTATAAGTATATTATACTTATATAATATACTTATATTTACTTATATATACTTATATAATATACTTATAATTATATATTTACTATTAATATTTATATAATATAAGTATATTTACTTATATTATACTTATAAGATTTCTGCTTATAGGCTAGATGTGTTTTGCCCCATGTCTTCATTCCCTCACTGAACCTCAGCCAATCCTCATTTTTTCCCCACTGAGGAAAAGGATGAAATGCACTGGACTTTGACTCTAGGAAATCCTTGTTAAGGATGAGGGGCAGGAGAATCTCAGGCTTTTAGTACTGGAAATTCTTTGGGGTTTTTCTTTAATTTGCATTTGATTGTTTTAGTAAAATCTCTTTGAAGCAATGAATCAGAGCTCCCAAGTCACCAGTCAAGAATAGGAATTGTTAGTTTTCTATTTACTGGGCTGTATTTTTCTATCCCTAGGCTGCATTACCAAGCTCTAGCGTGGATTTTGTTTGTGTAAGCTAATGTATAATGTGCACAGTGAAATATATTTTGCCATCAGGCTATTTAGTGTAAGAAATATGGTTTCTTCTGTCTTTTCAGTAGAGGGAGTAAAGACCTGAGGAAATCCCAGATGATGGCTTCTGATGCCAGTCATATGCTGGAAGCAGCTTTGGAGCAGATGGATGACATCATTGCAGGTACAGCAATGCTTCTTTCACACCATCCTACCCTGAGATTTAACTAGGTTTAGTTTTTAATAATTATCCTCAATTTATCAAGTTATCTGACATGCACATTTCACTATTCACACTCTGGTTCAATATGTGAAATATGAATTCAAGCTATGTGGAGGAAACTGGAATTAAAACAAAGGAAGTAAAATAAACCCTACAATTTCCCCTCAGACAGGTGAGTATTGAAATAAGAGAGATTTACTTTGCTTTAATTCTCTGTGGTAACTTAAACACATCCTCAGCCACATGGTAACATTATATATTTCATATGTTAGATTCTTATTTATTTATTTTATATATATATATATATAAAATATTTATATATTATAATATATATTATTTTATAGTATATATATTATTTGTATATTATTTATATAAATATTAGTATTTATATATATAAAATATATTATATTTGCAATATATTATTTATATATTATTTATATAAATATTAGTATTTATAAAAAATATATATTTATCATATATATTATTTATATAAATATAATATATATTATATTATATATAATATAGATAATATATTATATATACTATTTGTATATTATTTATATAAATATTAGTATTTATATATAAAATATATTATATTTGCAATATATTATTTATATATTATTTATATAAATATTAGTATTTATAAAAATATATATTATATTTATAATATATATTATTTATATAAATATATTATATATTATATTATATATAATATAGATAATATATTATTTATATATATTATTTGTATATTATTCATATAAATATTAGTATTTATATATATAAAATATATTATATTTGCAATATATTATTTATATAAATATTATATATTATATTATATATAATATAGATATTTTTATATATTTATTTCCATTTTTATATAACATAAATAAATTAATTAATATTTATTATTTATATATATAATTACATTTATATTTATTATTTTATATATATTAATAATTTGCTCTTCTTGCTGCATTTGTGCTGCTCCTTGATCCTCCTCCTGCTCCTCCAGGAAAGCTTTCTGTCCAGAGACTGATATGGGGCTCCAAATGCCATCACCAGGCTGGGTCATTATCCAGGATTTTTAGTTTAAACAATCACCAGGATTTGTTTTTTACATCCTCATATGAGTCTTTGCTTTATTCAAAATGTTCAAGCTTTAGCAGTCTGCTGAGATACACGGAATTGTGAACATGAACGTGGGGATAGAAATAACTGGAATGACTTTCCACACTGATGGAAAAAACTCTAGGCAAATAAGAAAAATCCCACATTTATTTCCTTGTCCTGAATGCAAAACCTTATTCTAAAGTTTCCAAGACTGAATCTTATTCCAAGATTTCAAACAACAGAAGTTAACTGGGATTTTATTTTCCCACACCTAACAGAAGACACGGATAGGGAAGCACTGAGCTTCCCTCAGAGGCGTAAGGAGAGAATAAACAAAGCATAATTCATAAAGCAGGAAAATGCAACAGTTTTTAGGCACTGCAAGGCCAGGGATGTGATGGAAGCTGTCCTCAGGAATCACCTGTGCACACATGGAGCTCCCTGTCTCCCTTCTGGCGTGATTTATTCTCTGCACACTCTGCAGAGCTCACGGGTGCACTGATGGTCCCACCCTTCAAAAAAACCCAGAGAATGAAAAAAGAGCCACTGGATTTAAATTGATTTTCAGATTCAACAGTATTTTTTTTGTGTGTTTGCTTTTTTCCCCCAGGAGCTCTCAGTTGGGAGCCAGGTCCTGGTTTATGACAAGAGGTGTTCAGTGCTGGGTGTTTTTTCATGGTCTGGAAAGACAGCCTCATAATATGTGGCATAACTGATTAAATAGCAACATATGACAGCCTAAGAAAATCAAATTTTTTTCCTAAGTTTTGTGCCAGAAAAATAATTGAGGCCAGAGGACAGCTTTCATTTTTGTTGGATGATTGCTTTCAATATACCTTTCCCCTCTTATTCTTCAGATTGCTCGTGCTGCATCATTCCAGGGTTTAATCTTGATAAATAAGGAATAGAATTAAATTTCTCCAGGCTTTCAAGTGACATCACTTTTACCCCCATCTCTTGCCTGTCCTGGCAAGTGATGGGGGTAAAAAAAGGTAAAAAAGTAAAAAAATTTTTGAGTTTAAAAAAAGGTAAAAAAACCCTTTTTTTAAACTCAAAAAAACTCAGGTGTGCCAGTGGAATGTGGAGTTTATTTATGGGCAGCCTCTTCAGGAGAGCTGAATTTGTGACTTTGCATTAATTATCTTTCCAGTCTCATGTCCAATGCATAACATGGAAAACAGGCTTGAATAAAGATATCTAATGGGAGAATAAAGATATCTCATGGGAGAATAAAGATATCTAATGGGAGAATAAAGATATCTCATGGGAGAATAAAGATATCTAATGGGAGAATAAAGATATCTCATGGGAGAATAAAGATATCTCATGGGAGAATAAAGATATCTAATGGGAGAATAAAGATATCTCATGGGAGAATAAAGATATCTAATGGGAGAATAAAGATATCTCATGGGAGAAGAAACAAAATATTTCCCAGGAAATGCATCTGTGTGGCCTCATCGATGTTAATTAAATGCTTCCCGTATGATTTCAGAGTTATATCTACCTGTACTAATAAAGAAACATTTTGATTTATTCTTTTACTTAGGAAAAAACCTCAGTTCTTTGGAAAGGTTGTTTACCTTATTTCTTTATTATTTTCCTTTGTAGGAATGGATAAACCTTTTTAAGACAGGTTAAGTCTGTTGTCACTCTCCTCTAGCCAATGTTCTGTGTGTTCCAGGACAATTTCTTTCAATATTCTGGCATGACTGAAGGACCAAGTAGATCTGCTGAATATATTGAATATAGCTGTTATCCCAATTTGTCTGAAACTGAGGAACAGGATGATTATTCAAGTTTGATTCTCCCTAATTCAATCCAGCAAGCTTCTGTATGCAATTTGGGCAGAGACTGGAAAACAGGAATGGCCTCTTGTCCTGTATGGTGAGAGATAAAAAAATCAGGTAAAAATCCCCCTTGAAAGGATGAGTGTACTGAACCAAACCAGGAATGAGATTTCCTCAAATATGGGAAAAATCATCTCTACAAATGTAGCTGCTCTTAGAGCTGACAGGAAACAGCAAAAAATAAAAATCAATTGTAAAGAGTTGTGCTATTTCAGTTCCCTGTCCCCAGATTCTGGGGACATCTCCAGGATTCAAAGACCCAGGTTAAACTTTGTGGCTGATGTAAACTCAGGCAGCTGATAAAAAAAAGATGTTTTCTTTTGCAACGAGGCCTGAGTGAGAACTGGGAGAGCCACACGCTTCTCTTGGCCTCAGAAACCTCATCCTGAGGCACAAAATCAGCATTAATCCCATTTTAGAGAACTGAGAAGTCCAGAGGTGTATATCTGACATTGCTTAACTTTTGGAGCTTGAGTATAAATATATATATATATATATATATATATATATATATATATATATATGCACATGCAAAACCAGCACCCTCTCTCTTTCATCAGCCCTCATTTCTTTGCTTTATTATCATTAAAATATTGGGTTGTGGCCTTGTCCTTTAGGGGAATATAGAACAAGAACTATATGCAAATATATATTACAAGTATTTACAGATTTGCAATATATATATATATGTATGAAAATATATATTACAAGTATTTACAGCTTTGCTATATTTATATTTATATTTATATTTATATTTATATTTATATTTATATTTATATTTATATTTATATTTATATTTATATTTATATTCATATTTATATTTATATTTATAATTATATTCATATTCATGTTTATATTTATATTTATATTTCTTTTTATATTTTTTATTTTTATATTTATATTTATATTTATATCTATATTTATATTTATATTTATATTTATATTTATATTTGTGTTTATATTTTATGTTTATATTTATGTTTAATTTATACAAATATTTATATATATGTATATTTATATGTATATTTATATGTATATTTATATGTATATTTATATGTATATGTATATCTATATCTATATCTATATCTATATCTATATCTATATCTATATCTATATCTATATCTATATCTATACAAATATTTATACAAATATTTATACAAATATTTATATTTATGCAAATGTTTCTATTTATATTTATACAAATATTTATACAAATACATATTAGAAATATTTACAGATTTGCACTTTTAGCCTTCCAGTCCCAGAAGTGCCAGCCCTTGCTCCAAGAGGTAACATCTCCACTCCTGATTTTGATTTATTCAGCCAAGGAGCCCCCACTGCAGCCTGTGCTCGTTCTCAGTGCAACACAAAACCTATTAGTGCTCAGACTGCACCAGGGGGGAGGATTGGGAGGCAAGATTAACAAATTGAATTTCACTGATCAAATTTGACAGATAGGTCAGTGTTCCCAAGCCTTTTCTGCCTGGGTACATCTGCACTGATAACCCGCCCTCGTAGCTATAGAAATTAGGCACGCTGAATGATTAGTCTTATTTGACTAAAATAGCAAAAAGGGCTAATGTGATTGTCAATGCACATCACTTATCCATTAGCTGGAGTGGCTTGCACTCCAAACAGAGGCTTCCTCTAAAGAAAGCACCAAATAGCAGATCCATCTCCTCATTCTTCATTTAAGGTGCATGACTTTGGCATTGGCTCCCTCTGAGCTTTAAACAAATCCTTGCTTCTCCTTTTATTCAGCTTGTACCCTTTATTAAAATGTGTTTCTTTATAGAGCATTTTTGGTTATTCTTCTTTGTAATATATCACAACAAAGTAATTAGTTTTCATTTTGCAATTATTTTTTATAAAACTGCTTCTCTCCGACATCGATTTTTAAATCCATTATTTCCCTCTGTGATTAGTGATCATTAATTGCAAGGGCTAAAACCTCCCATCACAATATAGCTTGCTGCAGAATCTCTTCAAATTCACCAAGTCATCAGTGTAATTACTGAGTTCCCTTTTACCCAGAGCTCCTGCAATTATTGCTCACTGGAAAAATAATGAGAAAGTTCAAGGTGTTATCACAGGGGTCTGTACTAATATTTCAGTATTAGCACAGAAAGATTAAAAAAGGAAATACAATTAAAAAGTTGTCCAAGGGGTATTCATGTTTGAATTCCCTTTTGGGCTGGCAGAATGTTGGTGCTCAGTTCATGGCTTTGGCTGCTGTGTTAGAAACCCAACCACAACTTCCCCCAGCCTTGCAGGGAAAGGCACCTCCAGAGGAAATTGTTCTGAAGAGATAAACAGGCTTTTAGTTCAAGTTTAATGCATTTTCCTCATGGGATTTGCCAGCCAGAATTTGAAGGAGGAGCTGCTTGTGGGGATTATTAAATCACCTCTGCTAAGTGATTAGAATGTGGATTCTAAACAAAAAAACCACGCTGACACTCGTTTGAGCTCCTTGGGATGGGCTTTGGCTTGTGTGGAATAAAGTTTGCACCGAGTTCCTGGACACATAAAAATAAAGCACAATATTTCCTGGTGTTCTCATCCCTCAGCCCTGGATAGCCACATGTCATCACAGGACTCACCCAGCCCCACAGCACCTTAGAGAAGAGGATGGACACCTCTTCTGCTTCAGGAGGGATTGAAATCACCCACACAGATTGCATTTAATCCTAATTTTTGTGTGTGCTGGGGAGGTGCTGCTGGGTCTCTTTTGAAGTCCATGCTGGGTGACATGCAGCTGCTGGGCACAGCTGGGACTGTGCAGAATGGCTGGAAAATAACTTCTATTTTTCCTCTCCACTTTGTACAGTCCCAGACGGTTCTGGACTTTTATCACTTAAATCCTATTCAGGGCTCACAATACTTTCAAATTCAAAGTTTGGTTCCTCCAGCAAAGGTGGACTTTATATTTTATAATTAGATTTTATATTAGATTTTATAATTGTAATAGGACTCTTTGTGGAGTTTCACTTCAGAGCACTGAAGTGGTTGTAGTTAAAATAACAATCAGCAAAACAGAACTATTTAAATATCAAGCAATTTCCTTCACTGTAGATCAGAGTAAATGGACAGCAACATTTGCAGTGGTTTTCTTGTATTTCCTAAATAATTCCAATTGTGTTAAAAGGCTGTGCTTCAGTTATGATCAGTGTATTTTCTTTTTATTTTCTGCTATTTTTCAATCAATTATTAAGGCTATTATTTTTCTGAGCAAAAGAAATAATATCTAATATCTAATAGTATCTAATAGTATCTAATAATATCTAATAATATCTAATAATATCTAATAATATCTAATAATGTCTAATAGATATTATATAATATCTATTATATAATATCTATAATATGATATCTATAATATATAATATATAATATATAATGTATAATATATAATGTATAATATATCATATATAATATATAATATATAATATTATATACTATATTTTATATAGTATATAATGTATATTATATGATATAGTATAAAAATTATATTATATTATATTATATTATATTATATTATATTATATTATATATAATTTATAATATATAAAATATAATATGCAATATATAATATAAATAGAAAAATAATCTAGAGCACTTGTTTCTCTTGTTACTGCTATGCATTAGGCAAGGTGAGCATTTGGGAAGTTAGAATATTTTGGCTTTTTTAACCATTAACTACAGTGTGTTTATGCATAGATCTTGAAGCAATAGAGATATAAAAAAGGAAATTGCATAGAAAATTGCTTGAAATGAGGTCTTTGATGGAGGAATACATAACTTCCTCTCATAACAGTTCCAGAAAATCATGTGTCAAGAATGATGAGGGCTTGGGGGGAAGGGACAGATAAAAATTGTGTTTGACCTATAAGCATCCAGGGTACTAAAGGTAAAAATATAAAAGCTTAACAAAATATTTATGGTTTATAATTTGTGGGGCTTTTTTTAATAACACTAAAAATTTGTTTAAGGTGCTGGCATTTATCTGCAGATACTTGACTTCGGAAAAGCTGATTATTTAAATCCTCAGATATCAACAATAACCTATTTAGGGCAATTAAAGGTATTTTAAACATTTGAAAATAGAGCAGTTGATTGTTGTTCTATTTACTCAACTCCTCATTTTCCATGTCAGCTCTCTGTGGCCTCACTTTTAATTCTGTTAACACTACCTAAAACAAATGTGCAGGCTTGGACAACCATCACAGCCACTTGTTACTACACCCAGCTATTTATTAAGGTTTTTATATGTGTGTAGCCTTTGGGTTAAACCCTTGCAGAAGTATCCAAGTGCATTTTTGATCTGTGTTTTAGAAGCCTGTGAAAATCAGGGCGTGCTGTGCCCGTGCAGCCCTGGCCCCTGGTCCCTTCCCCAGGGTTGCCAGAGCAATCTGACCTCTGGAATTTCCTCAATTTTGAGAGTTTCACTTGGCAGGAGGTCACTCCAGCTGTCCCCAAACACACTTCCCATTCTCACTTTCTCACAATCCCAGGGCTCTGAGCACAGCAGAGACTCAAATCTTGTTTGCAGGACCCTGGGTTCCCTCTGTAAACAGAGCAGCACTGCAAAATTTACACAGCTGGAAGCACTGAGAGCATCTTTCCTACAAAAGTCTGATCATCATCTAAAAAATCAGCTGTTTAAAGCTGTTTTCTGTGAGGCAGAGTGGTCCTTTGAAGGTCCAAGTCAAACTGATTTGCTGATCAATTTGGTATTTTACTCCCCTTGCATGTGTTTCTGCCTTTCCAGCAGACAACAAAATTAGGAGTTTTCTTGAAAATGGGAGTTAAAACTAGTTCAAAATGGAAAAAAAAATACTTACAGTTTAAATATGCAACTTGAAATTCTTTATTTCTGATACTATTTTTTCTATTTTTTTTAGTAGAAAAGAGCAAAAGTAGTGTCCTAGACACCTATACCAGCTCCCCAAACTGCAATAATTCATTGCATTTAAACCAAATAAACTCCATGCACCATTTCTGCTAGAGCTGAGTTTTGAGGAAGGGCTGAATAGAAACAGGAACATAAATATCTGCAGACACAATGTGTGGCAAAGAAAGGCAGCTAAACCATGATGGCCAAAACCCCAGGACTGAAAATCTGAGGCACAGAGGTCCTTTTGTAGTTGGTGTGATGTGATCTGTCCTTCATGAGTCAGTTGTCAGTGAACAGATTTCTAAGATTTAAATTTAAAGGAGTTTGATATCATTAAATTCAAAATCACGTCTTGTTCTGTTCTTATTTTAATCTAATGAAATTGATTTGAGGGTCTTTTTAAAAATGAAATCAGTGTGATCTTCATGAAACAAGTTTCCTTCATTTCCTCACAAACTGAATGCTCTTACTTCTGCTTATTACAAACAATTACAGATTTTTGTGCTAGAAACACTCTTTTACTTAGGCTGCTGCTTTCACTGGCCCTAAACACACTCCTTTTTTATGTGTAATTAGAAAAAAAACAAAGAGAGAAAATTCTTGCAATTATTTTTTAGTTCTTGAATAAATAATTATATATTTAATAATATCTATTATTATATATTTAATCATATATTTAATAATATTTAATTATATGTTTATATATTAATATGTTATATCTTGAAATACATTATATCTTGAAAAAAAATCATATAATAAATAATTCTTGGTCCTGTTTTCCCTGTACAATGAAGGCTCAGCCTCAAATTTCCATCACAGCTGCATAATCCATCCTCTTTTTTTTTTCCACCAGGTTGTTTAGCTTGTGTTTCTGGACAGGAGAGACTTCTTTTGTTGTAGCTGTCCCTAAAAGTGCTGCACATCACAGCTCAGGCTCTGGAAGCCTGTAGGAAAGAAGTCTGAGCAATTACACCCACAATTTGCATAAATAATTGTAGAGAGCTCTTGGAAATTGTCTCAAAGATTGCAGGAGTGATTGTAGGCAGAGCTGAGCTGGGTGAAGCTCTCATCTCAATGTGGCCATCGGTGTTTCCAGGCTTGGAAATTTTTTCCTGCTCATCCAGCTTTAATGGTTGCCTTCCCCTGTAGTTAAAAGATCTAAAAGCAGAGATTTGAGGGGAATAATGTGAGCTGTGATTCAAAACAGGCTGTTTGTGATGTGTTCTGCATCACAGTGGGAGAAGAGAGGCTGGTGTGAGCTCTCTCCTCACTCCTTTTGCAGGAGGCTGAGGAAAGAGGAGGCTGAAATATGGCCTGTCCAGCCCTCACTGCTAGTTTGCATAAATTCACATTTTCAAGGCTGTCTTCCTGAGAAAAAGAAAGCTGTGCTTCAAAGAAAATTACACTTTGTAGTCTTGAAGGAGAGGGGAAGAACTTGGACAACCTATATGCTGACTGAGTAAAAATTCAGGTAAAAATGTGTTCTCTAGCTCTGTAATGATTGACTGGCAGGCCAGAGGAAATGTGTGTTTATAACTTTATTCTAACCACCCTTGGTCAGATGTCAGAATTGTCACTCTTCAATAGTTCAGCTTTATAGAAAGTCATCCTTACCCAGCAGAGATGTAGTTTTTGGTGTTTGCTCTGGGTTATTTGTTGGGTTTTTGCTGGTTTCTGATCTAAAGGAACCAGCTCTCTTCAGAAAATCTCTTTTTAACTGCTGATAGTTGAGTTGTGCATTACCTGGAATTTTTTTTTTTTTTAATCCAGCGAGTTTGAGAGTGAAGAAATGAAAAGGATGAATGCAGGGGATGAGAAGTGAAGATGCAAGGGGAAAGTGAGAGATCAGACACTGCTAGGAGAGATGGAAGCTGTGTGATGGATGAATGCAAACAGCTGAGGGGAGGGGATTTTCAAACTGGCTTTTGCCTCTTTTTTTACTTGTGCTTAGTAACTTATTTTTGCAAGCTACTGGCAGCGCTGTTTTCTGAATAGGTTATGTATTTGCCCAAAAGGAAAGCTTCTTTGAAGCCACTCTGCTAATTGCAAGGAACTCTGGAAGAAAAATGTGCTTGTACGGTCAGGGTGTAAGAAATGCGTAACTTAAAAGTTGTTTTGCTTGTTTTATTACTTATTTTATTCTTTCTGCCTACACATAATGTGCAGCTGCCTTTAAACTCCACTTACAGTTTGGGGAGGCCAGGAGTGAGTGACTTGGAATGTCTTAGTTTCAACTCTTCCTTCCTCCTCATTTCTTTCCTTCTTCTTTCTTTGCTCCTTCTTTATTTCCTTCTTCTTTCCTTCTTCTTTCTTTCTTTTCTTTCTTTCTTTCTTTCTTTCTTTCTTTCTTTCTTTCTTTCTTTCTTTCTTTCTTTCTTTCTTTCTTTCTTTCTTTCTTTCTTTCTTTCTTTCTTTTTTTCTTTCTTTCTTACTTTCTTTCTTTCTTTCTTTCTTTCTTTCTTTCTTTCTTCTTTCTTTCTTTCTTCTTTCTTTCTTTCTTTCTTTCTTTCTTTCTTTCTTTCTTTCTTTCTTTCTTTCTTTCTTCTTTCTTTCTTTCTCTTTCTTTCTCTTTCTTTCTTTCTTTCTTTCTTTCTTTCTCTTACTTTCTTTCCTTCTTTCTTTCTTTTCCTTCTTCTTTCTTTCCTCCATTCTTTCCTTCTTTCTTTTCTCCTTTCTTTCCTCCTTTCTTTCCTCCTTCTTTCTTTCCTTCTTCTTTCTTTCCTTCTTTCTTTCCTTCTTCTTTCTTTCCTTCTTCTTTCTTTCCTCCTTCTTTCTTTCTTCCTTCTTTCCTTCCTTCTTCTTTCCTTCTTCTTCCTTTCCTCCTTCTTTCTTCCCTCCTCCTTTCTTTCCTCCTCCTTTCCTGGTGAATAACTGTGTCCCAGCAGTACCCTGGGAAACCGTGGTGTTGGGTATTATATAAACATCATGACAAAAGATTCCCCTGTGTCCTGTTTACCCTTGGGAAAAGGAGTGAGGTACAGGAAGACTTGCTCAAGAAAAAAAACGAGTCCTTTTGCAAGAGATCAGACCTGCACTCATTTTTCCTGAGTATTGATAAAATTCTGATGTTTGAACTGCATTCTTCCCCTCCTCAATTATCTACAACAAACCTACAGACACATGAAGAGCTGTTAATGTTAGAGAATGCTGGTAACAAATAATTTTGTGTGGCACCTCCTTTTCTTTTTATTTCCATTAATCTGCAAGGACATCCACATTCTTACTGTCTGCTGCTGAAACTTTGTGTACTTTGCAGCATGATGATGTCAAGGTTTGAAGCAATGTAAAGAAATGCAATTATTTACTCCCACACACTTCTGTTTTCCAGGGTGTGTTCTTGTCCTCCTGGTGAGCAGTGCCATCCTACTTAACATGAAACTACATGGAAAGCAAATAAGAGAAGCAAGCCTGTGATTCATTTGAATTTTAGCAGTAAATCAGGAAGTTTTCTGAATTAAAATGCTGAGTTGGGCTCGGTATTTCTGCATTTTCTAGTACAAAGTGCATTATTTGCTGCATTCAAAGGAGTTCTCCATTTCCCCTTGCAGCCAGGAGAATTTGCATGTTAGCAAACCATTTCTCAAGTAATTCAGCATTTTGCTAAGTGTGAGGATGCAGAGGATTGTGCCAGTCTGAGCTGTCAGTGGAAGAGCCTGGGATAACTCAAGGATCCAGATGGAGAATGCCCAGCCTCAAGAAATCACAGAATTCCTGGCTGGCTCTGCCTGTGCTCCAGCACTTCGGAAATTTTATCCTGTAGAGAATTCATTTCTTAAAGGTGTCAGTGCACGTGTGAGGTGTTTTCCCTGGTGTTCTGATAGAGGCAAATCAAATAAAATCAAATAAAGGCAGGATGGACTGTGGGAATGTCACTGGCAGGGAATTTCCTGACCTAACCTGGGATTATTTTCGGTGGAAGGTCGATGTTGCCAGGAATGTTGTGGTGATGATAATGCAGGGATTGAGGCAAGAGAGTCACTTGGACTGGGGAACAAAGATGCTGTGCTGGAAAAAGTTCCAGTGCTGCATTTGATGGAGGTGTATATCTGAATATATCAACCACCTCCTGCAATCACCTGAACTCCTGAACAATTGTTTTAAATTTTATTCATTTATTTAGATTTTATTTAGCTTGCCTTTTATTTCACACCTGGAGTATCGGTTGTGGGCCTGTGAGTTTATGTGGTTTTGTTTGGATAGTGTGGAATTTTGTTTGGGTTTTTTTTTTTCTCTTGTCTATAAATAAAAAAATATTCATAGAAATAACATGAAAAAAAAAAAAATCGATAGCAGAATGCTCCTTTCAGTTTTTCCCATTCCATAAATATTTTAAATTGCCAGTTCATTGAAGGGGCAGCCACCAGAGCTGATTATGAAATAGCTTTGAATTCTGCCTGATTTTCTAGGGTGAAATGTCCTAGCTAAGCAAAAAGTGAATATTGGCATAGAGTTTTCTGAAAGAAGGAGTGAGGAATGGCACAGTAACCAAGGAATCAATGCTACTTAAGCAGTCAGTGTCATATATCAGTTTGTGTGGGCATCTCTCAGAATGCAATAAACCCCCGTGGCTGAAGGAAAAGATGTAATTGGTCGTACTCTGCAAACGGAATTTGGAAATCTGCTATTTTTAGCTTAATAGTTTAGTATTAATCTGCATTAGGAGATAGATAAACAGAAACAAGCTGGCCTGAGGAGCTGAGGAGCACAGGAACACGTAAGAAAATATCATTTAGAGCTTGGAGAACACAAGCCCTGCAAGGCAGCCGGTTGATCCTGCCCTCCAAAGGAAACAATTCCGGAAGCCAAGGTCGGTTCACGGGGTGAGGTTGTCTCGTGTGGCAGCCTTTGGAGCACAGGATATTGAAGAAACTTTATCTTGGACCTGGTCTTAGCCAGAAATTAAGATGAGAATCTTGAGCTCCAGGTATTAAAATAAACTCGTAAGCAGCGGAAGTCAACAGGCTCAAAGGGAATATTCTGGGTCTGGAAAGAGATGAAGGGAATATGAAATGTTCCAGTAGGGAAAAGGACTGTAGCTTTAGCAAAATAAATAAAGAAAAATCCTGCTACAGAGCCTTGCAAAATTTCCAGGGAGGGCTTTTCATTATTTAAAACAGCCAGGGAAAAAACCCCACATGGATTATGGATATGGATAGAATATATTCTTTCTATATCTATCCATCTATCTATTTATCTATCTATCTATTTATCTATTTATCTATTTATCTATCTATCTATCATCTATCTATCTATCTATCTATCTATCTATCTATCTATCTATCTCTCATCTATCTATCTAATCTATCTATCTACCTATCCATCTATCTATCCATCTATTTATCTATTTATCTATCTATCCATCTATTTATCTATTTATCTAATATACCTATGAATATCACAGATATTAGAGAATAACATAGAATATATAATATATAATATCATGTAATATATTGTATAATATCTGTATAATAGCTATAATATCATAGGATATATTATAATATATATAATATCATAGGATATATTATAGAATATATATCATCTATTCTATCAATAGAATATATTATGAATATAGATAAATATATTGTGGATATAGTAGAATTCAAGCCATACAATTTTTTGCAAAGACATGACAGACTGCTTTGGATCAGGTTTTTGAAGAAAACCTGGTCAATATAATTGAAATTTTCCCAAAAGCTGCGAGTAAAATTAAAAATTCACTAAATGAGAGAGTATTGTCTTTGTTCAAAAACATGAACATGGGGAATAAAATTAGCATTAAATCATCAATTAGCATTAAATCATCAATTAGCAGTTTGGTTAAAAGCTATTTTAGGTGCAGAAGTTGTTTCTGTTCCTAGGACCCACAGTGCTGGTGAATTCATGAGATGTGAAATGAAACACTGGGTTCAAACACAGTTTGCAATGCCCAGATCATGGTGGATAAATGACCACAGCAGGCAAACTAACACTGATTAATGGGAGGCAGTGTGAATTCAAGGAGAAAATCTGAATTCCTTGTACATTTGTGCATCACATTAGATACATCTGCTCAGGGGAAAAATAAACCTGGATTATTTTCCAAGATCCAGTGAAGCTTTTTTGTTCCTTTCTTTACTAACGTGCTAAACTGTGTTAAATGCAGGAGTAAAAGGAATAACAGCAAGGAGATTATTAAAATCCCCTTGTGTACATCAATTTATAGTTTTCTAATGAATGCTAAATGCTGTGTGGAGCCAGTACAATGTGAATGAACAAAAACCTAAGAAAATTTCCTATTAAGTCAAACAGGAAGAAGAATTATGATTGTTTATGCCAGAGAGAACATGAGTGAAGACATGTGTACAATTATGTACAGGAGGCAATGAATTGTAAATAAAAACTTTGTAAAGTTGAACAAATAGAAGTTTTCTACCTGACTGATTCTTAAAGACACAAAAGCAGATTAAATGAAATCAAGATCTGAAATTCAGGACTGAGGAGAGATTATTTTAGTGTGAAACACACAGGGTACTAGGACAAGAACTTTTGGAGATACTAGAGTTTGTATTATTTATAATTCTTCCACAAGTGAGTTATGGGGGGTTTTGTGCCTATTCTTGTTGAGATAAATAATATTGGTGTTGGAGGACTGGCAGGAGAGTGACACTGCAATTTTGAGAGCTTTTTTGTAATTTCTAGTGCCAGGAAAGTTTGATTTGCCTTTTTTATTGCTAACTTTTGTGGTGTTGCTCACCATGGGAGAGTTCTAAACCTGCCCGTGGTCATTTATATTTTTCTAGCTCTGGTAACATAATCTATTTTGATCCCAGCTTCTTGTCCAAGCCCTGCCATCAGTCATCCTTACATTGCTTAGCTGTGTGGGGACTTGGAGTGATGTAGCTGAGAAGTTAGTGACATCTCATGGTAACTGTGGAAAATTACAGCTGATCTGGGACAAACTTTGGGATTTCTGGTTTGGACACGGCAAATGTCATCTAGGTCAAAATTCTTTTTTGATGTGCATGTACTCACCTCTCGCATTTCATTCTCCAGATTTCGTGGTTTATCTGGAGGCTAATTCAGGTTCAATTCAGGTTTTCAGCCTAGAGTGAAACTTGCCAGTCTGAAGTCCAGCTATTGTAGAGTGTGACGCCTGTTAATTTCCCACCCATGAAGCAATTACATCATTATCTCTCCTCATTTTGTGTTCTTTCAGGCACAAAGTCAGCCACAGAATATGCTAATGGTGGTTATGGCATCGTGTCACCCGCTCCATCCGTGTACCTGGGCACCTTCCAAATCTTGCACCTCCTGGAAGATCTGAAGATGGCCCTGGAGATGCTGGAGGACCCCCAGGAGAAGGAGGCACTGAGGAACCAAATCCCAGGGGCCACAGCAGTGTGTCTGAGGGAGTGGTTTGAGGAGAACCTGGTGAGTTGTTACTCCAGCTTTTCCATTCTGGCTGCAAACAGGGTCTGCTCAAGTGTTTTTATAGTTGAATTATTTTTATAATGACTGAAATCTGAGTACTCAGGAAGCTGCAGGGGGTGGTGAGCAGTAATAGCTGAGGATATCACTGCTTTATGTGCTGATTTCTGAAGGAATGCAGATATAGAAGAAGTTGATAAAATACTTTATTTTGTCCTTTGGGGAGAGAAGAAATAGTAAAAATGAAGTACAAAAAGAGTTACTTTTTCTGTGCTTTTTGGTGGGTTTTTTTTTTTATTTGGTTTGCTTTGCTTCACTCTTTGCTGGAGATCACAAACTTAAAACTCTTTACAGAACTTCTAATTTTCAAACTGCCAGTTTAGAATAGAGCAGCACTGAGTGCTGGAGGGAAGATCCAGCCTGGATGATCCTCCTTTCCTTTTCCTTGCTATCCCAAACCCCCCAATCCAGCAGGCAGTGGGGCTGAAGGCAGGGATTGATGCTGAAGGGGAGGCATTCCTGCTGGGATGGATGGGGAATAAACCCCTGGCTCCACTGGGAAAGACTGAAGTTCACCAGGTGAGGAGCACATCCCGAGGCAGAAGAGCCTCACTGGATGGAAAAGGAAGAGAAACACAACATTCCCTTTCCCCAAACCTGTGTTGCCAGGGACTGGTGGGTTCCCCACCAGTAAAACCTGCTTCCCCAGCTTCAGTTTCCTGGATTAATGCTTTTTCTTTTTCTTTTTCTTTTTCTTTTTCTTTTTTCTTTTTCTTTTTCTTTTTCTTTTTCTTTTTCTTTTTCTTTTTCTTTTTCTTTTTCTTTTTCTTTTTCTTTTTCTTCTTCTTCTTCTTCTTTTTCTTTTTCTTTTTCTTTTTCTTCTTCTTCTTCTTCTTCTTCTTCTTCTTCTTCTTTTTCTTTTTCTTTTTCTTTTTCTTTTTCTTTTTCTTCTTCTTCTTCTTCTTCTTCTTCTTCTTCTTCTTCTTCTTTTTCTTTTTCTTTTTCTTTTTCTTTTTCTTTTTCTTTTTCTTTTTTTCTTCTGGCTTTGTTGGTGCACATGACTTTCCTGGAGCTTTTCTGGAGCTCAGGTTTGGTGTTTACACCTGCTGTGGCTCTGTTCACACTCTGCAGCTGGAAAATCCTCTTTGGGCCCATGTGAGACAAAGGAGACAGAGTTTGGTACCAGCTTAATTTGGATTTAAATTTAATTTGGATTTAAAGCATTACATTTTGGATTTAAGCATCCTCAGGCCAGCTCTTGGTGAATGCTTGCCTCAGCAGAAATTGTAATGATTTTTCTAATCTCTATGATAGCTAAGAGATGAGTTTAGTGCATAAAAGACAAATTTTCAGAGCTGTTCACAGCAAAATTGGACCTGTATGAAGATCAGCATTGATTTGACAAAGCAATGGGGCAGTCTGGATTCAGAACCAAGAAAACAGGGGAGATGTGGTTTGGAGTATCTCTAGTGCAGCTTGTAGAGATGACTGGTTTTAAAATAATTCACACTGCTCTGCATGGAGGGAGGGTAGTGTGTTGTTGTTGCTGTGATTGTTATTTGAAAATGGATAGTGATTTTATGTATTTAAAGACCTTTCTTATATTTCTTTAAATACAAGAATTTGAAATATAAATATTTAAATATACTTATATTTAAATGTAAATAATTTTCAAGCATTCATATAATTTCTGTGGAAGAACTGTGATAAATTTCAGCTCATTTCAGCCAAATGGAATATGTATTTCATGGACTGAAATTTCCTTCTTTCCATCCCAGAGCTGTGAAATATAACAATGTGTGTTGTGTGTCAGGACAGCTGAGGCAGAGAGTTCTAAAGAATGAGGATTCTGCATCTCAGTGAATCCATTCACTCTGGAAGCCTCAAAAGGAGTTTGGGGATGGTTTCTCTGTGAAATTCTGGGGTATCATTAAAAGAATCCTCCCTGAGGTGTGGCACATTCTCCAGTGGAATGTGTTCTCCTGAGCCTTCTATCTAAAGTGCAGGCTGTAAGTGAGCACAGAGATTTGGGGTTAGTTTGAATTGTACATAACCCAGGGTTTCATATCAGCAGCAGTAATTGAATGGCAGCAAACCTTGTTTGTGAAATTCAGGTGAAAAACAGCGAATGCTGAAATGATTCCTCTGAGATTTTATTGTTTAGAGCTGTTGCAGGTCAAATAACAGCCATAGATGTTATGTGATTAATATAAGTGACTATATTGAATATATTATAATATATTATATGTAATTATAATATATATATAAAATATTTATATTTGTATAAATATTTCTATATTTTATATGTTATATATGTAAAAAATATATAATATAATATAATATAATATAATATAATATAATATAATATAATATAATATAATATAACAAATATAATATAATATAATATAATATAATATAATATAATATAATATAATATAATATAATATAATATAAATATTTATGTATGTATAGATATCAATATATTATATATATTATACATACGAATATATTATATGTTTAATATATATTAAATCATATGTATTATATAATATATATTATATAATATATGTATAAATATTCATGTATGTATAACTATTTATATATTAAATATATTATATATAAAAATATATATAGAAATTATATCTATAATATATAAACATACGCATAAATATTTATGTATATATAAAAATATGTATATATAAAATATATAAATATATAAATATTTATAAAGTATATATTTTATATAAATATATAAAATACATATTATACAACGTGTATATAAAAATGTATAATGTATCATATATATTATATATAATATTATGATTTAGATTATATTATATATTATTTAATTATTAATATAAATATAAGTGATTTTCTTCTGTGGGTGATTAATTCCACATCTCTTTATTTTTGGGGTCCATGCACTTTCCTTTGAAGCTGGAGAGCTGCTCTAGCATTTCACTGGACAGGTTCAGAGACTACAGCAATTGCTTTTTTTCTAATATTTTACTCAGATGGGCCCCAAAAACATTCCCAACTTCCCCTGATTAGGCAGACATTAGAAACTAAAGATACAAAAAGCCATTTCATGGCTTTGAAAGCAGATAATTATGCTTTTTTCAAGAAAAGTGTGTTATTCTCCATCACTTCAGTGTGTGGTTGAAAATTGTATTAAAAATCATTTCAGCTGCCATGGCTAATCAAGAACACAAACAATGTATTCTAATGCATTCATTCTAATGGAATAGAAATGGAAATTCTAATGGAAAGGGGCAGGATTTGGGATTGCAGCTCAGAGGAAAGTGGCTGAATCCTCTTTCTTTCTGTGCTGTTTTTATTGGAATTGCATCTAGAAACCAGAGATCAGAGAGGAAAATAACCTCTGCAGAATGTTGTCCCTTGGCCTCACGACTCAGGTAGCTTTGGAGCTCTGGGAATTTCCACTTAATGTGCTGAACTGCACCTCAAATAAATGAGTAAAGGCTGTGGAGTTCAGCCAGGGGTTTATCAGTGGTCAGTCAGGAAGTTTCTGTGGTGATTATGGATATTACAGCTGGGCTCACCCTCCTTCAGGCCCATAGCACCAAAGCCTGGAATTTATCAGGAATCAAATATCACCAAGTGGTGCTTCTGATTAATTTGTTTTTTAACCACTTTTAACTTTTATATTCTTTGTTCCATCTGCTCTAGGTGTGAATACTAAAGATGTGGGAAAATTTAGACATGGTTAGAATAGGAAAAGTTCAGGAATCATGTTTTATATCTGATATTACCTTCCCTTTTAACTCCTTTGAGAGCAGATGCTTAATTCTATTTCGTTATGGAGCCATTGGTGATTTGGTGCTTCCTTTAAGACAGAGGCATCTGTTGAACTAAAGGTGTTCTTTGTGAAAAGGCAATTTTTTTTTTGTATTTTCTGTGGTCTGGGGTCTGTGAACAATTCAGGTTCTGGGTTCACAGAAGAACTGGACACAGTGACTGTGCTGTCCCTGCTTCGAGACAGATGGAACAGGTTTGACAAAGTGAGCAATGAATTTAAAAAGATTCTGTGCTGCATAGAATGAAGATTTTATAGCTGCTGTAGCTGCACAAATCTTTTGACAAACCTAAAATGGAGGAAAACGTGATTAATTATAGACTTTTAACCATTTAAGGATTGCATTAAAAACTTTTACCTCAAAGAGAACATCTGAAGTGTTTTACATGGCTTTATGATTGAAAATTCTTTGGCCTTAAAAACAACACCAAGACCTGGAGATTATCTGGGAGAGTTCATACAAAACAAATTTGTGGAGAGTGTCAGTGTTTCTTGTTAAATATTTCAGTATTGCCAGTGACCACGTGAGCTATCACAAAGCAGATAGTAATTTCAGCATTAAAAATTAACTGCTGCAGGGACAATTTGTGAGCTACAAGGGAATGTATTTAGTTACAGTCTCATAACCCTAAATGAAGTTCCATGCTGTTCATTCTGGGTTTTATTCTATATCCACCTCTATGGAATCCTTTTCTGGGTAAAGAGGAACATTTGTGTCCTTAAAATGGACCTTAAGCCTCATTTTCAGGATGGCAAAACATGATTTTCCTCCTAGGGGAACATGTATATTTAAAACAAATCATCATGTAGCTTTACATAATGAGCCTTAAAATGCCAGTTCTTGAAAACTCAGTAGTATTTTCCTGATTGCTCAAAGGTTTTTTGGAAGCTTGACTCTGAAAATCTTTCTAAATATTCTCAATCTGAGGAAATGAAAGGAGAGCAGAAGAAATAAAGGGACTTGGGGTAGAGGCAGTTTTTAATAGAATGTGATTTGCCTTATGATATGTGCTGTGTTCTGTTTCTTTTGAAGATCTGTTCTTTAGTGGTAAAACCAGAGACTTTTTAGCAGAAACAGGATAAATTCCTTACAGTCCTGATTGCTATTTGTTCATAATTAACGTTTCAAGAAGATTGCTTCCACTGAGGATTAAAACCAAGGAATATTTTTCCCCAGTATCTTCACAAAGACTTGAATTAAAGCTCAGTTCAGAACTCTGACTTGATGGAGCTTGTGGAGTTTTGAAGTCACTTCAAAGTTTTATTTTAAGCATGTGTTAAAGTGCTCTACTGAAACCTAATCACCAGCCTCTCTATTTCACTTGTGTCCAAGATTCATTCCACAGGGCTGTGCTTCCAGAAGAAAGGCAGAAAATGACTGAGTTCAGGGCACTTCCATGCATTTGAAAACACGCTTTCATAAAAGTATCAATAGCATTTTTCAGCAGCAGCTGAGTGGGAAGGGAATGAGCAACACCAGATAAAGGCAGGGTATTTATCTGCTGGTAGATCTGACTGCAGAACTCGGCTGCTGGAGATATTTATAGCTGGATCTCCCCTCTGCCAAGGAATATTAACACGTGTTACGTTGAAAAGGGAGCAGCAGAGCCTGCTTGGGACAGCCTAGAGAAGCAGTCATTCCGTAAGAATTTGTGTTTATTTTTGCCAGCCTGAAACATGAGATGGGTTCTGTTTTCTGGGGAGGACACGGGGCTGGAAGTTGAATATCCCAGCCCTCGCAGGGCTGCAGTGAGGTGAACTGATGATGCAAGGAAGGCCTGAACTGGAAAATCTGGCTCTCTCAGAGTTCCCCAAGTGTTTCAGAGCAATCCACAGCACCCCAGAGCCAGCAGAGAAGTGCCCTTCATGTGTTCAGTCATTTATGAGTGCTAGAGAGAGCCTTGGAGACACTGCAGCTGCACAGAGCTTGCATGGAACTTTTCTAAACCAACCAACATTCTAAAATGTTTCTAAACATTTTTTCCAGTGTTCTGGGGCTGCTTTGTCTGGGACCCAGCCCCATCACCTCTGACTGCTCACTGTAGCAGCCCTCAGAAGTAAGAAGGTCTCCTGTACATGAAGAACTATGAGTAGTTTAAAAGAGTTTTGCAGTGGATAGAACTGACTTAGATCCCTCTCTAAAAATGTCATTTTCTTTCTCCCTGGTAATGATCAGTAATGTTTAACAGAGCCAGCTTAAAGCACAGTGACCAGAAGTGCTTGAACAGGACTGAGTTATGGCCTGAGGCTGATGGAGCAGAGGTGATATTCCTGCTGCAACAGCAGGATTTACGTATTTTATGTAAGTTTTCCAAGATTTCAAGGTAGATATGTGAAGTTTGCCCTCAGGTGCAATCCTCAGCTACGTGGCCTATCCACACCTTGATGCTGTCAGTGGAATACTCCATAGGAAGCCACGATTTTGTACAGAAACTGCACATTTTCCTTCAAAAATAGGATTTCTTCTGTTCCACTTGTGCAAGTCTCATTCAGCTCTTGGCTTCATCACCTTCCTTTGCACTGAGTGGCTGAATATCCCATCAGTTCATTTTCCTTTTGTGTCTGAAGAAATGCACAGAGCCCCTTTTCCATCCTGATCTCCCACTAGAATCTCCAGCTGCATTCATTTTCACTGATTTAAATGTTACACACTGTATTCATTTAGCAAACATTAGTGCATAAATGTCTTGTTTGAGTGGAGCTAAAGGAAACGTTGGAAAATGTTTTCCATAATTAGCAGAGAGATTGGTAAGAGATAATTGTTTCCTTAAACAATGGTGCTGACAGAGAAGGTGTAGAGGCTGCCTAGAGAAACTGGAGACAAAATTCAGTTTTAAAAGGTCCCTGTGTTGATTTAGAGGCTTTATTTGAATAAATTTTGAAGTATTTCTCTATGTAACCCCTATTCACATTTCACTAGTCTGACCTATTGAAATTTGCTAAATCTAATCAGTTGTGACAAACACAGCAAGATTGTATCCACAACAAAGTTATTTCATTTTCTTTTGGATTAGTATGCTAATAACATGAAACTAAATATTTTTTCAACCTTTGTGACCATTCAAAAATGGGAAAAAAACCCTCTTATTTTGGACATATTGTCTAAATTTTCTAATTGTCTAAATTGTATGTTTGCACCCTATTCTTTTCCAGAAGTTGGAAACAATGTGCTTAACTTTCCTCAGTAATGAAATACTTACCAAAAAAATTAAAATAATTTATATATAATAAAATAATTTAAAATATCTATCTATAAATTTTGATTATTTTGATTTATGTTATTTATATTTTATTATTATATATTATAAATATATAAATATTTATATACAATGAAATAATTTTGTAATATAAATAATTGTATATTCCTTATCAGAAATAAGGATTTGTAAATTTTATATTTGTACAATATTTACAAAATCTGTAAATTTTGTGTATCTGCAGTTTATGCTATTTTGGGAGGGCTTTTTTTACTATTTTTTCCATTCTGAAATTTAAAAGAGAAAAGTCTGATGCTCGTCATAGCGAGGAGAGGCAAACTGTTATATATAAAAATATTATATATTAATATTATGATACATTATTATTAATATTATTATAATATATTAATATTAATATATTAATATTAATATATTAATATATTAAATATTACTATATTAAATATTATATAAATGTTATATAAATACCTGGTGTGTGTGCAAATATTTGGTAAATATCCTGTTCCAAATGTCTCATATTTATTTATTTATTGCAGGTTTAGCAGTTTCAGCAGAGCTTTGAAGCATTTGAGACAGGAAACTAAACCTGACCCATTATAATGTGTTGTGTGGTGGGATGAAAATAAGTATCTTTAATTATTTTCTTTGTGTATCAGTGTACTCTGCACACAACTGGGGAAAGCGTTCACGGTGATGTTGATGGTCTGTTAAATATAAAATATTTTTTAGATTTGATGTGAAAACAGAGAACTCAGCCTTGTTCTCTTCTAAATAAGTTTCACTCAAAAAAAAAGAATAAAAAGGCAGAGTTCTTGTAGAACTTGGGCTGGACAAAGTATTCCAGCACAGGCTGAGGAATGTGTGAAAGTGCCAAGAATGTGCAGGAGTCTGTGGATGTGTTAACAGACAGCAAGCTCATCCCAGAGCCAGCAGTGCATTCCTTGTGCCAAGGAAAGGGAGCTGCTTATTGCTGGAGCTGTGACCAGAGGGAATTCCCAGTGCTGGGAATGTGGGATATGGGAATGGCTCCAGGGATGGCAGAACCTGCTGCAAGAATTACCAAGGTGCAATAAGGGTGAGGGTTACCACGGGGAACTAACTAATCACCATCTAAATCTCTTTCACTCCAAGTCAAGTCCAATTCTTGATTTTAATCAAAGAATTAAGGCATTAGGATTGAGTGCATTTATGCTGGGAAAGCATTATTTGTTTGTGCATCTGCAAAATGTTATTTCTTGCCTGTTTCCCAGGATATTGTGTATTTTTCTTTAATTATCACAAGCAAAGCAAACATGCTCATCTACAGAATGCAGGGTATTTTTTTAACCTTGTTCCAAGAGTTTCTTCTTTCTCTGTCACGTAGGCATTATCAGTCAGTCAAGCAATTAAGATCCTAAGACAAATTTTCTTGCTGGAAATATTTCATCTAGATTCCTGAAGCCATTTTTGCCATGAAAAAGGGATTTCTTCCTCCATTGTCTTCTGCACAAATGGCCTGGGTTTCTTCATACACAGCTATTCCCATATTTTCTCCCTCTTTTTTCGCTCTGAAGCTCTCACATTTTTCTGCACACGAGAATGACGCATGTGAATTGGCTGAAAATATTTTCCCTTTTAAGATCTGGTCGTAATCCTTTTGTTTTCAAAGCAGCCCAGACACCAGGACTGGGGGAGGGGAAAAAATGAAAGTGCAGAGGAAGAGATGTAGGAAAAGTTGATAATAATTCTTGGGAACGAGTAAATTTTTGTGGCATGTCCATCCTCCCTGGGCCCCCCTGATGAGGCTGGGAGGATGCAAACCCAGACATTTCATTTCTTGGACTAAGAGAGTTCTTGTAGTGTTTTTAGGGGCTGGTGGGGTTTGAAACCAGAACAATCTACGAGCTATTGATGAAAAGAAAGACCTGGAGAACTGCTCTGATTCCTCCTGTTCCTTTGCCCTCTAATTTTCCAGAAGATTCAGAGGCAATAGAAGAACACAATTGGCCATTTGCATCTGTGATGCACCAAAACCTGTATTTTATCACAAATAAAAAGTAAAATTGCTAAATTTTTTAGTGTCAATAGGGCCCTAGCTGGGTGGGAGAAAGAGAGGGAAAAGTGGTGGAAAAGAAAACAGCTCTGTGCTTCTTCAGCTCAGTGTTGGTAGAAGAGGGAAAACACCAGACAGGACCTTTCCCTCCACAGTTCAAATAGGATTTCTGGATGTTTTTTTGCCTCTTCATAGACAGGAATGGAGGGACATGAGAAGCTTTGCTGCTTTCAGTTTCAAAGCTCTTGCAGCGTGTTTACTACTTAAAAGAGGCTTCAAGCCTTGCTTGGAGTGCCTGACATGCTGACTAAAAGTCATGGCTCATTTATCTGAGTGGGTTTGTGGGTCATGTATCAGCACAAAAGCTCCTGGGCTGGCACCTCTGCTGTTCTGCAAAGGGAGTTTTTAGTCCAATCAATTTAGTTTTCTATGGAAGTATGGAACTGGTGAATAAAGCCTGATGGGTTCTCATGCAGCTTATGGAGTACATAAACTCTGCTAACTTGAAATATTTTACTGCCCTACGTGGCATTTGTGTTGCCATGATGTGTGTGTGTTCTTCCATTTTTGGAGACAGCACTGGAGAAAACACAATTTGATGGGGGTGAGAGAGCAAAAGCTGGATCAGTCTCACTCTGGGGTAACACTTGAGGCTGGTGGTTCTGCAGTGGAAGCCAGGGGGCTTCTTCTTTGTTTTTTAGCTCTCCACTGAACCAGAAACTGGTGCTCAGTGAAGAGCTGCACACAGACATGGATTTCCTGAAAATAAGAAAAAACATACAGCCGATGAAACAATCCTGAGGTTGCAACTCTTTTTCCTTATTTTCACACTGCCCAGAGGAGCTAACCTGCTTTCCCAGTGAAATGGAAGAGCATTCCAAGCAAATCTGGGGCAAGTGATTTACATTCAGCTGGCTTCTGAGAGTTTCAGGCCAAAGCTCAAGCAGGATGTAAAGTTCAGTGTGTGCAGGTGACAGCGAGCATGTGACTGTCTGGAATGTATGCTGTCAACATTCTGGCTGATAAGATGCAGAAAATTCAGACACTCACCTTTTAATCAGGAAGAATGACTAGCAGAAATCAAGACGCCTTTTCATGAACTCCAGCACAAGTGACGAGGCAGAAGTAAGGTATGTTGTCATTTTTAATCCTTTTAAAAGGAGAAATGGACACTGCCCTACATGCAGATGCCACACTGGGGCACTAGGAAGTTTAGTAACACAGTATTTCTGTAGTTTTTAAAATAAAAAACCACAATCATTGGTTGATAAAGTGCGGTGGAATGTTTTGAGAGAGCTATTTCCTTCTTCCCTGAATAAGGCTGAGATGGGAGTCTCAGAGCCAGTGCTTTGGAATGGATGAAATGTGGGACTCCAGGCACCATAGTGATGATACCGTGGGAGATGCAATGCTGAGAGACAAAGTTTGATCTATTTCCTAATCTCCATAATTAGATAACAGGTTTCTTTTGGGGGAAAAAAAATGCTTTATATCTTTGTGCATTCATGTTTAATGTCGAGACAAATTCTATTCAGTCTCCAGCTTCCTCCACGGAGGCTGTCATGAACTGGGGAATGTACTCTACTAGGTATTAAAATTTATTTTAATGCATTGTTGCTAATGCATTAAGATTTTTTTGCCAGATAGTGTGAGCTATTCAAGAAATAACTGTTCCCATCCACTTTCAGACAGCATAAGAAAAGTATATTCTATGCTCAGGGCGGCCCAAGTCAGATCTGTCTCGTAGCATTGCTTTTGGAAATGGACATTTTTTTTCTGCTCACATTTACTGGTGATTTTAGGTATCCCAGCACCTTTAGCAAACCTGTAGCACTGCCTTGCCAAAAATTATCATGTTTTTCTTGTCATGTGACTTTAAGAAGAGATAATAAATATGAAGGGAACTGAAAGCTTCAGTTTATATCCTTCCCTCTTACTTTGTGTTGTGGGAGGTTCTCAAAAGAGCTCCTTCAGGTCAAAAGGACCAAGAGTGGCTGAAATATTAAAAACCCACATCGCCTTGAAGAAATTTTGTCACGTATCTGTGACTCCCCCAGTCTGGAAGGGGGCAGGTGCCTGAGCTAGGCAGGTCCCTGTAGGAAAGGCTTTTTACAGCTTCAGGCTTTGTGTCCTTTGTGAGTAACGTGGGCAGCTTTGACGCTGCCTCTTCCAACCCTTCTTTGCTGCTCCCTGAGCCCAGGGCAGGATCTGAAGGCAGTGAGGAGATGAGCAAATGTTCTGGGATGAGCACGAAGATTCCTTGGGGGCGGCTGCCTTTGGGTCCCAAGAGGACAAGAGCCCAAGCTGTCCTCGTGCGTGTGACAATCGGCTCAACTGCCGTAACAATTCTGCCTCGCTCAAGGCCAAAGCCACTTTGAACTAGAGGGAGAAACAGCACTGGAAACTGAAGTTTGTTGGGAAAAATGAGAAGTTATGGATAACTGCTGTGTGGAGGCACTAGAGGACACCGCAATTACAGGCAGCACTTCAAACTTCCCTTCTTGCCAGAGCGTTGCGTTGCACACGCGTTTATCTCGGTGTTGCAAGTTTGAAAAGTTGCCATGCTGTGAGATTTCAGCTTCAGCAGGAGCAGACAAAGATCTTGGAAGGGTATCATCATCCTCTGCTAGGATGGAAAATCGCCTCTTTGGCAATAGCAGTATTTTATGGGATCATTATCTTATTCGCAGGATTGTCCTTGAATTCCTCCCCTTTTATAATGTCTTTTGAGAGGACAGGCGAGTAATTCAAAGAGCAGAACTTATTTTTAGGTTTAGTCTGAGCCTGAAATAAACTGAGAAGGCTGAGTAGTGTTACGATAAACAGGGAGTAGAACAGAGACAGGAAATAGGGGGTCTTTGGTAATGAGTTCCAGCCACTCTTGAAACAGAAAGCCAGAGAAAGAATTACTTGAGAATAGTTTCTCAGTGACAGCTTAATAATTTTTAGCTTGTTATTCAACATTAAAGGGGAACAGTTCCTGCAGTTTTATGCTGTTCTTGAAAGATCCTTTTTTAAAGATCATTTAGCAAGTTATCTTTTCGGTGTTTTCAGGGTTGCATTGTTCGTGCTGCTAAGCGATCTGCTGTTTAAAAAAACCAGATGTTTGGGGGGGAGCCTGAAGTTTATACAGTTCTGTGTTATATATACACATCTGTGAGAAGCCTTTGGGATAAGGCTGTGGGACAGGGGCAGGGGATTCAGCTGAAAATATGAGCAGGCATTGAAGATTTCAGAAGTTGAGGGTTGAAAGGAGAAGAAATCACAGCTACATCCTGTAGAACAAAGCAGAGCGCTTGCTTCCAAAAGTTTCCTTTAACCCTGGGAATGTGACTGCTGAGATGGGCCCAAAGCATGGATGCTGAGATTGATATTTACAAGCACTTCACGTGGCTAAAGAGGGTAAGTGATTTGCCGGGCTTTGTTTTCACTTTCTAAACGCACGTTTGGCAAAATCTTGGTGAGGATTCTCTGCCGTGAGAAAGGAAACTCATTCAGCGCCTCAGACTTTAAATGGTGTGAGTTTCCTCATGAGAAGTGAATTAAAGACGTGCCTCGGTGGAGGAGGAGGAGGAGGCTTAGGGAGGGGGGAAGAAAATCAGCTGTCTTTGTCTTTAAAAATGAAACTCTAGGATCAAACTTGGAGCAAATGGCAATAGATTCTGGCAAGTGCTTGTGCCTTCCGGGGATTGCAGTGCAACAAAACAAATCCCGCATGGTAACGTATAGCAAAAGAAAGGAAAGACTCCCATGTCGTGCTTTAAAGGGAAAGGTTTTCTGCACCAGCTCTTCCCTTAAGAGAATCTTCATCGGGGTAACTCTGGGAGACCTTTCGGGATGCCTTTGTCTCGGGTAAAAATGGTGCTGGTTTTCTTCTGTGCCTGTTATTCTGCTAAAAATATGTGGTTGTTTTTTAAAAAAGTTAATTTTGTTGATGAGCTGCCCAGACAGAGATTAACTGCATGAAATTGTTTTTGTCTTCCTTTTCTTTTTGGGTTTTTTTTAGAAGAAAAAGCGGGTTTGTGCAGTTCTCTCATCACTTTGAAAAAAAAAAAATCACTTTGTTTCTGTCAGCTTTTAGGTTTTATATTTTAAATATTTATTTTTTAGTGTTAGAAAAATCCATGAATGTGTGACTACATCCCTCAGGACAGGCTGGGTTTTAAACTAGAATATGGATTTACTTGTGAGTCACGAAGGAAGCACATTCTCTCTTTATTCTTTTAAAATCTGCTCTAACCTGTGTGTGTTTTTCCTGCAAATTCTGTCTATATGTATACACACATAAATACTTCTATTAATTTCTTTTAGAATGATCTCTTGGGTTTTTGCTGGCTGTATAAACAAAAAATAGCTGTCAATTCTAATGTAAAATGTGATTAGGAATGTTTATTTTGGGTAGTTTCTTGAATAAGTGTAAAATATTAATATTAATATTAAAACATTAATGGTGTGTCAGCCTTTAATGAGACTGAGATTTAACGAGAATCCTGAAGTTAATTTACCAAATATTTGCATCAGATTCTGGAAACTTTCACATTTCTGGAGTGTGTCTGTGGAGGGGATTAAATGGGAAGTGAGTGGATAGTGAGGAGACAACAGGAAGTAGCTGCTGGTAACTTTATGCTATTAGTCTAACCTGTGCTCTGTGCAGTTAAAGCTAATTACCTCTTTAAAAAAAATATATCTCGAGCTCACATATTAATTTGCTATTTAAATGAGGTTACAGATATGGACTGTCTGCCTCTCCTGCTTCCAGAAATTTCATTTCTGTAAAGACAGATTTGCTAACAAAAAGGTTAATGAGGTCTGCTGCCATCAGCCTGTGGGCTGTGTTCGGAAAGGATGTTCAAAGGTGGCACAAGATTTTACAGGAATTAATAACGCTCCTGCTGCTGTTGTGTGTAATTCCCTTTCTCTCAGGTACATAAAGCAGAATATCAATACTGCTGCTTCTCCTTGCAAGCTCTTTAAAGGGGTGAAGCAGGACTGAAAGGGATCCTGCACTGTTCCCAGGAGAATTTAAGCTGTCTGCTCCCAGATTCCTTGGAGAAGTGATTTAGAAACCAAAAAAGCTGCATCAATCAAAGTTGTTCATTCAATTGTCCCATCCAAGAGTCCCAGGGTCTGGCCCTGAATGTTACAGCACATAAAGATTCCAGTTCCTGCAAGCATAAACTGTTGCTCTTTGGCTGATAATAAAATTAGGAGTTGCTTTCAGAGTAACACACGGCATTTAACAGAGAAAAACTGCAACAGACTTCCACAAAGCCTTGGCCAAGTATGCCAGAGCTGGCTCGAATTTGAGCATTAGCAGAAATCACTTCAGAGACCCAGATGGGTTTTGATGTTGCAGGGTTTGGCTGGGCTGGCTTTGTGTGGTATCTGTGGCTCAGGCTGGGTTGGGGCAGCAAACAGAAGCAAAAATCACGAGATCCAGGCAGGCAAGACAACAGATACAGCTGCTGTTTTTGGATGCTAAGGACAGAGGGCCTGGTTTTAAGCAGTAACAAAATGTGGAGAGCAGCACCTTGCAGCAGCAGCAGCAGGGGAAAAAGCATTATTTAACTCCAACTGGATAAATCTGGCACATTTCAGTTCTTCCCATTGCACTTCATTGGTGTCAGCAGGACCTGTGGGCCAAGAATGGCCAGAGGGATGGACAAAGTGGGCAACAAAACCTGAGAGCAGGTGGGCAGAGCCAAGGAAGGAGGATAGGGAAAATTCCTTGTGTATAAACATCATGCTTCTAAATTCACAGCTTGGGCAGCAGCACAGTCAGAAATCACTGGTGGGTAGCCTGGGGAAAGTGTTTTGCAGGTAATTAATGCTGGGTTCCTTCACAGGGCCTGAGTGTGGATCTCTGAAAAGTTTCTGTTGCAAACTAAGGGACCTGAGATGGCCCCACTACATGAAAGTGTCTGGTTTTTAACAAATATTCTTTTGTTCTCCCAAGGGATTCGGGATTCACGTGCAATTTTGTGTTATCCTGATATTTTATTCTTATCTTCCCACCCTTAATTGGAAGACACCATTCCAAATAAAAACAGCACAACCCACATTTTGGTACATAGACATGTAGTTATAGCCCAAAATGATTAATATAAATGCTAATATTCAATGCAAGCAGCGCAGCACAGAGATGATGGCTGGCCTGAAATTTGTGTTATGTTGGTTTCATGCCTTCTTTTTTTCCTGGAGGAGATTATTAACCTGTACCAGCAAGAGGCTGAGTGATCAAACCCATGATGTAGCCATTAAATTCAAGATATTGAAGGTGAAACTCGTGACTTCTGTAAGGATATTTTCTTTTAAGACACATAACTGTATAGAGGGAAAAAATGAGTATTAGTTTTTAGAAAAAATATCCAGATAAAATAAAAATATTTGTTTAAAATTCATTTGGTGTAAGGACTACCAAAATTTACCTAACTCTGTCTTTCCACAGCTTCAGACTGTGCACTGTCAGCTTTTTCCAAGTGACTGCCACTTTCATTCCACCAACCAGTAACAATGGCAAATAAAAAACCCTGCTGTTGATTTACTAATTGCCTTCAGATGAAAGGCAAGAATTATAGATCCAGAAATCATGTCCCAGCCTTTTCCTCCTCCTCTCAGGTAGCTGAGAATGCCCAGGGGTGTGTATCTGAGGTAGCACTAACAAGACAAGAGATTAAATTTGTATTGCATCCATAGTCAGATGCAAATAAAAATGTTTTCTGTGTAAGCTGCTCACTCACCACTCGTTGCAGTACAACTCCTTGTGACTCAGAACATCATTCTAGAGAGCAAAAACAGCACTACAGAAGTGGAAAGACCACGCACTCCTAAATATTGTGACTGAAATAGGCTGGGAAGAGTCTGCAGTGTGAATTTTCCAGCTCTGAGGTGCTGACTGGCTGCACTCTGCTGGCCCTACTCCTTCCTTTCAGCTTCCAAACTTCAGAAAAAGCCACCAAATCAAGCATGTCCCTCATCTTCCCCATTAATACAAGTATTATCATTGCCACAGGCATCCTATTCAATTATCAGTGGGCTGAAGGTGGTTTATGTGGCTAAGGAAGAGAGGAGGGTTATGATATAATCTGTCTCCTCAGAGAGGAGGGTGACTTGCTGAAAAAGCTCCCAAATCACCACTTTAGCCGACTGCCAGCTTTCTTTTCCCAGCTCCTCCCCAGCCCAGGGTGAATCCGTGGTGTTTGTGACAGATTTCTGAGTCACAGCTTGCTGACCAGCTTCAGGAGTTGGTGGGGTTAGGATTAAAATTGGCTGTGTTGGAGATTCTTGGTGCTGAAAAGGCACACACGAGGAGAACATCAACTGAACAACGTTTCTTGCCATATCCTTTGATACTTTTACTGATTTATCCCCATTTTATATCAAAGCTATTGAATTGTTCTCCAAAGTCTGATCTTTTTCTTCATGTGTGTCACATGAGAAGGAAAATTCAATTCCTTTTCTTGGAAGGGGACTCAGTAATGACTGGACCATGCAAGTGATACTTAGAACTTCCCAGCAACTTTCCAATATTATTTTCATATTAAATCAGGGAGCAGATTCCAAAGAGAGATTTGGAAAATAAAAATGAAGAACCTAAAGCAGGTGATGGAACACTTTTTGACCAGAAAAAGAAAAATTAAAAGGAAAAAGTTATTTTTCTTTTCTTTCTCTAGAACTGTGAGAAACAGCTGATTTGGAACTGTTCCAGGAAATGTTTTATGTTAATATCTTTTGCCATCTGATGGGCACTAAAGTATAATCAAAATTGCTAAGGAGACTGTAATACAGGTGCTCCAAAAAACTGTTTTGCAGCTCCTGGCTTCCTGTGCACTTTTTCAGTGGGTAAATCCTGGCTGGATGTCCTGACAGGGAGGACAGGACACTGTCACCAGTGGTGTTCCCTGGGGATCAGAGTTGGACCCAGCGCTGTTGGGTGCCTTTATTGATGATCTGGACAAGGGGATTGAGTGCACCCACAGCAAGTACCAGGGTAACACCTAGCTGGGTGGGAGAGTTGATCTGCTGGAGGGAGGAAGGCTCTGCAGAAGGATTTGGATGGGCTGGAGGGAGGAAGGCCCTGCTGAGGGATCGGGATGGGCTGGAGGGAGGGAAGGCTCTGCAGAGGGATCTGGGCAGGCTGGAGGGAGGAAGGCTCTGCAGAGGGATCTGGGCAGGCTGGAGGGAGGAAGGCCCTGCAGAGGGATCTGGGCAGGCTGGAGGGAGGAAGGCTCTGCAGAGGGATCTGGGCAGGCTGGAGGGAGGAAGGCTCTGCAGAGGGATCTGGGCAGGCTGGAGGGATGGGCTGAGGCCAGTGGTGTGAGGTTCAACAAGGCCAAGTTCTGGATGCTGTCCTTGGGCCACAACAACCCCATGGGGCACTACAGGCTGGGGGAGAGTGGCTGGACAGTGGCCAGAGAAAAGGACCCGAGGGCTGAGAGTGACTGAACATGAGCCAGCTGTGCCCAGGTGGCCAAGAAGGCCGATGGCATCAGAAATACTGTCCCCAAAGGACAGTGATTGTCCCCCTGTCCTGGGCACTGCTGAGGCCACGCCTCGAGTGCTACCAGCAGCACCCAGGCCTCGGTGCTGCGTTCCAAAAAATGTACACTGCAGACCCTTCCCAGCCTATTTCAGTCAACAACATTCAGAAGTGCATGTTCTTTCCACCCCTGTAGTCCTCTCTTTGGTCTAGAATTGTGTTCTGTGTCCAGTTCAGGAGGCCATCGGGGGCTGGAGCAAGTCCAGGGAAGGGCAGCGGAGCTGGGAGGGGCTGGAGGGTGAAAGCCCCGTGAGGAGCAGCTGAGGGAGCTGGGGGTGTTGAGGCTGGAGAAAAGGAGGCTCAGGGGGGACCTTGTCACCCTCTAGAATGGGCTGACAGGAGCGGGGAGCCAGGTGGGGATCGGCCTCTCCTCCCAGACAGTGGCTCAGGATGAGAGAAACGGCCATGAGAGGTTTAAATTTGATGTTGGGGAAAATTTCATCACAGAAAGGGTTGTGAAACACGGGAACAGACTGCCCAGGGAAATGGTGGAGACACCATCCCAGGCAGAGTTCAAAATACATGTAGATGTGGTACTTGAGGATGTGGTTTAATGGTAAAATTAGTGGTGGTGCTGGCTGGACTCGATCTTAAAACTCTTTCCCAGCCCTAAGAATTCTGTGATTCCTGTAGGCAAAGTATTTATGGCATGCAGCTGATTTTTTTTTATCTGCAGTGGTTCTGCCATCAGCATATTTTTAGGTACCTTGCCTTTCCTTCTACTTTGTTATCATGTGTTATCATAAACATTTTTACACAGTTTGTGCAATCTCTCTCATTCTTCCATTGTAAGAGGCATTGTTAACATATTTGGCTTAGAATTTGTCAAGCTCAGGTAACAATTTTTGGTCTTTCATGCTGGATCTTCTGAAATAGCAGCTTTGCAGGAAGTCTTGCAGGTTCAGGACTTTTGGACCTGTGTAAACACATGACCAGTGTTTATTTGTTGTTTGTGAGTTCGTAAAGCAGCTGGAAATCATCTCTGGTCTCGTGTCTTTTGTGCTACGGGTCCTGTGCTCAATTGCTGCTGATTTTAATGTGTGTAAAAGATCCATCTTTCTCAGTTCCTCCTCAGTCCTGGCTCTCACAACTGCAGAATGCACTCCAGCCATCCACAGATGGCCTTGCCTCATGTTACACTGTTTTATCTTGTCTTTATCCACGCCAGAATTACCGAGTCTCAAACAACTGCTGCACGTCAATCAGACACTTTTATTTAGCAGGTCATTTTTCTGTCCTCTGTGCTTTCCTCTGTTTATCTGAGGCCTTTCTGGCTGACCTCACACCTGCATATTTAGAGCCATTTCTGTGAGGTCTGGAACCTTAGTTGTGCTTATTATGAACTGGTGAAAAAATTGTGATAAAAGTATATTTTGAGTGGAGTTAACGCGTTCATCTTTTGATGATGAAGGCTGGTTGGTGAGGTGTGGAGTGAGCACCTGCACATTCTGTTTTCACTGTTCCTGCTGACCCCTGAAACAGGAAAAAAAACCTGAGATTATTGAATTTAGAGGTGATTCTATTTAAGGCAGCTATGCTAAAGGGCACAATTAAAACATAAGAGCCAAATGCATAGGAAAAGAGTATAAATAATAGCATGCAAGGCAGTGCAGACCTGCTCAAAGTTACACATTTAAGCAGAAACAAAGAGTAAAAGCAGAATGAGGAACAGGCAGACAGCTAAATAAAAGCATTTTAAAAGGATCTGGAAGTTATGGGGACCAGGCTGAAAATATATGAATTTTACTGTGTGGTTAACATGGAAAGAAATATGGCCTGAGAATCTGTGAAAAGGTTTTACCACTCCAGGCAGTTTCAGATGGAACACTCTGTCTCCTCCTAGGCACTTCATTTCAAAAGAAGTTGGGAAATAGTTGGTGAAGAGGAACCAAAAGAAAGCAACAAAACAAATCTTGAAAAATTAACCTATGAGGAAAAGACAGAAGAACTCGTATTTTCCTTCACAGCTTGAAGAGGGACTAATTAGAGATGTAGAGATAATCTTCAAATATATAAAAAATCTCTGAGGTGAACGGAAGGACCTAATTTTTAATTCATAGTGGTGTGACAACCATGAAGTTGAAGAGATGATTCAGGTTAGGCACGCAGAAAAATGCTCTGATGATGGGTAGGTAAGAGGTAGATGGAGAAGCTGTGAATTCCATCTCTGGAGCTCTTTAGAAGAAGACAAAACAAGAATATTGCAAATGACCATCGGCCCTAGGACAGAATAGTGAGCCAGGTGATCGCTTGAGCCATCTTTCAGCCCTCTTTGTTGGTGCTACTGTGATTCAATTTCTTTTAAAATAATCAGACAAGGGTGCTCAGCTTCTCTCATATTTTATATCTTATATCTAACATATGTTATTCAGCACTTCATGGCTGGAAAAGTGCCTTTTGATTGGATACAAATTTGATTTATTGATTTAACTAGCACCGTTTTTATTTTCAGCATCTGCTTTAGGGTTGGGCTTGTTGGCCTCGGTATAGATCAAGAATTTAAATATGAAAATGTAATTATTAATAATTAATATATATTAAACAATATATGTATTTATTCAATAATATATAATAATTATAATTATAATTATATAATTGTATAATTATATAATATAGTATAGAATTATGCATAATAAATAATATATATTAACTAATAATTAAATTAAATAATATTAAAATTTATTTATTTATTTATTTATTTATTTAATTAATTGTTGACTAAAAAATAAAATATCTGTTCTCAAAAGTTGAGTTGAAAAAGGAAAGGACAGCTGGGGAGGAGGATTATAATCTTTTAATTTGTATTATAATTTGAAGGCAGCTCCTTGGGAAGCCAGGCTGGCTGTTGTGTTCCCTGGCAGAAATGCAGCTCCTGCACTGGAGCTGGGACCAAATCAACCTCTGGGTGTTCAGGGTACCTCTGATGCTCTGAGCAAACATTCCCATGTTTTAATGTGCAGGATCAATATAGGAGACTCTTCTAAACTTAAATCTGCAGATGGCTTTTAAATTGTGGTATTTCTATATGAAATATTGAAATTCATAGGAAATGGGACATAACAATTAAGGACAGGCCATGTTTTAAAAGGTTTTGCTCCCTAGAGCCATTTAGAAATCCACCAATAAGTGATTGGTGATAAGAATTTGATTCTGATAAGAATTTGATTCTGATAAGAATTTGATCATTTAAGTCAGTTTTTAATTGCTAACAAAAGCCTTCTAATTTTCTTTCAGTAATTTCCAGGAATAACACACCCATAGCAATTTTTACCACTTGAAACTAAATACAAGATGCATTGACTTTGGCAAAAGACTGTGGAGACTAGATATTTCAAATTAAATGGGTTTTGTTTTGGTAAGATGGTATTTTCCATTGAAATTTTCATTTCTAGGAAATATCAGTCTATTCATTTACCACTCTTGAATGCTGGAAACGAGAAATTATTCAAAATACAGCTAAAAAAAAAGGTACATTCTTAATGTACATTAATTAAATAATTAATTTTAATTAATTAATAATTAATTATTTAATATAGTATGTACATTATATTAATGTACATTAAGTACAGGGTTAATACATATGAAATAAACAGTTCTGGTCTATACACACATTTTTTTCTAGATTTTTTTGAGTTGTACAAGCTACTTAATGTACAAAACTTTCATTAACTGTTGCTTGAAATTTGAGCTGTATAAATTCTCACAGCACTTTGTTTTTTTCCTCCCAGTCACAGGTGAACCATCATCCACCCAATAATGAAACTTATCAAGAAAGGTTGGCACGATTAGAAGGTGATAAAGAGTCTCTCATCCTGCAGGTATGTCCAAAAGAGACAAGAACATTGCAATGTTGATCTCCAGTGCATAAAAGCTGAAGTGGCAGAGTATTTCCTGTGAAACAAATGCCAAGTGTAACTGATATTTAACCAGGAATTAATTTGCAATCTGTATAATCCCTCTAAATGATCTCATGGCAGGGTAACCTGTACAGGAGAGGGATGGAGCAGCAGTAAAAGGGGAGAAGGGGATGACAAAGGGGTTAAAAATAACTCTGTCCCAGGCCCCTGCTGAGATGGTGGCTCTCATCCCAGGTTTGCTAGGTTGTGCCTCTTTTCTAGCTTTGGAGTGGCACCATTTTTAATGAATCAGAAGACTGCCAGGAGGACAGAACTGGTATTTTTTCTGTTTATATGCTGCACCAAAATTGTTCTCATTGTTGAAAAGCTCAAGGGGAAGGGAAAGAAAGAAAATTTGACAGTAAAATGCATGCCTGAGCTCTTCTAGGTTTCCTGTTTCTCAGTTTACCAAGCCTTTTTCAAAGAGATCCCGTGGAAGTTCTCCTGGAGAAAACACATCTTGCACAACTTAAATAATTATTTTTTTCTGTGTATTCTTGCCAGTACTAAACTGCACATTCTGTGCTTTTTAAAAACTGAAGATGGAGATTATTTAAATGGCATTTGCATATTTCCCTTCATGCTTTCAAATGCATAAGCAGATATATTTCTATCAAACAAAAGTGCAGGGTGTTGGGTGGGTGCTCTCCCTGCTTTCAGTCCCAGGTTTCTGTAAACTTGTTTTATCCTGTACCTTCTGCTCACACTTGTGTTCGTTTACAGAGCAGGAGCCTCACTGCTGTTGTTAAATAAACAATAAATGTTTTGAGACACAAGCTTTGGCATGGTTGGATATATTTTTATTTTTTTCATTATTGTTGAACTAGATTGCTGTTTACCAAATTTAGGGGAAAAAAAACCCACCTGGCTGTGAGACAATCTTCTGGTTGGAATTTTAGCATGTGCCACAGATTCTCTTTACAGCTGATATTCATTGTAATATCTTTTGTATTTTATTTTATATTTATATTTACTATAACATCTTTTATATTTTTATTTTAATTTCATATTTTTATTTTATATTTTTATTTTATATTTATATTTATTATAACATATTTTATATTCTTATTTTTCATTTATAGTTCCATTTTATCTTTGTATTTATTATAACATATTTATTTTTATTTTTATTTTATATTTTTATTTTGTTTTATATATATAATTATTATAACATCTTTTATATTTTAATTTTAATTTCATATTTTTATTTTATATTTTTATTTTATATTTATATTTATTATAACTTATTTTATATTCTTATTTTTCTTTTATAGTTTCATTTTATCTTTGTATTTATTATAACATATTTTATATTTTTATTTTTATTTTATATTTTTATTTTGTTTTATATATATATATTTATTATAACATCTTTTATATTTTAATTTTAATTTCATATTTTTATTTTTATTTTACACTTTTATTTTATTTTATATTTATATTTATTATTACATATTTTATATTTTAATTTTAATTCCATATTTTAATTTTTATTTTATATTTTAATCTTATTTTATATTTATATTTATTATTACATCTTTCATATTTTTTATATTTTATATTTTTATATTTATATTTATTATTACATCTTTCATATTTTTGTTTTATATTTATACTTATTATAACATCTTTTATATTTTTATTTCTATTTCATATTTTTATTTTATATTTATACTTATGATAACATCTTTTATATTTTTATTTCTATCACATATTTTTATTTTATATTTATATTTATTATAACATCTTTTACTGACCAGTGGTTGTTAACACTAAAATCTTGCTTCTATTAGTAACAGCAAGCAACTTTTCACTCTGTACATTCATGTTTTGAATGCATGAGCAGCTCCTGAGTGCAGAGACAGTCAGGAGGGCAAATCCAGCTGTTCCCTCCAGAGGTGAGGGTGGAACTGGAGCTCCCGTGGCTGTGAGGTTCTCCTTCATTCCTGATGTTTCTGTGCAGTGCTGTGACCTGAGCATCAGCCCTGGTGAGCTGAGGAGCCCTGCAGGATGTCCCAGCCCCAGGATGTGCTCTCCTTCTCTTCCTCCAGCACATCTCCAGGAATGATTTCCTCATCCCTGCAGGATGTCCCAGCCCCAGGATGTGCTCTCCTTCTCTTCCTCCAGCACATCTCCAGGAATGATTTGCTCTCCCTCTCTTCCTCCTGAACATCTCCAGGAATGGTTTGATTTCCTCATCCCTGCAGCCTGTCCCAGCCTCAGGATGTATTCTCCTTCTCTTCCTCCTGAACATCTCCAGGAATGATTTGATTTCCTCATCCCTGCAGCCTGTCCCAGCCCCAGGATGTATTCTCCTTCTCTTCCTCCTGCACATCTCCAGGAATGCAGGAATGATTTCTTCATCCCTGCAGCCTGTCCCAGCCCTAGGATGTGCTCTCCCTCTCTTCCTCCTGCACATCTCCAGGAATGATTTCCTCATCCCCACAAACAGGGATGCAGCCAGACAAATGCACAAAACACAGGAATTTGTGACACGCTTTGGGACCTGCCCAGAGGGGTTTTCTGGAAGGAATAGAGCAAAATCAGAGCTGGAAAATGTCCCTCTTGCATTTCACTCCCGTCACTTCCACCCCCATCAAACCCAAAGGCTCAGTCAATATTAATGGATTTTCCTCCATGTCTGTGGAGCTGCAGAACACCCCAGGCAAACAGGACAGACTAAAACCTCAGTCTGGAAGATGAGCATCAACAACAGCCAAGATGCCAAGGTGGAGCTGGGCTTAGGACCTGGTTTACACCAGTTCTTCTGTCCAGACACCCAAAGCTGAGGAGCACAGACCAGCCCCAAGCTGAGGTTCTGTGGCCTGAGGGACTGTGCTGGGACAAACCTGGCTGACCTTTGGCAGGAGGGATGAGAAAGGAAGGGAACAGAGCTCCTCTGCCCTGTGGCTCATGCTGAGTTGCACCAGCAGCTACAATCTGGGGGGAAGATGAGGCTGGGAGCGCTCCAGGCTTCCCTCAGACTTACAAACCTTTCTAACACTCGATTTGTAGCTAAATGTTCAATGCCTCTCACTTTTGCAGCAAATACATCACCTGCAGGCTGAGCCTGGCAGGTGTTGCCCTCCTAAGGCAAGCTGGAATTGTCAGCGTAGCTTAAACTGGGATTTTGTTCTGGGTGCAGCCTCTGGGCTCCTTGAAGAGTCTGGCAGAGGGGAAAATATGAGCTCCAAGTGGCTGATGGAACACCCAACACGTGCTTCTAAAGCTCTGTTCTTCACTAAATTCCCTTGCAGGTCACATATAACATCCAGAGTTTTCCCTCCAGTTGTTAATGGTATTTAAACCTGAGCTGATGCTCTAAATAAAGCTGGTTTTCTTTCTCTGGAACTTGCATCAAGGAGAGAATTTGGTTTGTTTCTCCGTGCCTTCTGAGGGTTTTTTGTGTCTTATCCCTCATTTAAGGGGAACAAAACAAAGTGGAGAAGCAACAGATTTCCCTGCAGGGAATTCTCCTGCCCCAGCTTGGATGTGTCCCCCTGCCATGTGCCTCCACCCATCCTCCCTAGCACCTCTCACCCCGAGTTCAGCTGTGCTCTGAGCCAGTTACTTCAATAGAGAAAAAAAAATAAGCAGTATTTTCCTTTTCTTTCTTTTTTCCTCTGTGATTCTTTCCCAGGCATGCTTGGCATCGTGTCTGCAGGCAAAAGAAATGCAGATCTCTCCCTCTGCAGCTTCCCTGAAGTGAACTCGATTGTCCACTGGGTTTTAGACATGCTTAAAAGTTCCATTTCCACACACTGCACATTTTTATTATGTTTTATTAATAAAGGTGTTGTAGGGTTGGATGTGAGAGAATATATAAGTTTATTTTAGTACATTTCCTTCAAAATGGAGTTTAAACACCTTAGGCTCCTTTGTTTGTTGGTTTTAGATATTTAGATAATATTAGATTTATTATTATCTATAATATATATAAATATTACATAATATTTCTGACTCATCAAGGCTTTTATATAAAGAAATAGTTAAAATGAATATACAAAATTTATGTTCTTCTTAGCATAAAAATTATCACTGGGGTTTTTTTTTATATCTTTCTAATGTTGTCCTGGGTGCAATTTTTTCTTTTTATTGCAAGATTTGGGCTTGTTTTAGATATTTTTTCTAGAATCATCAAGGTTTTTATATAAATAAATAGTCAAAATGAATATACAGAGTGCTAGTTCTTCTTAACATAAGAATTATCACTGGGGCTTTTCCCATGTCTTTCCAATATTGTCCTGGGTGCAGTTTCTTCTGCTTTGCAAAAAGCTGCTGGGCTTTTTTTATTGTATTGTATTATATTAAATTTTATATGTTTCTATTTCTATTTATTATATTTATTTCTAATTATTTATAATATTTATTTCTAATTATTTTATTTATTTATCATGTTTATTCTGGCACTCCCTTCTCTGTACCACCATTCCCACAGTTCTTTATTGTTTCTTTTCCTGGGGTTCATTGTCTGTGTCTCCCTGCTTTTGCTGTCATGTTTTGGTTTGCCAAAGCCTGGGAATTTTTGTTGGAATAGAACTTTGCCACAGCTAAAATTTGCCTTTTACTCATTGCATTCTTTATAGCTGCAGAACTCTTTATTGATAGGGAAGGATCAACAGAGTTTTGTTTTTGGAAGAAGTAAATTAATTGGTTGGGTTGGGAGCTAGAAGTTTTCCTGCTTATCTGTTTTAGGGAGTGAAATGCCAGCAGAACCCGAAATGGCGATGCCTGCTCCAAAACCACATGAAATATTTCCTGTATCCTCCGTTCTTGTTTGCTCCTTTCCAATTTTCCAGACTTTTGCACGAAGGGACCCAGGCTACCAGTGGGAAGCATTCCATCTCTTCTTGAAATGCCCTTTCTTTTTTAGATCAAAACAAAACTGTTGCAGGGGAGGGGAGCTGGGAGGGCGGGGTTGGAGCAAAATTGAGGTAAGGCAGCAAAAACTCTGTCTTGGTAGAGCAGGTTGCTGCAGTGCAAGAAAACATTAAAGCACTGAGGGCTTTGGAAGGGAACTTCTTGTCAAAACGTGCATTTGGATGTTATATGCATAAGGTAATTGAAACTTATTTACAGTCAGTTCAGCAGCACTGTGCTTCTCCTCTCCAATTACAGGTGAGTGTTCTCACAGACCAGGTGGAAGCTCAAGGAGAGAAAATCCGGGACTTAGAAATCTGTCTTGAGGGGCATCAGTTGAAGCTGAATGCTACAGAAGAAATGCTCCAACAGGTAAAAATCTGGATTGGAGAGCTTCCTGCACGACCTCCTCCAGCTCTGGGGTGAGCACACATGGTCAGCTCGGCTGCCTGTGTGACAAAAGGATAAAACAGGGAGAAAATTTTAAAAAAAAAAAGCTTCTTTTATTGTTCTCCTCCTGCTTTGCACTTCTCCCCCACCCCACCACTCCAATAAATGTTTCTTTGTTTTCCTGTTGCAGAAAAGTTTTACTGGCTGGTTGCATAATGCCGTACGTGGCAGCATGTGAAATGAAAGTATTGTGTCTTATTTGAACTGTGCTTATTTGGACATGGCTGAGTAACTGGTTAGACAGGTTAAATGGATCTAATACATGTAGCAGTTCTGGAATTAAGAGGCTTTATTTAAATGACTTCTGTTTTCCTATGGCTTTGGAGTTGAACAAGCAGCAATTTGGAATGTATTGCTGTATCAAGTCGTGTTCTATAACCATTTTCGCTTCACTTTGCAGCTTTCCCCTTACTTTGATATGAGAAAAAATTTTTAGTATGTAAGGTCATTTTTTCTTTATTTCAATCAACATTTTCGGGCTGTGTGATTCCATTTTTGCTTTTTGATGTTCTCCATTGAGGGAGCAGAGCAAATGATAAATTAAATACCTTACAGAACTTGCAGGTCTGTTGATGCCAAAGGTCCTTCCCTGTGCAATTTTCTGTTGTTACAGATGCAGATCATCCACTGTTAATGCACATAGATACCAAAAAGAGATTTGAAACTGTAAATAAGCCTCAAAAAATCTATGCCAGAAACTTTTAGGATAGATGCTGCTCTCTATGAGCCTAGCTCTTCTCCCCACACAAATATTTTGTGTTATAAATTTGCTATTTTAGTCCATGTGATATACACAAGCCTTTCTCTGAACTCATCCAAGCTTTAAATTATGATAAGGATCCTTGTGCATATGTATGTAAACAGCAGCAGTTTCTATAAGGTAACATTGCAACCTAAACATTTTAAATGATAATTCTCAGAGGCTCTTAAAGAAAACCTTCCATCTCACACTGTCCAAAATGCTTCCAGCTGGGAAAGGTGGTGTTCTGAGGAGACACCTAAAAATGCAAACAGCGAGTGCCTGTAGTTCTCCAGTGAGATCTGAAGTGAAACTCCAAGAACAGTGATTATTTAAGTGGTGAAAATCTGTTTTCACACTCCAGGAAAGCATTCACAACAGAGTGCAGCATCTTCCTGCTCCAATCTAAAGCTGCCCCGTGACTTCTGCTAAAACTGTTTAGTCTCCCTCTGACTTAAAATTTTTTGCCTAGATAGTCTTCTGAGGAAGCTGTGAATTTAAAGCCTTATTTGCCAGAACACTGAGGCATCTGAAAATAGAATATGATGTTGCATGAACGTTGCCATTTCAGTGAAAATCTTTGCATCTGCTCGTCTGGCACGAACGGCTAACAAAGCTGATCCTGAAGGGATAAAGGTGATAAAGTGAAAAGGCTCTACCAGAGCTAAAGAAGTCAGAGAACCTCCAGATTTGTCTAAAATAAGCCTCAAATCTGAATTTTGGTGATAATTTCAATCTGAATTTGCTGTAGCTGTTGTTTCTCCCAGCAGACAGTGGGATATGGGAAACCCAAGTCAGACCTGTCAGCAGTCAGAGAAATTGAACATTTATTGTCTCAGCAGAGGATCCCATTTAACATCATTCATTCTGAAGGTTCTCTTCTCAATTCATCTTGTTGAAGAGATTATCCTCCATGGGGGATGAGCTGAGATTTGGGCAGAAGAGAATGACCTGCTCAAGGGGTGATTATGACATTCATGTAAGATATGTGGCCAGTGGACTTTCCTGCAGATAATTTGTCAGAGCTAGAGTGAGTGTGTGGCCTCAGGAGCTTAAATAGATGGATCAGTCAGGTTTGGGGGAGAGTTGAGCTCAGATCTCCTCAGCCAGCAGCTGCTGCTGGTGTCCTGCTTTTCAGAATGACTTCTAGAACCCTCTCAGGAGGGGATGTAGTGTAAATTCAGGTTTATTTCATGGCTCTGCTTCCTTATTTACAATATATTGAACTCCACTGATTTTTGTCTTTGTGAACATAAGTCAGCTGCTCCCTCTAAGTGGAAAATGGAACAATAGAGATTAAAAAAAAAAAAAAAAAGCCCTGTCTTTTTAATTTCAAGAACTATAAGAAGAGTGATTCATAATTAATTCTGTGCAAAAAAAAAAACTATGCTTCAATTAAAAAAAAAATCATCAGCTTTAAGATAACCTAATGATGGTATCTGGAAGTTCCACAGCAGAAAGGGTATCTAAGTAGTGCAAAGTAGTTTTTGCTGAATCTGTGCTAGCAGAGACTTGTCAGGGTGGGGTTGCTGGCAAAAAATCCTTCTGGCTTATGATTTATGCACAGTTGTTTTGAACCCTGCTGCAAAGCAATCATGGAACCACTTCTGAAACAGCACCTGAAGTAAAAGTTACACAAATAACATAAAGTGGCTGTTTTGGGTGGGCATCCTGGATGGGGAGCAGCAGCAAGAGAGGAGAAAGCCTCATGCTCCTTTCATCCTTCTCCCTCCTCCTGACCTTGTGGTTTCTGCAAACTGATCTGAGACTCAGCAAAGCTGGGAGAAAAAATCAACTTTAGTTTTTTGGTTGTTTTTAGTTTTTTGATGGTGCTCTGGTGATGGCTGAGTCCAGCAGCTCACAGGACAAGTCACGGTGTGCCAGAAGGGCTTTCAGCTCACTGATTATGGAATCCCAGCCAAGGAAAATGGAGCTCAGCAGCATTTGAGGATCCTGAGGGAGAAATGCCCTGGTGTGCACAGCCACAGGGATGCTCAGTGGCACCAAACACCTCATTTCACTTTTGTAAGGACACTTCTGCCGCCACAGGTTGTAATGAACAAAAGTCGCTCTCCACCTTGAAGGTGTCTGCGTTTTCTTCCTTCCAAAACACCAAAACGAAGCAGGCCTTTTCACAACTCATGAAAGCCAGTGGCCAAACATTCATTTGGTCCTGAAGCATGATTCAGGTTTGGGCCAAGAAACAAGGTCACTCCTCACAGTGTAACAGAAGATTTTCTGGAATATGGCTGGGAGCAAGACACAGGTTTAATCTTCCAGTGGGGAGTCTGTCCTGCCACTGCTGGCCTGTGTGAGCACCTGCCTTTCCCCTCAGCACATTGTAATGGAGATGTCCAGGAGTAAAATTAAAAAACCTCCTAGAGTTATCCTAGGAAAGCAATTTATGCTGTGACAGTCCATTTCCAGAATAGCAGCTGCTTTAAGCTGTAAAGTTACAGCAAGTTTTAGAGAGCAATGATGTGTGTGTTTGTGTCTTGTTGGAAGTCACTTTGTGGCATTACTAAGAACTTTCCTCCAGCCCATTTTAAGAAATAAATGTATTTTTTGGAGAGGAGAGAGAGCCTTGGGCAGAATCTCCTATCAACATGCTGTAGGATTGGAAAGCAGAAGTCATTTTTTGCTCCATGAAGTTGCCTGAACTGTCCCATAGCAGAGAGTACCAGGCATGCCCAACACAGACACATCAGTGCTGTGGAATCCCTGCTGCCAGCTGTGTCCTGGCCAGCTGAAAAGGGAACCTCCTGCACAAGCACCTTCCACCTCCACAGCTCCTTTCCCTGCATTCCTTGGCAATTACCACGAGCAGTTCCAGTTTGTTACCTCTTTGCTATCCCACAGCTGCATTTTATTTATTTAACAGATTGTGATTTCCATTGAAGCTCTCTGGCATGAGGGACAGCAGTTTGCTGTCCTTGCTGTACCTGACCTGAACCACATCCTAGATGTGCTCTGACCGTGTCTTTGTGCCTTCCAAATAATTTCTGACACAACCTAGGGGATTCTGGATGGTTTTGTTGTGTGAATTCAATCGTGTCTTCAAGTGAATTCTCTTGAAAGGTACGAAGGGCTTGGTTTTAGGATTCTCTGTGTCTATTAAAAAACCACACATAAAACCTGAAATGTTTGGTGCAAACAGGAGTGGGTCTCTGTTCTCCTGTCATTTTATGGCCCACTTGTGCCTGGGTGAGAGGGCCAGAGGAAGGTGTGCCAGACAGCAGAGAACCTTTTAAAAAACCTGATGAAAAGAATGCGGGGAGGAGCTGTGTCAGAGTAGGAACTGGATCCAACACAGTGCAGCTTGTACCTGCCCTGGTTTTGCAGTTGTCTCCTGCTCAGAGGAGCCAGAATCCTGTCTTGGTTGCAGGGTATGAATCTGCTGTGTATCTGTTTGCTCCTCAGGAGCTCTGCTGGCTGGCAAAAACCATTCCTTCAACTTTCAGTTGCCTGAGTTATCTGATCTTAGACGAATTTCAGCACTTGTTTATAGCACGGGGGAGCTTCTTGCCAGCAGCTGGCTCGGTGTTTCAGATTTTGAAGTGAGCTCTGGTCGAGCTCTGAGGTTTTCAGAGCTCCCAAGCTGTGCAGATTTATCTCTCCAGGTGAGCCTCCCCCTGCTTTGCTCTCTCACAGTTAACGTGGGCAGGAATCTGCTCCTCAGGGCTGCCCAAGCTGGCAGGGCTGTGGCAAAGCTCTGTCCTTAACCATAAAATGGGCAAATGATGGATTGGAGGGCTGTAATTCCCTGCCTGCTGCTGCCTTGCACCATTTCATGGTGGTTGCACACGTACATCGCTCTCAGCTGTGTTTCCAGCTAAGCAAATATCTTATTTCTGCCACAGCTGACACACAGCCCTTGAGAAGTGCAGCCCTCATTGGGGCTGCTTCTGCTTGCATTTTGCTTCCCAGGTAGGTGGTTTGGTCTGTCTGTGTCTCTCAAGGCTTTTAATAAGGGGTGAAAAGTAAGGAATTTTTCAAATGTTGTATTTTGTACAAGTGCAAAATGGGATCTTTGGGTTTGTTGGGGGTTTTTTTCTCCCCCTCCTCACTTGACTAAAATCTCACTTACGGTTTCTCAATCAGTGCATGGCATGATTGTTTCTGTTTTGTGGAGAGTTAAATATCCTGGAATTTTCTGTGCTCACAGCTGAGAGCCCAAAATATTGTACTTGAAAACTCCTCTTTTCAAGCTATTTTTGCCACGTTACGTTTCATAAACTGCTTTATAAGAATTATATATTCGCAAGACAACTAAATGTGGGAGTGAGCTATTCAGCATGTGCTACAGCTTCATTGGGAATATTGGAAAAGTTGATTAAGTATCTTAGAAATCTCTACAGTGTGAGTTTTAAGAAGTGTGTTGTGTTTGGAAATAGTTTGCTGTTCTTTGATGTGTCTGGCACACGTATATCATCGCTTCTGCACGCCTCCTCACTTTTTAAAGTTAAAAGCTGAGTTTAGAAAAAGGACTTCAGGAAGGTAAATTACACTTACATAGTAAAGTGTAATTTTAAATTTTAAATTTTGCCATTTTGAGACTAAAAACAAGTGTCTTGTTTCTAAAGAAGAGTCCCTAGTATGTGTTCTATATCTGTTCTATTTCTCAGCTAAGATCCTCCTAAAGCTGCTACAGCCTAAATTGCCATTTTGCCTGTCTTATATTATCTTTTTTTTTTTGCTTTCAAACCAATAACATAAATTTGTATTTTCCTTTCTTGCAATTGCATATTTATTCTGGCTGAATTCAAGTTGCATCATACCGCTGAAATACACTATAATTTCTCTGTAACAAAATGGTTCACATTCTTAATGAGCTGTTCACTGTGAGCATCTGCTTGAGGATGAAAATAATTGCTTCCAGATGTTCCTGTTTCAAGAGGAGACATTTACTTTAAAGGGCACTTGCTTTCAAAGCAGAAGTTGGGTCCTGTGGATGAGGGAGGAATTGTCAGCTGTTTTAAATCACTGCAGCTCCATTGAAAACAAACCAGGGCTGCTTCGCTGCTCTGCCTATTTTAAGTCACGAGGTCCATGCCAGTTCACCCCAGCTGAGAATCTGATCCCCCCCAGCTTCAGAGCAAATTGTAAAATTTCATTTGAGCTGATTTAAAAACAAAACAAAGCCAGGCAGCTGCCTTGGTGCTGGCTTGTTCCAGGTGCTGGCTCCGTGTTCACACAGAGCTCCTGAGCTCGGGGTGAGAGGAGTGAGGGTGCATTGCTCTCCACTGCATAACTGAGGGTAATTTAGGGGTCTGGAGGAAAAACAAGGAGTAAAGCCAGATGGTGCACTCAAAGGATAGATCTTTTGTTTAAAATCCCTAGGGAGATGCTGTGGCTCCTTGCCTTATTAAGAAATCTTCCCCCCATATCATGCAATGCCATGTCAGGGTCCAAAAAAAATCCAAAATGTTGTTTTAGCTCGAGAGTGAATAGAGTCTGTCCATGGGGCCAGAGCTGCCTCATCCTGCCTGTCTTTCTGATGTTCTGGGGCCTTATTTCATATCAAACCTCCCATTTTTAACTCTGCCTTAACCTGCAGCAGTCTCCTATCTCAAGAGCTGTGCAGAGCTTGTCCCAGTCTGGACTGAGATGTGCCTCTGAAACCCCTGAAAATTAACTTTTTTCTGGAAGACAGAGGAGTTATTTGTAATTATAACTGTAATTTATAATCACCTGTGTAGAAAGCAGCTCCTCCTGGGGTTTCATTAAGTGGCTGCTCCTTAGAGTTTCTCAATCAGAAAAGTCAGTGCAATGCCTTTCCCTGATCAGTGCTTGGTTTATTTCACTGGGAGAAGAAAAAGAAGGGAAAAAAGCCAAAACCATGAATTTCCATTTCTGTTCATTTTCCCATCCATCCCCAAATATCATTGCCAATGTCAGCAGGAATGGGCAGGGCACTGGGAATAGTGGGTGCTTTAGATAATTGGTGTTGCAATACAGATGCAAGTTTAGTACTATTTTTAATTTGTGCAATATTGCCCACCAGACTAAAATAACTTACATGTGGAGCAGATTTTGAAATAAACTTTAACTCTGTAATCTTTGAAATAACCTTTGTGGTTTGCCCAAGCTGTGGTGTACACTGTACTCTACAGTTTGGGGCAGAGGAGATGAGAAAAGGGTGCAGGACGTGGTGATTTCTGATCCCTCAGTGACACCAGTTCCAGATTCAACTTCAGTTCAATCACTCCATGTGAGTCTGCTTTGATTGTGGGATTCATATGATCAGCACACTAGTGGGATTTATGAATTATCATAAAACCTTTTAACCATTTGGAAGCCTGCATTCTCCTGTGAAAAATCGATTTGCCACTTGGAAAATTTAAGTGTGAATTTTTCAGGAAGGCTCAAACTCCCGATGGGGCTTTTTTCTTTTTGAAAACGGGGGTGACAGAGGCATTTGATATATGTAATGCACTCTGTTAAATTTTGGATGGTTTCTTGCCTTGGCTTTCCTGAAAAATGAATGATCCAGTGAAGGTGTGAATGTTGATGCTGATATGACTCCACCCAAAGGATATCTGCTCTGCAATCCGGAAAACAAACTTGGGGCACACAAGCAAAAGCCACTAGCAGCTGTTTTTCCTGTGGAGTGTTTCTCAGTTTAGACATTGCCTTCTGGGCTCCTGTTAGGACATTTCACTCACTGCAGTTCCCTCCAGCAAAAGCCAGCAGGTACTACAGGGTGTAAGTTACTATTTGTTGGTGCTGCTTGCTTTTGCTACTCAGTTTGGGTTCAGGTGCTCATCCTGCAATACATCCTTTATTGGAAGGATTAACAGTCCTAAATTATTATTAAATATTAAGGATTAACAATTTGAAGGTCTGCAAGGTAATCCTAAACCATCCCTTGGGCTGATGAGTGTTTTAGGAAGACGCCAACTCTTTTGTAATGTGCCATTATTTAGGTTTGGGTCTGTTCAGCCTTAGTATTGTTCTTGATTTCATGTCCAGCCCAGGGATTAACTTTGCCACACATTTGCCTTGAAATCAGGAGTGGGACACGGTGGTTTGGTGATTAACACAGAACATTTAGATGAAAATAACTTGCAGCACTTGAGAAAGACGCTGAGGGTTCAAACTGAGGGTTTAATGTGAATGAAATACGTGGCAGGCTGTCAGTGTTCACATAAATTACTGGGGAAAATGTTGTGTTGTGCTCTCAGGAGCTGCTGAGTCGCACGTCTCTCGAGACCCAGAAGTTAGACCTGATGGCTGAAGTTTCAGACCTGAAGATTAAGCTGGTTGGAATGGAAAAGGAGCAGAGTGAATATGAGGAGAAACAGAACAAAGCTGAGGTGAGTTTTTTCCATTGGCTTGTTTTAACTCTTTTTTTCATCGCGTGTCCGTGGTGCTCTGCCCCACACCTGAGCTTTTGGGCTGAAATCAGCAGGGAACAGGGTTTTCCTGTGAATTCAGGGAGGAGTACCATGGTGCATTTTTGCAGAAAACACTGCCAGGGGTACCACAAGCACTGAGGTCGGGGATTTTAATGTCTTTGTGTCACTTGGGAGGGCATTTGCCTCAAATGTCTCTTTCCCCTTGTGGCTACACAATAAATAGTGCCAAAAAACATCATGGGCCGGAGGCAATTCCAGCCCTTGGTCCCTTTCAGATGTGGGAGAGTTCTGGACATCAAAGGAGCTTTGGGTCTTGCTGTATTGGTTAAAAAAGAGAGTATGGAACAGAGAATTCATCTGAGCAACATCCATATCGTGGTGGTGAGCAGCAGGTGGGAGCTGGGGAGGAAAGAGAGAAATTCATACAAATTGCCATGTATTGTCCTACTCAGTGGTGCTGTAAGGGGACCAGCTAGCAGGAGAGGACAGCCTGGAAAGGAAGGATTACTGGGTCTGGGATGTATACATTGCTGAGTGAACAAAACAAAAAAACAAACCAAAAAAAAGCCCCAAAAACAAACAAAAAAAATACAGAAAAAAACCCCAACCAAACTCTGTTCCATGTTGATTTAGGAGAATATGAAATCCAGGCAGCACCAGGAACTGTTTGCTCTCCACAGCTCTGCCAGTGGAATAGGTGATAACTGTGCATCATTATGTAGCTCATTTGGGGTGTGTTTGCTTCCAGCTTATTTATCCTCTGAAGTTTTCTTTAGAGATTCAAAGATAACATAAAGAGAGCGATCTCTGGCAGAACCTGCAAGCCAGAGAGGCACCAGCTGCTGGTTTTTACCACCTGTGGCCCTTCTCGTGCTCTTTCAGGTGTAATTTTCACCTGAAAAATTGTGAAAAATTTTTTTCACAGTTGAAAAATTGTGTAAATTTTTCAATTTGTGTACCTCGTGCACCCTGAGCACTCTCAAGCTTCCCAAAAATCTGCACTGGTCTGAGCAGCACCTGCTGGCTCCAGCCTGCTCCCAGTGTGGAATTCAGGAATGGTTTTGGCAATCATTGCAGGCACAGCCTGGCTCCTGGACAGCAGTGCAGATTTTGGGGTGTGTTTTTATGGACAGCACTTGGGGGGTGCCTGGGAGCTGTGAAATTCTGCAAGTGAGGTTTGTGTGCCCCCTCGGGTGGAAAAGCTGAGCTCTGAGCAGCCTGGGTGGCATTGCCAAGCCACAGGGACACGTTCCTGCTGAGATGGAAAAGGATCCTGATCTGATGGAAAAGCTGAGAATCCTTGTGTGGAGCGTGCTCTGAATTATTTACCACCCCGAGGTGGGGTTAGGTTTCTGGAGTGCTGAAAGTGGCAAAGCTTTGCCAGGGGAAAAATGGGTGTTCTAAGGAAAGCTGTGGGAAACAAAACCAGTTTTTGGTTTGCTTGCTGAGTTATTTGTGTATTTATTTCAGATTCCCCTCAATAAGCATTCATCTCATTTATCAGGAGTTGCTTTCAATCAGATTGGAAGTTTAGTTGAATTCTAATGATTTAACCCTGTTTCTGCTCCTTTTCCTGTAAATTACACTAATTTTTCAATACAGACGCAATTTCAAACATCAGGATGAAATTTATGAATTAATTAATTTTCTTTCTTAGACTACAGCTTTGACAAAACCAGTCTGCCTGTAGTTTGCTCTTGGTTTTTGCATCCAGCAGTTAAACCATTTTAAACAGCTCATTCATGATACTTCATGGTTGACCCTGTGATTTCTAAATATAAGAATTGAGGTTAAAAAGTTTAAAATTCAGTGTGGCATTGCAGGATCATTCAGCTCAGCCATGTTTTCTCTGTACTCTAATTTTGTGTCAGCTTATTTCACAGCAGCTGTTTGCAGTCACTTAGAACTCATCTGCAGAATTATTTTTCTGCTTGGGCTAAGAGGAAAGGGAGCAAATTAAAGCATCCTTCTGAATATGAGCAAGTTTTAATGTGTAAGATTGGTTTCACTTTATCTGGTGCAGCTGTCATTTAAGTTTGGTTTTAGCTAGCAGCAAAGAGTTTATCAAGCATCTCCAACCTCCTCTCAAAGGTATTGATTTCACACTGAATGCCACTTGTCTCTGGCTCTTCAAAAGCACATGCTAAATATAAAGTGTCCTTTATTTATATATATTACAGAGGGGCCAGGAGAATAGCTGCTTGTTCATGGGCTATGTCACTCCTGGCTTTGTCATTTTCATTCCGTTTCTGGGGAATAATGTCCTACTTTTGACAAAATAATGCCATGAAAGCTTCTGGAGCCTCACCTGAGGGGGTTGTGTAGCTTTCCTCTTACCCTAGAAGCCTCAGAAATTTTTAAAATGTGTTTCTCTTAATGTAGCAAGGTATGAGGAAGCAGCATTGTCAAAAGATTTATGGCTGCCCAGATGTCTGCTCTACCTGAACGTGGACAAAAGAGACTTTCTGTCTGTCCTGCTTCTTCCTTTTGTGCCATGGCATAGGTCTGTGGGCTTGGCTGTAAGCTGCTGGCAGGTATTTTGTGGCTCTTGTAACTTCTGAATTAAATATCTACTTGCAATTCCAAAGAAACCTGAGCCACTGACTCGCTCTGGGGAGTCTGCTGCGCTGTCCCACCCGAACCAGGGCGCTGTAGTTATTGTTAATAAGTGTTTGTGCTGTGGAGGAACCTCAAAAAGGCCTTTTCTGCCTCAAAACTGGAAAGAACTGTGAAGGCAGGAGCAGGAGCTCAGCTGGGATGAGGATTTCTGCCATTTCTGTACTCTCTGTGGGCAGTCTGTGGATGCAGAGTGCTTCCCTCTCCCCTTCTCTAATGGCACAGGGGAGGATGGCAAGGTGGCAGCAGAAGAGTTTCTGGTTCCCCCCTGTCCCCACAAGCAGAGCAGCTGCCAGAAATCCCTGTTGGATTCTGGATCCCTGCCCTTCTCCACATCCCCGTGGGGGTTAACAGAGCTCGTGCCAAAGAGCAGCACAGACCAAACCTTGGTGCCCAAAAGGAAGAGATGGGAGTGTGTGTCCTGCCCCTTCCAACCCCAGCTGCTCTGGGAGGATGGCAAAAAAACCCAAAGCTAACCCTCATTTATGTCCATTAAAGCTTTGTTGGGTGAAAGAGGATGAGCATCAGATGCTGAGATCCTGACTGAGCACCATTTGTATAAAGTAAAATGTATGTAATGGCTTTTCTGAATTTCATCTTAAACTCAGTGAGCTGGAAAATCTCACTTTGATAAAACTCTTCTGTGTGAGTTAGGTAAATCTTTGTGGGTGCTGTTCCTGCCCTTGCTGTCCCCCAGCTCTAAGACTCCTGATTTTACTGCAGAATTGAGGTAACAGGAGGATTGTTGGCAGCTCTAATGAAGAAAACAATAAATAAAATTATTTGCCACATCATCTGTCGTTCCATCCACTGAAATCTTCTTCTTTCCTTTGGAGGGTGGATTAAACTCCTCAGATTTGTTCCACTTGAGGAGACTGAGAAACCACAAAATTTATGTTATTAATGTGCATGGAAGCTAAGAGCAAGGCACTTCAAACTTGTGAGAGCTGTAAAAATACTCAGTGCTCTTTGCTACAGAGTTGGGGAATTTAGGTGAAATACCATCTAGATTTTCATACTTTGCTTTGCTTTCTAAGCTGGATTTTTTGTGTGTGTGTACCACTGATACACACAAATCCAAGAAGCTGGCCAGCAAAACAATGCACTTTAAAATAATTATTTTGTCTTCTGGGTTATCCTCCTGATTTCTCCTGCATCTATTGTTTAACTCCTCCTCCACGTCAAGATCCTGCCCAGATAGAGAGGAGAAATGGAGTTATTTTTCTGCCCCCTGCTAGGCCTGGAAACAGAATTACTTTGCTTGTAAATTCTGAAAGAGAAGGCTGCAGCCCCAGCTGAGCACTTTGCAGCTTCTTCCCACTGGATGCTTTGGAAGTGCAAATGAATGCAATCAAGTCCCACTTCAGCAAAAGCTTACCTCTGAGCCAGCATATTAAAATCTGTGCCAAATCATCCCTCACGTGACTGTAAAACTTTCCAAAAACAGTTTCTGATCTTAACTTCAGAGTCAGAATCATGAATTAGGCTGGAATGTGGATTCAGCTCCATGTAAACTCTGCCTTTGTGCAGTATTCCAGGTTTATACTCATTCACATCTACTTTATCAGAAAGAAAACACATAATCTGTCCTTTTTTAGTTTGCCTTTGATGTGCTTCACATAGTTCTTTGTGCTTCAACTGTAGAAATATATATATATTTTTTTGCATAATTTTTTTCTCACCTGTCTATTTTTTTGTCTTTTTTTTTTCCCCCCTTTCCTCCCGTGTTTTCAGTCAGTTGTGAACCTGATCAGTGACCTGCAGGAGCAGATGTGTAGACTGCAGCTGGAAATTAATAGTAGGATCCAAGAAAGGAAGTCTCAAGATAGGAAAGCAGAGCTGACCCCCAATGGTTGTCCCTCTGGTGCAGGAGCAGTAGAGCCTCTGGGCCAGAAGAATTGCTCTCGGTGTGAAGTACGAGAAGCACCCTTGGCAGAATCCCCTGCATTGCCTCTTCCCTCTCTTGCACAGACTAAATTCCACTAACCAGACCTGCCCTGGGAATGTTTTGGCATTAATCTTTGTGGCTTCCATTAGCAAAGAGTGAGAGTGCTGTAAAAAAATGACCCAAAAAAAAAAAAATAACCTCCCACCCCAGACTCTCCACCCCAATTCCTGGGACAAATTTGGTCACTGTTGTTGGCCCTCTCCCAAAGCACAGAAATCTGTAAAACCCAATCACCCCTTTCAGCTTTTTCACAGTTTCCATTTCACTTGTAAGTCTGCAGTGCTGGTGTGGGGTTGTTTTGGGGATTTGTCTGATGTGCAGCATGCTGGCATGGTTTGGTAGTTTGCTACTTTTCCTCATGATGATGCCACCCCAGCTGTGCTTAAACACAAATTATTGATTCCTGGAGATCTTAAAAGCTTAACACAGGTATAAAACAATTTCAGCTAAGACTCTCTGACATTTACCCTTTCTTTTTCTATCCAAAAGAGCCACAGTAAAAATAATCTGCTTGTACTTTTAAAATAGGAGGTCCAACACAGTTTTGTTTATTCCCTGACATTAGGAGCTGCCAGAATTTACATAACAGAACCTGATCAAAAATGTGTCACATAAATGGTTTCATTTCACTGAAGGTGGAATGATACTGGTATGCCAAGAAAAAAACCTTTTAATATTTTACTTCAAATCAGGTTGCTACCACATCCCTTTGGTGAAATTTGCATGCCCAGAACTCATAAGTAATCTGCTTGTATTGTGGGGGATTTTTTTTCAGTAATTCCTCTCATAGGTTTATATTTTAAAAGTAACTATTTTGCATTTTACACCTATTTTGAAAACAGTGCCGTTGTTTCTGGACTTGTGTTTGTGCAGAGCTGCTCAATGGGCTATTAGAACTACAAGCTGTAGGCTGGAGAAATAATCTAAGAGTCAAATCTAGGAGTCATTCCAAATAAATCCTACTGAAATCCAAGATGCAAGTGTGGTGCTCAATGTGTGTGCTGTGCAGGAGTCCAAAATTGGGATTCTCCCCCAAACTTTTCCCTTCTTTGGTTCATTTAAAGACATTTTGTCTTGTCAGAGCTCCATTGAGGTTTTAATAATACTGTCCTTTAGAATGGGCAAGATCCAGTTCTGTCAAGGTGTGGGAGAAGGGATACTTAAGGGAAAACTTCTTTGAGTAGGTCACAGTTTTTAGTGTGGCGGTTCCAGTGTTGAGCACCGTGTGGTTCGTGCACGAGCTGTAATTTGGAACTGTCAAAAATTAGTATCTGTCAAAAAAAGAAAAAAAACCCAAAAAAACCCTAACCTTTAATTTCTTCTTCCTCTGCAGGGTTTGTTACAGGAGCTCCGACACCTGAAAATTAAAGTGGAAGAACTGGAAAACGAAAGAAATCAGTATGAGTGGAAATTGAAAGCGACTAAAGTAAGCAGAGTCCTTGGCATTTTCTAACTGCAGGCTTCTATCAGCTGGGAAGGGATGTGCTCCCCTTCTCATCAATATTTACTTTTCTGGCATTTACCTTGTGGCAGGGTAGCTGTGAAGTCAAGAATTCTTTAACCAGGTTTGGGACAAATACCTTGGTTTGAAGGTGTTGTGGTTTCCTTCGTGCCCTTTGCTCCCTCCGTGCACTTTTCAGTCAAGTGCTCCTTGCAATTCTTATTTTAGGAAACCACAAAAGGCATTTTGACTTGCAAAAAGTTGCTCAGAGTAAAGGATTCTTTGAAGGCTGGATTTGTGTAATGGTGACAAGCCTCTGTGGGATTCGCTTTCCAGCCTGGAGAGACATGCAAAGTTTATTGGGTGTTTGCTTCCTATGGAATTTGTTTTCGTAGAAATTTATCCCAAAATACACCATGAGATCACCTGCTTTGTGTATATCAACTCCTGTTGACCTTAAATCCTGCAAAGCTGTTGGATCATAATCTGGACAAACCTGACATGTTAAATACTTAATCATTTTCCCCAGTAATTAATTTTTCTAGTGGAACATTCTCTCTGCTATTCCTAGTTTGAATTTTTAGCCCTTTTCCACTAGATTAAAAAGCACCACACGATTTTTCCTTCTTGTGCTGTAATCACATCTCCTTTCTTTTGTGTAACAATCCCTGTTTATATCAATGACTGACTCTTGAGTTGTGGCTGAATCTTGGAGAAACATTTCAAATTATTAAACTGAATTTTCTATTTAATGCTTGACAGCTTGATCCAGACATGACAAATAGCTATTATTTGTATTAACATTTCTTTCTTTTGAGAATTCTTGGATGAGTAACAGAATGTTGCTGTCATGTCTTTTTTTCCTCATGAAGATAATAGTTCTTCAATCCATGAAAATGTTTTCTCTGACGTGGTGGAGATGAACAGTCTTTGGGAAAATATTTTCTCAAGCAGTGTGTGGCCAGCTGCCAAGACAGATAGAAATCATGGAAAAATGTAGGAGCAGAAGGAAAATGGGAAAGAAGAATCATAAAACTCACTGAGGGAGAGAAGATACAGGACTGGAAAGGAAGAAAAGTACAAGGAACGAGAGAGGAAGAAGAAAAATAATCAAAGAATTAGATTTTAAGGGAAAAGAGAGCTTTTAAAAGAGCTTTGAGATCGAATAGACCAGGGGAGGCAAACCCAGATCTGGTACGGAGAGGTCTTCAAGCTTTTATCTTCCTGTTGTTCCAGCTTCTTAGATGAGAAACTGGAATATATCCATGGCTGGATATAAAAAGCATATTAGTCAGTGGGAAGTGTAGGAGCCCTTGAGAGGTGCAGCAAGGCAGATTCTTCTATTCCACGTGGAATTTTAGGCAGAGCAGTGACGTTATCCTGCAGTCCAACCCCTTCGTTCGTGGTCAAAATGAGTTTGTGTGTTAATTAATCTGTGTTTGTCCCTATTTGGGTAATGTTGTCTGGTGTTTTGTGTCTTTCCTGCTTTATTTTAGTATTTTGGGAAACTGGACACATTCATGATTTTTGTTTTGTCCTTGTTCTTTGGTTTGTTTCTTCCTTTTTCCCCCATCTTTTTGTTTGTGGTTTTTTTTTCTTTGTCCTTTATCTGCAAGGAGGTTTTGTGTGCTCTTACATGGCAAAAGCAGAACTTTGATGCCCAGAGGTTTTGAGACTTCTGAAGAAAATCTTACCAAACTGACTTAGCAAAATATGCTGGTAGCAGTTTTTCTCATCAATACAAAAACCAGATCAGAATCACTGAGTTTCAAGCTGAACAATCACAGAATTCTTCTCCCTCTGTCTTGCTGAGCTCTTTCATGTGGGATTTTCTATCCAAATCCAGGGGCAGCCCTAAATTTCCAGAAAATATAAATGAACACTGGGATTTTGTTGTATGTCTGTTGTTGCTTTCCAGGCTGTGCTTTCCTGCTATCCTCTTTGGTGTTTTGAGGAAAAACAGTTTTGTTATCTTGCTGAGAAGGCTCAGCATTAATAGATTCTCAGTTACTATTATTATTATTATTATTATTGTTGTTGTTGTTGTTGTTAATAATAATAACAACAATAATCATAATAATAAATAATAATGTTTATTGCTATTATTATTGATATTAATTGTATTATTATTTTTTTATTAGTAGTACTATTGTTGATATTAATAATATTTTATTAATATTAATAATATTGTATCTATGTATTTATATATATACACTTATTAGTATAAGTAGTAACTAGGATTAAAAATAACCACTATGTTTAAAAATCCTTTGATATCTTTTAGAGGTCTTCATGCAGAGTTTGAGCTCCCTATAATAGTTGTTGTTATTATTATTATTAGTAGTAGTATTATTATTATTATACCAACTTTGAAGCATTGAGAGCTTTCCAGAGTTTCCTTACCTGCATAAATCCTTGGAAATTTTACCTTTCTCTATATCTATCTCCTCCAAGAACTGATTGCATGGGGAAAAATGAAATTCTCTAGTAGCAATAGCAGCATAAATAAATATGTCCAGCTGTTTGTGAAATATCCTGAGTTGGTAACTGGCCTCAACCACAGGTGCATGCTCTGAAATCTTCTAGTTTGTGGGACAGAATCCCAGAAACAGAGGGTGGGGAAGTTATTCTGACTTTTCTGGGCTCTTTTTCAGGCTGAGATTGCGCAGCTCCAGGAGCAGCTGGCTCTCAAGGATGCAGAGATAGAGCGCTTGCAAAGTCAGCTCTCCAGGACCTCCTCCTACACAGAAGTGGCAGAAAGAGGTAAGAGGAAAAGAACCAAAATTAAGAATTCAGAACCCTACTCGGACTTTGCTTTGGTGGCAGCTTGGCTCAGGATTGCAAAGGGATACAAAGAAATGCAAGAATGGACTTAAAATTAATTAAATTAATTCTGTGTTCTGGTAGAGGCCTTCAATGTGTGAAATTCTATTCCAGTCTAGAGGCAGCACAAATTGAAACAAGCATCCTCAAGGCCCTGAAACTTTTTCTGCTGGTGTTTAATTTATTGTTGTAAAGACTCATTGTGGTCCAATGGGAATTCATTTTTATAAATTATACCTTGAAAATGTCTTTGAAAAATCTTTAGAGTTTCTGGTTTTTAAGGGTAAAAGCCTAATGTTTCATCCTAAAACATAAAAAAAGACAGTCTTTACTTCCTTTCTTCATGGCTGTGTCTCATTCAGCTCCCTGTCCCATGAAAGTTTGCACCAGATGGATTTTCAGTGTCCCTGCCAGCCCAGGCTGGTTTAGGGCTCTCTGACATTGCAGGTTTCTGGTTTAATCCTGCACTGTTGACACAGGTCAGTGGTAAACAAACCAGTTTGTTTGGCCTTTGGCCTCAAGCAGCAGTGCCACAGCTCTCTGAAATATCCACTGAAAACTGTCCACTGAAAAGTATCCACAATTCTCTGAAATAGCCACTGAAAGCTATTCACTGAAAACTGTCCACAATTCTCTGATATATTCACTGAAAGCTATTCACTGAAAACTAGCCACAATTCTCTGATATATTCACTGAAAGCTATTCACTGAAAACTGTCCACAATTCTCTGATATATCCACTGAATATTCACTGAAAAGTGACCACTGAAAACTGTCCACTGAAAACTATCCACAATTCTCTGAAATATCCACTGAAATCTATCCACTGAAAACTATTCACTGAAATCTATCCACAGCTCTCTGAAATATTCCCTGAAATCTATCCACAGCTCTCTGAAATACTGAAATCCATCTACAGCTCTCTGAAGTATTCACTGTAAACTATTCACTGAAATTTATCCACAGTTCTCTGAAATATTCACTGTAAACTATTCACTAAAATCTATCCACAGTTCTCTGAAATACTCACTGAAATTTATCCACAGTTCTCTGAAATACTCACTGAAATCTATCCACAGTTCTCTGAAATATTCACTAAAAACTATTCACTGTAAACTATTTACTGAAATCTATCCACAGCTCTGAAATATTCACTCCCTGGGGCTCCTGCCAGCTGCTGGGCCAGGAGAAAATGGAATTAGGGACCTTTTCCTCCCCTTGCAGGAGTGTCTGTGTGCAGTTTGCACAGGGCACCAGCTTTGCTGCTCTAACAGCTCCTGTGGCTCTTCCCTGAGGTTTTCCAGTCCTGCCCTGGCTGGGATGTGCATTTCCATCTGTTCCTCCCTTCCAGGGCATCCCAGGAGCCTCCTGAGGTTCATTCCAGCCAAGTGATGTCTCCCTGTGCTGACCTCACTCAGCTTGTGCATGTGGAGAGCTGCATGTCTAACCCAAAAATGAGTTTGTCTAACAGCAGTGCTCGGTAGAGGAACCCTTCTGCTAATGGCATTTTGTATTTTCTGGGAGATTCCCAAAGAATTGATGGTGTTTCAAAGGAAAGATAGGGGTATGACAGTAAATCAAGAGCTCACTAAGCAGCGTTCAGCTTCCAGAAGTGTGGTGAAACTTGATTCCAGTGGCAAAAGAATCAAACCCTCTACAAAACCTGTGGGCTTCATTCAAGGAAAATACTTAAGCCTATTTGAATGGAAACAGTAACAATCCTTCTGGGAAAAAAAAAAAAAAATTAAAATACTGATTTATCAGAATTTTAAGTGGTCTTCTCAAAGTTGAAAAATTATGTCAATGTCCTTGTAGCATGCTAGAGTGCATATCCTAATTAAATTGCAAAATTAATCTAATATGTGCTTTTTCTACATACTTTATTTGACTCTCACCACTCACCACCGTAGAGGAAGTTTATAGGAGAAGGCTAAAAGAAAAACGTAAGCCTTGCAATTCCCTTTTGGCTTTATCTCACTGCTCCTTTCACACCAATGTTAACCCAGATGCAGCAATAATTCTGTGTTTGTTAAATCTGGCTGTCTAATTGTAACCCACACCAGCTCCCACTGCTTGCAGCAAGCAGACAGCTCCTTGTTCAGCGAGGTTTTACTGCAGAAATAAAGGCCAGAGGTTCACAAATCAAATTGTTGGGCTTCAAAGGGATGTTGTCAAGGTTAGCAGAGCCAAAATTTAACATTTACACCCTTTTATTTATATTTCCCATTTAATATCAGGAAAGACAGATTTAATTGAAAGCCTCTCTCTTTGGAGGGGACGATTTAGGCTTTGTTGTTGTGGTTTGTTTTTTTTTTTTTCAAATCACTGCATTAAATTTAAATTAAATAAATATATGTAAATTAAATAAAAATAGTCTGAATAAATGTCCCCATACTTGATGACATTAATGAATATTGTAAGTAAAATCTGCTTTAGTGTGCTTAAATCTACCTTGACACCAGTCCTTTTTGAAGTTTAATATTTATCAAGAGAAATTCATAGGACTGTGATTTTTTGTAAGAAAAGTCTCCCAGTTGCTTTCCCACTGCCTGGCTTTAGTTTTTTATTTGGCTGTGCCTGTGCATGTCCTGTGTCTCTTCTTTGGGAAAATGCCTGTGAGGTTCATTTACATGTTTTAAAACTTAATCATTGCAAGGTGTGTGCTTTCCAGAATCCCTGCAATAAAAACTAATTACAGCTTTTTCAAATAGCTTAGCTATGACATTGTGTGTTCAACATTAAATTGTAAAACCCTTTTTCACAGATGCTCTTTGGCAATGTTGATTTTCTTTCCCCTCTCTCCCTCCATGCCTGCTGCCATATCTGTGTTGATGGATTTTTTTGGGATCAGTTGTGTCTGGTTTAATGCCAATTAATAGCTTGAGAGGTAATTACAACAGAGGAACTATTTCAGCTCCTGCCTCCATCACACTTGGTTCAGTCAGGAGGACTTGCTGGGGTTATTGTGCAGAGAAAAATGAGAGATTTGGTTCAGCAGAGTTGGGGTGTGATAAACAACCTCACACATTTTCAGAGAGGGTGTTTTAACTGGCTTGACATCACTAAATTGTGCGGGAGGAAATTCTCCACTCGCTCGTGACGTAGATTTTAACCGAGTTGCTCACACTGAAACATTTAGGTAAATAAAATTTTACAGAATTTCATTGTATCAGACCAGTTTTTGGTTATTTTTCATTCCCAGGTTCATGGATGTACTTTACTTCTCAGATGGAATGTATTTTCAATCCTACTTAAAATTATTTCCTTAAGTATGACAGCAAACACACCCTCATCTTTTGCAAAGTTTCTTTTCTTTTCCACTGTTTGACTTCCATAGTTTAAAACAGTGTTCTGTAGTCTTTTGTGAGCAAAACCAGGATGTGTGTGTTGTGCAATGCTCTTAAAAAAAATCCACATTTAATTCAGTTTAGTTGTGCACTGGCCATGCCACAGACATGGTTTTGGTTGTTAGTAAGAACATGGGGAGAATATCACAAAACATCTATTTGCAGTAAAGATAGCAAGTCCTATTTCTCTTACAACATTTTAATCTTATTTCTCTTACAACATTTTAATCTTATTTCTCTTACAACATTTTAATCTTATTTCTCTTACAACATTTTAATCTTATTTCTCTTACAACATTTTAAAACATTTTTAGACCAAGAGGTTCAGCGGTTGAAGATAGGAATGGAGACGTTATTGGCTGCAAATGAGGAAAAGGTGAGAAGATAATCCTTGTTCTACGTATTAAGAATGAAATTATGGGTTTGAGTCTCTGAAATGTTCCAAACAACACATTTTTTGTGCAAGGACTAAATGAGAAAAGGGATTAATTCTTCAGGAGGCTGTAGCTTTTGTGGTAATAAATCCAGCCATGGGATTTTCCTGGATGGTGGCACACTCATATATGATCACAGACAATAATATGCATCCCTAAAAACTTCCTTTTAGTTAGTGGGGAATCCAGACAGGGCAGCATTCATTCTGGAGAACATCAATGTGGCTCATAACATTTCTTTCTCAAAAAAGCTGGGATGTCAAACTTCTCTGGTTTCTTTCCATCTCTAATTTCACATTGTCCAGCAAATATTGTGTACAAAGGCAGATAAAATTCCTTACAAGCATGTGGAAGACTGAGCCTGTTTTCATGAAAATCACAGGGATGTAGTTGAGTGTTTCTGCAGTTAAAAGTGAAGGGGTTTAAATGGAATTTTATTTATTTCATGTTTTCCACAGGACCGTCGGATAGAGGAGCTGACACTTCTGCTAAGCCAGTACAGGAGGGTCAAGGACATAATGATTGCAGCTCATGGTAAAATGTCTTGTGAATAATTTCCTGCTTTATTTTGAGTTTATGTGGTGTTTCCTGTGACCATCAGCAATGTTTTACAGCATAAAATGGTAGCAGGAGAACTCATTTCCCTTCCTGACAGCTGGCTAGACAAGCCTTGTTTGGAAGTAACAACTGAAAACCCACATTACTTTGCTGCACACAATTCTGTGTATTTAACTTCAAAATCTGGGGGGGGAAAAAAAATAAATCTTTGTCCCTTTTCTCATTTACTCTGTAGGAAGTGGAGTGGGTTTTAGGACAATCTCATTTTAAGTTGTCACCATCATTTTCAGCACTGAATTTAACCTTGGGAAACTTGACCTTCTGAAGGGACAGTTCTGTTCCATGCACACCATCACATTAACAAGACATAATAACAACATTTTTAGGCCTTGAATGGCAGAATGGAAACTTGTGTTTAGCACACAAAAATACAGAATGAGAGTAAATGTGTTTAATGCACAAAATGGGGAATGAGAATAAACCTCTCTTAGAATGTTCGTTAAGTAAATAAACAAAAGAAACAAGGAGCAAGCCATGATGCTCTGGGTTATTGAGCTGATACTGCAGAGAGCAAACTTTGCCTTTTTCTCTCTTTTTCTGCTCTCCAATGCTTTCAGGCTCTTCTGTCTCTGGTGCCAGTGAAGAGGAACTTGAGGCAACTTTAAGGAAGTGGAATCTTTTGAATAATTCTCCAGGAGAATTCCTGAAAGCAGAGGTACAGAGATGTTCTAGAAGCAGGTTCTGCTGTATGTAGATGTGTATATATATAGAGAGAGATGATTTTTTTGCTGTTGGTTTCTCTGTAGTAATGTAGAAGAGGGTTCAGCCCTGGCTGAATTTCTGTATTTCTTGGTATGGGCACAGTAGATTCAGCAGCAGACACAGGATTGAAACTCTTGTATCTTCCCCAGGCCTCTGCAGGAGAATTGTCCCCAGCTGTGCTCCCTCCAGTGCCACACAAAGCCATGGAAATCAGGCAAGACCTTCCTTTCTCGTGTTTCATGTGGGTGATGCTAAATTGGATTATTTAGACTGTTTAAATGCTGGCACCTTGTCTTGACTGTTCTTGGCTTTGGGCACTTGTGAAAGCTCTGCTTGTCGTGGGGGTTTGCAATGCTCAGATGCTTAAGGTTTAAATTATAGGAATAAATCAGCATTTTTATATATCAGCAGATATATGCACTGTAATCCTTAAAACCATAAAATTTATTTCTATTTGAAGTGGAAGTGTTCCAGCACCTTCAAGCAGTTTAACCTCTCAACAGGAAGAATCTTTGGAAATCACAAATAGGTAAGAATGAGTAACTTCCATTGAAATGTAAACCAGTTTTCCTCTCTAAAATCCCTAAATGTTGCACATTGCTCACAGAGAGCTATTGTTATTATATTATAATATTCTTACATTTAATTATTATTATTAAATTAATATTGCTGTGCTTGTTAAGAGCTTCTAAAATCATCTACAGATCCAAGGCTAAAGCTGCCCACTGGGCCTGGCTGCCTTTCAGTGCTGCTCAGAGGATGCCTTGTTGTAGTTTCTGCCTTCATCTCTCTCAGTTCTCCAATTTTCAGACCAAAAACACAATAAAATAAACGAATTTCTTAACTCTGAGCTGTGTTTCATGCGGGCATTGTGTGATTTACACAGTTCTTGTGTGTGACACACTCAAAAAAAACCATGTATTAACTGCTGCTTTTTTGCCTGTCCCTTTCTTCAAGGGTTCCACAGAAAAAAAAGTCAAGTAGTTTAGAAGACTTGCAGAGCGAATCCTTGGAAAAGGTTGGTTTATTTGGCATCACAGCTCCTGGTGTTCAATGTCACAGCTCAAAAATCAAGTATAAATATTCTTTTTGTTATTCATTTAATAACTTTAACCACCACTAACTCTGTATGTGGGGAAAGAGCCCTAAAACAGCTCAGGTTCTTTTTCCACCCCCAATTCCAAGCTGGTTGACACACCCATGTGGACACACCTTCAAATTCAGTTTTTGCCCTGAGAGAAACAAAAATATTTAAGTGAAACACAATCAATAATGAGGAGTCATTCTGTTAAAGTGCAGTATTATTTTATTTATGAGTGTTCTTAAAATATATATATTTATATATTTTACTTACAAATGACCAAAAATATTGAGGCAGCTAATCCTGAAAGTAGCTAAAAGTTGGGACTGGGTATTTGCACATAGGATTCCTTTTTGGGTGTTTGCATGGAGCTGTGTTTTCCCTTACCTCTCTGATGCAAATGCCATTCCTGAAGATGGCAGTGATGCTGCCTTAGCTCAAGCAGCAGGAGCTGGTTTCATTCCATTCCAGAATAAAACTTCCCAATTTCCCTTGTTAGACTGTGGTGCCCAGTCCTGTTTTGTCATTATGCACACTGACATTTCTCTGCACTTCTGTAATTCTGCTTTGTGGCATTGTTGTTGCCTTCTGTACTCAAATCAGGCTTAAATACCAGGTTACCTACACCCAGCAAGGCCATTTAAACCAGATACCACTCATATCTTAAATTGTTAAAAAATTTTCTTAAATATTTTAATATTTTTCTTGAATTGCTGGAGATGATAGTGACTGAGTGTGTGAAATTTGTGCTGTATTAATTAGATTGTAGTCACACACATCACAAATCAGAACTAGCATTTCATTCCGTGAGGAACCGATGTTTTCTCCTCTTAACTTTCAGTTATTTTCTTGTCTTAAACCAAAAAATCTGGATTTGTCTCTGTGATATGCTGTGATAAGGCTGGACCTACACATTTATGCTGGAGTTATTCTGCCCTGCTCAAAGCTCAAATTGCCATTGCTTCCAGCAATAATAATAATAATAAAACAATAAACCACATTGGTGTCCCTGACCTAACCATGGTGGAATTTTTATAACTTTGTTTCTATCAGAGCTCTTTATGGTTTCAGCTGGACCCATCCAGGATTGTGTGTGTTATTTTATGCCAGTTGTTTTCATATTGGTCTGTTAAACAGCTCTTACGTTCCCAGCTCAAAGTCAGTCTAAAGGGACCACCCAGAAACCTGAAAATAACAAAAATTCCTTTGATCACGACAGAACTCAAACAGGAATTGTGCAGAGGGGGGAATGAACAAACACAGTCTGTATTAAATATTGGATTGAGACAAAATTAAGAGGTAACAGCCCTTGTAAAATATTGTCCATACATTAAGCACCATCTCTATAGCAGTAAGATTTGATGTTCCATGTATGTATGTTAATACTAACATTTGTCTGTTGCTTTTTTTCCATAAAACCTTGAAATTGCCCTCCCCGAAACTCCATAGTATGTAGATGGAAAACCAGCACAGCCTGTTGTAGAACAAGAGGTATATTAACTGCAACCTTTCCTAACAATTCTCTGGTGTGATGTGGTGTGCTGTGATGGTATGGCTGGTTTGTGTTTTATATTCATCTTCTCTCCAAAATGTTTGCATAGTTCCAGTGCTGACAAAACAGAGGGTAAAGGTTTGAAGGGGAAATCTTTGGCTTTCTTCCTTTTATATCTAAAAATATGCTACATGAAGCTGAGGTCAGTCAGTCTCGGAATACACACTGGTGATGCAAGACACAATTTCTCTACTCTTACAGTATTTTTGGTATTTGTACTCCTGCAGTTGCCAAAAAAAAAGGAGCAGGAGTTGAGGAATCTGGCCTGCAGTTGTAGTATCCAAAGAATCCTCTAGACCTTGGAACAAGAACAGATAAAGCAGTGAATATCTCATTGAATATTCAATGTATCCTCCTGTCACAGGCAACGTTCCGAGACAATTTTGTTGGAATGGGATTACTGAGGGGGAGCACACTGTACCTTCCTCCACAATAAATATGATTTGTGTGTTTCCAGTGCAAATTTCTCCTCTGGAACCTCCATTCTGATACTGAAACATTTACCAGTGTGAGTTTATTCCAAAACACGTGTTGGATGTACACCGTTCCCCCTAATAACATCAGGTGGAGCTGCAGGTCCAGTGCATGTCTCAAAAATCATCTCTGTCCTACAGCTTTCCCCCAGGGCTGGCTTGTCCATCTTTTCATCTGAATTCAGTGCTGGACAAATGCCAGCAAGCCATTTCCAAAATTGCAGTCAAAAGTACCTCTGTGAAACATATGCTTTGCCTGGAAAAGTAACTGATTAGGCTCAAAACTATTTATGGGAACATTTCATCTACCCTTGTAAAAGGAACATGGTACCCAAGTAGATACCAAGGAAAATTAGGTTCTGGAATAGAACTGGCAATTCTATTATTATTATTATTATTATTTACATTATTATTATTATTTACATTATTGTTATTATTATTATTTATATTATTATTATTTACGTTATTATTTACATTATTATTTACATTATTATTTACATTATTATTTACATTATTATTTACATTATTATTTACATTATTATTTATTACATTATTATTTATTACATTATTATAATTTATATTTATAGTTGCTATTATTAATGGCTGTAATTATTTTTAAAAAAAAAAAGGCAAAAAAACTTCACATTTACAATTCTGTCTATGCAAAGAGATTTTTTGTCCTTAGGAAAACTAAATTTCTGTACCTTGTCTTTGGTCTTGATTCTTTTACTGTTATTAATGGTGGTGGGAAATATGTCTGAGGAAATCTGAGGTGTACAAACGTTTTTGGGTTAAATTCCAGCGAGATACAAAAGTGAGGCAGAAACAGAGAAAGTCTGGTGGAAAACAGGGGAGGAAAGAAATGATCTGAAAAGTAACTAAAACATTTTTGGTGCTATCAGAGTTGACCTTGGAAAGAGCAAACCATTAAATAGTGCCAGGGTCCTGGAGGAAAGGGAGACAGCTAGAAAAATTCTTATGGCCAAACCAGGTGATATTTAACACCTATTTCAAAGCAAAGCAGAGAGGATGGAGTGGGAAGGGCAGAAGAGGGAGGCTGTGGGGTTTTTTTGCTGGGAAGCTGGCAGCTGGTGGATGGGTTTAAATTGAGTTAATTTAATTTAAATTAATTTTTAAAAATTAAAAAAAATTAATTAAAGCAGAACTTGCAGGGAGTGGAGCATTTTGAGCCGCGCTTTTTTCCTCAGCCGCAAGAAATCGCGTAGCGCGTTGCGGATTCCGCGGGCAATTCGATCCCGGATTTATTTGCTCTTCCCCTCTTTTGCAGCAGAGTAAGGCAGTGGGGAAGAGCAGCAAGTACCAAACGCTGCCAGGAAAGCTGCCCCGAGCGCTGCAGAACGGAGAGCAGGGGATGTACGGCTCCCCAGAGGGATGTGGCACGAGTGACAACGGTGACAGCGGCGTCCCCGGCCTGAGTATGTACCTGTGCCTCTCCCAGAGGGAAAATCCAGGCTGCTCCAGGGCTTGGGATGGGATCTGCTGGGCCAGAACAATGCACATGGGTCACTTGGGGAATGCCTCACCACTTTTTTATAATTTATTTTTTTTAACACAGATATCAGAAATATTCCCATATTCCCATAGCTCACGGCGGAGTGAAGGATGAGTTTAATTTAGAGGGTTTGGGTTTTTTTCTGTTGCACTTGGCAACACCATTTGAAACTTTACAGTACAAAACTGAACATTTTGGGTAAAAGTCCCTCTATCAGCACTGTCTGTTGCTTAGCTATGGGGGACCCACTAGTGAAAATTCAGTTTACTACATGCAAAAAAACATCTGTGGATGTTGGAACTTCAAATATATTTCCATGCCACAGCCCTGTGGAGGCCTGTATTAATTTCTTTTCAGTGGCACCTTAAGCACAGATTTGTTGACAAAAAGGTGCTGAGAGTGAGGCACAGGTATTTTTTTAGGACTGAAGAGCTTGGGAGCTCGGGCACAGGAGCATCCCTTGTGATTCTGAAGTCTCTGCACTCTAAAAGTTACAGTGTGGGATTTTTTGTTGTTTGTTTGGCTGTAATTGGGGTTTTTTTTCCCCTTTGGTGGGGGTTGGTTTATTTTAAGGCCTCGTGGTCCCTAAAGCTGCTAGCACACCAAAGTTTCAAGGTTGCAATAGATTGTGGTTGTTTCGAGGTTTTGAAAGAGCTTTTTTGTGATTGATTTCTTTGTAGACAATGCATGAGTGTCTTTAACTGCAGGATTATCCAAGGGTGGGTGAGCTTGTAAAGGAAAATGTTCTTTTCCTAGAAACAAGCAATAGCTTCTTAAACACACTGAGTTAAGAGAATTTTGTTCTGCAGGTTGCTTTGTTTCTTGCATTAAATTCATTCCACCTCCAGTTCTGTATTTTGGAGCAATTTGATGTAATCTCAGCCATTGCTTCATTTCAGATCCGCTTCAGGCTTCGTAGACCTCTTTGCTTAAAGAGCTAAAACTTTCCAAGAATAGTTAGGAAAGCCCAAACAGATCCATTTTCATCCCTTCGTGTTTAAGATGATCTGTGCAGAGTTCTTGGGGCTCGTGCACACCGATGCAGATTTCACTTCCACGTCGAGCATAACTGCTTCATTTTCTTTCTGTTCCTGCTTTTAATGCTTAGCTTAACTACTTTGCCCTTCTGTAACTTTATTTTGCTGGTGTTTTGTATCTTCTTTGCTTCTCCATCTGGCTTTCTGCCTCTTGGGATGACTGAAGATCGCGTCAGGAGTGTCAGTGCGCCCGTGCTAGGTACTGTATCCAACAAGACGCAACTTTAACGCTCATTTCGCTGCTTCCTTCCTTCCTCTCCTTTCCCCCTCCCTTTCCCTGTGGAATACTAATCCCAACTGAGCTCCTTAGGTGCAGTACTGAAATGAAGTAATAGCTCCTGCTGTGTGGCATTCACGTGGGGTTTCTTTTTGTGACACTTGTTCCTGGTTTCATTCTGGTTTCACTGAATTTAGAAAAACTCCCACGGATTTTGGTGGAGGAGTTGAGGTATTAAGAGCAGGCAAGAAGACTTTAAATGAATTCAGATAGTGTAGTTAAATAGAAAATACTCAAATAACAAAATTATTTTACCCAATATTTTAGTATTTTTTTTTTAATTAGATGTCCAGCTGCTTTTTCACCTTCTGAGCTCATTTTTGGTTTTTTTTTTAAGTACAAGAACAATTTTATAGGTATCTGTACTTCTGTAAATTTAAACATCAGCGTCCCAGACAGCACCTTTATCAATAATTGGTATAAAATTATTGATATAAATATGTATATATTTACATACATTATAATATTGGTATAAATATTGGTATGATTGGTATAAAATGTGACTAAAATACTGTTCTTAATCCAGGAGAAACAGAGAACATGGATGGTACAGTGGTCTCAGATGACCTTTCACCTCTCTCTTCGGGAACGGATTCAGGTTCACAGTCTCCATGGTCGCCAGAGAACAGAAAGAGTCCAAAAGGGATCAAGAAAATCTGGGGAAAGTAAGGTCATTTTTTTTTATTTTATTCACTGTCAAAGCATTTCAGCTGAGAATGAAGCCACTTCCCAGCAAAATCTCCAATTATCTGTAGCAAGAATTACCTAAAATCTGGGGAGAGAAAGCAGCTCTGGGATGGCACGGGTGTGTCCCTGTGTACACAGGGGATGGAAAAATTGTTGGGAGCTTTCACAGCGTCATCCTGGTGAAAGAAATAAGGCACTGCTGTCACCTTAATGCTATTAATTTAGCATGCCAGCAGTTTTATTAGCCATGAAAAATTAAATTGTAGCAAGCTGATCATTGCAAAAGACACCAGGTGAAAAAACGAGGGAAAACGGACGGAACAGAAAGCAGGGCAGAGTTGCACTGTGTCCACTCCATCTGCTTCAGCAGCAGCAGCCATTCCCAAGTCTGCATTATTAATTGGATCAAAGAGTTATGGCTGCTCTGCAGAGCTTTTCTTTTCCCTCCAGAGTTAGGTCCAGGCTGAATTTCCTAGAACTCCTTCAGCTGCCTCTGGAATTTGGCATTTGCGGTTCCCAGGGAGATGAACGGAGCTGTTAGTTGTCGCTGTAGTTTCCATGCAGAGCAAACCCCCTCTGTCACCAGCTAACAGTCCTGTCGTGGCACTCTTGTCTTGCAAGAATACGAAGAACTCAGTCAGGTAACTTCCCTGCAGACGACCTGGGCCTGGCAGAGTTTCGGAGGGGAGGTCTCCGCGCCACGGCTGGTCCTCGCTTATCCCGATCCAAGGACACCAAAGGCCAGAAGAGGTAACGGCTCCTCCTGTCCCTGGCACAGCCTGCTGCTGCCAGCTGTGCCCCACAGCCAAACCCTCCTCTTGGGGAGCTTGCCCAGCATCCCACCTGGAATTCCACAACAGCTGGAAAGAATTTCCCTGGTAGCAAAAGTCATCCCAAGGATCTCCCCTGCCTGCACTCCTCCAGCTGCAAGCTGCAGCAGCCTCAGAAATTTCACCTTGTTAAAGAGGGAGGAGAATAATTATCTCCTCATCTGCATAGCTATGAGGGTTCAGCAATTCCCTTTTCCCTCTTTTCAAACAGAAACCAGGAAATTCTTCAGGTTGTGAATTCACAGGTTGTGGCTGGGCTGCCAAATTCCCAGGAGACCCCAGCACAGGGCACACCGACAGATTTGTGGTGGTGCTGCCCCTGGCACACGAGGAGCTTCCCACTATGGACATTCATTCTTTCCTTTTAAGATTTTCCCAATTTCTTGTGCTTTCCAGCGACCACAATGCCCCGTTTGCTCAGTGGAGCACTGAGAGAGTTTGTAACTGGCTTGAGGACTTTGGCCTGGGCCAGTACGTGATTTTTGCCCGGCAGTGGGTGACATCAGGCCACACGCTGCTGACAGCCACACCTCAGGACATGGAAAAGGTAAATCACTGCTCCTCAATACCTGCTGATTCTGTCCAACCCCCTCCAAAACACTGGCTCTCCCTTTCTGGAACTCACAGTGCCAATTTTCTTAGTTACCTCATGTGAGGAAAGGAGCCAGAGGCAGGGCACACTCTTTGCTAATGGTTTTTTGTTGCAGGAAATGGGAATAAAGCACCCACTGCACAGGAAGAAATTGGTTTTGGCCGTTAAAGCCATAAATGCGAAACAAGATGAGAAGTCTGCACAACTTGATCATATCTGGGTGACACGTAAGTGTTTGGGCTCTCACAGAATTGTTTGGGAAGGAATTTCTCCCACATCCCTGAAAGAGTAGCCCAATTCACATTTAAGCAGTTACCAAACACCCTTTAAAAAGCACCAAGTTTCACCACAGGAGAGTTGAGGATTTTTTTGTTGCTGTTCTTGACATCCAAACACACAGCTGGTGGTGTGCTCTTTGTAACTTTTCTCTGGTTTCTCTCAGCCTCCTTTGGGCTGAATTCCCCAGGGATCCTCCCTCGTGGGGAGTCCCATTTATCTCAGTCTTTATGATTCAAAGAAAGCTCTTGGGCTCATTAGATTCTGCTTTCTGGTGTTTATTGAAGGATCCTTACAGAAACCTGGCAGGTCTATCCAGGCTGGCTGCACAAGCCTAAATCACCACAGCCTGGCTCATTTCCTTCTGATGATACAAAATGGCCCCAAACCACGCAGTCTTTTCACCTTTATACCAATTTTTACCCCATTAACTACAGACAGGTGTATTGTTATTATATCTCAACAAATAGGTTTTCTGTATCTACTCACGTAATTAAAACTGCAACTCTAAACCAATCATTCTTTGTGCTTCTAAAAACTGCAGAAGCATGGAGAAGAAGGAAGCAGAAGGATTAAAAACTACACCCTTTTTCCTCCATCTTTACTCCATGTGTGAAACCCTCTTAAAATCTATATTTTCACCTCAGTGATAAATTAAACATTTCTCTACTTTCTATTTAATTTCTTACAAATTTTGGCTCGCTCGGGGATATTTGGAAGCCTTTCTGTCAATATTATATATGATTGATGTAATTTTTAAAGAATTGAATAGCATTCAATTTTTTAAAGAATTGAATAGACAGAGAAATGTCTCTGCATTTCTGGGCTCCTGCACTCTTCCATGGGGAACTCTGTCAGACAGCAGGGCACTGAATGTGTGGGCTCAGTCTGGGAAAGCTCCTTTATGCTGCAGAAGGTGTTGAAGGCTCCTTCATCATCCTTCATCCTGCAGCTCCATCACGTGCTGCCTGCCAAGTATCACAGGGCTGGCGTGCAAGAAGCTGGTGGGTGGGAATTGCTCCCAGGCTGCTGGCAAGAGGCTGTCCTCAGGAAAGGGGAAGAGGTAGAATGAGCCACCTGAACACCTCAAAAGAGGCCAGGCAAGAGGGGAAGAAGGGCTTCACTCTCTCTGATCTGGATTTGGTTCCCCATTGCTCTCACATCTGCAGGGTGGCTTGATGACATTGGCTTACCTCAGTATAAAGACCAGTTTCATGAATCCAGGGTAGATGGGAGGATGTTGCAGTACTTAACTGTGGTAAGTACAATCCTTTTTCCTCGGTTTTATCAATTTTAACTTCAGAATAAGCAAAAACTTTCAAAATTTTCCTTTGAGCGTGAGCAGTTAAAGAATTTTTGCAAGACAGAAATAGTGCCAGTAACAACTCCTCTGTGCATGGAATCCATAAAATAAGTCAGATGCTAGGGCTAACTTCTGCAAAGTCCTTCTTTAAATATCATGTAGCACACTGGGACTAAAAGTAAAATTTTTTTGTTTTATGTGGAACCTCTGGAGCTCTGCACACCAAGGTAGAAACAATATTCAGCAAAGTAAGAGCAGGAAATCCAGTGACTTGTACAGCTCTGTCCACATCCACAGAACACCACGAACCACACGCAGCCACCGTGTTTTCTTCCCATTCTCCTGCCCAAGTCTGGATAGTTAAGACCTGGATTTATCTTAACAGGCTACAATCCTGCCTTCATTTTTTAGCCAGGTCTTGCTATGATGCAATGTTAAAAAAACCCCCAATAAATCAATGACAGAACCCCCCCAAACCTCCACCCTAATAAAACCCAAACCCTCTTTAAAGGATAAACTTTCATCTTTCCTAAGCCACAGTTACTGTAGTGTTTTATGAAACTACACAGCAAATATAAACTCTTTCAAAACTAAAATCTCTCTCTCCTTCACAGAATGACCTTCTCTTCCTGAAAGTCACCAGTCAGCTGCACCACCTGAGCATTAAATGTGCCATTCATGTGCTGCACGTCAACAGCTTCAACCCCAACTGTCTACGCAGGAGGCCTGTTGAGGAGGTAAAAGAATGTTGAAATAAATTAATTTAAGCAAGCACAAATCACCTGGTCCCAGCCAAAGGGGACAGAAAGTCAGCAGTGTTACAACAGAGTCATTGCTCCTAGGGACCTGCACCTAAAGCAGCAGTTATGCCACTAATTAAATCTCGTGCATTTCTCCTCAGAAGTTATTTGCATAGTGGGGATAAAAAGTTAATTCATCTTCCAAGAGAATAATTTGGAATGATTTGTCTTTGCCTGACCTCATATTTAAAATCTGTAAGGTTTTTTTGCCTCTACCTGACCAGCATAGTTTTGTCATTAACCCTGTTGTCGGGACATTCCCTTTTGTGCTGGTATTGTCTCGACATTATCAGTTAGGAAAAAAAAAGGTTAAGCAGGAGAAAGAAGAGTGTTCTGGAAATTTTATTCCAATGCTTCTTATTCTTGTAATCATGTTTATACCTTTTAAGTTTTAAACCTGTTTTGCCCTTCTCCTAATGCATATCTCACAGCAAAAAATAAATGTGTGCCCTGGTGATTTTAGCCAGCGCTAAAACCCAGCACGTTATTTAGTGCTTTAACCAAAAAACCCAAATTAGCAAAATGCATTGACATTTTTATCCCTGTAATCTCTGCTGCTGTTGCACTTCTTGGTGCAACACACTGGGCCAGGTCTGCCATCTCATCAGAGACTGCTTGAGAGAGGCCTTGAGGAGAAACAATCCCCCAGCCAGGGAGGAAGAGGAAGAGGAGGGAGGCTGTTTCGATCTGAACTGAGCCAGGAGTTGTGCACACTCTGACAGGGCAGGCAGTGGTGTCATCACCTGTTGTGGTCCCCCCACAGAACATCTCTCCTTCTGACGTGGTGCAGTGGTCCAACCACAGGGTGATGGAGTGGCTGCGGTCGGTGGATCTGGCGGAGTACGCGCCCAACCTTCGAGGCAGCGGAGTGCACGGGGGCCTGATCGTAAGGATTCACCTTTTCACCATGAAAAATTGACAGATAGAAACCATCTCTTATCTGATGTTCATCAAGCAGAAAGAAACAAGCACATCTGCAATATGGCAGCGTGGTCAGGCCTTTGAAGGAGCCTCTTTATCTGATCCGCACATCTTTATTCTGCAAAGGAAACCTAAAATAAGAAAGAAATAGCTAAAACACTTTCTGTAATCAAAGCTGAGCTGTGCACAAGTGTGTGACGGCAGCACTTAAAGGAAAACCTGAAATGTGCTGTGCAGAAGTTGCTTTTTGATAAGGCATCTCTGAGTGTTTCTTTGAGTGATTTACCAGAGATCTGAGCCACGCTAAATAACCACCCTGAAACCACAGCAGTCAGAAATTACATTTTTTTAACTCAAAACATTCAGAACTATTTGCAGCTCTGTAATGTCAGGGTTCTGAAATACCACGATTCTACTGCTGTGGAATTTTTGCAAAAATGCAGTGGTGGAAATTGTACTAAGATTAATTTCGTACTCTGAGTAGAGCAGAAAATTCTGAAGGGAAACTTGTTAAACCCAAACAAACATATGATACGGTGACAAATATAAACACATATTTGCCTGATGGCACTCAGCATTTTTCCTTGGCTCTTTTCAGGTATTTCCCATTCAAACCCCCGTATCACAAGTGAGCTATGAAAGGTCTAATGTGAGCAGGGACTTAGTGAGAAACCCTCTGCTAAGCACTGCAGTTAGTTTACTGTTGCAAATATTTATATAAAAAAGAAACATCCTGTCCTTTTTCCCAGATTCTCGAGCCTCGCTTCAACGGCGACACGCTGGCCATGCTCCTGAATATCCCTCCCCAAAAGACCCTCCTGCGCCGCCACCTCACCACTAATTTTAACGTGTTAATTGGGCCAGAGGCACAGCAAGAGAAGAGGGAAATCATGGAGTCAGCAGCATACACGCCTCTGACCACCACTGCCAAAGTTCGGGTAGGTACTGCTGCCAAAAAGCAGAGGTGTCGGTGTCAGGCTCCTCCACTCTGAATTACAGAGAAAATAAGGGACAAACAGGGGCAGGGAGAGGTGAATTCTAGGAGTGCTGCATTTCCTTTAATTCTAGAGACAGCACCTTTCACTCTGTACCTGTTTCATCAGGTCCTGAGAACAAGCATGCAATCTGTTCTGCCTTTTCTTAGAAGGAACATGGTGCAAACACATTAACACCCACTGTAACCCCAGTTTGAGAAGAAATGCAGTTAATTCAGAATCCACGTACTTGAATGACCAGGGTATAGCCATAAGTGGAAAAGGGGAGGATTTTGAATGTTTAAAGAACAACCTTACTTGTCTTACTCAAAACTACTTGTGTTGACTCCTTATTTCAGCCAAAGAAACTTGGATTTTCGCATTTTGGAAACTTACGGAAAAAGAAGTTTGACGAATCAACAGACTACGTTTGTCCTATGGATACAAGCCCAGCTGCTGCCAATGGTACCTCGAAAAACTATGGTGGCTACAAAGGCCTCAGTCCTTTCACTGACAGGGAACTGGATCAGGTGGGACAGACAGACTGATGCCATGCTCATCTCATCCTCTCCATGCATTCCAAAGCTTGCAAATAACCAAATGTTCCCCTGTAACAAACTCTTTGCTACATCCGCATGAACTCACTGAGAAAAGCGTTGGCTGTGGACGCTGGAAACCAGAGTTCCAGACTAAGAATGTTGGGTTTATTTTTTTTTTATAATCAGCATCTCATAGTAAACTCATCCATCCTCAGGCCCTTTTTCAGGACTATGGCACCTTTACACTCCGAAGATGGAGGTATTTTGTCAGTCCAGGGCGTGGTTGCAGTAAACACAAGACTTTTGTACTTACAGCTTTCATAATTTTAGTACAGCACACGATTTTTTTTCATTATCTTTATGGGCGGTTTTAATATGTACTAAATTCATATGGACAAACTTGTACAAAGCTATCAAGTTATATTAAAGTACAACTGGATTGTATTTTTTAACAGTAATCAGAGAATCCAACTGAATTTTTCTTTCATGGTGTACAGTGGGGAGTAGTTCTGCTTAGACAATATATGTGAAGAAAATGCATCAGCAATGAACAAATTATTAATAAACTGAGAGTTAATTCACTTTTGTAATGTAGTAGTGAACTTGTGAATGAAACTGTCTAGATGGCATCCAGAGAAATGCTGAAGACTAAAAACTATCAAATTTTATTTTGACTTTGCTGTTGTGTGTAAAGGGATGTAAACCCTGAAAAACGGAGCGCTCCTGGAGCCTTGTGTGAGCTTTGGCAACACACAAGAGCCACACAGAGGCAGCTGGAGTAAACTGGCCTTTCTCCAGCGACATAAAAACAGTTTAAGACTGATAAGAGAATGGTCACAACATTGAAAAGACTAACTGTGAAGGTAATTTTTTTCACTTGCATGGTTTAGAGCATCTAACATCTCATTTGTGTCCATTGGCTAACCTTGGTCTTTTGCAATGTACTGCTCCTCAACAGGGAGAGTACCAAACCCTGACTGTGAGTGTGGATGTCCACTTGCTCAGCTAAGGGTTGTGAGGGAATGCATTAACTTTCAGCCAAGAACTGTGCAGTTGTTGAAGCATGACAGAAAGACTGGGTTTTTCTCTAGGAGCATGGTCTGTCTATTAAGCATGACTTCTGAGCATGTGGCCCATTGCAGGAAATCACAGTGCCCTAGATTGTGACATTTCTGTATAAAAAGAGGTAGGACTGTATCAAAGACTTCTTGCCTGTGAAACAATCCCACCAGAAATGTAAGTGGTTTCAGGCCATTTGGAAAACCCTACTTTTCATTGAAAATATCAGTTAATCTCTCCCTTTTTTTACTGTGAATTGGAGACCAAGTCTCACAGAATTATTGTCTCTTAATCAGGGTCTACTCTTCCTATCTATCATTAAATGCATTTTCACATACCTTGTAGCACGGAGGCATTTTTGTTAAGGAGCTGCTAAACTTACCCCAGCTTCATTTGTCCAGGCACAGATCCCTCCCAAAGCTGCATGTAGAGTGAATAAAATTGCACATGCTGTCTGATTTGAACTAGTTGCTGACTGCTTTTACAGATGGAACACTCAGAAGGCACAGTAATGCAAATAGGGGCTCTTTCCCAAGGCATAACCCACCTCACGGTACGTACTCATTCCTCTCTGCTTCCAAAGTCACCCGTGTGTTCTGCCAAAATTCACTGGAATTGGTCATTGCTGGTGGTGATGAAGAGTAAGAGGGTCTCTGCTCTTGTTAAGCATCTCTTTATAGCTTGGTGGGACGTGCAGTCAAAAAAAAACCACTGCTTTTAAATTGCTCTAGAAATTAAGCTTCATCTAGGCCCAAGTTTTCATGAACTCTGCGGTCTCTTTGACAAAATGACAGCTATTTACCCCCTTAAATAAAAACAATTCTTCAAAGATTTTGCAGGTAACCACCAGCTCAGTCACAGCATTCACAGCAGGCTAGGAATGAGGTACAGACTTTTGAAAATTTACATGAGCTGAAACTCTGTGGCAAACATAAAACAAAACACCTGACTTTTGCTTCTTCGTTCCACTGAAGTTAATTTATTAAACAATAAGTGTCTGGAAGACATAATGAAGAATTATAAAATATAGCTGAGTTGCATGCCAGACACAAAATCTCTAAGAATTTCCTCAAGCAAAAAAAGCTTATTTAAAGCTGGAGAAATACCCTTTGACTGTGTGTGGCTTTCACCCCCTGTGTTGTGAGGCTGGGTCTCTGGGAGCACAGGCCCCTCACCAAACACCCTCAGTCCTTCCCAAACTGCTCTTTCAGACGCTGCTGAGCCAGGATGAGATGCTGAATGACAGCAGGTTTCTAACACCGACCTTTGAAGACTGGAGATGATGTCCCAGCAGGACGGAGAGCGCTACCCGAACCTCGCGCCTGCAGGAGCGGCCAGGAGCAGCTGGGGGCCGTGCAGCAGGAGAGCTTTCCCTCTTTTCTGCCTCTGCCACCTCCCATGTAGCATTTCCTCACCTCAGGGCAGCCCCACCTTGCAGGTAACTCTCCTCTGTGCTGTTTTCCCACCTCATGTAATGGCAAACAGGGGCTGGGAGAGGAGTGGGACTCTTATCCAGAGTCTGGAAAGCCAAGACTGGCAATGTTTTGTCCTTTTATTCACTTGTCTGTTACGTGCTGTGTCGATGTACTGTTACACGAAAAACCTTCTGTCATTTTTTATTTTTATAATTAACTTGGAGTGCAGGAATCATTAATACATAATTGTACCATGGGGGCAGATCAGAGGTACCTGGAATTCAGCTGGGTGCTGGTGAGAGCAGCAGCAATGGCTCACTCACCACTCCTGTGGCCTTGCCAGACTGGTCCCCAGAAAGGATTTCAATCTCTTCCCCCCTTTCACTGTCCTGCTCTCTTTTTATCCAAGCCAGGGCACTGTAGGGTGGGAAGAATGGAACATAATACTGTCCATCAAGCCCTTGCTTTTATTAGGATAACAAGCTACCACGTTCACAAATCCTTACCTAAGGCAAGAACAACTGCAGCAGGAAATTGTAACCAGGAAAGTACCAGAATAAAAGATGTACTTCTGTAAAACACCTGACAAAATAAATCTGCTGCTGTTGTACTGGGCTAGACAGGACTGCATCAGAGAGAAGTATTGAGGGGCTGAGGTTGAAGCTGCAGTTACTTGTGATATCTGTTTACATGTACATCTCCTGTACTAATGAGCTATTAAAAAGCTCTCTCAGTAAACAGATAAATGCCAGAAAAAAAGTCTCCTTAATTGTAAGGAAAAGTACTTTGTACAGGGCTGGTTTGCATTACTCTCTCCTTGCTGGCTGCAAGTGTTCTTTAGATTCTAATATAGCCTCAGGGCAGGTCACTGCCAGCCACAACCCTCCCAAATTAAGAGGGAAATTCCAGGGCTGGCCACAGGATGCAGCAAGGGCTCTTTGAGAACTACCTGGGGTGTTTTTAACAGGTGATCTATCCTGGTCCTCACTTCACCAGTGTCTCCTGACAGACCTTGCATTGTATGGTCAGGTGTAAGAAGATAAACACATGACTTGAATGTCCACAGTGGTAAAATCAAGACAAGCTCTTTTCAGTCACTGCAAAGTGCAAAAAAGGAAAATTCAGAAGGATGAGAAATGAGTCTATGCATGAGCAAACCACTAATGTTTAATGTTTGATCAAAGCTGTTAAATGTTCCAGTCTGGCAATGCAGTCAGTGCTAGCGACCAGCTCAGGTACCACAGGCATTTGGAATACTCTGTTAGGTCAATTAGCCAACAGACTTAGTACAGCACTGCAAATGGGATTGCTGCTCCAGCAGCCCTGGGATATCCCAAACACACTATTTCCTATTTCTTTCAATGCTGTATTTACAACTCAGTGCGTTGTTGTGGATAGCCAATCCACAAAACAACTGATTCTTCTTTTAAATATACGTAGTAAGAAATCCTAATTAGCATAACACTGGTATAAATGCTTATTTTTTGACTGTTATGAATAAATTGTGAATGTTCCCCTCTCTTGCTGACCATGGAATGATTTAACACAAATTCATGTGGATGATCTCTCATCTTAATTTTTTTTTTCCCCTCAGAAATGTTTTATAGTAATTTCAGAGGTTAGACTAAGTAACTCCCACACAATCCAAGAGGATTTCTCAACTTTCTTAGTATTAAAACACACAAGGTAATTATGAAGTTATAAACCACAGAAACTACATCAAGGGGTTAAAACACACACACACACACAAATGCTGCACAGCTGCACATTATCTGTTCCTGTAGAAAAATATGCAGTACTTCCAAAAAAGATATCAGGTGCCATCAATGTTAATAAGCAAATGTACTGCTCTTGGGATAGCCAAGCTTGTCCAGGTTGGGCTGACAGGCAAACTGAATCATTGGTGGTGGCCCACACATGAGAATGAGGGTCTCGCTGCCAGGGGGAGGCAGGTGGGCTTCCAGCATCTCTGCAGTGACAAAGCCAGAGCTGTACTTCCAGTCTGCAACAAAGAAATTCATTCAATTACTTGGAATCTCTCTACAGGCTGAAGCCTTTTAAACCACATTAAAATAGCTGAAGAATCAAGTTATGGCACCATCACTGCAAGCCAGGAGAGGGTGAAATTCCTCACTCAGCTCAAACCTAGTGATCCCCTTCCACAGGGACAAGCATGTAGATAACAAGGATCTGGCTGGTAAGACATGGAGGTCTTAAAACAATAAATTATAAAATGTAAAAGAAATGAGCAGGTAGGAATAAAAAGGAAGAGTGAATCAGCTTCTCCAGTGAAGAAGGGTCACCCAGTGGCAGGGAGAGGTATTGAGACTTGTACTCTGTTTTTTTGAGATGGGAGTGGTGAGGTGACAGAGTTTGGTGAAAACAAAAGCTCTGCCATGTAGTTTAGTGATAAGAGAGAACAAGCTAAAAGAGGAAAGAAATGCTAAACTATTTCAAGCAGTAGAATTATTGAATGCATCTGCCACTTGAAGTCAGAAAAACGATGCCTTAATCCATACACATGGCAGCTGTTTCACCAGAATTTTTTCTGGAGCTGCTGCAAAACAAAGAAGTGCACGTAACATTTACAGGTATTAAACAATTATATTAAACAATTTAATGCCAACAACATGTTAATATAACCTGATTTGGGAGATAGCCCAAAATAGAGCTGAACTTTTGATGAAAACTCCCAAAAACTGAAATACATGAGAAGATGCACTGAGTGACATGTCTGACCCAAATGAGGTAAATTATGAGCTCCCACTTTTTAAGGCTCACCTGGCTTAATCCCTCTTTAAAGCAGGGTGTGGGGTAAGATTTGTTTCTGAGGAGTTTAAAAGTGTAAGACAAGAACACCTGACATTGCTCTGATGTCCCCTTGAGCAAGAGTGAAGCTCTGACTGTTTGCACAGGGATGAGCAGAGGCATTTCCATGTGTCCCTACCTTTTGGAGGTCTGTCCAGTGTGTACCACAGCACAAACTGCTCAGGGTGCCTCTTGGCAATGTCTTCTAGCTCAGCTCTCAGCAATATATCATTTTCTGTCTGCAAAATGAGAGTGCTGTTTAGCTCCAAACCATCCCAGGCGCCCTCTGACAGGAGCTCATCTGCCATTCACAACAAATGCAACAATAAAAATTATGCAGATCAAGAAAGTAATTTGGTATTTTGCCCCTTCCATGGTAGCTATCATCATTACAGGCTTCTGTAAATTGAGGTTAAGAACAACAAATTGTGAGACTTAGCAGTCATCTAAACACAGTCCTGAAGATGGCAATTAGAACAACTTTTTAATCCAGGCTAAAATCACGAGCTGGATTTGGCCCTGGCCCTGGCAAATGGCCCTGGACTAGCATGGTGAAGGTTAACTGTAGAGATTAGTGGAAATAAATCTTGTTCCCTTGAAATCAGTGAAGGACTAAGATAAGCAGAGGGATCAGGAGCTGGTCACAGTGTTTATTCCCTAATGTAGGAATGCAGTGCAACTATGAGGAGATACCCAAGTGTGAAAGAGTCTGAAACACGTGCCATCAGTTTAAAAAGCTCAGAGGCCCAAAAACAAGTGGGCTGTTAAAGAAGAACAAACAGATGGGTCAGAGTCCTCACCTGATTAGCAAAAAGGAGGTAACATTTTGTGGAGTCCTTGGGGTCGCTTGTGATCTGACGGATCAGCTGCAACATAGGAGTTATTCCTGTTAAAAACCAGAATGGTTATAAAGTGGGTGTTCCTTTCCATGGCTCCAGCTTCAGTATTAGTGCTGCCTCCCCTCAGTCTTCAATGGGATCTCAGTTTGCACTGGGCTACACATCTCTGGATTTCTAATCCACATGGAGTGCAGAGACTGGGGGGGTTTCTGTTATGACAAACAGTTCCAAAACAAAAACAACAATTCTTGTATGCAGGGTTTTTCTCTTCAGGATTCACTAGTACATCATTTTACCCTCGAGACATTCTCTTAAAATACTTTTTGTCACTGATGGAGTTCTCTGAGGTCACAAGGTAAATCAGTATTCAAACCCTCAGGTTGCTACTCCCCAGAACTGAGCTCAAACCACTGTAATACCTCAGTGTTACCACCATGAAAATAAATTAATGGAAAGAAATGCAGTTGTAAGTACTCTGCTGCCGAAGTACAGTGATAGTCCTCACAAATACCCACAAAGACATTTTCACTCTCTAGACACTCCATATGATGGGGTTAGTTTTACCTGTTCCTCCAGCTATCATCCCAAGGTGCTTTGCAAACTTTTTCTCTGCCTCAGACTTCTTATTAGGCTTGATCAGAAAGGTACCTAGAAGAAATATTCCAAACCTATAGGTACATTATCTTCCAAACAAACATGGATACACATTCCTTGGGAAGAAATCACTATAGATGATCAATTAATAAAGACAAATCTTCTGGAAATCCCTCCCTTCTGCTGAGAGAGGTTCATCAGGAGATTGCTGATCACAGGAGGTCAGCATCCAGAGAAATGCTGAGCACTCTGAGGTGAGACTCAAGTGCACAGCTCCTCTCAGTCGAGATCAGTGCAAAATCTTTCACTCGCATCCTACAAGAGGATTACTTCCCTGAGCTTATTTTCTCACTGTCAACTCAGGCCTGGTTTGATTATGAAATGGAGCTGGCTGTCAGTCAGCTGCTTTTTCAGTAACAGCACTGAGATTCTCAGAGGGCATTTGAAGTCACAATCTCACTTGCTTAGGAAGCATCTAGAGCATCTCCTTCCATATGTATAGCTGAGGTATTTTATTTCCAGTGCACACTTCTTAGTCATGTAATGCAATAGCAATTTTTTCAGATTTACAGGCCCAGGAGTGAGACACTCATCAGTTATTCCTTACACAGAGTACTCTTTCCCATCATATCAACTCTGACAGGCTCACAGTCAAGTCTAGAAAAGGTGGCTTTTCTTCTTTTCCACTTTAAAAAAAAAAAAAAAGAGATTCTCTACAGTTGTCAAGTTTTATAAAACACTTCTGAAAATAACTAATACCTCCCTTTTGCTCTCCCACCTTTGTGTCACAGTACCTGTCCCCTTATAGACCAGGAGTCCATTTGGCCCTCTGAAATCAATGGTATCTCCAATCTTCATGTTATCCAGATACTGGGACATCTTCCCACCTTCTGGAAACTTGGGGTTCACATTTTTGTGGTAGACCTGTAAGAACAATCATTTGCACTTTATCAACCACTAACTTTCCTGCAGACATTATCACAAACTGTAGAACACAATCCTGCAGGCCTGAAATTTGGCACCTGAGAAAGAAATCAAGAGAATTCTTTGCTCTCAGTTATCTCTTGAGCAGGAAGCAGCCAAAATAAGTCAAATGTGCTGTTGGGCACGTGTCCCTCAGCTCCCTGCAAACAGCCAGGATAACAGGGATGGGTGGCAGGCAGATTATGTGCTGCTGCCCTCATTTCACTCTTGCCTCAGGTCACCCCATTTTTGTAGCTGCTCCTTCTGGAAACAGCACTGCTGCATCTTTTCCTTCTAAAACTTTCCCACACAGACTCACAACAGCTTTCTAAGAAAGAAGCATTAGTAGTTCATAGTAGTTAATAAAAGTAAGAAGCATCAAGCAGTTCATAACCATTCACCACCCATGTGACATGAAGAACAGAGCATAAAAAAAAAAAGCGCCTGGATTTTTGCCTAGGGATAAATTCTATCATAGAAAAGGATTAGGAAATCCAGAAGTCCTGGGATCAGATAATCCTGCATCCCTTGGCTTATAGGATTTCCCTTGTTTGACTTGCTTAGAGCTGTTTGCAGTAAGCACCAGCAGCAGCACAGGCATCTAGAGGGAGAGAGGTCAGTATCCATGCACTGCCAAATAAAAGGTATCAGGGAAATTCCTGAAGAGTTGCCAAGGAAGTGATTCCCTCCTCCCTCTACTCTTCCTCTGCCATCCCTCAGTGCCACACAGCAGACAGGATGCAACTTACAACTCAAGGGCAGTGTGAAATGAATTGTTTGCCATGCAGTCACACTACTTGAAAGAGATGAGATCTGATGACAATGAAATTTAATGAAATTTGAATGAAAGACGATGAAATTTGATGACTAAATCAAAACAAACCATTTCACTAAAATGAAGTACTTGCCCTCCTTCCAGTTACCAAACTCATCTATATTAAATGAAAACAAAATTTACCTTTATAATTAAATCAACATAACCTTTTGTCTTGTCAGTGGAAACTGGGGTATAGGCTCGGATCACCAGATTCCCATCAATTTTTGCAGAAAGGTAAACATGTTGGCCTGGGGAGAAAGAATTATAATCTGATTTTTATTTTATTTTTTTTTTCATCCCTGGAGGACAAGAGGGAAAAGCAGGCATTGTAACCTGCTATGCATGCAATCACAGAGAAAATCTTTGCCATACAAATGCTTTAAGAAACATTCAGTTTCTTCTCTTTTTTCAACCCAGAGCAGGAATCTCCCAGGAAGTAATAAAGTTTCAGGATCTTATTCCTAAATTCTTAAGAATGAATCTGGATAAACACAAGCACTGCAGAGCACATCTCAGTTGGTTTACCATTTATCTAGTAAATTCCATTACTCCTTCCCATACAAGGCAGAAGAGAGTTTGGAGAAGAACAAACAGCATGCAAGGACATGCTCACAGCATGGAATGGGATGACCCTGACACCTGCCATACAGCACAGGGAGGTGCCAAACAGTGCAGAACAGAGCCACATCTGCAGATCAGAGAGAGACTTTCCCCTGCACAGACAATCATTGATCCAAGGTCCAAGGTTCAGTGCTGTAAGTGTACCAGGGTACAGGAAAGAAGGCAAATCCTAGGCTGAAATTAGTGCAACAGAACTGCAGATAAAGTTGCATGGACATGTGTGTGATCCGAAGGTAAGTGCATGCACAGAAAAGGCTCTGAATATTTCAGCATCTTCCCAGGCAGCAGAGTTGTCCCCTTTCTCCTTTACAAGTGTGACTGCATTTGCCAAAACCATGAGGGCAATTGCCAACAGACTGAGGGGACCAGATGGAAGTAGAATGCAAGTAAGAAACATGAAAAAGCTTTGACAGATATCACTCTGGCTTATATCCTGACTGGTGATGAGTTCCATCAGGCTCACTTCAGTTTCACTGCTCCATTTCTAACCTACACCACACAAGTGGACAAAGCTCTCACAAAAGATCAGAAACACAACCCTCTGGGAAACCTGACATTTCTCCCTGAGACAGCAGCATTCAGATGCAGCTTTCAACTCCTTGCTTTTCTGAGCCTTAAATTCACAGTCAGAAGTCCAAGAACTGTGAGAAACCAGAAATACGAGTAATTAAGTGTTTGCAGTACTTACCTACAGGTAATCCTAATATATGATTTGTTGAGGGTAGCCCAAATCTGAATTTCTTAGTATCGTGACTGATTTCCTAGAAAACCAAAGTTAGAACGAGGTCAGCATCACCACTACTTTGAATTTCAAACTCAACACAATATGCTTTAGCAAGCCTGCTCCTTGTTAGCATGCAAGCCAAATGCTGGGAAAGGACACAGAAAAGGGCTTTGATAAAGAAAGTTGAAATAACCAGGGGTTTCAGAAGCAGTTTTCTCTTCCTTACTTCTACAAGAAGTGATTTTTGCCTGCCTGCGCAATCCCTACAGCACTTTAGCACAGATAAAATTAGGAAACCCGGTGCCCAAGGCCAGTGAGCACATTCCATGCTTGTGGCCAAGGATCAGGCAACTCAGGGCGTGCAGAAGCTCAGGCTGCTGGGCTTGCTTCTCACGGTGCACCCAGGCCAGCAACCGAGGGACGAACACAGCCGCCACTTAAACACGCCAAGCATCGGGAAACAACACTTCGCAGCGTGGCAGAAACGCTTTTACACACCCTGCTCTACACTGGGAGTATCACAGGGCGGCTTCGGGGCTCACAGCCTTGGAGGGCTCTGTGCCCTGCTCTGGGGATTCGATCCCTGGGGTGGCCAAGAGCCCCTCGGGCCAGCGGACCTACCGCCCTCGGAGCCCCGCTGCCCCACGTCCCCAGCGCCCCCGGGCACCTCCTTGTCCAGCAGCCGCAGCGGGTACTTGGCGAGCGGGTCCTGCAGCGTGACGGGGCCGCTCGGCCTCCGCGCCGTCCCGCGGAGCAGCAGCAGCAGCAGGGCGGACGCGGCCACCACGGCCACGGCCACGGCCACAGGCGCTCCCTGTCAGGAGGAGAAGGGCAGGCGGGGAGGGCACGGCCGGGCCCGGTCCCGGCCCCAGCCCCGGTCCCCGCCCCGGCCCGGTCCCTCACCGCAAGCGCCTCCATGGCGGCCTCTCCCCCCACAGCTCCCGCCGCGCCGGGCCCGCTCAGCCCCGGCTCCTCCCGGTTCCTCCTCTCGGTTCCTCCTCGGGTCCCTCCTCCCGGTCCCTCCTCCTGGTTCTTCCTCCCGGTCCCTCCTCCTGGTTCTTCCTCCCGCTTCTTCCTCCCGGTCCCTCCTCCTGGTTTCTCCTCCCGCGTCCCTCACGCCACCGGGAGCCCCGCTCCGCCCTCAGGCCGCCCCTAGAGTCACATTCTTCATTTCACCGGTTGTGTGAGGTTGGAGAAGCCAAATTCTTCATTTCACCGGTTGTGTGAGGTTGGAGAAGCCAAATTCTTCATTTCACCGGTTGTGTGAGGTTGGAGAAGCCAAATTCTTCATTTCACCGGTTGTGTGAGGTTGGAGAAGCCAAATTCTTCATTTCACCGGTTGTGTGAGGTTGGAGAAGGCTCTGGGGTCACTGAGGACAGGCTGTGACCGGACAGCCCCGTGTTAACCAGCACTGAGTGCCATGGCCAGGCTTTCCTTGAACGCCTCCGGGGACAGGGCATCACCACCTCCCCGGGCATTCCCTTCCAGTGCTTAAAGCTTCTTTCCGCAGGGATAAATTAAAGGAAGAGAGCAAAGTCGAAGTAATCACTTCAGATGAAGAAGTGGCAGTGTTTCTGTGCACTCAAGGCACAGCAATGAATGGGTTCCTAAATGAGAAATAAACCTGCCCTCGTGGCCACTTCTGGAAAAGTGCAAGGGAAACAAAGCGAGGATAAAAGGAAACAGGGAAGATGAGAATGGGGATGTCGTGTCCTTTTGGGCAGAGCCACAGCGGGAGAAGGGTCAGGAATGGGTTATCTCCACAGGCAGAGGAGCACAGAGATAGCGGGACACCATTCCAGGACAAGCTATGGTCACAAATCCTCGCCTCAAAACTAAAATACAACCCCTTTACATGAACCCCCTTGAAAGTATTTTATTATTTTTTTTCCAGTTCTTGTTTTTTTCAGTTGTTTTTAAATCAAGATTTCATTTGCATCAGAAAACAGTTCATATTGTTGCTAAAAGGTACCGGCACTTTACAAGAGACTAGAAAGATAAGACAAACAAAAACAAAACTAGGCTCCTCATAAAATCATACTAGGAGAAACACAAAAGGCCAACATCAAGCAGCCAAGCAAAAAGTTAGTGCCATAACAATCAAATCAAAACCAGACATCTTAAGACAGAATTTAAGACAGGAATTTTCATAAGAGATATCAATTTACCAGCATATAACCACAGCATTCAATATCATCACAGCTGATAACACCTGTAGTTCTCCCCACACGATTTTTGCTGTTTTGAACACATCCACTTGAAATCCTTGTCTTAAATTAATAAACAGATAAAAGTCACTGTGTTCCTGTTAAGCCAAACAGGATAGCAGAGATAATACACATTTGCTCCCAACATAAACTGATACAGTCCACCATAACCAAACATTAACAGGCTTCTATAATAAAAATTTAGAAAGGGTATTTTCCCCCCATTTCTCTCTGAAGATCTCTTCAGAAAGTTTAGCAAAGATAGAACACACATTCTGTATCAATAATGTAACACAGGTGTTAATCTGAATCTCAATTTGCCCCTAATCCTTCCCCTGTTAAATATTTTCATAGCTTCACAAAAAAACTCGTGCTCAATGTCAAACTTTACACTGAAGAGAATGGTCAAATATCTTTACCTTATTAATTGGAAAATACAGTCAGTGAGATTATTATTTCCCCAGCTACAGAATAAAATTAAAAGTTAAAAAAAAAACCTCAAAGAACCAAAGTTCAAAACTAATATAATAAAAAAGGAGGGTTACTGGCACCAAATGCTTGTATGAGAAAAAACTCTCTAAATATTTTTGCCATTTATATCAACAAAATCTAAGTGAGATACATTCTGGTTATTATCTACACCACTGAGTCAAAGGAGGATTATTCTTGTGCTACCTGTTGTACTACCCTACTAATCCAGTTTTAAACTCTGAAGCTGAGAGCAGGAAGAGTCTGCAAAGCTAACTGGTGCCTGTCACCACAGATTTCTGTATAAGCAGCTTTTTGGACATTAAACAAACTGCTAGTTACAAGTTAATTCATGGATTAATTAGGATAGCTATCCATTCTTGCATGGTCCCTTGGCCTGTAACACCTGTCTTTTCAAACACTTTTGTTCAAACACCACACAATTTGTAAAACCAGAAACTGGATTAAAAATATCCTGCAGTATTTTTATACTCTCCAGCATTACATTCGAGGACATGCTTGGCTCATGTGGCTTCTTTTCCCTCTTTTCCCTTCTAAAATGGATTAACAGAGCGTCAGGAGCCTGCAGGTAACTTGTGACTGCTCCAACACTGGTGTAAAGCCAAAGAATCAGTTCAGGTAAATCAGCAGTAAATTCCCCAGGGTAAATATCAGCTACTCTGAATCTTCATCAGTCAAAAACACGCTCCCACCAAATTTTGTTTTCAATGGCATTTGTGCTTTGGGAGTGTTTTACAATGGGATCCATCAGAACTCTTCTTTTGACAGTCACACAATGAAAACAGGGAGAAAAAAAAAAAAAAAGGAAGAATAAAACAGGGTAAATGTTGAAAAGATAATCAGTAAAGACAGGCTGTAAACTTGTCAAAGTGGGCTTAGCTGCCACCTTGTGTCAGTTCATGCTCCTCCCAACCCCAAGAAATGAAGCTGCAAAGCCACAGCAAGGAAAACATTCATCCACACTACAGATGCATTCAAAAGCGGAATAATAATAATACAACTGGAAGAAATAAGATTCAGAAGTTACTGCTGATTTAAGTTCGTTTCTTTTCTGGGCATTCAGCTAGGGATATTTTAAACAGCCAAGATCTCAAGGAGTGCTGGACACCCAAATATAAAAATGGCACCCTGGAAAAGACCTCGAATTAATCATCTAACAATAATAAAAGGATTAATTTAATTATTTTGTTGGGGGTTTTTTGTCATACATACCACTACTATTAATATTCTTCTTGATCCAGTCAACAAAAAAATCAACATTGGTGTAAACTACTGAGTAGCTCTTCTTTCCACATCCCAAACCCCAGCTAGTAATTCCATGGAGGGTATAAATCCCCGAGTTGTCCCACACAGATCATCCCCTGGGTCACTTTACTGGCATTATTATTTTACACAATTATTATTATTATTGTGTAATAGCCCTGACATCTGTCAGGTGCCAGGATGGGGACTTCCAGCTCCTGCAGTTTTTTCCCCTTTTCCCTGTCTTGAATTAAAGCACATCATGCAGTAGAGGCATGAATTAGTGGTTCCAGAAGGAAGCTTTACTCCTTTCCTTTTCAAACGGTCTCCATCTAAATTATCTGATTTCTCTCCTCCTACCCATGTTTCTTCACAGCTAGCTGAGCTTACACAAGTGAAAACTTTTCAACATGTCTGTTCTCCAAAACCCAATGTACAGACAGAAGGAGAGTTCCAGCACAGGATGTGCTATTTAAAACACAGGCACAACACGCCCAAGCAGCATCATTGCTTCAGGTGCACCCCACCTGTGAGCACACACATCCCCGAGGGCTGCAGCATCTCCTCCTCGGCAGGGAGGCACACTGGGAGCACGGAGGGGCTGAATTCCGTGGGCTCAGCCAGTTGCAGCAGGGCAATGTCAGAGTCCAGAGTCATTAAAACTTGGGTGTATAAAATACTGCTTGACTGAGCTTTTCTACGAGAGCAAAGACATTTCCTGGAAGACTTGGGAATGTGAGGCTTTAAGTAACCTTGGTGTTATCAATTTCCAAGATGCCTTATGAAGAGAACACATTTAAAGGCAGCTCCAGAAACCGCCAGCTTTCTGATATTAACAAGTCAAGATTATGCGTCTGTGACATGGAACAGGGAACATGCAGAAAACTCCATCCAGCAGCAAGGGTAGGAAGAGAGTCTTGGAAAAACATTTATGCAGTGTGAATAAAGTGGCAACTCATGCCCTAATTGATTCTGTCTTGGTGACAGTCACCAGTGAGTACAGAGACAATGCACCTCTCACTCCCACATCCTCCAGGACACGGAGCTTTAGAGCTCAGTGAAGGCACAGACCTGTGTTGACAGCCACACAAAAGCTGTTGTGTAAATGCAGATTAGGATCAGTGTGCAGGCTGTTGGATTGCAGCACCACAGGACAATTTGGGAATCGCATTTACATTAGAAGCTATTTTGCAAGATTGATTTGTAGTTCAGTACTAAGCGGAGCACACAGTGCCTGTCTTGCTCTGCAAGATCATGAAGTCCTGTTACCACCATCCATCAGTCTCTGTATGCTTCCCTAAGGAAAAATAAAAAGTTCATTGTCAGGCTGATACAAGAGCAGATTTGAAACCCGTGAATCTTAAAACCTGCAATTTTCCAGCACACGTGTGTGGAGCAGAGGAATCCAGAGGCAGTGTAAGCTGCAGCCAGGCCTGTGGCACCCTGGATGGAGCCAGCAGGCTGCAGGGACACGCCTGCAGTCACAGACATCCCCAGGGAAGGGCTCATCCCAGTGCACTCACCTGGAGTGAAAGCAGTGGGCAGCTGGGACGAGCCACTCTTGGGCAAGGATTGCTGTTCTAAAGGTGTGCTCATCTGCCAAGGCCACCAGCCGGGCACAGCTCCTTCACCTCCACTTACCCTACTGAACAGGAACCTGGGCTGATTTGAAGGCATTCCACAAACATCCTCTGGAACAGAAAGCACTGATGTTCCAAGAAGCCTTTAGAGGTTAAGACTGGGAGAAATAAAGAACGTTCCAGTTAAGGGCAACCCCACAGCTTCTCAAGCTCCACCTCCCCCTTTTTTGCTAAATCTTCCAACTTCCCTCATTAAAAAGTATCCAAATGTTTACACCACTGTGAGGAGATGATCTCAGCTAAAACAGAGCTTCACCAAGATGAAAGCTACCACCTACCTTCAAAAGTTTTAGCCTCAAAACTACAATGAACAGAGGCTCACCTCGTTTTCCTTAGAGCACTAGAGGGGAAAAGGGCAGCTCTAAAATGCTGGTTATTGTTTTCAATTGCTGTGTATTTGCAACTTGCAATTGCAATTTGCAATTGTTTTCAACAAAGGAAGTAGGTGTAGGAAGTAGGTGTAAACTGATATATAAGCTGAAATGTTACTGAATTGCTGTACATGACTTAGCAAGATGAAAGAAACAAGAAAAATTAGGTTCTGCTAAAGCCAAAGCATGTAAATGTCACTGTGCATATTTTTATTTCCTCAAAATACCTTATTTAAAAAATCTGGACCAACTGCAACTATTAGGTATTTTGAGAATTCGTAAATTCAATTATAAATTCATAAATCAGTTTATAAATTCCAAAAGGTACTGTCTATTCCCATGAAGGAAGCATAACTGAGGTTGTCTTACCTGTTGTAACCTTTATTTCTTCTTCAGTAACATTCAGGTTTTCAAAATCCTCTTCTCTAGTTGAATTCAAAATATTTAAATCTAGCAAATGAGTGTGGTGAGTGTGTTAGCAGGATGATTTCAGTTTTATTTGTATTATAGTATAACTTTTATTTTCTTATTTATTTTTGTAGAAGAAACATTTCTGTTGGAGGGATCTGTGCTAATATGGTAATAAAGTGCTATTTAAAATGCACCACAAACACAACTCTCAGGTTTTGGCCAGATTTATTGTTTGTCTTCACCCTTCATTAGCCCTTTGTTTAATTCCTGAAGAGGTTCACAATCCATTTTTTTTTTTCACTGAAACAATTTTTTAGATGAGAATCTCCTAGAACAAATTAATTCTGATCAGGCAATTCACTGAAGAGCCCTTTGTGCTGCCCCAAGGAGGCATTTCCCCAAGTTCCTATTTAGTTTTCTATTTCCTGTTAAATGAACAAAGGACACTGCAGCTCTGAATCCTCCAAAGGTCTCTGTTTCATCAGAGTGGAAGACAGCCAGCATCACAGCAGAGGAGCTTAGGACAGGTGCTGGTAGGGCAAATCCACAAGACTAGACTAAAAATGAGAAAGCAAAGGCTCAGAAATGAACAGGTACTGTTTAATCCTTCTCTCTGACAACAGTGGGTGCACAGTATTCTGCATATTCCAGGTTTCAGACAGGAAGGTAAAAGGTAGCCATGACCAAGAGCTGAGCAGGCTGAGGCTGAAGGTCTGATCCATTGCTGGAGCCTGTCCTCGTTCAGCAGGGTCCCTTCACCATTTCACAACACTCCATTGCAGCACCCACAAACTTCATTACAAATTAAACACCCAGCTACCTGATTTTCCCTAATCTAAGCAGCAGCTTCAAGCAAGTGCTGAAAACAGTTCTTTGGGATGGGCTTTCCTCTCATTCACTATAAGGCAAGTGGCAAAAACTCCATGAATGATGCTCTGGGATGAAGAGCAGCTGGACTCTGAAAAGGAGAAGTCTCAGGTGCTTTGTGCAGGATCGTTCCTATAGACCCAAATTACTGTGCTATGTGTTTTCTTCATTGGAATTATTTCAGAGCTGCATTTCACACAGAATTTAAACACTCAAAAATGGCTCACTTCAATGTGGCTTTGCCTCTGTAAGTGGAGGAGAATTAGCAGTACCTGCAAGCATTTTTCAGGGTACTGGAACTAGTACCTATAACATTACCTGAGACTCCACAAGTAAACTTTATTTACACTGGACAATAGGGCTGGTGAAAGTCATAAAAGAAATAAATTATCCCCAAAATAAATAAAAAAAAACTTAAAAAATCAAAATTCAAACCAATTTTCTCCTCTTTTCCCACATCTTCATACACACTCATGGTATCACAGGAACAATCTTCACTCTCTTCTACTTCAAAAGATTGGTATGTAAGTTTTAAATAAAAAAAAATTAAAGAGGGAACCTCGTGAGAGTCATCTTGAAAAAATTCAAAGATCTACAGGGCCTTTAGTATTGTGAGTGATTCCTGCAAGGTTTGGTTTCTGAGACATTCAGACCTCTCACAGGTGATACATAAATATTAAATTTTCTGGAAGAATCTGCAATGATAAAATTCAAGCCAGTAAATCCTATTTTACCATAACCTATCAAAGCTAAAGCTGTCTGTCTTTTGGGATGGATAGTGATTCCTCTACATCCAGAGCATTATTCATGCTTGATCTTGTTTGTCTTTAGCTGCCCCATTTCTTGTTAGCTCAGTGCTGCCCATTTCCATCAGGTAGACACAAAAAGGATTCACGTTGTACCTTGGTTTCGTGGTTCTGTGGGGCACAGACAATCCTGCCAGGCTGCTCTAGTGCTCTCCAACACTCCTTCTTCAAAAAGGACAGCCAGGGACTCCCAGCCAGCGTCTGGAAATCCAGGCAGGAAAAACAGAAAGGAAAGAACAGCTGGAAATGCTGCCAGAGCAGGAACAGAGGTTCTTTTAAGGAGTTCATCAGGAGGTTCAGCAGGAATTCTTTCAAGGCTCAGCAGGTGGCCCTTGGGCCCATCCTTAGGGATGGTGAACTGCTGTGCACAGCAAAACCAAACACAATTCCCCATTTCAGCCTCAGCTGCCTCCCTCAAGGCCCCCCATGAAAGCATCACCCACACAGAAATACCACAGGAGCTTCCTCTGCTTTATTTTCTCCTGACTTTTTTTTCCAGGTCTCCACCCAAGAGTGTAGGCAGGCACATTACTTGGCTTAAATTTACCAGGAAGAATATCTGGTGTAAGAGCTTTGTAAGTAATGGAAAAAAACAGTTCCATAATCCTCGTTGTCAGAAACAAATTTCAGCCTTATGCTATTGGAGCCAAATAAAATAGGTAATGGAATATCTCCTCCACAGAATTTCCCTGAAAAATAACATTAGAGAATAATCGCTGTTTGAAGCCTTCAGTTACTTGAGAAAACTTGCATGTACCATTTTTAATACTTTGATATCAAAATTTTAGGATGCAAAGGAAATTTCCTATTCATCCCTCTACTTTCCCTATTAACCCATTAGCCCAAATAGATTCACACTATTAAAGAGTGAAAATCATTGACACCAGAAATGTGATAACAGTTCCCTACCAGGCTTTTTCCAACCTCTTCACCTCCCACATGCCAATTTTTTTATTTCAGATCCTACATCTCAATGTATCAATCAAGCAAATACAGGTGAAACATAACAAACCACCACATCCTCACAGGGTGTGCTTGCTGTTAGAGTAAGGAGTGCTCTGGCAGGTTATAGATCTTAAAGGTCTTTTCTAACCTGAATGATTGTTTTAAAGAACAAGGGGACAAAAACTCACCACCAGTCTGTCATCTTTTTGAATAGACTGATAAAGAATCACAGTCACAGGATGTTTCTGGCTCTACCTCAAAGTGGGAGAAACAAAGCAGTATGTAATTCCCTTCTGGCACAAATAGAGTCCATATACACAATCTGGAAGAAGAAATCAGTTCCCATTCACAAAAATGCAACCAAAACCACCCCAAAACCTACCCTTGATTGGGGAATATTCTCTGGGGGAAGACTTTATTTTCTCTTCTTACTGGTGGTTTTGACAGAAGTGATCAGGCCTTCCAGGAAAATGCAATTCCCCTTCCCTGTTGCAGAGTTTCCCATCCTGAGCACTACAAAAGGCTGTGAGTTAACCCATAAAGGAAGGAATCAGGATTGACTCATTTGCAATCAGCTGTTCCAGCAAAAAGCTCAAACATCTGGAGGCTGTTGTGAGAGAGGATGGCTCAGCTGCACTTTGTTTCTGCTGGCAGACTGGTGCTGTGTCTTCTCTTCCTCTCTTTTATTTGGAATGATGGTAAATCAGCTTTAAAACCCATCATCTGGGAGCAAGGATGAAGCCCTGCTAATGGGCTCTCATTTTTTTTTTGTAAATGGCAGGGCTTTTCTTTTACCTTAAAGAAACTCTTGGCTACATGAAGATTTCAGTACAAATAATTTTCTGTGAGGAAAAATAGATACCCCAAAAAATAACCAAAGTGTTCATGGCAGCCCATCTGTAGCAATGCCCTTGGTTATGCTACAGCAGGAGATTTTTGCAACAGTTCAATTTGCTGTTAAAAATTACTTTCATAGGAGAAGCAAAAGCTTTCCCCTTCAGCCAAGTGTCAGCAGAAACACAATACCACAAAAATCATCTCCTCTTGCCCTTCCTTCTGCTTGCAAGGTAACCCAGTCAGAGCAACATCTATCAAAACTATCTAAACACAAACACAAACAAATTTAAAACAAATTTAAAGTCAAGTACTTTTTAGATTATTTAGATTATTTCCCCTGCAGCATCCTGGGAAGACTAATAAAAACTTGCAAAAATGTTTTCAAAAAGGTTTCTTTCTTTATAAATTATATAAACAACTATTTAATACTTTATATAAGCAACAATTATATAAAAGAACTACTTTTTTATGCTCTAGCACAGATAGAAGATACTGGGGAAAAGTAGTGTACTCACCTGTGGAGCTTTTCAATTTCAGATCTAATAGAGGAGGGATAGAGAAGGGGGAGGAAAAAGAAGAATAAATCACTGTGGTTTCATATTCACAATTTTGTTATTTGCAATTTTGTACCACTGGCACTGAGGCAAATCCCAGGAGTTTTCAGGGACTCAGGGCCTACAATAAACTAGGGCTTAGAATCAAAATAAAAATTGCAATGCTGATGTTGGAACAAACAGTTCTGGAGCAGCCCCTAACAGAATGAGCCACACTGTTCAGTCTGAGCAGCACTTTTTCACAAGCTAAATCCTTTTCATTTTTCTCTGACCCTTTATGGGGATTCCTTCTTCAAATCACCAATTGAAGATGGTTTTTAATAGGAAATTTTATTTTTCCCCTCCCATTTTTTTTCTTCTCATTGACTAAATCTCATAAATAACCCTCCCCCAGTTTTTCAGTTCTCTGTGTAAGTTTTAACACAGTCTCCAAAACCCTTTAATGAAATTGGCCCAAACTAGGAGAAAATATCAGTTGCATTTCTTGTTGCTCTCAGTAAAGTTCACCCCTGCCATTCGTATTTCCAGCTCTGTGACTTTGGCAGTGGTGCCTGATGGTCACACAGAGTTCCCCAGCACAGGGGGAATTCATTCATGGCCTCTTGGGAGGAGTGAACAAAATCACTTCTGAGCATGACTTGTCCCCCTGTCGTCAGATGTCTGATCCAACATGTCTGAGCCTAGAAAAATGACTCAGAAAAGAGCACATGGAATCTCTGATACTTTCAACTGGTGAATTTCCCCTTAAAAAAAAAAGGAAAAAATTCCAACAAACATGCTAACTGGCTAGCTGCTTAATAGGATCATTCTTTAAAAAAAAATAAACAAGTCCAAGTAGGAGGCAAAGTGGAAGAGAAGCAAACATTTACGATGCTCTCAATTTGGTTTTGACAAGTGCCACACACTTGGAGGGATTGTGCTTTGACAGCAAATCATATAAGTGCTGTATCCTGATAAAAGATAAAATTCAATCAAATGTTCTGAGACAGAGGATTTGTCACAAGGGAGGGTTTTTAGGGTGTTAGTCAGGACTGTCAAGGAGGGGAGGGACAATTCTCTCATGGGCGCATCCCTGACGTGCTTGAGCACGCAAAAAAGGAGTGAAGAACAATCACTCAACCTTTATCCCACTTCCTTTCCTTCCTGTAATCCCATTCTTTCGACTTTCACCCTCAGGATCTTTCCAACATGGATAAATTTATCAAGTGTTCTGAAGTTAGAAAGCCCTGAGCATTATTGCACTGGGGTACATTGCAAAACTGCTGTCAGGAACCTGTCCTACAACCCATACGATAATTAAAATGGAACCATATCATTAAGAGCATTGCCCCACAGGGAACTTTTGAAAGAATTCATCCATCCAAACCTCCCAGTTTACGGTGAATTTGTTTGCTTTGGCACACAGGGCTCCTGAGAAGCACTGCTAGGCAGGCAGGGTGTGCTCAGCTGGCCTGGCAGGAATCTCCTCCTCCCTCTGGAAATTCAGCACACGTGATGGGTCACCTTGGATGGGTCCCTGTAGGGCTGGCAGAGCTCTAAACACTCCCTGCTGCTCAGGATTGGGGCTTCGTGCAACACCTGAGGGAGCAGTCCATCTGAAACACAGATCAAAGTTCAGAAGGAAAGCTGAAAAACTTTTAACACGCCACAAAAATGGGTTGGCAACTGGCTCCAAGCCATGTTGTGGTTACAAGCATGTTCTGGCAAACATCCAGTGGATCATTTTACTTGAAAAAAATTCCAGAATGTTTCAAAACTCAAATGCAGGTCTAGATTTTGTGATTACCCATTTTTGAAGTAATTCACAGGCAGGCATATGAGAGAAATCCCATTTTGAGATGACATTTCTTAAGGCCAGTTGAAGGCCACTTTTGCTCTGGCTCTGACCTGTGCAATCAGGCTCTTAATTTCAGAAAAGAAATAAAAAATGTGAGTAGCTTACTTTCATTTAAACAGCCCCAGCCTCAAGCAGTGCAGATATATCCTGCTTCAAACTTTTCACTTTTTCAGGCTGAGGAAGACATGCTGGCAAAACTGATGGACATGAATTTTATTGGCAAGCATTTGAAAGAGCAATCACAAAAAGCTTCCTTTGTAAGTGTTGGAGGGGTTTTTTAACAAAAAGAAAAATGTAGTTATTTTTGTGGAAGCTGTAAAATTAATCTCGTACCGACAATACGATATGAAGAAAATGACAATGCATGTGAAGAAAAATCCCTTTTTCTTTGTGGAGAATAAAAGCACAGCTAACTCTGGCCTTACTGAAGCTGAAGGTGCCATCCAGCTGCTCTGGGCAGCCTGTGCTTCACAGTAAAGAACTTTTTCCTCATAAATATCCAATCTAAACCTACTCTCTTTCAGCCTGAAGCCATCCCTCTGGTCCTGTGCTCCATGCTCTGGTAAGAATTCCTCCCCAGCTCTCCTGTAGGCTCCCTCCAGGTACTGGAAGGCTGCAAGGAGGTCACCCCACAGCCTTGTCCTCTCCAGGGCTTTGTTCTGCAGGTAAAACCACGTTTGCTTCTGCAATCTGCCAGGGATGTGAGCCCTCCTTTGCCTGGTTGCCCCCAACAACCCGAGTGAAAAGACAAAATAACTCCAAGGGCTGCTCTCTTGCACCTTCTGTCCACACCCAGGGCTTGAGGGGGAAAAGGGGGAAGAGAAGGAAGGATTCAATCTGGATTCAAGTTTTATTTCTGTTTTGCTAACACAGAATTGGAAGGCATGGCCTGGTGCAAAATTCAGTTTTTCTGCCATGGCTGGAAACAGATCTTATAATCCCTAGTACAAACTGCCCAGGTTAAAGCTAAACTGGGCTAAGAAAAATATGTGCAGATATTCTCTTTCAAGCAAGTTTTGGAATTATTTTGGAACTAAATCACTGTTTCATTATCAATTTCTTAAATCCCTTTACACCCAGCATTTGTACTGAAAATACCTGTGATGAACAGAGTCAAAATGCACAATACACAGTAAACCTTGATGACCAGCAACAGCGGCTGGAATAATCCAGAAATAACTATGCCAGATTTAATCCTTAACTCACTGTTCTCATCACCTACCATGGCTGAGTGAAGCTGCTAATCTTTATGTGTTTCTAAAGGAGAATATTTATAGAAACTATTATCTGCAGTGATAATTAGTCATTTGGTTGTCTTTTAAGAAAAACAGAATCAAAGCAGCCAGTTCTGCCCAGCAGCAAATTATAAAAGAGGAATTCTTTGTAGTGCACTTCTCAAAGCCAACAGTGGTCACAAGTTTATTTTTTTTTTTATTTCCTTAAAGAGGAAAACTTCAATGAAAACACACCTCTAATAGATTTTACTACAAATTCTGTTAAACTCTCCACTGTGAAAAATTTGCAGCCACAATCATGGAGCATTTTGTTGTTCTGAGGATGAAAATCAACCTTGTACAAATTGTCTGGGAAATGTGGGATTCTCTAAACTACCAAGTGAATCCAACACCTCCAATAAAAATTGTTTGCTGTCACCTCAGGATTAGCATGGGCTGATGCAGTGACACAATGCTGCTCACCCCAGCTTTTAAATAAAAAAAAAATACAAAATAAAAAAAGCTTTCTATAGAAATGAACCAGTTCATTTGTCTGATTTTTTCCATTCTTCCCTAATTATCATTCCACACACCTTTTTCCCCTTGTGCAAAGACACAAGGATGAGGGAAAGAGGAAACAGACAGAATTTTTTTTAAAAAAATTATGTGTTGCCATAAAAAAATTGGTATTTGGGTACTTGGCCCCATATTTATATGGGAATAAATAAATAAATAAATAAATAAATAAATAAATGGAAAAATCAGATTCACAAAAATAACTTTTTTTTTTCCTTTCTTTCAGCACTGAATAATTTTATCCTCCTATGCAAAATTAGTTTAAAAGCGATAAGTTAATTTTTTTTTTTAATTGATGTTATACCAAACTCTTATTTTCTGTGCTTTGACAAACACTAAAAGCCCCTATGCTTTGCAATTTTTAATCCCAAGAGATTCCTGACTGTTTTACAGGCTGCTGCTTTCCATTCTTGTTTGCTATAAATTAATAAATGAACGAAGCAGGAAGGAAGCTGATAGCAGGAACAATTTCTATCATTAATTGTTGCAAAAAAGGAATACTCTGGATTTTAAGCTATAAGACAAGGGAAAGGAGGACCCTCTGTGTTCTGTTTGTACCCCATGGGTACCAACATAAATCATGACCTCACTACAAATTTGAAAATATTTCACTTTATTTATTTAATCATAAATCAGGCTTAACATTATTTGTTTTGAACCATCAAGGAATCAGGCAAAAGTTTTGCAGGAATTACCCAAGGACAGAAAACTTTCATACAAATCACTCACCTCCACTAATGAGTTCTCCAGATTTAACAGAGTGTGGTTCTCCTGCACACCAGCACTGAAGTCTTTGCTGTAAAATTCTGAAATCCTCTCTGAAAGTGGCTTTTCTTGGAGGCAAAATGAATTTACCACGTCATGCAACTCTTACCCAGGCAGATCTACACATGGAAATGGAACTCACATGAGGAGGGGAATATCAGTTGCTATTTGACCCAACAATTTGCTTTATGTTCCCTGCAGACTTTATATTATTATTATTATTATTATTATTATTATTATTATTATTATTATTGTCTAATTATATAGACCTGAGAAACACACCACAAGTTTATAATGTTGAGCAGCATGCTCAGTGTTTTATAGATTATTTTTTGATATTTAGTAGTAGTAGTACTATTTCCAGTACTATTATTATTATTGTTTTGTTTATTTTGTTTATTATTATTTTGTTTATTATTTAGTTTATTTTATTATTATATTATATTATTATATGTTTTCTGTTTCATGTTTTATGTTTCATGTTTTATATGTTTTATATTCATGCTTTATGTTTTATGTTATGTGTTTTATGTTTTATGTTTCATGTTTTATTTTTCATGTTTCATATTTCATGTTTCATATTTCATGTTTTATATGTTTTATATTCATGCTTTATGTTTTATGTTATGTGTTTTATATTTTATGTTATGTGTTTTATGTTTTATGTTTCATGTTTTATTTTTCATGTTTCATATTTCATGTTTTATGTTGCTGGATTCAAAGCTTTTAACCAAGAACTGATTGCCAGTGCTGATGCAAAGGAACAAAAAGCAATTTTTGTTCTTTCACATGTAGCCCTCACTCACAACTGAAAGCATCAAAATCCATCATGGAACTTCAGCCAGGCTGTTTTAGATGTCCTGAGAGCAGATCCAGGATCTTCAGTTCTGTTCCAAGCTCCTGCCCAGTCCAGGTGAACAAACAGGTCTCAGCCAAGTACTCTGAAATGTTCAGGTATCACCTCTCACACTGCAGGGAGGATGAAATAAATCCCTTTTCTTCAGGGGTGAAGATCCCTGGAAGGGCAGAGCACACAGAACAAAGTGCACAATGGCAAAAGTGTTCAAAGGAGCATTGGGGCAGCAAGAGCCCACAGAAAACCCCCAAGAAGCTGTTTCCCAGAACACTTGGTCTTTAATTCAGGATTCTGGATGTGCATCAAGATCTAAGTCTCCTGTGTAAAAAATAAAAGGAGCTCAATTATAATGGAAAACTCACTGAGCTCTTTTTCACCCTGCAACGCTCAAGAGTTGATGCAGCAGCCAAAAGTAACTGGGAACCAAGAATTAAAAGAAACAGCAGCTGTTGGCCTTTGCCCACTTCTCACTGCAGCTCCATTTTTCCATTTCCAGGATATGAGAATGATAGATACTCATATATAGATATAAGTTACTCACATCTGTGATGGGCAATTTTCCTTTTGCAGCAAAGTCTTCTCCCAGACAGAGATTTTGCCTTTCAAAGCAAACAAGACCAAAAACCAAACAAGGTGAAGAAGTCAACAAATACAGAAAGAACAATGAGATACCAGCCAAGGCTTCCCTTGGATGGAGTCCAGCCTTAAAATGATTAATTGGGAAAGGACAAACGAAGGAAGAGACAGGGAACAAAATTGTGCTTAGCTGAAGTACTTTGACCTGAATATCCCAAAATGCTCTGTAAGGACAGATCAATAGTAATGATTTTCAGCTAAGATTTGGCATATGGATTAAACAAATCAGCAACACTCAGAAGCAAGCTGGTCACTTAACTCCCAGCTTGTTCCCCTTGGGAATGTTTTGTGAAATGCAAAGTCTTAACAGCACAGTGGCAGCTCCTCAAGGTAAATAGAAATAAAAGACAATAAATCCAGGATATCACCTGATTTTTGGAGAGCACAGTGAATACATTTCAGTGCCTGCTTTTACCATGGCTGAAGAGTTACAGCATTACAGTGCTTACAGAATACACTCAAAATACATAAAATACATAAATACTCTGTCTCAGCAGCAATCCTTGCAGATTTTTTCAGAAACAAAATAAAAATATGTGCCACCAGGCTGGCTGTGCTGTCAGTCGTGTTTGCACTTCACATCTCAGCAGGCAAGGAGAGAACTCCAGGTGGCTCCAGGTGTCCCAGCACAGCTGTGGGATATGGAGCTGGAAGAAGAGATGAATGACCTGAGAAACCAGCTTAGAACTCCAGGAGAAGGAGCTCCAGGGGTAATCCATGGTTTTGCTCTTGATCAGCCAAGTGAGAGCAGCTTCCCCTCTCACAGAAAACTGGCCCAGGGTCTGTTTGCTCTCTTCCAGCCTCGGTCTCCAAGGTTAAATCACTTTATCCAAGGCTAAATCACTTATTTTCAGGACCCACAATCAAATCAAGAGCAGGCTCAGCTGCTGGGAGATGAAGCCAGAAAGGAGGAGAGAGCAGTGGAGAAGCAGCATGCTGATAAAGATATTTAAGTTGTGCCAAAACTGTAGAGAGGTGGATTTAAAACTCTTTAAATTTTTTATTTGCAGGCTGAAATGGAGGGAGTGGGTTTGGGTTTGTAGAAGACTTCAAGGTGCACAGTTCCCACTTGTAAAGGTGGAAATGGAGACACAGAGAACAAGAGAGGCAGAGGGGGGAACTGCAGAAAAGTTAAAATCAGAACTTTGTCTTCTGCTCCTGATGCTCCACATGAGAGTGTGGGAATCACGAGCCAAGCACCAAGGGCAGGGAGATGGGGGCAGCCAGGATCCATGAGCAAGGATGGGATATTCCCTTCATTTAAAATAATTCAACTACAATTGAAAGACAGGCAGCAGCAGGATGCCCTGCAGTGCCACTGATGCTGCTGGAGACATTCTGTGGGATACAGCCACTCTGGAAAAGGCAGGACCAGGACAGGAGTGCTGTTCTGTTCCAGCTCTGCCATCAGATGGCAGAGCAGCACCAGTTCTGCTGGAGGTGGGTACAAACACCCCGTGATTGTTTTATCCATGATTTATGGACAGTCAGTAAAAATCAGCACAAATTCATTTCCCTTTGGACTGCGAGGCAAAGCTCGTTCCAGCACAGTGAGGTGTTTGAAGGCACATCAAAAGTTTTGCTTCACAATCCTCTCGAGGCTCTGTGGAAATCCATTTCAGGCTCTTTCCACAGAAAGCTGAAGGAAAACTGAGAAATCTGCAAAGTTCTGTGGCCATAATGAGGAGCCAGATGACGAACATCAGTGCCACAGCCAGCACAGATCTTCCTGCAGGGATTTTATCTGGTTTTGTCCTTTTTGTGTCATTCCCAGCTCTGAGGGTACAAAGGACAGGGATTTGCAAACCCTTTGTGCCCCACAGAGCAGGATTCACCCTGCTGCCAGCACCCACACAAAGTCACCTGGGCTCCAGCTGTGCAGAGCCTGGAATTCTCCAGCTGCATCCATTCTCCCCATAAATAAAAATATGGATATAAATTTAATTTAATATATATTTAGTATATAATAGTTATATATTTAATGTATTTATTAAATATATATAATATGTATATATAATATATTATAAATATAAATATATTTAATTATATTTAAATATCTAAAATATAATATATTATACTTGTATAATATTATACTTATATATTTATATAAATACACTTCTATAATATAATACTTTGATATTATATAATAATTATACTTATAACATATATACTATACTTATTATATAATATATAATATACTATACTTACATATATTATACTTATATAAATATACTTCTATAATATAATACTTATATATTATATAAGATAATTATACTTATAACTTATATATATTATATAATATATTATGCTTATATATAAAATATAATATACTTATATAATATACTTATATAATATATATTATATATAATATAAAATATATAAATACAATATAATATCTATTATATAAATAATATATATAATAAAATAAATATAATATATAGTTAAATATATAAAATTATATTTAAATATATGTTTATAATATATATTATATTTATTATTTCTTTATTATATCCAATATATTTAATTCTATTTAATATATATTTAATATATCTTAAATATATTTTTAATATATTTAATATGTAGTTTATATGTATTTAATATAAATTTAATATGTATTTAATATATTTTAATAGGTATTTAATATAAATTTAATAGGTATTTAATATAAATTTAATAGGTATTTAATATATTTTAATATGTATGTAATATATTTTAATGTGTATTTAATATATATTTAATATGTATTTAATATAAATTTAATAGGTATTTAATATAAATTTAATATGTATTTAATATATTTTAATATGTATTTAATATATATTTAATATGTATTTAATATATATTTAATATATAAAAATATTCCATATTTTTTTCACTTTCAAAACCAGACTCTGCAGCACCTGCTCAGTGTCACCAGCAATGAAATTCTGCTTCTTCCCTCCAGGAGCAGACACTGAGCTACAGTAAATAGCACAGCAGGACGAGCAAGGGGAAGTGGAGAACTCTTGTGTTGAAACCAAGGGGATTCCCTGTCTCTGCAAGGGTTGGTGTAGCCATAAATAATGAGGAGGAAATCAGAACCCTGCCTAAAAAATATTCTGCGCTTTGAATGTGCAAACACGACTGAAGCCTTTGAAAAAATAATTGGGAAGAGGCAAAAAGAGTGAAAGCAAAAAAAGCTAAATAGCAGAGCTACAAGAAAAATAACCCTAAAAAACCCCTTTGTTTGTTTGTAATGTGATCATTCAAGCTGTGAAGCTGTCGTGGAGGTACAGCCACCCCAGCAGAGGAGTGTTAAAAGCTCAAGAAAATGCATTTGAAGGAGTTCCAGGGCTGATGTGGAGCTGCAGTGGGTGGAAAACGGAGCTGTGCCACTGAGGTCGAGCCTCTTGAGCAACTCAGCCAAGGGCTGGAGGCCTCTGGGGACATCACAGAAACCACAGCAGGCTCAGACACACCAAAGGCTTTGCCTGCCATCAGCAGATGGGAGATGTTCACCCCAGCAGCTGAAAACACTGAATTCTTTACAGAACCACTGCACTGGAGCCAAGATTTAATGGAGCCCTCATTTCTGACAGGGTGGCACAAGGAGATTGGCCACCACGTTTATTCCTGCCTCCAAGACACGTGAACTCAAGCAAGGCAGACACATTAATTTAAACTGGACGAGCTTTGCTCTCAATTTGATGTAAACAGGAGATGTAAAAAGGATGTAAAAAGGAAAGAATTGAGCCACCTACAAATTCTGTGCGTGCCCAAGACTTGGTGGCCCTGGGGGCTGGCCACGAGCTGTGAGCAGCACTGCTGATCCTGCAAGAGCTTTGGCCAGCTCTGAAAAAATGAAAAAGCCGAAAAACCAGCCAGACAACAAAGTAGACAGCAAATACCAACTCCCTGCAGAAAAAAACTGAAAGACAGTGCCTAGCAGCGCTTCTGTCACAGCTTTGTGCACAATGCAGCCCTTTTCGTGGAGGAAAGTGCCAGGTCAAGGCCACAGCTCACAGATCCTGCAGAATTCTCTTGTTTTGTGCCACCCTGTGCCATGTCAAGCTCCCCAGCTCCCAGCTGTGGAGAGCTTAAAATTCTCCAGCTGGATCCATATTCCCCATAAATAAAAATATGCATATAAATTTAACTTAATATATAATTAATATATAATAGTTATAGATTTAATATATGTATTAAATATATATATAATATGTATATATAATATATATAATAAATAGAAATATATTTAATTAGATTTAAATATATAAAATATATTATACTTATATAATATTATACTTATATAAATATACTTCTATAATACTTATTATATAAGATAAATATACTTATAACTTATATATATTATACTTATTATATATTATACTTATATTAAAAATATATTATACTTATATAATATACTTATATATATTATATATAATATAAAATATATAAATAGATAAATACAATATAATATCTATCTATTGTTTTGTGCCACCCTGTGCCATGTCAAGCCCACAGGTCACACAGATCCTGCAGAATTCTCTTGTTTTGTGCCATCCTGTGCTGGTTTGTATCGAGTTAGCACACGCCACTTTCTGCACTGCTCCTTGCCCTAATGCAATATGGATGGGGTTCCATCACTAATTCATGGATTAGGAACTCTCTGCTTTCTCTGGAGCAAGGGGCAGGGGTAAAATGTGGTTTTTGGTGTCTTTAAGAGAAAAAAAAAAGCCTCAGCACAGAAAGCTTGAGCTGGTGTGTTTGTTTGGGCAGGTGGAGAAGTGGAAATAGGGGTAGGAAAACAGCACAGCAAACTTGAGTGAGCACATCCAGAGGGGAAAGGGAAAGGAAAGGGAAAGGAAAGGGAAAGGAAAGGGAAAGGAAAGGGAAAGGAAAGGGAAAGGAAAGGGAAAGGAAAGGGAAAGGAAAGGGAAAGGAAAGGGAAAGGAAAGGGAAAGGAAAGGGAAAGGAAAGGGAAAGGAAAGGGAAAGGAAAGGGAAAGGAAAGGGAAAGGAAAGGGAAAGGAAAGGGAAAGGAAAGGGAAAGGAAAGGGAGAAAGGAAGGAGACAGAAAGGAGACAGAAAGGAGAAAGAAAAAAGAGAAAAAAAGAGAAAGAAAAGAAAGAAGAAAACAAAGAAGAAAAGAAAGAGAAAAAGAAATAAAAGAAAGGAAAGAGAAAGGAAAAGAAAAAGAAAATAAACAAATTCCCCAAACAAACAAATAAACCACACCCCAACATTTCTACCTGCAATGTTAGATGTCCTCTGTGGCCTTGGTGGAGTATTTGGCAACCTGAACTGCTTCAGGCAGCAGGAAGGCAAAGGGAAATGTTGCTGCAGGCTCTGGAAGGATGCTGTGAGGAGTTAATCGTTCAAGTGTCAGTGTTACAGGAGAGGAGTGCTTGTGCCCAGGGGTGCTCAGGCACTTTCCAAGCAGCACAGAGGAGTCAGAGGCTGCAGCCCCCCAAGGCTCTCCCAGGGGCCAGGATTCACCACGGGGAACAAGGAAATTCCAGCTCCAGCCTGATTTCCTGGGCTCTCACAGCTCCTGTCACCTCTGAGCTGCCTCCAGCCAAGGTTCTCCTGCCCAGATTGAGTTAAATGTAAAATTGACACACACAGAGCAACTGCCCAGACTTAATAAAAGTGGAAAAACCTCGACAAAATAATTTGGCTGCACTTTGGCTTAAAACTTAAACTTGAAATTTTATTTTATTTTTTTTTTTAGCTATACTCATTCATTCCTCCCTCTGAAGCCCATGGTACAAGACTGTGATATTAAATGAAACAACTGAATAAACAAAACTAGGATTTCGTATCAATTAGTGCTGTATGAGTGGCCACTGCAAAGGTTGGAGAAAGGCTGAAATAATTAAAAACAAGAGAAGCAAACAAAAAAAATCAGTTCAGAAGCTCTGAGATGCCACTCTTCTGTTGCATATTTTACACATATTTTTGACCATCTGGACACCCAAATACTTCAGTATGTTCAACTCCAGCTGAGGAGCTACAGAGGAGTTGTAGAGGAGTTGTGAGAAGTCCAGCTGAGGTTTAATGATCTTGACATCAAATGAGACCAGAGGAAGCTCCATTTTGCCATAATTTGATTGCTGTTGGCACCCAAACATCCCAGCAAGCACTTGAACCAAAAAGTGCTGCTTTTAGAATTAAAGTTTAAATTTAATCATCTGCTGCTGGGTAGCTTTAATTGGCCAGCCTCGAATGGCACCTGAGCTGGGTGGTTTGCCACTTTTTTTGTCTCCTTCCAGGAAACTTCTCTTTAATCAGAGCACTCCTCTTACCCAGGAAAATGGGGAATGTTACAGAGCCCAGGATGGTGTGGAGCTCAGGGGTGACCCCATTCCAGCCCCCTGGAAAGGAGCAGTGGAAATCCTCTTTTCCACCTGGCACTGCGTTTAAGCTTTTGCTACAAAGAAGGACATTGGAAAGCCACTCATACATTTGTGTGTATTTATATTTATGTGTGTTTGTGTCTGTGCTTGCAGAACTTACACCTAAAAAAAGAGAAAATCATGTGATTTAGAGGGGATGGTTTTTATTTGGAAGCTGGCACTAGCATTTTAATCTGCTTTTTAATAATGAGATAGAAAATGTTTAATTTTAATACAGTTCAGCCTGGCTAAATATCACAATCTAGCATGTAGTCTGCAAAGTGCTAAACTTGAGTGAATTGGAAAAGTATTGCCTGTGTAGATTATTTACTCAAGTACTTTTAAAGCACAACGTTAAAGGAAGCACTTACAAACAGTCCCCCGAGGCAAGACTCTGCTTAAGAAGTTAATTACCAGGTAAGAGTGACCTGGGCTCTGGTTCTCAGCTCCCAACACACAACTAATCTTCAGTCACTGCTCTCCAAAGAAAAAGAGGTGAAAGAAGAGCAGTGTCAGAAAATCTGCTCTGATAATGTTGCAGCCTGAGTGCATGGCAAGGGTAATTGCAGGTCACTTCTTTAGAATATTGAATATTGCTTTTCTGGTAAGCTTAATGGCACACAGCTCTAAATGTCAGTGCAGTTAAATCCAAGCAGAGCCGACCAATTCACAGGGTATTCAAATTATTTCAGCCCAAAGACATCCCAGACAGTGGCCAGGAGTCTGTTGTTCAAAACCTGCAATACAATCAAATTTCACTTACAGCCTTTGGAGCTTTTATCTTCCCTCATTTTGGCAGAACAGAATTCAACAGCCTGAGACGTCGCCCTGCAGCAATTTTAGAGTGAACCAAGAGCAATTCCCGCAGGAGCAGAAATCAGTGTTTGTAATTTGGTAGTGTTTACTTCCCAAACACGATCTCTAAGGCAGTTACAATTTCCACCCTAAAGGAAAGGACAGCAGTAAAAGGATTTGTAGAGAGGTGATTCACCATCTACCTTCCTTTTTAACCTTCATTTTCCACTCTTCTTTCAGCCAGGTGCAAACACTACCAACAAGCTCTGCAGGTTCCATTTAATCCAGTTGTATAAAATCTATAAGGATATTTTTTACCACTTTCCCACTCCTTTACAGCACGAGTATTTCTTGCTGTCATTAGCAGGGCAGAAGGCTTTAGACAAGTCTCAAGCAGTAATTTCTGCAGAAAGGCTGAAATGTTTCCTCCCATCTCCTGCCTGCATCCTGTGTGTGACTCCTGAGGGATGCTGTGACACTGCTGAGGGGACCAGCAGCACTTTGCAGAGGGGTGAGGGGTGATGCAGCAGCTCCCAGAGCCCAGGGATGGAACAGCAGACACCCTCAGCTCCAAGTTCTCCTTCCAGCACCACTGGAGGCACAGCTGAACTCGTTCTGCTCCCAGCCCCAGGCAGTGACTGTGCAACACCTCTGTCCTTTGGCAGCCCCACACACCAATAATCACCTGCCCCAAACTCTCCCACCTGCCTTCCTAAAAATAACCAGCTGGTCTTGAAGCTGATCCACCAGCCACTGGGGCATAGGTGGGAAGAGGAATTTAGATGACCTGTTTGAGGATTTCACGCTCTGGAGATTATAATCATCCCTCATGATGCAAGTCATCCTCTTGGCTTGTCATGTTTTAATAGCTTTATGACAGCAAATGCCAAAAACATTTCAGTGTGGTGACAACAGCCTCTCAGGATTATGGAGGGTGTTACTGAGAGCTTGCAGGTGACACTGGCTTTCCACTTTCTGTTTTTCCTGGCTCCCAAGTGCCTGAGGAAATGGCTCTTTCAGGCAAGTTGTCACCACATGCCACCACACACCCAGCTTAACCCCAAAAAACTCCTGCCATTAAAAGGTTCATTGCTCAACCTGCAGGCCAAGCACCCGGAAAGCTCCCACAAGTGAAAGGAGCATCTTTTATTCCTTCATCCAAATTGTTCCTTCAGCTCCCAGGACAGTGACACTGGTCACTGCTGGCTCCCAGGAAAATCACATTTCAGCAAGACTGGAAGCAAAAACCCCAAGTTTCCACCAGAATGACTCAAGTGACAGGACTGCACAAGTCTAAAACAAAGGAAAAAAGAAGTGCCAAGAAGAACTGGCAGATGTTTTTGCACTTGGTTTAAAAAGTTCATTTCTAATTAGAAGCAAAGTTATTTGACAAGGTGTTAGGACAACCTGTAAGGAGAAAAGCACCAACTGTTTCCATATTCTGTGTCTCTGAGTTTTCAGAGCATTTTTCTTTTTACCAAGCCATATTAAAAATATTTTAGCTCATTAATTCAGACATAATTTAGCATTTTCTACCAACAGTTTAACACCTATCTGCACTTTCCCTGCAGTCATGGCAGAGGCTGATAAAACAGGGAGATCACTTAACATCTGAAAACATGGAACTGTTCTGTCTCTCTCTAACCAGAGCACTGCTCTAAAAAAACAACTTTGCAGAAGACATTTGGAGTAGAAATCCCTACGGTATCTTCAGCCACCTGAGGTCCCAAGGAATTTCCAGCTGCATTTCCTGCTCTTGGAGCTCCTGTGCAGGAACCAGCTGGAATGCAGGAAGCAGCAGCTGATGTGTCCCAAAGGTGACTTACTGGGCTAAGAGCAGCACATTGCTATTAAAAATGGATAGACTTGGTTTTCAATTGGAGCCACAGAGTGGGAGTTACCTGGCATGCTTTTCTTTCCAAATCAAATATTTATCAGAGGAAAACCACAGGTGTCACTGACAAGGAGAGATTAGCTGTGACTTAAAACCACACACCTGGATTGAAAAGTGGTGAGACATGCTCTGCTTACCAAGCAGCCTCAGAAGTGCATGTGCTAGCCCAGGCAAATTAAAAACCTTTCACTTGTTCCCAAGAAGTAGAACTTGAATTTAAACTCCAGAGTGGTGTTTTCCCTACAGTGCCTGGCATTAAGCAAGTGTTTACAGCTGAGAGCATCCAATCTTTTTGTCTCTTCTCAGCTGAGTGGGTGGCAAGAGCAGAGGCACCAATGGCAGCAGCCAGGGTGGGGAAGGAAAATGAGAGTTTGGTTTGCTCAGTGCCATCTAACACTCCCTAAGATACTCCAGCACCAGAACTTCCTGAGGCATTTTTAAATCCAGAGCTTGGCTCTTCCTTTTTAAAAAGCTTCTTCAGCAAGGGGACATGGAAGCCAAGACCTGAAGGTGGAAGCTGCCTGCTGGGCTGTCACCACTGCAGTGACACAGAGGAAAAAGGTGATTATTGGGAGTCCTATGTTAAATCTGGCCTCAAGTTCACTTGAATCCTTCCCCTAGCTCACCAGGATTCTGAATCTGTGCTGTGTGCAGCACATAACAAATAGCAGGTTTCTGACCTAAATTGGGAGAGCCTTTATGAAACAGGGAAGGCAAGATGGGTTTGAAAGCAAACAAAAACCAACCAGTAAAAAGGTGATTTCACACAGTTGGAGAAAACACGAGAACAAATATTAGCCATATTCAGCCTCCTTCTCCCTTAATTCAACCATTTCCTTTTGTTTCCACAGGTCTCCCTCTCTCTCCCACCCCACAATGTGACTGCTTTTGCAAAGTCTCTGCTTATTTTAGGCATTTGCCTTATGATTCTGAATCATACCAAGAAAGCTGAATACTAGAGGAAGTCAGGTCTCCTAGCTTTAGATTCTTGAATTCCACCCAAGTAGGTGCCTAAAACAGCAAGCAGAACTATTTGTGTCCTGGACACCCAGTTCTGGGATCATTTCATCAGGAATGAAGCAAGAAAGGGTGAGCAACTGAGTTCCATAAAGATAAAAATAATTCAATTATGTTATGCCATCTTGAATGTGGATGAAGGCTGACATACAAATGTTCATAGTGCCCAAGTACTGAATCATTTTCACTGAGGTGACAAATCAGATGTTTTATTGATGAAAACAAGAATTGCACAGCCCCTTTCTGGACTGGACTGGAAAGGACACAGCAGAAACTCCTGCCATAAGGGGCAAGGGCAATTTAAGATTTAACACTCATTCTACACCCCAGAACTTTCTAACTAAGTGGTGGTTTTCATTTTTCCATTTCTCCAAAAGTGAGAGCAGCTCCAGAATCCCAATCCTCAAAGGCACAGCAGTTCAATTAGAATGACATTAAAGGCTTAGGGTAACAATCCCAACACTTTAGGTTGATGCCTGTAACCGAATCAAAAATCAAAAAAGTCCCATTCACCCCACCTAGGGCCAGTGCTCCGAGCATCCCAGTGCATTAATGTGTGGGAACTCGTGCTCTCACCAATTAGGCACAGCTCCTCCTGCTCACCCCAGGGAGAATAAAAGCTGTCATCGTTCCCTATTCCAGAAGAGACAGTTGCATAATTACTAATTACCCATCAGTGAGTCACAATAGCTGTGGAGCAGGGAAAGCCAAAGCTCCTGCACTGAAGAAAAGCAGAGATAACAAGAAGGAGAAAAGCATTTATAAATATCTGGGAAGTGGAAGCGGGGTTAAATTTAGTTTGAGATGGCAGAGCAGCAGCTCGGTTACACAACCTTGAACTGGAAGTGCTCTGCAGCAGAAAGGAGGCCAGAGCTGCCTGAAGGGCTGAGCAATCTCCACCAGACAGGAAGGAAACCTGGAACTGAAAGTGCCAAGTGAGACCTGTCAACCTGCACCTCTCAATTTAATGGTAGGCACATCTTGAGAAGAAGAGCTGATAATTCCCATCGCTGTTTCTACAGATTTACTCCAACACACAGAGAATGTCTCCAGCACAAAGAGACTGACAAACAAAAATACACTTAAATACATTTCTCCAGAGCAGGGATTCTTTGGTGGCTTTTCTTCATTTCTGTTTTCAAATCTGCTCAACAGGCTGGGAAATTGTAAGGTACAAACGTTATGGGAAGTTTTTGGCTCCCAGCTCCGTGCTGGGCACTTCTCAGTCCAAGTTACCTTTACAAACCTGTCCTTTGCTTCTCAACAACACAGGATTTAACTCTGTGCTATGAAGAAAGGGCAAAGTGTTCAACAGCACAAGGCAGAGGGGACAGCATCTTTAAACCTTTCTGCTCTTTGTTCCCACGTCTGAATTTCGGACCAACAAAAACCATCTCGGTTTGGTTTGTTAGTCTTAAAGGAAAGGCTGAGCTTAAAGCTGGCAGACCCCAAACCCCAGGGAAGCTTCCACATCTTTAGGATTGAAGTCTTGACAAAAAAAGGAGGAAACTGAAAACTGAATATTCCAAGAAATGAAGGTTAAAAACGAAAAACCCACAGGATTTTGTTAAATTAATGCTACCTTTCCCTCCCTCACCACAAAATGTAGATGCCATAAATAACTGGAGTTGCTTGAGATGTTAATTCTAAATCTTCTGCAAAACCACAGTACCTTTTTTAAACCAGTGGTGAAAATGCAGATAGGTTCATACCTATGAATTTGAAACTAATAGTAGAAATGAACAAGCAATGACAGCGAGGGGACAAGAGGTTGACACATAAAAAAGTCCCTGTGACCAGGGACACCTCACCCTGTGCTCTGGTATCATCAGCTCATGAAGGTTTAGATTCTGGAGGTCTGGTGGGTTTTCTGGGGTTTATGTTTTGGTTTGTGATTGTGAAGATTTCCTGTTTTGCTTCTTTTTAAATGCACATTAGTCAGTAATTAAATTTTCACAGTTCCTCCCAAAGGAAAAAGAGTGTGTGCACATACATTTACATTATCCAGGTATTTTCCACAAATTAGACAGAACAACATAAAAAGATACAATGAACACTGTAACAGCACTTTCAAGGGATTTGTTTATTTTTGGTTTACAAACAAAGGCACCCAATATTTCTGTTTATGTCTTAGAAAAGCTCACAGATTTAGCATTTGTTTCCAAACACCTGTTCCTACAGCAGAGAAAAATATTACAGGAAAATGTCATTTTTTTCCTGGTCCCCAATTTAAATACCAGTAACAGTTCAGTGATAATGTTGTTTCAGTCTGTTCCAGCTGATGCCCCTCCTGTAACTCCCTAGTCAAAACACTGAGTCTGCCTTCGTGGACCAAAATCTAGTTCCAGTCTATTTCTGCACAGTCTATTTCTTTATGTGCAATCACTGGTGTGAAGAACTGCAGGAGGACAGGGCTCCCTATGGAAAAAACCCAGTAGCTCCAGGTAGAATTTCACAGACTGACCATGGGAAGTGACAAAACCAGCAGAATAAACGTGACACTGAATCTACTGTCAGTTCAATAGGATGACTGATGAATTGGTGTAAAATACCAACAGGGCACAGAACAGTCTCCAAGGAGGGGGAAAAAATGGGTTTCTAAATTGGCAAATGTTTAGTGTAGAGGTTAAATAAGCTTAGGCTTAAAGTAATCCCTCTCTCTGTTGTTTATCCAAGACTAAATTTCTAAGCAGTGTCTTGGGCCAGAAGTAATCAGTTCATTGGCTTCATAGTTGATTTCAGTATTAACAGATCAACGTTAGCAGTATCACGTTATAATGTTCATTTATTATGTTTACAGTTAGAAACAACCAAAATCCCTACGTGGATTGTTTCTCAGAGTAACTTTCAGAGTATGATGAACTCATCTTTGCAAACTTCAGCCACGTGCCAAGGTGGGACAAGGGGTGTCACTGGACAGGAGCCCTTGGAATAAAGTCTCTAATTCAGGAATGCTTAAGCATACTTTCAGGTCTAGTGAGATACTTGGGGAGGCAGCTAAAAATACACCTACTGTATCTGTAAAAGTGTAACATCTCCAACAGAAGCCTTAATTGATTTCAGCCACACTCAGAGGTCTCTCACACAAGGTGTGGTCCTAGACCATTTAGGCTTTTCATTGCTAGCTTTATATATACACCAGTAATTTTAAAAAGGAATTACAGCTTTACTACTTACTACAGAATATTTAGCTTCAACAAGGAAGCCATTATCTTTTCAAAATGAGATATACACCTGCAGGAAAGGTGTTCTCTTTAAAGTAAGAGGTTTTAGAAGAATAGCAAAATAAGTTCTTTACAAATTTAATTCAATAGGACAAAAAACTAGCAAGGGCAAGTATAATGTAGTTCTTGTGTAATTAAGTCATTGTTTGCCTTTGCAGGCAGATTCAAGAACAAATTCATCAGTACAAACTGATTTGTATGAACAAAACACTGGGCAAGGGTGCTGGTCAGTGCATGACTTAGAGGAACACTAAAGTGTTCTCAAATTTAAAGGGATTTTCACATATTGCCTTGGATTAAAGAAACAAGGATTCAACCTTTTCTTACAACTTGCCATTTTTACAAATGTCTTCCCTACTGAAACAAAGTAAAATTAAAAAAAAAAAACAAACAAAAAACCCTCCCCAGAGGTTTAAACCTAATAATTTAAGTTAAAAGATAGATGGAAGAACTGTTACTATCTATTAATTTTGGAGCAAGGTGCATCTTACTCTGCTTGCCCAGTGAAATGAGGTTTTACCAGGGCAGGGATGAGAAAGTGTGCTTGTGCATTGGTGTTGCCCATGCTCAGAGATTTTGAAAAAAATGATTAATTCTTGAAATATTTGCTAACATTGCTTACAACTGGAAAACAGGTGTATCTCTTAATGAATGTCTACAGCTTGTCCAGCTACCATTACCAGCAATATAAACAGCAACCAAGCATAATAAATTCCTTTTCATTACATTTACCCTTTGAAGTCAGAAGAAGTGCTGGCTCTGTGTTCTCAACATCAAAAAAAAAGTCATTAAAAAGAAGACAGTCAGTGACTTTATTTACCCTTCTCTGGGCAACACTTGCTTTTATCTGCTCAATGCAAGGATCAGTTCTGCTCTCAGAGTAGCAAATTGTTCATGTTCAGCACACAAATGCAAGTTGGACACAGCCAGGTTCAAGCACAGAACCGAATCACAAAGTGCATTCTGAAGCCCAGATATACAAAAGGCCTTTCAGTAAATAAGGAAGGTTGGTTCATTTTTTTTAATTTCTTTTTTTCCTTTTAAAGCAAAGGAGGCACCATTGTTGCATCCCTACTTTGAGGGGAAGGGAAGAAGTGGCAAAACCTAAAGACAAATTACAAAAGTTCTCAATTATTTTATTTCAGGAGATCCAGAGTCATTTGCACACTTTTGCGACTCACAAAACCCTTTGTAATTTAGAAGAATTTCAAATAAATAGGTCTACAGCAACTAGTATCTACTATGCCAATATTTATCTTGCTCAATGTGGAGTAAAACTTAAAAGAAAAAAAAAAATCATGTTAAGGCAGATTCCAATCAAACAAGTTCCAAATTGCACAGTTATGTTGGTCAGTGGTCTAATATGTCTTCCTCAGGTGAAAGAGTTAAAGTTATCTAAATGCTTTTTTAAGCCAATTCAGTGTGGCACTTGCCCTTTTTATTTGCTCTGTTTCCAGAAGATACACAGCTAACGTTACAGATACCATAGAGGTTATTTCTCACTTCAATTCAAAATGAAATTATGCCTGACGAAATGTGAGATGACTACATGGGACAGGGTTTGTGCAGTTAGACCACCATATGCATAGATGTCCTAATGCTAAATTCTCCTCCTCAGTATCTCATCGTGCTGGAGGCTCTGAAGTAGGAGAGGAACTTGTAGCACAGACTAACCACAAAGTACCAGATGTTCCTTGCCATCTGCGACCTCGCGATGAAGATACGCCAGATCAGGATCACCAGGATCGTGTTGAAGCCGTAGCGAATGTTCCTCAACCTGGGCAGAAACAAAAGTGATCACTGAGGGCACAGGTACAAAGACTCTGAGGAAAAAAGGGCACTCTAAAAATTAACTTCTGGTGTAGAATGCAGTTTGTTTTTCTATTCATCTCAAGATACGTTATGAGTAATGACAAAAGTGAGTAACAAACAGAGAAGGTTTCTCACTGCTGAAATGCAGAATGAAAATCCAAGGAGCAGAGTCTCTTGCTCACATGGACTTCTGCTCGATGGAAACCTCCTGAAGCCAACATCACAGTGGTAACTATAGAAGGCTGCCAACAAAAAAATATTTAACACTCTCAACTTCCCCTTCTCCCCCCACCACATACTTAAAACTTCTTAAATATGTGGAAGTAACTGTGACTGTCGCTGATGACAATAACAAGAAACAAAACCAAACCACCTCACCCCATCACAAGAATCATCAGATTTTCCAGACATTTCCAGCCAAGGAACCCAAGCCTCTTCACTGCAATTTTAAACTCCTTCCTCCTCAAGGAACTCTATTTAAAGTGTAGGATAAACTAAGTCACCTTTCAGAGCAACTGTGCTTTTTAGCAATCTTCTCACACACAGAGATGGAAGCTTCAAGAAAAACAGCAACCAGAATTTGCTCAGATTTCTTCAAAACACAACAATCTCTTTGGCTCAGTAGGTCGTGACAATTTATATTTTAAAGGCAGCTCATTTTAAGGAAATACTGCCTTTATCTTGTTTACAGGTAAGGCTGGGCTCCTTTACAGATCTTATTTGCTGAGAAAAGCAGGTTAAATGTGTTACAAAAACAACACTGTTCCACTTGAGGAACAAATCTACCCCACGGTTCCCTGGAGAAAAATGTCCCCTGGGCTGCCAAATCTGGTTAATGCTGTGGCACTGGACTCCAAATTCAGATTAGAGTCAAGAACTAGATGGTAACAAGAGAGACAAAATTAATACCTCAGAGTAAATGTAAGTCAGAATCTAAACCTCTTGCTAAACAATCCACTTACAAACTTCAGAGCTGGGGACAACCAGAGGCTGCTCCAATACAAGATTATTTCTTTTGTTATTTTCACAATGCTCCTTTGGCACAAAGAATAACTATGTGATCATTTCTGTGCACTTTTTAATGACATCTAAATAGGAATGTTAAAAAAAACACCCAAACAAAACAACCCAGAAGGGACACTCATTTAGCTATTTCCACAATTATCACAGATGCTATCTTTCCAAAGTGTATTTGTCCTTTTAACACACACCAAACCCCTCCACAGCTGCAAATCCTTGTCTTTAGAGTGACAACACAAGTCATGACCTGGACAGTTTCTCTTTGTGCTGTCAGGATTGCAGATGTGATGTAGCATTGCACAACAAGATGATTTTTATTTCACTCTTAAAAGAGACAAGTCAAAGTCTACAGCTTGATGAACCAGCCAAGAACAAAAGAAGGGTGACCGTGCTAATAAAGTTCTGGACAGTACCAATCCATCCAAATGGCAGGAATTAAACCACAGGAAAAAGGCTAAAGGAGCTCATCCTAGAGCACCAACATCAAAATGTCCTGCTCTGAAGTGCAGAGTCCCTGCCTGTTTCCTCACCTGCCTCAAAAACTCACAATCCCAGAGCAGCTACTGCTCCATGAAACCTCCCAAAGCAGCCATTCTCACCTGTGGAGCCATCTACCTTTGACCTTCCAAAAGATCCTTGGGGAAAATCAAAAACCTGGATTACAGCATCCACACCACTGATCCCAAACTGATACTGTAACTATGAATTCTGGCAGCAACTCAAGAGCTACATATTTGCTTTAGAAAATGGTTCAGACCACGGGACTGGAACAGAAGAATTGTGGAAAGCCTGAACAGTTGTTACTAACAATTAAGTCATTACATAGAAAAGCAAACCTGGATAAATGCAGGGCACAGAAAATAGAAAATTATACCTAAAATAAAAAAATTAAGATTATACTTACTTATTTAAGTGTTTCCTAGCTGCAGGGAGGCCTGACATTTCTTCATTCAGCACGTATTTCTTGGTTCCCAGGCAATAATTTTCCATATATTCTGCCCAGTGTAGTTGTCGAACGTCAAAATTAAATGTCTGCATGAGAGAAAAGCTTTCACTGTGAGCTGCCTAAAAATTCACCTCTATATAATTTAAATGAAAATAAATGTCTTCATCCCAGATAAATTCAATTTGCCTATCCTTAATCCTACCAACAGTCCAGATTTAGGTTCCATTTCTGATTCAACCACCAGCTTCTGACATCATCTCTTCCAAATTTCAATCACTTCATGCCTTATTTTCCCTCCTCTCTTCTCTCCACTTCCCAGTTTTCCTATTTCATCTGTCTGTAAGGAATTCCATTCCAAAAATAACTATCTTCTAGTATGTTATTTATTTTTAAGTAACTAAATAATTCTAATATGCTCTAAAATAAACACTGCTCTGTGCCAAGTTCACTGCTTGATAAGTGCAGGGTTCTGGTAGCTGTGCTTGGAGTTGTACAGTTATATTTGAAATAAAACCATCTGAGTGCCTTCTGCAGGAGAGCAGATCACTATGATGAATTTGATACATAAGGTTTTTTTTACTGATGTATTGATTCCCTCGTCTCAAGATTCTACAGTGCCAGTGTTCAAATCCCAACAAAATGCAGCAATTTAAAAATACTGAAAGTTTGAAGCTCTGGTGTCTGGCATTTTGTTTTTAAGATTTCTCCTGAACTCAAGTTGCTAGGAGGAAGCAAGAGGACAGGAAGGGGTGCAAATACCATCCACACAAAAAACACCAAAAGCTGTTTTATTTCCTACTTTTAGACAGCTTATTTAGAAATTTGGCAGCTTTTCTGCAATGTAACTACTGAACCGATTCTGGAAAACACTTCAGTAGCAAAGACATCTTCAGAGTGACAAAACTGTTCCAAGGGTTTTAGAGTATGAATGTACTCCTTTGTATGAGTACATTCAAACTCTAAATCTGAGTCTTTAGAGCTATAGCTGGTGATTTTTATTCTGCTGAATATTAACCAACAAAGTCATAGCAGAAGGGAAGTTTAAATTCAGCTGGGGCAGCTGAGCCATTGCTGGTGGAGGAGGTAGAGAAAATTAGGAGCAAAGTTAAACCTGGGAAGAAACAACTTTTCCTCGTCCCTCAACAAACTGCCATCCTTCTTTCACTTCCCCCTGGCCTTGCTCATCTCCTCATGGCACTGGTGCAGCTTTTCCCACAGCCCTGGCCCATCTGAAAGGATCTCCAGGAAGCTGCAGTGCTGAGTTCCAGCTGGGTTAGGTCATTTTATTCCATCTGGAGTTGCTGAGCTGCTGCCCCCCCGTCAGCCTCACAGCCACTTCTTGCCTTTTTGTCCTCGGGGGTGAGCTGGTTCATCAGCATAGTCACGTTCTCAGTGCTCCAGGTCCAAGAATTGCTTGTAAAGTACTCTAAAAACATCATGGACTTATGGAGACGTGTTATTGTCTTCATCATCCTGCAGTCCGAGGCACGGAATGGACAGGTTACAAGGAGTGAAGATTAGTTCAAACAAGTGAAATAGAAAATAAGGGGTTTTACCCTCCAACCCCCATCCCAAAAAATCCCACCTTGCTCTGTTCCTAAAGCATATTATATTACATCTATAAGATATTTCTGCACAGTATTGAAGTGAACTTTGGCTGTCCAATCTCTCACAGAAGCAGAATTTATCACAGCCCTTTTTTTCCTAATCCTACTCCCCAGTGCAATTGTAAATTACCACCACTTCTTTTTTATTAGAGGGAACAAAATGCTGTCTTCTGCTGACATCTCAGTTTGGGACAGGGAGATGGAACCCTTTTCCCTTCAGCACCCTGGAATATTTAGCTGTACTCAAGAGTGTCTCCAATTGCAGAGAGCAGAATGTCTGTGCAACACCTCCCCCTCAAACAAGGGAGGAAGTTGCCCTGACCTTCCTGCACATTGTGCAAGACCACATCTCTAACAGAACAGAGGTTTTCATTATGGTTACTGAGAGATCAAGGCTTGAAACCACAGACTGGCAGGAAAATATTTAAGGGCACAGACAGATCACAGCAGATCGTGTTCAATGCTACTTCAAAATATGCAGAAATACCTTCCATCATCCTTTATTATGCAGAGGAAGAAACTATAAAATCATCACTTGGAATACAGAGAAATTATGTTATAAGGATCAATTTGGACAAGTTGCTCTTTGATCATACCATCCAAAGTGGCCAAAAAAAATAAAAAAATATGAGTCATCCAGTCGCACATGCAAAGCTTCCACATTTATGACAAGAACATTGTTTCAAGTGTCTCAGTGCTAGAGATGGCCACTCAGTTTTAGTATTAACTAAATAACCACATGGCCTAATGCTATTAAATTTCTGTTTTGGGTGCTCAAGGTGTTTCCATCTCACAGAAATGGAAAACTGCTTCCAATTTGATCCTTATAGCAGGACACTGATCGTTTCAAGCACAATGGTAAGGGGGAGGCAAAGAAAGCAGAACCCAGTACTAACAGGAAATGGTTTTCTGAAGGTAAATTTTGCCAACAAAGATCATAGAAGCAATAAAAACAAACTTCTTTTTCACATTGTCCCAGAAAAATGTCCCATTGTCTTCTAAAGAAATTATTTTGCATTGCATTAGTGTCCCCTACTGTCACTAGCAGCTGGCAGCTCGGTATCTAAAACATTAAAATTTCTTCTTTTTCTTCTCACAGAACAGAGCAAGACAAACCACAGAGACCACTGAGAAATGTAACTTCTAAAGCACAAAAAGTATAAATATTGTTTTAAACCTCAGAGAAATATATCTACTAATTCAGAACTGACTTCAAATGTTAGACCAGCAGCTGATTTTATTACTAAGCAACTCTAGGAACTTTCAGACACCTGCTTAGAGTTTCACCAGCTGGGCAAGGTGGCACCAGTGGGGGCTGAGTTGAAATGAAGCTTCTGTGATGCAGAAATAATTGGGAATATAGACTCTGCATCCAACTCTGCATCCAAAACACATCCTGTGCAACCAAGTCTAAACTGAACCAAAAAAAAGGGATGCTAGTTATGTCATAAAATTAGGAAAGTAACTCAAAATGTGGAAAGCAAAGATCTCACTGGGCAGATAAGCCAAAAAGACCTCAGAGCTAAAACGCCTGGATAAAATTAGTGCCAAACAGCATTTAAGCCTTTTTGCAGAGCTCTGTCCACTGACAGTCTGAAGATTATTTAACCTGACTTGCCCTTTTGAACCTTCCCAGTCTGTGTCCTTATGCTAAGCTGGACAAGCAGCTGCATTTTAGAGTGCTTTGACTGCTACAGTTTAAAAACCTTGTGCCTCTGCAAAATACTAACTGAGCAAATGAAGATCTGCTTAGATAAGTGATTATTTTTAACTTGTTTCTGGACACTGATGCTGGCTTTCATTCTTTACTAAAAAAAACAAACAAAAACCAAACTGAATTTAAACTAATGCAAAGACTCTGCTGGGATTCTTTTTGTCTCTGCTCATGGATATGATTTTAGAGCTTAGCTAAGCTGATTAATAAAAAAAAAGGTTTATTTCCCTCCCTCCAACTCAAATTGGATTTAGCGACTGACCACAGAACCAGCTGATTCAACTCATCAAGGAAAAATTGTTTTTCTTTGTAGGGTTAGGTTCTTTCTCTACCAGCCCAAAGAATCCAGTTCCCCACATTATCTCAGCTGCTCCATCAATGACAGAGCTGGCAGGAGCAGACCAAGTTTCTCTGTGACACTTTGCTGGTTTGCACTAAATCAACAGGAAGCTCCATTTCTCTTTGGGAGGAGGAAAAAGCAGCCTGGTGACATTGAGAGATGTCTCTAGTGGACACTTGTGTAGCTCTGGTACACTAAACTTTAATTGCAATGGCACCATATTCCTGCTGGGAATGGCAACAGGCACGACTCAAAACCCAGCACCAAGTCACACAATGGAACTCAACGTGAAGTTTTGAAGGGTTGTTATTCCAAAGCCACGAATCACAAATATCAACAGCAAATATATGCAGTCAGTACAAGATCAAGCACTGCATCACACCTTCTTCATCAGGACAGAAAAGGTCAGCCCTGCTCACAGAGCTGAGCATTAGTGGCAGGCAGCCAGTCTGGGTGACTTTCACCCACATCCAAGGTAGAATTTTGCCTCCTGCTTCTGCAGTCCTTACTGCCATCAAGACCGAGCACATGACAACAGTTCAAAGAGCCCATCACAGGAATTCAAGTTTAAGCAAGTTCATTTAATTAGCCATAAGTTAAGTGGGCTTGTTTCTCTACCAGGCAATTGAAAGTGACCTGGCTTAAGGCTATAACTGCAACTTGCAGAACTGAGGTTACACATAACCTGTTGTCTCCAGGTTAAAAACAGTCCTGATGCCAAATACTGATCCATCAGTGGATCTACAGGCTGCCAGTCTGCAGAAACATCACAGATAATTACTTGGGTTTTTTTAAAGACTCCTCTAAAAAACACAGAACAAGCTTTTAGATTTGTCTTTGTTCAGCTTTCACCTGGCTGTAAATATTGAACTGTAAGACCCACAACTGAATTCTTATCTTTCAGCAGCTCTGTGGTTGCTTTAAGCACACAATTTAAGCACTGTGAAGAGATAAAAATGCATTGATCTATTTAACATGATTATGCTCCTAACTCATTTCTGCTTTGTAAGACAGTAACTACATGAAAGGTGCTTCCAGTTTTAAGAAGCTTTAAATTGAAATGAGAGATGTAAAGGACCTCATTTCACACCTCCCTCCATACATCAGCCAAACCTTTCCTTTAGCTTTCTAAGAAGCAGTAACAGAAGAATTGCTGCAGAAACCTCTTTAAATATTTCATGTCACATGCTGTTTTCTCAGAGCAACTGGGGAGATCTGCTTGGTGCAAAGGCTTTAGTATTTCAAATATACCAAACTGCTTTTAAGTGACACACAGCTCTGTCGTGCTAAGCACTAAGCAAAGTTACAGGAGCAAACTATGCCTTACATTAAAAATAATTAGACAACTAATAAGCTTTGCTATGCAATTAAGTATACATGGCAAGCTACCAACAACACTACCTTTAAATTTTAATGCTAAGGTTTATCACCACTATTTACATAATTGCACAATGCCAGAGCATTACTTAGTATAAAATATTAATTCTTCATTATGCCAGTCCTTTTTGTACATGTTCTTTCTATACAATTTTGGAAGAAATATTATATAGGTTATTTCTTCCTTCCCTTTCCTTACCTTTTAATATTATCAGAGAATCGTTAAATTCAAGAACCTTCAACTAGATGCAAAAACAGCAAAAACATTTCCATTTCATCAAAAACATTGCTTCCACAAGTGAGGTGCAAAAAAATGACTTCCCATTGCAGAAAGATTATAACAGATAAGTGCTTTGAAACTAGGATGATTTTTTGTTTTAATTTTTATTATTATTAACATAATCCTTTAGTTCTGAAGGATCTATTTCTAGTTTCTTCCTTTTCTTCTACTTGATACAAGTTTTCATTCAATTGCAGTACAATATCCTGATGGTATGACAAGAGTGTACTTAAACCAGAACAGTGATTTCCTGCCTTATTTTTCTTGCATTGAACAGAGATTTCAGTGTCCTCAGCACAGAGAGGGCAACCACCCACGTAAAGGCAGGTTAGCAGAGTATTTGTATTTTCTTGTGCTGATTTTATTATATTTTTACTATACTGCTGCTCTGCTAAATCACAGTGGGAAAGGTCACACTTTCAATTAAGCCAGCCCTTCTTCACCCAGAACAGCATTATTTTGAGTTGAAGACTATCCAGTGGTGTTTCCAAGTCTTTAGGAGTTTCTGAGTACATGCTACCTGGTAATTAATACCATTCCATCAGCTGACAGAATGACCACAGCAGTACAACCCTCCAGCCCCCCAGCTGAAGCAGCTTCAAAGCACTAGAAAAAAGTGCAAGAGTAAAGATCTGCCTCAAAATTCTTGTATTATTAAACAACACAAGCCTGTTCCATTAGGATTTAACACTGCACATCTTCCTTGCACCGAGGTATTAATTTGCTTTTTACTGCTTCTATTGCAGGTCCCCATTTTTAAATACTTTTAGAGAAGAGTGGTGTCTAATGAAAGCTGCATTCCTGAAAGTGGGCTGTGCAGCCAACTTAAAAGCTGTGACTGAACAGTAGCTCAGGGTTTAGTTCAATCTGCCATCTTTTCTCCAAACTGCAGTCTTGTGCATCGTAGGAAACTCACCCAATCACTGCTATAGTAAGCTAAGTAGGACTATTCATATCAGTAAAAATTTATTTTCTATTCTGCAAAGTCTTAATGTCACCAACTGTACAGCAGTGATCAAAGTCCTAAATTCCATCTTTAGATATCAACGAAGAAAAGCAAAAACAAGATTCAACACTCTCGATGTTAGAATATAAAACTAAGCTATATTCTAAATATTCTAAACAGCATGATTATTCACAGCCTCATTTTACTCCCACTGGTCAAATCCTCAGCAGACCAGCTGCCTTTCAAAGCCTGACAAGATTCTGGCAGCACTCCTTCCCAGCCATGCAGAACACAGGACGTTGGCATTTATAGCATAACTGTTTAAGTGAGAGATGAAGTTTTCATATCTGTCAGGGAATTTCTATCCATTTTTATTAAAAATTACTCAAAAAATGCAAGAGAATCTAAAAGCTAGGAAGTTTTATGTGCAATACCTTCTTCAGAGTTGAAAATCTTAAAGATTTATCATGTGGGAAAATTATTATACAGGCACAGGCGACTGCCACTGAGAGGTTTTCCCCTACAAACCATTTACACAGCTCCTTTCTACTCATCCAGTGCTGTGTCACAGAGCTTCTGCCCTCCTTGTAAGGCAGGCCTAGACTACAGGACAACAAATGAATACTCACTTGTTAATACACTGTCACCACAGCAGAGGCTTTATAGTCTGAAGGCAAATGCTTGTGAAAATGTAATATAAGCAATGAGTTAAGGCCATATGACTTGGCAAATCTGAAACAAATTGAAGGGGTACCTTATATTCCTTCTATATGATTTTGTTATTATTTCCACCACTTTAGTTAGCCAAATACTAACCTAAATATTATAAACTGAACGGAATGCTGAGATGATACAAACCAATGTACTGGGTCAAATTGTATCATCTCCAGGAATAATCTGCAATTAAAAGCTCACTCCCCCATTCCGTTTCCAGTTTATAAAAGCAACAACAATCTTAACAAGCCACTGCTTAGAGTTTAATGACTGACTAGGATTCTGATCCAAGACATCCCATGGACAGCATCGTTAGGCCAGTCATTAAACTCTTCAAAATGCAGCCACTGGATTCTTATTGCTCAGTTAGTAAACCTGGATAGTGCCCAGGCCATGTCTTCTTCACAAGTCTCCACCACCCTATGGGCAAGATATTTGTAGCCCTGTCCCTCTTACCGTGGTTTCTGACCTGCCAATATGAGCAAAACATCATAGGAAAAAACCACTATAAAGCTCTCTGCCCACCGACACTGACGAAAGAGGGGGTTGGAGGAGAACTTAAAATTAGGTACTGCTGTTATATTGTCTAATGGATTCCGCTTGTAATTGTTAACCATGTAGTATTCTGTAGGAAAAAAATAAGGATCGACATATTTTTAGTATTTATTATCCAAGAACAAACATCACTTCTTCATCTTCTAATTCTCTTTATCTTGACTACTTAAACCCCCAAACAATCCAACAAAAAACATTCTCATTTTTGTTAGAAAGTTCAAAGTCACTTTGAATTCCAGCACCTGTTCTCAGGGAAAAAAGGTTGAGTTTTAGTCACAAAACATTCAGGGAAATAAAACACACCAAAAAAAAAAAATAAAAATTAAAATCAACATACATCACAGTGGAAGCATAGCTTGGTTTGAAAGTCAGAGGAACAAACAAGGCAGAGTCAGTCACAATTACCTTGGGCTTCTTCCAGTAATCCTGAGGTAGGTATCATACAGGAATGCTGGGGCCTTATGGCTTACAGCAATCCAGTAATGATATAAAAGGTGATTGGAAGTTAGATTTACATTGGGCCGTCTGAAGGCCTGTTCGAGAGGATTCCTCTTGAAAGTGGAAATTACATGGTATTCTGAGAAAGAAAAGTTGCACAACAGCTTCGATAGGCACCATGTAAAATGTAATTCTTTTCAAAGCACATTCCAGGGTACAGCATCAACAGCAGTGGCTTTGTTAAATAACCACCCCAACTCTGCCACAATGCACAGCAACTATAACACTTCTAAGCTTTTAACTCGAAATACTGTTGAACTGGTTCTTACTATAATGAAGAGGTGGTTTATGCCATCATCTTCAGATTCCTATTTTATTGTAGCTTCTCTCTTTCTGTTCCTGTTCCCTACCTTAGAAGTTGGTGGTTTCAAACACTGACAGCAATTTTGGTTTACAAAGCGTGTAAAGCTATTTAAATAGTCATCTACATTTCATGAAGAGGGTTATTCTGATCGCTTGTGTGAAGAATTTTAAAACAGATTGAGGACTCTGCAGTCATCTGAAGCAATTTTAAATTACATTTTCAAGCAATTTATCCAAATTTAGGCATTAAGAAAAAAACAGTTAGGGTGGGACTCCATGAGAATTTCGTGATAACACCTGTAAATTCAGTATATAACAGGTACTGCAGGATCAGGGTCTTTAAACATTATGTGGAAATTCACCTCTCCTTTTAATCTTCTCTTATCACTTTATGCTACTGCTATAGACAGCACTTAAATACCTTGATTCAAACAAGTGAAGTCAGCAATTTTCCCAGTTTAATTGAAGCAGTAATATTCATATCCATGTAAATTGGGCAAAAGCAAGTAAAATAGATTTAAATATTGACGTTAACAGAAAGAAAAAAAATAATCTGAGCTTCAGGAGTCAATTTCTAAAAAAACCTGAAAACTAATAAATGGTTTTATTATGCCAAACAGCTTATATTGTTCTTTGTAACATAAAGCATTACAAAGCTGTTGGCCTGGGGGTTACGTCCTTGTCAGGATATCTTAGAGTTGTAAACAGGTAGTGATATCCTTAAAGGCTACTTTTCCCTGTACATGAGCTGTTGAAGTGTCATGCAACAATCTGAGTATTAAAAAAGCCACCTCAACCAACAATCAACTAAACAGAAAGAGCTACACAAGGGCAAAACTGTTACCAGACCTCTCAATTATGTAGCTGTACACAACATTTAATTGTGTTAATGTTTGCTCATATGTTTTTTCATATGTATTTACTGATGTTGGCACTAGAGCCAGCATCACTACTGCTCCTCTGAGAGACACTTCTCTCCACACACTGCCTGCACTCTGTGGATCAGGTCATGGCAGCAGCAAACACAAAAATCAGCTCTCCCATAGTTCAGTCATAATGGAGTAACAGTAACAAAAAAAAATACCAGTAAGAACCAAACTAAATGGAGGTAATGCTGCAGGGGGAGCTGGGGGAGAGAATAAACAGTGGAAGCTAATGAGAAAGCACAATTACTACAAAATTGAGAGGTATGGCTAAAACACCAGTTTCAAAACTAAAAATGCATTATGGTTTACTGATTATAACCTGTTTATTTTTTTTTATTAAGGCTAATGAGAAAAAAGAAACATGGCATACCAACTTCACTCCAGTGGAAAGGATTGGTGCCACCTGTTGTACAGTTATACACCATGACTTTTCTTGGTCTGGGGCAAAAGAAGATAAAAGAGCAAGTTAGAGGAAAAACAACCTTTTAGAAACACAAACAGAAGAGATGCCCAAAGTTATCCTTTCCCTCAACAGCATCATTTATATAAAGCAAAAAGCATCAGTCTCATGGTCCAATCTTTGCTTTAACATCTTTCAGTATTCTTCTCCTTCTCTAATTATCCTATTTCTTTTATTTCACAGAAAGCATCTGCAGGTTGTATTGATTACAAACAAGACCCAGGAAGGAATTTTCAGACACAGCTTCATAATATCAGTGTGTGTTGTCCTCCTCTGGCACAAGCAAGTTACACTTTGAGAGACAAACGCTGTCTGAACCTTAAATTCCTTTGTCCTGAGGGAACAGCAGGACACTGATGAGGATTTCAATACAAGACTGGTTTACTAAATACACACTATCATTTCCAAATATTCACTACCCTCTTTTGCCACCATTTATACCTGTTGATTGCAGAATACCAGGCTGCAGCCAGTGTGGTATTGACAACAACATCTATTGGGACAAGATCTGCTAATGCATCGTTGGAAGCTCTCATTGTTCGAAGAATTCCTTTTCCTGCCTTGAAGAACAAAACAACAAAGAGAGACAGAAGACCCAGCAGTAAAACATATGAAGCTTTTCTGCCTTCCAAAAGGAGGGGGGAAAATTAAGTATATTCATTACTTACAGCAATGAAGATACCACTAGGTCCATTGAAGTTATCAATCCAGCCCTATTAGGAAGGGGAGAGGGAAAGGATTTGGTTAGAGTATACTGAAGTCAGCAGCTTCAAGTGAAAATTTGAGCAGTTTCTACATGTGTAAGGGGTGGAGGAAAAGGAGACCAAAGAGGAGAAAAATTTTTAATTCCATGTCGCTAAATAAAGCTCTTCCACAGCAAACTCTGGTGATATAACAAGTTCCTATGACTCAGACAAGAAACCTACATGTAGGACACCACAGTCCTTCAGAGAGAGCTGCTTATTTATTTCTTAGTGAATGAACTGCAATTGTCCATAAAAACACGTTTAAGTTCAAAGGATTCCAGTTTACAATAGATCAGCAACTCAAGTGTTTTTAATTTTTCAACCAAAACACGTTCTTGCTCAGCTCTGATGAGGGTATTTAGGCACTATATACTGTTATCGTTCATCCAGAAGCAACCCAGACACAACTGCACGTCCCAAGAGACTTTCCTCTGTGAAGATCACTGGATAAAGAGGTTCCCAGTGTGTACTGCAAGATGGCCAGGTGACAAGTCAGGGACTTACAGGAAAAGGCTCCTTCCAGCTGGCACCGATGATGGACGGCCTTACGATGGCAATGTTTAACTCTGCACCTTCCTGCTGCACCACGGATTCAGCCAAGGCTTTCGTGTACGTGTAGGTATTGGGTCTTTTGCCTAACAGTTTAGGAGTAATATCATTCACTAGGTCATCATCCATCCACCTGAAGAAACAAAACAAGGAGCAAGTGGAAATTACTGCGTGCTGCTTCACTGGGGAGGTAGGGTGAGAAATGCTGAAGTTACTGTGACTATTTTTTTCTCATTTAAAGAAAAAGGAACACACACCTAAATGAAAACAAGTTTCTCAAAAAAACAGAGGATTGCACGTTCAGTGTGCATCAAAAGAAGCATACTGGCATTTATTTCTTGCCCTGGTAATTCATTTATAACACACCAACTACAGAGCAAGCAGTACATTTACAATAACCCAAATTGTGCCAACCAAGTTCTCAAAGATGGAGTGCACACACAGCAAATTAGTCTTTGGAACACAGGCTCACTGCATTATGATCTACAAAGTGATACCACTGCATTACCAGCATCCCCCCCATCTCTGAGCAATCACACACCACCCCTGAAGCAAGCTGGTCACAGTGTTTCTCCCTTTAAATTAGTTAAATCTTGCAATTTCATCTTCCTTCCTAATTAATATTAAAAATGTAACAATTTTCAGTTACAGCACACAAGTAAGAAAGATGTGCCTCTGCAACTATTGCTACTTTGGTGTTCTTCACTGCAAAACAGGACTTGAATTTCATCTGCCTTGGTCTCTTAGTCACAGAAATGGAATTTACTGGTTTTCACCACTGTCATGTTACCAAATGGACACACATGGGACTCCTTTCATGATATGAACAAGGTGAGAAGAGGGGTAGTGAAGGCTGGAGATCACAATTTTATAACTTTACAAAAGCTTCCCCTCAGGAGTTCTAAAGTACACAGCTGTGCCAGCCCACACCAAACAGTTTAAGTTACATTTGTCTCTTCACAGGTCAGATATTCAAAAATATGACTGTTTTGCAATCTCTCATTTTCAAGTGTGTTTAAAGTCAACATGATAAAAAAATGCTCGCTCAATGTGCATTCTGTGTGGCAGCTCATTTGGTTTTAATGTGAGCACTCTTCCACCTAAAATAACAAGTTAAAGTAGGTATTTTACTTCTTAATTAGTATTTTTCATTTTTGTACTTCTTTTCCAAGAGGTGATATTTTGTACAACAGGTAAGGCAGAAGAGACTGATGTAGAGTTACATTACACTTATCCCACATCACCACCTGTTTCACAGTTAGACACCTACTAAGACCTCAGCACAGTTAATATATACACAGAAAATAAAATACCAAATGAGTCGTTTTTCCTACCCGTAATGCCCAAGACTTAAAGCTACAGAAAACAGATTTTTAATGGCTGGGCTCTCAGGATACTTAACAGAACCACTTCTCCAGTAAGTAATATTATCTGAGCATTTCAGTCTCATCTTGCAATGGAATTTAGGTGGATGTAGTAAAGGCAGCTGTTGAAGGCAACTTAGTTTTATCCTTTCCTTCACAACGCACGAGTTACCAGAATCTCCTGACTCAGGCAATCATACAGCTGCACTCTCAGCACAGAGGAGGCATCATGAGCAGACATGAGCATTCCTCTCCTTCAGTACCCCTCCACACCCAGCTCAGCTTGAAGGAACCACAAACTTTAACCCATCTCCCTTTCAGCAAAGGGGAGTGTCAGCCACGCTGTCTGACCTATGGGACAGCATAAAACAACTCTATCTTTACAGCTCCTAGCTGTTTTTGGGTACTTCAACAGCAGGAAGAAAAAGGAGACAGGTTACCCAAGTAAATTCATAAAACATAGCACATACTCAAGGGAATCTATCAGTTTCTTGGGATCCACAGGAGGTGGGTACACGACTTCCTCAATCTGTTTCCGATTGCAATATGCATAGGCGGTGGAAACGTGCATGAACACCTCCAGATTCTTCATTCTCCGTGCCAAGGAGAGGAGCTGTTGTGTGGCAACCACATTTAACTGCACAGCATCTCTATTGATTAAACAGAAACTGCATTAGTAGAAAGCAAGACAAAAATAAGCAAAAAGAAATTCATTCCTAAATGCCTCAGTGCTGGGTATATAAAGTGTTCCTGAATTCTCCACCCTATCCCAAAAAAGCAGCATGGAGACTGCCCTAATTTTCTGCTTAGAATAATATACCCAGTCCTACTCTAGAACAACGTTCAGGATAATTCTTCTTGTACCCTTTTCTTACCAGCACCCTTTGATTTCCTTAACCTAAATCCCAATTGTACGTTTTCCGTAAAACACGAAGGAAATAATCCAACACAACACCAAGCTTCCAGAAGATGCACCTCTGAACTTCCAAATTCAAGTTGAGTTAGGCCAACAACCTGGAAGGCTTTGTGGGCCACTAAGGTGGAGCCTGGCATCTTCTTGTAGGATTGTAGAAGGCTCCATAAGGGATGGAAGGAAGGGGGGAGAAGAACCACACCTCCGCTCCAGCTTCACCACTGCTCATTCCTGTGTTTAAGGACACCACAGCAGAGTATCTCTACAGCCCCCAGCAGATACCAGCTGGCTGACCAACTCCTATGGTTATTTTACAGTTTAGATCTTCTCTCCAGCCTGCTGACTTGCTGTGGGCACCAGGTTCCTTGGAAATGTTTTACTATCAAGTTTCAAGAGTACACCAAAGCAACACTTCATCAAAGCCTTTGCAATAAGTGTTACATTAGGGTTGGTTTAGCATTGGTTTTAGAAGCAACAACAAAATCGGTATCCCCAAACAATCACTAAGTTCCAGACTGCTTTATCTCACATTATTAGTGGGGGACAGGAAAGGGGAGCATTATCCCAAAGCAATTAACATCAATGCTAACTAATTAGTTTGCTACCTCTTTCAACAAGTCAAAGGGAGCTCATAATCCCAGCTGAGTGCACCACTTTTTCCACTTCTTGTTTTCATCTCTCTCCCTGTGCATCTACATCCCCACAATTCTTCCAGTGCAAACCTCCATTATTAATAAAGGACTTTTAAAAGACGAGAAGAAAAGCTGAGCTGTACTTCATCTCCTTTTTTTCTTATCAGGTAAGAGAGCAAGCACTAAAACCTCCCCACACACAACTTTTCTCACAAAAATCTATCCTCTGAAAATACACATTCCCTTTCTAACAAGGCAGGCCAAAGGAATAGCTTGGGCTGCCCTTTATGCACCAGGAGAAAAACTAACATTACTAGGAGCACAGTACATGTAGCTACAGCTCATTTGTAGCCTTTCTACCCATATTTGCAACGCTGGGCAGACACCTGATTCAGCCCCTGCTTTTGAACACCATTAGTTTGCCAGACCAGAATTTTTAAACTGATTTTTAGACTCACCTTAGTGTCTCATTGAATCTGACTGTAGCAGCACAGTGAAATATAATATTAATGCATTCTATAAGTTCTTCCTTGATTGGTTTACTAAGATCCAGTTCAGGCTGTGTAAGTTCACTCACAACTACTATTATTTTTTCTTTGAAGTCTGGTTGTTCTTCTCTCAACCTGTCAAAGAGCTGTCAAAAATAACAGGACTATAAACTCGGTGAAGGTAAGAGAAACATTTCACTTCAGTGAAGAAAATACCCACATCCTTTGTCTATACCTCCTAACTTCTCAAGATCATCAGGAAGTTAGAACAGTGCATTAGCAATACCATAAGAACAGGTTACAGACTCCTCATGAAGTAAACTATATTTTTTTCCAACATAAGTTGTGGGAACAGTCTACCCACTTCCCAAGCTTGATAACAGCTATTCAAATTCTTATAAAAGTCATGCTGGATTTTAGGTTTAGAAATCTTACATTAAGATTTACACATTTCCAGTGATTTAAGAAATACTATCCTCAAATTATGCCAGTCTTGGAGAACTTCCAGATTACTAATAAAAAAAAAAAAAAAAAAAATCAAGAAATTGTTTCTCTGGCTGGTTTAAAGAAAAAAAGGTGTAACACATTAGAACATCTGATTTAGTTTTATCCAATTGGTGTTCAACCATTCCCCCTGAAAAAAATCTCACCAAAATTATATTTCATCAAGAAATCTTCTCATAAATGACTGGGTTCTAACCAGGTGGCTTAACACATGGATCAAAATTCTTGCCTCATCTTATTTACACTCATTAGCATGCAAGTTTTCCTGAGCCACACAGTACTGTGGGAATAAAACAACCTTGAAAGCTGCAGAAGAGCAGACCCTTCTTTCCTGTCCAGGGGCCAATACCTCACAACTGCTTCAACACCAGCCAATTGTATTAAAATCACAGCAGTACTTTCCTTTTTCCCCCCAAGCATGCAGTTATACCAAATACAAACAGGCAAAATACATTTCCTTAAAGAATGATGTTAATTTTAAACTATAAATTAAGTCACCTAAAGGTGCAGTTTCACACCATTTTAGGCAATGAATGTTTATATTTCTACCAGAGAGACTGGTCCTTCTCCTAATTTCTTTATTTCTGTTGCTTCTCACACTGGCAAGAGCAAGAAGCCCCAGGGCTGTGGGAGCAGCTGCAGGTCCAGCATTTTTTTTTTGAGAGATTTTTTTTTTCAGCCCAAACATGAGCTAATGCAGCTCACTGTGTGGCCACCTGAAGTAGCAGTGCTAATTCCACAGTGAGAACACAGGACACCTCCACTTTTCCAGGCCTCAGCTGGACTTGGCAAACATGAAGCTTCACTTTATAGGACAAAGCTGCCAAGACAGCATTTAAAGCCTCTGCAACTCTTCTGGGTACAGCAAACAGTTCTCACCTAAGGGCAGAAACTTTGTGTCATTTTGAAAAATAAACCTGCTATGCTTTTGGTTGGAATGATGCCACCTTCCTCCAGGGAGCTGAAGCAACTGCCTGTTAACCATATAAATGTGTGATATTGCATTAGAACAGAAAAGCAGTACCATGGATGAGCTCTTAAAGAGCCAGTTTTTATTTTTCATATGTCCATCACACCTGCTATACCCTTTTCACATCCCTATCATGCACAACTCTTCCACACCTCTCACTAGCACTGACACCAGTACTGAGGAGGAGAAATACCTGGACTGCATGCAATACATATGGAAAATCAGCAGAGGAATTAGATGCGTGGAGTCCAAAGAAAGTAGAAACCTCAACACTGTTTTGTTACTTGTAGCTCAGTTTATTTCACATTTATTTATTACCCATTCACCCATTTGGATTTCAAACTCTCCAATGAGTCCATCTAAATTGTGAAGAATTACTGGCAGTGTCCTTGCAACTGGACAGCTTAAGACAATAGATCTGATTGAAATTTTCATAGACTTTCAAAAGAATCTTGATGACACTAAAGCCATTTAAATGATGGACTTTCAATCTTATCTCATCATTTGATGAAGACAGAACAAACATCTGGCCCTATTCTACATCTCTGCAGAGATGAGCAACTCCATCCCTGCACATTCCTGCCTCAAGCAGTAACTCTGCCTACCAGGGCTTCTGCTGTGAACCTGCTCCAGCAGTAAGTGCTCACCAAGCCTCAAATCACATCAGATTTTTATCTCAGTGGGAGCTGGTACAGACTATAAGCAGCCTTTGACTCAAATTTAAAAGCCTTTTACAACAGGTTTCCTAAAAGCCACACTGAGCCTCACAGCTTACCAAAGCTGAAGTCAGTCCACACCAGTGCTGCTTCTCTCTCTGCCCAAACTCTCTACTTTTCCTTGGCTAATATGTATACAAAAGTGGATTGAGAGGTTTTTCCCTTTCTCATCTCAGAGCTTACTGTGGAGATCTTTTCCTTGTTTCAGGGCAGTGACAACTGAGGGTTTTATATAGAGAGAACTTGCAACTGAGTTTTAAGATAGAACCCCACTGTAACTCATTCTGTTGTGTTTTATGACATTGCACAAGACTGCAGGAAGATGCTTTTGAAAAAATGAGCTAGTTTTGACTGGTTACAGAAAATAATTGACTAGGGAACAGCCACCCTCATATCTGCTATGATCCCAGCTAATCAGAGTCATAGAAATCCACTGCCTTACTTTAAACAACTTAGCCCTATGAGCATTCATAGTTCCTTATTCATTCCCCTTCAGCACCTCCTAAGAACACATTTTGTACAGACTACACTGCATCTCCATGAAAAAATTAAACTGCTGACACCTGTGTTTCATAAGAGAAAGGCCTAGATAGAATAAACAACTCTGCTTTAGCAAAGTTCATGCTAGAAATCTCTCTTCATCCTTTTCATCCTTCCCATTGTGGACAGGATACTCTCTAAGGAGAAAGAGAGGCAACAGAGATGGATGATTCTACACTTAGTAAGAATGGCCAGACACCAGAGTATCAAGGCAATGAGTTTTCAGGAGCAGAGTATTTGACCCAGCAGGCACAGAGCATCGTTTAGAGAGCCACTTTGATAATTCCACAGCACAGACCTTCAGTGCCTTTCTAGCTGTCACAGGCTGACCAACAGAAATCTGGAACAATCTGCTAAGCCAAGCACTTCTGTTCCACTTACAAATATGAATTCCTGCTGACATATTCTTATTTACTGCTAGATCCAGTAGCACATTCCAGAAGAAAGCAGAAGGCACAAGGTGAAAAACGGACTTGCTTGAGATCTTAAAAAGTCTCAATCCATCTTACAACTCCCAGTTCTCTACCTCTTGTACCTGATTTTATATTCTCTTAACAAGCTCTAACACAGCTTTTTACTTCTCATTTCTGCATTACAGCTGAATATCCTACTCTTGAATTAAATACAGGATAATTTTCAACCACTGGCTTTGCTAGAGACTAACAGCTTGAAGAAGTTAGAGAAGCACTGCCAGGTCTTAAATTTTGTATTTCTGTTAGAACAGGGGAAAAAAAATAACAAAACCACAACCAAAAAGAAAAGAAACCCAAACATTTACAACAAGATTTTGCTTTAGACAAACTGAAGCTGCTCTCAAAATTAAATGGGACTATCATCTGGAAAGACAAAAATGAACTTTGTGAGCACATGACACATACCTTACAGCTGGTAATTTCTTCTATTCGTTCTTCTGCTGTCTGACTTGCTTTTTTTCTTACCAGCACATAAACTGCTTTCACTTTAGGACAGGATCTGAGCAGCTTTTCCAAAAGCACTTTTCCCACAAAGCCTGTAGCTCCTGTCAGGAGGATCTTTTTCCCTTCATAGTATTCAGGAATGGAAACCATTGTGACCTTTACAAAAGATAAAAACAAAAAGTACATTAAAGAACTTACAGAGCTCAGATTTGCAGAAGATTGAATAATTGTATCTGTGCTGTTTATACCTAAAAGAAATGCTCAACAGATTTTTTTACCTAAAACCAGTACTTGAAGCTGTCTTTTTTCACTGCATTCTGAAAGACTTCCACAGGGTCACTACAGTCATCCCAGATCTTCTTGTAAACTGCCCCTGTTAACAGTGTTTTAAGGACTGAGACACCCACTCAGCCAGGAAAATAGCTCAGCTTCAGTCTGGTTTTGCTTCTGTGTGCACAGTCCTTCACCACTCCAAGGGGCTCTCCATGTAAACTAGAGGTCAGATAATTAAAATCTAATCACAAGTGGATTCTGAAAGTCCACTTGTGATTACATTTTACTATGTGAAATCCACTTCTAAACACACTGACAGAAGACAGGGAGCCAAGCATCCCAATTGCAGGCCCTGGAATTTTGACTGTGCCAGCAGAGCCCCTGTCACTGTTAGGATGAGCCCCCCTGACAATTAAATTAAACCAAAGATAAGGTTGTGTTAGTTGTTTGGAATTGGATCTGATGGTTTTTCATTAATTACAAAAAACCCATACAGATCCACAGATAAAGAGTTTTCCAACTCCTTCATTCATTAAGTCATCTGTGAGGGAAAGAAACCAAACAACAAAGTTGGTAGAATTCTCAACAAACTAAGATTTGAGTTAGCCACAAATACACCTCCTAAGCAAATGAAGGGTAAGGGATTATTACTCAAATTCAGCACAAAGCTAGAAAGTATTTTATGTTTTCCTCCAGTTAGTAAGATAGCTTTGAGAATCATGATTATTTCCCCTCCCTTCATCCACCTCCTGGAAATGATGCCATTCTTGCTAAGAGAAACTGAAACACTTTTTAAGGACAAATATGGTCTCATAATAAAGTGGGAACTTGACCTTTAGGATCTCTAGGAATCAATCACAGTGCAGCATCCAGAGCTGCCATTCTTTAAATCAGATATAGCAACATCTTTACTGTGACCCTTAACTGGCTTACTTTCACTAGGCAAGGATGTAGCATTATGGATACATTTCCACCACATTTTACCAATCTTTCTGATTAGACTCCTAAAACTCCTGAGCTGATGTAGTGAATGTCTAACTATAGTCCTCTACAGCAGTTCTACACAAACTGTTATGACCAAAACACTCCCAAAAGGGACCACAGAGAGTCACAGAATGTTCTGAGTTGGAAGGGACTCTCAAGGATCACCCAGCTCTCAAGTGAATGGCCCATAAGGGGATTGACCCCACAACCTCAGTGTTATCATGCTCTGACCAACTGAGCTCATCTCAGGTATAAATTCCATAAAGCCATGGTACCAAAAAAACCCCAAAAACAAGCATACAAAAAAAACAACAAAACTGAGAATCTTTAGACACAGATGGAACGTTTCTTAGGCAAATAAGGATTACAACCCTGAATACCTTAACAAGGTGAGAACCTTTCTTCACCTGACACCCAAGAATAAAGGTGTGACTTCTAAATACACTCAGGTCTTTCAAGACAGCAAGATACTGCAAGCAGGGGCTTACCAGGAATGCACAGAATGTATGTTAGAACAGCTAATTTGTCCTTTTTGCCTGAAAAGTAAGTAAATATTTTTGGAACACCTATTTGTCAGGTACCCACCATATCAAAGCAATTGTGCTCTCTTTTCATGTGCTCATATCTCAACAGTCTCTGAACAAGTTCCAAATGATTGCTAGAAATGAATTACTGCCTGCACACGTCCTGGTTTCACAAGTCTGGGTACCAAGTGCTATGTCAGATACTCCAAATCCTTATTTTGACTCCCTTCTCTGAGAAGTGAAGCATCAAACAACTGATAGTAGGATACAGCAGCAAGTTTAGAGCACAACAAGCAGTACTGTTTCCACTGACCACAGTATCCAGAATTATTTCTTTGAAGGTCAAGAGAAAAAGCTATTTACATTAAACCACTTTTAGCACACAGTTAAGAGACTCAAAGGCAAATTTGAAAGCACACTCCTGCCATAAAGCATGGAGTGCAAGACACAGCATGCCTATGAATCATTTCTCCCTGTTCAATTAAGATACACGCCTGCTGTCTTCACCATGGCTCAAAGTCACAGTTCATGCTCTCCAGGTATGTCTTCCCCATAACCTTTGTTTTCCTGGTCTTTGGGCACACCATTCAACTCCCTCCTGAAGATCTGCAAGGTCACCCCCACATATAGGACAGGATTTCAGTTCCTCAAAGAGGGAGGCGGAAACTCACACAATCGTTACCGCAGCAATTTTGTCACTAAGATTCAGTTTTGTCATGGATCCTACATAACCTTCTTACTCATTTACCTAAACTAGCCATCATTTCTATTTGTTTACACCTTGAGACTCTAGGAGAGCATCTAACACTATCCATTAACCCGTACTTCCTTAAAGAAAGGTTGAATTGTGCTTCTGACGCAATGCCACAACCTCAGCCTGCAAACCTGCTCCCACAGGCAGAGTCTTTGGCTAGGTCCACACAGGAACCTTGGACAACACCCAGGACCTGGCTATGGTCCAACATCTGTTTCTGAAAGCCAAAGCAATGAAAAGTTTTGCTGCCAGTGGAAATACCTGTGTTGTTGTAGCCCAGCTTTTTAAGTGACTGCAAAATCTGACAATACTTAGGCTCATGTGATGTAAAGAAAACTGGAACAAAATAGATCAAAGTTTCCTGCCTCGGTCATTTCTGATCATATTCCTTTGTAAAACAGACTGAAATCAGAATACCAGATCAACAAAACATCGACATCCAGAGCTACAATGAACCAGAATGATGAAATGGGTTCAATTAAAAAGCCAGGAACTTCCATAAACACTCACATTCACACCTGGGAGGCAGCAACACTTCTGTGTTTGCAGGCTAATATTTTATCCCTTTTCTTTAAGGATTGAGCAATGCTTCCTTTAAGAAACTTTCAATCCCATTTCTCTTTACCCTGTTCTCCAACAACCAGACTTTGGTAGACCTTATTCACAGCAACTTTCCACACTGAGATTGTCTTCTACTTCCACTACTCTGGAAGATTCCAGCTAGAAAACATAATTGATGTCATTTTTCAGAAGTACACATTGCTGTCATCATTACAGCAATAAACACAGGGATTGTGAGAGAACTGTCTAAAAGCACCAAAATGGATTTAAAGGATAAAAACCATGTCTGGAATATACGTGTGAATGACCCAAGTCTGAAACCAGCAGCCTACGCTTTGCTCTGTTAGAAAGAAAAGTTATCTCAAGCACAGGGAAAGGAAAGAATGTTCCCATTCTCCACCTACCTTTCCCTGCCTTCTCCAAGAATGCATCTCCACATGCCAGCTAGCACAGCACTGCTGGCAACTCCTCATCTCAAACTCAGAAAGGTCTTACCTCACTGCTATATTATTTTAAACAGTTCTTTGTGGCAGCAAATTACTGAAGAATCACAGAATCACATGATTGTTAGGGTTGGAAGAATTATATATATTTATATTTATATATTTATATATTTTTTTATATTTATATATAAAATATATATTTTTATATTATTATATTTATAATTCTGTTTTAAATAAAACAGTTAAGAAATACACATAGCTCCTATCAGAAATATAGTTTGGTCTCTAACAACTAACAAGCTGGTGCAAAACAAAAATATCTACCTTGCAAGACACCACAGCAAAACCAAATTTAACATTTTAAGGTTGTTAAGTGTCAGCAATCACTTTATCTATCTGTTTTAGAGTACATTTTATATATTAACCAGCAATACATATTGTCACCAGTTATCCACTCCTCTGTTAACAGCTACCTCTTCAAACACACACAGAGAACTCTCACCTAACACAAAACTGTCTAATGCCCACTGTGGAATATCTAAAACTCTGTGTCATAGACACTTTCTTGAGCTAATAAGCAATAAAGAAATCTGACAGTTGAAAGGCTTAATAAGAGTTCTGTAAAGAATTCTTGCTCTGGAACAGAAATGATCAAAATTCCCACATTACCCACAGGTATAAACAGCTTTTGCTAGAGGAATCTTATGTGAAGCTGCTACACAGCAACTGCTGCTGGGATCCTTCTGAATTCACAGCTTCAGGGCTAAGCCCACGGCGACACTTTGTAGATATGCTTGTGTGAAGGGTCCTCTGATAAATCAAGAGTTCACAAACACCTCAGGAAAAAGAAAATCCACCACCAAACCAACACTCCAGGATCCCAGCCAACATTCCCCATCTTGTAAAAAATTCTCGTGTCCAAGGCTGAGCAAGTGCTATTATGGAGCAAACAACAGCAGCTCTGTTTGCCTCCAGAGCTACTGCAGCAATATTTAACTCACAGCTTCAGAGGGCTCTGACTCCCAAAACAAGGACAATTCTGTTCTTAACAGGAAAATGATCAGTTCCCAGATTTGTCCAAACACAGATCAAGACGCTTAAAGATGTGCTTTCCAAGTGCCAGGAAAGCCTGCTGCAGTTCCACTGAATGTTTAAATGCTAAATCCAGCAACTAGAGAGTGTGCATGTGTGTCCTTGCCAGAGATTAAATGCTCTGTCTTCTAGTTTTATCACTGACAAACATTAGGTCAACAGCATGCTCCCTCCAAATTCAATCCTATTATCGCTCACAGGAAATAGAAAATGTGCATTTCCCAACCTCTCAAACATCAGCAACAAGCCACAAAGTTCTGCAAAAACACAACCCAACAAATCAATTTTCTCTTTCCCTCTGGCAGCTGGAACCCAGCAGCAGCAGGAGTAAAAAGCAGAAAAAGTAAGGTGGTAGGAGCATTTTGTTTATGTATATTCAGGAGATAAAATTCGTCCAGACATCAAATCTGAGAGCATCAAGTATGTTTAAACACCACACACACCTCCCACTGCATCCATACCAGACAAAAATCATTACAGAAGTCCCTCATACAGAGCTCCAATTGCCACATTGCAAGGACACCATTGCAAGCCAAAAAAAATAAATCTCTGGGAACTGGAGAGATTGGAGAGAGACTCAGGCAACAAAGGAAATAATATTTAACTCATCTAAACAAGGTGACTGCCAGGAAGACAACTCTGGGTCATGTCATATCATATCATCATGTCTCATTTCCACTGGGCCTTGTTTCCACAAAAGCAAATCAATGAGTGCTATCAGCAGAATGCCCACATTTTCAAGCACCACAAGGGCCACTGACCTGCCCTCTGTGGCCAATACCCAGCCAGCGTATCTCCAAAGGATACAGTCTGTTTGTCTTTGTGGTCCAAGGTTATATCCATTGGGAAACCTTATCTGTGAAAGATACTGCTTGAAAAGATGAGTAGAGTCTGTAAACTGCTTTGGGTGCAAGTTAACCTTAAAGCATACCTATTCCAAACTTCCCAATCACGTGGAAGACTTGGGATTCTTCCCTCAACTGGCAGAAAGACAGGATTATCCATGTTTCAGCATTCTTATCTACTCTCTGCAAGTGCATTTTCTTTACTAGCTGTAAGCCAGGGACCAAGAAAATGTAACACACCTCCAGGAGCTGGAAAACACACTGGCAGGCTTGGAAGCAAATTAAAACAACTAAGTTTTGAAGAATTATCAAAATGGGCCCAGTAATCCAACATCAGCGAGCCAGTCTTCGGCTTGGCCCTGGTAATATGCCAGACCTCAAGTGTCTCACCACACACTTTCCACACAATAATGGGGATGGATTCAGGGGAATACTGTGCTCTCTACACCTGAAATACAACTTTAAATCAATCTGAAGGACCAGGCCCAAGTCACAACTACAGCATGGATAAATGCCACCAGAAAACCCAAAACTCTGTGGCAAAGCACATGGCAAACTTGTGGCTGACACTCAGTGAATTACGAGAATTTCTGAAAAATAACAAGGCATTTCAAATTAGTTGAACATCTTCAGGACTGAAGACTACAAAGAAACTTCCCAACTACCAATGAAGAGATTTGTCCTCTTTAAATCATTTATCTAATGAAACACAATACCAGTTCGAGTAACCAATCTAGTTAGGTTAAAGTTTACATAGCTGAGTGTATAGCTCTATGTACAAAAATAAAGCAGACTTGCTTTTCAAACAGTTCTCCTCACTATTCCTAAGCACTGAAAGCTTGCCCTAGAGTGTGTGCCCCTCAAGCTACATTCCTCCTGGATATATTGCCACTTCTGGCAGCACATGCATTCAAGGTAAGGAGCATTATTCAATGGATTTAGGTGAGACTCAGCTAATACTGCACGTGATCCATTTAACAGCATATAAATATCAAACTCCAGATCGATACCAGACATGGAAGTAGTTCTGCCACTTTCTTTTAGATGGCAGTGACAAAACCCAAGTACACTCAATTGCTTTGGGAAGAATTGGGACCAAATAACCCACAGCCACTCAATCACTTGTTAGCAGAATTCAGCCCAACTCACCGACTGCTTCACCCAAGACACCCTTGTGAAATAAGAGACTCTGAAGTGAGGGCTGTGCCCACAATCATGGAGCATTTAAACTCTTTTAATCCTTTAGTCTTACAGAGCAGAGCCTGATTCCAGTGTGGGCAATGCTGAGCTGATCTCAGTAGAACTCTGGCATCAGAGACATTCACTGCATGTGGTTACACAGACATTTCTTAAATATGTGCTCACACACCTTCCTTCAGCCAAAGTTCTGATTTTACCACAAATTTCCACTTACTTGTGCTTCTCCTCAGAGGGATTCTTACCAGATGACTTTGTAATTACTTCTCAGAAAGTAATCTGTTCACAAAGTACATACTAGGGAAGTCCCCTGCATTTCTGGAACTATGTTTCTCTTACAGACACTCCCTCCTTTGACAATTAATTAAAATGATGTAGAAGGTTTTTACTATCCCTTTATAATCACATAAAGTTGACGTTTTTTCTAAATTGTTTCCTGTTTGAGCTTAGTCATCAAGTGCACGTTGAAGGTAAAAAAAAAAAAAGGCTCTTTTGTTATAGTTAAACTCATTCCTCAGAATTGCACAGAAGGCACAGATCAGGTCAAAAATTAAACTATTCCAGGAAAGCATATCCCACATGAGAACATTTACTGTACTCCATCTCCAGTTCACATGAAAACATGTTCAACACATATGCAGGGAGATTTTAAACAAGTTCTAGGAAATCAAGGGGCAGGCAGACTCAAGATTCTTTGTACAAAAGCAAAATTCCAGATAATTTTATCTAATTTAATTGGAAATCTGCGTTAGAAATCTCACTTGCATTTATGGTTATGAAAGGATTACAAGATAAAGCCTCACTGTTTATCAGTGTAGTTGCATAAATCATGGCTCTTACTTTGCATAAATCATTGCTGTTAACCCCAAGAGGAGAACAGAACCTGTCTGAAGGACACATCTACAACACAATGAGCAGATCAGCACTCACAGCTGACTCTCCATCACTCAGCTGTTATTCACTGCCTTAGGAAAACAGGCCAAAGGCATCACCTCGGTGTGAGCCTGCTGATATCCAGCCCTGGTTATCACCAGGGAAAGCCTTAGCAGCAGCAGCAGGATTATTGCTCCAGTGGCTACTGTGATACTGTCATTTTGCTGGGAGGGGAAAGCCAAAAATCAAGGAAATGGAAGGGGGTGGAGGAACACACAACATTCAAGTGCTCATCAGTTTGTCAAGTTTCAGTGGTAAGAGATGTTCAGTCTTTAAATTTCAGGCTTAACTCCTTAATCTTGGTAATTAAAACTCAGGTTTGCCTTTTTCATATTGATCAGACAAGACAAGGATAACTAGCCAAAAACTGCACCTGCAATTATGTTCTGTTCAAACTTCTTACTCACAAAGCAATTACAATTGGAATACTTAATCAAGAACAAAAAGCCCAGCTCTTATTCTTCTCATGTTTTAAATTACATAGAAGGCTTGAATCACATTTTACAATAGACATTACATGATGAATTTGAAGTCCTAGGAATCAACACTCCCAGACTCCTTCCATACTTTCTCAAATCTCTTACAGTTAAAAATGCTATTTTCCCTTCTATTATGCTCCTGCAGGAATTCACAATAATTCTTTTGAAACCTCAAAATTATTCATTTATCTGACAACTGCTCTCCCAAGTTTGAAACATAATCACCTTCTAAAGAAAAACCCACGCTGGTTTACCTTTCCTTTCTTCCAATGTGTGGAACAAACTACCACCAAAAATAAAAAAAAAAAAGCCCTTTTCCACAATTTTCTTATCTTTAAAAGTGACTTATAGAGATACTCAAAGCAAGCTGTACCAAGAGATTGCCTACCTGTCTTCCAAACAGGATGCTCGCAGCCTCCCTCCTCCTCCTCCTGCTCAGAAGAAGAGCTATTTACTCGGCAGGATGGCAGATACTGATCGTGTAGACGCCAAGAGCTCCAATCTTAATTCCTACTTATGCTAATGGATGTCTTCTTCAAATCTATCAATTACGCCTCTTGCACAAGGAGCTCTACAAATTTACAAACATCACGCTGAACAACGGCACGGAAAGGCATGAGGTGGTGTGCACACACAGATACCGACACCTCCTGAAAGCACAGCTTTTGTCACCACACTGAGGGGAGAAGGTGACAGGTTACACCCCTGGGGTCCTCCCTGCTGGGGAAAGCTCAACAGAAGAACAGTGCTCACCACAAATCCTGCGCTGGAGATGCTCAGAAGATCCAAAAAAAAAAAAAAATAAAATAAAAATGGGAATACCTGGTTTATTCAGATAGACAGGATTTGTTACTACAGTTTGCAGCTGCTGAACTGTGCAAGTGTCGAGGTGAAACAAAGCAGGGCTGGAAGATTTATTGCTGCAAGGCTTGGAAGCAGCACCAGGGAGAAACACCATGGATGTGTGTGATGGTACTAACCCTGCCCTGACACCAAATGTTTACATAATGCAAGTCCTCCACACAACCCACCAAACTAGCCAAGCACAAGCTTTTTGCTGATATTGGCTCCTTTTCAGAATTTTTAGCTTGCCACTCAGCAGCTCTGCTTCCTGCAGAGATGTGACAAGCAAACTACACTGAACATCCTCAAACACTGAATATTTTGCTACAAATAAACCAAACGCACACAATTCCTGGCTGAAGAAGCCAACCAAGCCTGCTGTCACCGCAACAATTCATGTCTTCAACAACATCCAGGACCTTCTCAGGCACTCAGACCTTCCAAAGGGCTGTATAATCATTGTTTGTTGCGCATCCCCTTCCAAGCACCGGAAAGAACAACGCTTGCAAGGGAACTGGGAGCTCCTCCAAGAGCTAGAACTCAGAAACAGGATGAGGACAGAGAAGGAGATTCAGTTTGCCCTTTCAGGAGCTGAGAGAGGTGGGATGGATGGTTACAGTTTTGCTTTGATGTTAAATTTTATCGACAAGTATCTGCTGCTATAGATGACTAAGATGTGGACAGGCTGGGTTATTCTGGAACTGTAAGGAGAAAAACACTTACCATGTCCAAAATCTATGGCCACACTTAATTTAGAACAACTCCCCCAATGTGCTTTGATTGTCAAAATTGTGTCTAGTAAAGTTTCACTATACCTACAGTCCAGCAATAAAGACCAAATATGTGCAGTAAAAAGTTAAGAGATCTAGATTTGTGATAACTTTATGGCTCTTTATTACCACTTTATCTAGAGGTAAAAAAAAAACATAAAATCAATTTTTCCTATCCATCTATAGGTTTATGTTGGGAAAATGGTTTAATTTTAAGGCATCTATAGGTGAGTGGAGGGTGAAAAACAGGGCAGAGAAGCTGAAAGGTGAAGATCCTAGATATCTACCCTAGAACCTAGTATATAAGTTCCAAATCGCTGAAATAATGGTATCTCAGTTAAGAAGCACAGACATGATACACTAAATGGGGAAGTTGGGGATCAAGAAATTCTGCTGCCGTACAGATGGATGTCACAGACAGTAAAACTCCTACACGCTCCACTTCTTAATTATTACCGAAAGAGTTACTAAATATAAGGAAAAAAAAAAAAAAGTTCAGTTACTAAAGCCGTGAAATAGGTTAAATGAAATTAAAGGTTTCTATTTTCATGGGATTCAAGCTGGTTTCGATTACAAGCTCGCTCCCAACCGCCGCAGCCCTGCAGTCCGCCACGCTTTCAACTTCACTGGGGCAGCCTTTAGGAGCACCGAGCTCCGTGTCCGCAGGGCACGGGCGGAGGAAGGGCTCTCCTGCTCCTGAGCTCGGAGCCGCGGCCCGGGGCTGTGCCCACGGCCCATCCCGGCTCTCCCCGCACTCTCCCGCTGCCCCGAGCGCCCCCGGACCGCGCGGCCGTCTCTGCGAGCCCGCTCGGGGCTGCCCGCGGGGAGCGGCCGGGCGCTGCCGGCGGGGCCGCGGGGCGCCCAGGGCCGGGCCGCCGCTCGCCGCAGGCCCGCCCGGCGCCGAGGGGATGGCGGGACCCGGGCCCGGGCCCCGCGCCAGGCGGACCGGGGGCTTGCGGCCTCGCCCGCGCCCCGCTGAGCATCGACCGCGGCCGCCGCGCTCCGCCGGCCCGGCCGCCCCCGCGACGCGCCCCGGAGCCCTCCATCCTTCCCTCCCGGAAAGGCGCGGCCACCCCCTCCCCGGGGCCCCCCCCCACCCCAGCACGTTCCCCTCCCCGGGCGCGGGCGGGGGCGGGGGGCCGGGACCTGCTGCGGGCCCCGGCTGTGCCCGCCCGGCGCTCGCCGCCCCGAGGGTCCCGCACGGCGGCCCCGCACGGCCGCTCCCGTTGGCCGCCGCGCGCGCGCTCCCCGCGCGCCCATTGGCCGCTCGCGCCGCCGCTCGCGGGACGGGGGCGGCTCCCATTGGCGGGAGCCCGGAGGCCCCGCCCACCAACACCCCCCCCCCCACTGGCGGCGCGCGAGGGGGCGCGCGCACCCCCCTGACACACACAAACACTATATATACATATATATATACAGATATCTACACATATCTACACATATCTACACATATATACACAGAGAGAGAGACAAACACAATATATACATATATATCTACACATATCTACACATATCTACACATATATACATATATATATACACATATATACACATATATACACATATATACGCATATATACACAGAGAGACAAACACAATATATACATATATATATACACATATCTACACATATCTACACATATATACACATATATACACAGAGAGACAAACACAATATATACATATTTATACACATATATACACATATATATACATATATACACATATATACACATATATACACATATATACACAGAGAGAGAGACAAACACAATATATACATATATATACACATATCTACACATATCTACACATATCTACACAGAGACAAACACAATATATACATATATATACACATATATACACGTATATATACATATATACACATATCTACACATATATACAGAGAGAGAGACAAACACAATATATAGATATACATACACACATACATATACACATCCACACACACAGAGACAAACACAATATATACATATATATATATATATATACACACAGAGACAAACCCAGTATATAGATATATACATATATACACATATATACAGGTATACACACATATATACATATATACACAGACAGAGGCAAACACAATTCATATATATACGGACATATATACACATATATACATATATACATATACACACACATATATATGTATGTACACATAAATACACACACAGAGACACACATACATTCATACATACGTACACACACACATATATATATATACATATACACACTCACACTCGCACACCGCCTCCCTCGCTGTGCAGCCTGTGAGGGGAAGAGTCCCCACAGTGTTCACCTGTGCCCCCGGGTGTCCCCCGGGTGTCCCTGGGTGTCCCTGGGTGTCCCTGGGTGTCCCAGAGTGTCCCTGAGTGTCCCCCGGGTGTCCCTGGGTGTCCCAGAGTGTCCCTGAATGTCCCTAAGTGTCCCCGAGTGTCCCCCGGGTGTCCCTGCAGTGTCCTTGAGTGTCCCCAGGTGTCCCTGGGTGTCCCAGAGTGTGTCCATGTCCCCAGTGCTAGATGCTGCCAACACAGTGTCCCTGAGTGTCCCTAAGTGTCTCTGGGTGTCCCTGAGTGTCCCTAAGTGTCTCTGGATGTCCCTGGATGTCCCCAGGTGTCCCAGAGTGTGTCCGTGTCCCCAGCACTGGATGCTGCCATCACAGTGTCCCAGAGTGTCCCAGAGTGTCCCCAGGTGTCCCAGAGTGTCCCCTGGATGTCCCCAGGTGTCCCTGGATGTCCCCAGGTGTCCCAGAGTGTGTCCATGTCCCCTGGATGTCCCTGGGTGTCCCAGAGTGTCCCTGGATGTCCCCAGGTGTCCCAGAGTGTGTCCATGTCCCCAGCACTGGATGCTGCCACCACAGTGTCCCAAAGTGTCCCTGAGTGTCCCCATGTGTCCCAGAGTGTGTCCATGTCCCCTGGATGTCCCTGAGTGTCCCCTGGATGTCCCCTGGATGTCCCCAGGTGTCCATGTCCCCAGCACTGGATGCTGCCACCACAAACCAGCGTGGCTCCAGCCCATCTCCAGCGCTCCAAGCGCGGCCGAGGCTCTGGCCAAAGCCCCTGAGCACGGAGCCGCGGGGCCACGGCAGCAGCAAACACTCCTTTGATTCTCTGGGAGAGCCCCCAAGGCTGGAAGAGGCCTTTGAGACGGCCAGGGCCGGGCACCGAGCCCGCTGTGGCTCGGGTTTGGGGCCAGTGGGATGGGACAGACGCCGTGTTCCCGTGCCAAAGCCACCGCTTTGCCTCACCCCTGTTACCAAACTGAGCAACGTGATGGCCTCAGCTGCCCGATGCCACCGTGTGCCATCGCTTTCACAACTGCATATTGCACAGGTGAACGTGCAGCAGCTGAACAAAAAAAAAAGAGAAGAGGTATTTAAAAGTTAGGAAACACCCTATATAAACTGGTGCAACCTGTACTATCCAGACGGCTGCTCAAATAAGGAATTATATGGGAATTGTTGTAAGCACGGTCTTGGCTTGTGCAAGGGCAGGTTGGTTTTTCAGAGTGGTTTGTGCTCAGGCCATGAGAATGGGAGCTCTGCTCAGATCCTCCACAGCAGCTCAACCATCATTTTATTTTTAGGTGTGTGTTCCCATGATTTATTCACTCCATAGTGGTTACACCTGGTACCCAGGTGCCCCTCAACAGAGTGTTGGAATAATTCTATTAGTTTATTATTATTAATATTAGTTATTTGATAATTATTTTATTAGTTTATTATTAGTTGTCATTATTTTATTAATAATCAGTTATTGACATAACTGTAAATTCCTCATCAAGGAGGAATGTCTAGAGGACAGCTTTCACAGGCTGTCCCTTGGAAAACACCTGCTCACTGAAGCCAGGACATCATCCAATCATTCATATAGCAAAACCAACTCAGGCACACAAAGATTTGAGTCTCAATCTCCCACCATCCTACTGAAAAGTTTTAACATTTTATTTTTTTACCAAGGGTTCCTTTTCTGTTGCACTGAAACCCTCACATGTGGTAGGCAGCCCTGCAGACTGTGGGACGAGGCTTTTCCATTCCACATTCCCAGGAAAAGAAGAGTCAGCTGCAGCACAGACACAGAATTGCAGCCAGCACACACAAACTCATAAGAAAAAAATATATTTTTAAAAAACCCTAGCTGGTATATGCAAATTGAAACTACAGCAGTTAAATTTAGGTACATTTTTCAGAAGTGGCTCAGTAAAATGTGTCTGTGACACCAAACAGAAGCCATGGGGAATATCCCAGCAATATTTCAGTGTGGGAAAACCAGCGTCGTTTGGCCAGTCTGGTTTTTAAAAACAGCTAAAAAATGGTGGGGTTTAAACCTTGTCTCTAATAAATATCATATCCTCTGAGCATTGTTGTCCATTAAAGATAAATTATAATGCAGTGACAGTGGATTAACTGATGCTCTCAGTATAAATGGTCAATAATAATAATAATAAAGAAAAAAAAAAGAATTTCTTTTTTCAGGATTACTCTTTTACAGTCACAATTAATTTATCCCTCCTAAATTATTTATCACCAGGAAAACTTCATAGCGACATAGTATCGTGATGCATTTGCATTTTAATGCAGTAACATACGGTTACTTCTCAAAGAACCCACCAAACTGGGTATCCAAGGCAGCATGGTGAATTTTTCATTGCAGGAACGAGAAGATATCAACACCAGCGTGGCCTAGTCTGGGAATGCTGAATAAATTATTAAAAAAAACCAAACCCAACCCAACCCTATCTGAAACTCTATTACCCAGCACAGAGATAGCGTGACACGAGGTTGTGGGAATCTAAGGGTAAATAACTGCAAGTGCTTGCCAGGCAAAATCTTGGTTTGTTCTCCGTGAGGGTGAGAGAAACACCTGAATGCTCACTAGCAGGGGGAAAATAAAAGAGATTCGGATCCTATCTTTACATTGATCCACTTCTCTAAGCAATACTTAATTAAATTACTTCATTCACAGGAACCTTTTAGAGCTTTCCACACTGCTTGGTTCTGTCTCCAGTTTGAAGCAAGGCCAACAGCTGTAACAATTTTGTGTCCTTTATTGACCAGCTCGTGGAAAAGTTGAATTTTTCACCGCCTGCCTGGACAAGGTTCCCCAATGTTCTTGTTTTGGGGACTGAGAGAGGTGTCAGCAGTGGGCAGAAGTGTGAGAGGAGGACTCAAACCACCAGGAAGCAGCAGGAGCTACAGCCATGCTGCAGGAGCAAACCTTGTGCATCACTGTCTCATTAAGGACTTTTGGATTAGGTTCTTTTTCCCTTTGAACTGAAGATTGATGAGAGGGAGGCAGTTTTCTCTTTTTCAGTCTCAGTTGTTTATTCTTTTCTTATCAGCATTACAAGGTACAAGGAGCTGAGTGCACTAGGATAGAAAAGGGTAAAATGGCCAACAAAGATCTTCTTCAAGGTTTTTTTATATGTCCATTTACCCAATTAACAGATGCCAACTAAATTATTTTTCTTAGTGACCCAATGACCCAACACCTGTGTGCTGCACTGTGACATTTTCTATCCAATCACTTATTACCACCCAAAAACCTCTAGGAGAAGAACATGAAGAAGAAAGAAGAAGGACAAGAGACAACACCCTAAATCCTCCATCTTATCTCCTGTTCTCTAAACTACTTTTTCACCCAGTGATTTAAGAAAACTTTCTAATCTACACACTTACACTTTTCCTATCTAACTTTAACATCTGTTCTCATGTATCACCATGAAAACACGCTCATGAATTTCATGTTATATGAAATTCAGTGTTTCTTTGGATCTTAGAACCAAGTATTAGAAACAAGGGCACACACTCTGTATCTCAGACTCCAACACATCACTTTTTACAAGCACATCCACAGTGTACCCACGCATACACCTGCTGTACACCTCAGGAACACAGCTGGTTCTGTGCAAAGCGTGTTTCTAGCCCTGTTTCTCTGTTTCTGTCACCTGTGGGCACGCCGCCACGCGTTTTGCGCAAACCAAGGCGCGCGTTTAGCGCCCTAAACCGCCGTGAGGGCCGGAGGGATGCTCGCTGCAATTCCTTGCTAAATGCAGCCTGTTTCATTGAAAGATTAGCCAGGAGAAATGTCCCTTTCTGCCAGAAGAAAGGGCTCAGGCAGGCTCTGCTCAGCGAGATTAGACTCGTGTAATATTCCGTTTGTGCTCGTGCTGGAAGGGGCTGCCAGCCACACGGAAAGAAGGATATTTATTCTTTATAAAGGATGAATTTGTGATGTAATGAGCACTAACACTTGTCCTCAAGCTGCAGTGCATCCCAGGCACAGTGATGTAGGCTGGAATTTGCAAACTTAAGCTCTGTACAGGATGCAGTGAGAAGGAAAGTGTCCCCCAGAAGCTCAGAACCTGCCTCACACGAGCAGCAACCAGCACAGTTAAGGCTTGTTTGCTTTCTAATTTGAGGTACTATGGTTCAAAGATAAGGGTCTGACCAAAACGAGTTAAACCAGTTTAGGAAAAGCTCAGGAACTTATTTTTAGCTCTGGATTAAAGCTAGTTGGTGCATTTAAAGATATCTTTGGATTCAAAACAGGGCAAACACCTCCTGAGAGGAAAATTTGTGATTTTACTCTCCAAAGAGTCGGTACAGTTTTCTGCCAAGTGCCTCTTCAGTCTTTTACTGATGGATTAACATATAGAGGCTACTTATTTAGTGATCTGAGTGGGTTTTAAATCCAACCCTGAATATCCTGCTCATTAGATATCAGCTTACAAACAGGATGGGCAACAAATAAATTGTTTGTAATCGAACCCATTCTGCTACCTTTGTAATGTGCTAATTCTTTGGGGTTTGGGAGCAGCTGTTAGGATGACAATGAATATTCAGCAAGGATTACTCTGTGGATTGCCTGGTCCACCCTCCCTGCCCAAAGCAGGCCTGCCTAGAGCAGGTTCACCAGGGCTGTGTCCAGCTGGGCACTGAGCATCCAAGGACAGGAACTCTGCACCCACTCTGGGCAGCTCGTGCCAGTGTTTGACCCCCTTTGCAATAATATAAAAAAAAGGTTTCTTTTTCCTTTTGTTTTGACAGAAATCCCATATTTCTCTTTGTAGCCCATCCTATCTCTGGGCACTGCTGAGCAGTGTTTATCCACTCAGCTCCCAGTCAGAGTGCTGGCCCCTGCATCCCCACCAAGCTGCTTCCCACCCACCTCATCCCCAGCCTGTACTGCTGCTTTGGGGTTTTCCTCCCCAGAGCAGGGCTTTGCATTTCCCTCCTTCAGCTTTACAAGTTTCCTGTTGGCTGATTGTTATCTTTCCCTGCATGACTAAACACAAACATTCTGCTTTTGCCTCCTTGCCACGTCACTTAAAAGGGGCAGAAATACCCGCCACGAGATCCGGACGTGAAATTTCATTCCATAATTCTTATTTCGAAAAAAGCCCAATTAAATCACCTCTTAACTGTACTGGCCACTGTGGCAAGCCCTGCTAGCTGAATATTAATGGTATTTTTGTTTGATATTTCCTCTCTTCTTCTTCTTCTTCATTGCCTTTTGGCATGTCAATACACTTAGCCATAGTTTAGTACACTGAGTACATTGATAAGTGTGTGGGTGATGGAAACAGTTGCTAGGAAAGGCTGACATCCACCAGGAATGCTGCAGGGGGAAGGGATCCTTCAGAGCAATGATGGAGGTTTCGTTATAACTTGATCATCTGAGGCTTGGCTCATCACTTCATTTAAAAAGGAGGCTGGCTGGGTCATATGACTAAAATAAAACCCTTTATACAGAGCAAATGTTTGCACAGGATAGGCTTCTTGAAAGAGCCTTCAAAGGTATTGAAGGTGTGAAAGTTGCTGCTCAATTAGAAACAGCAGACTGGCTAGAAAAAAAAAATATAAGACACACCCATCTTTGCATGCTTTTAGGATTAAATTTGTAATTTTATACAATATTCCAGATAGTTTCACTGAGATCTTACATGGCAAAAATATTTTCGTACCTCTACTGAAATCAGATCTCTTGATGGCAGCTTGGGCTTATATTTGTTTTTGGCATAGCTACCTCATGTCAGCAGTTCATAAAAAGTGTGATTTTGAGGAGTATATTTTGGGTTCCTCTTCTGTCATGTCAAGCTGAGGTTCTAACATATAGTGGTGCTATTTGTTGCACAGCACAAAACTACACATTTGTATATAAATAAAATTCCTTCTCATTTCTAGCAGTCTAGGCTATAGGCTTTTTTAGTATTAATTCTAATTGTTAGCCATTAATTACTTGTGTTAATGGTGTTTCTTCACTTCATCAGTGAATTCTTATTATCATGTATCCAACATGAGCATTACTTGTAGCTATTTTCTTTTATGTCAGCTCATTTCACACTTCACTTTCCCCCTTTATTCCATTTATTAGTTTTCCACATCAAAAGGTTGGAATCTGCTCTTTCTTTTGCTCAGTAACTACACCATGCACCCCAAGTCGTAACACTTGAATTCATGGCCAGTTCTCCATTCTAATTCTGTTTTGGTTTCCCTTTCCTTGCATAAGCTGTGTCATTTGTCCTCAAGCACTGATGACACACAGTCACATCTGGCTCCCAAAAACAAGGGTGATCATTTATCCCTCTGGGTAACTTCATAAACTTTACAGGTTTGTTATTGCTCACGGTGATTGCTTCACAATTTCTCCTGTTGTTCAATTAAACAGTCTAATAATATACTTTCATATAAGCAGAACATCCTGCCTCAATGGTGTTTTCTCCAATGAATTTCTCTTGAACTGTCTGATTTTGTAGGTTCAGATTTATTTGTGTATTTCTCACGTTTGCTCTGTTCAAAGGAAGGCATTTTGTGCTTTCACCTGTGCAATAATCCATTCTTCAGACATAACCAGAGTTCCAAAAGTCTGCAGTTTGTCCTTTTGGTAATGCTGCACTGCATTCATTGCAGCTTGTGGATGCCTCTAGCAGGCCAGTCCAGAATCCAGAGACACCAGCAAAGGACAGAGAGAGTGGAGAATTAGGAACACTCATTTTTTCCTGGCCTGCACTGAAAGAAAAGTGGGTGAAGAGAAGCTCCTGCTTGTTCAGCTGAGCCCAGGGATGGACTGGAGAGGACTTTGAGTGCAGACCAGGTGTGCTGTGAGTGCTGGCCACCAGCCTGCTGCTGCCTGTGCAAACCCTGCCTGCTGGGACAGCCCAGAGAGCCTGATCAGGAACTCTGCTTCTCCACAGCCCTGAATTAATTGATTAATTTCTGTTTCTAATTGCCCCCTGCTTTCCACCCTAGAGTCATTTCAAACGGCGTTACGCTTACTTTGGTTTTACTCAGCTGATACAAGGAGCTGCTCGTCCTGGTTGCGGTGAGGAGAAAGTTGAAGGCAAATCTCTTGCAGAGTTTTCTGTGGTTTTTCTGTTTTGTGAACTTGGAAAGCCAGCTTGACATGGCAAAAGCAAGTAGATAAAGAGCCAGGAAAGAAAAGTTATTAAAGAAAGAGAGGGGAAAAGGCAACAGAAACTAGGGCAGGGAAGGATTTCAGACACAAAGATGTGTAGGTGGATGAGGAGGAGCTGAAGACTGGCCATCAACAGGAAATGGAGTTGTAAAAATGACACTTGACTCTTGAATTAATTTGAGATGTGCCTTTGACATTTTTGTCAAAATGGAGATGGAGAAGGTGTTTAGAAAACCCACCAGGCATGGAAACACAGAATCATGCAAGCTTTCCTTTAGTTTGAGTGTGAATCCTTGAATGGATGAGGAAAAAAATGCATCTTCTCTCCTAGCTGCACTGTCAGCACTCAGTTGATGCAATCTACAGAACAAAGTTTTGTTATTCCTCATAAAGGTTTCCAGCACAAACAGCCTGTGAGGAGTGGCCTCAGGCTCGTGGCAAATTACAGCTGCAGATCCCTGCTGAGGATACCTGGTTGTAACACATGTGGGGGTATGGAAAAATGCAAGCCCTGCCTTGGGAAACCACGTCATGATAAAGCAAATGTCGTGCTGAAGTGATTCCTGTCGCTCCTGTGAAGGGGTTACTCTGCCAGCATCTCTGGCCAGAGCCTGGAAACTGTCCCTAAAAATCTGCAGCACAAAGGAGAAAGGATCAGCCTGGTGTATACTCAACTTCTGGCTCTTAGGCACAGTCCCAGCACCCATTCTGAGATTTATTTTTACTTTATTTACTTTATTATCTAGAACCTCATGTGAGCCATTGAGTCATATAACCTGGGACGTGATTTCACATTTGAAATTAGTAAAATCCTTGTAGCATTAGGAGAAAGACCACTGTGAAACTTCATCTGAGTAATTAATTTACCGAAAGAGACCCACAAGTCAGCAAGGGCAAAGCAAGATGGTGAAGGCCCACAAACAGGATTAGGATCTGTAATTAACCCCTCTTCTTTTGTCTGCATTTTGCTTTGTGACATTGGTTGTACACAGCAGGGACCACACACATGGTTTGAGATGCTACTGCAGCTCCAGTAAATATTTAGCATTGATTTAGAGCCACCAACCTTAGTGCCATTTTCAGTTTCCAGATAATTTATAGATGATATGTGAGTAGCACTGGAAAAGAGAAGTTGAGTGTCAAGGAGAACAACACCCTGCCTTTGTTTCTTACACTCTTGCTTCTTTAATCATCTGCTATTGGCCACACTTAGGGTAGCATTGAGAAAAGAAAATATTGGCTCATTTGGCAGTCATTACCTTCACTAATATCACTGAGCAGATTTACAAAGGTTGAGCAACACTCTGTTTATGGGAGATGGTTGCAAGATGCCACTGATGTTGAGACAGCCCTGATAAGATTAATATCTCATCAGCTGATGAGCTACATGAATTCCAACCCCGAAAAATCCTTTCTCCAATTAGGTTACACTCAGCTGAGCCACTATTAGAGATCTGCTTAAATTCACCTTAGCATTCTCCCTATTAGAACAGAAAACAATATTCTTGGCCACACAGCAAATTTAAACTCCGCCAAGCGCACTGTTGTAACACTCAGTGCCATGAAATGACATTTTTAAGACACTCGAATTTACAGTCTGTGATTTAATTGCAGCTGTATTAGCACCACAATATTGCTGCAACCTCCAAAGGGGCTTGACACCTGAGGCAGAGCAATCAGGCCTGTGGGGTCCCAAGGTTACAGCCTTTTGGGGCTGAATTTAAAGGACATATTGGACACCTGCCCAGGGTTCCTGGTGCCAGCATTCAGCCCTAAGCAGAGAGCAGGGTGTTCAGAAGCCCCAAAGGCTGCACCAAACCCCCTGGCACTGCCCAGGAGGGTCACATCTAACCTGCTTTTACCATAGCTACCGCCTGCAAGTGCACAGCAAACCCAGCAAACTCCACTTTCTAGGGGTGGAAAAAGCTCCTGGATTGCCTGTGAGGAATACGTGGAGGCTGTCTGCTGCAGCAGACTGGCACCCAGAGATCCTTCCCCCAAAATTGTCAGCCTAAATGCAGCAGCCCCTGGTCCAACAGGACTCAGCAGTAACTCTGAGCTGTGAGCTCATTTCGAAACAGGTTAAATATGCAGTAATCTGGAGATTAAGGCACTGACAGCGGCGTTGACAGGCCTGATTTCAGTCCTCAGTTGGGTTGAGGAGTGGCTTTGGTGTTAATTCTGTGTCTCCTTGTCTGTGAGAGTGACCTTGGCTGCCGTGCACCCCGAGTGCCAATCTTGTGGGACCTCTTTTTCACTGCTGGGCTCTGTGTGATGGGCTCTTCAGAGCAGGGATGTGGCTGAGAGACAGAGTGGGGATTAGAAATCCTCTGCTTCTAACCAGGATCCCCCTATGGGAGAAGACCACCCCCACTCTATAAGGGGAGAAGCACCTCTGCTCTTTGGGGTGTCATTAATCACATTTCTCTCTGCTCTTGGCAGGACCAGCTGCTGGGATTGAAGTGGAATGCACTGCTTGGAGAGACAGGGTTTGCCACCAGGACCTGGGCCAGCCAGACACCTGAGAGGCAGCACCTTTGTCAGCCTTATTCAGGTCCATTTGGTGAGCTCTGAGGCTCTGCAGGAGGAGAAATCAAACTGGGCATTTCTTCTGTGAGACACTTTATCAGCAGGACCTCTGACCTTTGGCCATACTGGAATTTAACTTTGTTTCTTCTTTATTGCTACTTAACTCAGGACAGTTTTTTTTTTCCAAAACTATTATGCCATAAAATATCATTTTGTACTTGAGTTTTTTTCTGTCAAATCCTGGTTCTGGTGACATGATATCAGCTGGATTTAGTTTAAATATTTCCATTAGTTAAACAACTTCATATTTCTTGGTGTTTCATGGAAAGGAAAGCTGTAGCACTTGGATTCACTAACTTTACCTGAAGGGCAGCAGTCCACTTTGTAGATAGAATGCAAAATAAATCAAGTTTCCATATTGTCTTAAAAAAGCTGAAGGTTTCCTTTCATTTCCTCCATGTACCATTCCTATTTGTTCATTCCCTTATCTTCTCTTTCTCCTACTAAACCGGGTGCTACAATCTCTTGGAATCTTTTAAAGTCACAGAAAATTTGTTTATTCCCTTATCTTCTCTTTCTCCTACTAAACTGGGTGCTACAATCTCTTGGAATCTTTTAAAATCACACAAAAAAATTTGGTTGGAAGGGTCCTTGTCTGGTCTGATCCCCCCACTGAAAGAGGAGGCAACCCCAAAGCTTGACCAACTTCAAAAAATCTGTTTTCTCTGGCTGCCTCTCTGCTGCTCTGATTTCCACTGATCCCATCTATTGTTTCTGTAAATGCTAATGCAAGATGAAGGAGCTGTAGCTGTTTTGGCATTAACTAGACCTGCTGTAAGCACAGCTCCTGAGTGTTTAGTTTTGCTCTGTGCCTCAGTGTGTAGGTGGTGAGTTCTGAGGAGCTTCTGGGAGCACAGACTCGTGTCCAGCCCCACCACTGTGGACAAAATACACCATGGAGATATTGAAATTCATACTCAACCCAAGCATTACAAAACAAGACAGCTCAGAAAAACAGAGAAACAAACCATGTCAGGACAGAGCAACGCAGCTCTGGCTGTCAGTGGTGACACCAGGCAGAAACCATGGGAGTGGCAGTGAAGACACTTCAGGCTCTGTGATCTCTGGCTGGGTTTGATGGTGTAGCATGAAATGCCTCTATCTGTGTGATGGGAGGAAGATAAGGACGCAGGCAGCTCTCAAAGCATGGCAGCAGCACTGACCTGGTGGCTTTTTTGCCAGGGTCAGATGTTTGTCAGAGTTAGGGGACCTCCAGCCAGCTGTGTGGGGAGCCAGAGGCAGAGCAGAGCTGCAGCACAAACCATCAAGAGTTGCACTCCCAAACGCCTGTGCTCTGGACAAAGTTGTGTTTTCTCTTCAGTGTGACAGAATCTCGGGGGAAAACAATCAGGAAGCAAGAGTTTAGTCATAGTGGAGCTGAGAAACAGTGCTAGGCTTTCCCCACAGATCAAACTGCTGGACATGCAGGGGGTTTGGCTGATGCTCAGTATTCCTGTCCAGGTGTAGATTCCAAAGGCTGGGAATGCCTTTGGGCTCACAGGTACAGGTGTGAGACTGCAGCACCCAGCAGCTTCTCTGCCTGTGCCCTCCTGGGCAGGAGCTCTGAGCTCCACCACAGTGCACCCCTTCCAGGCTTCTGGAACAATCTTCTTGGCTTTCCCCTCATGTGCTTTTTAACAATTTTCTTCCCATATAGCAGTCCTTTCTAAATTTTTTTGGCTAATTTTTTTTGTCCAGAACAGTTGTGAAAGCCTATTTCTAGTCCCATGTACCCAAGATTGTAGAAAGATATAAAGAGAAAACATTTATTCTTCTTCCCTTATTTAAGTACGTGAGATCCTTTCAACATGACAGAACTTTTTTTTTTAACCCTGCTCTGGTGCAAAAGACTTTGAGTTTCTGTTAGATGACTTCAGCTTCATCAGGCTAAAAAATGTTTGTGTGTTGATTAGGGTTTATTTTTATTTTTCATTTTGGCTTTCACCCATGATATGCAACACAGAGTTTTACTCATCTTCTCTTACATGGAGCTCTTTAATCTCCTTTGGGGACAGCTTGCAGCTGCTCTTTATCCCAGACATCACGGTATTTCTTCATGAGTGCTCTGCATTGCCATCCAGTCAAAGGTGCTATTGCTGCTGCTGGTTTTATACTATTCTTAAGCAGGCTAATCTTGTTTATAATTTGTATTTGGGGACACAACTTATTTCTTCATCAAATGCTTTTGGTTTGGAAGTTCTGCAAGGCCTTACTGTCGCTGGGCACTCCTTTTGGAAGGGCTGCTTTGCTGAGCCTAGCTGTAATAACTTTTTTTGTTAGGAGTTTTTACACTGCAGGCTGCTGTGATTGATGAATGCAGCCTTGCCCTTCAGTGCCCAGCCAGCCTCGCCTGGCAGTGCTCACCAGGCTGCCCAAATGACCAACCCTCACAACTTCATTTACTCCTCCTGATGCCTCAAGGTTTAGCTTTCAGATTTTTCAGATGCTGAGCTGCCCAGCTGTGGAGTTTTGAGCTTCATGTTCAGTGTCAGTGAGCTCTCTTCACACAGCAGGCAGACAGAACAATTCCTTCTCCAGCTTGGTACCAAGGACAATCACTACAAGTTTCAGGCCCAGAAGCAGAGACAACGCTGGGCTGGAGAGAGAAAACAAGGATGGGACTCCATATTCCTTAATTAACTTCCTTAATTAATTCCTTAATTAACTTCCATAACCTGAAGCTGTAATTGGACAATGAGCCCCGATATGCAGCTGGACCAAAACTTATAAAAATGTGAGGCCTTGTGAGCAGTTGTGCATTTTGTGACCATTTTTGGTCCATCCTGGGTGCAGCCCAGGCTCCTTTACTGCCCAAGGTGTGTCCTTGGAGGCCTTTCAATAAATCCCTGCTTTATTCTTAGCTCTGTCCAGTCTCTGCTGCAGGCATCACAGTCTCTGGAATAATCCCACCACACCCATCAGCATCCTCTGTCCTTTCCTGAGCTTCTATCCTCACTTTCTCTGGGGTGTTACGTTACTTCAGAGCTGTGTCTGTCTGTCTGAATTTCAGATATTCTTACAAATGGAGGCTGATTATTCCAGAGCTTTCTCCACAGTGCTGTATTGTTCATAAACCCACCTCATCTGCAGGTCCTGAACCCTTTCTGATTGTGGTTTCCTCATGATGGTGCTTCTGGGTTTCAGGCTCTGCCCTTCTCACCCCCTCCTTCTACTGCCCAGGCAGTGGTGGAAGACTTGTTTTCAGAAGCAATTTGAAGTTACATAATCTCTATAATAAATAAAGTTATATAATTATTATATAATTATATAATAATAAAGTTATATATAAGTTAAAGATATCATATTTCAAGTAATAAAATATTCATTTGCTCCCACCGACATTTTAAAACACATTAAAGAAGCATCCATACTGACACCCCCATTTGTTAAAACTGGTGTTTAGAAAACTCCCATCTGGATCATCTTTACTCTGATGGCTTCTCTTCAAGCTCTGAGAGCGATGGCTCACCTGTGTGAAGTGAAAATGCTGTGTTTTGAAACAGATTGTGATGGTGAAAATTTGATTTGAAAGCGTAAAATTGTCGTTGGAATACTCCAGATGGCTGCTGATGTTAAATAAAGCACTACTGCCCTGAAACAGAGAGTCTTGCTCTTTGAGGGTGACAGATGCCTCAGAAAGTTGTTACTTGGCACACTTTGGTAAATATTAAAGAGATAATCTTGGGTGAAACCAGGAATTTTGTTGATAGAAATACCTCACAAAGTACAGAAGAAAATTCATCACTGCAGAGTGGAGTTCTCTAGAAGGAAAACACTTCTTTAGGAATTCTTAACAAACAAAAGAAAAAGCTCATTAAAACAGCTGACCTAACTGTCTTGCAAAATCCAGGGAGACTTTAGGAGGAATGTATTTTCTTGCTGATGTTTGTGTGATGGAATCAGCCCTGCCCACTCTGAGGGAAACACAGACAAGTTGCTTGCAGGTGTGAGGAAGAAAATTGAGAATTCTGTGTTGCCAGGTACAAATGTAACTTTGCCACAGAGTGCCCTGGGGAGAACAATTGGTGCAGGAAGCTCTAAGCAGTAACAGAGGCCACAAAGTTGCTGGAACTTGTTATTTTTTGAGATATTTCAAGTTGTTCAATGAGGATAAGGAAGTTTTTGGTTCCCAGAACGTTTCCTCTGTGTTGAAGCCCTTCTGTGAGGGAAGAAGCGGCAATGTTAGAGAGGACTCAGAGCCTTGTTTTCCTGGCAGGCTTGAAATGTTAGAAAATAAGAGTAAGCTGAGTACTTCTGCCAGGAAAAAGAAGATAAATATCAAAACTGAGTCAGAAAGGATCCTCTATGCCACATCCAAAGCCACATTGCAGAGCTGAACCGAAGGTAACCCAAGTGCACACTTGGAACCTCACTAAGGTTGGCTGGCAGTGAGGCAGAGCTCAGCTTTTGGCTTTCTGATGTCTGCAAGCCCATTCTCTTGTTAAGAGCTGCAGAAATAACTCCCTGACTTGGAGGATGATGGTGGCTTTTAGGTTCCCAAGAGACAGAAGGTGAAAGCAGGCTCAGAATGAAGAGTTTTCCTGCACAGATCCCTTTCCGTGGCTGACACAAAGGAAGCCACAGGCACAGATGTGAGTGTGGCTCCCTGTTCATGTCCAGCCCCACTGCCATCTCTGAGAGAGTGAATACTCACCAGGAAACAAGTGGAAAAGCACAAAATCCCTTTTCTGAGTGTGCTGGAATGGGCTGTGCTCCTCAAGGCTGAGACAGGATCACAGGTGGAGGAGAGTGTATTTCATTCCAATGGCCAGCAAATACCTGCTTGCAAATGTTGATCCTTCCCAGAAGATTTGGTTCTTTGCTCTCAACAACATGAGGTTCAAATTTCAGTTTTACCTGTAGTGAAGCTGAGCTACAGAAAATTTCACAGCTGAAGGCTAAGCAGCCTGGGAAGAATAAGATCTAAACCCACAGTTGCTGCTCTTCTTTCTAAGCCAAACTGAATCTGACTCTGTCCTACATACATATAAAAATATTATAGCATTAGGTTTATCTAAAGACTTCAGCAAATGCAGCCACGAATCCTGAAAAGCTGAAAACATGGAAAGGCTGCAGCTGAAAGTCCTACAGCCTTGGAGAAAAGTTGCATTTAGGAGAAGGAAATATGTGTGGCATATTTATTCAAGAATTGCAGTAGTTTAAGGACCCTTTTGTAGAGATGGAGGGGCATTTGAGTTGGTTCTGCTCTGTGGGATCAAGTGACTTTGTGTCCTCTCTCACAAGACATGTATTTTTTGTTTGCCTTTTGTCTGAAAGGTGACTCTTTTTGAGAACATTCACTGCCCCTCAGTTGGGCAGGTTTTGTCCAGAGAGCAGAAAAGTAGCTGAAATGTCAGTTTTCTTTAAGAGTTCATTTTTCTCCATCCCATTTATTGTGGACAAGAAGTTGTAGACTCAATAAAGCCATCCACAGGAGGGAATATCGTGTCATATTCATGATGAGCAGAGCAAAGTGCGAGTGTGGCATCGTTACTGATGAAAAACTCAGTTTTAATGACAAGAAATGATGCTCTGTACTGACCCTAGAAAATAGAATCCACTGGGATGGATACACAAATACTTGTGTGAGTCATGCTAAAGGAAGGTTCTGCCTCTCAGGGAAACAATGAAGCTCATTCTTAGAAAGGAGGAAAGAAATGTCTTTCAATTGACAAAGCTGACTCAGACAATGACTGTGCATTAAAGCACGTTCATCCAACGTGCCACTGGTGTCTGCCACCTCAGCTCTGCAGGGAGATGTAGGAGCCCAGAAATGCAGAGACATCTCTCTGTCTGCTCAGTTCTTTAAAAAATACATCAGTCATATATAATATTGACAGAAAGGCTTCCAAATATCCCTGAGCGAGCCAAAATTTGTAAGAAATTAAATAGAAAGTAGAGAAATGTTTAATTTATCACTGAGGTGAAAATACAGATTTTAAGAGGGTTTCACACATGGAGTAAAGATGGAGGAAAAAGGGTGTAGTTTTTAATCCTTCTGCTTCCTTCTTCTCCATGCTTCTGCAGTTTTTAGAAGCACAAAGAATGATTGGTTTAGAATTAGTCACACTTTTAATTACGTGAGTAGATACAGAAAACCTATTTGTTGAGATATAATAACAATACACCTGTCTGTAGTTAATGGGGTAAAAATTGGTATAAAGGTGAAAAGACTGCGTGGTTTGGGGCCATTTTGTATCATCAGAAGGAAATGAGCCAGGCTGTGGTGATTTAGGCTTGTGCAGCCAGCCTGGTTTCTGTAAGGATCCTTCAATAAACACCAGAAAGCAGAATCTAATGAGCCCAAGAGTTTTCTTTGAATCATAAAGACTGAGATAAATGGGACTCCCCACGAGGGAGGATCCCTGGGGAATTCAGCCCAAAGGAGGCTGAGAGAAACCAGAGAAAAGTTACAGGGAGAGAGAGCTGCTGAGCCATTTCTGGAAGATTAATAACATTTCTGCTATGGAGGATGCTGCAATGCATCTCACCCTGAAGACATTCCTGCTAGAAAAAAATAAATAAATCTAATCTGTACCCCTTATTCCTAGTGAAGTTTTATAAAAAAATACTTCTTGGTTAATGATGTCTAATTGTACAGATAAGACTACATGAGGAGTGGGAATGTTTCAATAGACTTGTATCTTCCATTTAATTTTTCTTTCCAAACGAAGAATTCGGAGTAGTAGCTGCTCCAACATCAAAGTCACTACTTTACTACTTTACTTCCTGAATATTAATATTGGAACATGGATTTTCACAATTCTGCTTGCACTGATTTCCTGGCAGGTTTGAGTTCTGAAAGATGAAAAAGAATTGGTGTGTTGATTTCAGGAGATACCTTTTCTGTTTGTAAGAAGCACAGAGTTTTTCTTGCACCAGAACTTGGTCTGGGGCTTTGATTTTACAATTCTATTATGTTGAGGTGATTTAGTGTTTTGTTCAAGTTCAGAGATTGAACTTGATGACCTTGATCCAGCTCAGGATATGCTATGATGCTGCCATGATTTTGTTTTGAAAAGTGGCTAGTGGAGCAGATCCTAGAGAACAGAAGTGAAATTATTCCTGATCTCAGGTCACACAGGAAAAAAATTCAATCCCAGAGCCATGAGGGAACAAATATTCTTGAGCATTCTCTCTGCACAGCTTCAATCACCAGCAGTGTCATGCTGAGCGAGAGGAGCAGCTCCTGAGCCTGGATTTCTGTCAGGAAACATCACTTCACACAGAATTTTCTTCAATCCTTCCCATTCTGCAATCTCCAAGTTTCAGTTTTCTCTATTGACCAGGGTTAGCACAGACTGGAGTCTCTGCTGCTTTTTATTCATTGCATTTGTGTGTTAAAGGTAAAGCTGGCAAAGTAAAAGCCAGCTTTGTATCACTCACAGATCTGATCTTGTGCTGCCTGAAAACAAACAGGATCTTTGTGTGTGGGAACAGCCACATCCTGATCTTCACCATGAGCAACTGAGTGCCCCATTTTACCTAGAACTGGAGCAGCTGGTATGAACAGGAGGAGGAAAAGAAATAAAGAATGGTGTGTCTCAATAGGGCTTAGCCTAACTTGAGCCTAGAAGGAAAGGAACCAGGTGAACCCTGCAAGGAAAGGAACCAGGTGAACCCTGCAAGGAAAGGAACCAGGTGAACCCTGCAAGGAAAGGAACCAGCTCAACCCTGCTTAATTTTTTCTACAGGGCTGACAGGGAGGGGAAAAAAAAGTTTAGGATGGATGTTACGTAGCTACAAAAAGTTTGCAAAAATTCTCACACCCTGAGAGTCAATTTAAATTTTGGACTTGTCAGCAAGAAAAGTTGGCCTCCAAAATCTTCCTGTGTTTCATTGCTAACCTGAGGGCCCCTGTGTGTGCCACAGCCACACGGGCCAGAGGAATCAGGGAGCAAATGGTGGGAGCCAGGGGAGCTCTCCCTGGAAAGGAACGTGCAGGAGGAAGCTGCCTTGCTTGTTGGAAATAGGATTCACAAAATCTGCTCCAAGACAATGGACATGGTGAGAAATGTCTGAGGCACACAAATCACTTCTCCCTTCTGGCAATACTTGTGAAGGAGGATGGTGAGCAGAAACACGCACAGAGCACAGGGAACAGCAGGGTTTGTTCTTGAAATAAATCCCTCTGCCTTTGTTTTCCAGTTTGTAATGCTGGATGATCACCCATTTGGAATGAAGTTATTTAATCATAAAGGTTATTATTCTAAAAATGTTTTAAATTTTTCTGGAATTTTTACCTTTTTATGAAGCATCGTGGCTCTAGTGCTGATTTTCCTAGAATTAGAATCCCTTCCTTAAGCCACCTGGGGGACATCAGTTATCTGAAACTTCCATATGGCACACTCCTATGCATTCCAGAAAGTTCTTTTCCCCTTGCTCTTCTGAAAATGTTGACAATTTTGACTTTGAGAGAAATGCTTAGCTATTACTCATCAGTTTTGAGACTTGTGATAAAAAGCTGATGGGATTGTTTGATCTCAACGTGAGAGCACCATCTAGAGTCAAATAACATCAACTGTAGCATAAACCCACAATCCCCTAAGAAATGACATTTTCTTTCAGAATAAATATTGTATTAAACAGAAATACACCTAATTAAAAAACACTCTCAGACAATTACAATGCTGTTTGAGATTTGCAATTAGCCAACTACCTACACCTACCCAGCCCAGAGGAAAGGTCATTTCAGCCTGGTCCTAGGTCCATCCACACCAGCTGTAAATGACTGCCTCAAGCCACACTGGCATCAATAAGAACATCTGCAGAGAGCTTTTCTTTTTTTTGGCTCGTGTCCCTTCATCATGCCTCTTTTATTAAGAATTGCTTTTATTAAGCAGCTGGATTATTTAATTTGGCTTTAATTGTTTTTGCAGCTTCACCTAGCTCTGCAGAGATGCCTTAGATTAACATTTTACGGCATTACAGTCTCCTTTATAAATTCAGTGTATTCCCACTGATACTGATCCAGCAATTCTCAGTGGTTATGAAGGTTCCTCTAAACCAAGGGGATGAATTATTGAGCCTCTTGTTTCCATTCTCTGCGATGTCAGTATCTCCTTTTCTGCCATCACAAAGTAATGTTGCAATCCTAAGGTAGGAAAGGTCTTAACTTGATTATTAAAGTGCTTCTTACCCTTTGTACTTCTGGAGCTTCCTAAGTGTTTGCTAAGGAGGACAAGATCTAAGTGGTCATGGATTTCTTTTCCTTTTAGGTTTTATGCCTGGAAATCGTGTCAGCTGCCCACAGCACCTGCAGAGGATTGAAGATGTAGCTCAATGCGTGGTTCAGCTGGATTTAACTTCCCGTGCTAGGAAATCACCTGTCAAAACATCACAAAATGCACTTTTGCCTGCTCCTTGTAACTCCAGCAGAGAGCAAAACCACCTTTGAATGTTGCAGGGGATTTAAGGCTTTCCCAGGACGGCAGATGAAATTTCCTTGAAGGATAATTCCAGGTTTGAAGGATAATTTCAGGTCTAATGGTACCAGGAGATCACTGAAACCAAGGACTTCCAGCCCCCGAGGGGAGCCCAGGGGACAGGTTGTCCTGTTTCTGTAGGGACAGAACAGGGGGAAATGGCTTCAAACTGAAAGAGAGTAGTTTAGATTAGATATTAAAAAGGAATTCCTTCCTGTGAGGGTGGGGAGGCCCTGGCACTGTTGCCCAGAGAAGTTTCCCCGTCCCTGGAAATGTTCCAGGCCAGGCTGGATGGGGCTCTGAACAAACTGCTCTGGTGGAAGGCATCCCTGCCCATGGGGGTGGAACTGGATGGTTTTTAAGGTCCCTGCCAACCCAGGACATTCTATGATTTTTCTAATATCCTTGAGGGTATTGTGGCTCTCCACAGGGAAATCAAGATAAAAGTTTGGTGTGGTTTAACCCCAAGCAGCAGCCCAGCCCCACAGAGCTCCTTCCTCACCAGTGGGATCAGGGGGGGAGGAAAAATCAGAAGGGTAAAAGCTACAAAACTCATGGGCTGAGATAAGGACAGTGTAATGGGGAAATCAAAAGCCACAGGCACAGAAGGAAAGGAAGAAATGGAATGAATTCCCTGCTTCCCAAGGGCAGGCAGGAGTTCAGCCTTCTCCAGGAGAGCAGGGCCCCATCACAGGTGAGGTTTGGGAAGACAAACACCACCACCCCAAATGTCCCCCTTTTCCTCCTCCTTCCCCACAGTTTCTGTGACATCCCCTGCTCTGGAATGTCCCTTTGGTCACTTGGGGTCACCTGTCCTGGCTGTGTCCCCTCCCACCCTCCCAGGCACCCCCAGCTCCCTCTCCAGCGTGGCTTTACCAAAAGCAGAGAAGGCCTTGGCTCTGTGCAACAACAAAAACATCTCTGTGTTATCAACCCTGTGTCCAGCACAAACACAAACACAGCCCCACTGCAAAGAAAATTAACTCTAACCCAGCCCAAACCAGCACAAAGACATGCAACTAAAATTGTATTCTCATGCCTTGGGTTTTAGGGGATGGTTTTTATACTGGAACCAAGGAGGAACTAAGCAGAAGGTGGGAAAATTACTTTATCACAGATCAGTGCCTCTCAAGCCTTCTACATTGGATCAAATGATATAACTCAAGTCCTAAGAAAGCAGAAGGAAAACATTTTCAAAAGCTTGTTAATTGTGTGCTTTAAAAGCATTAGAAGTTATATTTTCACAGAAACCACATGCCAGCTCTGAATTAGGAACAGTTTGGCACAGTTTGTTTTCAGACTGGACAGATGTTTGGAGAAAGCTGATTTCTGAGGTTAAGACTTTATTACTGCATCAGAATACTGATATAAGTGCTGTTGTGTAAGGTACTGTGTGAGTCACTACCACTACTTCGTGCTTCTTATATCTGATTTCTCTCAAATACTTACATTTCTTTTTTCATATAAGCCCAGTTTCTGCTAGGTTTTTCTGTCCAGGAATCTGTCAGTCTTTGCAGCTGATTAGAAATACACATCTGCCCTGTCCATGCAGCTCAGTATTTGTGGTAGTGACCTAGCTGGGAGGAGAAGTCAACAGGAAGGTGGGAACATCCTAAAGCATTCTTTCCAAATCTGTAGGAGTTCACCTGTCAACCCTTCAATTGAACAAGAAATTAGCAATATCACAGTGCAGATCGAGCCTTTGTGCAAGCACAGCTCATTCAGTTCCTCAGGATTGCAGCAGTGACCTCAGCCCAGTTTCTCTTCGTTGTCACAGCCCCTGTGGAAAGGTTCTGTCACACCTGGGCTGCACCAAAAGCAGCGTGGGCAGCTCTTGTGAGCGAGGTGATGCCTCTCTGGTGACACCCCAGCTGCCCTGGAGGGACATGGGCTGCTGCAGCCAGCCCAGACAGAGGTGATCAGAGAGATGGAGCACCTCTCCTGCCGGGAAAGGCTGAGAAAATTGGGGATGTTCAGCCTGGAGAAGGCTTTGGGGTGATGTCCTCCCAGCCTGACTGTCCCTGAAGGGAGCCTGCTTCAAAGGTGGAGAAAGAGTATTAACAGGAGGACACAGGGAAATGGCTTCAGAGTGGAAAAGGGCAGGTTTAAATTGGATATTAGGAAGGTCCATATTATATAGGCCATTATATAGGCCCACCTTCCTGGGAGGGTGGGCACAGAAGCTGTGGCTGTCCCTGGATCTCTGGCAGTGTCCATGGTCAGGCTGGATGGGGCTCTGAGCAACCTGGCACAGTGGAAAGTGTCACTGTCCTTGGCTGGGCTCCTGGATTAGAGACCTTTAAAAGTCCCTTCCGACCCAATCCACACTATGATTCTGTAAACCTGTATTCTGAATTATTTAAATAGAAAATTGTTCCATTATCTATGTTTTATTTCCTTAGGAAGAGGAGTTTTGGCTGTTTTCTTCTCACAAATGTGAGAGATTTGTCTCTCAATGACATTGATAAGGAATCCAGTATTACTGGTTTCAGCAGCAGAAGCAAACCCACTCACTGCCGGTCCCCTGTGCCCAGGAGAGGGCAGCAGTAATAGAAAAAGATCTTTCTAATATATTCAAGAACTGAAGAATATCCGTGTAATGCTGATAAGCAATTTCCCCTCGAGTTTCTTACCATTCTTTCACATTTCCCCAGCAAGTAAACCCCTATCCTTGCTGGCAGTACGTGGGACTCCTGTAATTTTTATTGTGGATGTCCTCAAAAGAAACAATCATAGAAAAGAAGGTCCTCAGGCCAAACATCAATTAAACCCTAAGTTCCAGAACTTATCCCTGTAAGAGTTAGAGGAAGTCCCTCAGAAAATGGCCTCTCTAAAATGTCACCAGCTCTTCAGGGACACAATTTACAGGCCTTTTTTTAAATTTAAACTTGTGTGGTTTTGAACAAAACGGGAGCCTGTTGATGCCATCAATACCCTCCCATATCAGGATATCAGGACTGCAGGATTTCATACAGAACTTCCTTTGCCCAGGCTGATGCTGTGCATCCCTGCCTCTACAGCATTTAAAGAGCTGTCTTTGCTAGGGAATGCCTGCCTGCCTCTCAGGACAGAAAGCTGGGAATTTGTTCTGGAGGCCAGATTCTCCTTCTGAGGTCACTGGCACAGAGAACATTTCCCAGCAAGAACTGCTTGTGGGAGCAGTGCTCTCACAGGAACCTCACACCAGAGCCTGGGCTTTTGAAACTGTGCCAATAAAAAGCACCCCGACACCCTGGCAGTCTGCTTTCCAGAAGCACCCAGGAAAATTTGCTCCAAGGAATTTACACCAAAAGGAGACACTGCCACTGAACTCTTGGAAGTGTTGTCACAGTTGTTTTGGGTCAGCAGACTGAATTATTCAACGTTTTGTGTGCTTTGTGCATAGACTGAGCAAGGAGAGGCATTTTAAAGGGCTGCTTCTCCTTGTTGCGTGTGCAATTTGGTGTGACAAACTCAAACGCCTCCTCCCGCATAATCTTTGGGACTTTTGCTTTGTTTTTCTGGTTCTGAGACAGATATCTGGAGAAATCAATTAGATGTACAGATGTAATGATAAGATGAGGCAAGAAAAGTGCAAGTTAGGCAAAAAATGACCTTTGTGATACCTCCATCTCAGCAGATCCGCCCTTGATTGCAGATATTCACAACTAATGGCATCATTTTAATTATAATGGAACACTTGTTGTTGAGATGCTGCAAACGCATCAGATTTTCAAAAGCTTTTGTATTTGAATGCTTTGCCAGTGCCTGCTGAAACTCCTTGAGCTGCAATAATTTTCTGTGAAACTTGCCAAAGCCAACTTACAGCCAAAGTAATGTATGATAAAAACTCTAAATGAGGTGAAACACATTGATGGAAAAGCTATTTAAATGTACGAGTGATCTTTGCATAAATACTTTCACATAAATATTTTTTTCCATGTCTGGATTCCTTTTCTGATGAAAAGAGAAAGTCAGGGGCCAAAATCCTTGTGGGAAACTCATGCACTGGTGGATGATATCTCTTGACATGTGATATTCTTAGGAACACAGAATTTCTGTATCAGGTCATCCTCAAGATCCATCTTCTCTATCTGCCAGTTTTTAGCATGTTCAAATAATTCTGAGAGATGAGTGAGGCAGGAACTTCTTTGTTTATGTTGGTTATTCTTCCAGTGGTTTCCATTTTAATTATTCAGGCAACCAATGTACCTAAATAAATCTTAATGATGTATAATATATTAGATTGTGTTGTATAATATATTAGATCAGCTTTTTTCAAAGAGTGACACAACCTGCTCACTGTCCCCTGGAACAGAGGCTATTTCTAGCCAATGTTCTGCTTAGTGTAAACAAAACTAAATACTGAAGATCCTCTACCTACCTTACATAACTTGTTTCTTTCTCTGGTTACTGCATCACTTGGTTTATAATTAATTTGAAATGCCTAGTTCAATTTCCTTTGCACAGCTAGAACTTTATTATTTTCAACCTTTTCATCTTTAAGCATGATGATTGCTTTATTTTCCCCCTTGCTTTTTATTTTTCACTGGAAGCTGCTGTGTAATGACCTCAGCCTGGAATCCTTTAAAAAACCAATAATTGCTTCAGAGACACGATGGAGACTGATCTGAGTTGTTTGCACACATTTCACATGTTTTTTTTTTTTTCCCTTTGCTTCAAGAAGGATGAGCCCAGAAATGGCAGGTCAAAGATTTTCAGTGTTCCTGTGCAATCACAGCTTGAGCTGGACCTGTGCAAGATAATTCACCTTGCAGCAGTAGTGGCTGGGCAAGGAGTGGCAAGAAAGAGCTCTGCTGCTTGAAGTTTGGGAGATTCTGACTAAGGGAAAAAGAAAAAATGTTTCCCTCAAAGGTCATTAAGCAGCTTGCCCAGAGAGCTTCCAGGGTTTTTCTCTTTGCAGATTTTTAAGACCCAGCTGAATGGAGCATGTTGGGTCTGAATTAATTGTCGAGCCTGCTTTGAGCAGGCACTTGTGCTCCAGGACATCTGAGTATTTAAGTGTTTCTGTGAAACTTGAGATAGCTGAAAGCCTCCTCTTGTAAAGATGTTACATGGACTGTGATCTCTTCTGAACACTGATGGATTTGAAATGCCCTTTACATTCTCTTATGGTCTGTACTCAGGAAAAAAAAAAAAAGAAAAATGTGAGATATTTCTGTGGAAATGCAAAATATTGATGTGATGTCATCACCTAGTTAGTCTAACGCTATTTACAATGCAGGCACAGAAGCTGAGCTAACACCTGTGTCTCACCATCACAGGAGGAGCAGGATGTGAGCAAATGCCTGTGACAAAGTATTTATCATACTTGTGCAGTGAGATAGCACAGAGAAGTGTTTTATTACATGGAGGTGGGATTGGCACCAGAAAGAACAGCTGTCAGTGTGAGACTCTCCAGAAATCCAAAAAATGACAATCATTCCAATCAGTGTTCAGTTTTGCAAGGAGCTTTTACATCATGCTTCAAAAGAGCAGAGTTTTAAAAGAAGCAGAACAATATTCATGTTTCTTCAGAAGTTTGGGATGTAGTGTGCCATAGGGCTGATTATAAATCAGGAATAAAAATCCCAGAGAGAGCCTCTACAGAGGTGGATAAAATAGTGAAGGCTGATGGGAAGAACTTAAGTGTGTCTGGATAGAACAAAACATAGACACACATAAAGTGAAAGCCTAGAAACACCCAAAAAGCTTAAAAATCCAGGCTGCAAATTTGGTGTAACTCCTGTGTGAGTACAGGGAAGATGAGATGAGGCTGCAGCCCTGGCACAGAGGGAAATCTGTGCCTCTTGCAGGGTCAGACCCCTCGTGCCCAGAGCTGGCACATGTTCCAGAACAGAGCAGCTTTTCCTGCTGGTGTTTGATGAGAATTCCCACCAGCAGGAGCTCTGCTGTGGCATTAGTGCTAGCACAGCTGTAGGACACCCTTCCCAGAAGGATTCTAAGTTCTCTAGGTGTTCCCTCAGTGTGATGAGGTGTATTTGAGCATATCCACAGATCTGTCCATTCCAATGCACTCTTTACATTAATTGTAAATTAATTTTTGTCAACTCCGAACAGGAGTTTGGAGATTTGTCATCTCCTCTCTTTACATTAATCGGGGTGCTGGGCCACAGTGACTGCTCAGCCTGAGGAGGCAGAAACTGGACAAACATTTGCAGGCATTAAGGACTCCTGGGATATTCTCCTTGCAAGTACTTCCAACACACAGCTCCACTGTAGAAGGCCCTAAGAGATTTAGAGAGTTAGAATTTGATCCAAGAGCAGCTTTTTCACTCAGCATACTCCAGCTCCAATGCCTCCTTTAAGGACAGATTTCAGAGCTCCAGGATGAAATCTTCCTTTTAAGCATATGATAAATATACTTAAGTATATTATATATACTTACATGATATATATACTTTTAAGTATATTGCTAAACACTAAGGGTTTCCAGAGGAAAAAAACACTTCTCTGGCTTCTCTTGCAACCTTCAGTTCAAGGCCAGCCTTGCAAATGTGCACAATTCTGTTTGAATATTTGCTCCCCCTCATAGAACTCAACCATCCTAGTGCATCAAAAATATGTCTTTTGACCCTACCCAGCTGCACTTTAGAGTCAGTCTGATCTTTCAGACCTGCTGCTCTTTCTAAATGTTCTTCCATCAATATCTGCAGCCCGGGCCCAAATCCTCAGGTGCTGAAAATCAGCATTTGCTCCTTTGAGCTGGTGTCAAGGCAACAGCTGCTCCAGCAAGTGCTGAGTGTAAACCAGAGGGATGCACTAATTTTAAAGTGGTGTGCAAAGAACCCAATTTGCAGAGTGAATGAGGATGTTTAGAGAACAGAGTTATGTAATTCATCTATTTTGGGGATTAGCCATCCCCGAAGTTCTGAAAAAGGTAACTGGGTTGGGCTATTTATAGTTCCTGTTACAGTACAGATGCCAGCACAGAGCAGCATTCAGCTCAAACCACCTTCTCTGTGCTCCAGGTGAATTTATACACCACAAATGTCTCCAGATCTCTGAGATCCAGCGAGATTCAGGGCTCCAGGATGCGCTCCCACCTCAGCATCTGTTGGCACATTAGGATGCCCTATTTCCCACCAGCTTCTGACCATGCCTTGGGTTTTCAGGACATTTGTATGAGATGTACACAGAGATTCTTTTTAGGATTCCCGATGTAGGAAAGAGGAGAAGGGGCGCTAATCTTGGGAAAACTAATGCAGCAATTGCCTAATTTCAGTTATCCTGCTCTGTAATTTCACAAGTCTGTAGGGAAGATGGCTTGGGATCCTTCCTTCCCACCCTTCTCTGTTTCTAAGATGCATTTGTGGGATCACTGTGAAAACATGAAGCCCATTGTTACTGCTACAGGATGATAATTGTGCAGAATTAATAAAAAACCATAATCTGTACTCAGAGTTCTCAGTCTTGAAGTCAAAACTGTGCAGCTTGAAAGAAGAGAAAGAACAGTTTGTAGGAGGATTGTATAGGCTTGGACTGCTTCTTATGGATTCTGCTTTTTAGATAAAAATATTTGTGTATATACAATAATTGTTATCTTTTCTTAAATGTTGAGAACCAGCCATTTGTTTGGGTAGTGGGCAGTGAGAAGAGGGCAGAGGAGATAATAGGAGGAAAGTTATCTGGGCAATGGTGAATGATCTGTTCCTAAGAAAGGTTTACACACAAAAAACTAATTTAAGGACTGGATTCTATAGAGTTGTCCATTTTAATATTGACTAGGGAGCATGGAAAATGAAGTGATTGCTTGGGCAGAATTGGTTAATTCTTCCCCTCACTAATCTATCCCATGAGACAGGGAGATCACAGTGTGGAAACAAAGAAAATGAGAAATACAGGGTTAGGTCCTCAATTTCTCATCATTCCAGTTTGTCATTCATGCCCAGTACAAGCTAAGCAAATTTTGATTTTTTTACCTAGTCCAAACTGCAGAGATTAAAATGACAATGTGCAGTGCATGCAAGAGGTGATCTAGGCCTTTTATAAAAAGCAGAGAAAATGAAGAGCCTGAATCTTGTATGGAAGGAGACTATGAATAGATTTCAGTGGAGGCTAAGCAAAGAAAAACCAGTTAAAGATGAAAAATATTAAATTGAGAAAGTCTGTATAGCATTCATATAAGGTGCTACTTGTTGAACTAGATTGTGAGAATTACTATTAGATTTTCATGTTAGTAATGATATTTCAGGAGATGTTAGGAGAAAAACTTAGTTTTGAGAAAATTTCTGACCAACGCAAAGATTTAAAAAGTATATATATAATTAAAACAATATGCATGGATTTGAAATGAGGAAAATGGTTAGTTCAAGAATTTCATTTTGACAAATATTAATAGTCCAGCCAATAATTTAATGAGAAGGTTGTATTAAATGAAGCAGGGAAAGTACAGAAAAAGTGCTATCCCTCTAGAAAATAATATAAATATATGTAAAAATACATTAGCAGATTATAGTGAAGACACTTCAGGTCAAAATATATATCTATGGAGTTAATCTTTGATAAGCATTTACCTAGAAATTTTCATTTAAAGGGGTTTATTTCTGAGACAAGGTCCTTAATACATAACATAAAGCATTTTATTTGCTGTAGTTTATAGCTTCAAATAATGAAAAGCTTTTTATTGAATACAATGTATTTTTCATTCTTAGTGTCACCATTATTAGAGGGTTTACACAGCACACAGCAGGGGATTTTCTTTCAAAACCCAAACTGATTTATGCCAGTTCTGTATGTTTATGAGTCTTTCAGCAGACTGTGGGCTAAGATTTTTTTCAGGATAGTCGCTGGATTGCAGGAAAGGTCTGCAATGTCACCCTTCTTTTGTGAATTGCACTCCTCATTCCCATGAGATTTCATCAGGCTCCAGACTTGCTTGGCTGCTATCTGCTCATCTGCAGTGGCTGCAAAAAATGTGGGAATATGAACTTGAGATATCTTTTCAGGAGAAAGGATAGAAAAATACGTGGCTACCTGCATAAAACCTGCAGTCCTTCCCTGTTTTGTCCTGTGTCATCCTCGGTCTTCGTAGATCTTTTATGCAGAGCTGGCACAATCATTCTTACAGTGGTTTTGGTAGGTCAAACCTGACACTTGCAGCTATCTGCTGTTCCTAATATTTAAATACTCAGCCCTTTTTTTTAGCAGATGTCCTAAATGCTTTTAAAATGTTGATTTCATAGAATGTGCACGTATGTAATTGTGTGTGCAGATTTGTACTGGAGAGAAGCTCCTGAATCCCCAAGTCTTGAGTGCAGTGGTTGAGACTGGCCAAGGAATGGGGGTGCATTTTAGACTCTCCCCTGTTTCAATATTAGATGCATTTCCCTCTGGGATTACTTGTGCTCCAGGAACTGGTGTCCTTGTGTGGCTCGTCAGGGATGCCACCGTGGTTTCAGGGGTGACACCAAAGAACCCGAGCCCTGGTTAGAGCTCCAAGTGCCCTGCATGGCACTGGAAGGGAGCAAAGCACTCAGAGCCACCAAAGGCCTGGAAATATTCTGGCCCATTCATGACTGTAGTGTGAGTATGCATATGCATAATCCAGTTTGGTATTATCCCTCAAATCCAATGATCCAGCAGCAGTTTTGAGTTTTGAGTTTCCTATCTACTGGAAAAGGTCATAAAGCACTGTATTGCTCATTATAGCATTGAATTCAGCAGAGCATTGGCAGCGTGGTGTTTCAGTGTCATGAGGGATAATATTTATTAATTACTGACTGTAAAACAACTTACCAGAACTTTAAAATCCAAATCAAAACCTAGGCTTCCACTCACAATTCTATGGATACTTACATATTTAGTGTACAACTCACTGACAGAACTTTAGAAGTGTGCTTGTTGAAACAAGTACATAAAATCTTGAAAATTAACCATGGCTTTTTCTATTGTTCAGGATGCACAACAGCATTTTTGTTACTGACCAGTGAAATATGTGGAGACTCAGAGGTAGCTCTCCCTCATGACTTCCCTTGACAGCCATTTTAGCATTCCTCCAGGCTGCTCTGGGCTGTTTCACCAAGCTTCAGATTCTTCTCATGAGAGAGAGATGAGGTAAGCAGGAGGCTCCATGTGGCCTTCAGAAGAGCCCTGAAATGCTGTGTGACATTCTAGGCAGCCATCACACAGGGTGGCATGCAGAGAGCGAGCACCCGTGCATTCCTGATCCCATCAGCAAGGCCTGCCATGCCCATCATAGGTCAATAGGGAAATTCTGGGATAAGCTGGGCATGGCTGAGTTGCACTGAGGGCAAAAGGAAGTGTCCATTGATTGTGTGTGTTCCATTTTATTATTTAACTCTAGAAATAACCTGGAACACAATTATCATGGCAGTGTTCCGTCCATCTCCCCAGGTAAGCAGGTGAACTTAAAGTCAGGTGAGTGGAACTAGAATCTACCAGCTTCTGCTCTCCCTCTGATCCTTCTCACTGATGTTTGCATTTAATCCATCTTTGCCTAAATGTCCATAGCCCAGAAAAAAGCATCATCTGATGATATTTTCTTTTGAAAGAAAGCAGGGAGATTCAGCAATACTGTGATTCTCAAGATAAAGATTTTATATAACTGGGGAAAAGATATACTGGGAAGCAATTATGCCCAAATGCACAGTTGCCAGTAGCTGCTAAAACTAAATTGTATGAAGCACACTGGACACAAACTGGAAGTGTCACAAGTGATCTGAGAAATCCTCATGTTGTTTTTTATCCATTTGAGAGCTGTCTTAGGGTTGAAGCTTCATCTGGCTGCATGAACCCAAAACCTGCCTGAAGATACCCAACATTGCTTACATCAATTACCAAACATGCTGCTGTGGTATTTGAAAAGCCACAAATCTTGTCAATCAAATGAAGTTCTAAAGAGTTTACTGACTGTCACTTTGGCTCTTCATCGTGTCAAGACAGAAACATTCCTTGGACACATTTAGAAAGTTGCCTCACCGATCATCCAGTGTGTGTCATCAATTACTTTGTTCCCTTTCTCAATGACCTACTGATATTCTTTAAGCAATGGCTGCAGTTAGAAAGCATTTTATCTGGAGCTACCCTCTGGAAAAAGCAATGTGGGAACAGCCTGCTGTTGGAAATAGCACTGCAGGAATCTGACTGCAGCATTGAAGCTTTAAATCTAGAGAATGGAGAGTTCTGTAGGACTATTAACACACCAGATAACATCATTCATTTTTGAAAATGTGCTTTAGTCACTAAACAGTACAATTCTAGAAAGTTTTGTGTCCTTTAACCATATTCCTGTGATGTACCTTAGGATTTGTTTAATTTCAAGATGTGGTATAATATTTTCCCTTGACAAAATTAATAGGATATGCAAAAAAAAAAAAAAAAATAGTTTAAAAAACAATTCAGGAATTTGGCAACATGGTCATCATTCACCTACCTGGCTGTAAAAATCTGTCTCATTGCTTTCCCCTTGTTTTCAGCCCTGGAGTCTGATTACATCCAGTGGCACAAATTGGACGTCAGTGGCACAGCGGCTGCAAACAAAGCAACACGGATTTCTTCATGCCCAATTGGTTCAGGTATCTGTACAATCTATAAGGGAAGGTCAGGGAAGGGGAGGTTACTGGCTGATCAAGAAAAGCTCTTGTCAGAGTAAAACTCTTTGGTTTTTCAGGCTTCTCCTTCATCCTCAGGAGTGCCATGGTGCCTGGTGTCTGCAATGCACAGAGAAGCCTTCCCTGTAATAAACTTTTGAGACTATATCATCATATTTCCATGGAGCATCCTGGGAGTTTAGGTGAAGGTAAAACACCCTAGTCAAGCTTAGATCCAGCCTGAGAAACTTTGCTGTTGTGCATGAAAAGATAGTCCCACATTTGAACTAAAATTTTCAAAATGTTGTTGTATTTCAGCCTAAAAAGGTGCCCATGCTCCATCTTCCAGAGGGGAAGAAATGTCAGTATTGCTACTGGAACATCGACACCAAGAGTTTGCCACCAGTTTCTGAATCAGTTGCCTTTGTCTGGCAGGTACCTGGGACATTTAATGGTTCATATTCTCCTGACTGCTCTTGTTCACTTGTACCCACTGATTCCTGCACTTCTACAGTGTGGAAACTCAGAATCCCTGGGAATTCCCTCTTATTCCAAGAGGAGCAAAAATTGTCTTCCATAGGTCAGGTCTCATTTGAGGCACAAAAAATTCCCTAAGAAGCTGCAGCTCTTTTTCATCCAGACTTTGTTTTTATGGGCCCAGTCTTATACTTACAAAATTTCATGAAATGCCTTTCAATGGAAGAGACAATATTTAGTTTTTCAATCTGTTGTTTCTTTTTTCTGGTAGTGTCTATAAATTTGGGTATTTTTAAGCCTCTTACTGAACAGCAGTTCAGCAGATGTTAGCCCTGGTTTCCTGGGATTGGTTCAGCAGTGCCCAAAAGAGATCTGAATTTTTAAAAGGATGCTTAAGACAGGGGAAAAAATGAATCTGAACATGATTCATCCTCTGACTGAAACACTGAAAGAGCTCAATAGCATTTTCAGCTCCTCATTAAACACTGGATACACTGTGTCCAAAGAAAAGTGTAAACAATTAGAGTATGTGTTAAAAAAAACTACATTCACTTGGTCCATTTTCTGTCATGCCCACGTTTGATATGCCAAGTTTAGCAAACAGGGATGACATTGGATAACTTATTAGCAGCTGTATTTTCAAATAACATAATTTCTGGATGTGAGGGAGAATAATCCAAATCAAGTAAGTTATTTTTTCTGCATATAAAGCCATGCCAATTTTGAGCTGCCATGCAAAATTTCTTTAATTACCATCACAGATGCTATTTGTTTACAAATAATGGTCACACATTAATTATTTTTATTTTTTGTGTCTTCACTATCCTGAAATAAACTACATCTTTTTCAAGGTATCAAGTTAAGCCATCTTTGTTTGAAATTTTAGGTACAACCCATCATTACCTTAGAATAAAAGTGATGCTGCATTTTCTAACACTTGTCCTTTGCTTCAGCCTTTGCTGCCACTTGCTAAAGGTTCCATATGAATGTCAGGCCTCTGTAAAAAAATTACCTTGAGAGTTTCATTAAAGGTTTTGCATATGTTACAGTAAAATCTAGAAAAAAAGGGAGTTTTCCATGACCAACTGTGTGGAGACTTTAAAATCCTCTCCTGTTATGCCATTGCACTGTACATTTTTAGTCACATTATAGCTAGGGATATCCTTTAATAACAGCTTAGTCTTGTTTTAGCCTTCAGGATAATGTCCTGCTGCTTCCAGGAGATGCAAAATCTCCTAATAAAACATATTCCCATGAACCCTGTATGCTGCATTTAGGGGGAAGGACATTGCCAGCTTGACATTGACATTTATTGACAGTATCATGCTGGAAGCTGTCTTTACTCTGTGTTCCCTGAACTTGTTCAAGTGAATCACTTCATCACCTCTCACTTTACTCACTAATCTCTAGACTGAGGGAACCATGAGATCTCTAGAGCTTTCTGGAGTTTCTGGTTCTTCCCTTCCTTTCCCCACATGATTTTACAGCTCCTTATGAAATGCAACAGGAATATAACATAAACCAAAAGCATTCATGGTAAAAGCAATAATACCTTACAAATTCTGGCTTACAATGTGCAGATGCAAACTGGTTTTTGTTTGTGGATGTTTGCTATGGATTTTTTGGGCACAAATACACTGGAAGTCAGAAGAAGCATCTAACACAGGAAAAATATCTTGCAGCAAAAATGATCTTTCTTCATGCATATGGACAAGTACTGCTGATTTACACATTTCACTTCTTAGAAAGCAGGCAGAATTCTGTATTTCTTTCCTAAAATTTATAAAGTACTAATTTCTATCTCAGTTGTTTCAAATGTCTTCATTCTACTTAGCACATTTGGGATATTCAGGGCTATTCACAGGTATAGGTAGAACAGAGCAGTGAGGGTCTAACACCATTTCAGCAACATTTCAGTGGCACCAGCTTCTCATTAAAAACTTGATCCTCTATCATTCTTGGGGCTCCTGCTCTTTTCCAATATATTCTTTCAAAAATAAACCTTGCATCTGACCTGAAGTGACTCTTCTTATTTCCCACAAGTATTGTAAGTATTATCTTCTCAGTGTTTTGTAAAAATATTTAGTTGCAATCTTTCACTTGTAGATCACTAACCTTAGTGTCTCATTGAAGTTTTACCTGCCTCCATTTAACAACTCAAAGTTTTCTTTGCAAATCCTTCCAACAGCTTCAGAGCTCACATTATCTTGGGCACAATTGTGAATTTCAAACTTCCCAGGACTTTCTTTCTGTTGAGGCCTCTTTACCCTGTAAATGAAATGTCAAATCAACGAAAGCATCTGAGGGTGGGTACATGAGGGTCAGGAGGGTGTGTGTGACAGTGACATCAACTGAGACAATAAAAGGGCTTCCAAGGTGCTTACAAGCTCTATTTTAAAGTTACATTTAAGGGGTCCACTAAACCAATTCAGTGGTCTTTAAATATACTTGACATCAAGAGACAGTCATCTGCTGACATACCCAAGGCAGAAATCTCTTTAACATTCTGTCTGGTAAGTATACTCTACTTTTTTCCAAGTTCTCTGGAAGACTTATTAGAATATTTTATCATTGATTCTTTACCCATTTTTGTGTTAGTTTCTTTTCAGACTGTCTTAAAAAAAAATAAGTGAATATTAGTAAGATCAAACTGTTCTGTTATCTGAACTAAATTTGTGAAATTAAAAAGTCAGGGACAGCGAACAAGCAATATCATGAAGTGAATTCAAGTCCTGAATTTATAATCCTGGGTTAGATGGACTGCCAGGACCTCACTGATACTGCCATGTAAGAGACCATGTTATAAATGCTTTTCTGACCTAGAGCAAAGCTGCAGAAACTTGCAAAAAATGGCATTGTGGAGTTTATATCTCTTAGGTTTCAGTTAGTCCGTATCAAATTTATTAAGTGGTCACAAAAAATTCCTTTTCTGCCTGCTACTACTGAAAATCCAGACTAAAAACTGACATCGGAACTGTGTCATTTCTGCCTGTTGTAGCATCATCAGTGGTAAATATTTTCTAAATATATTCCAAATGGCAGTTCTGATGATGATGTAAAAATCAGAGGGGAATTCATACAGGAAATGTAGGATAATCCCTGAAAAAATGAGGGACTTAATTCTGGTTTCTCTTCTGTAACTCAACTTCTGCCTCTATGCAAAATCGTCAGGGAAAGTGTCAGCCTCTTCATTCTAAAGAATATGCAAATGAAGTAGGGAAATAGAGAAGGTTTAATCTACAGAATTTTTCATTTGAATAGCTGTACACAAGTATTCCACTGGACTTGAAGGCTACAAAGTCATTATTATGATGGTGATGACAATAATAATAATATTGGAAGAACATGGTGCTTTTCACTCAATTATGCAAGAGATAGGTATAGGTACCTAGGTGATGATGATGATGGGCAGCTAAAAATTACCAAAATTCATGGAGTTGCCCAGGAAATAAAAATGAGCTGCTCACAAAATTAGTATTAGAAGTAAGTCCTTCATTTGCATTCCTTGCTTTAACCTGTTTCACAAAAAACAAATTATTTTTCAAAAACTCTTGTCTGATGTTTTTAAACTTTTTTTCCTAGTTTAAATTTGTTTGGAACTAGCATAAATAACTTGAATTACAGACTTTACATATATTCATTCCTACTTTTGTAGACAAAATGACTGCTGTAAGAAACCTGGCCCGGACTGCAATCATTTTATGTGCCGTGTGCTTTTTTACAAGCTGTGATGGAAGACCAATGGTGTAAGTACATTATCTCCCACTGGATGGCTTTTGCTGCTGCTGGTTTGTCTGTGCATGTGTGTGTGAGTTCTGTCCCTGCTTTTGAACCTTCTGGCCAAGCTCTGTCCTCTAGAAACACCTATAGAGGTCTCAAACACTCTGAGTGTATAAATATTTTTTGAAAATAGGCAGCTGAGCAGAGGGAGAAAAAAAGTATAAATCTTTTCTTATTATTCATATGGGATAAACTTCATGTCTTGGGGGTCTGCACAGGTGAAAATCTTTTGTACTGTGAGAATCTAGCTGTAACTCACATTTGGGCACTAACATCCACCAGCTGAGACACAAATCCACAGGGAATCATGCTTCTTTAGCTCTAATGATCCCAGAAAACTGCCACTGAATAAATGCCATTGTTTCATTTATCATTTACCTAATATTGGATAAGCCCTAAGCTCCTCTACAATAGCTGAAATAAATTATAGGGACAATATTGTCACAAAACTGAACTACTTCCCATCTTTGATGCCTTCTCGCTGATATAACCATTACCAATAACACATCACCTCCCATCCTGCCTCTCTGCTCCAGATGTCATTCTATGCCTCACAAATCAGCCAGGAAGCTTCTACAGTTCTGTATTGTGGTTCCTTGCAGAAGTTCCCAAACCTGGCCCTTTGAGCCAAGTTCTGGAACCCAAGAAGACCCCCATGTGCCTCTTCCTCTGCTTTGCTTTGCTGCAGGAAAAGGTCTGTGAGCGAGATGCAGCTGATGCATAACCTGGGCGAGCACCGGCACACGGTGGAGAGGCAGGACTGGCTGCAGATGAAGCTGCAGGACGTGCACAGTGCCCTGGAGGACGCTCGCACCCAGAGGCCCCGGAGCAAGGACGGTGTCGTGCTGGGCAGGAGGCTGCTCCCGGAGCACCTGCGGGCAGCGGCGCAGAAGAAATCCATGGATCTGGACAAGGCTTACATGGATGTCCTGTTCAAAACCAAGCCGTAGTGAGAGCAGCCAAAGCGTTGTGTCTGTCCACGTGAGCACGAGGCTGTGTAGCATTGATCGAGTAGGGCAATTCATTCATATTTATTCCAGCTGCAGTAAGGATTAAAGGCTCTGTTCAAGGTTGTAGCACCCCCCACCCCCGAGTGAGACATTTCACAACCAAACAATAAAATGTATTTACAGTCTACCCAGGATCACTGCTGGGTACCTTTTGGCTGATGTATCTTGTAAGTTGCCAGCATAAAAGGAAAAAGAAACCCAAGCCAGTAAAAAAGTTGAAAAACCATTAAAGGGCAGTTGCACAACTCTTACACGGGAAGATATTGTGTGTAATCACTAGGCCTGCTTGAATTGTTAACCAGCAAGGAATAAATGCAGGGGAGCCTGTCTCCAGAACAGGGCCTAGGGTTAAACTTTGTTCAGCTTTGTACTAATGGAAATACATAAATTAAACCCACACCTATTTTCAGAAGAAGGCCTGAAATCAGAAGAACATTAATTACATAGCAAAAGCTGCACAATAATAATTTCGGATTACAGAGCGCAAACAGAAAAGAAATAGGATAGGAAGGCAAAGCTTAAGACTAAACTACAAAGGGATAAAATTAAAACAAATGCTGAAGAATTTTGCAAAATACAGAAATGAAGGGAAGGTTTGATTACCTTCCCCTCCTCCAAAAGATGAAAGCCTGTAATTAACTGCAGAAACAGTGTGAGCAGAGGTGGTAGCACATATGTAAGCATGGCCCTAACTACAGAACTGGGAAATGATTCTGCAATTACAACTGAAACAGAAATCTTGTGGTACATACTTGTTGTCCCTCATTTTCTCCATAAACTACTGCTCTCTGAACTCGTGTGTGTTGTGCTAGGCCTTGTGTGTAATTTTTTTTGTGAGACCGGTGGCTCTCATGAATAAAATTACTCATTTCCATATGCAGTTTATAGGAGAATTGGGATCTTGGTTTTCCAGACCTCCAGAATGAGAACCAGTAACATGCAGAAATCAATCTGGGAGAGGAACCATTAGCTGGAATACATTCAAACCCCAAGCAAGACTCAGAAAGAGATGCATAGGGAAAAATCAATCACAGCAACAATTCTGAAAAGCAGCAAATACAAAATGACTTTGCACGGTCTATGCACGTACGTGCTCAGGAGCTTCAGTGATTTCTGATGAAGAAGAATGTTTTCCCAGCAGGAATACTGGTGGCTGCCTCCAAATTTGCCAGTGGCAGAGCTCAAAGCCAGGTGAATTGTTGCTCTAAGCCCAAGTGGCTGCATGGATGTTGCTCTGATTTGTTTGTTTGATATCTGGCACTCCCTGGGGAGCCTGCTAAACCTCTCCTAACTCCCTCCAAACAGAAAATGCAACCTGCTGAGGGCAAGGGATGTGTTTGTAGCTACAGACCTGCAGCCCATCCTTGTAGCAGTGCAAAGGCCCTGGTGCTGGAGCAGACAGCACAATGGTTCTGTGCCACCTGTCCGGTTGTAGGGTCAAGGCCTTAAGGTGCACTTCCTATTTATTCTTTAATCAGGCATCTGTGCTAAGCTCAATAAATAAAATTGCATTTTTGTACCTATGTCTCACATATTACCAAATAAAGTGGACCAAAAGCTCTTGGACATTATTTTAAAGCATAAGAACTGGCTGGCCTGTGACTGTTTGGATATAATTTAGCATTTGCGGTAAGACTATGAAGCCATTTAATTTTATGACAGCAAAATAAGCACAAAAGTAATGATGAGAGTAATTTTTATTTTTCCTTTCATTCTTCCTGCATACAAAATCACAAGGGTGGTTACACAAAAAGGTGTTTACCTGGCACAAACCAATTTATGTCCCCTTGCAACAATGACACATGCAGAAACTGTATAAACTTCAAGTTATATACAAAAAGCCAAAATCATTACTGGTTTAATTTTGATCCAAACAAAAAAATTCTACTCTCCAAACAACAAGTCCTCCTAATCCTCAGCTATCCAATAGATGAATGATGATTACACAAATCTTTAAACTTGCTGTAGACTTACAGTATGACTTTTCAGGACTAAAGACAGAACAGTGGCAGATTAATTGGTGCTAGGTAATGCCCATTAAAAATAAGATGTCATATTAATATGATTACTTACTAATTGTCTAGAACGTAGATTTGTTATGGCTCTTCAGCTTAAAACTCTGATCAGTGTAGCCTCAGTTAAAACAGCAAAAGGTTCAGCATGGGGCAGAGGATGTTATCAAAAACATTTTAATGCCAAAAAATGCAAAGATTCATCTTCACTGGACAAATGTGCAATTTTGGTCACCTCTCTTTCATAGACTGAGAAGAACAGAAAGAGGATGGTGAGAAATTATAGGACCACTGAGACACTTAAATATGATAATAAATCTCATCATAATAAATTGTAACAACTGCAGTTGTTAAAGAAATAAAAGCTGCACAATAAAGGTATATCAAATTGTTGGCGATGGAAGAGACAGGACCCCATGGTTTGCAAGCATGGAGCCATTTATTAATCCCAAAAGCTCAGTATTTATACCTTTTCAGCTGTAGCTAAAAATAGCAGTGAGTACAATATGTGTGTATCCCAGCAATGGTGCTAAATCACAGCTTGGTACAGATCCCCACAGGCGTGTGAGCTCTTGCAAACACAGCACACCAGAGCACATCATTATCTCTGGATTCAGAGTTCTGCTAAAGCAAACACATCCACTTGTGTCGTGAGCTGAGCAGCGCTCCCCATTCTGCTCTCCAGCTGCAGTCCCACATCAAATAACCAGATGTGGCCTCGCTAGGAGAGGGGAAGGATCACTTTTCCTTATCACCTGACAAAGGGCTGTTCTGCCAGGACCTGTGGCCTCAAAGGCCTAGCCTGTGCAGATGCATATTGACTGTAAACACCTGGTTTTTATAGAATCCTCAGTGAAAATCAATTGTGTCTCTCACTGGTGACTCACTGAAACAAAAAGCACCAATATCAATATCAATCCTCAGGGGAAGCTGAACAGTAGCAATGAAAAAAAAACAACAAGCTCATGAAAATTTAGCAAAGCCAAAATCACAAGAAGTCAAACAGAAACAAGACAGACTGTGAAATCTGTAGCTCAAAACTCCTGCTAGCTATTTGACTAATTTGGCTTTCTAAGATGCTCCTGCCTGCTGCAAATGCTCCTGTTTGGTGTTGCTCAGTTCACCACTGGGAGCATGGCATCTGACTCCTTGCCTTGTGTGCACATTCTGACAGCTTTTGTGCCAGCTGCTTGCCCCTCATTGTTCTGCTGCTGGCTTTCTAGAACTGTGTGGTTTGTCTCTCTGGCCATTGCTGAAGGATGGAAAAGAGAATTCACTTAACAGATTCACGGTTTGCTGTCTGCTGTAGCAAAGCTGCCATCCTTTATGGGGCATTTGGGTATAGCAAAGGCACAAGTCCTCGCTCACTTGCCCCCTCTTCCCCTCCTGTCCCCAAGGAGGGGCATAAGGACTTCTAAAGTCCTTTCACCTGCTATGGAAGTCAAACCCTGCTTGTATTTAATGATGATGCATCATTATGAGATATTGATTTATATGAGAATATTTTAGAAAAAATGACAACTATTTTCTTTAGATCTGAATCTATACTGATGGGGGTCACTATTGGGTTATTCTCCCTCCTCTGTCCCATGAGGAGTGGGAAGGGTTTAGTGCCACTTGTGACACTTCAGTACACCGAGGATGCCTAAACTGTGGGACAGGGTAGTTCGGAATGACAGCCACGTCTACTAATTGTATTCCTTAACAGGCTACACAGACTCTGTATTTCCTAAAGGGCTGTACAAACACAGAGCTGTAATTTAAACCAGGAATCAGTTTTAGGATAAAGGTTGAGGTATCGGAGTCAGCTCACCTAGATATAAACTGTATTATATGGCAGCTGGCCTGCTGTCATCCCCTCAGTGCTGCTCTTTAGCAGAGATGCCGGCTCCACAGAGATCCCGGCTTTTCGGGGACAGCCCGGATCCACAGGGGGAGCCCGGCTCCACAAGGGAGATCCCAGTTCCTCATGGGAGATCCTGGCTCCACAGAGGAGATGCCGGCTCCACAAAGATCCCGGCTCCACAAAGATCCCGACTCCTCAGGGAGATGTCGGCTCCACAGAGGAGATCCCGGCTCCACAGAGGAGATCCCGGCTCCGCAGAGGAGATCCCGGCTCCGCAGAGGAGATCCCGGCTCCGCAGAGGAGATCCCGGCTCCACAGAGATCCCATCTCCTCACGGAGATTCCGGGCTCCACAGAAGAGATCCCGGCTCCTCACGTAGATCCCGGCTCCACAGAGGAGATGCCGGCTCCTCAGGAAATCCCGGCTCCTCACGTAGATCCCGGCTCCTCACGGAGATCCCGGCTCCGCAGAGGAGATCACGGGTCCTTCTAGGTGAGCCCGCCGCTCCCCATGGCCGCCGGGCGGCGCTCGCTCTCCAGCACCGCCCGGCCCCTCAGACCGGCCGGCCCACTCTCGGCGGAGAGCCGCGCGGGGGATTTATCTTGTTTCTACACGACTCGTAGCGATTTCAGTTTTGTTAATTCACTTCACTGGCCGTGCTGTTTTCCCGTCGGGTTTTAATCCACAGGCCGCAGGTTTTCCATCCCCCTCCCCTCAGGGAGCCCCCGGCCGCTCCCTGGCAACGGCGTCCCGCGCGCGCCCCGCCCCGCCCCGCGAGTCTCGCGAGATGCGGGCGCTGCCGCCGCCTCCTCTGCTGCGCGGGGGCGGCTCTCGCGAGAGGTGGCGGCGGTGCCGGGCCTGGCGGAGCGGCGGCGGGAGGCGGCCGCGCCGGAGTGGGTGAGTGCGGGCGGCCGGGGGCGGCCGGCGGGCCTTTGGCACACTTCAGCTCCCTTCAGCGCCCTTCAGCCGCGCATCCCGGGCCTCCCGCCGGCCGGGCCTGCGCCGGTTCCCCTGCTGCAGAGCCTTTAGGATCGGAAGGGGTCCCCGGAGATCCCCCGCTCCGAGGCGCGGCGGGGTCAGGCGGAGCAGGTGGCACCGGAGCGAGTCCAGGTGGGTTGGGAGTGTCCCCTGAGGAGGAGGCTCCGGGAGCTCCCCGTGTGCTGCCGAGTGCTGCGCTGTCCTCACCCCCAAAGCCAGATGTGCCTGCCCCGGCAGCTCCGTGTCATCCGCAGCTCGAATTCCTGGCTTTCGTCTTTATTGTTTCTTGGTGGCACCTGCAGTCGCTGGGAGGCCTGCTGGGAGACAGTGGTGTTGCTCAGGGCTGCCTGACAGTCGTCGTGTAATTCCTGAGCATTTAATCAATTTCACAATGGGCTCAGTCTCTTTATAATTTTTTTTCTCTATGTAACCATATTTTATTTGCAGAAAATATCAGCTGTTTATATGATGAATCTGTCATAGTACGATTACTTGTTGCAGTTGCCTGTCATTAGGGTGTTTTTTTTCTTTACGTTCACTGTTGCCTGTAGCTACCGTGTCTGCATCTTTTTCCTCCTTATCTCTGGTCCTATCCAGTGTGTCACTTTAGAACCCTTTTCTTTCAGAATTTGGATCGAGCTCCATCATAGACCTCTCTCAGGTTTGTTCCTGTCACTTGTCTGGCTTCTTTGTCCAAAGGAGTGGTTGAGGCTTGTGTCTTTTTGTCCTTTATTGTTGGCTGCTTCTTACAAATTTGAATACATGCTTAAAGTCTGGCTTCTCAGTAGCCTTTTGACTGTTGAAATGGTTCTCCTGACTTCTGTTTGCCTATATCCTTCACGAATCACTTTCAGTGATTCATTTAAAGAGTACTTAGCTCTGTTGTTGCTTCAGCTTTGTTGATCTTTTCCCTGGAAGATGCTTTCTTTCCCTCCTAGGTTTGCCAGAGAGGCCCAGTGTCCCAGAGAAACAATTCAAATTATCAACCTCACACTATTCAGTGTTTATAACCTGGTGGTGCACACTTGGTATCTTTTTTCTGAGCTAAACTCTGCATCATATGGTGTCAGCTACCTGGAATTCCTATAGCTTGAACAGAAGTACAGTCAAAAGGAACTGGATGGGGTTTTTTTTCCCTTTTTTTTATCCATTTTCCTGTAGTTAAGGAAGACTGTTGCACTGTGTCTGGCCAGTCTGTCTGTGTGTCTTGGACCGAGTCTCTTGCAAAACATCACAGAGATTCTATTTTCTTTTCCTATTAAAATCCAGATTACCAGAAGCCTTTGAGTATTACCCCTGGATCTGTACCATTTCTGTCTCCAAACCTCATCATGCATCCTGCCTGTGCTCATTGTTGCCCTCTGTGCAGATGGTGCTGTTTGAGGCTGCTCTGGGAAGTGTTTTCAGCACGTTTGTGTTTGTGTTTGTGTGTTAATGCCAGGGAACCCGGGGGTTAAGAAAGACAACAAGCTACAGCAGCTTTCACATCCCACACTGAATCCCTTCTTGAAACCCACTTTTCCTTTTAGGCACAATTGCATTTGAAAATGGTGAACAGCTGATGTGTGGATGACATTGTGTGTTAAATTAGTAACAGATGTCATCACTGTTGGGTTTTCTGTCACTTTGTTATAAACTGTGTGTTTTTGCAGCTTGTGTGCTTCAGGCTGGGGCTTTGTCCTGTATTCATACACAAAAATCAGAACCTCATTCTGTGCCAGTTCCTTTCAGCACAGCTTTCCTTCAGCATTAAGCATCCTTTGCTTAAATCTTGGCCTTGTGCTGCTGCTTATCAACGAAAGTATGTATCTCTTTCAGATATGCTAATTTAGGCTTCATTTCAGGTGTGAAAAACTGTGTATGTGAATTTTCTTTCTCACTGAGATGTGTTGTCACTGCTGGGTGCAGCCATGGGTACAGACCTTGCTTGTCCCTTCAGGAAAGGTGGTTTCTGCTCCAGTGCCAGGTGTGATAGAGCCCTGTGCCTTCCTGCTCTCTGTGTGTTGGAGGGCTGGGGGCAGTGGAAGGGAGTTGACTTCTCCCTTTTCCTGCTCTGAGAGCCACGATTCTGCTTTTGGAGGGAGAAGTTGCTCCCTCCACTGGGCTTTTGACAGGTGAAGCTGGGCAGGTTTCACACAATGAACCCAAGTAAGGAGGGGGAGCTGGGAGTCATCTGCCTAGTGCTTGTTAGGCTTCCAATGTCACATAGCTGTTTTATCATCGTGTTCCTTTAGGAGTTACAGAGTTAAAGCTTGCAGGCTAGTCACTAGATATCTGTTGTTTATGCTGCTGTAGATAGGAATACCATCGTTGTTTTTTTTTGTTTTCCCCACTTGCTCATTAAGAGGAGCTTCAATCCTGACCTGCTATGCTAATGTTGAGCCTGTGTTGCAAAGGATGTCTGAGCTGTGCTTTAATCAGTGCCAGTTTGATAATATTTTAGTGATGATAATTTATAAAGCTATTTTGTGTGGCTGAATTGTGACTGATGTCTGCACTAGTTTGCAAGAAACTCACTTGACAGGTATGGATTTCCATGGTATGTGGTGTTTGCATTATGAGCTTGTGTCCTTTGAACTGTATTTCTTAATTAGGATGTAATGTCACCATGCTTGCATTCCCAGTAAATCTGACTTGGAAGTTCCTTTTTGTTGTTGCTTTGATGACTAGAGGCAGTGCACAGCAGACTGTCACCCCTTACAGAAAGTCTAAATATTTAATCTGAGTCTTGCAGTTTATTTATCACAACTAATGCCAGGTTTTGTCCTTGCTGGTGACTTGTGTGTTGGAGCTTCCCCATTATCCTGGTCACCTTACCAGTGCATTTGGCTGAGGGAGCAGGTTAGAGCAGAGGAACTTCTGAAACCTGTCCTGCTTTTGGAAATGCTTCTAACCAAAGCTCAGAGCTGAGTAGATGCCTGAAGAAGTACGTGTTAGTTATTTGAATGTTGTCCTCAGTACTGACAGCAGGAGCCATCAGATCTTTGCTCTACCTGATGAGCTGGTGGCCAGAAGACATCTTGGCCCTCTGCCTCAAAATTGCAGGGTATTGTAATCATCTTTTTTAGTAAGACTCCAGATTTTTGCAGCCTACAGGTACTCTCAGCAATTACAGAGTGACTGGCTGGCTGGAAATGCCTTGATGTTGATTTTGATTAGCTTTGATTTCTTTCCTGAAAGATTTCCAGAGAGCATTTTCTACCCCCTGCTGGCCTGCAGTGCCTTGAAAAATGCAAGTTCTGCATTTCACAAAAGTGCATGTCCACTTCTGTCCAGCACCTGATGTTGTCCAAATCTTGCTTGATCCGCTCAGCAACCTTTGTGCATTCTGTTTTGTCATGGCACAGAACTGAACATGCTTTAACTATTATTTTAAGTAATCTGTTCAACATCTATCACAAATTGGTGTATGATACATCCTTTCATGAGCTCTTTAAGTAGTGCTGTAAACACATTAATTACTGTATTTTGCAGTGTCTGGGGTGGATCTACCATATTGACTTTTAACTTCTCAAATCCCCTGGGTCTTTTCAATTCCCTTGTATTTCAGTAGCCTACAACTTTCATAAATTAGTGATGATTCTGGCTTCAAGTTGATGTTAGCAAATCTGAAGTGTTCTAGCTGTGCTGAAAGCTTTGAAAATTAAAGTCTGCTTCCTGATTTCCTATTACTATCTCTGATGATTGTCTGGAGTATTTGCTTTCTGCAGAAGGGTATGAAATCATTCTTTACACCTGGAGAATTGCTAATTAGCTAATTAGAACATCAACCACTTTGGCCAATACACCAGTGTTGTGTGATCTGCTGAGGGTATTTGGATTTGATTCTTTATTTCATGTGCTCCCAGTGCCTTTTCACCTTCACCACTGTTTCAGGTGTGGTTCCTTCTTTTCATGGAAAGCTTGGAACAGTATTTGGGGCCAGGTACTCTTGCAGGGATTTTTGGTTTTGTTTTTTTTCTTGTCCACAAGGTCAGAATGTTCCTCAAAACATGTTTTGTTTATTGCCTGCAGTGTGGATCCATGCAAAAAACCCAAAAAACAAACCACAGCTGAAACATTCTTTCCTGCTGCAGGAAAAAGTGGGTTTGCAGAAGTGTTTAAAAATTAATCAGGATGACTGATTAGTTACTTCACAGAGTTTATACAGCATTTTCTAGTTGAAAAAGGAAACTATTTTCTACAGAGCAAAACAAAAGAGTTCTTTATTTATAGTCTTAGAGATTTGTTAAAACTTAAAATTAAATTGAGGAGTACATTTGTTTATAATTTGCACAAAAGCGCTATCAGCAGCGGTCAAGGAGAAAAAATTGGCTGCGCTACAGCAAATTGTTTTTTAGAGAATTGTTAATTGTTGAGATCCTGTGGAGTGGAGGAGGATGGAGGGAAGACTCTTCATAGCGTGACACCCTTGGAACTGAACGAGAAGTTTCCCTAGATGTAGCTTTGGACGTTTGGGATCATTTCCCCTCTTTCCATAGAGGGAAAATGCACCCTGACTCCGAGTTGGGTGCCAGCCTGGCACTTCATAGTGGCACTGCTGGGATTCCCCAGGAGCCGGGAGCTGGGAGAAGGGAATGCTGTTGTTCATGGGAAGCTGTTCCATGTCTTTGCTTGTGTCCTTCTGTGGCATCTATTGTTTGTAAGGGCTTAAGCGTGGAGCTGCAGAGCAAAGCACATGGAGGAGCTGATCCTACTCTGAACAGGCTTTTTCCTTGTGTGGACTTGCATCTTCCTGCTGAATTTTCATTGTAAGAAAGATGGGGAGAAGGCAGAGAGCATGAGACAATTTAAGGAAGTGGCTTTAAATTGGCCTTTCATCTGCACTTCTCATAAAAGCAGCTGCTTTTGCACATGTTTGGAGTAAAAAAACTAAATTCAAACATTGGCCTCTATGCAAAGAATCAGAACTGGGTGCTTCTTTGTTCTCAGGTGTGTACCTGAGAGGGTGAGGTGCCTATAAAGCTCTTAGATGGTTTAAAAGGGAAGAGAGGTTTTGTGGAATGAAACAAAAGCTTGTAAAGAAACGTGTGTGCTGCTTGAGCCCTGAGCTGCTGCAGTGCTTTAGCAGGGCCCAGCCAAGGTGGGAGCTGTGGTTGTGTCCCTGGGACCTTGCTGTGTCCCTGGGACCTTGCTGTGTCCCTGGGACCTTGCTGTGTCCCTGGGACCTTGCTGTGTCCCTGGGACCTTGCTGCTCCTGGCTCCCTTCCACACGCTCTTGTTGCCTGGAGCAGCAGGGCTCGCTGTGTACCTGGCTGGAGAGGCTCAGTCTAATGAACACACTTGGTTTCAATCAAATCAGGATACAAAATGTCTTTATTCTTCTATTGCTTGTGTGCATGGTTGGGAGCCACTGCTCCTGGATTGTGAAACCAGCCTTCCTTCCCCTGTCTCCTTATTAATACTGTTTCTGTTCTGACACAGGCTGTAGGTTTGTCCTTGTTTCTCCTGATAAATGTGTGTAGATCCTACAACCTTCTCTGTGTAATATCCTCACACATTGACTGTGCTTTGCTAACCTGACTTTCCAGGTAAAACACAATGAAATGCTTATCAGGGCTTCTTTTTTTTTTTTATGAGAAATTTGAGTGTTTCCTGTAATTTTAAATAAAACGCTATTTCCTTTTCCTGACTCTATATGGACATCTGACCATAGGGGTTTCCAATCAGAATGCATTTAATTATAGAAACTGTAGCAAGGAAAAGACCCAGCCCTGTGGTGGAGACTGCATACTTTGTATTAAACCTGTTTGCTTGGGTAAAACTGAACATGAAGGGAAAACTTGGATGCAAACAACGTTTTTAAGAAGTTTGCTCTCTTCTTCCCCTGTAATAAAAACTTTTGGGTCTAAATTTAGCTTGGAGAATCTAAATTTTCCAGGAGAGCTATTCCATGTTCTGTGACTTAAAGGACAGTTTATTTGAGAAGTGACTTTGTTTTAAAGAGGCCTCAATTACTTTGGGACCCACTTCCACATAGGATAAGTTTAATTGAATGTAATGCAAGTCTATTGAGGGTGAGGTGAAGTAGAGACACTATTTTTACAATATGTAGCTTAAAATTGTAAAGAAACATAATAGATTACCCATTACTTGGAAGCTTTATCTGTCTGCAATTCAATTTTTTTCCAGATGTTGTGCAGTCATCAGCTGCTCACTTGTGGCTGCTTTATGGTTTTTGTAACCAGGTCGTTGTGAATTACCCAGCTCTGTTGCCACAAGTGTCACTTAGAGGTATGATTGAACAGTAGTCTGGAGATTGGCTATCTGCTGGCAGTCACAGGGTGGTTTGATCTGGCAGAGAATTCTAAAGGGACTTGAACATAACATCAGATCCCACTTAAGGAAGGGTACTTATTATATCAATTTTTATTAAGTTTTTGTGACTTTTCTGCAAAAGTCAGTGAAACTGGACCACATTGAGTGTTTCTAAGGATTGCTGTTGATTCCATTTTGGTGTGAGGACTCAGATATAAATGTTAATTCTGTTTTCCTCTTGGTCAGCCATTCAAATTGTAAAACTGTTGGTCTCTGTTCTCCACTTGGGATCTTCCCTTGAATTAACTTTATACATTTGAAAGAAAATAATGATATGTTTGTCTTGTGTTTTATAACCAGTGATTTTTCTTTTTGGACCCAGTGAATTCAATTGTTTCAAAATTGAAGTTGCCTGCCAGCATTTATAAAACTATATTTCTTGTAACAAAATACTCTTTTTAGTGCAGGTATCAGCAAAATGTGTAAAATATTATTGTCATGCAATTTCTGCTTCAGTGTATCCTAATTTTCTGTAATCTGCATTTAAAAAATCTGAACCTAACAACACTAAATTCTGCATGTCTGACTTTTTTTTTCCTGTGTGGCATTACTTAAAGGTAAATACTGCTCTCTTAATGTAGGTTGTGAGTGCTGCATGTGTGCTTTTCAGAGCAGTAGTGTGAGGAAGCTGGCAGTGGAATGGCAGGACGGCCTCATCCTTATGACAGTAACTCCAGTGATCCAGAGAATTGGGATCGGAAATTGCATAATAGACCTCGTAAACTTTGTAAACATTCAAGGTAGGTGCTGTGTCCCATCTATTGCATCTCAAAAACCACACTGAAAGTCCATCCTAAAGGCTACTGTATCTGGTTGTGGCAAGTCCTGTCATAAACGTTGTAATTCTTCTTACAAGGAACGCTTGTTAATTATTTTTAAAGGTGTTTTCTGACCTGATTTGTCAGCTTCCCTAATCTGTGCTTAGATTTGTTTTGCCATGGGTTGCATTTTAACCATGAAAAAAAAAAAAAGCCAAAAAAACCCAAACAAAAAAAAAACCCAAATGCCTTGTGTGCATATCAAAACACCAGTTGAGTGATTAAATATATGAATTTTTTGGGGGTGCTTGATAGGAGCTGCATCCCCAAAATATGTGCAATTATCCATGGTGAGAGCTAATGGTTGCTTGCATGCCAGTATCACTCTCTGTAGCACTTTCTTTGTTAAGCTGTGTGTCATATCTTGCTTTTGCTTGCATCCCTCACAGTAAGAATGTTTTTTTTTTAAATGCTTCTTGATTTGACAAAATGATGAAATTAATTAGTGTTTTTCCAGCGTAGTGTTCAAAAATGAGCTAAGCAAAGCAGTTAGTCACCTTGCAAATGTATGAGAAGAAACATATTGCTGGAAAGATATTCAAGCATCCAAATAAGTGTGTATCTTTCAAGTACTTTGCCCTTTTGGAAGTGCTAAATATAACTGAAACATCTCTGTTAACAAGCTAAAATCGTTAGTTATTCAAGCTTTCCTACTGGCAAGATGCTAGGAAAAGAGCTAAGGAGCAAATTCAACTCATTTCACATTTTAGTTGTATAGATGCAGATAAACTAGACTCAAGTGTTGTCTGAAGTATTCTGTAGGCAATTAATATTGTGGGTTATTTTCCTGCCATTAATTCTTGAATGATTGTGAGAAATCCAAGAGGGCAGGACAAGAGACTGCAGCAGTAATTAAAAGGCTCACGGGGAGACGTGTAATTGGAGGCTGTGAATGATGGAGTGGTGAACGCAGACCCGAGGAGGGTGGCTGGTGCTGCTCAGGGTGGGTTTGTGGGGTGGAGCTTTGTACAGCTGAGGATTTTATTCAGGAGCTAGTGTCTGGTGATGCTGCTCCCTTTTTGGGGTTTCTGTGTCTGGTGATGCTGCTCCCTTTTTGGGGTGTCAGTGTCTGGTGATGCTGCTCCCTTTTTGGGATTTCTGTGTCTGGTGAATCTGCTCCCTTTTTGGGGTTTCTGTGTGTGGTGATGCTGCTCCCTTTTTGGGGTTTCTGTGTCTGGTGATGCTGCTCCCTTTTTGGGATTTCTGTGTCTGGTGATGCTGCTCCCTTTTTGGGGTTTCAGTGTGGCACAACCAGGGCTTTGGGTGGGAGTGAGGGCTGGGCAGTGCCCCTGACTGAGCCCAGTCCAGCTGGTTCAGGCCTGAACCTCCTGGGGATGTGGAATAAAACCTGAAACTGCTACGGGACAGAGCTCTCTGTGTGATGGAACTCAGGGTTTAACAGCAGGGAGCCAAGGACAGGGGCCTGGTTTGTCACCTGCCAAGGACAGGGGCCTGGTTTGTCACCTGCCAAGGACATGGCACTGCCACAGCAGGGAGAGCAGAGAGCACAAGTCTCCAGCAACATCATGTGGTCTAAAGGGCTTTTGGGTGGGCAGTGGAGTTACTGCAAGTCTGGTGTCAGCAGTTGAGCATTGCCTCTAATCAACATCTGCCCTGAAGGTTCAGAAGCTACCAAGTATCTTCAGAGACAGGGAACACCCAAAGGTTAAAGAATCTTGATCAGTCACAGAAATTACAGTGATGAGCTGTAGTCAGCGGGCAAGTTTGAAATAAAGTGTGGTAGCTGGAAGCCTCAGCTGGGTAAATCCAGCCCAGAGGAACAGGACACATGTCTGACCATGTGTGGTCTGGGGTGGATTATCTATTTTGGGGAAATGTCTCAATAAAAAGCTGTGCAGCTTTCTGCAAAGATTATTGATGTAGATAGGAGTTAACTCAAGGACATCCGTGGCCTGTGCTTTTCAGAAAAGCTGCTCTTGATCATTTCATGCAATCTGAATTCAAGGGTCACACATCAAAAGGTAGGAAATCTATGTCTCTAAGATAATTGCAGCTATTGGACATATTTCTGGCAAAACACAATTTGTTTCCAATGCTGAACAGCATTTTTATGGAAACTTGATGTGTATGCTAGGCATAAAGTACTCAAGCTAACATCTGATCATTTTAATTTTTTTCCCCAAATAAAGTGTTTTTGGAAATCCTTGAGAATGAGAATCTAAATAATAGTTTGATGTTGTAATAGAATAAGAGATAAATAAGGATAAGTATTTTGTTGCCTCATTCCTTTGAGATACTTGATTACTTCAGAGAATCTAATTATTGGGAAATGGTGTACTTTATTCAAAAGCCTGAACAAAATAATTGGATTTTGTGTGGCTAAATATAGATATATTACTATAGTTTCTGACTTAATTGACACTTTTTCCTCCAGACAAGTGAAAGTCTATGTGAAAAATACAGTGTGAGGGGGGAAAATGCATTTGGAAGCATAAGTTGTAATAATATAACTAGAACTGTTCTGTTAAAAGGTTTCCAGTATTCCAGTATTGTTTGTCTTACTCAAAATACACCTTGTTATCATCAAGAGAATACTTCTGGTTTGGAAAACATAATGGTGAAATAAGAGCTTTGTAATGAATAATCTCAACTGGGGAGTAATATAGGAGGTAGATGCTTAGCTTGTCACTTCTTGGTGCTTTGGAGTGTTTAATCCTCCTGCCTTAACATTCTTAAAATAGCTTAGATAATTTTCTTGACTCATAGAAAACGTAATCTGGGCTGTGAGCAGCTCTGTGTGTAGTGCTTGTGTGGCAGCAGGGAAAGCCACGGGTCTGTCTGGGGCTGAGGACAGGGGACAGAAGTGTCCAAAGGGGAATGGATTGAATCCTCGTACAGGCCAGCATTACACCCTGCTCTTTCTAGCTTGGTGAGTGTCCACTTTATCAACCTGCCAACATGTCCTGTTGTTTTCTCTCCTCCTGTTCCTTACTTGTTCTGAGATGGGCAATGGGATGGATAGCTCAGAAGGGAGAGATGTGGAAAATAAGGACTAAAAATATAATGCATATGATCCCTGCTGTAAATCTGCAGGGCCTGTCAGGATGAATTTATATGGTGTTAAAGATGACTAAATAATCATACAAACAGCCTTGTTTGTCTAAGCTATTACAGAAAATTCTTGCAGATGCTTTTTATTTAAGTACCTGAATAAGATTAAAGAAGATGTTCAGGATCCATATGTTGAATTAATAGTGGTGAAGGTTTAAATAAATGGTCTCTGAATTCATATTTTCATTATTAGCTATTGCTGGTCTGTACTTCTTTTTCAATTTTTCATCAGTTATTAGTTTCCCACATGTAATTTCACTATAGTGTTGGAGTTTTTGTTGTTGTTGGAAGACTTTAATTCTAATTCTCTTGCAGTGAGTGCATTTTCTAGAGTTGTGGTGAAAAACCTTTGGCTTAAATTTGTCTCTTCCTTAAGATTTGTCCTGGATTTAATTTTCTAAATCTGCTTCTGGTTTAGTCCCTTTTGACAGTTTCTTATTTGTTCATTTTATTTAGATATTATTAGATCTTGCCTGCACTGCTGCATTTATGAACAAAATGTGACTCTGCTTTGATTCTGTTGCCATGACTCTGAAAATCTTCAATTGCTTTTTAAATCTTGTCCATAGATGAGAGGTTATTGTGCAGATGCTAAATGCTGAGATTTTTGTTCCCCCAATATTATTTTTTGCCTGCTGGGAGGATGCATACATGGGTTGTGAATGGAAGTGCCATGTGTCTCAGCATTTTGTAAAGTACGTGAGGCATCCCCAGAAGAGTCCCTTTCTCATCTGTGGAAGGATATCAGAATGTATAATCCGTTTTCCACTGTGGGACAGGTTTTATTTCTCTTCCTGTGATTTCCTGAAGATTTTCTGCAGTTGAACATTTTGCAGCATGGGGCAGGCCTGCACAAGGTCTGGCATGAAAATAATGAGGCCTGATTTGCCTTGGGCTCAGGTCATAGTGTGCATCACCTGCTTCTGGTTCTCTGCAAACATGCCTGCTCCTGATTGCAGCCTGACACTGGCAGGTCCAAATCGCCTCATCCGGGCTCTGTAGGCACCAGGATGGAAAGCCCTCGGGAAAATGAGGTGGGCTGGGAAGAGCTGGGCTTGGAATCCAGAAAAATGGGCTGCACTCAGTGGTAACTTCTGAAAAACACCAATCTGTTCATCTGTTGTAAGGTACCCAATGTATAGTGAATGATCTTAGAGTTGTGAGGACTTCTTATTTCCTTTTTGACATCCTTCAGGTCTGCAGTGGCAGCTTGCTGACAGTGCTGAGAAGGGAAACTTAGCAACTTCCTGGGCAAAGGCACGCACTAAATCCTCCTGAACTTCTTCAATGCCCAAATTGCCTTTCCCAAACGTTATCAGATATTATTTGTGGTGGACTTGGGCACATTTCATTAGGACACAAAGCACTTTCCAGGTGGTTATGCTCAGAACTAAAATTTTTTTATGGACAGCTCTTCATTGTTTGTACCTTTAATCTCTGAGAATGGAAACTGTAATGGCCACATAGAGTTTGTGTTTGGTTCTGGTTCTTTTGAATTTGGATTTCTGAAGCTATTTTTTAATAAATAGAGATCCTTTCCAGTTCTAAGGAAGATAATAATACTCTGAATTTCTTAGTCTGATTTTCATTTAACTTCCATGTTGAAAATGGAGCAGAAATTGATATATAAATAAAGGCAACCAGCGTTCTTTTATGAAGGTCTTGTGTTTGGTAGAAGTCATAAGGTGTGAATGTGTTCCCTCCTAAAGGTTAAGTCCTTGCTGCTTTAAGAAATCCCTTTGGCAACTGAACACTCCACTCATGAGATCCTTTCCTGAAATGGAACTGCATTACTAAGAAGTACATTACTCATGGTTGAGAACCCACTGAAGACCAGAATTATGTGAATATTAAAGAATTTTGAGGGTGGAAAGTGTTGACAGAGTTTCTGCTTCGAGCTGAAGTAAGATCCTGTGGCAGCCCCCAAATGAAGCAGTGAGAATTCTTTCTGAGGGCTTCCTTCCATGGAGCTCCAAGTCAAATGTGGCTCCTGGACTGTGTCTGTAGGATTTTTATGGGTGCCTGTCCTGTCGAGAGGTGGTTTTGTGGGATTTGGGAGCCAATCCATCCAGGGCATGTTCTTTCTACTTGATGTAGGAGTAAAGAAGAAAACACATCCTAATTCTGCTGTGGAGAAGAGATGCCATGTAGGGAGCCAGGGTACTTTCTCTTGCTGTTGGGGGGGCTGCTCTATGAGGCAAAAAATGCTGGAGAGGTTTTTTTCCAGCATCCTTTCCATGCAGTTTATTGTAGCCATGTCTGCCTTGGCTTATACTGAAAGAGGAAGGAAAGGCTTACAAGGCTGATGGTTATTCTTCCCCCTGGGCATGGGGAGGGTGCTTGTGTGAACCATCACAAGACCCCAAAACCAGGAGAAAATTCACTGGTTTGGGTAACTGAAATTGTATGAGCAGAAATCTTCCTTCCATGTGTAAAGAGCTGACTGTTCAGCCTGGAATGCTGATATTCTCCTGCCTTTCTAATCACAAGTCTCTTGTTTTTCCTACCGACTTCCCTCTTTATTACAGCAGTCATCTGCTGAACAATCCTCCTCATTTCTCCAGCTTGCATCATGTTTTAATCTCCACCCTACAACATCTTTCTTGACTGTTATTTATTGCAGGACTTTTAAGCTATTCCTCTGGTGTATTGTGACTCCTTAAAACAGCCTGCAGACACTCTAAAGAGAATAATTTAAATAAAGCTGTCTCATAGCGCCTAGTTATCCTCCCGCCAAAAAATCTTTAATACACGAGTCGCTCAGATTTTCTGATTCGCTTTGTTGCTTTTTGTGCTGAGTGGGCTCGCCTCGATGACCCATTGGTGTGAAAATGCACAGTGATTTCTGATCGGTAAATGTGCTGATGAATGTAATTATATACTAACGATGTTTATTGCAAAGAATATTGCTGGAAAAGGGGTGCTCGTAGGAGCGTCCTCAAGAGGCTTATGAACTCGGTGCCGGGTGAAGTCCCTGGAAGCATTAACCGCGGCGGGTTTGGGGGGGCAGAGGTGCCGGGGGGGGAGCGGTGCCGGAGGGAGCGGTGCCCGGGTGCCCGGTGGAGCGGTGCCGGGGGGAGCTGTGCCCGTGCCCGAGGGGGAGCGGTGCCAGAGGGAGCGGTGCCCAGGTGCCGGGGGGAGCGGGGCGGGGGGGGGCGGTGCCCGGGCCCGGGGGGGAGCGGTGCCGGAGGGGGCGGTGCCCAGGTGCCGGGGGGAGCGGTGCCGGGGGGAGCGGTGCCGGGGGGAGCGGTGCCCGTGCCCGTGCGGGCGGCGGCAGGACCCAGCCCGGCTGCGCCGCTGCCTCCTGCCCGTCAGCGGCTGCGGGTCACACGTCAGCCGAGCTCCGCGCACGGCTGAGTCAGGCTCTGCCCAGAATCCCGGCTCTGCCCGCGCTCCATGGGCTGCACGCTCGCTTATCCTGCCGGGGAAGGTGATGGAGGGAAAAGTGAGGCTCGCTGACGGTACCGCGGACTGCTGAAGAAGTGATGGAAATATCAAATATGCCGAACTTAACAAGTAATGCCAAAGGATGCTGATCTGGCTTTCAAAGCTGCCTTTTTGGGAGGAACAGAATTCCTTTGTGCTCTGATCCCGAAATTGTTCCCGTGCTTCTGTGTTTCCTCCCTGATAGACACGAGAGGAAGGTGCGTATTTGTTATGGGGAATAACGTGTGGGCATTATTGAGGAGAAGGAGGAAAAGGCAGGGTACTGTCCTTTGTGTGCACAGGTCAATTGAAATGTCTGCTGACAAAGAGCAGGCTCGAGGGGGAGGAAGAGGGGCATAAGCGCTGTCGTTGTGTAAGTCCTGGCAGGATGAGCAGAAGGGATTTCTTCTAAAGCCTCAGAGCATGGCAGCTGTAACTTAGTGTATAGATAAAGCTCTATAGCCTGGTTCTACAAGTGTTCATTATGGGAATCACCCTAGCAAAGGGTGGATCTAAGTTTATATTTTAGGGAGAGTTAATACAAGTTTTAGAAGATAACAGGGGGTGAGAAGGGTAAAAATCTTGGTTAATTTTCCACCGCTGTGTCCTTTTCATTTATTTAAGGCGTCAGGGTGGGTTTGAGAGTAATAAGTATATTGGTTAAGCACCATAATTCTGTGTAGACAAGAGCTGGTTTTATAAACAAGTATATTTATTGGCAGGATTCGGTAGGATGCACATGGAGTTTTTATGTTGGAATACATGCTAATTGTTTTGGCAGCAGAATTAATTCGGTCTAATTACTTCTTTTAATAATTAGTAATACATTCAAAGCAATCTGTTGTTATGTATAAAGACAAACTGAAGCTCTCCTTCCACAGATGACTCCAAAGCATCATTAAATTGAAGAGCATTTACATTTTTTAAAAACAGCTCTTCCCTTAACTACAAAAATAGGAAGCCTTACCAGTATGACAAGTTGCCATTTTGATGGTACTTTTTTTTTCCCTCCTTCAGATCATATTAAATAGATTTGCTTAAATAAAACCTTGAGCTTATTTGGTTTTCTTCATGAGGCAACTGTTTTTAAAAAAAATGCCTCATTCCTTTACAAAGACAGAGCTTCCTTGATCCCTGTCTGAGGGGGGAATATAATGACTGACTTAAAGTTCTTGAATGGGTGTAGTGCACATGTTCGTTTGGAGCCACGGAAAAATCAGTATTGAATTTGTGAATATTGCCAAAGCACATGAATATTCATGAGGTTGCTCGGTTGTTTTGGTTTGGGTTTGTTTATTTGGGGGGGAAGTGTGTTTCTTTTTTCCTCTGTAGGAAAGTAATTGATAAAGCAAGATATTCTCCCCTTTCATGAACTTTTGGGTACTAGGTGATCTTACATACAGGGGGCTTTTTCCAGCTTTAGTGAATGAAAGGATGAGGGTTTAAAATGGTGTTTTCTTTGTTCTTTTTCCTCTCATACGCTTTTAAATTAAATGCAGAGTGTCATTCAGCAGGTAGGAGAAAATTCTGCTTATGGGTTGGTGCTTATGGCTTCCATAGCCAGGAGTACAGCTGGTGGTCATCAGCCGAGGAATCCCCTGGAAGCTGACTTTGCAAACACTTCTTTTCAGGGTGAGATGGTCATTGGAGCTTCAGAGCTCTTCCTTGGAGGCTTGAAGTAAGGCTCTGTGCGGGCTCCACTGGGTGCTGTGGCTGAGATTTTGGGTGAATGCAGCGTGGCAGCCGTGGCTTCCTGGCACTTGCAGTGTTTCACTGCTGTTGGAGGAAGGAGTCCTGGTGGTGTGTCTGGTCTCTGTGGTGCTTCTGTGGACCACAGGAGTTCCTGTTGGCCTGTTCTTCAAACGGGGCAGCTCTGCTTTGGTCAGTCCTGTGTCCACTGGTGCAGATTGGTAGGAAGCTGCAACATCATGGCTGTGGAGCTCCCCAGTGAATGCCAATTTGTCTTGCCTTTGTCACTGGGGCCAGGTTTGTAGTCAGTCTTGCTTGTGAGCAGTGAAGGCTTTGTGCATTCCCTGCAGAAACAACCTCCTGGCCCCACTGGCTTTATTAGAGGGGGAAAAGAGGATGTGTGACCAAGTCCTTCTATCAAATAAATCAAAATTACTTGGTAGTTCTGATGTCTTCCTTTTCCTTTGAACACTTGCAACCTCTTCTAAAGCCTCGTTTCAGGAAAATGAAAGTCACAGGTCTTCTTTCATACATCCTGGCCACAAATGAGCTCCTTTTTCAGAGTAACATAGAGCAGCTCAAGGACACAACTTTCCTGGTCAGGTATCACAGGGTAAAGCCAATGCCTGTCTCTTCTGACATGCTAAGCTCCACCTCTGTCTTTTCTCTTCCTTCAGATTTAAACTCACGTTCCTTTGCTTGTTCATTGTAGTGCAAAGTTGTATTTAAGGGGTAGCATTGATCCAAGTGCTCATGCTGTTGAACACATGGAACTTCAAGTTTGTCAAGTATTTATCCAACTGATCAAAGAACTGTTTTTTGTGAACTGTGACTCAACAGTGATGAGATTTAAGATTGACATTTTAAATTGCTGTTACTAAGATGAATGAAGATTCATGATTCAGCCAGAGCTTTCTCAAGCTTTCTCAAAAATCTTGCAATTTTGGCTTGCATCTTGTGACTAATAGGTGATGTGTGGGTCTCACAGTTAGCATTAATCTGTACATTAAAGGAGGAAAGTACAGCATAGGAGCAAGCAAATGCAAGTGCTGTGGCCAGCTGCAATTTGAACAGCCCTTTGAAATTATTTACTAATCTGTCTGTTTCAGAAGCAGGTGATTTGCTATTCAAGGATCGTGTCCTCCTCCAGCTGGCAGCCTCTGCCTCTCGCAGTGCAGAGTGCTGAGCTGAATTGATGGCCCAGGCTCCGCAGGGATGGCCGTGCAGGAGCAGGATAGATGATCCCTGAGCCTGCCCCTCTCCTCCAGCCTTGCTGGCTGTGGGCACCGAGGCAGAAGGAGCCCAGTTGCCACTGAGGGAGGTACAGCCATGCCTGCCACGGCCCTTCCTTGGGGCAGGGCTCAGGAGGAAGCGTGGTGCCAGCTGAGTCAGTGCCGCTTCCTGCAGCACCTGTTCTTATCGGCTTCTGGGAAGAGATTATTAGCTAGGGTTTGCCCTGCTTCACTGGCAACTCTGAATCACTGCTTGGAGGGTAATGTGGCTTTAGATGGTTTTCTGGATTAAGAATCACATTTTAATTGCCTTCTCTGTTAAAGGGGAATTCGTGTGTGCTCTGCCAGGATGTGTGATAAGCCTGCATCCCATTACAGTGGTTCAGTTTCATTTTCTAGCGTGTTTCCCTTATTTAAAGCAAATAGAGCTCTTCAGTTCCTGAGAAACAGTGAGTCATGCATTTTGATACTATAAAATGTGACACCTGCAAAACTCTGTTTTCTCACAGCATGGTTGGAAATGTTATCAGGTCTAGGATCAAAGCTGTGCTTCAACAGAGGCCCGATCACATGAGGCTTTATTGGGATTTGCAGAGATGTTTTGTCACCAGTCTGCTATGTAGGTGTTTGAGTACTCCACACTTACCCCCTTTTGTGGTACCCTTGATTATACCATCACAGATGAGATACAAAGCTTCTTTTTAAAAAAAAATAAATAAAATCACCATTTTTTGGAAGTTCAGCTGTAGTACTAACGAATATTGTCATGTTTAAACTGGGGCTAGACTTTGGTCTTGAATTTGAGACGGTAATCCATGTTTCTAATAATTTATGAGCATATTTTGTATCTATTTAGATAGTTATATTATGTAGTTATATATTTGTCTCAAAGGAAAGGTGCAAAGGTTTTCCTAAATTGTTGATGTTGTTTTTGTGGGTTTTTTTTTTTTTTTGGAAGTTTGCAGATCTCACTCATGCAAACTTTTGCACATTTCTCTTTCAAAATAAAGAATTTACCTTTCTCTAATAGGTGAAACAAGTAAGGAGACATGTTAGCCATGCTGAAATGTTATAAATCTTAATACCTTCAGAACTGCATTGGAACTACATCCTCAGGAAATTTCCTTTTAATGGAAGTGCTTGGATTATTATTCTTGCACTGTAAAACTGAAGCAAAGCTTGCAGTTCTTTTCCCTGATTCAATAGACCTTTGGCTGACTCCACATCCCAAAGATGCATTTCTTACTGCAGCATATTTTAGGCTTGGCAGGAAACAGGATTGCAGTAGATTCCCTCTGCACCAAACTTGTGCTTTGTCGACAGGGAATCCTGCCCTCATTCAGAGAAGCTCGTGTGCCTTAGTGAGAGGTACATTTCTGACTTCTTGCTTTGTGCTAAACACTCATCTGTCACAGCCTTTTTGTTCTGTTCACCTAAACTCCTCTTCTTATCAATCACTGAAACCTGAAACTGCAACATCTCATGCCAGTGGAAAGTCTTTATTATTTTTTTTTTGTCATTATTTTTAAGCAACAGAAAAAGAGGGTGCTGCTCAATCTGCTTGTCCAGTGAATGCTTTTATATTTGTTGTGCTTGTCTTAGCCAGGCCATCATTCTTCCCTGTCTGTGTTCTCCTACAGCATTCCTGCAGTCATGATTTCAGGTCTCTTGGTGGGAGTTATGGGATCTGCTGGCTGCAAGCAAGCGGGGCATTGAGGTTCCTCTGGGAAATCACAGCTCTGCTTTGTCTGTCAGACCTTGTAGCTGTGCAGGTGTCTGTCTGGGTTATCCACTACCTGGGGCTTTGGGAATTCCTTCAGTTAAACCCATAAATAAGGAGTGTTGTCATGCCCATACTTGAAAGCCAAACAGCAAAGGAACTGCTTTAGGAATTCTGGTGGGGTGCAAGGACACAGACATGTCTGTGCTGTCCAGACATAAATTTGTCTCTTTTTTAAACAGTATAAATAGAAGATATAAGGATTTTTGGTAAATTCAGCAGCTGTTACAAGTTGATTTTTAATTTTTAGATAATTTCTGAGAGTTGTAGATCTCAAAACTGACTAGTTTTGTTGGTTGTAATTTAATAATTGCAAAATGTAATTCATAAATTGAGTAATGTAACTTAGTCACAGTCTAAAGCATCTTAAACTATTATATTAAATTTGCTGGTTTGGAACAAACACCCTACTTGTTACTGACAGTCTGGTAAGTCGTGGCTTTGGTAGTATAGTTCATGTTTGCTGCCTGGGTTGTGGTGGCTTACTATTGTTCTTTGTAAGAATAAGTGAAAATTTAAAACAGAATGTGCAGAAACAAACTCTTGGCTGGTGTGTCTTGATGTATCCCCTCATTTCAGACTGACTACCTTGGCAAAGGGCAGCTGCAGGAGAAGTGTGAAGCCAGCCTGTGGTCTGAGAAGGTTTTGCCAAAATAGATTGCATTGGAGAGAAAAAAAAATGACCCCTAACTTCTAATTTAATTTAACAGTAAATTTAACATTTAATTTAACAGTAAGAATCAAACAGAAATACTCATTTGTATTTGACCTACCCGTTCTGGAAGGGATTTGTGTGGATGCATCTTCAGAGGCAGGCTCAGCTGATCAGGTGCTGTCTGTGAATCACACAGCAGCAAACAGGTAATTCCTGCTGTCTGCTTCATGTTCCGAGTTAATTGTTTGTAAATACAAACATGAGTACAGCTGAGGAAATGGAGCTGGATAATCCTAATCTTGGAAACATGTCCATGGACTGTTGAATGTCTTGAAAATGTAGGTGTGTGATGTCTTTGAGATTTTGAAATGCTGAACATATCGCTTGTTTCTGTTTTCAGCACCTCATCCCGTGTTGCTAAAGGAATAGACTACACCAAAATGAGCCTCCATGGTGCGAGTGGTGGACACGAGAGATCGAGGGACAGGCGCAGGTCCAGTGACAGATCTCGTGACTCATCCCACGAAAGAGCAGAGTCTCAGCTCACTCCGTGCATCAGGAATGTCACTTCACCCACAAGGCAGTATCATTCTGGTGTGTGCAGATCTCTGCCATTTCAGGATTAAAATTCCCTAAATCTGAGTACTGTTTTGGCAAAGGAATACAAGAAAAAGTGTTACTAGTAGAGGGCACAACATACAGATTTCTTATGTGTGCCCTGGTCTGGGTATTCCCTTCTTTGATAGGCTGTAGCTCATTTTTCAGTCTGCAGTGTGTTTTCCTACATGATGCTCTTTATTTAGTTCAGTCACAAGAACAATCTAATTTTTCTAAGGCAGTGGACTGAACACTTCCCCTTTACTGTGTAGGGTCTAGGTGTTTGGAAATAGAGGAAACAGGGTTTTTTTTTTAAGTGACAAACCATGGCTTGTTTCTTTGAACTATAGCACCAACTGTGATGCAATAGCTTCTCTATCATGTTGAGTTCCTTTTTCAGTACTAGAGCAGTAAATTTTCTTTGTAAAGCCTTTTGGGGAAGGTGAGGTGGGTTTGATGTCTAGGTAATGCAAACTTCAGAATCTCATAAAACGGGAAGTTATTTTTGAAGGTGTCTTTAACCAGAATAGATTTAACCAAAATAATTTGTACTTAACTTCTGAAATCGATGTGTTTTGTGCCTGGAAAGACACAAACCGTAGAGAACTCCCATAAATCTTTAATTTCATTTCCTGTTTCTGCTCCTTGCACCTTGTTGCCACTAAAGATCGGGAGAAGGATCACAGTTCGTCTCGGCCCAGCAGCCCCCGGCCCCAGAAGACGTCCCCCAATGGTTCAGTTGTCAGCATGGGCACCAGCAGCAGGAACAGCAGCCAGTCCAGCTCAGATGGCAGCTGCAAGGCTGGTGGGGAAATGGTGTTTGTGTATGAAAATGGCAAAGAGGGAGCTCGGAACGTCAGAACTTCTGAGCGAGTAACGCTCATCGTGGACAACACCAGATTTGTTGTAGATCCTTCCATCTTCACTGCACAACCTAACACGATGTTGGGCAGGTTTGTATCTTTTGTTTTGGGTTTTGGTTTTTTTCCCTTAGTCCCCAGCTGTTATAGAGAACCATAAGTCCTTTGTGGATATTTAACTGTTTAAATAGCTCTTGGACTCATATTGCTGCAGCTGGTCTTGCTATTGTTTAATATTACCAACTTTCAAATGTCTTTAAGTAAAAATCAAATGCAAGTTCTCTGGTTTTGGCAGGGAAGCCAAGAGATGTCTGTTACCTAGAGATGACAGCTGATAAATAAATTACCATTTCATGATGTTCCCATTTCTTTCTGCCTTCCTGGACATTGCTTCTGTGTTCGGTCTGCCTCGTTCTTCCTCGTTTTTAAAGCTTCATAAAACAAAAGCTTCATAAAGTTTCATAAAACAAAGTGGCACAGTGAGTGTAGACAGTCTCTTTCAAAACAGCAAGCAGGAAAATCTTGAAGGAATTTGTTTTGCTTAGTGGGCCTACCCTGACAGTGTTCAAGCTCAGCCCATTTATCTTCTGAAATGTCAGATAATCAGTGTAACAGCCCTGAGCCGCTCAGCAGAGAGGCTGAATGCTCAAAATGATCAACACTTGAATGCAAGTCCACAATATGAGTGTAGTGTTTTCTGTAGAAACTACCATGAGCACCATATTTAACACGTTTGCATGGTGGGAAAAGATTCAGTACTTGACTTGCTGCAGTTCTGGTTGGTTTTTCCTTGTCCAAATACAGAGGGCACCACTTAAAACCTTCCATCAATAAAAGGAGAGAAGGGTTTGTCTGTGTTGCTTTGGATTTGGCTTTTTCATTAAAATACAGCTATTTCTCAGCACACAAGGATATAATCATATTCAAAATACACGTATAGAAATCTCTTTGCCACTGTACAGGTAATAAATGTGATTAAACAATTTCTGCTCTGTTTAAATCACTGCAGTGTGGGATAAATAGTACCTTGGATTCCCATTTTGTGAAAAGTTGGGTGAGTCACAGGGAAGGAAAGAAATACTTCTCTGTCTAAACTGTCAAAGGAAATAAATGGAAGTAAGAACCAATAGAATTAAATAATTGATTTAAAGAACTTGGGTATTATACAATACATGCATGCATGTAAATATCCAGACAGACTGGAAGTGTATCAGCTGAGATAAAGCCTAGGAAATAGTTTCCTTTCCCATGCCCAGCCTCAGAGTAAGTGGTGCTGCCTAATGCACTGGGTTTTTTGTGCATGTATGATGCTGAGTTATTCTCCCTTCGGGATTGGTTCAAGGAACAAGCTTATTTTATCTTCTGCTAATTGAAAAGTAGGTTAATAAAGATACGGAAATACTGCTCTAACACGCAGGTTATTTATAAAGCCACTTTCCCTCAATGTCAGTCTGCAGGGCACTAAGCAGGGACAGCTTGGGAGGTAAAAGTAACTATAATAAGAATGTATTATTTGCCTTAAGCCTGTATCCTGTTAGACTGCCTTTTTCTAAATATTGTTTCTTGAAGAGTGGTCAGAAAAGACACGTCAGATCATGAAGTGAAAATCGTGATTCCAGCTGAACAGAATGCACTGCTGTCCCCCTGCAGTTTCCATGCAATTCCTGGCATTCTGTTTTTCTTATTTACAAACAAGAAAACCGCAGTAAGGGATTCTAACCCAAACTACTTTCATTCTTGAGCAGGATGTTTGGATCAGGCAGAGAACACAACTTTACACGGCCCAATGAAAAAGGAGAGTATGAAGTTGCTGAAGGAATTGGTTCCACTGTGTTTCGTGCTATTCTGGTGAGTTTTCAGGGGCAAATGCTGTTAGGACAAGCACTGTTAAGAAGTGAAACTTCCTGGTTTGACCCAACTTGCATATTCAGATTTTGTGGATGGCATAGATACTGCTCTTTATATTGTTTAATAGAGGGGGGAACCCCCTTTTCCTGGACATGAACACGTGACAGCTGGGGAGAGAGAAAGTACACATGAAAGAAATCAAAAATTACTGCTGCCAGCAACCAGTTCACCTTCTCCTATGCATTTAGTTCACCAAATTCAGGTATATTCTGTCCTTCTAGAGCTGAAATCAGGTGAAACAGAATACTGGGAGTGAACTTCCCACAGCTGAGAGGAGTAAAGCAGACTTCAGTCTGAGATGGAAATGGCCCCTTATTTAATATCCATACAAGAAAGTAGAGCTGCTGGACTGCTTTGTCAGCAGCCTTGGAATGGGAAGAGCTCAGTGAAGTCCAGATGAAAGACAGCAAAACTATTAGTATGAATAGTTGTCACTTAAATAACAATTTTAACCAGAACCAGCAGCTCTGAAAACTGATAAAGCTGAGGACAGGAAGATTCACAAAGTTTAACATTTGTCTTACATTTTGGGGGGTTTCTTTGTGGAGAAGGTATGATGAATGAAATGATGAAGTGTTTCTGTTGGTGGGTGTTGTGCACTATGTTTCTTCTCGGTGCATCCTGCAGGATTACTACAAGACTGGGGTGATACGCTGTCCTGATGGGATATCTATTCCTGAGCTGAGAGAAGCATGTGACTATCTCTGTATCTCCTTTGAGTATAGTACCATAAAATGCAGAGATCTGAGTAAGTACAGAGCTTATTGAAATAATTTGAATTATACAAATCGACTTCAGTGCGTGTGTGTTAATTCCAAGTCATGTCCTTTATTGAGATAAAGAAGATGGCTGGCGCTACATGAATAAAATCCATCCCTTTTTATCTCTTATGTAATAAAGCCCTAAAACCAATGGCTTTATGTTCTTTGCAAAATAACGACTGATATTTCAGCATCTGATTCTGTGCTGTGGTCACCCTGTGGAACACTTAGCTCTGTGATTGCATTTGCAGTACAGATACAGCAGCATTCAGTGGTAGCTGATTTTGCAGAGGACAGGGAGGATAATTTTTTCAGCTCCTCACTTAGGAGAATGAAGCTGTGTCCCTGGTGGCAGCAGCACGGCTTTGCTGGTGGAGTGGGCAGCTCCAGGCTTCCCAGCACGTGCTGTTCTCTCCTGCTCCTTCAGCCCTGAGCACAGCCCAAGCCTTGGCCTGTGCCTCTGGTGCTGTGCTCTCCGTGTGTGCAGTGGGATTATTCCCATGGCATTCCTGCTGGGAACGCTGTGCAGGACACCTGGGCCTTCCCCAGCAGGGCCACAGCCCGAGCTCCCTCTCCTTACAGGGATTTAGCAGCTCCTGCCATGAGGGCTTTGAGAAGCTTTGGTTTTAAGCTGCTGCTTATGAAACGTGGGTTGTGTGCTCTGCTCTCCCAGCAACTGGCTTAAATGGTGTTTCTTTTAGGAAAAGCAAGAGCAGCCTTGCACAATTACTGAGTGTTTAGTGGTAGTAAAGTGCAGAGGAGCTCTCAAAGTCACTCCCCTGTCTGCCCAACGCTATGTTCACATCTGCAGCACAGGCTGGTGGATACTCAAATGAGGTCTGAACTTACGTAAGCTCATAGACTAAGTGTCTTTACACTTGTCTGCATTAATACTACAAGATAAACACATCTACTCCTTCTTATTGCTGCTTTCATCTCTTTACCAAGCTCTCAAATGTGCCTGTGCTTAAAATTTTCTTCTAGGTGCTCTGATGCATGAATTGTCAAACGATGGTGCTCGTAAGCAATTTGAGTTTTACCTGGAAGAAATGATTCTGCCATTAATGGTAGCCAGTGCCCAAAGTGGGGAGAGGGAGTGCCACATCGTTGTGCTGACAGATGATGATGTTGTTGACTGGGATGAAGAGTATCCCCCCCAGATGGGAGAGGAGTATTCACAAAGTGAGTTTATCCTCATTGTTCCCACCAAGCCACATGGTGGTAGAGGTGGCAGTGCATGTGCTGATTTAAAGTTTTTGTACTGAAATACAACAGAAAAAAATGTACAGAAACCTCTTACTTTGGGTAGCTCTGCTTAGTATTTTGTTTCACAGAAGCAAATGCTGCTTGTTATGTTCAAATGTAATTAGAAAGAGAAGCTAATTTTTATTATTAAGGTGTTGTCAGCCAGTGAGGGGGAAGAAAATACTTCTTCAGAAAGAGCTTGAGGACAGAAATGGGTAGGAGTCATGTTTACTGTGGGAGAACAACTAGAGGTTTTTTTTGAGGAAAAAAAAAAGCAAGTGTTACTATTTTTGGAGTATTACAGTTGCGTGGATGATGAGTTCAAGCACCTGTAAATGGACTGCACAAGATGTGCACCCAACCCATTCCCCTGTATCTTCAGCTGTTTTTCTCTGGAGTTCTCCAGTTTCTCCCTCTCTTCTGAAATACAAATATTGGACTAAAGCAAAACAGTGGAAAAGATAAACTTTCTTTAGGCTAGTAGGTTAATATTTAAATACTAGGATTTTTTTTCTCATTAAAATGTATTTTTAGTTATTTACAGCACAAAGTTGTACAGATTCTTCAAATACATTGAAAATAGAGACGTGGCCAAATCAGTTCTGAAGGAAAGAGGGCTCAAGAAGATCCGACTGGGCATCGAAGGTAAGGGAAGCATGGCTTGTACTCTCCCTCCTTGGCCTTCAGGGTCTGCTGCACTTCTCTGCTTTATGGTTTTCTCTGTAGCTGGAGAGCCAAGGGGTTGGTGTTGTCTTTCCTGCTGAGGCTGGGTGACATTCCAGAGGGGAAATGGTACCCAGCAAGCAACAGGCCCAGCTAGAAAACCTGATTATGGGCTCCAGGCTGGTGTCCAAGCTGTGTCTGGCTGCTGGGCTCTCTGCAGACAGGTGCCTTTTTTCTGCTGCCTTCATGACTTGCATCTCATGCCCTTTGCCCTTTAGTTTGCACACAAAATCTTCTCTGGGCTTTGTTTGAAGTAACAATGCGTTTGTACAGCTTCGGGATATTGTGTTCTTGGGCTGGTGTCCTTTCCAGGGTGTGAAATGAAAAATGTCCTGTTAAGTGGCAGGCAAACATTTTCTTTCAGGAAGTACAAAACTATCCAGTGGATGAGTGAAGTGCAAAGAAATACTGATCTAGTTAAACATCATGTAAGTTAGGAGGCTGCTCTGTAAAATCTCACTGAGTAATCCGATTTTTATCATGAATGTAAGAACCGGGTTTCTTTGCATTACATTTTTCTTTTGATTGTTGACCCAGATATTTTAGAATCTAGCCTTTATAATTAGCAGGATTTCTATCATTCACTCACCAAGTTGTCATAGTTACGTTTGTAATTTGCCAAGAAAAAGCAAATGCTTTTAACTCTAAAATAACTAATTTCAGCTGAACAAGGTGGGAGTCTTTTAGCTAAACAAGAACTAGCCCTGCCTTTAATGCTGGCTAATAGCAGATTATTTCTGCTGGCATTTCTTGGTTTGACAGGGAAGAGCTGTGGCAGCGAGCTGTGCTGCTGGTGCCCTGTAGGAATGTGTAAAATGGACATTATTGTTGGGCACAGGGGAGAGGCGACTTCAACACAGCAGAACCACCTGTGCTGGCAGTGCCAGGGGGGCTGTGCTGTGTCCAGTGGGGCTGAGGGGGCTGGGATCTGCGGGGCTGGGATCTGCAGGGCTGGGATCTGCAGGGCTGGGATCTGTGGGGCTGGGCTTTCTAGGGCTGGGCTTTCTAGGGCTGGGATCTGCAGGGCTGGGCTTTCTAGGGCTGGGATCTGCGGGGCTGGGATCTGCGGGGCTGGGCTCTGCAGGGCTGCGCTTTCTAGGGCTGGGCTTTCTAGGGCTGGGCTTTCTAGGGCTGGGCTTTCTAGGGCTGGGCTTTCTAGGGCTGGGATCTGCGGGGCTGGGCTCTGCAGGGCTGGGCTTTCTAGGGCTGGGCTCTGTATAGTCAGTGCTGAGGGGGGCTGTGCTCTGTAGGGCAGGGCTGATGGGGCTGTGTGTGCTCTGTGGGGCTGTGTGTGCTCTGTGAGGCTGTGTGTGCTCTGGGGCTGTGTGTGCTCTGTGAGGCTGTGTGTGCTCTGGGGCTGTGTGTGCTCTGTGAGGCTGTGTGTGCTCTGGGGCTGTGTGTGCTCTGTGGGGCTGTGTGTGCTCTGTGGGGCTGTGTGTGCTCTGGGGCTGTGTGTGCTCTGTGGGGCTGTGTGTGCTCTGTGGGGCTGTGTGTGCTCTGTGAGGCTGTGTGTGCTCTCTGCAGTCAGGGATGATGGTGCTGTGCTCTGTAGGGCAGGGCTGATGGGCTGTGCTCTGTGCTGACGGGGCTGTGCTCCTGCCCTGGCCAGGCTACCCCACGTACAAGGAGAAGGTGAAGAAGCGGCCGGGCGGGAGGCCGGAGGTGATCTATAACTACGTGCAGCGGCCGTTCATCCGCATGTCCTGGGAGAAGGAGGAGGGCAAGAGCCGGCACGTCGACTTCCAGTGCGTCAAGAGCAAATCCATCACCAACCTGGCGGCGGCGGCCGCCGACATCCCGCAGGACCAGCTGGTGGTGCTGCACCCCACGCCGCAGGTGGACGAGCTGGACATCCTGCCCATGCAGGCCGGGCCCGGCAGCAGCGAGCTGGAGGCCGAGGGCCAGAACCCCCCGCTCTGAGCGCGCTGCCCCGCACAAGCATGCTCCCTGCAGTGCCCTGCCCGCCGTGCCGCAATGCCCCGCGTCTCTCCCCGCTCCGCCGCTCTCCGGGATGCGGCGGGGCCCCGCGGCTGCTCGGGGAGGAGCGGGCTCCGGCGCTGGGCTCGCTGTCTGTGTTTGCCCGTGGGTTTGTGACCTTGGTGACTCGTGAGCTGGCCTGGCCCCGCCGCCGGGGCACGGGCAGCACAGTGGGAATTGATAGTAGCACTTTACAAATGGTTGAGAAATGGAATTTGAAGCCATTTTTTATAAATGTATTGCACAATACTAACAAAAGTGCTTCTATCAAAGGTATTAACTGTACATAGTTTTGCTCTGAATAGATTGACCCTTTTAAAGTTATTGTATATGGTTGAGCACAAAACTACTTACTCTTGGGTTTTTGGATTGAGGACGTGATTCAATGACCCGTGCAACATCTTGTCCGAGTTCTTCAGTGAATTTTTTCACTCGTTTGCAGCGTGAGCCATGTTCAAAAATTGTGAACAACGGACAGGGGCTTTATCTTAAATTTTGCCTTACCTTAAGCTGTTCACAAATATTTATTTAATACATTTTTCATAAGTGTCATGAGATAGGAAAATGCAAATGGTTCATTCTTCATTTATTAATGATTGTAAACAGGTTTTTCATGCAAATAAAGTTTCCATTATTTTAATGGCCTTGAATTATCTGTGAATTATAAATTTGGCAAGTAGCTGCTTTTTCTTTCCTCAGGGGAAGGATGGTTAATATTAAGTGAAAAACAAGTATTTCGTAAAGATAATCAGCCTCCTTCAACGCACCTGCCTGTTGTGCTTTTCTCAGGCTAAATCTGGATCCAGGAGTAAGTAACAAAAGCTCCTCTGGGAATTTACTGTCATGACAAAGTGGTGGAGGTGTAGGTAAGGCACTGGCTCTCCTCCCTTTTCCCCCGAGGCTAAAGAAATGATAAATACCAAGCGCTTCTAGCATGCACCTTCAGCAGGGTTTTATCAAATTTATTTATCAAAGTAAATGCTCCATCTTAGAACAAGGGAAACATTTATTTTAAAAATATTTAACTGTCTAATACATTACACTTTAACAATATTTATAGTAAAGGATTCTTACAAGAAAGAATAAACAGCTTTATGGTACAATTAGTATAAGAAATATCCACATGGGGACTGTTTTGCAGTGTAAAAACACACCATACATCTGAAATGGTCATTTGCATATAAAAGCTACCACTGATGCCAGTGAGTTGCACAGTGATTTAAAAAAAATTTCAAACAACAGAATCCAAAATATACAAGTATTGCAAGCTATACACAGCTAACCAAATCAACACAGAACACTGTAGCAGGTTATTCCACTTTGTCTGAAGTTACACATGGTAGGATGAGTCGCATTCTGACACAGCTTTTATGAAGTTCCCACATAAAAGCCTCTCAGTCCCGCGAGTTTCACAGACTGCAGAGCTCCACCAGTAAATGCACTTGGCTGTTGGGGTGCTGGGTCATTTACAAGGGCCAGGGCAGGTCGCTGAAGTCCACGGGGCCGCCGAGCCCCGCGTCGGCCTCCAGCAGGCTCATGATGACGGCCATGGCCGCCTCGTCGTTGCTGGGGCTGCTGGAGCCCTGCTCCGTGTCGATCATGTCGATGCCGATGTGGGAGTTGTCCCCTGCAGGAACACAGCCAGCGCTCAGTGGGGCTGTCCCCGGGCTCTGAGCTGCCCCTGGGGACAGGGGGGACGGGGCTGACTGCTGCCAGCCCCACGCTGCACTGCTGGGCTCCCTCCCACTGCCCCCGCGAGGGCACCGAGCCTTCCACGCCCCACCCGAGGAAACCAAGCTATTAACCAAGCCTACGGAATAAACCCTACAGGACAGAGGCCAGGTGCCTCTCTGGGCACACAGAGCTTGCTGTGGGCTTTGTGCTCAGAGCCAGCATCCCGCTGCAGTGTCCCTGTGCTGAGCTGGGAGGGAGGGTGCTCACCTGGGACTCCACTTACCCAGGATAGAGGAGTTGTCGGAATACGGGTACCCAGAATTATCCTGGATTTGCCCAGACAGCAGCCCAGCTGAAGAAATGTCTGGAGTGCCACCATTCAAGATCTTGAAAGACAAAACAGAAGTTCTAAACCAGCACGAAATGGTGTGTTAATAAGTCTTCAATTGTCCAATACCAGAATTTTTAATAGGGGGTAGATGGACTTCCCAAAATACCCATGTGGTTAAGAATTGTTTATAATAATTTCTAACAATCTTCTACACCAGGAGAATTATCAAGGGGGTGCTGAAAACACCCAACCCTCCACCTGTGCTTTTATGCCCTGCCAGCAACCACTATTCTGAGCACATGTTGAATACTGGAGGGTAGAAGAAAGAATAACTAGAATTACTAGAATTGTAATGCTAGTAATTGAAAATCTGTTCCAACTTGGGAGTTTTATTTCAAGAACAAAGAGAGCTGGGAATAGACAGAAATTTTTATATTTAAGAAATAGTTACTGTCTGTTCCAGTACAATTCATCATTTCTGAGAAAAAAAGGTTTAAGTAAGCCTGAGGCAGTGCACAAGGATCGGGGTAAGTGTTCTTGCTTTGGATGAAACTTCCATAAGCGTTCAGAGATTGCTGGAAGCAGCCAGGACAAGTGGCTCAAATGGCACCCGAGTGCTACTCAGGCAATCTCAGAGCAAGGCAGGAGCTCGGTGTTGACTTCACAAGCACCTCTCTGTGCTCCAGCAGCACGGAACCAGCCCAGTCTGTGCTCCAGCAGCACGGAACCAGCCCGGTTCGGGCTCCAGCAGCACGGAACTGACCCAGTCTGTGCTCCAGCAGCATGGAACCAGCCCTGTCTGTGCTCCAGCAGCACGGAACTGGCCCGGTTCGGGCTCCAGCAGCACGGAACCAGCCCTGTCTGTGCTCCAGCAGCACGGAACCGGCCCGGTTCGGGCTCCAGCAGCACGGAACCAGCCCAGTCTGTGCTCCAGCAGCATGGAACCAGCCCTGTCTGTGCTCCAGCAGCACAGAACCAGCCCTGTCTGTGCTCCAGCAGCATGGAACCAGCCCTGTCTGTGCTCCAGCAGCACGGAACTGGCCCGGTTCGGGCTCCAGCAGCACGGAACCGACCCGGTTCAGGCTCCAGCAGCACGGAACCAGCCCTGTCTGTGCTCCAGCAGCACGGAACCGACCCGGTTCAGGCTCCAGCAGCATGGAACCAGCCCTGTCTGTGCTCCAGCAGCACGGAACCGGCCCGGTTCGGGCTCCAGCAGCACGGAACTGACCCAGTCTGTGCTCCAGCAGCATGGAACCAGCCCTGTCTGTGCTCCAGCAGCACGGAACCAGCCCAGTCTGTGCTCCAGCAGCACGGAACCAGCCCGGTTCGGGCTCCAGCAGCACCGGTGGCACTCAGTCGGGCACAGCCGGCGTGCAGCAGCAGCACTTCCAGCGTTCACCAGCACGAGGTGTCAGAGAGGTTTTGGAGGGGAGGGAGGGGAGGAGAGCCGATCCTTGCAGCTCTGCTGAGAAAATACAACCTGAGGGGCAGGGGAGTGTCCAGGACCTGCTGCTGGTGAGCACCGCAGCGCTTGGGCTCTGCTTTCCCAGCCCAGCTGCCAGGAGCTGTTCCCTGGGCACAACCCCACGTTCCCTGAGCGTCCCCAGACCGGGGGAAGCTTTTACCTTCTTCCCTCCTGGCGAGGATGTGTCGGGTGGGGGGGTGCTGGTGATGTTCAGGGGACTCGAGCCACAGCTGGAAGGTGATGAGCCTCTTATCCTAAAACACACAGAAAACAGGGCATGGGTGTACAAGAGACTCAGAGACTTGGAGTTTTAAATGCTGACTTTGGTATCAGGTGCCAAAAGCATGAGCTTCACTTTTGTAATCTCCCTTTTTCAGTGTTCCTCACAGCCAGACCAACAATCCTGTGTAAATCCAGCCTGTTTGGTCTGCAGCCTTTACTTCCTCCCTGTTTTATTCCTGGGCAGCCTTCACAGAAGAGTCAGAAGGAAAAGGTCCTGGCAGCTAAGGAAAGGCTCCTTTTTGAGTATTTCTCTTCAATTTCCACCAGCTACGAGTTCCAGCTGCCTCAGTCACAGTAACCCAGACTCCTCCAGTGAGCTCCTGTTACAGAAGTCCACTGGACACTGGAGTGTTTGTAACTCATTGTTCATCTCCATTTTCCATAGCTTGATCAAACATCGTTAATAATGAATAATGTATTGACAACAAATCTCCAGCCTAAAGGGAGGAGGGGTAGTTACAGAGAAAAGCAATGGAAATGGGAATCTTCTCCTTGGCAGAGTTCCCCTGGGAAAGCTGAACAGAAGGCAGCTTTGGAAAATAGTAACAGCTGCTGAAAAAGGACTGGAACTAACCCAGGGTCCGAACTGAAATGCAAACACGGGTGGAAACTGCACTACTACACTCACTTGGGCTAATTAATTAAATGTTTCACAGCTACTGAAAGGGATGGTTAAGCTTCAAAGTATTGGCTCAGCCACATTTTCCTTCTTTTCCTCTCTCCCCTTTTTCCTACTCCTGCAGAGAGGAATGAAGCCTTAGGGACAGGTCTGCTGCTGCCTTCAGTGAGGGTGGAGGGAGTCTCCTGCCTGCAGCAGGAACAAACCTGTGGGAAACAGACTGGATGTGCTCAGCACTGCAGCTCAGTCCGGTTAAATCGCTACCACTGCACAGCTGCTGGCTGAGACCCCTTTTGTAGGGAAGGAAACAGTTCCCAAGAGGAGATCTGTGAGGAACAGGGATTTTTAGCCACCAGAAATGAAGTGGTACCCACTGAAAGCAGCTGCTCACGCAGGTGAGAACTCCAGAGGCAGCTGTGGATCCCCAGAGTCCCTCAGTGACCCTGTGCATGGCCCAGCCCCACATCCTGACTGCCATGGGAAGGCCCCAGCGTTGTGTCCTTGCTCCAAGAGCTGCAGGGGAGCTGCACAAGCTCATCATGCACATCTAACAACTCCAAAGAGTGAAGGGATTGCACAGAAACAAACATTGCTGCTCTGGCACACAGTCAGCAGCTTTGGCATTTGGAGGTTGTGCCACTCACAGCCTCAAGTCACTGGGAAAAGAACAGCCTGGAATAGATTTTTTTCTAGGTAGCTGCTCTTTTTAACTCCTGTTTCTGGTGAACAGGCCATCATCATCATCACCACTGCAAAAAAAATGCCAGCATCAGTCTTGCAACAGGGAGCTGCAAGGCTGTAACTTGATGCCTTCCCTGTGGGGGCTGACTGCTCAGGGATGCTGAGCAGGAACCTGGAGCTGTCTGAGAAATAGAGTTGGATCATTCCTTATCCAGCTTGAATAAATTGTTCTTTCAGAGGAAATTAAGGAAGTCTAACTCCTCTTAAAGAGCAGTGAAAAAACAACTTCCACACCATTTTCTCTCACCTGTGAATCTCCATGATTTCTTCAGCAATCATTCTGCCTATTTTACCTGCCCCAGCTCTTGTTCCACCTGGAATTCCAGGCACAGTGGGATGGGTCCTTTTGGGGCCACCTGAAACAAGCAGGAATTTTAAGGTCAGAGAAAAGCTTCCAAACCTTCTCCACAGGGCAATTGTATTTAGGCTTTGAGGAGCTGCAGGACCTTCTGAACTGGATTTATTGGCAGTTCCACCAACTGGTGAGTGGATGGAAATGGATGGATGGAAAGTTTTGGCTTGCACTGAGCTGTGCTGGGTCTCAAATGTCCCTCTGTGCCAGCAGGGGCAGAACAGACCCCAACTCTTTTAGAATCTGGCTGTTCTCTCTCAGAATTCAGCACCTGGTGCTCCCTCCTGTCCAGAGCTGCTACAGAATGGCCTTGTCAGACCTGCCCTCTGCCCAAACAGGCTCTTCTCCACACACAGCATCTGTTCTCTGCTTTTTGTGAACAACTTGCCAGAGAATATTCCATTCAATATGGGATGACTGCAAAGAAAGCCCCTGGCAGGTAACTGCAGGAATCTCAAAGTGGAAGGAAAAGTGAGGTCTGACCAAGTTGGGAGCCGGTGCTGTGATGTGATTTCACACTTGCACAGCACTTGGGAGGTTGTCAGGAAGGAGCCTGATACACTCCAAGCAGAGAAGAGCCCACATTGAGAGGGCAGGAAAGGCCTCAGTGTGGATAATTGTAAATGGAGAATCCTGCCTCTGGAAATGCATTTTTAACAACAGCAGCCCTCAGCAGGTGCGGCTCAGAGCTAAACCTGATTTTCCTGAGGCTATTGAGCAGTGCAGAAGGGCAGCCCAGGTGTGCAGGCAGGAGGAGCTGAGGCCAGGCAGGGATTCCCTGAGCACAGGAGTTACCTTCTCCAGGCTGGAGCACGCTGTCCATGCTGTGGGGGGACGCTGCCAGCTGGGGAAAGGCCGCGTCCCCGCTGTCCAGGACCGCCGTGCTGCGGAGGGCGAGGGTTAGAAAAGTCAGTCAGAGAAAACCCTACAGGTAGAAAACCCTAATAAAGTGATTAAAAGCCAAGTCATGCAGCCAGAGCTTTGGCATGGGGTGCTTCAGGGTTTCAGCAGTGTGTGAGTCAGTGTCACCCCTGTGGCTGACACCAGGGCTGGATTAACAACAGGAATCAAGCGCCCTGTTCTACCCCAACGTGTGCAGAGCTGGACCCCAGCAGCTCCTCTCAGCACACAGCTCCTCTACAGCAATTATTCTGCTGAGAAGTCACCTCAAGAGGAAGGAAAAGGGGAGGGGAAATACCTGCCAAAGCAAAGAAATGCACGTCCCTTAAGTCCCCACAGAGACCAAATCCCAGCTTTGCCCCAAGCAAGAAAATATTTCTATTTTCTGCAAGCTTTAACAATTTAACAGAAATTAAATTACTGCAACTGTTAAACCAAACCCCCTCTCCCCAGGGTGCTATCTGGAGAAGACACCCACTGAGATACAGAAGGTGTGCACGTATTTTAGGTCAAATCTCCCAGGAGAAAAGGGCCAAGCCATGGGCACTCCCAGGCTGAGGGAAGAGCACTTACGAAACCACCGTGTTTGTGGAGACAATGTATTCTACTTCTTTGGTCCAAGGGTTCATGAAACTGAACCAGCGACTCCGCAACGTAATAAAAGAGCCATCTTTTATTTTAAACTTGTAGCAGTTAGTCGTGATTTTTTCTCTTGTCTGCAAAACTGAAGAGAGGCAGAAAGCAAGTCATTCGTGTCAAGCAGGCACCACAACATCAACACTGCCCTTGTCAGGGAAAAGCCAGTTTATTCCTCCCCACATCCCTCAAGAAAAATGCTATTCCTCCCTCATCCCACCCATCCTGAAGCTCAAATATTCCCTACAAATCCATGCAAATCCATAATAATCACAGTGCTTGGCACATCCAGCACAATGCTCTCGACTAAAGCATTTGCAAACAGCAATACCCAAATCTTTTCCAGTCTGTTTGGTTTCCTTAACACACAACAACTGCTCCCAATACTTTGAACAAAATTTCTCTGCTGAATTATTAATAACTGTACCTTGTCTGTGACATTCTGCAAGATGTGCTATATCATCTTGATGAAAATACTCGTAACACGAAGTACCTAGAAGTTCCTGGGGTAAGTATGCCAGGATGGCTGTTGCCCTGGGGAAAGGGAGGGAGAGGAAGAAAATAAAGAGAAAGAAAAAAATAAAAGAATCTTTTCAAGCTGAGGTATCAGCCAGAGATTCCTAAAGCTCACACCGAGGCTGGGTAAGGCTCAAATAATGCAAAAGGGAATTTTCAGCTTAGAAGGTAAAAAAAAAAATAAATTCCTTGAGAACACTACTTTAAATTCTCAGGTAATTAAAAAAGTACCTAAGAGCCAGAGCCCTCAGGCATTACATCTGACCTACCAGAGGGGATGTAAGACCTTCTGAACAGCTTTGCAGATTTGCTGTAATTTTGGGGATTTAAGCCTGAAAAAAGGGGCCTTGTAGCAGCCACAAGGTAACATGAAGCTTTCTGCATGAAGTGCCACTGCAAAACTGACATCAAAGGTTTGGAGAACCCAAGGGTGGGACAGAACAGCACCACACCAAACTCAACTTGGATTTTGTATATTGCTTAGAAGAAAAAAATTCCTGAGGGAGAAGCGACAGTTCCTTGAAGAAACTGATCCTTGAAGAAACTGAAGTAAGTGTCACAATTCCAAAGTATTCAGTGCAAGTTAAACACCAAGGGCAATAAGGAAAAAACCTAGACCAACACCTCTTCTGGAATCTCAAAAAAGCCCAAATTAAATATTATAAAATGTAGAAATTAGTACATATTAGCAATTATGAATGAGAACAGAAAGAGAAAAGCTGCAGCACAAAAATCTGGGGCATTTTTGTACATTCCCAAACACAGCAGGAGAATTCAGCAGCAGCTGAGGACACCCCAAGCCCTCCTTGACAGGGAGAGCTGACGCCCTTGGAGAAGGAAACAAGAATTCCAGCTGAGTTTTGTCTGGTGAGCCTTATCCCAGGACACCTAAAACTCCAAGCAAACTGAGCAAAGCAATCTCCCAGAGAACCACCAAGCAGCAAAACCACACCTGTCCTGAAAATGGAAGGGCTGGGAACCAAGTCAAGCTTCTCTGAGTGTTTTCCCCAAGAACTTCAGCAGCCAAGGCTTTTGGCAGCACTGCTGTGGTGGGACACACAGGCAGCAGCAGGGAATTTGTCCACCCTTTTCCTCCCACTGCAGGATGAACAGGTGCTGTGGAAAGGAGAACCTGCACCAAATTGCAGACATCAATAGACTGGGTGCATTCAATATCTGACCATGTTCTATTATGCAAGGGAGGAAACTGTTTGGGTCCTTCTGGAATTTCATCCTGTATTTCCTTTTTTTCCTCAGCTCGCTTCTCCTACTTAACAAAGCAGCTCTGAATCCTGAATGGCATCTGCATAGATAATAAACTTAATTTTACTCTCAAATTCACCATGCAGACCAATTAGAAGCCCTGAATAAGAAAGAGGGGAGATGATTCTCTTTAAAACTCTGCTGCCATTCCAGCAGTGAATTGTTAAGCAGTTCCCTGGCTGTGGCTGCCTAATCCACAGCTGGGATTCTCCAGGAATCATGCAGTCCATGAGGACAGAAAGGGGCACAGGGAATTTAGGAAGTGTTTCTTTCCTGAGTTCCTTGGACAAATGATAAATGAACAGAGCAAGCCTATAGGAACAAAACAACCTGACTTGAAAATAAATGGTTTTCAGCTTTTACAGGTGCCTAAATATTCTCCAGGAGAAGCAAGGATCATTGGATGTCAACTTCAGGCCTACAGATGAGGCTTTCTTCTAAAGAAATTCCCTTTCAAAGAGCCCTTTGAAGTATCACAGACGTCCCAAGGACTGTAAACAACAGCTGGAAAGCAATTCAATAAAAGCATACGTGTTTAAATCCAATGGGTCAACATTTCCTGAGTCTCATTATTTTAGAAATGCCTCAGAACTACACATCAGGGGAATATGCCTGATCTTCTGAAAATAAAACTTGTCTATAAACAAGACAGAATGGCATTTTGTGAGCAACAGAAAGCTACAAGTGCTCCCCCAGCTCCCAGAGTGAGCACCAGCTCTGAGCTTTCCATCAAATTAAAACCAAAACCACCCACCAAACCTAGCCAAAACCTACAAATCCAACCACCCCAAAACAGATAGCATAAAAAAAAAATAAATGCATATTCTCCATACTGCACTTCCTCCCATGACTGTCCTCTAAAGGGGACTAAAGCCCAGCTGAGTCTCCCCTGAAAGCAATTCCAGCAGGTTCTGTCAGAGTCAGGAGTTTGGGGCTTTTCTGTGTCTGAAGCAGCTGAGCCAAAGGCAGAGGGAAAGTGGAACAGCCTCATCTGGGCAGCCTCAATCCCTGGTGCCAAGGAAGGGAAGCACACACCCCCTCCCAGAGGAACCTCTCCATCAACACCCTGCAGCCTCCTCCTCCTCTGCCCTCCACCACCCAGCAGTTTTCAAGAAAGATTCAGGCCACCTGTGCCTGCCAGTGAAGAAAATCCAAGCCTTTTCTTTTGGGAAAGGAAAGAAGGAGCCTTTTAGATAAGAGATGTGTGTTTGAAAGCAGATAGCACAGGGGCACAAGGTTTCCAAGAGATAACCCTTGTGAAAAGCTCTCCTTGCAGGCACACAGGGTCACGGGGAGGAGCACTGAGGCAGCAGAACGTGTCCTAGTAAACAGTTACATAAGTGTACGTGCCAGCAAAGCCTAACCCAGCTCTGCAGCCTCTTAACTCAACCTCTGCATCTGCAGGAGGCTGCAAGCAACACAGCAAGCAATCAGGGTCCAGTTTCCAAACATTTTCTTCTGAAGATTACGCACATTCATAATCCCCCCGCTCCCAGGAGCTGGCAGAAACCATCCTGGCGTTTTTCTGCCACGTTCTTGGAAGTTTGGGGGATTTTTTTTTAAATTTCATCAGTCACACTGAATAAATGTGTAGTAACAGCTTCGAGCTGCACCTCAAAAGCCAGCCCAGCTTGCAGTAAAAAAGCTAAAAAAGGGCAGCAATTTTATTTTTATTTTCACTGCTGCAAGGAAAGCTGTCCATGAGGCAGTGCCCCAGGGTGGAAGTTGTTAGTTATAAATAACTGCAGTTATCGGCTTTTGCCAGCACATACTGACTTTTGCAAATTATTTTGCTATAGTACAATTTGTAATCACTTCTAACTGCTTTTGATAAAATGTAATTTGTGGCAAATTCCCTGGCCCTGTGTAGTTTATGTATTTTGGTGTGATAAATATATTGCAGTTTAGACTCTTGCAAAATACTGAAATGAAGACTGTGTGCTGTGTATTAACTGTTGCAGAAGTAATTAATGCTTTTATAACCAACTGACAATGGTAAGAATAACTCAGAGAGTTCTGTTAAATAGATAATGGTGATTTAATGTAATTCTAGAATATCCTATCTGAATAAGAAAACCTTGAAAATAACCAGGACACCAAGAAAAAATTTACTACTGACTCTCTGGTTCTCAGGAAGTGTCAAACAAACAGAAGAGAGCATTGAGAAGAAATAAAATATATTGATTACTTTAGATTTATTTTTATACTGATTTTTTTTTTAAGAAGCTCTGAAAATGTGTAGAAATATTGTTTAATTTTTTAAAATTGTAAACAATTTGTTACAATATTTTTTAAAATTTTTTAAACTGTTTTTAAAAATTTTAAATTTTCCCCAAATATTTTTGAAAATATTTTTTTAAAAAAATTAAAAATATCTATTTAAATTTTTAAAAACATTTTAAATTTTTTAAACTTTTAGAAATTAAAAGTATTAATTAAATTAATTAATTAAATTTTTTTTGGAGTTTTTCTTAAAAATGGAAAATTTTTAACATTTTATTTTTTTATTTTGAAAAATTTTATTTAAAAAATTGAATATTTAAAAAAATTATTTTGAATATTTAAAAAATTTATTTTGAATATTTAAAAAATTTACTTTGAATTTTTTAAAATTTTGTAATTTTTTTTAAAAAATGATTTTTTTAAAAATTTATTTTGGATTTCTATAAAATTTTGCACTTCAAAAAAAAACCTGAATATTTTAAAACTTATTTTGGATTATTTTTAAATCTTGTAATTTTTTTTAAAAAAAAAACTAATTTTTTTTAAAAACTCACTTTGAATTTTTCTTTTCATTTTGTCTTTTTTTTTAAAAAAAAGCTTGAAATTTTTAATTTTTTTTTTATTTTTTTTTATTTGATTATTTTAAATTTTTTTAAATGTTTTTTTATTTTTTTAATTTTTTTTTATTTTTTTATTTAATTATTTTAAACTTTTAATTTTTTTTTAATTTTGAAAAATTTTTTAAATTTTTTTTATTTTTTTATTTAATTATTTTAAATTTTTAATTTTTTTTAATTTTGAAAAATTTTAAAATTTTTTTTTAATTTTTTTTTAATTTTTTAAATTTTTTAAATTTTTTTTTTAATTTTTTAATTTTTTTTAAATTTTTCAAAATTTTTAAATCTTTTTTTAATTTTTTTAAATTTTTTAAAATTTCTTTACATTTTTTTAAATTTGTTTTAATTTTTTAAATTTTTTTTTAAATTTAATTTTTTTTTTAATTTTTTTTTAATTATTTTTTTAATTATTTTTTTTTAATTATTTTTTTTTTTATTTTTTTTTTTAATTTTTTTTTTTTTATTATTATTATTTAATTTTTCTAAACATTTTTTACTTATTTCTTTCCCAAAGATCCTTGTGGCTGGCAGGGGGATGCTGACCTCTGATCCACGAAGACGAACTTGCCGTCGATGGCGTGGCGGGACACGTACTCCGTGGGCTTGACGCGGATCTCGCCGTTGGCCGGCTGCGGCACCACGTGGGGATGGAGCCTCCCGATGGCAACCAGGCAGCTTAAATTGCATCCCTCGTTATCTGGCTCGTTATCCTCGTCCAGCCCCATCTTGGTGGGAGGCCAGCTTTTCAAGTAGCCCGTGCTGTGAATCGTGCAAAAGCTCTTGCGGTCTGCTGCCAAGGGAAAAGGGAAGGGAAAATCAACCAACAGAAGGGGTTGGGTCGTGGCTGCAGCTCTGGAGAACTTCAGCTCCGTTCTGCCAACAACAGCTCCTCTCCTACCTGGGGAATTTGGGATGCTCTGCACTGGGGGTGTTGAGGCTGGAGAAAAGGAGGCTCAGGGGGGACCTTGTCACCCTCTAGAATGGGCTGACAGGAGCGGGGAGCCAGGTGGGGATCGGCCTCTCCTCCCAGACAGTGGCTCAGGATGAGAGGACACGGCCTGGGGCTGCAGCACTTTCCTCACTCAATCTGGACACGATTTTCTGAGCCTGAGAGGCTTTTCAGCCTCTCAGTGGCTGATCTGTTTCACAAGGGAAAGGCTTTTGGGAAACTTTTCTCTCTCAAGGACTGCTTTCTGTAAATAGGTCTTGGTTCTCAAAACAATGTTGTACAGACGTTCTAGAGGTGTTTTTCTCTTGTCCCACCAGTGGGATGAGAGAGGTGTTGTTCCTTGTCCCAGTCAGGTTAACCTGTATAAGAACACCTCATAAAACCCTGAAATAAAGGCTTTTGCCTCCATGGGATTGAAAAACTCTGCTGCTGTGACTGAACCCATTGCTCCCATTTCTCTAGTGACAACTGAAAGGATTGTCAAGCCTTGGAAGGGGCTGCCCATCCCTGGAGGTGTTCAAGAAGTGACACAGCACCTGGCTGGTGAGGGGATCTTTGGTCAAAGCCTCAATGCCCTTGGAAACCTTTTCCAGCTCGAATGACTCCGAGATTGGGAGGGATTTTTCAGCACTCCTGCTGTAATGCAGCTAATCTCAGATAATCCAATAAACAATTTCTCTTGGCAAAACTGCTGTTTATGCTGAAGGATCACATAGCTCAGACCAAGGTTGCTCTTGGAAATTTTGAGCAGAAATTGCATCACATCTTACTATTTCAGCAAAGGAGGCAAATTACCCAAATGTATGTATGAAGGAATTAGTAGATTAATAAATAGAAAACCTCTTCCATCTTACCCTGAGGCTCCTACAAAACCCATTTGGTTTGGCAGAGCACACACTGCCTGGGGTGTACAGGGGACAGCTGTACACAGGGGTGATGATGGAGACTTTGCAGTGGCCAGCAAAAGTCAGTATCCAAGAGGAGAATTCCTATTCCTCAGCACCGAGCAGGCCTGCAAACTCCAAGGAAAATGACTTTCGTGGGGAGGTGGAGTAAAAGGCTTATCCCAGCTACACAAACCAACCTCCTCAGCATCCAAGCTGAGCCTGAACCTCACAGGGAGTTGGGAGTTTGGTGTGTTCCACAGATTACCCCAAAACGGCCTCTGTCCTCTTGCTGTTTGTCTTTTCACTTTGACTAACACCAAATTCACAGTAGTCAAAGAAGAAACCTTCACATTTGGGCTAAATATACATTTCAACGTGCCCAGAGTAATAGCCTGCAGATAAAAAACATTACCACCACTGCTAATGCTACCAGCAAATATTCCAGGTGTAGAAATGCCAGGTTTCCAGTACCCAGAAGGTACCAAACCCACAGATGAACTTAGAATTACATTCATTTTTTGAGGTGGATATCCATCCCCACATCACTGGGCAAATATGGAGCAGAGAACAAGGAGCACTCCCCTTTACTGGAGACACTGGCCAGGTGGTGGAGACCGAACGTGATCTGACCGATGGCTGGAGATGATGCAAAACCCCCCAGAACTGTTGGCACAAACTGCCTGACAAAGTTTGAAAGAAAGCAGAGTGGAGAATTTAGCTTTAAATGCTGATACAGGTGTGTAAGAGATACTTCAGGGGAACGAGGAGGAGCTTGAAGAAGTAACACACCTAGACATAGTTCAGAATCTTAACAAGAAACATCGATCAACGTAAAAAATTTAACCACTGCAAACAAGCAGTATAAAAAAAAAAATAAATAAAATCCTGACAGCCTTGGTAATAGAAGCATGAAGGTTACCTTTCTTCTTTGAGCAGGTTGAAGGGAAATCCTTGTCTTCTACTTTGACAGAGGGCCTGTTGCACTTCATCCTGCAGAAGAAGGAGCGGCGCGCTCCGGAGCAGAGCCGCGAGGGCCCGGGCGTGATGTCCGTCTTGACCGGGAGTCCAGCTGTGCAAGAGCGAGGGAGGGAGGGTCAGCTGCAGAGAGAACTGCCCCACAAACCCCACCCCACACTGCTTCCACCTCATTGGGCCTTGCAGCTCCTGTTTCTGAGGTTTTGGGGTGTGTGAGCGGGCAGGACCCAGCTGACCACAGCACACTGCCGCTCCTGACTGCGCTTTCTGCTGGTACAGCACTGAGGAGAGCTCGAGGACACGGGGCTCTGAGTGCAAGAGACTGGACAATTCCACACAAGGCCCGTGATAAACACTGCCATTTCTCTGAACTGGTTAAAAATAGAGATTACTTCTCCATAACCAGAGCAGAATTCCATACACAGTCACTCAGGAAGCTCCTGGCCCTTCAGACTGGCGCTTTTCTATCACAACACCCTCCCAGAAAACACACAGAGCCAAAGAGCCCCATGACAGGGCAGGGATAGGAGGAGGAAAAAAGGTAGCAGGGACCCACACGGGAACTGCAAATCCCCAAGACCTCCAGTCATGTCTCAGAAGTCTCTCCTGCCTTGCAGAAATTAGTGCACACGGACATGCCCTGACAACAAATCCTGACCTTTACCATATTCCCACAGTGGATTATTTTTCTGTGGGAAAACCAACCAAAAGCCATCCCTCAGGTGCCAGCAGGGCTCTGGGAAGCCATGGAATGCTCCCATGGCATGCATCAGGAGCACAGGTATCAGCAAGGCCAGTGCTCCAAGAGCCGATGGAGGATTGAAATCCCACTTTTCCACCCCCTGCCAGGCCTGCACGGGGATATGTAAAATCAGGCAGCTGTCAACATCAACTTCCCAGGCCTTGTGAGCTTCTAACATAAGGAGGAAGAGAGCAATTCCAGTGTTTGAGTGGGAAATGTGGCTCCCTTACAATTCCACTGGAGTGAGGTGATCTCCAGGAGGTCAGGCTGCCCTGCACCACATGCCCTCCAAACTGCTCCCCCGTGGTGTGAGTACAAGCTGTGCTGAGTTACTCATGCCGAGACAAAAATAAATACGTGCATACATCCTCATACTCTTCACCAGTATGACTTCTTGAAATTCTACCAATCCGTCTATCATAGCAGATGGGAAGACTGTAATTCATAGTATTTATTTTTGCCCTAACTTTGTCAGAGGCATACAAAAAAAAAAAAAAAAAAGAAAAAAAAAGCAAACCAGGAGGCAGCACTGGATATTCATGCTTGACAACCGATGAAACCAGGAGCCAGAAAAAACTTCAGCTGATTCTGCTGAAGCCTCCAGGCTCCCTGCCCTCGAATGATCTCTCTCAGCTTCAGTTCCTGAAGTTGAGCTGGTGGCTTCTGTGAGCTGAGATCCAGGAGATTTCTGCTCCTGACAAGCATGAGACTTAATGACCTGGAAATCTGCGGTTGTAAGATTCCACCTTCCACTTAAGCAGTGCAGACTCTTGTTATGAGAGGGAATTAAACACCCACTCACCCCAAGAGCAGCAGAGATACAGAACTACTTCAAAATACCAGAGTGGAACAGAGCTAAGAGAGATGGCAGGAAATGATTCCAGAGTTAAAAACCTTCTGAGAGAAAGGCTGGGTCATTGATGGCAGTCAGCAATAAATAAGTAGATAAATCAAATGAATCCTCTATCCTGGCTGACAGGTAAGGACCACCAAGACAATACTGAGAGTATTCTGACCATTTAGAATGATGGATTAGAAGAGAGGCTTCACATGTTCAAATGCTCTCTCTGGAAGAGAGAGGACACCTCACAGGTGAAGCCAGTTCCAGCAATGCCTCTGTGCCAGTGCATGCCAAACCAAACAGCTTCCAGGTACCCCTTTCACATGTGTTTTTTTTCTTTTTATTGCTTCTTCCTGTCTTTAAGCTACAACTTCCTTGGCCTGAGACATTCCAGACAGCATTCCCCACATCTGACAAGAGGCAAAGCCCCAGCAGCAGTGACTCTAGATGACATTTTTCCCCAAATTGGTAACACTCACTTTTTGCGTCTATGAGTCTTTCTCGTGGCGCGGTGTCAGAAGAAGAGAGCTGCTCCTTCACTTTGGCAATGTCTTTAGGATGGAGATAATCAAATAAACTTTGACCAATCAAATCATTCTGTAGAGATTGAACATTCAGTCAAAAAGTAAAATAATGGCTCAGAATATTTTCTTCACTTTAGCATCCAGTATGAACAATCCCTTTGCATATAGGTGCAACCAAGGAATATCAAACATCCAGATCCAGCCTCATTGCAGGGAGTTTGGACTGGATGACTTTTAAAAGGTCCCTTCCAAACAAACAATTTTATGATTCTATGATTTGATGGAAGGTTCTTCTCTGTGTACTGAAGTTATGACTACATTACACAGTAATTTCCGTCATCGTTTTCAGTACGAGTTTTGCAGAACTGGCATGCTCAATTCCTCCCCCCCCAAATATTCTGGTTTCTATTCAGTCTTATTTCTTCTACCACACATTTGAGTGAACAAAATCCCAATTGCAAATGCTCTCTTTCATTATTCACATATGAATAGAGATTTAGTATATACCTAACTAAAGTCTGGCTGAGGAAAACTTCTGAAGCCAACAGAGGTTTTTAATTTGATGAGGAGTGCAGATGACAGAAAGAATGAAGATTATTTACACAATGCATTGTCCAAGTTAAGCCTTATGTTGAGCATATATTAAAAACCTGGCTTTGGTGTAACTGCTTTCCTGTTTCCATCAGTAAGCATGCAAGCAAAACCAGAACAGATAAAAAGAAAGCTAAGCTGAAAAATGCATGGGAAGCTACTGGAAGAACCCCAGACTGATGTTCCAATATTTGCTTACACTCCCAATCAGGTAATGCTTTTGCAAGCCTGAGAGTAAATCCTTGAGCAGGATGCATCTATCAGTGAATTAAATTTAGTTCCCTTTCACCTCCTTGCTTTGAATGGAAACCAGAAACAATCTTCTCTAAAGGCATGGCAGAGAAAAGCTCTCTCTCTTTGCAACACCTCTCAGCTTTCAAGACAGACTCTTCTCATACCCAGATAAAGGCAAAACCATCAAAAAGCTCTCAAATCTTTTAATGTACTTAAAATGGAAAAGAATACCTGACTGTAGTTGAGGATCTTGAAGACAGATTCTGAAACAAACAGTATCTTTCCTCTGTCACAGCCCACAACAAAAAGAAATCCATCTGCTGCCTAATTGGGGGTGGGGGGGAAAAAAGTCAAATCCCAAGTTATACATCCTCACTGCATCGTTATAACCTTTAAAAACACTTGGTGTACAGTAGAATTTCTACACTAGGAGAGCTGCCTTAACATTTAGAGGTAACTGAGTCAACAGGAAAAATGTGAAATTACAATGAAGGGGTTTTTTGCATCTGCAAACATTTTTGGCATCATTCTGGGCATTGTGCCCAGAATGTAAAATAACTTTTATGAGAAGAAAGAACCCATGTCTTGTCCAATAATATTATGATTATGTTTAATAATGCCTTCAAATTAAAATGTTATTTTAACTGTACTTATAAAAGCTCCTCTTTTAGAAACCAGCCATAACCTGGATATTTATTTCTGTGCCTGGAGGCAACTAATTCTTATTTGCAAAGTACTGTCTTTCAGTCACACACAAGCATGCAGGAATAGGCCCCAATTATGTATCTTCAGAGTCACAATGCTGCAGAAATTAAATTCTGCCTATGCTGCACCTGGACACTGCAGTGCTTCAGCAATTATAGGGCCACCAGAAGAGCTTAACTAGTGACTACACTGTAAATCAGTGTAGCAACAGGCAGCCAGACTAAGTCATGTTACATCAGTGACCTCAATAAAAAGGTGTTCATTGTATCACTGTGCACTGAAAATCATGGCAAGGGAACCCAGGGCAGCAAGACTGCAAGGAGACAATTCATGTGATTTGGGTTTGTACATTCAATAACTGAAGATTCCAATACTTCTCATCTAAATCACCCTCTTCAATCTTTCTGCTTAAATTAAGAAATGCTAGTCATCATAAACTCACTGACTCTGTGAAGCAGTCTCCAGATTTCTTAATTATCCTCCATAATCAAAACATCTTTAAGCTGAGATACAAGGCAGAAAAATACCAGTGGTGTGCTTTGGGAGAGCTGTAGTCACATATTATTAATATCTCTTAATTAAAAGCTGGAACATACCCTGAGAATGAGATGTTTTAATTCATCATCTGATAGAAAAGCAGGCTTGTAGTTTGCTTCTGTATATGGGTTTGTAGCACCTGAAGAAAACAAACAAACAATTCCCATATCACCAACACTGCACACTGAAATGAGCAATTTTCCTCTGGCTCCTTCTTATACTGTTGTTCATTTAAAATGAACTTATTTGGTTTTGTTTTATTATCAACATGAACTCTGCTGGTATTAACTTAAAATAGGATGAAGCTTTTTTTTGCTAAGACACAAGTACCACATTAGGTAGAAATGCAAATTAAATGCCTCTGAGATATAAAAGTATTCCTTGACGTATTTTTGAGTCCAAAGGCTGCCCTTGATTTATGGCCTAGTCTCAGAACTAGAAATTATAAAAATAAGATAATAAAGAATAAAAACATTCAGACTATTTCTTCTCCTTATAACTCAGTAAAACATAGAGCTCATGTAAACAAACCATCACTTGGGAATTTACAAATCAATTTCCTCCTTCCAAGCCAAAGATAAAACACAGCATTACAATGACATCATCTTACAATTCCAAAACCCCCAAACTGGCAACAAATGAGGCAGCTATTTATTAAGGAGCCATTCTTCTCATTCCATTCCCTTCACAAAGGCAGAGAAGAGTCAAATTAGTGACCACTGAAGTGTTATGAAGTATTAACCCCATCAAATGACAGTGGCAGGGAAGTTAAGCCTTTCAAAACCACGAGATTAAATATGACTGAAGGCACCAGCTCTCCTAGAAATGAGAACAATCACCAGGATCTTTTTTTACCATTTGCTGCATCCCTTTTTTTTTTCTCAGTGGTGCATTTCTTGAAGGCTTAAGCTTTTGACATCAGCACCAATTGCACCCAAGCACTGATTCACTCAAACAAAGCTTTAGGAACACCCAGCGATTTCTCACAACCTCAACTCTCCCAAACCTGTGTGTTTCCCTTCAAGGGCTGAAAAAGACCAAAACTGAGTTTTCAAAGCACTCTTTACTCTTTCACACAGAGCTAAAGGTACAAACACAAAACCTCAGAAGTGCTGTGGGAGTATCATACCTGCAATCCAACCTCTCTATCCAACAACTTGGTACACTGCCTGCTTAGAGCAGCGCTCAGGGCTGCACCAGAACTAACTGTGCACTGCCCTCAAGCCCTTTGTTTCCTCTCCCCACCTGCCCCAGCAGTGCAAGCTGGCAGCAGTGATCAATAGGTCAGATGGTGGAAAATTATTCTTTTCTCATGGCCAAGTTCCCCCAGCCACACCAGGGTATTTACTGGACCATCAATGAGTAAGCTGTGAGCACCAGATGCTAAGAAAAGGGGAAGACTCTTCCCAGAATGAGCTAACTTACTCCTTTTTGGCAAAAAAAGGGAGAGACAAAGCGTGGCTTTGGGGAAATGCCACTTGGAACGGCCCTGCAGCCCCAGGCAACTCACCACGAAGCGTTTTCATGTGCTGCACAGCCATCCTGAGCACGGTGAGCTTGTCCAGCTTGCGGGACATGGCGTTGCACGTGGGCACCAGCGAGGCCAGCTCGTCTATGAAACTGTTCATCTTATCCCTGCGCCTCTTCTCGATCTGACTGTGAGCCTCCCTGCACACACACACAGCAGGGCAGCGTCAGGACACGCAGCACTGCCCAAAAACAACCTCCTCCAAGGGACAGCAGAGCTTCTCCAGCCTTTTGATGGGAGTTACTTGGGTAAGGACCCGTTATAAGCAACAGGAAAGGTTGCAGCACAAAAGCTTCTGGCTTGCCAGAAACCACACCCAGCGCTGGTCAGGTTTGTGTTTTCCCATATTAAGATTCACTGCTAGCACTTTCACAAGTGGAAAGTGATTTTCCCACCTATGGAGGTTGAAAGAAGAAAGATGAAGAATGTAACACCACCAGAGATTTATCTGGCTTCAATTTCAACAGCAGTGAAGTGACTGAAACCAAGTAACTCACCAGATCAGTTGTTTCACTCTATGCAAACTGAATGAAAAATGTAAACAGTGCAAGATATGGAAAGATAAGAGAAGGTCAAAGCTAGAAAAAGGTCTTTTCAGAAGGAACACGCACAGATAATTCATACATGGCAAAAAGCAAGAGACAATCCTTTTAAATGTACGTGTTTAGAGCATTACCTTGCATTTTTTATCCTGCCTTGTTGGTCTGCGTACTCCAATCTGTTGAGAAACGACATCACAAAGTTACAGCGTTGAAAGCACTCAACCCAACTCTTTCACTGCATCTCACATCCTACTGATCCTCCTTAAGATCAGTTTTTTTCAGAATCTGAATGTTTATTTAACCTTTCTAGAGCACAGCTCTATAACCCTGTGCCTCAGATGTGGGGATGCTCTAGCTTGTCTGCTCCATGTTGTTTAAACTAAGATTGTTTAGATTATTGCTTCACCCCAGCAAAGCAATAATCTGGGACCACAGTGACACTGAGAACAGGCATCCACAGTCAGGATCCTGTGTCAGAACTGAGATTTCAGTGACTGTATCAACAGTACCTTCCATGTTGGTCATCTTTATCTGTATCCATACCTTCCCTGCAGAAACAGAACAAAGCAACACATCACAAATCCAGCAGCGCTGGCAGAACTGTCATCCAACTACCACAAAGCCAGAACCAAGTACTCCTGCCACCTCTAAACCATAAATACAAAAATAGCAGCATGAAAACAACAACCTGGAAGGACTAAGGAAGCTGGGTGTTTTTTTGTAACATTAAAACATTTTCTTAAATTAGTTGTGTCTCCTTCAGAACTCACTAAATGGCACCATTTGATGTGTTTGACAGTAAAACATGCTGCAGTTCAAAGATATCATCTGTTAACAAAAATGTTTTTCAGTTAACTAGAGGAGGGGGGGGAAAAAACCCAACTTAATGCAGATGCCTGTATGTTCTGTAGCTCAGTTTGCCTTACAGTAGTTGATTTTGGGGTAGAAAATGGTAATACACTAAATTAACACACCACTGGAGATGGCCCCATGCATGGAGAGAATAAAAGTCTGTGTGAAGCTAACCAGGCACACTGGAAATTAGTACAACCTCCAGTGTAGATACCTGGCTTGCTTTTGTTTCAACATGAGGAAAAGAAATAAGGAAAGAAGCACAAAGAATAGAAATAATCCCCCCTTATTACATTTAATATTGCAGCCACATGTGCACAACTAAGCAGGAGAGGAAAGTGTAACTTCTCATAGTTGTACTTGATAAAAAAAGCTAAATGCCCTTGACTACACATCTTTTTTTAGACAAGACAATTAGGAAGAGAATGTTTTGATTTATGTAAATCTGTACAACTGTGCTTAAGTGGATATTCCTAGGCCTGCTCATTCTGGTTTAATTTCTACGCATGAATTTTAAGTCTATGGAAGCAAAAGGCAGGGAAAAAACACTGGGCATCTTTTTCCAAGTGAAACCAATTACTGAAATATTTATACTTACTCAAAAGGAAAGCCATCGAGTCTGAAAAGAAAGAAAAATAAAGTACACCATATATAGGAAATAAGAACAACATCTTACATTTTCTGCTGAAATTCTCAAGCTAATTCATATTCTATTTGAAATGAAAAGCACAATGAAAACAGGACAATAGCACTGAGCGTTTTCTAAAGAAACAAGCTTGTTCAAATTAATCTACTTTCTGAAAGAATAATTCTGCTTTTTAAGAAAAGAGAGCACAGTTCATTACACTTAACGTGAGAAACTAATAAAACAACTAACCTAAATTATGTTATGCAAATCATTGAGATATTGTTTCATCTTCAGAAAGGAAAGATCTGTGCTTTATGCGTGTTGTCCTTGTGGTTAGATAAATGGGATTTCAGAGGACTCTAAGGCCAGAAATAAAACATAAAAATAAAAATAAAGTATCCCAAGTTTCTCAGTTTTTGATTCTTGCCCAGCAGGGCAGATGCACATTTTGTTTTAGTCTAAAGTCCCAAGCTGAACTTTATACAGACTTTATCATATCACAAGGAAATTAAGCAGAATTTCTACATGCAAACTAACTGCTGGCATCACTTCAAGACTCTAAAGTGACCTGAAATACCACTGAGCTTTACCATGATAAGAGGTTGTGTTTCACAGAAGCCTTATGAAAAAGTCTTCTCATCTCAGCCAATAACATACCAGTTATTCCTGCTCAACACTGGACACGAGCCTTCATGAAAACCAACATGGCAGCCTTTCATCTACTATTCACTGCACTCTAATTATCCTTCTGATCAGTTTTAAAATCATAATGATCATTCTAAATGTTTCTATCATCTCCCAGTGTGCACACCCGAGTTATTGTCTTGGCCACTGACTCCTGATGCTCACAGTTTAACAGCACTTGAGCCACCACCTTTAGCTCTGGGATGTTTGTGTGTAAAAACCCCCAGAAAGCAAAATCTAGAAGGGCTATGAGGTGAGTTACTAATGCATCAGGGGAGTTTGTTTTCTCATCATGTAGTATTTCCACAGAAAGCATTACTCCCAAGAAAAGAAATTTATTGTTCATAATCCTATGCATGAAACCTTGGACAACAGCATTTGACCAGCCCTTGCTGAAGTGACAGCAATAACCTGGGCGGGAATTTTCCTTGAGGAGTTGCAGCAGAAAGAACTAAAAAGCTGCAGTGGAGAGCTGGAAGTGCAGCTGATGACTCCTCTTGCTTGTAACTCAAGAGGTGAGCAAAGAACCACCCTAAAACACTGGTTCTGCCTCCCTTATTCCCTGGCTTCACTGGTACGTGAAGCATCAAACTGGACACTTGGATAATTTATAAATACAGTAAAATAAATATTATAAATAGAATAAAATCCTTAACAGGTAGCAGAAGTTGAACAGTAGCATTTCTGAACATTTTCCCATACATACACATATAAGGAGGGATAAAGGTGATCTACCTTAAGCTCTGCTTTCCAACAGGAACATTTAGTAGCCACCATTTACTTTACAACACAAAATCAACTGTGGCATGACTACATAGTAAGTGGTGGTATGCAGTGTATGACTACAAAACAAGTCAACTTATTTTACTAAGGATTCAAGGAAACACAGTTTTCACACATTTAAAAAAAACCTAAACACAAAACCTAAAGGGCAGAATTATACCTTACAAAAACAAGCTGTCTTTTGGAAAAGAGGACCTGAGTAATGCTTCCTACCCAGGGGAATAAAAATGGAGAAATCCTTTCTAGAGAAGTTGGGAGGATTGAGGCTGTTCACTCAATTTTGTAGTAGTCAATTCAACTAGAGGGACACGTGTGCTTTCCAGGGAGGTATTTAAAGTTTAGTGCACAAGTTCTCCTAAAAGGAATCAAATCCTTACTTGTGATGCTCAGCATGGATTAAAAACTCTGCCCCTCCTCATAAAAAGAGCTGCCAACAATCCAAAGGCCCCCAGCAATAAAACCTGTGCTAAGTTACATAAAAATGGGCTGGATGAATAATGGATGTGGCACACTCACTCAGTGTGAATTCCCAGTGCAGGGGAGGCTTGCACAGGCATTTACAGGCAGCAGGCTGCTCTTGGTGCTCCCAGGGCAGGAGCCACCCCAGGTCTGGGAGTTTGGCAAACTCTGCTGTGCCCCTCCCTGCTCTGAAGCAGAGGTGCTGGGCTTTCCTTCCACACCTGAGAACCACTACAAGATTACCAGCTGGTTAAAAGAAAGGCAGCTCTAATGCCTCAAACCAGGGACTGTGCAGATTCATATTCAAATGAGAGATCAAAATAGCTTCACCAGGCAAAGGCTGGCAGCACGCGGATAGGAAGTGACTAAATAGGCAAAAAATAGGTGAGGAAAAGGAACTACTCCTAGTTTTGCTTCCACTTTTCAACAAATTTATTATCTTCCCCCCTCTGTTAGTCAGACATTGTATTTCCTATGTAAATGGTCAATATAATCAGCTTTCACACTGTACATTTCATCGGTACTAATTCCACTCCCCCACCAGCCAGAAGATTTCTCCTCAGTCTTACCCCTTGTGATAGCCCTCAATTCTAGCTGCACTGAGATGACAGCTTTATTTTCATCAACATTATTATTATTATATGAACTTTCCTCTTAGTGCACCATAGCTTTAAATCAAGAGATATCCAACTTACTGATAATCAGTTGAGCTTCCCTTTCTTTTCCTATTACAGTCCATTCCTGAAGTGCTAAGGGAACTGGAGATCAAGTCAGCAGGGTCTGGTGACATAAAGTCACTAATGGTAGAAGATATGTCCATCCTTTGGTCTGCCATTGGACTGTCTAACATTAGGGAAGAAATGAAAAACCCCCCAAACATAAAAAACACTGCATTAATAGAAGCAGATATTTACATATTTTTAACCAAAAAAGTTATCTCTGATTTAGCATTCTTAAAAACTGTAACAATCAGTTTCTATTTTTAACTCTTGCTGTAAAAATAACAGGAAATTTCTCCTTTTCCAGTTACTGCTGTATGGAGTATTGCACACAAACCATGACCATTCTCAAAAGACATTATGTACCACAATTGTTTTTAGAGATTTGTCAGAATGATCTTGACCTAAACCAGGTTTATGTTATGTTACCTGGCCAGCCAATTGCTTCTACCTAACAAGAATATTTCTGACAAGAAACACTTGTTTTAGTGTTGAAGACCACATTAGAGTTCACCAACTTTTAAAGTCCTATTTCCACTGAATTCAGAACACTTCCATAGAAATAAAAACCTCTGCACAGCAGACTCCACAAATAAAAACATTATAACCCAATGGTGGTCTAAGAAGTCGAGTTAAAGGTACAAATGAATCAAATTGGCTTTTTAATCCTCTAGACTGCAAGTAATTCAAATCTTCACTATTTAATCCTCTAGACTGCAAATAATTACACTGTTGGAAGAAACCCTGTGAAAAGTTCCCTGCTAAATAGCACCAACTGTAAAAGACAAGAGGTTTTACCTGAAGGCCTGTCTTGGAAGCCTAAATCCACTTGGGCAAAGATGATGATGCTCGGCCCAAAGCAGCTGATAACCTTAGAACTCTTCCATGCCTCATGTTCTGTTGGTCAAATACTTCCAAAAACCTGAATGGGAGGAAAAACAGCAAGCTTAAAAAAACACCTTAAAAATAATTGGCTTAGACACAGTTGACAAAAGCAATAGGTTTTGTTTCCAGCTCAGGGATCAAATATTCATTTCCTTACAAAGTGCAGAAGCTTTATCCATCCAGCCAAAGGGTTATCTGCTGGGATGTGCATCTCCAATGGACCAAGCTCTGGCAGAAGGGAGCTCTGGCACCACCTCCTTTCAGACCCATCCTCTGGACTTTGCACAAACCCCCTCTGCTCACAATGGTCCCACGATGCCAACCGTGAGCACATTTGCTGTCAGATGCTGCCAGAAAGGGTTAAATTGCTGCCACAGTGCAAAGGACAGGCTCACCCTTCACTCCTGACTGCCTGACTCTAAGGGTGGTCCTAAGTTTGGGCTTGGCTTACTGTTTTGTTTGCCAATGTAACAGCAGTTGGCATCTTCGAAAGCCAGGGGTGAAATATTGTTTTATTCTGCAGGCTTCAGGATTTACATAAAATCTAGATCCCACACTACAACTCAAGCCTCAAATTGTCTCCCAGCTATAGTACACACATGTGGGTGCCCCTCCCTTCCACACTTCTGTCACAGAACAAGTTTTTCAGCAAAACTTACTATGGAAGACTTAGAAACTGTTCCACATTTTCCTCTTGAAAGAAAACTTCCAAAGTCCATTGGGCACAGATTTCTGGCTGAGCACCTGGGAGCACCCTGAATGCCTTTCCCAACCTGTGACAGCACAACTTCCCAAGTACACAGAACAAGCTCCCATGACACTCTCAGAAGTTTACAATCCTGTCAACATGACCACAACCAATTCTGCTGAAGCATGTATGCAGACATGAGTTATTAACCAAAAAAAAAAAAAATCCAAAGCTGCTTGTTACCATTTTCTTCAGGTCTGCCAGAATAGCAGAATTCAGAATTTCACAAGCTTCAATTATCTAAATTTCTGCTTCTGGCACTGTAAGGTCAGGTAAGCCATTGTCTTGGTACCCCCAATGAAGAGAGGATCACTGCTGTTCCAGAGCATCCAAACTGCTGCTGGGGCTCATGGTCCATCTCACCCAACAACTCCCCTGTTGCCCTCTCCCAAATAACCCAGCCCCTTTTCCATTTCTGACACTGTGTGGACGTACTGCTAGAGGCACATTCAGAGGCACCAGAACTGACCAAAGCTAAATCTGCACCAATTTAAGCCAAATTACGAAATGCCATCGAATCCACAACCACATTTGCTTTCACTCACAGCTGTAGCTATTTGTAGGCCAGGCCCTACTGCCTCCCTGTGCCAGCCTTTTCCCAGCCTCTGCTTCGTCTCTCTCACCCCCAGCAGCCCAACAGCTACAGATCAATGGTGTTACTGTGCTGGATGAGCTTGCTGCAGCTCAATTTTCCAGTAAAACCAGTCACTGGCCATTGCTCAGACCCATGATCTTCAGCCTCAGCTGATGTAGCAGAAATTTGTTATAGCTAAACTCAGTGTGCTCCTGAACACCTCTGTATGTGAGGGTTCACATACAGATATGTGAATGATATGATGACCTCAGACATGAGGCTGGGATGAGATGGAATGAACAAATTAAAAAGGAAGTAGGGGAAAAAGGGGTTTTAATTTTATCACAGTTCTCTCTCTTTAAGAATGCCTGCAACAGTCAGCATTTCAGCTTCAGAACCAGAACGCTGCACAAGTCACCGTGCACTAATGCAAAAAAATTGTTCATCTCAAAAGTTTCATAACAGTTTTATAGAAAAAAAATCTTGAAATCAAGTATCCATTCAGCTGTACTATTTTATACCTGTCTATATTTGATAGTTTCAAAGCAACTATTTTAAGTGTCTTGACCATTTAAGCAGAAAAAAGTATACAAAGAGGAGAATTCTCAATTTATTTTCCAGTCAGCCCTTTCTCTACCATGTCCCAAATGCTCATCCAGTCCTAACAATCACAGTCCTACATTTTAGCATTACAGGAGTTAAGAACCATGAACGTCTCTTGAAATGAGTTCTAAAGTTAAGATGTCAACTCAATGATCAGAGCAAAAATCAGCATGTCCTACTAAATAACACAGTTCAGAGAAATGTGGTTTTTTTTCACAAGGCTTTCTTAAAATTCTAGGAAATTGAATATTTTTCTGTCTTTTCAGCCTCCATCTGCTGGATGTTCAATACCTAAAAAAAATTCTCTCTGAGAAGGAACACAAAAGTTACCCATGTATATAAGCAAAGTTCAAACCTTCCATTTATGATGCCAAACCTGTTGCCAAAGTGCTCTAAGGACCTACTTGAAAAAAATGCCATGAAGTCTACTTTCTGATTGAATTCTCCTGCAGAGGAGAATCAAATGGTATTTTGTGACTGTACCCAAGACAGTTTGTCTCTACAGCCTGTTTGGGATACTTCCTTGACATCCCCATTCCCTGCATTCCACCTTTCTGTGATCCCCTGGAACAAGGCTAATGAGACAGCAAAAAGCAATCTTAGCAGAAGAAGTGAGATGGCACGTGACCAGCTTAATCATGCAGCAAAGCTGATCACGAGCACACAAACACCTCTGAGAAATCAAGGTCACTGCTAAAGTAGGTCAGCTCCACGAGCCAAGCACCCACCCAGAGTCAGGACCTCTTTCCACAAGCCCCAGCAGCCCTGGCTCCCCCAGGCAGCCCCGGCCAATGCACACACAGATTGATTCTGGAAGAAATGCAATTTGTAACTTTATGAATCACGAGCATCTCGTGGCTCAAAAGGGCGATTTCGCAACGACGGAGGAAAACCGTGGTGCGGTTTCCTGAAGAAGCCATTGAAGAGATACTGGCTGTCCCTCTGGATAATGACTGAACCAAAAACAGCTCCGAAAAGGAAATCATCTACTTCCCTTCGCAGCAGTATTCCGTGGCTGGAGTTCAGTGTCACAGCACCAGCTGGTACAAAACACAAGGAGAGGTTCTCCACCTTCCCCAGTTTGCTGCTGCTGCTGCTGGAGGCTCCCCAGCCGCTTGTGCTGGGTGATGGGGAGGTTCCAGCTCAGCAGCACGAGGACTCCGAGTGTCCCCAGGATGATTTCAAGATGCAGACCAGCATCCACGGGCTCAATGCTGCAAGCAACAGGCAGCTCCTACATCAGAACATTTATTAGGGAAAACTCCTCAGCAATCACAGGAAGATCCCTGAAGTAAAGCAGGGTAGTTTCCTTTGCCCTCAGTACTTAAGGAATACTTAAGTCAGAATACTTCCTATCTTTCCAATATATTGATACTGTGTGGTTTTAATGGCTCCCTAACACCATTTGCAAGTACTGTGCACTCCCAGAGGACAAAAGCTACAAGAGGAACAATTTTGACACGGAGGGGGAAAAAAGTCTCCAATAAACAGAAGAAAAACTCCATGTGCAGTTCCTGTGTAGATCTGTCCAGGTACACTCCCACACCGAGAGCATCTGTTCATCACCAGAGTCTCTGAGAAAAGGCACAACAGGTCACATCATCACAGCTCTCCAGACTCTCACAGTGCTGAGACAGAACAATGCATTTCATCTTCTTCACAGAACACTGAGAGTTCCAGATCAAGAGGGGTCTCGGCTCCCATCTCTCCTTGTTTATGAGGGAAAGTACCCACAACAACCTTTATTGCCAGCTACTTTAACAAAGGACTTCTCTGTTTTCTTCCCTCTGCCTCAAAACCAAGAGTCAGTGCTCACTAAAATAACTTTCTCTTGCATGGGGGAGCTCAGAACTCAGCTCAGAACACAGAAGTGTCTCAGCAGAGCTGAGTACATGGCAAGGAAGGAAGGATCACTTCCCTCAGCCCAGCACAGCTCCTGATGCAATCCAGGAGGCTCCTGGCCTCCTCTGCTCCAAGGGCACCCTTGCTGGCTCACAAACCATCAATATCTTTTCTGCCAAGCTCTTTTCCAGCTGTTCAGTCCCTAACCTGTACTGAGACATGGGGCTTTTCCCTTTCCAGTGTAGGACTTGGCATTTCCCTTTGCTAACTTCCTCGGGTTCTTTGTAAGATTTTTGGTGACCCTTTTCTCTGGTCTGTAGAGATCCCCCTGCTTGGCAGCACACTCATGTGGGGTCTCAGACACTGCTCCCAGTTTGTATTTGTCTGCAGCTCTAAGTAGAAATTTCAGACAGCGTGGAAGGAAAGGAAAACAGGCTGGTTCTGGAAAGGGAACCCAACAGAATTAAACAGCTTCCAAAAATCCTAGCTCATGCTCTGAGTGAAGCAGATAAATACGTGTTTCAAGGGGGTGTAGTCACACAGAAGTCACACATGGATAGAAGGATGGATCACCTTCAAAGCAGAAAAGGAAAAATGGATCAGAACCAAAGCCAACCCATGACACTTCCAGGAACCAAACCTGTTTAGACCAGCTGTGCTACGGATGAAGTATGTCCCTCCTTAGCAGGGCACTGGGACAGACTGTAGTGACAGAGCTCAAGGCCTAGCTTACAGTTCTACAGAACAGCCACGGGAGACATGATCAGAACCAGCATCCTGATTATCCAGGTCCTGATAATCTGGTCCTCAGCCACAGGAGAGTCCATTTCCTCTCACATCTCAGTGTCTGCCCCTCTACCTGCCCGCTGAATCCCAGCTGCAAGAGTGTTCCAACACAGCTTGCTAGTTTGCAACCATTACTGAAAGCTTGATCTAGTATAAGCTTCCCGTCAGCCAAGATTAGACTCTGGGAGCTCTTATTCTTTGAAGTGAGCTTATGCTGCCCTGTTTGCATATTTCATTCTGGGCAGCCACCAAAAGGAAACATCACAAGGGAACTAATGGAGCCCTTGTGAAAAGGTGGTGATGCACGCTCTTAGAAATCAGTACCAACACGCTGCTGTTACCAAAGGAATTTGGCCTGCTTCAATAATCAATCTGCCAGCACATGCACTCCTCAGGTTCCAAGAAACTGCTTCCACAGGGAAAACAGAAAGGGACCTGCCTTTCTTGGAAGGCCAGGTTTGAAGGGATTTATGAAACCCCTACACACGAAGCAAAGTGTAGCCTCTATACAGGCCAGTGGAACCAAGAAGTGCTGGTCATCACATCACCAGATATTGGGTATAGACAGCTCCCAGTGCTGCAGGGATTCCTAAACTCAGCCCCAGCACACAGAATGAGACTGGACCAGCACTTTGTGTCTCCCCTGAGAGCAGGAACTGCTGAATTCTGTCTCAGAGCTCTGCAAACTGAGATACTGGGTGTCTCGTGACATTCTATGGGCACGCTGAGGTCACCACAGATATTCTAGGAACACATGTTCATATTCCACCTCTAAGGTCAACAGGGATGCATTAGGGAGGCTTTTACCAAAAATGTGTACCTGCCACACGTGTGTAAGCTAACAGCTGATCTCCTACAAAGAGTTAAAAAAGTTACACTAAGAATTACACCCAGGTGTGTCAATGAAAGATCCACTCTCAGTCAGAACACTCCTTTGGATGGTTCTGGATTTCAAAGGGTCCTGCTGTTCTAAATCATCCAGACTGATTTCACTGGAAAGGGATACAGCCATTATTCCATAAAATGGAATGAAAATCAGTCATCCTGAGAAATCCAGCTGCTTGTAGAAAAAGGATTGAGCCCAATGTCAGAAGTGTTTTAATTATTTAAACACAAGGCACCCAAACCAACATACGCTAAAATAATGCTTTAGAAATGTTGTTCAGCACAGCACCCCAGAATTTCTGAAACATAAGTTATGGAACAAAGTAACATTAAAAATAGGGTCCACTAATGTTAAATGTTGGTGAAATAAGTTCACAAAATCTATATTAGAAAGCTCTATTTAATATTAATTTATTCCAATCCTTCAGAAGATTTTGTGTATGTGTGAGAAGAAACAAGGTATTGAATTTTCCAGACCGGGGAGAATGAGAAGACTTAAAAGACAACAGAAACTTTAAGTCCTTTGGGCCAGTTATTTCAATCTAGTCATTTGACATCAAAATCAGTTGTTCTTTTAGTAGTGACAGAGTTAAAAGAAATGAAGCCAGGCACAACAAAAGAAATCTAGTCCCTCAATTACTACAGTCTAAACTTAGCCAAAATCCTGAGTTCCCAAGCCAGGTCCAGCCTCTAATGTGTGAGGGACATTTCACAACTGCTGAATGCAGTCCTTGCTCACCAACCCTAAGCCAGCCAAGGGATCTGGAGAGGGTGGGAGGCAGAGCAGGGTGTGTGAAAGACAGCAAAATCCATCCTACCATGTGGGTAAATCAATTATCCAACATTAATGGGCTTCAAGGAAAAACCTAATCGAAGCTGATTTCTTTAATAGCTTATGTACTTCCAGCATGCTTTGATCAGAAACACACACCCAAAGCCACAGAACAACAAAAACCTTCTCAAGTGAGGAGGCAGCAGTTCTGTGAAGTCTCCCCAAGTTGTACACCTTACTTCTGATCTGTCAACAACAGAAGATGCACTGTAGAGTCAACTTCAAAGCCAAAATTTTTACAAGATTAGAAATTTCTCTGTAAGAGGAGTGTACACAACCTGGAGTGACATTTCTGGAGCAGGAGAAGCACACAAGATAACAAGTAGGTAAGCTACTTAACTCACTCCCCATGTTACACAAACAGTGGGAATTTGCAGTCAGTGCCTCTAACTCACTGCTGGAAATACCTCCTTTTTGCACTTGTAGTCCAAAAGATGCAGCTTTTTGTCTCAAGATTTCATCCAACTCCTAAATATGAGCAGCAGTTTACAGCAGACAGATGTTTTAGATGAAGGTCTTGAAGACTTCAATTAGCCAAAGAGAACAGGTAAGTTTCATATTGTTAAATGCACATCTTCTAATCTAAAGTTGATGAATAAAGCCCAACTGTACACTGTAAGTATTATTATGACTGTGATATGATCTGGGCAAATTTAATTTCCTTACTACAGCTCAGTGAAGCTCGTGGATCCTCAGCAAATATTCTTCCTGTAGTTCATAATCTCAAAAGTTGTCTTTCAGTGGCAGGAAGGTAAAATCCTCTCAGAAGTTCAAAGAAATGTGTCTTTTAAATGAAACAGCAGCCTAGCAAAACACTTCCTCATTTATGTCGAAAGTAGAATTTCACCCTGTGATCAGTGATTTGGCACACCATGGAACCCCTTCCAGGGCTTCTTCCTCAAGCTCAGAACTCCTGCTTGTATTTTAATACCTCTTGCAATAGGATATCTCTTAAATTTAACATTTCAAGTGAGCACAAGCTTTAACTGCAGTCACTCTTCTCACTGGCACAGCTCTCCACCAGTTCCTGCAGCTTCCAGCCACCAAGCCCTTCCGGGCTTTTTCAGGTCCCCATTTTCTTCCCTCCTCTTACTGAGCACTGTAGGCATGCAAACCAAACAGCACACTCAAGCCACGGCATGAATAATACTGCCCAACTAATATTTTCTCACTTGACTTTTATAGTTCATGCATTATGGGAAATTAGCCATTTTTCAGCTGAATAGACTGAACCATTACTCACTTCTTTTAGCCTCTGAAGTGCATCTATTATGGTGAAAATCCTAGTTCTGAGTTGAACCACCTGGTCCAAATACTTGTAGAGATATTGCACAGATTATTTGTCATGTTATTACTACAACAAACCCAAACACATTTGGCACTTGCAAGACCTTTCATTCAGATATCTGCTGCCAAACTGCAGCTAAATACTTCATATCTTCAGGGAACAAAGCATTGGAACAAGAGGGCAAAAATATCACCAGAAGAAGCAAAGACAGGTGGTTCTATTCATAGCTGATACTTTCATTTCCAGCTTCCATCACACCTTTTTGTTAGGTGTACAAGCAGGAATCTGGTAAAAAAGGAAAAAAAAAAAATCCAGAGAATGTACAGTGATGGCATAGCTACTGTACAAAGTTTGTGTGGAAACAGAAATTTACAACTCTAAAATTACTGACAAATTTCCAGTTTTAAGAAAACCTCTGCCCACACATGCACCTGTAAATAGCTGCAGCTACCCCCGTGTGCACCTGGAGTCCCTCTGTTGGTGGAGCACCAATAAACACTGACAGAAATGAGCTCAGCAGCTTCCTCTCCTGAAGTCACATTATTTGCCAGTTAAATCCAAATCAAACCCTGACTCTGAATTGTTTTATGGCAAACACGTAAAGAAACGCACAGCAAGAAGAGACACAGGGGTCACTCGCAGTCTCGGTCAATGGAGGTAACACCACCACCAGGACCTGGAAGCCAGGTTTTGAAAGGAGGGATTTGCTGCCAAGGCTGAGGAGAGCTGCCTTTCTAAGCCATGGAAGCTCACCCTGGGGCACTATCCCTTTGGAGAGAGCCACACGAGGCACTTGGAAGCGCAGCCACGGAGAACACGGAGAAGTAGGGCAAGCTCCCAAGGCCCCCCAGGCCAGCACTAATATTGACACAGCACATTAGGAGCAAAATTGCTGTAGCTGACAACTCCCTGTCCAGCCAAAGCAGTGCTCAGGACTGCGAGGGAACAAGGCAAGGGATGGCAGGACACCGAAACCACAGTGACAGCCCAAAGGAGTCCTTCAGCAGGACACTAAAGTCAGATGTCTCACTGCACCACATTCTGAACGCTTAAGTGAATGCTTTTGGCTTCTACTCCAGCACTAGCTATGTTTTCTGTTTCCTTCTCTCCTTCTTGGACAAACTGGAATTTCTGTGCAATGTGACACAGGTTCAAGGTGAGCCCCCAACACCCTACAATGTGAACCTCACCAAAGCCAGCATTTTGAACAGATTTGCTTTTGAGGCTTTGTAATCACAGCATTCAGAGCAAGACCTGACGGAGCAGAGCAAGTGATAATTTAGGGAAAAACCATCAGAATATGGCTTGGAGAAAGTTGTATTTGTCTAGCTCAGGATAAGCATGAGACACTGCTGAAAACCTCATAGCAGTTTCACAGAACAGCTGATAAACCACCTTAGTGCCAAAGGGATGGCTTTACTTCCCTTTTTTATTCTCTTGTCACTCTTCCCCCAGATCTCCCTTCCAGTACTCCAGCAGAGACTTTAGAAAAGTCCCCAGAGCCTGCCTGTAGAGTGTATTGAATTCATCAGGCTGAACAATAACTTGAGAGAAAGCAGGGTCTTCTGGGGGTTCAGAAATCTCAGCTGCCTCGCTCAAAGGTCAGATGATACCCAGAAACAGCTCAGAGCAGGGGGAGGAGATGTGGCAGAGAAGGGGAAGGGAAGAAATGTCCCAACTACAGTAAGCAGTTTAAATATCCATCCCTGTTACAGCCTTTCTGCACTTTCCAGATATTTTCAGCACTCCCACAGGACTTGTTTTCAACACACAAATCCCTCCTCGGTTTGAGCAAAACAAGGTGTGCTGAAACCTTTCCGCTGATCCACATCTGCACTGTGACATTTTCTCTGCTCTTTTGTGAATGACGAGTTATGAATATACAGACACAGTACAGGAGTATTTCCATCCACTCTGCAGTCACTGCTGCCGTGGGAGTAGAAGCTTTATTTTCCTGAGAAATGCCTACAGCAATAGGACAGCCCTTTAGAGAAATGGCTGATACAACATATTCCCTTTTTTGTGCCTCTGAACATTCAGGCTGATGTTGAGAACCACCAAATTTCCAAACCTGTGACATTCAGCAGCCAGAGATACAGCTGGATACAAGCCCCAGACTTGCATTTTCTAGACAGGCTTTTAAATCTGTGATTTCTAATTTAAATCAACAGTCAAGTCTGAATGCATACTTTTACATTACAACTGAAACTGAAGTTTTAAAATCGCTGCTGTATTTGGAACAAAGACTCGCGTTCCCAAATCATGACAGCCTTTATAAGGGAACACCAGCAGTTCACTTAATGGGATCCTTATTGCTATGCAGACATCTCAACCATTACAAAATTAAAAATAATGGAAATGCAAGCAGGGAAGAACAGCGTGTAATAGACACACACATACAAAAAAAAACCCGAGAGATAAAAAATCCTGCCAAGACCAAACACGGGCAACGGAGGAAAAAAACCTGTTCAGAAAAAACCCAACGCAACAAATCCCAGCCACCCACCCCAAAAAAGAACTCTTCAGAAAACAGAAGGTTGCATGCTTGACTTTTTTTTTTTTTCACGATTTCTTGTCTTTATCCATCCACACAACAACCTCCTTCCCCTCCTAATCAAGAAGGGATGCACCACAGAGCAAAGGGACATCTGACTAACAGTTGTAACCAGAAGTTTTTCCAACCTGGTGTTTTAATTCCAAAAGAGAACATTCCACGACCTACGCAGTCTGATCCCAGTGGACCCAGGAAGGATCACTAGACAGTTCACATTCATCCTCAAAAAAGCTTAAGTAGGTTTAGATGATTTTATTTCTGCAAGTAGCAGACTTGTGCCAAATATTAATAATGCAGTCCCTTAGTTACCACTTACAAATGCTCATAATTATTTACAGCTCCTGAACAGAGGATGGCTTGGATATCATCCAACAAATCCACAGCAGTCAAATTTATTAGAAAATGGAAAACCTTCTACTTTCACTCAGTAGAACAATAGAGGCAATGAGTTCTGCTTGAGGAATAATGAAAACACTGGTCTCCTTCAGCTTAGAAAACTGGCCAGGACCAAGATCTACAACCTCATCAAATGTCATGGGGACATCAAGCAAAGCTTGGCTGAAAGGCTGAAAACAACACAGCCCTCCACGCGAGGTGGAAGGCTGTGGAAACTCTCTGCCAGGTAGCAGGAGGCCGGAAAGCTCATGTGCTTTGCACAGAGAGGCTGGAGCAGCTCATGGAAAGGGATTCTGCTGAGGGTGAAGTCCCTGAGCTGAAGGTAACTGTGGGCCCTCATCCTACTCTTCATCAGGAGCAACTCACAGCCCTGCTGGAGACTGGGGACAGCAGCTGGGTCTTCCTGATGGCACACAATGGTCTCTCAGTTATCAGAAAAAGAACATGACCTCCATTAAGTATTCAGAGAAACTTCTATTTCCAAGTATGATATATATGGAATACTCACAGGGAAAGTGTGAAATATACAACATCCTCAAAAAACCCTTCCAGGTCAACTCTGTTTTAAGTTAACTCACCTGCAATTATCATCCACTCAGCACCAGGTGGAACATTTGAACTGAATCAGTAGACATTATGAATTTAGCAAAGCAGCTTGTATAAGCTTAGCTTGTCCAAAAAAAACCAGCCTAGTACAGGAGGCCAGGTTTGTCTGCTTTCGTAAGCGGAATTTCAAACCCAGTTTAAACAGTTGAACTCCCCTGCAGCACCCAGAGCAAGGAGCCACAGAAAAGTCAGCAGGCACAAAGCAGCCAAAGCAAACACCAGAATGGCAGGTCCAAGCCTCACCTTGCCAGGCTCTTCAGTCCGTGAACACTGCCCCACTCACCTCAAACCTCTCCTGCACCACCACATCTTCCCCATCATTAAATAGAGCTCTCAAATCCCTTTTGAAAAGGGGCCAAAGGGCCCACCAAAGCAGGCAAACTTACTGATCATAGAACCATTAAGGTTGGAAAAGACCTCCAAGATCATCAAGCCAAACCTTTGACCTTTGATTACTCATGGGGAAAAACCCAACCAGACAAACATGCTTAGAACAGAAAAGCATCACATATTTCAGAGGATCATGTACTGAACAATAGATACAAAGAGTTCTGGCTTTTTTTTTTTTTTTTTAGAGTCCTACTTTTCTGAAATGTTCACTCCAATCTCATGCACTACTGTACCCTGACTTTAACAGAGAAATACATACTCTGCTTGTATGTGTGTTTTCTTCAGTCACTCATCTGGTGCTCGACTGAAATGCTTTTTTTTCTGTTAAAGTCCCTTCAGCTCTCTTCAAAGGTTCTGTCTCCTCTTCCACAACATGCATTGAATTTATTTGTTGTTCCTAAAGGTACAAGCTTAAATTAACATTCTCAAAATTCTGAAGTAACTGACTAAACACAAAATAATTACCCTGAGTAACTGACAAATATAAAGGCATTTTCACTATCCTCATGTTAAATCATAGTAAATTCCTATGATATGAGTATCAGCTCCTCATGTTTCTCTCCCACTTTTGTCTCCCTCCAGTATCAGTGCTCAAAATTTTCACTTTATAGCAAATCACTGGTCTTAAAACTTGACATTCTTATTCCAAAATAAAGAAGTGCTATATTTTGATCCATTGAAATATTAAGATTACTGACCAAAAGTGATGTTTGCTTTGCATTTTACTTTTGCTGAACAAAACTTATGGGCATTACATTCTATGTATGCTTTAGAGCATATCAACACAAAAACCTCCTGTAGTAACTTTAACCTTTTGACTTGTTTTGCTGCAAGAGTCTCTGTAGTCCCCTTCTCTCTGTCATTCTCAGCCTGGTAAAAGCTGTATGTCCTTGCACTCCCTTCTACTCAAACAGAGAGTACAGATAAGCAGACAAGTTTTATCTCAACTCTGATACCAGATTCATTCATATCTGTTCCCCTGTACAATCGTGTTCTGCTCTCCTCTGCTGCACAGGAGGAGACCTCATCTACCCTTTTATAGGACACACTGATAGGCAGCAATTCAGGTCAAAGTTTACTTTGCAAAGATATCCTGGAAGAACTGATGTGTTGTAAGAATCCCTCACCCGCCTCTCACCTTTTCTGTTCCAAAACTCACTTCTTGTTCCTAACTTCCAGCTTTTCTAGCCTGAATTTCACCAAGGCACCTATCTGCTACTAACCCTCATTTCATTTTCTCCTTCCAGATAATGTTATCAGCTCATTGACTGCAGGATGAATCCAGGGAATTGCTTTTTCCTCCTTTAAGTAAGTTCAGTTGTGCTCCCTTCATCTGACACTCTAAATTTACATTCACAAAACAGATCATGAACTGTTTTCGGTTTTGCTAACTTGAACTCCTGTCAGTTTTCTATTCACACTTTATCAAGTCCGGAAAAGCATTAAAGTTATGACATAATTAACATCCTACATTGATCAACCTACCTTTGAGTCCAGCTTGATATCCTTGTTTACCAAGGCACAGAAACTTTTGTGCACCTCTCCAGCGCTGCCCTGGGAACTGCCAGTCAATAAAGTCCTTCCACCCTCAGTCACTTCCTCTTGGAAATGTGACATACAGAAACAGGACTTGGCTGCCAGATAGAAAGGGCACATGTATTTCTCAAGCAAGCCAAGTGGAAATTGCCAGAATTAATGCTACTGACTAATCCCTACTCAGCTCACACACAGTAACTATGAATCAGCTCCAGAGTTTATTTATCGCAGGGCTAGGTTGATTTTTACAGTGCAGCACACACTTTGGGAGATTCAGGTGACACAATTCACACCGTTTCATTAGCTGAGAAGTTGAAACTCTAACCTTTTAACCCTTTCTAACTGCAAGAGCTTTTAACCTCCTGGCTTCAGCATTCAGCTGGGTACTCCCATACAGCACTGGTACTCACCTAACCCCACAGTGAACTGTTCAGAGATCCAAAACAGATTAAAACTAACCCTGTAAAGAAGTAACTTTTTAAAAAAGCTACAAGTCTGAGTAGATGCCAGTAAGGTGATTCAGAAGTCAAACAGATACCAGCTGTACAGTGGAGAGACGATGAGCCCACCAGTGAGTGTCCATTTAACATCCCTTGCACACACACACCTGAACGTGGGAGCACTCCCAAAGGCAGATTACAGCACAGGTAACCCCACAAAGCCTCCAGGGTAATAGAAGCATTCAACAAACACTCTGAAATGTCTTTGTTTTGTTTGTGAGCTGCTGCTTTGGATAAACTTGCTCCTTTTCTAGAAAGCTGTTTCATCAACACCCAAGTGAAATCTGTCTCCCATCCACAGCAGCACAGTGAAGAAGGAACCTGGATGAATGTTTCCATCTTAAACCTAACCCCTAACTTGGGTCAGGTTTAAAAACCATGGTTCAGGGTTGGGATGGCACATGGAGCCATCAACTCTAACTGGACCGAGACGACCGATGCCCGCAGCCTGAGCAGGGGGAACGTGCAAATTCAAAGATAAAAGCAGAGCACAACACAAGGAGCCACCAGGAACGAAGCGACCAGCCCTTTGAAGGGTGGAAAACAAGGAAAAGCTCACATGTGGAAATGATTGGGATGAGTACACTTCTGGAAGGATGTGTGGAAAATACAGAACTACACCGTGAGGAATGATTGAAGAGAAACTCACCCACTGCTGCCAAACAAAGACTCGGCCAAATTCTGTCACAGGGAGGAGTTACAGAGGATATGCTGGCTCGTATTTGGAGGTGAAAAACCAACCCTTCACTGCAACATGCAATGAGGTTTGCTAGAAAGGGCAACCAAAGTCAGCTGTACTTGTCCCTAATGTTTCTCCTCCAAGCTAGTGCATCAAGATTCTTCCAGGTGCTGGAAGGGCAGGGAGGTTTCTTTTCCTGCTTCCTGAAAGTCTTTGAAATGCATTTGGCAGCCACTCCTCCAGGCAAACCCGAGAAGCTGCCCCAGTGTTATTCTGTGAGCTGGTTGCCAACACACCATGGCTCCAAAACATCGTCACCGCCACAGACGCGCTCCCAGCACAGACACGGGAGGACAGAAAGACACAGGCGAGTCCAAAGGGGAATTTTTGGGTGTCTGCGTCTGTAAATAAAGACATCAGCTACCAGGTTTTCCAAAGTCACCAAACAAAATCCAGCAGAAAAAATGGAAAAATAGGTTTCCTTGACAAATAACTGAAACCAGTACTTTTCCAGGTTTGTCAAGGGACACCATCATTCCATGGTTTGAGGCTACAAGAAATTAGAGAACCACAGAAATAACCTAAAACTAGGGGACAAGTCAGATGAGTGCCCAAATATTTGTTTTAAAAAATAAGAAGTTTGCATCTGAAATGTGTGCCAAAGAAAGTAGATTACACAAGTGTTACAGCACACCACAAATGAATCCAGGCTTAAGCACTTGCCTGAGCAAATCCTGTTCTAAAAGGCACGCTCGTTTTGTCTAAAAAGCAGCAAGAACGCTGCAGCACTAATTTAAACATTTAAAGGAACTTTAAAAACCTTAAAACGTTGAATAAATTATTATCAATATGCTACAACACTACCTGGGTCTCTAATGAGATACCAATAGGGCACTTTTCACTCACTTCTTTGTTACATGGAAGATTTTGATTATTTTTTTTTATTTTTTTTTTTTTTTAGTTCTGCTTCTCTCCAAGCTGTGTAACTATTTGGTCTTTATTAGTGTTCATATGCTCCAGGAAAAAAACAAGCCAATCCACTTTAAGTAGAAGGCATGGATTGTCCTGTTATCTGCTGAGTTAAGCTTTGTCTTTACATTCCATTTATATTGCAAATAAAGTTCAAAATTTTTAGTAAATCTCTTTAAAAAGGGCACATTAGAGTCTCAGAAAGTTTTTCATGCCACTGAACACAAGAACAATTCTCCTGAACAGCTATTTGATAATAACATGAAGAACAAACTATGGTGCCAATATTTCTCTAAATGGAATCCTGGGTAGGCTTTAGAAAGCTTTGCTTCTTGATAACAGAATATTTAAACCAACTGGCAGCAAGATGAGATCTATGCCAAGTTTAAAACTCATTCTTAAACAGCAATTCAATATTCTTCTCATTTTGTATTCAAACAGACAGGCCCCTCCCCTCAAAGGCAACAGAGGTGTGCACAATTGATGGAGTTTAAACCATGTATTGTCTTGGAAAAAAAGCTTCCCCCCTCAGTCTCTTTCCTATATTCCACTTTCTCCAGACTTCCTGGCAAGTTTAACTGGAGACATTGCTGGGTCTCTGCCAATTTTACATAAATTATCAGTTTGACAACAACTTGGACACTGAAGTGCTCAGCTCTGGCAAAGTCAGGTGATGGTGGTGAATGAGGTCCTGAGAGATTGGAGCATGTGAAACACTTCTGTATTTGCTCATCTGGAAACCCAGGGGCACACGGGCCAGTGAGGTGAGAGGGAAAAGAGTCAGAGGTCTGCCTGAGTTACTCATCCTTGCTATAAAGAAGATTTTTTCTTTTTAAATGGCACAATAAATACCAAAAAGCTCCCCTGTACAGCTCCAGAGATGAAAGTAAAAAGTTATTTATTTTCTTGCCTGCTGGGTTTCAGTGCCAAAGCCAGACTTTGTCATCAATTTTTTATGTAGATTTATGAAAGAAATGACCCACCACAGCTTAATCCAAAAATACTCTGTCACAAAGCCTCTTCTTCCACATGAAGGTTGCAGTGTAACACATTTAAAACAGCACTCTTCACACCTCCTGCCTCTCCCACCTCTCCTTCAGGAATACTCACTTTGGGAGCCGCTTCCTAACCCACAGAAGCAGAAATGTTTACGAAGGCCAAGCTGCACGGCATCAGCAATCTCAAATCCCTCTTCAGGGGTAAGCACCCAGCCCTGAGCCCCAGCAGACTGCCCAGGCCTGGCTCCTTGCCCGGACAGAGGGACGGGGAACACGGATGGGAACCCTCGGCCAGGAAGGGGCTGGAGCACTGATGGAGCCGACACTGCCCATGGCAACCCAGCTCAAATGGTCACCAAAACTGCTGTCCAAACTCATCCAGCTGTCCACAGATGATGCCAAGGACTCACAAACCTAACTGCTGGGCAATTTTGTCCCATCAAGGTACCAGAGCCCTGATGAGCCTGTCCTGAACCGTGGCCTGTTTCCCACACGCTCCTTGAAAATCTGCAAAAATCCATCAGTCAGACCAGAATTCTTGGGAGGAAGGAAGGAAAGGACCAATGGATGAATGCTACTCGGGGTAACTCACACAGAAAGGACAGTCAGAAAAGTTGCACCAGCTGTATCCAGTTGTTAAAATTTGCTCTACAATGGTGAGTTGATAATCTCCACCAGGAATGGGAATGTAGAAAGTTTCTCCAATAGCTGACTGCAGTGATCTTCTCCTCTGTTGTTTCCCCCCTCATCATCTTATTCTTGATAATGACAAAAGCACTAGAGTAAGACAAATAAAGAACCACTCCAGGAAAATAAATGGAAAATAAAGGAAATATAAAAGAACATAGGAAAATAAAGCAGGCATTTGCTATGGAAGAGTCTCATGGTCAAGTCAGATAAATGAGGACAGGAATTACCTCATTCAACAAATAATGCCAAGTACAGTAATTGAGATCTCATTTTTGCCAGCTGGGATATCTTAAACAGACTGAACTAGATTTTTAAATGCTGTAATAGGGAAATACCCATCTTTCTTCAGACTGTCTCCTGGCCAGACAAACTGACCAAGTGGCACATGTCTCAGATGGAGAAAAAACATATTTACATAAACATCCTAAAACTCCTAACAGAACTGAAACAGAAAATCCCAACACGAACCCAAATTAGCAGCAACTCTTATATCTGTCTTTCTGCTTAAAATAGCAATATCCAACTGCTGGCCTTGTATTTCTAAAATACAAATAACTTTTAGTACTTCTGGAATTTGGACCCAAACTGCATAGAAAGCATTTGACAATATTTTGAACAGATTGTTCTTTAATTACAGCACACTTCCAGCAATTCTAATGTTTTATAAGTGACAAGTCCCTCTAAGAAGTCACTGAATCTGACTCGACAGGTTTCTAAAATAAACTACAATATTCAGAGGCTGGTTTGGTCATTGCAGTGAAAATGTATTTTAAAATAAGAAAAAAAAAAACAACTCTATAAAAATAGGAAGAAAACAACACTATTTGTAATAGAAACTTCCAAGCCATAGTAAATTTGGTATAGATTAAAATCACAGTAAAATGTTACTCTAGGGCAGCAAATTTGCCTAATATTCTTTATCAGACTGATAAGGAAAAGAATCGATTGCAGTATCAGAGGCTTCTAAGATCACAAACATATGTCAATTTCTGTATTTATGAATTTGGGCCATATCCTGACTATAACACAAAAATATTCTTAAGCACGGTGACGGCACAGTGTTGATACTGTCTTTTTTCCACTAACTCATTATGAATTAATTTCACCAATAACAAAGCAATTTGCAAATGCCAAGATTACATGACATGCCTTGGCAACAAAGCACATTGGGAAAGGGAACAGAGGAATAAATGGGCCTCCTGTTTCTTAGTCAACAATTCTAACTTCAAACTGGAAACCCCAACGTGGTCAAGACAAGGTTAAAAAAATAAACCTCCAAAATGGACAACTGATTTATTTTTTTTTTTGCAATCTATTCTAGACCACACATTCTACCCCTGAAAAATGACCAGGCCATTCAAGTCTATGGGCAAAATAACTATTATTTGCCAAGGTTATAGAAAAACTAATAAGCCACTAGGAAAAGTGCAGCAGAAAGCCCAAAACTCAAGATTTAAAATATATTTATCAGAGGTCCTTGAGTGAAAGATAAAAATATCAGTAGAACTCAAACCAAAGCCAACTTGCTGCCACTCTCAATGACTACAATGCATATGCACAACATGAAAAATGAAAGTTTTGATATTTTAATAGATCATTTTTCTTCAAACTGGAATAGAAGTCCTAAATTTCGTAATGCTCCAAGAAAAATCCACAGACAACAAAGAAATCCATTCATAACAAGTTAAAGGAAAAGAGAACCCAACCAAACCAGTTCAAGGAAACTAAAAAATAACAGCCTTAAAGACAGAAAAAAAAACATTCTTACAAAAAAAAAAAAAAAAAAGGAGAAAAGTTAGAATAAAAGTTTATTAGCTTTATTTTCTCCTGTTTTTTTCCAGGTAGTAACTTTTTCTTCTCACTTCACCTGATAAATATTCTGCAGTACAGCATTATTTAGCAATTTCTACCAGTCTTTTTGATTTTGTCCATTTTGGTCAGGCAAATTATAAAAGGCAAAGGCACCTTAAGGAAGTCTCCATGATAAAAAGAACTTGAGATCAAGAATAATCATAGTAATTTCTGAGTCCTCTGACAGTCTTACTTCATTCACCTTTCAAAACCTGCATCAATCCCAAATGGATAATAAAAACTTAGTGTTTTCTGAGTAGTCCTGTATCAAGAATACATCCAATCTTTAAAACACATGGATTCCATTTGCTTATTTTTTAGCTGACATAGAAAGGAATTAAGGCACACGGCTGCAACTGAACAAGCACTGAAGAATTACCATAAAATGCCATCCTAGGAAAGTGATTTCAGAGACCTGGTGCCCAAAGATGCTGCCTAGGAATCACCAAACATCCTTCCCAGTACTACAGCAGCTGCAAGGTGGATTTCCATCCCATCCAGTTCAGGATTCAGCAATGTGTCTGCTGCCCTTCCCAGGGCTCTAAACTGCCTTGGACCTGTGGAAAACAGAGCCCACCAACACCTGCAAGGGAAACCCAGCCAAAACCACCCCAAAAACTACAACCACCTGCCTCAGCTGCTTGGACTCATGAATGGGCCCCTTAAGCCAGCAGAGAACATCAACACCTTGGGTCCCAAGAAACGTGGCTTGTTAGTTCTCCCCTCCCAGCTGCTGCCAAGGAGATCTCCTGCTCTGAGCAGCCCTACTGGCACCATTCCTGCACAAGGCCAACCCAGTGAACTCCAGCACAGCTCCAGCACAGGGTCACAAGCGGCTCTGACATCAGCAGCTGACCCAGAAGCGCATCTGACACAGCAGACGTTGAGTAACAGCTTCTCAAATGGCAGCAGACTGAAAAGGTTACAAATTCTCCATGTGCTGCCTAAGAAATAGCTTTTTGCAGCTGCACAGGAGAAAGCTGACCTGAACAGAGAGAGAAGAAAGACAAATCCTTGCAGGGATGGCTCCTCAAACAATCCTGCACTTTACCCATGAAGAACCCATTATCAGCCAGTTCTTGAATCGAATTAAACTATCAACCAGGAACTTGAGCATCAGCTAAAATAATTTTGAAATAATACCAAACACAACACAAACCATCAATCTTCTTTGGGGCAAAGACTGAAATGTCAGATTATTTTTTTAGGTAATGAATATTCCAGACTAACAACGCCTGAAGATGCTGTTTTGATCTGCGTGCTTCTGCAGAATGGATTAAAAAAGAAATTACATTTCTCAACATCTGGTGAAAGATCAGGTTTCCAAGGAGATGAAGTCTGGGCCTTGGATAAGTAGCCTTACTGCATTTTTCCAACAAACTGAGGTAAAAAAGGCAGGTGCAATACGCAGTTAATGGCAGTGAGTTACCTCGATATCTACCCCATTCAATTTAATAGACATCACAGGTTGTCTGACAACGTTTAGAGTTATTAAATACAAGTAAAACCAACTGGACAGTCACAACTGAGATTTCTTCCTCACACACACACAAAAAAAATCCTCAAAACTTAAACAGGATTTCTAAATAACTCAATATACCAACTCTTGGAGAGAAAAGCCTTCTGATTCTTTAAGTGCATCATTTTTCTGCTCCAATGTCTTGAGTTTCAACTACGTAACACCTGAGCATCAGATCTGAGTAAAGCTGGAACATATTTCCTAGTGCAATGCAAGACCTCCACATCCATATAAGATATTTACATCCACCTCACAGGCAGAACACTCCCTTGCTTTGCTTCATCCATCAGCAATCTACTGCCCAAAAATCTGTCCACAGCAGCTCTTAGAGACACTGAAAGCTCTTGCACCAGATTGAAAATGCCATCAACCACCTCACTTGCATCTTCGAGCACCTCCAGAACACAGACAGTAATTTCTGTGGGTTGATCAAGCAGAACTTTCAATAACCAAATATCAAAAGTTGGTAGCTGAGTTCCAGTCAGCATCATCCAGTCAGCTACTGCATTTATCAAAATCAATTATTTCAGGCTGAAGCTCTCAAAATATGATGACAGCCAAAAATTAAAGTTTCAAAACATGTTTAACGTATCAAAGTAAATAGATAAAGCTTAAATATTGCATTCTGTAAACTTTGTGAGAACCAAAAAGCTACACAAGATTAAAAATAAGTATTTATTTTGGGCTTCTCTTTGCAGTCATTTGCATATGATATGTCTTTATACAGCTTTTATTGAAGACAACTAACTTCAGAGAACTCCCTAACACTTGGGGATACAGGCAGCTGCCTTTTACTGCTTTTCTGCCCTTTTTCAGAAACAGAATTATGGCCAAAACTGATGGTAAAGGTTAAGAATGAAAAGCATGCAGATTACAGAACTGAAATTCACTACTGGATGCACCAAATTTACTTTGTTTCACTTAATAATAATGTATTCCTTCAGGTTTTCCTGTAGCTCCTGTCAAAGTATAACTCAGGCAATGGGCTCCATGATGAAAACATCTTAAAATATTGTATTTGAGCATGCAAACAGCACTTCTGTACTGATGTAAACTAAATAGTCTGCATGTCTCCTGCTATTTCCAGCATCCTTCCTCACCTGCAGCTCTCACAGGTCTCAGCTTTGCCATCAGTCTTGCCCAGCATCAAAGAACTGTAGGCAACTCTAAGCGCCACCAAATAAATCCAGGGAATGCTCTCTGTTCTTACCCCTGGTTGTCCACGAGAATCCTTGAGAGCAGGTATTTGAAGGAGAACAACAAATCTCCTTTAAAGACCCTCTACAAACATCACCAATTTTCCCACTCCATCCCTAGCCAGGGTCCCCAAACAGGGCAGGGCTCTCGGGAGCTCGTGGTGACAGGGATGTGGCAGCAGGCCCCAATTCCAGCTCTGGCTTTGTGGAATCCCAGCTCCCCAAGCAGATTTCCTCACCTTCCTCACCTTCCCTTCTCCTGTCTACTCTCCCAAGGAACTTCTTTTACAGAGCTTGATCCCTCGCAGCCCCACTCACCGCAGCTGGAAATGCACAGCGTGGAAGAGAATATGGGATAAACCAGCATAAAACCCCCATGAAATGCTGTGGCTGCAGATTATTCTACACACTCAATTTCTACAAGCAGGGATAAAAACCCACGAATGGTCATGAGAAGCACAAACCCACAGGAGTCAAGAGGAATAAAGCCTTTCTCCTTAATAAGCAGCTGTGGTTTAGAGTAACCAGAGAGGTCTGTAGTTCCTGAGGCTTCAAAAAGCTATTTACATTTGCATATTCCTGGAGGATACAAAACATACATTCTGAAGAGGGCAGAGTTTAACCTCAGCCTTCTGCAAGACCGTTTACAGAGACAGTTACCTGGAATTAATACTTAATTGGAACAAACACTCTTTTCTCCCTTACACACTTAGCTGTGTATTGTCAGTCACTCACGTTTTAAAAAGCCCTTTTATTAAAAAAAAAAAAAAAAAAAAAAGATAGAACAGGTACTTTTAATACGAGCATGTTGAAAAAAAGAACTGTAGTATTTGGAATGTTGAAGCTCCAGAATTAAAAATAAAATTCTACTTAAAGACCGAATTTTGAAAAGAGATTAGATCACGCTCTGCAGCTGACCCTTTCTACCTCCCATACTACGGAAATACTTTAAAATTCCAGTAGGCATATTTGCTTCCAAGGCAAGGAAACACACCCACTTGTTCCTTCACCGTTGTTTTTCAAGTACGAAAACCTTCCCAAAACTGTTATAACCGAGGCACCGGAGTAACAGAAACCTCAGCAATTAAAAACGCCAAGTGATTCCCTTGCCTCCCCAAGCGCAACATCCCGACCTCGGGCAGCCGCCCCGGTGTTCCCGGTGTGTTACGTTCAGAGCCGAGGGAAGCCCTTCCCTCCCCTGGCCAAGGCAAGGCGCACACAGGTGTCCGGCAGGGCAGAGCCGCTCGGGACGAGGGGATCCCCACGGAGAGAGCCCCGGCAGGTGCCCGGGATGCTCCGGGGCCGGCACCTGCCGCCGTGCCACAGCCACAGGGAATTCCCGAGCACCGCCATCCTTCTGGATTGCACGCGGGGCCTCCCCGATGCCGGAGACCCCGCTCGGGCAGGGCCGCTCCCGCGGCCGGGGAAGGGGCACGGTGCCCTCGGCGAGAGCCGCCCGAGCCTCCCGGTGCCTGGGGGCGGCTCGCACCGGGGAGGGGGCACAGCCCGCCGCGGCCCCCCGAGCCCCGCCCCCGCCCCTGCCCTCCGCGGGCCCCCGGCCCGGCTCTGCCCGCGGGCCCGGGCCCGCCCGCCGGCCCCGTCCCCCCCGCTGCTGCCGCCCCGCCGGGCCAGCCCGCCCCGGGGCCGCTCCGGAACGGGGCCCCCGCTCCCGGGGAGAGACACAGCCCGGCACCGCCGCCGGGAGGTCCCGCCGCCGCCATCTCCCGGTGCGGGCCCCCCTCCGCCGCCCCGCGGCCCCTCCCGGGGCTCCCGCGGCCCCCGGGGGCGGCGGCTCCGCCGGGGCCGCGCTGCCCCCCGGCCCCCCCCCGCCGCTCGGCGCCCCCCGCCCGCCGCCCCTGGCGCTCACCGCGGCTCCGCGCGCCCCTCGCCGCGCCGCGCCCGGCCGAAGGGAGGGCGGGCGGGGGTCGCGGCCCCCCCGCAGCGCCGCACGCCCGGCGCAGGCAGCCCCCGTCCCTGACCTACTTTCCGCCTGGCTTGCCACCCGACGGCGCACCACTAACCTACTTTCCAGCCAATGGCACCCTCCCCCGGCCCCGCACCGGACGCGCCCGCCCGCCAACGGGAGAGCGGCTCCGCGCCCGCCTCGCCCAATGGGCGGCCGCCGGGCGGGAAACGCCCGCCCCCCCGAGCGCCGGCGAATCCCCGGGCGGCCCCGTTGCGCCGGCCAATCGGGAGCGCGGCTGCCGGCCTGGGTCCCGCCCCCCGCCCGGGGGCGGGGCTGACGGGGAGGCCGGCGGGACCCGGATGTGGCCGTGGCGGCGGGGTCGGCGAGGGTTCGCGGCGGCTGTGCCCGGGGCGGCGGGGAGGGCTCGGCCTCGCTCGCGCTTCTTGCCCCGGCGGCGCCGCCCCCTCCCCGTCCCGCCGCCGGGGCTCGGCCGAGCCCGCTGCGTCACCGCCGCGTGCCGCCCGCCGCGGCCGTGACGTCACGCGGCGAGGTGTGAAGGTCGTGGCCGCCGTGTCTCGGCCTCGTCTCCTGCCCTCCCTCTGCGGCGAGGGCCCGGCCCGGCCCTGGACATCGCGCCGTGCCTCGGGGAGCCGGTGCCTCGGGGAGCCGGTGCCTCAGGGAACCGGTGCCATGGCCTGGCCACCTTTGGGGTCGGCTCTGGGCCTCAGCACCGGCCAGCGGTGGAATGCGGTACAGCCATCTATGGCACCGCGTTCTAGTCTAAATTTAGACAACTCCAGCAGCGTAGAGGGGATGTGTTGCAAGAACGTAATCACGGCGGAGCTGCTGTCAAATGCAAACATTTGCTAAAGGTGATTGCGTGATCGCTGCACGGGATTATCATTGCCACATCCTAATTGTCTTTAACATTTCCTGCCCTGCGATGCCACGTCCCAGAGGTTTGGTTTACGTTTCCTGGTGGAAGATCCCCAGGGAAGCGTGGATTGCAGCAGGATTGCAGCACCATTGCGTCACGGCAGGCTTGTGGCTATCCCAATGCTCAGCCCGGGACAGCATCAACAACTCCACCTGATTTGAGTGGGGAATAAACACAGGCAGCAAGTGGCCCCTGCTGGATACAAACTGTTCACATCAGGATGCTCCTACTCGGGAGAATGAAATACCCTACATCAGCAGGAGGGAAATGTACACCATGGAGAGAGAGGAGAAGATGCGTCCTTTTATTTCCAGCAAAATGGTGCTGCTTTGATTCGTTTCAGCACACAGAAGTTATGGAGGTGGAGAAGTCTCCTTGACTACTTATTTCAACTCAGCCTTTGTAGTTTTGCTCATTGTTTCTACCCATCTGTAGAAATAATCTTCCTTATGGGTTCAATCACGTCCTGTGTGTTTTAACGAGCCCAGTGCCTGTTGTAGGGAGTGATGCCAAGAGTAATGATCTTTAGCTGTTTCTGTAGGAGAGCAGCTTAGCAGGCCATATGTCAGATTTCCCAGTGAGCGATTGTTTTGAGTTGTTTTTACACCGTAGTTTCTATTCATGAGATATTAAAGAAAATAACAGCATCTGGTTAATGAAATCCCGAATTTCACCATATGATGATGCGTATCAATCCTGTTCTGTGACTTCCCTTGAAGCAGATTGTCAGGTCATTGCGGGGAATTTCTGTGTGTAGGTGAATCAGACATCCTATACCTTGATATTTTAAAGGTGAAGAGCTAAGAGATGACAACTTGAAATTTGACAAGACCTGAGTTCAGCTCCTGATGCCAAAACAGCCTGCACCACCCTTCTACCACACAGTTGAAGAGACAAAAGGCAGACAGGAGAGGTGAGGATTGACCAAAGGTAGAGCATTTTCTCCTTGCAAGGTACTTGAGGGAGCACTTGAAGTGGAGCACCCCACAAATCGTGGGGGCTGCTGGGCAGAGCAGCTCAGCTGTGTGCTCAGGGCACTGTGCACTCGTGTGTCCAATACAAGAGCAGAAGCATTTCCCCATCCAGACAACTCTCACCTGATGAATTTTCAGATTTTATGCTTTTTTTCTTTCTAAGAATGTAGTAAAGTAGACCTTGGGCAGAACATTAACTGCCCCCCCAGCTTGTTGATATGTTAATGGTTACACCATGTTTAAACACCAAAATTTACACTCATTTTTTGCTTAAAATGACAATTTAAAAGCAAGAAGAGGGTGTGCTATGTGGCAATTGTACTGAAAACTGTGGTTTATTCACAGAATATTGGGAAAAGCAGCTCATGTTCCAGCTGATTTTCCTTCCTGTATTCACATTTGAATGCTACAGTAAAAGCTTTCCAGGTCGTAGGATTTTGACTTTGTGTCAAGAAGAGTGGCAGATATGATCTCCATTAAATGCAGCCTACTTAAGGTATGATAAAGCCATATCAGTGGTTTCACTTTAGCATCTGCAAGTCTTTAATTCTAGGTAACTTTTCCTCTGCAGAAAAAGGAGTCTGGTTTCTCAGCTGATAACCCAAAAACTGATAGGTTTTCTTTTGTTTGGGTTTATTTTTGGGCAGGGGTTGCCTTCAAGCAATCTTGATATATCTCTGGAACACCCACAGATGTTCAGAAGTCACCAGCCAAAATAGCTCTTTGATGTTTTAGATGTGTTTTCTCTCAACTGGGATTCATGACCCCAGCTAGAGACACAGAGGACACAGATCTCCAAGTCTTTGGAAGGTGAGTTTTTGTGAAATGGAGATAGAATTCTATGTGTTCATTTTTTAATGCCTTCCACAACATGTGCGAGATAGGACATCTATTTTAGCACCTAGCTGTGGATCCAGCTGCTTTAGAGCATTTTAACCAGCTGCTGTTTGTTCATGGCTATGCAGTATTAATTAACCTGTCTTACCCTTTTATCCAACCTCCTCCTCTTTTGTTTCCAGACGTACAAGCTATGATCTTACCTACAGCTGGAGGAGTCAAAGCTCACGGAAAATGAGACTCAATCATTTGAATCTCTGGATTTCTTGTTCTGCATCTACATTAAGATCCCCAGAGATTACTGAGCCCTGTTTCTGACCCTGTTACACAGAGCTGGTGCCTTGCTTCAACCCAGTTGTGAGGGCAGAAGAAACTGCAAACTCGGGCTTGGATTGTTTGCAAACCGATGCAAAAACCCTCCCAGTGGTGACCTGTTGCCTGTAGTCTGTCACAGCTCCTCTGTGGCTGGCTCAGACCTCTTCTGAATAAAGGTTTTACCAAAATAAGCTATTGCAGACTCATTCTTTTCCCAGTTCATCCAATTCTTGAGTTATTACAAAACCTAAACCAGGGGGACATTAGGTTTTTCTGCTTTTGTTTGTATAAACACTTGCTGCTTTAAAGGGTGTGCCACTCCTGCCACAGTGTTTCCACATTTGAGCATTAATTTCATAAATATAAAGCAATAAACGTTGACTTTTTCATGTGCCTGCTTCCTCCTGAGCTTTTTAAAATCCATTCCTCTTCCTGCTGGCCTTTATCTTAATTTAATGGGCTAAAAGCTAGTTTCAGGCAAAAAAGAGAGGATTCCTATACAATCCATTGATTTCAGCCCTGTGGTCCCTGAGAACACCAATTAATATTCAGAGACTCAATAGGAACTCCCAGGAACAGGAAGAAGAATCTGAGGAGGAAAATCAGGCTAAAGCCAGGGAATTAAGAAATTCTAAGTACTTCTTCGCAATATATTTTCAATCTTTACACAAAGTTCAGGATAAAGAATTCCTATCTTTATCTGGATTTGACCTTAATGAAGGTTAGAGCACTTCAGAGTTTTTACCTCATTAAAAATATATGGAATTGAGTTTGTATTTCAGAGTCTGGAAGTCTGAACTTAAAGAAGATGTGGTAAACTGTAAATATGTTTAGAAAAATTTAGTGAATATAGTATTTTAAGTTGAAAATTCTAAAAGGCTGCAGCCTTTTCAAAGAACAACATTTTTTTATTATTATTTTCTTTTTCCTGGGATTTTATTAAAATGTTTCCTAGAGTTTTCTTCATCATTTTTGTTGATAAGAAATCAATATTCATTCTTGGAGTAATTTTGAGTCAACCCCATACTTATTGCTTACATTTAATGCATCGCATACAAACCTAGAGTTAGCTGGTGTGAGATTCCTCCCTCCCTTCACAAAAAATAATAAAGAATTCTAGAAGCCGTTTTGTGGCCAAAGACACTCTTAAATTAAAATTGCTGACAGTGTTTCTTCAGGATTCACTGAGGACGCTGAAGATTCAGGGTAGAGTTTTGCTGCCCTTTCTTGGTAGGGGTCTTAAAATTTTCAAAGTTCCATTAAACACCCAAACTTTTGTTTTTGGTACTGAAATTAAAAGAGGACGGATTTCAACCAGCCTTGATTTGCTTGTTCTGAACTGTCAATAAGAAGCAGAAACAGCTGAACAGAAAAGTATAGCTGGGATTGTAAATGTCATTTAAATATTTTTTTTTTTTTAACTGAACAGTCACAGACTGCATTAATTACACAAGTATAATATCCTCCCTTTTAGATTGGAAAAACAGGCCTGGAGATGAATGAGTTGGTCAGGATTACACCCACATATTAAACCACAATTAGAGCTGGAGCAACTCATGGCAGCCTTCTGAAGAGTTTGGGGAGTCCCTCAGCACCTCCACTTGGTTTTCCATATCAGCTACACAAAACATTTCACTTTCACAAGGAAATCCTGAAGTTTAGGACATATTTTGGAAAAAAAAAAAAAAGCTTTGCAAACTATAAAAGTGAGGGGCTTGATTCTCTTGTCAGTTGGTGCTGATAACTCTTCAGAGGAACTTAACAAGCCATGGTGGGAGGATGGATTCCCAGATTGACAGGCTATAATAGGACTTTATTTTTGGGTTTTTCATCTTGTGAATAGACCAGACCTTATTCTGGAGTTTTTATTTCATTTTTACACAAAGTTCAGCGTTGGTTCCGTGCTTGTTCCACAGAGACACCTGCAAGCTGTCAGGGTTAAACACATGACATGGGTTGTTCTTCCCCTCAGCATTACACCTTTCTGTCCAGGGTTTTATAAGGATTAAGATGCTTTCAAAGCCATGAGTGGCTGCAGACAGGAAAAAGGGAAAGAGCAATGAATCTTTCATGTTTCGTGCTAAGCTACGACTTCTCCGTTGTCTATTAATTAAGCAATCTATTAATACTGCTGTGGCACATACTAATGTTAGACAAAATCCAGTTTGGTTGCTAGAGAAGAAGCTGCTATTTAAAAAGCAGAGCAAAAGCAGACTAATTCTGAGGCTTATATCAACCAGTAGGTGTGCCTGGAGTGTTGTAAATGGGAAAGGTGGGAGGACTCCGTCTTGTTATTAGTGCATGTAGAAAGACAGGAAGCACTTAGGGAAGGTTTCCCTCTTGTTCTGAGTTCCAGGAAAGTTATTCAGCCAAACACATGAATCACAAAGCAGACTAGAAGGGAGTTTCTGTGTGGCATGAAAATAACAATCTTGAAGCCTGAGAAGTGAAACAGTTTGATGCTTTTGTTCCGCTGCAGATTTTTCATGGAAAATAGCAACCCCACGGATATCTGACAATGAAATGTCTCAGTGCATGAAATGTGAAGTTTATATAAGAGAGAGTGTCTTACTCATCAGCTGCTCTATTTCAAGCCCTGCTCAGCTTGAGGACTTTCATTTTGTGATCTATTTGGACAGCAGCTGGTGCATTAGAGTTTTACGTTAGCTGACATCTTTGCCATCTAAAGGATCCTTAACATAATCCTGTAAAACCCAATTCTCATATTTGTGCTCAGTCACTCATATTTCATCTTAGTGTCTTGTCTTTCCCCATGGACATCTTCTGTCCATTTCATGTTAAGAAATGGTCGGTGTATCAACAGCATTAAAGGGATGTTTCATGGTGATGTGATCGAAAAATATATATATATATACAGCAGATGTCATAAAATGGATGTGCCATTTTGGTGACTGCAAAAGGCAATGGAAAGGAATCCATAGTAACATATGTTGGGAATAAATTCCAGCAGCTACCACAAATAACAGAAAAGATGGTATGTATTAATAATTATATACAAAGATGAGCTGCATGCAGGATTTAGATTCACTTGGAAATATTTACACCGTGGAAGAGTGAAGTGGATGCCAAGTTGCAACCTAATTCCAAAATCCAACAATTATCAAGCAGTTTGCCTCTTGCCATAAAGTCCTAGGACTTCATCGATCTGTTCATGCAAAAATAAAAAGTCATTTCCATCTTTGTGGATTTAAAACCCCAGTCAGCTCCAAACAAATGACAGAGCAGTCCTGAGAGAAGCTGGAGTTACCTGTTCCTGGAGATGCTTGGGGAAAAGACTGATGGGGAGAAAGGGCAAGACCAGGCACTGTTGAGGGGTGGCAGGCACTGGAGCCTCGAGCACAGCATGCAGCGGAGCTCCCTTGATGTTTTTCCCTGAATCCCACACCTTTCACACCCTGATGTCAGCTCCTGAGCACACTGTGCTGCTGTGCTCTGGGAGATGTGAGCTGGAAACTGAGGCTGGGAGGTGGCAGGGTGTCCCACTGATGCCTGCAGGTGCTGGGAGGGTGATTTGACTCTTTTCTCAGCAGCAAAAGTTGCCTAGGAAAGGTGGAAAGCTACTTTTCTTGGCACATTTTGTTTCCCACGGCAGCGACCTGGCATCCATTGTGTTTTGTGTGTTTAGCCGGCTAAAGATTCCAATTCCTCCTTGAAGTCTTAAGCACCAACGTCACACTCAACTTATTCTCACCCAGACTGCTGCTGCAGTCCCTTGGGCTTGAAGGGAGGGATTTCCCAAAGGAAACCAAGGGGACTTTATCCTGCCCTTGCTCCCCAGCAGTGCTGGCCAGGAGGTTCTGCGCTGCCAGTCCTCCAGCTCCACTGTCACACCACACTTACATCCACCACTCCTTTCTCCTGCACTTGCCCAAACAGCTGGAACTTGAAGTAAAGCTACAGAGCTCCTTGGCAGATCTGACACAGGCCCCAGCTCCTCTCCACACCCACCCCACGCCTTCATGAATCTGCTAATTAATTTCCTGCACCTCACTGGGAGTGGCATCAATTTGAACTATTCTTGCACTTCTTTGATATCAATGTGATGTTTGTATTTCCATAGGTGACCACAAACATGAAAATTAGGGCCTTTATAGAAATGATTTTGACTCATATCTTGTACTGTTTTATGCTTTGAGAGCAATTATTTTTTCTTTTTCCTTCTGAAACAAACCCCTGTAGCTCTCAGTGTGACGAGCAAAAGGACGCTCATCAAAGCGACCTGTTACACTGTCTATCTTAAACATAACACAAACCTATCCCCAAATGCATGTTTGGAGACAAAAAGGGCGTGGAAGGACCAGTCTGGACCACAGTCATGCTGTTCTGAAAGTCCTGCTGATGTTTCCTCAGAGTGTGACACAGCATCGTGGCCGTGGAGCCAGAGGGAGGGATTAAAACATCCATTGTTGCCAGAGAAATGAGGCCCAGTCCAAACAGATGGTTGTGCCTTGCTCTGAGTGCTGCAGATTTCTCTGATTTGTTAATCAATGTGAAAAACGAGGTTCACATAATTTTTAGAGAATTTAAAAGTCTAATAAAAAAAAAACAATTAGAAGAAAAAAATAAAGTATAGAGATATGGACGGGTGTCTCTGCATTCAGCCAAAAGAGCACACCTCACTAACAAAGGATTGTCCCTTAAAAACAGAACCCTACTGCATATCCATAAATTTTCATACATATCCATAAATTCTCATACATATTCAGACATTCTTCTTAGGATTTTTGGGGTTCTTCTGTTTAGTTTTCTCTTGCCCCCTTCCCAACAGATCAATCTTCTTGGCACCATCGAGATTTACATTCCCTGATACCAGAAATGCAATCAATCCCTCCCCCCCAGAGTTCTGGTCACTGCTGTCCTCATCTGGATAAGAGAGTTTACAAAAGAAAAAAAAGATCTCCAGCTATCTTTTTCAGTCTTTGGGTTACACAAACAAAAGTAGTTTTTGTTTTAATGCTATGTCATAGCTTAACATACATGTATTATACCACTATTTCTAAGTTTCATTAATAACAGAAATAAAGAAGACTATGTTATTACAGCTAAATTTTCTAATCTTATACATATAATATTCATTATAATACTTGTGAAAAGCCAATAATATGATATGCATTTATAACATCAATGACCAAAACAATGCAGGTTTTTTAATAAAAAATGCTGGTGGGCAGTTGTACTTCTTGTCCTGTATCACTTCAATGATTTTCACACCATGCCAATGAAATTTCAGATGATCTGTGTATGCACTTACCGTGTTTATTCCCAAAGGAATTTCTTTGCTTCCTTGGATGTGCTTCCAGGAAGTTGTTTAGTTATCAGCTTTATGTGCTACGAGCCAATGTTTGAAACAGAGATGGAGAAATGATGCATGAGATTACAGGGGAGTCTTAACAACTTTAATGACAGACAAACGTGCATCACCCAAGAGAATAAAACCCTGTTCAGTGTTTCCTCACATCTCCTCGGCCAGAGAGCCCAGCCTTGGTGTGAAACCTACAGCTCACTTCCTTCTGTGCCAAGAAAATCTGTGCTAAAAGTCTTGCCTGCCTTCTCACGAGGGTAATCCTTTTAGGTATGTGGTTTTCTACACTTGATCTTCTAATTAATTCAGACTCCAAGGTGGAAGTAGCAGCTTGGGGTAGCCAATTATTTTGAGTTTCCTCAGGTTTGCTTCCATAATCCTTATGCTGTGTCATACTTAATTATGTTGGTGGCATAAAACAACATAAAGCGTTATTTTTTGTATTTTTAAAGTCTCTCGAGATCCTTCACTGAAATACAAGATAAAATTAAAATCATTGCTCTTTTTGCTGGTGGTACACCTAATTCTTTTTTCATTATATCTTTTTGTTTGTGATTTTAGGTACTAGTTTGAGGTTCAGAGGGTAAAAGGCTAAAACAGCACAGATAATAATGTAAGTTAATCAGTAATTATATTTATTGGCCAATGTGAAGATTTTGCACTAATAAAAAACCAGACTTCTATTACTTGGCCTGTGTTCAGACATTTCTACCTGTTGCATTTGGTATTTCTCATGAGTATTGAGTTCCCAGATATGATTAAAAAAAGAAATCACACACTTAGTGGAAATATGAAGGGTAGCCAAGATTCTCTTGGCACACTAGAAATGCATTCTGTATTTCTCAGTAACACTATGGAGCCCATCTGGATTTTGTAATAATCTGTGGGGTTGTGTAATGAACCCTAGCTCAGCATATCTGCCAAGGTATACAAGGTAGACCTGAAACTGAAAGTACAAACAAAATGACAAAGAAATTACGAGAAAATGCTGTTCAGATGGTATCTTCATTTTTCATGGCATTAACCTGATCCTGAGTTTAAAATTTAGTGAAGACCTGAAAAACAATTGTGGCAAGTGGAGAAAATAGACAATGGTATGATGACCAAACCACAGCTGTGAGAGACAGTAAATGTGTATTTCCTTCAGCCCAGAATGTCTCACTCTTGACCTACAATAATTGGAATTACTGAATTATTTGAATAATCTGAAGACAGTTCTGATTCTGCAGTTATTGGTGGGCTAAAGAAAAGAAAGTGGTGAGATTTGGGCAGTTTGTCTGATGCTGCCCAGGGAGTGAGAGAGTGTCTGATTGATTGTGCTGGCAGGCTTTGGCTCTTTGAGTCACCCTGCACCTGGCTCATGTACCCAGTCTGTAGGGGTTTTTTTCTGTATTCATTATTTTATCTTCCAAGCAGATGTAATTTGCTAAGAGAAATTATTGAAGAGATTTTTTTTTTTCTCTGTTTTTAGTCATGCCTTGCTTGTTACAGCAAAGAATGGACACGTTTTCCTTTTTTATTCCAAAGGTGTCCCTTTTTGAGGATGGCTGTGCTTGAGGAGTGGAGTTGTGGCTGGTTAAATAGGGAAGTCAGTTAAATATGTCACAGGGAAGGCAGTTAAATATGCACATGCATTATTATTATTATTATTATTATTATTATTATTATTATTATTATTACTATTTTCTATTTCTATTTCTATTTCTATTTATTTGTATTTGTATTTCTATTTGTATTTCTATTTGTATTTCTATTTGTATTTCTATTTCTATTTCTATTTATATTTATATTTATTTTTATTTTTATTTATATTTGTATTTCTATTTCTATTTCTATTTCTATTTCTATTTCTATTTCTATTTATATTTATATTTATATTTATATTTATATTTATATTTATATTTATATTTATATTTATATTTATATTTATTTTATTTTTATTATTATTATAGGGTAGATCAGTCAATAAATCCTCAGGTGAGTGTTTGCTTGCCTGGGGTATTTCAGTGTCTGTTAAATTTGGGGCTGCCAGCAGAGGATGAGAAAATTCTTGATGGTGCTTGGTGCAGGCAATCCTGATCCATGAAAATCCTGCTTCTTCAAAGGGGCCTTTTCCAGCCTTTCCATGCATATTGTTACTCTTGCTATTCACTCAGTAACCATTTTCACCTCTTGCTTGTCTCTGCTTTTAAACTACTTCAGATGCACTCAGTGCTTTCAAAACGAACCCTTAAAGGCATTTCCCTTTATTTTCTGTAGGAAGCCACATGCTTTTAAGCAATTAAATGGCTTTGTGACTTTGTTTTTTAAGTTGTTAATGCAGCTGGTAGAGATTCAATGGGCTTTCATGTACAGCAAATTCATCATATATCTATTTTCTGTCTCCCAGCACCTCTGGGAGTTTGAAGTTGGGCTCTGAGTAGCTCTTCATATTTCCATGGTTACAAGTAGTCACAAGGGTTTTGTTAACCCCCAAAAGCAGAGTGATTATGTCTCTTTTTTTTTTTTTTTTTTTTTGGTCACAAGAAGCATAAAATGAACAAATTAGACTATAGATATGAAAAGATTGTTTAAAACACTTCAATAAAAACTTTAAATTTTCACTCACTCCAGAAGTGTTGGAGCCTTTTGCCACACCTGTGGCTATGTCACACTTCTTGCAAAGGTGAGTTTTTACCTGAAGACCTGAAGGATCTTTCTTTCCCTTTTAATTGTGCTTGGGATTTACAATCAATTTACAATTTATGAAGTGTTTAGGGCAAACAATGCAGGTTCAGAGCTCTGCTGTGATTAAATAATCAGCAGTGGCCATTAACAATTACTATGGGTATTATTCCTTATTGTTAAAGACAGACCAAGTGGAGGTAAGAAGCTCTTCAGCTTGCAGAGGAGCACAGATGTAGGCACATCCACATCAGAATTTCAGACCTCAAATTGCTGCATTTCTTTCAAACAAAATGCTGACAGAAAGTCCCTTCTGACTTCCAGATCTCACCTCTTGTTAAAGCCTAGATTCTTCCTAATGAATCCTATTTTCTTCTTGATAAATCAAGTGCAGAGAGCTGCACCTTCTGTGAGTGGGTAAGTGCTAGAGACCCTTAGCAGGAGAAGGCAGCAGGAAGGAGCAGTGTTTTTTCTGAGAGGTTTTCTCAGACTGAAGCAGGTTTTTTTTCCCTGTGGAATAGTCTCAGGGAGCTGTGATTTGTTACAGTACCCTGTGAAGAAGAGCTCTAAATCAAAGGGAGGTTTCTGGATCTTCCCTGGACAGAGCAGGTAGTGAGCTGCTGAGGGCAGGGAAGTGACAGGGAGTGATAAAAGCAAGCTGGAGAAAAGTCTCTAACAGGAAGAGAATATCTTGTCTACTGAAGAGGTTTTGTACAGTGGTAGAAGCACTCACTGGAACTGGAGAAAGGCTGAAAGAAAGCTCTGCCAGGGAAAGAGACTGAGGCTCTGTTACCACCTGTAAAGTGTTACTGCTTCAATGCATACAGCAAAAGTATCTTCCTCATTGAAGAGGAGAAAATTCCTCCTTTTCCTTTCCTTCTGGCAGGTTTCTTTTTAGCTGGAGGTACTACAATTGCTGAGTCTTCAAGCCAGTAGAGACATAAGCTGATTTGATGGTAAAGTAACAGGTGACACAGTAAAATATTGTTTAAATAGTACAGCTACGGGAGAAAGAGGTCTTTTAATGGGGGAAATGGACCAAAACCCACCTATTATAGTCTGTCTACTCAGCTGAGAGGGAGGCAATGGTAAAACACAGCAGCTTTATCCTCAGAGTGAATTATGAATGTTGATGGAAGCCCAGAATCGCAGCGGAGTGCATGGACACACAGCTTATATTCAGAGAGGATGTGTCAGAGAATGTTTCATTGTACAACAGATCCAAACACTTCCCAGCACAAACCTCATCTGTGGATGAACAGCTCCTGGAAATGGAACAAAAACTCCTCTGGAGTCCTGAGCTGGCACCTCACTGTCGCAGTTGTTGGGTTGGATGGGCAGGGAACGTGTCTGGGATGTTTGAGGTGCCAGTGCCCATTTCTCACCCACGTGAAACAGCAATTAGGCAGAGCAAACACCAAGGTCCTGCTCCCAATCTGCCACTCAGGCCAAGGGAGCTGGCTTGGTGGCTCTGAACCTGCCTGACCAGGCAGTGGCAGGATGCCACAAGTGCCACCAAGCATCTGGAAAGGAGCATGACAGCACACAGAGCAGGGTTTGCTGGGGAGGGTTTTGACCTGTGACTTCACCAGCTGGATCAGGTGCCAAGAGATGGCAGCTCCTGGATCTCGGGATTTTCTTTCTGCCAGCTTTAAAGTGCTCAAGAACTTGCTTTTTTTTGTTTGGGTCTTTTTCAGTCAGGGTTTTGAGGCTGGTGGCTGCTGCTCCCTTCATCACGGACTTCTCTCCTTGCAGTGCAGTTACCAGGAGATGAGAATGTCCCCTCACTTCTCCTGTGACCGTCTTTTTATTCAAACCAAGCACTTTGCTTCAAACCCTTTGGCACACAGCAGGATTCTCAGAGTGTTCCAGGCAGTAATTGCCAAGGTAGCAAAGTCAGAAAAGGAAAATATCAGGTAGATGCATAATTAGTGTGGAATCTCCCTGGAATCCTGTAGATTGGCATGAGAAATTCAAATTATAGGTCAAACCAATTCTTCTGTCTCCAGAGTAAGAAAATCAACCCTTTGGAATTTCAATGGGAAATAAATTCGTTATACACTTACTATCAGGAAACTAGAATATCCTAATATTTGGTTAAAATATTCTAGTATTTTATAACATGTTGTTACATCAGTGCTTCTAAAACTATTAGTGACTGCAGTAGAACTTGTGTGTAGCTTGTGGATCTATATGTATAAATATAATCCTTGTCTCTGAGCAGTTTTGCCATTTGCCTGGGAAAGATCCTTGACCCCTCTATATGATAAAAATTGTTTTTAATGAAAATGTTCCTTTATAGACTATGCTAGCAACAGGAGAACGACAAAAGGCAAGGAGAAGACAAAAACTATTTAATAGAAAAACAAAGCTAGTCCTGTTAGGGATGGGAGATGAGAGCTGATCCTTTCCTGGGTTCTACAGCCTTGGGGTTTTTGATTGTCCCAACACTTTGGGCTGAGTCCCTCTGTGAGGAGCTGTTCAGTTGTTTATAAACCTTTTACTTCCTGCATTAAAAATTGGAAGAAATTTGTTCTTTGGTGCCCTCAAGAACATTAGTTTGTTCTAACCTCTCTTCACTTTTCCAGCTCTTACTGTTTGGAAGGCAAAATTTTTAGGGGGTTGAAATGTTTATTTTATTGTAAAATCTTGTTAAGGTTCTAAATCCAGCTGCAACCTTTGGATCACCATGAGAGTTCAAGGCCCAGAGATGATCCCTTTGCAGGGTTACTTTCAGGGAAGTGGGAGCAGAAAATAAGGAATTCTTTTCTGATAGAAAAAAAAACCAAACCCTAAGAAATAAGAGCTTTCTTGTTATTCTGCAATTCTATTCTATTCTATTCTATTCTATTCTATTCTATTCTATTCTATTCTATTCTATTCTATTCTATTCTATTCTATTCTATTCTATTCTATTCTATTCTTCTATTCTATTCTATTCCATTCCATTCTATTCCATTCCATTCCATTCCATTCTATTCCATTCTTGTTTTGACAAGCTTCTCTTATCATTTTTCACTCCTCACAGATGTCCTAAAAACGCCTGAAGTGCGTATCCAAGAGTTTCACAAAGGTTTTAAAGCAGAATCTGAGCCTGCCAGGACCCAACTGTGCAAAACAATCTGCAATTCTTCCTTTTCCACACGCTCTGGTTCTGGTGGTGAAGGTGGAAAACCTCTCACAGCATCCACCAGGGAGGTTTTGGGGCAATTTTGTGAAGATTTTTTGACTCACAAGGAACATTTTTATACTTGTATGTTTGCACTTTTGGGTAGCAAGCCTAGAGTTTGTCAAATGTGTACAAGAAAACTTCTTTTTTTTAAAAAAGAAAGAAGATATCAAGGCAGTATCATGGTGCTGGGATGAAAGAAAATATCAAATGAAATGAAACCTCAGATTTTTAACTCACTTAATCAGGAGGTACCACTCAGATCTGAGCATGTTGTTGTCTCTCAAAACTATCTCATTATCTAAACGTTTATAGCAATTACACGAGAACCTCAGTTCGGATAAAGTGACAAAATACTCAGCAATTATAAAATAAAGCATTAATTAAGACCTTTCTACAAATGAAGTGAGAGCAAAACCAACTTTGCCTTTTATTTCATTGTGTAAATACACGATTTAATTTCTCTAATGTTTGGAAAGATCCTTTTGGAGCCACGAAATCCACTTAGCAAGGGATGGATGAGAGCCCAGGGAAGTGATTGTCAGGCAGTTCAGTGCATTCAGGCCTGTGCTCAGGTTGGCTGCTTTGTTGTTCTGCACAATAATTGATTTTTCTGTGCATTTGCAGTGTCTGCTGCATGTGCTGGGAGCACCAGGAGAGGGCAGAACTACACAGGGAGTGCTGGGTGCTTAAAGGAAAAATGGAAAACATGAACAGATTTGCTGGCAGCTGTTATTTAATAATGTAATAAATAAATGTAATCATATAAATAAATGTAATTTAATAATTTCATAATGTTCACCTAAACTCAGATATTCAGAAATGATGGATTTTCTACCTGAGTGTTTCACTGCTGCTCTGCTGCCAGGGAAGGTTTGTGAAGGATTTCTGGGATTAATAGTGCTGTGAGCAGAGCTGCAGCTTTAACTGGGTTATTCAGTGTCCACTTGAAACAGAGTTCTCATTTCCACTATTGAAGGTCACAGGAAATCTGGTTTATTTGGCTTTTCACCCCCCTTTTTCCCCCCCTAACTATAGTCTGGTTTCTCATTTAATTATTTTGGGAGTTGGGTTTTTTCCCCCTTTCTTCAGGTTTAGAAGAAAAAGTTCAAAACCAAAGCGCCTATTTTTAATATATATTGTAAAATATGAGCTCAATTAGCTGTAAAACATATTAAAATCAGCTTTTCTTTCAAAATCCCGAACAGAAGATGAGAATCACTTTTATTTTCTGTAGAGAACCTGACTTAAAAGCACCTCACTCAGAGGGGCCTTTAAATTTAAATTTAAATTGAGCCCAGGTTTAAATCAATCAATGTACTTTGGATAAACTGGGCTGTTGATAAAGTGGGTTTTTTTTACAGAACAAAAACCAGGATTCCCCAGTGGCTGCAGCTTGAGGAAAGAGAAGGGGGAACAGTCCCAGAGCAGGACGTGGGGAAGAGGAGAATGAGGGGTAAAGGACAGCTGAGGTGACAAAGACCTCCACTGTTTGTTGTGATAGAGTTTGGGCTTTATTATAATTTATTATTGTAGGGTTTTTCTAGCAAAGACTCCTCTGTTGGGTTTTTTTCTCCCCACTGGGAGTTAGATAGATATCATCAAATAATCCTAATATTTATGCTGCAATAAAAAAATTATTCATGCTGATGGTAAGCGGCTGTAATAAACTTTATTTTATGATTTATATATATTATAATGATGTATTATAATGATATACTATATATTATATATTATATATTATATATGATATATTATATATTATGTACTATATATAATATATAATGTATAATATATAATATATAATATATAATATATAATATATAATGTATAATATATAATGTATTATATATGATATATTATATATTATATATTATGTACTATATATAATATATTATATATTATATATTATATATTATATGATATATGATATCTGTTATATGATATATGATATATGATATATTTATATTTATACTTATATTTATATTTACATTTATATTATATTTATATTTATATTTATATTTATATTTATATTTATATTTATATTTATATTTATATTTATATTTATATTTATATTTATATTTATATATAGTATTTTATCCACTATATTTTATATCATATACAGTGTATCATATATTTTATATATTGTATATATGTTATATATTATAATTCATCTACTGGTATTTGAGCCTGCTTTTGTTTGTTTAAAGAATGGAAGGAGTGTGTTTAAGCAAGTTCTTGAGATCTATAAAGTGCAATTGGCTCAATATATCATCAAAATGAAGTGGCAAAAATGGTGTCAGCTGGAGGTAAGCAGGCAGAAGGATTTGGGGAATGTTTAAATCACTCACAGTAAAGGCAAAACAACCTTTTGCAGGCTAAAAACCACCAATATTATCACAGTAGTGCTGTTTTAGGAGCTCTAATGGATATTGAGCTCTGTCTAAAGGAAGAGAGGGTTGGTGTTTGCTCTGAGCTGTGCCTATTCTATTCTATTCTATTCTATTCTATTCTATTCTATTCTATTCTATTCTATTCTATTCTATTCTATTCTATTCTATTCCATTCCATTCTATTCCATTCCATTCTATTCCATTCTATTCCATTCCATTCCATTCCATTCCATTCTATTCTATTCTATTCTATTCTATTCTATTCTATTCTATTCTATTCTATTCTATTCTATTCTATCCCATTCCATTCCATTCCATTCCATTCCATTCCATTCCATTCCATTCCATTCCATTCCATTCTTGTTTTGACAAGCTTCTCTTATCATTTTTCACTCCTCACAGATGTCCTAAAAACGCCTGAAGTGCGTATCCAAGAGTTTCAGAAAGGTTTTAAAGCAGAATCTGAGCCTGCCAGGACCCAACTGTGCAAAACAATCTGCAATTCTTCCTTTTCCACACGCTCTGGTTCTGGTGGTGAAGGTGGAAAACCTCTCACAGCATCCACCAGGGAGGTTTTGTGACCTGTGATGCTGAAATTCCCGTGAGGGGCTCATACAGCTGTGCAGTATTTTTACACCAACCCCACCACAGAACACGTGTGGCTGTGAGGCACAGCCCCAGCACCTGCCTGATGTGAAACCATTCTGATATTTCATATATTGCAGGCACAGAATGCCCATCTTCCTGTAGAGCCCTGCCTCAGGATCCAGCTGCTCCTTCCAGCAGTGTTGTTATGGGGGAGAAAAATCTTGGAGACAAATCTTGGAGACCTGAGCTGAGTGTAAACTGATGCAATTTGTGTTTCTGCATCTGCAAGCCAAACATTTTGAAAGCACATCCTCCCCTGGTTCTCAGCACGAGAACTTGGCAGCCCAGGCTATTCCTGTGCCCACATCCATTTTCACTTAACTCACTTGAACAAAAGCATCCAGCTAAAGTTTAAAAGTGCTTCTAATATTAAGTCTGTTCCTTGGCAATTTCATCTGACAGAACTTCCAGCTTCCTGTTTAACATTTTCAAAAGGGAGTTGTGTTCTGAAGGCCAAAATAGCCCTGCACTAAAATCTGGATGTAAGGATCCAGATAAATATAGCATCTTGAGCTAATTTTTAGTGTTTGAAATGTAAATAAACACAAGCTTTACTTGTCAGGATGAACTTGCTGGCTGATTTGGATCAACAGATGAAGCCAAGGCTGTGATTGCCTGGAAATATTGTTTTGAGAATTGAATCTGATGAATTTTTTAGAGCCTTATCTTCTATATACTGCTTCACTTTTCTCAGTGAAAAAAAGCATGGGATCCAAGTTTCTCTTGGCTTTTTAGTCTCCTTCAGTCTGACTACAACTTTAGTAGCACACAAGTTAAGATATCTCTATGTAAATCTTTTCATTCATGATTTCTAATTCAAAATGCTCTTCTAATATTAATAGTTAGTGAATGAATAATGTTTGAAGCCATGAAGAATTATGGTAGATTTATTAAATTTACTTTCACCTGGAATCTGGAATGTTTTTACATTACCTGTTTGGAATTTTACCATCTTATGAGCTGCCTCAAGCATTTCTTCTGGTGTTCTACTCTGTCAGGTAAATTGCTGTATAAACTAATAGAGTTTAGAGAAATTAACTTGCTGAGACCCTGTTTATTTCACAATTCTCAAGATTTGTACTACAATGAATTATAAAACTCACTGATCTCTCCACTAGGGTAAAAACTTCATTATTAGTCACTATCAATTCCCTAGCCAATTTTCAGTCACTTCTTCCAAAATAGCCTGGAAATGCTTCTTGACTGAGTGGAAATTGCAGGGTTTATTCTCAAATACAGCAATCACATGGAATTCTGCTTCCAACCTAATGCAGATTATATCTAGAGTGGATTTTTCTTCCTGAATTTCCATCAGTGACTCTCAAGAGCTGACTCAAATAAGTGGACAATAGACAGCAGCTGGTGTTTTCTGTTGTCATATGAAAATGTCAATTATTTTGTTCTTCAGGGAGATAAGAGTGTTTCTGTGATAGGACTCTTTATTCATGTATCTTGAAAACAAATAATCTCCTATTGCTGGAGATCAGTTTGTTTGCATCTCCCTGTTTATGAACCTCTGGCATGTTCAAGAGAGATCAGAATTCTACCTACAAATTTCTCCTACTTCTGAAAAGAATACTTTGTTCCCCTGGAGTTCTAGGAAATATCTGTATTATTCTGTAGCTGAACAAATAATCTGTATCTAATCTGAAAAAGTTTCCTCTGAGAGCTTTTTTTTTTTGGCTTGTTGAGTCTTACTTGAATTGAATTTCTGAAGCTGTGGATTAGATGTAACTCAATATGTTGCTTCTCAAAGTGATACATTTTTGACATGAAGTGGGAAATTACTTTTATTTTAATTCTGTGGACAATTCTTAGCCTTGCATTTTCCAAAGCAAGATGCCCTGTTCAGCTCCCAACTCCTTAAATGTTGCAAGGATAAAAATTTTCTACGAGTTTAAATGAGCTCAAAAACTCTTGGGTGCTGCACCTTCTGTCATCATTTGCTCATGACTATCTGTAATTCTGCCCTCTGAGGTATCACCTCTCCCAGTTTTTGCTGTCTCCAGTAGAGATCAGGTGTTCTGATGTCCCTGCTGGCATTGTTTCCTTCTCCAGACTATTCATGGCATGCATTTTTGAGGGCTAAGCTGCTTAGAGGTTTGCTGGTTCAGGACAGCTCTGGTTTCATCCATGTTAAGGTGAAAATTAAAAGTTTTTGGAAGGATGCTGATGGTGTGATGTTTGTTACAAAACAAAAGGAAATGATCATGCCCAACTGGCAGTGCCTTAACAGCTACAAAAGAAATTATCCAGGAGGTTTTTGGAGTTGCCAGGTAAATTTGCATGGAGGAGGTGAAGCCCATGATGGAGAATTCTGTTGGTCTGCTGTGGGAGAGGAAAGCAGTTCCTTCTGTTTCCTTCTTCATTTATTCTATTATTCCATTATTCCATCCTCATTCATTCATTAACCTTTATTTACACTTCAGTCTTGTTGATTCTCCCTCTCTCATTGTTTGTGTGTCCACACTCCTGTGCTCTGCAGTGTTTGTCCATTTTGGGGCAGATCCACCAAGTTTCTGCTGTTATGGTTATGGTTATGGATGGGATATCAACCCAAAATGGAACAATTCTGTTAAGCTGCACTTTCTATTGTTTGTTGGAAAATGGGGTGAAACTCAGGTGGGTCCATTCTACCTGGACTTTCTTTCTTCTGCTGCTGCTCCAGGAGGCCAGAGAATAACAAAATTCACCTGGCAGGAGAGACATGAAAGCTTAGAGGGAGTGTTGTGCCTTATATGAGCTACTCCTGCTTTAGGGAAAACGAGTGTCAGCCTGGATAATTCCATTGTTTATTCACTGGAGAAGTAACTTAGGGCTCTGCAATCTGCTTAATGTGCTCCATTTAGAGCTGACTGCAAGAACTTGTCAATGAAATGTTGATTTCAATTCTTTAAAGCCATGAACTGCTGTTCTTTTTGTAAGCAACAGACAGATGCTAAATCTTTTTTCTTTTCATCTAGTTGTGTCTGTGATTAATGTTTATGTTAGCTGTTTACCAGCAGTATGTCTGATTTTGGCCTCTGCCCACCTGAATGCTGGGGAGTTATTTTTGTACTCAAGCACTGAGTAGAAATGCTGAAATCTGGAATTGGTACTGGAGCATTGCACATGAATTCCTCCACTGCTGAATAATTTTACACTGCTTCTACAGGGACAAAATGGTAGCACTCAGAAACTAGTTCAGCTTCACTGTCCTGATGGTAGAGTCTGTTTTCAGACTGATACACTGAAATAAAATGTGATCTTTATATTTCACACAGAGACAGCAGGTCAGAATTTCACTTCCCATCTAAGCTGCATGAAATAGTGTTGTGGTGTTGTATGAAATTGTATAGGAAGTTTCTGCCTTTCAAATCAAACTTACCTCATTAATTGTCACCCTGAAAAATAAACCTCCTGATTTTGTTTTCATAGTTTTTAAACACTTTCCCAGGAAAGTAACTGTAAACATAGATGTTTATACATTCCTCCTAAGAAATGTCTTTTGATGGACGTTTCACATGCCCAGTGGGATTGGGAAGGTGGTAACTTCATTATCCAATCCCTGGTCATTGTTGAGAATCTATAAATACTGGAGTCAGGAAAATAAAGTTCTTTTTTTTCCCTATCATCCCACTGAGATGTGTTTGTGTGAATCATTCTGTGTCCTTTAGTGACAATTATTGGGGAGATTTTTGCTCCTAAGTCACTGAATTTGTTCTGAAAATCCCATGAACCAGCATTTGAAGAATTTATAGTTTCATAAAGCTGCCTTCAAGCTGTTCTCTGTATTTTGGGGTAACCTCCATGAGTCAGTTTTTCATCTTTGAAGGCTTTCAGACTAAGGGTGAAGTGATAGAACCAAGCTGTGCTGTCATCTCATTGGGGATGGCCAAAGCTTAGAAACTGCTATGCAATATTTGTTATTTAGATTATTCCCTATGAACCCTACAGTCCATATTCACTGCAATATCATAGCTTATTTTTAAAGGCTATGAATAAAATAACAACTGAAACTCAATTATATGGTATGTACACTATATAATATATAAACCATTTATCCTAGAAAGAGTAAACAGCTTGTCTGAGTTTGATGTTTTTATAAGGACAAGTAATTCCTTTCCTTTTTTATAATTAAATTTTTATCTAAATTCTCTACCATTTTTATACTAAGTGTTATCTACTTTAAAAAAAGCCAATTGCAATCATTACTATACATATGGATGGTATATATTTATTATATTATATTATGTTATGTTATATTCTATTCTATTCTATTCTATTCTATTCTATTCTATTCTATTATATTATATTATATTATATTATATTATATTATAACGTTTATTATATTTATATAATATATAATTTACATAAATATATAACTATCATATTATTGTATATAATTATATTATATATTTATTGTATATAATTATATTATATACTATATATTTCATGTATTTATTATTTATTATATTTTATTATTTAATATATATATTATTCTATTAGATTATTGTATTAGATTATTTTATGGATGCTGTATTCCAAACTGCTGGAGATGTTCCCTTGTCTCTGTTTTTCATGCTTATTAAAATATGATTTAAAAATTAATGACCTTACTTTTGCTTTTTGATGATTTTTATTTTAAAAGTTGCTTAAGTATCATTTACATTGTAATTTTTTAAGTATCTGTGATAATAAAAACAATGCAATTTCTTTTAACTCTTTGGGAAAGTTCAGTTTTTTTCTAGTCTAGTGCTTGGAGGGAAGTATTGAATTGTTTTTAATACCTTGTGAATGTAAGCTTTTTATATGAAACTTGGTTTTGCTGAAGGCTCTATGTTTGCATTTTTTAATATTTAATTGTATCTTGAGAATTGTGGGCAGCAGCTTCTCCATTGGATTTGTGAAATCAGGAGTTTCATAGTCGGCCTCTACATCTGATTTACTGCCAGATGCAGATCTTGAATATTGGCACAAGTATCCCTGATTAGTAATCTTTACTGAAAAACAGTTACATGGAATTATTTTAAAACATTTCACTAAAAGGTTATTATTCCAGCTTTTTTTTTTTTTTTTACAGAAAGTTCAAAATATGAATCATAATAAAAGGATTTAGCTTTTACCATAATAATTATCTATGTGTCTTATGCTTGAAATCTGTTCATATCTTATGTTCCTTGGTTTATTTTCAGTATTTCCAGTTCGATTCCCCTCCCATCTGAATATATTTATCAGCTACTGACGTGGTTACTACAGTGGGCATAGCTGGCATCACACGTGGATGTCAGGAACCACAGGACGTGGGGAATGGCTTCAAACTGAAAGAAATGCATTTAGATGGGATGTTGGGCAGGAATTGTTCCCTGGCAGGGTGGGCAGGGGCTGGGATGGAATTGCCAGAGCAGCTGGGGCTGTCCCTGGATCCCTGGCAGTGCCCAAGGCCAGGCTGGATGGGGCTGGGAGCAACCTGGGATAGTGAAAAGTGTCCCTTTTCCTTTTCCTTTTCCTTTTCCTTTTCCTTTTCCTTTTCCTTTTCCTTTTCCTTTTCCTTTTCCTTTTCCTTTTCCTTTTCCTTTTCCTTTTCCTTTTCCTTTTCCTTTTCCTTTTCCTTTTCCTTTTCCTTCTCCTTCTCCTTCTCCTTCTCCTTCTCCTTCTCCTTCTCCTTCTCCTTCTCCTTCTCCTTCTCCTTCTCCTTCTCCTTCTCCTTCTCCTTCTCCTTCTCCTTTTCTCCTTCTCCTTTTCTCCTTCTCCTTTTCTCCTTCTCCTTTTCTCCTTCTCCTTTTCTCCTTCTTCTCCTCCTTTCCTCCTTTTCTCCTGTTTTCCTTTTCTCCTTCTCCTTTTCTCCTTCTCCTTCTCCTTTTCTCCTTCTCCTTCTCTTTCTCTCCTTCTCCTTCTCCTTTTCCTTCTCCTTCTCCTTCTCCTTTTCCTTCTCCTTTTCTCCTGTTTTCCTTTTCTCCTTCTCCTTTTCTCCTTCTCCTTCTCCTTCTCCTTCTCCTTCTCCTTCTCCTTCTCCTTCTCCTTTCCTCTTTTCCTCCTTTTCTCCTGTTCTCCTTTTCTCCTTCTCCTTTTCTCCCTCCTCTCCTTTTCTCCTTCTCCTCCAATCCAAGGAAAGTCCCCAAGGTTTTCCAGGTAGCAGTCATGGCTCACACATCATTATGAAAATCCAGGGCTCAGAGCACCCATGATAAACATGTTGTGTTTATTGAGATCAATAGTTATCATTTCCACTTCCACTTTCTGTTTGTACACAATGAGTGGCACTCGTTTTTACAGAGTGAGCAATGGCGCCGATACCCCCAATCAACACTTTCTCTCCAATTAATTACATCCTTAATTTAATGGCTTCTTGCAATGAAGTGTTTCGGACCCCTTTTCCCAATGAGTAGAAATCCACTCTGCTTTTAAAAGCTTTGGGCTCTGGGCCGTGCCCAGAAATTCCCTGACAAACAACTAATTATGTCCAGGGACAAAAGTCTGACAAAGAAATCGCTGCAAGCCACAAGTCAGAGGCTTAACCATTGTTGGTGTTTGGTTCCTTTCCAGCTGGGGCTGGGGCTGGGAATGGGAGCCCTTTGTTGGGGACACGGGCCCCAGCTTGTGGAGCCATCCCCAAAACGCCCTCTTTGCTTTCTCCTCCCGGGGTGCTGCTCACCTTTCTGCTCCGCTGAGCAGCGTTCCATGACTTCACAGGCCAGGAATTGGAGCCTCCCGCACAAAAGCAGCGATTGTCCGTGGATTAAACGGGATGCCCGGTTCTGTACGGCGCGGATGGATTGTGTCCTTGCTCCTGCCAGGAGGAGGCTGGAAAATGCTGCAGTCCTTGGAAGCCTGTCCCTCGGTGATTCCATGGGATTTTGTGTGTCCAACGTGATGTCAGTCCCATTGTGAAAAAAAATAGCTTAGTCCGCTATTAAAGCACCAAAGTGTCTTAGTGCTGGTGGCGGCTGCTGCCAGCAGCTCAATTTTATGCTTTGACTTCTAAATTCCTTTTGTTGCAATGTCTGGCAGGTTAAAATTTGGATTTTTGTCTTTGTTCAATCAACAAAACTCAGGTTTCTTTCTCTTTTGTTTTTTTCTTTTTTTTTTTTTTTTTTAATTAGATACATTTGTATAAAATAATCCTGGCTGCTTTAAGTTCTGCCTTTTTCCTTTCACTCTTGTGTGTTATATTTTTCCAAGTGGGGAGTATAGAGCTATAAATTTCAGGAGGAAAACATTAAAACATAACAAAATTAAAGAGCCAGTCAGTTCCTGCTGGTGTGAATTTATGTATTTCTTTCTTCTATTTTTATTTTCTCCTGGCTGTTTACTGTATAACCAAATTGTGCAACAGCTCCATAAATTCCTGACTCGGAATGTGCTGCAGCCTGCTTTTTTGCTTAAAAAAATTGATCTCACCACTGCCTGTCCAGCTGGTGTGGCTGGTGAATAACAGTTTGGGGCTCACCATCCCTTTTAAAATTTCACAACCTCTAATTTCTCATTAACAGCAAGCTCCATGGTTGCCAAACTTATCCCACCAATCTTCCAAAGACCAGGGCACTGTCGCGTGAGTCAATATAATCCTTGCACAGTTTCTGGAAGGATGTTTGTTATATCTGAAATTCCTCTCTAAAAATGAGTTTGGGATCACCAGCAGCGAAGATGTAAAGAAAACAGGGATGTATCTTCACAGTTCTTAAGGCAGGAGAATCTGGGGAAAAGCTGATCCTAAAGCACTCAGTCGGATTTTACAAATGACTCTGAACTGATTTTATGTTTGGGGTTCTTTTTAATGAAAAATGCCAAAATCTCTCAGAAGAATGGTGCTGTCTTTAGTGACACACAGCCTTTGGAGTGAGTGCTTTTTAGCATTAAGGTTTTCATTCTTCCAAGTTTTAAAATATTCTTATGAATCCATGGGACAGCACTGAGTCATTTAAGAGTGGGTCAAGAATTAAAGTACTGTTTTAAACTGCACAGAGTTTTGTGTCAGAGAACAAGAAAGAACAGATTTCTGAGAATTAAATGCAGGCTAATTGTCTCCTATTCATATTTTTTTTTTAATAGAAGTATTAAGCTTTGTTTTGTTGTATAAAATATGAAATTATTTGCTGAAGGACAAAGAAAGCCACCTCAAAATTATTTTTTTTTTAACTGATTGTAAAGATTTAATGCACATGGTGCCAGGAGTGGTCTAGAGGAAGATTGCAATAAAGCACTGGAAGTCTCCATCAGCTTAGTGGTGGATGTACTTTAGTCAGCAACACAGGAAGGACTTAGAGAAAGAAAAGAGGAATATGAAGAGTGTACTTGTAGCAGGATTAGAGAAAGAAAAGGGAAATATGAAGAGTGCATTTCTAGCAGGATTAGAGAAAGAAAAGGGAAATATGAAGAGTGCATTTCTGGCAGGACTGTGGCATCAAAGACTTTCTTTGGAAACGCTTGAGGAGCTGTCCTGTGCCTGCAGCCCCAGCTGCACAGCCTCCTTCCAGCACCTCATCTCTGCTCTCAGCCTTGAGTGTCTGGTTGGGAAGCTGAAGCTATCAGTCCAATGAGAACAGGATGGAAAATGTTATTACCTGAAATGCCACGACGTCAGGGCAGTGTGAACATGATCACACACGCTATTCCACACCAGTCTTCGCTGCCTGCTCATTTTTCTCCCTCTTTCTGCTATTGCTAGCATGGTACATTTACTCCTTCCTGCTCAGTCTGATTCAGCCCTTGTTTTCCATTCACATGACCAGAACTCTCACTCAGGCCCTTATCATTTCGTGTCCTGACAGCTCCACTCACCTTCCTTCTAGTCCCAACAAATACTGGCTTGCAACACGTGTATCTTTGAAAACATTTTTCATCTTGTTACGCTGACGTCCCATTGTTCCCTCTCTTGTGCTGTGGGATTATTTTCCTTAACTTTCTAGACCGCACCTTATTTGCTTATTTGCTTGCCCTGCTGACTGTATGGCATCTGCCAATCTTTGCTGCCCTTTCAAGTGTCTCCAGCAAGCAGCTTTAAACTTCCCCCTGTGGTATTTAATGGCATTAACTGAAAATCCTGAGCGCTCTTTCACGGTGCTCTGGTTCCTCCTGAATTGGGAGCTGAGGATTCTGCTGCAGGCTGGTCTGTAACAGCAGTGCTGACCTGACCTAACTCTGCAGAGCAGGGGAGAATTCCTGGCTGCTCCCAAACAGCACCGAGTCCAAAAGCACCAGAGCCTGCCTTTTATTAGATGCACTTTATTAGTGCCTTTTATTAGATGCACTGCAGTGGGACACCTTAAACCAAACTCACCCATGGCAGCGTTGTACTCAATTATCAGAAGGGTGAATTGTCAATTATCCACTGGCAATAATAAATCTCAGCAGGAGACTGCTGCAGCTGAGTGTCCCAGGGGTATGAGCCCGTGGCATGGCATTTCCTGGCCCCAGAGTGCTGCTCTCCATCCCACTGCAGGACATCAGGCACTGCAGAGCTGCAGTGGAGCAAGGCTGAAACCCTTTTGGGGATTCTGGAATAATCCTCACCTGAGAAAGAGAATTAGAGTTGTGTTTTCAAGGATCTGGAAGTATTTCTAGGTAGTTTTCTATTAGAAAATTAGTTCTAAGCAGGTTTCTATTTAGATTTCTAAAACAGTGTTTCGAATAGAAATACTGTCATTTCTAAAGATATAATAGAATATTTTTTATTATAGATATATATTTATATATAGAATATATACAGGGAATATATTATATTATAAATATTTTTATATAGAATATATATAATAATATATATTAAATCTATTATATTCTAGATATTGACATATAAGATATATATAATTATATAGAATATATCATTCTAGATCTACTTATTCTAGAATATATATAATAATATATATAGAATATATTCTATATATATTTATAAATAAAATATATATAATTATATAGAACATATCATAGTCTAGATATATTTATATCTAGAATATATATAATGATATATAGAGATTATATTCTATTCTATATATATTTATATCTGGAATATATGGAATAATATATAATAGAAATCTAGAATTACTATTATAATCTAGATACTATTAAAAGTATCTAGAAATACTATTATACTGTATATACTATATTATAATATATATACTTATACTATATATAATATTATTATATATATTATAATATAATATATAGTATAATATATATACTATATATTATAATATAGTATATATAGTATATATATTATACTATATATATTATATTATAATATATACAGTATATATATTATACTATATATTATATTATAATATGTATAATATATTTACTATATATATTATAATATAGTCTATATAGTATATATATTATACTATATATATTATATTATAATATATACTATATATACACTATGTATCTATATATATTTATATATAGAATATATAATAACATATAAAAATATATTCTTTACATATATATATTTATATAGAATATATAAAATAATGTGTAATAGAAATCTAGAAATACTATTATTTCTAATAGAAACACTATTTTAGAAACTTAGAAATTTCTGGATTTCTAAAGTAATAACATTTCCAGAGAAGTATAAGCAGCCTATATAGTTTTTTTAAATTATAATATATTTATAATATTGAATATATTATCGAAATAAATATAATATTTCACTTATTTCTAGGTCCCTCTCCTCATTTTCTGCTTGCCTGTGAAGTGCCACAGTTCTGTAAGAGGCAAAATATTCGGGTGATGGGCAAGTGGAAGGGAAACTCATCTAATTATCTACTTATGTGTGGCAGGGGCTTTGGGCTACTTCGTTAGGTGTTCATTAGTTCACGTTACAGTTGATACCCAGCTAATCCCATTAGGGTTGAGAATATTCCATGGCTTTGGAAAGGATCATGTGGGAGCTGCTGCAAGGAGCAGCAGCCCCAGCTTCCTGGGAAAGGTTTCTTATTCCTTACCACAGGAAATTTTTGGTATTTGTGTTTTGTTATTTGTATTATTTTCTTTATTTGTGGATTCTGTTTATTATATTTATTTATTTATTATTATTATTTTTATTTATTATTTATTATTTATTATTTATTATTTATTATTTATTATTTATTATTTATTATTTATTATTTATTTTTATTTTTATTATTTATTTTTATTTATTATTATGTTTATATTATTTGTGGTTTTGTTAGCAGCACACACACTACCACAAAATAGCAATGGATTCAAGGAAATGTCCCAAACAGAGTGAAGGCAACTTCCCTGATTCTGTTTGGTTTAGTTTTTGCAGGGAAGTTGGACCAGATTCCCCCACAGTGGTTCCTTCCAACCTTTCCCATCCTGTGATTCTGTGACTCTTATTTATATTTATATTACTTATATTTATATTATTTATATTTATATTATTTCTATTATTTATATTTATATTATTTCTATTTCTATTTCTATGTTTATATTTATATTATTCATATTTATATTGATATGTTTATATTTACATATATTTATATTTATATTTATATTTATATTATTTATATTATTTATATTATTTATATTATTTATATTTATATTTATATTTATATTTATATTTATATTTACATATATTTGCATTTATATTTATATTTATATTTATATTATTTATATTTATATCCTATATTTATCTTTCCAGCCAAAGACAGCAATAATCCAAAAAATTAATTCCCAGATGCAGTAAACCTAACCTTTCCCTTCTGATTTAATTTTGAAGAGGGAATTGCATTGAACTTCTCTTAAGCAAATTGGTTGAGATTTCTGTTTAATCTGGACAAAATAATCATAGAAATCGATTTTGGTTAATCACTAATATGGCAAAGCAAATTTTGATGCATTTAATTTGCAAGTGTATAACTACAACATGTCAGTGATTGCTGATAACTTGTAATTGTGAAAAAAACCTAGAGGAAAAATTAATTTGCAAATTAAATGTGCAGGTAAGTACTGGATGAAGAGTTAGTATGAAAAGCAGAAATTAAGGAAACCAAGGAAATAAAAATGGTGGGATAAAGGCTGTTAACTGTCTGCAAAAATTCAATTGCAGGCTATGCAAAACTGCATTAGAAAGTGTCTGGATATAAATTTAGCCTATTTAAAGAAGCATTCCTGAAAGAATATTTGGGATTGGAAACAAAATTTGTAGACAAATATCAGTAAGAAGGATGTCTTGTGAAATGGACCTTTATTAAGCTTGATCACCAGAAAATAAAGATCCAATTAAGGCAATGAAAAGATAAAGAAAGACCATCTGTGAAGGAATTTGCCATAGATCTAATGATAAGCTAATTTTCCAGATAAAGTGAGTGCTGTGCTTTGCAGGGGGTGGGGTAGAGAAATTAGAAATCATTTTAGATTGCTTTTTGGGCAGGAACATGAACAAATTGGACAGAATTGGACAAAATTGGACAAAAGCAGCAGGAGCAGTGCTTGCAGGTCAGTTAAACACGAGGTTATAAACACATTCTTGCTTTCTAGGTGGTGACATGGCACTGTCCTTGATGCTGGGGGAAATGTATTTTACATTTTCCATTAATGAGTGTAATTTACATTTTACATTACTGAGCCATTTTACCTGATTTCTAACAGCCAGAAGTGACCATATGTACTAAACCATTTAGATTGTATTATATAATATATATATAGATTATATTATATATAAGAGTTTATAAGATTATATTATATATCAGAGATTATAAGAGATATTATGTTATGTTATATAATGTTATATTGTATTGTATTATATTGTATTATGTTATATTGTATTATATTATATTGTATTATATTATACTATATTATATTGTATTGTATTGTATTATACTGTATTATGTTATATTGTATGATAAGATATTGTATTGTATTATATTATATTATATTATATTGTATTGTATTATATTATATTATATTACATTATATTATATTACATTATATTACATTATATTATATTATATTGTATTGTATTATATTATATTATATTATATTGTATTGTATTATATTATATTATATTACATTATATTATATTACATTATATTACATTACATTACATTACCTTACATTACATTACATTATATTACATTATATTACATTACATTATATTACATTATATTATATTACATTACATTACATTACATTACATTACATTACATTACATTATATTATATTATATATTACATTATATTTAAATATCCATTATATATATTGTATATATATTCAAATATGTGTTATTTATATATTTAAATATAGAAATAATATTTAAATAAATATATATAATAAATTTTAAATATTTAAATTAAAAAATTTAAATATTAAATATGTCACACTTGTTTGCAGGACACTTGGAGTTACCTTGGAGCCCAAGAAAGGGACAAGCTATTGGGGCTAAAAGACACAAAAAAACTTTGGAGCTTTACACTTAAACCTCTTCTTAGCTGGCAAATATTGATAAAAATGAAGACATCTATCCCCTTATCTTTCATCTCCTTTCCAAAATAATTCTGTTTTCTTTATGTGCAGTTCTATACAGGGACTTTTTCTCCCAATGGACAAAATTTGCTGCTGGTTTCTGTTTAATTTTTATTTCCTTCAATACCTACTCTAAATATCCACTGCATAAAGTGCATTTGTGTCATGGCTTGTGTTGAGCACAGCAGCTTTACAAATATTCAAAGAACAGATGAAAAACTCACTGAGCTTTATAACAGGTAGTTAAAATAAACCAAAAAAACCAACAAAAAAGCAGATTATACAGAAAGCCTCTCACCAGGGAACCCAGAAGAGGCCCTGTGGTGTTTCCACACCCAGACAATTAAAGGATTACCACTATTAAAAAACAAGTCTTTCTTTGGGACTATAGATTTAAGCGCATTATCTGAAATTGGTCGGGATCATCTTTGCTTGTAAAATGCCAGGAGGCTTACTGACAGCAAATTTTGAGTTAGGAGACCTGCACAAAGAGCCTGAGTGGCTTCTATAATAAACTAAATAATATGAAAACAGACCTCAGCTTCTACTAGAGCAGAAATAGAAATCCTATATTTTGATTTGTCTTTTGATGGGGTCATTTATCAGCAAAAAACCCTTCCATTTTCTCTTCAGTGACTAAGGACTTGTGTCCAAACTGGAAAATAGATCTCATTTGTTGTGTCTAAGGTGTCTTTTGTTAATCAGAAAGAAGAATTTGACCACCACACATGGACACAGCACAATTTTTTTTTTTTTTGCAGTTTTTACACAGATCCAATAGTGACAGTAATTAAAAACCACCAAGGTGTCCACTGGGTTTTATATTCCAGAGTGGTGTGAGTGCTTGGGGAGTTTTCATCACTGAGGACTGGAAAAGGCAGGAAATGGGGGAGCACACCAGATTTTGATATAGAAAACATGTAGAAGATAAATAACAGAGGTCCATGCACCCTGCAGGCTCAGCCTCTGCCTTTGGTGACACCAACCCAAGCCACAGGAACACTTCTGGGCTCAGTTTGGCCACTGTGGCTCTCAAATTGGCCAACCACAAACCAAAATTGCTGTGGCAGAGGGAGCAATTCCTGTCTACAGCCACCTCTGGATGTCCTGGGGCTCTCACCACCTTAATTTACTTAAGCACCATTGCAAAAGGTAACAAATAGAGTTGGAATTTGACCTCTTATTGTCGACCACTCATCACTTCTTCACAGAGCTCAGAACTGAGGCTTTGTACCTAAAAACTGCTGCCAACAAAACATTCTTTTTTTTGGGGTGGGAAATTCAGAGACAGGTTCTGCAAGTTTTATCTGAATGAATTTATCTGAATGAACGCCCCTTGATTCCCCCAGCTTGAGCAGAGACACTCAGGTTTGTCCTAAAATGATGAGAAGGTAACAGGGAAGCAAAACAAAACATATCAAAACAAGGACCTGCACTTCAGGAAAAGAAATCAAGGCTCAAGGATTGCCCAGGAACGTACCTCTCTCTCTCTGTTAAGTGTGGTTCAGTAGCTGACAGGATCAAAAGTAGCTGTGAGCTGGATGTGGCTGCATTTTGAAAAGAAAAGAAAAAAACAGAAAAAAAAATTAAAAAAAAAATAGAGCAGATGGATGAAACAAAGTGTTTAGGCAGCTTACATTACAGGAATACTAAATTTTTTCACTTGATGAGCAAATACTGGATTAGTTATGAGTCCTGCCATGGCAGGTGGCACCTACAGTTTTGACTAGCATAGAAAACATATTTAACTCCACCTGAAAAGCTTAGATAAAATAAAGAAGTCAATTACAAAGGCTGGGAAATATTTAGAGACACCTTTGAAATAATATAACTACAGAAGTTAAAGAAAATGGGATGCATGGAGGCTTAACATGATTAAAAATCAGAATGATATTAAAAATCATAATGATATGATCAGAAAGGTGTAGATTTTATATCCAGAGATTAAATACCTCAATGCTTATTACTATACATAAGTAGAATATATTTTGTAGTCCTTTATCCCATAGCAGGGTTCTTTACTTGTGCTTTTGAAGTCTTTTTATCCTGATTACAGAATACAGAATAATATAATATGATATTATATGATATTATATGATATAATATAATATAATATAATATAATATAATATAATATAATATAATATAAATCCATATAATATAAATCCATATAATATAATATAATATAATATAAATCCATATAATATAATATAATATAATATAATATAATATAAATCCATATAATATAATATAATATAATATAATATAATATAATATAATATAATATAATATAATATAATATAAATCCATATAATATAATCCATATAATAAAAATCCATATAATAAAAATCCATATAATAAAAATTCATACTTATTTAATATTTAAAATATTTAAAATGTGACATATTTAAATATTAAAATATTTACTAATGATACTCTTTGCTATCCTGCCTTCCTGAGCACCTGAGAGCTGAATTAAACCAGGAATAACCAGCAGCATTTTTTGACACACAACAGGTTGAATCAACAGAATAATAAAATTCTCCTGGCTGTCAGGAGCTGGAAACATGACATTAACACAGGAAACCTTATGCCACATCTGCCAAATGTGTGATCATATTACAGCACATAAAAGTGCATTGAATTGTACCTTGTTTAGAATAAAGTACATTAATACCTTCCTTTAAACTTCTTTTTTGCACTGTAACGTATTTACAGGTAGTGAAAGAGCTCTTTCTTCATTCTCCTGCAGCTTTAAAGCTAATTTCAATTAATAAATGTTTATTTCAACTGGAACTTCTGTGGCAAGTTTGTAGTAGGAGGGGCTGGATCTCATTTTGAAACTGAAAGGAAGTACTTTAAACACAGAAATGATTCTTGGTAAAATAGGGCAAACACTTAAGAAAAGCTACCATCAAAATTTTAATTTCGGTTACTTTTTCTAACTAAATTTCTGCATTTGTCACTAGTTACTGCATTGTAGAGAACTTAATGGAAAATGTTGGCATCTCTTTCTGTCAATTTTTTGAAATATATTTTAAATAAATAAAATATGATCATTTCTCCCAATCAAGAGAGAATATATATATTCAAAAGCATCAAACTTTTGATGCACTTGACGTCTTCTCCCTTTACTGATATTCACTCAGGCATGGTTTCTATTCTTGGCCTCATAATTCTGCACACAAATTTATTTTTTATTATTATTTTTTTTTATTTGTCCCATTCTGAAGATTTTTCATTAGATCCCCAAAACATATTTTAACAACTGCAATCTTTAACAGAAAAGAAAAATTTAAGCTTCTTTTCCTGTTATTTTATAGGATTTTTTTTTGTCAAATGCACATGTTATTTTCCTCCAATGTTTTTTATATAAGATTATATATATTTATATAAGATTTATATAAGAGATTAATTCACTGTTTAACATTCCATATCTGTTCAGGTCACTTCTGCCAAGGTGAGGTATTTGAAAATAAATGAGGATACGATTTAAGCCTCTTTTAATCATGCAGGAAGAGACATCCTGGTCTTCTGCATTGTTGTAAACAAAATGACAAACATGCAAATAGTAAATGAGCCTGGATCATTTGGTAATTTAGGTAAAAGCCCATTTGAAATACACAGACATGGAAAAGAAAAACATAAAGTCCAAGGTACGTTCTACCATAAGTTATGGGGAAAAAATTAAGTTTGATGTAGTCAGTAGCCATTTCCCTTCTGTGTAATGGCATCAGAAGCCTGTGAGGAACGACCACATTGGATGGTTTTCATTCCTACTGACTAATCTGGGGAAATCCCTCATGAATCAGCATTTTAATTAAGATTTTAAGGTCAATCTGTCTAATATAAGCATAGTTGGTTTAATACAGATATACATCTTGTGCATGTATTCTGGGATGAATCATAAATTTGTTTTCTGGAAGCTGGAATTCCACATGTCCACAAAACGCCAGAAAGGCAAATTTTTGAGCTGTGCTGCTGTTTGGAGCTGCAGAGAAGCACAGAAGCTCTGCAGACACATGCCTGCTTGTGAATGTACACATTGCTTGGAGGAAATGCCTCAATTTGTATTAATTTGGGATTGTTTGTGAAACATGACTGCAATTGGTGCTGTTGTCCTACCCTTAAGTACTTAATTGTGGTTGTGTTTAATGATCCAGTAGTGGAACCTGCAGTAATTAGCAGCGTTTCACCTGTCTCTGTGTCCATCTGTCTTTCCATCACCAGGAACATCCTCTTGCTGCTGGCTCCTCATCCAACCAACCTCAACCTTATTTCTCCCCCAGCTGAATCATTTCTGCTCAATAAGCCATCCCTCATTTCTTCTCCTTGTTTCACTGGCCACATTGGCTTATGCTGCATCTTGAATTATTGAAAGTTGAGAAACTTTCATGACATGAAATCAATTATCTTTTCAGGGAGATATGGATGGATTACGGGACAGGTGTTGCTGTGCATTCTTGACATTCTGAAAAAGTGTGTGCAATCAGTAAAACTGCTGCACCTACCTCTAAATCTTAAGGCAACACTTGTAATTCTGGTCGTAAGTTTGCATTCTGTTTGAAATACTCCAGAAGAGATTGCAAATAAAGTAGTTCCAAGAACACCTGCAAAAAAAAAAAAAAAATAAAATTTAAAAATCCCTCAATTTGTGCCCTTGGGTGTAATTATTTTTATGTTGCCCATACAGCAGAAACAGCAGACAGCTGATTTGTAGTGGCTCACTTGTGTCCATGAAGTTTTTTCAGTGACTTCTGTGACCCACAGCCTTGTTCTTGGAGAAGTTCCCACCCAACCATTCCTTTTCACTTCCAGTGTGTGGAACTGGATTCCAGTTTGGAAAAGTGACTTCTTGAAAGCCCTTCTGTCAATGCCCCTCTGTCAATATGTCAATGTTGCTTTGAGATTACAATTTTCACATAAAAGTTCTTTATCTACCAGCTCTGCAAACTCCTCCTGGTTTCTGGGAGTCAAGGCTGGGCAGCTTTCAGTAGTAAACACACATCAGACAGGGTGTAGGTACCAGTCACAAAAATTGCTTGCAGGCCTGGGACACTAATTAACAGCTCTGTTAATCATCCATGAGACAAAGCAGCCAGGTAAATAGATGAGACTAAAGACACAGAGAGCAGAAGTTTATGGTGGGAACACTCTACTTCCACAGAAACACTTCTGCATTTCCATTTTGCTCTTATTAGCTTAATTAGGAATGAGAGTTTTTCCATTTTATGACCTGCCTGACAGAAAACGAGCAGGGGTGGGAAGAAGCTGGCAGGAGAGGGCAGGATAAAGGCAGAGCAGGGTACTGGATGGATCTTTGTACACACAGCATGACTCAAAGCCATCAGGGGCCTTAAGTCTCCCGAATCCCTTCCCTCCTGCTAATTCCACCCCTTAAGTGTGCGGGCAGCAGCAAGTAAGGAGACATTCTGCTGTTGAAGAGGAGGGAAAATCTGCTGGGCTTTACTCAGAGCCACATGAAAAGGAGGAGAGCCTGCTCCTTCGTGATGCTACTTGTCACTGTCTAAGCACCTTATCCTCCGTGTGTGCTGAGACATTTGTTTTCTGTGCGTCACGGCCCGGCGGCATGGGAAATAACAAAAACTGGCATCGCTGCCCTAATGTGTGAGGGGAGCTCCTGGCTCTCAGATGAACTGGCATGGATTTCTTTCTCTGGCAGAGGGCATCCCTCCATGGGCTAAAAGCAATTAGGGAAAAGCAGGATCACGGTTTATTTTTCTCACAGGTTTGTACTCGGTGCTGGAGCCTATCTGCTGGCGGTTCATCACTTCAGGGTGTTTTGGCTGAAGCTTTTGTGCCTTACAAAGGCTGTGCCATATGGGATCCCAGCTCCCCTGAGTCTGGAAAATGCCCCTGAGTCTCACACGGCAACAGGCTACTGACACATTGCATTTTGTACCTGCCACTGTGCTCAGAAATCAAATCTGGTTTCCCAAACCTTTCTGGGCTGCTGAAGAAGCACAATGCCCGTTTGAAGCAACATTGAAGATGTTTCAAATAGACCCACTGTGTTTGCATCACAGCTGGTGAGAGAAGGATCCCTCTACATCTGCCATCTGCCACAGAGGATAATGTGTTTTGCAGCTGGCATTTCTTATTAATATTGTAGGCAGCAAACCTTGCAGACGGGGCAGGAAGCAGAAATAGGACTCGTGGTCTGATCCTGACTGCTGGTGTTTTGTGCAGCCCTGGGAAATTGGTTTAAGCTGTCCGGCCTGCTGACTTTTTACATTGTGTAATCAGAATAATTTTCTTCTGTTTTGTCATCTTCTGGTGAGGGAAAAAAAAAGAAGAAAGAAAAAAAAAAAAAGCTGTATGTCTGTGTAAAACATGCTGGGATGAAATGTGGACTTATTCATATAAATAATTAATGCCATGGTAGAAAAATTCAATTGCATCTTCAAAACTTTAAATGTGAGTGAGCCTCACTAATAAGGGAAAGAGGGTGATGATATTCCTGTTTATCCTATAGCTCCTATTATCATTAACAGCAAAGTTGACTGCTGCTTTTGTGGTCAGCCAGTATTGCTGAGCTGAGAGTGAAATGAAGGTCCCTGCCTTCCACGTGGGCTCTCCAGTGACCATTTTTAACAATCCCTTCCCTGGAACAGCACTGCTTTCCCACAGAAACCTGCTGAGAGCTCTACAGCAGCTGGAACTGGGGCTGCAGCTCAGGGCTTTGGGATCCTGGCCTGGCACTGCTGGGATCTCCGTGCAGCTGGAGCACCACCACACAAAGGAGAGGTGCCAGGGGAGCTGGCTGGGGAGAAAACCCACACCTTGCCTCTTGCTCTGGTGCTCTGGGTGGTTATCCTGGGTGGTAGTGCACGTGGCAGAGAGAAAACCCCTCTGGGGATAGCAGAGAGGGGCTTTTTGCTGAGAACTCTTGTGCCCCTTCTTTTCCCAGCTCTCCATCTCTTGGTGAGGTTTAAAGAAGCCCTTGAAGGTTTAACAGGGAACAAATGCAAAGTGCTGGCTCCCCGAGCACAGGCTCCCCCTCCATCTTCCTGCACCCCAAAGCTGGCTTGTGCTGCCTGCTTTTCTCTCAGCTGGACCAGAGAAGGAGCTCGCACGTGGCACAGAGAGCTGGAAATTGTCAGTATCCTGAGAGCCCCTTGTCCCTGACATCCTGCCAGAGGTATTTCTGTGACATTCTCTCCAGCCACAACAAGTCACTGGCATTTTGGAAGTGGTGCCACAAGCAGCTCAGGTGGTTATCCAGCACTGGAGCACCTCGTGCAGACTGAGCTTCAGAAGCCATCAACTTCTCCCAATAGACTTAGACTTTAGCTACTGACTTCATTCTGAGCATTGCTGAAATTTCCTTGCCAAACCAACAATGTTCTGCCTCTTTTCCATGGCCTGTGTTTAATAAATACCTAATCTGTACCAGGGGGTGCTGTTACTTGAAAATCAAGGAGTGATTTATAATATTGACTTATTTACAAAATGTTTGCTTCTATTTTTGCCCCGTTTTAAGTTCTGCTATAGCAAAGGATGTTTTCTTCAGTATAAACTCCTGCCAGTACCTAAGACCTGCCTTATTTACTTTTCAAAAACCAATAATTTTACTGCCACTAGTTATGAAGCTTTTTTTTTATTTAGAAAACGTAGCATAAGAGATATCCACTAACCATTTAACAACCACAGCAGATTAACAGCAGCTTCACTTTTGGCAGTGCTGCCAATCACATTTTCATGGTTTTATCATGCATTAAAGCTTTGATAGGTGCCTTTGATAATTCTGGCATAGAGTATTAAATGGTAGAGAGGGGCAGAACACCTGGAGCAAGGAGGATGAGGAGGAAGTGGAATTCCTGCACCTCACACTGTGCAAGCTTTAACACTGCTGTCACCAAAGGCTCTTCAGTGCAAGCAGAACCAGACAAGTCTAAAGCTCCATTTCTCCTGTCTGCCCAGCCCTGGGTCCCTAGGAGTCCCAGCAGAGGCCAGCTAAAGCCCCTGTCTGACACTTTGGGTACCTTTAATACGTTTATTCAATCCCTCAGGCCTGTTCAGCGTTCTCAGCGCTGCCTGCCCTGGAGAAGCCGCAGGTATCTGAGATGTGAGGCAGTGCTGAGGTGTTCCAGAGGCAGCCCCAGTAGCTGTGTTGGTGTGTTTGCTCGTTTGGAATGGCCTTGCCAGTGCTACAGGCTGGGCTAGCTCAGGTGCAGGCACAGACACGCTCCTGTGGGAAGCGCTAATGGATGGATAGACACCCTCTGGAATAATGGCTTGCACTACATTGAAATAAGGAATGGGCCTCCAGCTGATCTGTAGCAGAGCTGTGAATGTTCTAGATTGTTTTAGAATGACTTCTGGGCCGTTAAGAGGTCAAAACAAACTCTCAAATCTGTTGTGCAGGAAATAGCAGCGCTAAAAAGTTGATGTGGGGTGATGAGCCCTGACCTTGTTTTGGAGAGTTCTCCAGTGTTTGTCCATGAGTCACTGCAGAATGAATTTCTGGAAGCTTTCCCTGCTCAGGTTGTTCTCCCCTTTCCTCCTCCAGCTCGGTGTGGGTGTGATAACTCAGCATGAGCAGTTCTGGTGTTTCCCTTGGCAGTGGCAGCCAGGGCTGGGGACATCCCTGCGCTGGAGGCACGGCTTTGCTCGGGAGCCCTCGGCCTCCCTGCAGGTTTTGTGCAGTCCTGCCTTCCATGGGGCTCCTTCCAGACAGACCCAGCTCCCTGCCTGGCTGGGCTCTCGGCATCCTCCACATCCCCAGAGCAGCTGGGATTGCTGCTCCTGCAGGGCTCTGCACCCAGGGGAGGCTCTGGGATCTGCAATTCCCACCTGGGGGAAAGCTCCAGGCTCCCAGGGTTCTCTGGGTTTGTTTCCATCTGACTGGAGCAGTGAATGTATTTCTTGTCACTCCTCCAGCTGTATTGTGTCCCCAAACTCACCTCAAGCACAGGAAGATTCTCCAGTATGACCAAGCTCTGGAAATTTCTTTTGTGCTTTGCCAGCGGTGAATTCATCAGTCACCAATCCTCTGCTAATCCTCTTGGGACACGACAATTGTCACTTCTAATGCCACACAGACATCGAGTTACCTTCACAAAAGTTTGTCATCTCTTCTGGGTTTGAAGCAGAGAAAACTCCACCACTGTTGAGGAGGAGGACAGAAGTGGAATTCCTGCTTTTGCAGCAGCTGCTGGTAGCAAGGAGTGAATAAAAAAGCTCCGGGGCTGCCTCGGGAAGAGAAGCTTTGTGTGTTTTGTGGGGACACACAAACACCAGCCCCACTCCTCCCTGCAGCTGGGACTGGAGAGGTTCACAGGGTCCCTCAGGTCCCTGACAGAGAGACACCAAAAGAGGGTGCTAAGCCCATTTTCCTCGAGCCTCCATCCACGGCGCTGTCACGTTTTGTCCTGCGGTTTTTCTTTTTTAAGGGGCAGTGAAGCTATAAAACTTTTCTCCTACTTCTCGCTTTCGTTGCGATAGGATTTAACATGAAATTCTGGTTTCTTTCGCCCTTTGATAGCCCGTCCGAGTGATTTACACAAACTTTTACAGAGGCACCAGCATCTCTGGTGCTTTGTTAGGAAGCCAAATCCCTCCAGGTGGCTTAGACAGATGCTGGCACCTCGGCTACGCCCTGGTTTGTATACTGCTCTAATAGTTACTAATTACCCACTCAATGTCATTACCACGTTTCTGCTTTTGGCCCAGAGCTCCCGAGCAAGTTGCAACAACCACACAAAACGTGGATGTGCTCTCTGCCAGCAGCAGAGAACGAGGATGGTGTTCGGGAGGGATGCTGAGCTGTGCTCAGCCCTCAGAATGTGCATTTGGGGCTTTCTGCATTCTCTGCCATTTCTTTCCCGGCTGGAGCTGAAGAGCCTGAGCGCTCACTTCTTCCCAAGTGCTGCAGATCAGATCTACTTGGGGAGAAACTGCCTATTTTTTACAGTTTGAGATCACCCAGTGAACAAAATGAAATCTCCTTCATGTCCCTGGGTGTTCTTCAGAAACCTGTGCATTTTCAGAAGGTGCTGAATATTATTCCAAGTCAAAATTACTAGGAAATAAAACCAAAGAAAAAGCCTCACCCCAAAACATGAGTAACTCAGTTGCTAGAAAATATTTATAGTCATTCTTAATATATATAGGAATATATTCTTAATATATTATAGGAATATAATCATATTAATATATATAGGAAGTCATTCTTAACACGATATAAAGGAGAATAAGAATTATGTTTTTTTCCTTTTCATTCATTCCCCTGACCCCGCTGTGTGTGTGAGACCCGTTTCACATCAGGGTTTTAAACCCTCCAAATTCCCTTTTTCCTACTGCTCTCTGCAGAGGGGTTTGTAGTGAATATCCCATAGAGGGAGGCGATTCCAACAGGGCTAAAAATCCAGGGAAAAAATCCATCTGTGAAGGCAGATTCTCCTGGTTTTGGTGCTCCCATCTGGGGATGTGCCAGAGCTGCCCTGCACAGGGTAACCACACACAAAATTCCTTTTCTCAGGCTGGGTAGAGCTCCTGCTCTCATTAATTGTACATCTGCAGCAGGAAGTTTTCCTGGCAGAAGATGATTAGTGGTGTAATTTGTCTTGGGAGCATTGCTGTGCTGATAACAAGACTGGTTTATTTCTATAAAAAGCAGCGGTGGGAACACTTAAGAGAGTTTGGCTGGCTTTGTTAAACAGAAAAAGGATTATAGTAAGAAGTCAACCAGTCCCCCTCTAGTAAGATCTTATCTAGAGTGGAATACTTAATTTTTACATTTAAATTGCTGTTTAGTTTTCAGAGTTCACATCCACATGAAAGACACAATTATTAATTACCAAAGCTATTGTCTGGGCTGTCTTTGAGGCAAAAATCCTTGTGTTTGAATTTACCTGCTCACAGAAATATCTTTTGTGTCCATGCCATCTAGTGACTCTAATTCCTTTGTCCCTCTCGGTTTACAAATAATCCCTGGGAGAATAAGAGTTGTGCTCAGTGTGAATGGGAGCAAAGGAATCAAGCCCATCATCTGTGAAAGAAAATACAAATTCTACATCACAGGACTTGAACCCAGCCCTTTCCCTTTGCTGCTGTCAGCAGGGAGCAATGTCTCAGTCAGGATAGCCCAATCCTACGTCTTAATCATCATATTACAGAGATTTATTTGATTTATTGTGTCTTCAGGGGTGATCCTCTGCGTGCCATTGGTGCTTCTGGAAACGCAGCTGTTTCCTTTTGCTCAGGAAAAGAAAAAAAAAAAAAATAAATCAAAGCTTCCTTATGTTGTTTTCACACTGAACTGTGGGGAAAGTTTGTTTCCTTGTGAGTTCATTGGGGAAACTTTGTGAGAGGTCAAGTAACAGCAATGTTTAGCCGTAGGTTTTTAGTCCTTTTAAATGTGTCAGGAAGAAATTTTGTGTTTGTGGGTGAGAAAAGGCAGCAGCCAAACAGGATCCTGAGGTAACTCTGCAGTACTGGACACACTCTTCTCTGCTGTGCTCCTTTTTGGACAGTGTTTTCTGATTTATGGACTACTGCTCACTCAAGGGCTAACTCAGAACAGAAAATTAAATGGCAATAAATAAAATTAAATGGGAATACGTAAAAACCAACTTGCAGGCTAAAAAGCAAAGTGCACTGACTTCATTTTATAAAATTTAAAAAAAGCTTTTTGGTCCCTTTTAGAATAAAGCTATCTGCTTAAAATTTCATTTTTAGGGGTCCCATTTTTCTGATTCCTGCCCATTTCCCAGCTAGGTGGAGAGCAGGCAGGTGCAGAACTCTGCCTGCCTTTCCTGGAAGCAGCACTTTGAAGCACTTGGAGTTTGTTGTTACCCAGTCAAGGAAGCTGGCAGATGATGTTACAAATTTGGGAAGAATTGTGGTTTTGCAGACAATGGGAGCAGCAGTTAGAGCACACAATGTCGAGATAGAACTGCTGAGAACATAATTGTGATCGGCTTTCCGCTGCTGAACTGATAAGTGATATTAAAACCACAAATAAATTATAGTTGCAGGGCCATAAAACAAGCAGCCCTGAAGTCTGACATTTGCTAGATCAAAAAGGCTGTGTGAATTCTTGAATATTTTTGTGTTTAAAGCAACGGTTCCACGACACAGGAGCAGCAGGGACTGCACCATCCAGACAAATCAACCCTACAGGGACACTCTGGTTTGGAAGGAACAGTTTGCAATACAAGCTCTGAAAATCCAACAGAGATGAGCATTTGCTTGAAATGTTGGCATTCTGAAATTGTTCATTTCTATAATAATTTTATTGATTTTTTTTTTCTTTTTTAAATTATTTTTAAATTTTTAAAGTTATATTTACACGTGTAAATATATTTACCCATGTATATAGTGCATATATTACATATAATATATGCAATATATTTATATATTTTATATATATAAATATATATTATAGATATAGACATAGACATAGATATAGATATATAGATATAGATATAGATATAGATATAGATATAGATATAGATATAGATATAGATATAGATTAGATATAGATATAGATATAGATAGATTTGCATTTATTTATATCACCTTTCAATTTTTCTGTGTGCTGGCTAGGATGATTTTAATAGCCATGGTATGTTTTAATGTTTTTAATATTGTATTGCAGCAACATTGTTTTGGCTTGTTGCTTTCTAATATATTAGATAGACATATATAGATATAGATATAGATATAGATATAGATATAGATATAGATATAGATATAGATATAGATATAGATACATATCTAATTGTATATATTATATATATATAATATATATATTAGAGATATATATATCTAATAATATTTATAATATATATATTAGAGATATATATATCTAATAATATTTATAATATATTTATTCATGCACCTTTAGTTGCAATTTTTCTTGTACAAGATTTCCTTTTGATTTTGGTGCTTGGAAGTTGGAAGTGTTCTGAGAATTAAAACAAGATTCTCCCTGAAGAATTAGGTACCCTCTTGTCTTACTTTGATTATTGTAGAAAAGAGTAAGAGGTGGGAAAATGGTGACAAAACTCTTGTGGTTGGCAGCTGGTGTAAAAGGATTGTTTGAGAGCAGAGGGATGCCCACAATGCCTCCAGAAAATTCAAATTATAGCAAGGATATCTGATTTTTTGGACAGCTACTGCTTTGGTGGGAAAAAGTTATTTTTATTCTACTGCCTTCTCTGCAATGAGAACGGAACAGGCAAGCTCAGCTCTCTGAAATTTTGTGATTTTATTCGTAGCTGGTTTTGGTTTCCTCTGCAAACATTTGCATTGCTGCCTGCACTTAGAGTGAAATGCCAATGCTCTGGTATCTATAATATCTGCAGGGATGGTTCCTTGGTGCTGCCAGGAGCCAGGTCACTGCAGGACCTGAGCCACAGGCTGTGGCAGATAAAATAGACATGACCACAGTGGAAGAAAAGGCTCCTAAAACATGATTTGTGAGACTCTGGTCGTTTCAAGGGAGTGATTTTGCAATTTCACCGTGGTGAAAACGCTGATTATTGGCAGAAGCACCTTGGAACACTCCTGAGATAGCTGGGCATCCTGCTGTCCACTTGGTGTTTACCTGGGATGGTTTTGAAAGAGAGAAAATGTGAGATCAGATACCTAAAAATACAAAAGAACTGCTTGAGACCTAGAGACAGAAACCAAGAGAAGTTTCCATAAACCAGGCAAATGGGGTCTCTTGAGATATGAAGCCTAAATATTCCCAAATAAAGCTTCAGAAACTGAAGTTTTGAGTTCTTCTAGGGTGTAAAGCTGCTGGTTCAAAGGAAGATGGGTAATGTTAAATATCTTCACTTCCTTCAGCGTTCCAACAGCTTTCAGTATCATTATTTCTTATGTTTGACACTTCTTTTATGTGCTGCTAAGGCTCCTTTCCATCTGAAATCCCGAGTTTCTGTGCACATAAACCTAATTTTCCAGTTGATTTGGTGCAGGGTGCCCCCAGCAAACATCTGCTTGTCCCCTCAGGACAGAATGGACCCAGCAGGGAAAACTGACCCAGTGGGGAAAGGGTTAACTCATGGCAGGAATGAGTTCATCTCAAGGAATAAATCAGGGAAATTTTGGGGTCTAACAGCTGGCCAAGTGTGCTCAGGAGGACTTGCAAGCTCCTGCAGCAATTAGTCCAGATCAGGAGAGGATTAATTTGAGGTTTGAACCATCCCCTGTGCCTGAGGAGGGTAAAGCCAAGGCTGCTTTGGAGGAGTGGGGGTTAAATTATGGATATGAAATCTGATTTTTGAGTTTGCATCTGAATCTTCAGAAGCCTGAGTTAATACGAGTGAAAAATATGGAGTGAAAAATATCACAGATCCTCTTAGGTCAGTATAGAGCACAAGGAATGTAAATTACTTGACTTTCTACATTATTGCCACATCCAGAAGTTTGAGATTTTCTACCTTTGGTAATCAAGATTTCTCCAGCACACCAACAGCTTGAAGAATTTAAACTCCTTTTGGTATTCTTTTACAATTTCACTCTATTTTAGCTCAGAAAATAGGTTAATTTGTATTGAAAGGAACTCTTGGGGATTGGGGAAACATTTATAATGAGCAGAATATGTTCTTCACTGTAGAGTAAATCTTGGAAATTTACCTGCAGGTGTATTGGTGTTGCAAATTTCTGAAGATGAATTTATTTATTTTTTTTAAGGAAATAAAGCTTCAATAAGATTATTAAAACAAAAAGTTCTTAATATTAAATACACATTTATAAAATATAAATATTATATATTTATAATATAAATATAAATATAAATATAAATATATATTTATAATATAAATATAAATATAAATATATATTTATAATATAAATATAAATGTACATTTATATTTATAACTAAAATATATTAAAATAAAAATATATAATTAAGTATATGTTATATAATTTTACATAAATATAATTAAAATATGCTATAAATATAATATAACCATTTATATATAATTATATTAGATATTATATATACTATATATACTTTATATACACGTAATATATTATATATATAAAATAATATTTGTATTATAAATAATATTTATAATATAAAAATAATATAATATATATACATAATATAATATATATACTTTATATATATTATAACTATTTATAAATATATATTTATAAATACAAATATATTTATAAATATAGATATTAAATAGGTATAAATAAATAAATAGGTAAATTATGTTGCAATTTAGTAATAATTGCAACATAATAATACATAATTTAATATGTAAATTATGTTGTTATGTAATATGTAAAAGTTTTAATCATTTGAAATGATGAGTATTATAATATCAACCACAGGAAATGACCAGAAAATAGAAATATGGGAAGAAATATGGGAAATATTATATCTTTTTTTTATTTGACTAATCTGAGCTATGAAAATTAGAGTGAGATTTTCACATTTGAGTAGGAAACTTCCTCCAGCGCTCCTGTTGTGGCGTTGCATTTTGATGGGAATATTCTATTCTGAATTTTTACCACCCTTTGCCTTTTCTGGGATGATTTTTTGCCTTACAGCAACGGAACACCCAGTGCCATCCTGATCCTGATCCTCCCTTCCTCCCCTCTAAACCCAAAGTGAAGCTCTCAAGGGAGCTGAATCCCCTGGCAAACCAAAAGCAGCTCAATCTCTGCCTCCCCACACGAAATTCTGGTCTTTTTTTGACCTGGCTGGATCCTTCTGTAAAAACCTGAGGTTTTATTTTTTGCCTGCTCCTCTGTTAATGTTATTCATATAGAAATGGGAAATTTTGCATTCCTGCCTGTAAGAGCCTCTAATGACAACAGAGCATCGAGGAGAGCAAACACCTGAGTTCATCTTGCACAAAAGGCAAGAGGTGGCTCAGAAAAATCCTCCCAGACAGAGCTGAGGGCTAGGGCTGGAAAATATCCTGGGAGGGGAAAAAGGGAAATTACTGCAAAGTACAAGCTTGCATTGCTATTTCTTGTTTCATTTTTAACTTTCTAGAGCTTAACATTTTGCTGTGGTAAACTCAGACTTGCATTTTCTTGTTTGAGCATCTGCTGGGCCAGGAGAGCAGGGAGGGTTTGCTGAGGAGGAGGAGGAGGAGGATGGAAGTCAGAGCGTATCTGGGCTCTGGGCTCCCCCAGTTTGGGATAAAACCGAGGTTTTCAGGAATAATCCTGCCCTGGGGTCTCTCCCAGAGCAGGGAGCTGCTGGTGCAGGCTGGAGTTGAAGGGGGGACATTGCTGAGAAACCTCAGAAATCTCCTGGGTGGGACTGTCCCTCTGGAAGAGGAGGAGAAAATTCCCTTCACGCTTCTGGCAATGTCCAAACTCACACAGTACTTACTGCTTCTTGTTTTAAATACGTTTTCTTTCCCAATCTGCAAGATGAGATAAATAGAAGATTTTATGCAACTAAAGCATTTTTTTATGTCAGCTCTGTGCTGAGTGATTTATCTTTATTACCTGCTAAAGCCTGAAAATTTGCACTTATTTTTCACCTTATTTACTTTGGAAAAGATACTGAATTTCTCTTCCCTCAGTCGTTTAAATAAAAGAGACCAATTTGGCATCTGTAATAATCAAACTGACTGACTCAGGGTGGAACAGCAATTCCTTCAGCACAAGCCTGAACCAGGGGATTTCAGAAAAGTCAGCATCACCATGCACTGAGAGAGTTCAGGAATGCAAATACTTTAAAATAAATATTGGCCTGTACTGTGTATTAGCCCCTGGCTTAATTTACCTGGCACGTGCTCAACTCTGGCACTAGCTGATCACAGCAGTCAAAAATATAAAATAAAAGAGGGGGGAAGTGTTGTTTTTGTGTTTGTGCCCCTCCTGTGTGATGGAGCAAGGTGCTGACAGATGGTGCTTACCCCCCTGTTATGTCTGTTCATTATATGCTTTGATCTGAAATTTATTTTGCTCCTCTTGGCAGCTGAGCTGCTGCTTAATCCATTGATAAAACCTGCTTAATAAGCACTTGCAGAGACACTGACATCACCAGAAACACTCTGCTGCTGCTGCTGAAATCATGACGTGATGCCTGGAAACCCAGCCTGGGATTCAAAAAGCAAAATGCTTTTTTTGAGAAGCAAGTAACAAGCAGTTTTATTCTTGCTTGGCTCAGTTTAAGTCTGATGCTTCCTTGTGTTTGTTTCACTTGCATCAATAAGGAGAGGACTGTTCAAATAGCTGCTTTCCTGTGAGGAATTTGGGTCTTGCCATGATTTTCTGTGTGTTGAGACTATCAGAAACCTTGTTTCAGCTTCCTTAATGATGTGTGCAAATACAATTTTCTTGTCATGGAACAGTTTTGAGAAGAGAGCCATTGCCTTGTCCTCAATGCCCAAACAGAGCTGGCAGCTCACCACCAGAAGGGTAGGGAGATAAAATGTGGTGTTGGGATTTTTTGGGCTTTTTGGGGACGTTTTGTTTACATTTCTAGGGGGTTTTGCAGGTAAAGCTTTCTGGGTTTGACTTTGAGGATCCTGTCACTCATTAAATTCGTGAGTAATAAGAACCAGTTGAAGTAATCTTAACAGACAAACCTTGGCAGGGGGGAGCTCTGAATTTCTGGTATCTGCAGGACTTTATTGCATTAGCATTTTAGCACAATCAGGTCTTTCCTCCTAAGCTGCTTGGCCAGCTCTGGCTGCCCTAAGGGGCCCCCCTGGTCCCTCTCCATCCTGGCACATCCCTCACCCCATTTCCAGGCCTTATTTTGTTATTTGTGTTATCTTCTGCCAGCTCTGGGAGCTTTCCAGTCCTGGAGAGCTGCAAGGCTGCAGTGGAGGAAAAGTGGATTTTGTTTTCAGCATTCTCTGTGTCTGACAGCTTGCCTGATGTCCTGGGAAGGAGTCCAGGTGATGAATTTGAGTTAGGTGGGTAAAACTGAGAGATTGTGTCTTCTTCCACTGTCCATCCTCTGACAAAATACTGGAGATTCCACATGAGAGATGTTAGATTCATCTACAGGGAAATCATCTTTATTTTAATGCAAGAAACCTGAATTGATGGAGATGACAGCTGTGGGCAGAATTCTGGGGTGTTTCATTCTGAGTCTGGCTGTAAGAACACACAGAGTTGCTGCTCAGGTTCCCATTGAGCTCAGAACAGCTCTTCTGTCTTCTAAACTAAAGTGACAAAGAAGTTAAAACATCTTTTTCTCTATTGACCCTGTGACTTGAAAACAGGAACAAAGTATTTTTATCAATTTTGTCCTGTATAATTATGTAAGGGAAGTCTTTCGAATCATCTTTGTTCCTGTGATCTTTTTTTTTTTTATTTTGATAAAACTAAATCTAATAAAATTCCTGAGCAGATATAAAAAAATACTTCAAATTTTACAATTAAAAAAAAAAATTAAGTGTACAAATTCTTTTTTTTCTTTCCACTTTTTTTTTTTGTTTGTTTGGCAGGGGAAAAGCTGATTTAAGAATACAGGCTACAGGACTGCTGGTTAAACTGTAAATTACAGGAAAGCATGTTAAGGCATGACACTGTTGCACAGCAAATGATCATTCTTTTCTGGCTTGCTGCCTCTAGAGACAGACTAAAAAGGAGAGGAGAGTGGGGGTGAAGCAAGCAATTTAGAGCTTGTACTAAATAAATACTGGTAGGTTTGAAAAAGAAAAACAGACAAAAAGAAAAACAAAACAAAACAAAAAACTGAACAAGAAACCCAAAAAACCCTGAAAAAAAACCTAAAAAAAAAAAAAAACAAACCAAAATAAAACAAAACAAAAACCCCAGAAAAAGCCAACAAACACAGAGACTCCCCAGCCCCCGACAATCCAGGACAGGAATAGTCCCAGAACACAAAATGCTGCCCATCAGAGAGCTGTGCCTGCCAGGTTTGGGGACACAAGGTGTCTGTCACAGCCCCTGGGCACTGGGAGGGGACAGCAGGGGCTGTAGGAGGGCTGGCAGGGAGTAATGCCCACCTGAAATTTGCTTTTTCCAAGGGGAGAAAAAGGAGTTTTCATGTATGTGTTGGGGAGAAGGCAATGTGTGTGCGATCTCAGGAAATTCCCATTGAAGAAAGAGACTTTGTGGGGTTTTCCTCACTTTCTCACTGGGAAGGCTTTGGGCTTCCATGTGCCCTTTTCATGATGTGAAAAACACAAGAGAAAACAAAAATCCCCACAATTCAAACATAACACTTCACTTATCTTTAAAAATTGGCTGCAACGAGTGTTTGTCCTCATGACTGCAAGTGTCTGTTGCTGTGAATATTTAAAGGTGTGATTTTTACCTCCTGGGTGAAGAATGTACACCTTGAAGTGGTACAAGGAGGAGAACGAATTGGGGAAGCACTTGTTTCACTATTGTTCTTTCTCTGCTTGCTTTGGCAGCATCCTGTTATAAATGCATATCATATTATTGGCTTTTCACAAGTATTATAATGAATATTATATGTATAAGATTAGAAAATTTAGCTGTAATAACATAGTCTTCTTTATTTCTGTTATTAATGAAACTTAGAAATAGTGGTATAATACATGTATGTTAAGCCATGACATAGCATTAAAACAAAAACTACTTTTGTTTGTGTAACCCAAAGACTGAAAAAGATAGCTGGAGATCTTTTTTTCTTTTGTAAACTCTCTTATCCAGATGAGGACAGCAGTGACCAGAACTCTGGGGGGGAGGGATTGATTGCATTTCTGGTATCAGGGAATGTAAATCTCGATGGTGCCAAGAAGATTGATCTGTTGGGAAGGGGGCAAGAGAAAACTAAACAGAAGAACCCCAAAAATCCTAAGAAGAATGTATGAATATGTATGAGAATTTATGGATATGTAGCAGGGTTCTGTTTTTAAGGGACAATCCTTTGTCAGTAAGGTGAATGCAGAGACACCTGGCCATATCTCTATACTTTACTTTATTTTTTTCTCCTAATTGTTTTTTTTATTAAACTTTTAAATTCTCTAAAAATTATGTGAACCTCGTTTTTCACAATCCCATGAAGTAGGGGGCTGGAGGAAGGGGGATTTTCTTCCCCTCTCTCTGCCAGTTCTTCTGCCATCCTCTTCCCAGCTCCTTTTGGTGAGGAGCCCCTTCCTGTCTCATTAAGGACTTTGTATACTAACTAAGGCTAACAAAGATCCTCTTCAAGGTTTTTTTATATGTCCATTTACCCAATTAACAGATGCCAACTAAATTATTTTTCTTAGTGACCCAATGACCCAACACCTGTGTGTTGCACTGTGACATTTTCTATCCAATCACTTATTACCACCCAAAAACCTCCAGGAGAAGAACATGAAGAAGAAAGAAGAACAAGAGACAACACCCTAAATCCTCCACCTTGTCTCCTGTTCTCTAAACTACTTTTTCACCCAGTGATTTAAGAAAACTTTCTAATCTACACACTTACACTTTTCCTATCTAACTTTAGCATCTGTTCTCATGTATCACCATGAAAACACGCTCATGAATTTCATATTATATGAAATTCAGTGTTTCTTTGGATCCTAGAACTAAATATTAGAAACAAGGGCACGCACTCTGTATTCCAGACTCCAACACCTTCCCAGCTGCCTTCCCCAGCCACACACAAACATTCAGTCACTCTTGTGCTCACAAAGTGCTCAGGTGCTGCTTCCACCTCTCTCCTTCCTCCAGAATTCCCAGATTTCCTCCCCTCTCCCTCCACAACTCCTTCTTTCTCTTTTGATTCTGCTGCATTTTTTGGACTTTTTTGGATTTTTGCATTTTTGGATTTCTCCGTCTCCTTTGAATATTGGAATATTCTCTCACAGGGAATTGTGTTTATCTCAGTTCTCCAGCTCAGGAAGAAAACTGCAAAGCTCGTTAGGATCTTGTTTCTCATGTTCATTAGGGTGTTATCAAAGACTTGGCAGGCTTTTCTAGATTTTTTGCACAAGTTCAAATCATTATTACTCGGCACATTTTGGTTCTGATGGTGTAAAATGGTTTTGAACCGTGCAGTTTTTTTATTTTTATACTTATTTTTACTCAATTAATAATAAACATATAAATTATTTTACTTAATGACTTAACACCTGTGTGTTGCACTGTGGTATTTTCTATTTAATCACTTACTAATATTTAAAAACTTCTAGAAGAAGAAAATTAAGGAGAAAGAAGAAGGAAAAGAAACAACACTTAAAATTTTCTATCTTGTTTTCTATTTTCTAAACCAGTTTAAACTTTAAATTTTAACTCCAAATTTTCACTCAGTGACTTGAGAAAAACTTTTTAATTTACACACTGACACTTTTAGTTCTTTTATTTAACTTTAACTGTTGTTTTCATGTAACACTATGAAGACATGCTTATAAATTTCATGTTAATTGAAATTCAGTGTTCTCCTGGATCTCAGAGTTAAATATCAGAGACAAGGGCACACACTCTGTGTCTCCAGCACCCTCCATCCTGTGACACTGCCTGTGCCTGCTCTGCTTCCTGCTGCTGGCCCAGCAACGCTGAATTTCACCACTTCTAGCTCAGGGTTTCATTTTAAATTTTTAATTTTCATTTTAAATTTAATTTTAAAAAGTTGAATTTTATCTGTCTTAACAGAAGTCGTTTCCAGGGGTAGCTGAAAGGACCTGAGCTCCCTTTTGGTACTGGTGCCATTCAGTGCCCACAAAATGAACATCATTATTTAAAAGCTGCAGTGCAGAGATCCCAGCTCACAGACAAGGAATTGTGGATTTTCAGAGCTTTGGATGAAGCCAGCTTTGCTTTAGTTTCGTATGAAGGATCTAAATGAGAAGTTGAAGTGGTAAATAAGCAATTGATGCTGTAATTCTATATTATCTAAAACCTTTTCTTGGTTTTTTTCCCCCCTTGATGATGTTCCCACGCGTATGGAGTTTTGAATGTTTGAACTCTAACATTTTCTAAATAATAAGTTGTCACCATCGATGTTTTAGCATCTAAAAGAGATGGAAAAAAATTTGAGATGATGGTATAAACCAGATTCTTAGCTAAATGTTGTTGTGAGCGGTTTTATACTTCGAGACTGAAGTTGTCATCTTGGATTGCAGCACTGGCAGTCCTCGCTGATCACAGAGCCAATTCACTTTCCCAGAGTGACCTAAAAATAGAATATCTTCTCTACTACCATCTTCTGATTAGAAAGTATTGTTTTACAGCTGTAAAAAAAAAAAAAAAAAGGAAATGCTGAAAACTCAGATTGAAAGCACATGTTCAGCTGGAGAGAATGCAGGGATAAATTCAACAGCTGTGCATATATTTAGGGCTATGACCATGAAAACTTGATGTAGTATTTTTGCTTTGGGTTTTGTTGGTGGTGTTTGTTTTTGTCTTGCTCCTTTCAGACGAGCAGATCTTAATAAAAACTTCTGAGATTTTTCTTTTTTTCCTCTCCTTACATATAATAATGGTGAATATGGCACAGTAACAGGGAAACTGCAGTGCACACGCTGAGGAGGGAGGCCTGGGCCAGCAGTCAAACATTCCACACCAGCCTGCAGGAAAAATGGTTGTAGTTTAGCATTTTACACAGTTTTGATTGGAGCCCCTCCAGATATTTGCATGCAAAGAATTATTGCTCAATGACAAATTGTGTTGATACAATCTAGTATGTCGGGAAATTTCCACTCCGGTGCGGTGGTGTGCCAAGTATGATACTCTTGGGAATGACACAATAAATGATGTGTTTTGGCCTTGAAAGATCACTGGGCAGAAAAAGCAATTTTCTATCATTTGGAAGAATCACAGTTTCTGTATCTTTAATCAGAGGTGGTGATCATTCCTGTGAGTTTGAGCTAAGATTTTAATACAAAAAGCAGAAACCCTGAACCCTCTTGCAGGGATGGTAGAATACTCCTACCCTGAGGAAGAAGGGTCTGTGAAAAAGCATCACTTGGCTTATCCGTGCTCCAAAGTGTGATTCTGCAGAGAAATCCCCCGGTAGCCAACAATTCCATTTAAAATCTGATCTTCTCCCCTTTATCCTGTATATACCTTACCTGAAACCAGCACCGTTTTCCACCCTCAAAATACTGTTGTGGACTTTGGTGGTGTTTCTCAGCCTCAGCCAGCCCCCAGAGCTCTGCTTCCCATCAAGAAAGAGCTTGGGGTGACAAGAACCTGCCCTTAAAGTCAGTGCAACACGTCTGGCAGCACGGAGAGGTGGTTCCAGAAAGTTCCAAATAAACCCTGGAGAGGATGCAATGGCATGAGGAACAATCTGATGCTGAAGTGCCTCCCTAGGAACATCCTGCTCTAGAAAGCCTGAGCTTACTGGGCTGATGTGGATTGGACAAAAAAACAAATTATTTGAAGGAATGCAGGTCTGACTGCTCAGGATTTTAGCACCAGCTGCTGAAAATGAGAATTCCTATCAGCCAGGACGTTTTGGTGTGAAGTACTTTAGAGCTCCTCAGTGAGCCAGACTTAGAGCCAGTGGTGATAGGTTTCCTACAGTTTTCCTTTCTCCTCTTTCCTTTGCTGCAGAATCTGCATGGAGGAAATGAAGCCTGAAAGAGAGATGTGAAAACTGAGTGTGTTTGTTGGATATAACAGGAGCATTCCTCTGCCTTTTTGGTGAAGGAAACATGCCAGTTACATAAAATGAGAGTTTTTAATCTGGCTGGCTGCAAAAGAAGGAGTCTCACACTTTTCTAATCAAGTTTAGAGGCTGAAAATTCAAGAAAAATTCATTTTTCTTAACTGGACAGGTGATATCTGGAACTTCACTACTGGGGGAATCTTTTGGATTATATAATTCACTTGTACTCCTTGCAAAGGCTTTATATTTGGCAGTAAACCAGCAGTAGGAACAAGGATTACCTTGTGTGATTTGTGATGAGATTACACTTAGCATTTATGGCATTTCGTGTTCCTGTTGGAATATCACTGACATCATGAAGCAAGCTGAAAAGGCTTAACTTTTATAAATGACAGCTGAAGTCTTAACACCCAAATCTCTTTGATGATTAAATGAAATGTTTTCTGTTGGGGAAGAGCGATATGGGAAAGGAGAAAGGTGCTAGGGGGATTTAGGTCTCTGTCAACGTTTTAATTGCACAGCTCAGGGGTTTTCATCACCCTCCCTGCTTTTGCTTTGTGCAAGATCCCTTTGCTTCCGCTACATCCCCGTGAAGCTGCTGCCTCCTGATCTCTGGGCAAGCCACACCAGTGCAGGAAACCAGTGCTGGTGCCTCTTCAAAAAGAGCTGGGCTTTGCTTTGGTCTTGGTTTGCTGCTTTGGGGGGTTTGTCTTTGTCAGGCACAGGGAAGGGGAAAGTTTTCCAAATAACTTCTTGGTAGCTGGCAGGCAGAGGATTATAAATGTTTTGTCAAGTCCTGTGTGATGAGTTTTGATTCGTGGGCCAGTCTGGATGGTGATAGCTCATAGGTGTGTGCCCCAAGGTGGTGTTTGTTGCTTAAAATATTTGCCTTGTGAGGAAAAAAAAGTGTCTTTGGTTTCAAGGCCTAGTTTTGTTTGTGCAGAGACAGTGATAACGCTTTTAACCCGTTCACTGCCTTCCCCAAAACACCCCCCAGCCCACAGGAAGACTCTGCCTGTCACAAAGCACTTTGGCTGTGGTAAGAACACAGAAACAGCCAATAAATCTGCCAGGCTCTCAGGACACTGGTTTTAAGCAGGGGTAATAAATATAAACATAAATATGTATGATTCTGTGTCCCTCCTCTTGCCATCCTGGAAATGCCCACATTTAACCTCAGTAAACGCATTGCTTGTGTAAGTGCAAATACAGCTTCAGTAGCTCCCCAACAGTTCAGTGCAGTTTATTTTTGTGCTGAGCTCCACAAACAACTCCACCTCTTCACAAACAGGATGTAAAGATGCTGCTGCAGAAATCTCTCTGAGAGCGATGGAAACTGGTTAAAAACACGGAAGAAAATGAAAATAATGGTATTTTACTGTGTTTAGTAGCTTAGAGTGGGTCAATCTCATCATTGTGATGATGTGAGCACATACAAATCGGTTTTTCACAGACTAGGCTGAGCTTTCTTGCAACACAACGCATTTTTTCATTCATGCTGTCCTTTGAGCTGTGAATTCTTTTTTCCTTCATTTGTATTGAAGTTTTTTACTCTGCTATCTTAATTTTTAATGTCTTCCCCCAAAATCTTTCTGCCCCATTCTTTCTCCCCTGACTCCTGTGTGTCTGCTGAGCTTTTGCTGTGTGCTGGCTCAGAGGTGCAGGTGAAATGAGCTCCTGACTTTTCCTTCAGGGCAGTGGTCACTTCCCAGCTGGCATGAACTGTGCAAATAAAACACCTGGGAGCTCTGGGAACAGAGAAAGGGAGGCAGGAAACCTCCATGGGTTGTGGTTCAGACCAGTGTGTGAAAATGGGGTTTATTTTTGTCTTTCCCTCTGCTTCAGGAGCTGGGGTGAGCAGCCTTGCTCTCCAGAGCATGCAGGCAGTGAAAAAATCCAGTATCCCACCTTCCTTGGTCCATAGATGGCATCCTAAAGTGCTGGCAGCTCCAGGGATATCTCCTGGTGGTGGTGTCATTTCACAGGCTTTGCTGCAGGGTATTTCAATCTGAGGGATAATAACTGCCTTGGGCTGGCTGTTTTAACATCTGGTTTTGTTATGGACTCAATGACCAGCTACAATTTTCTGTAATTGCCTGCAAGCTCTTTTCAGTTAGCCTGCCTTCTGAAGGCTTTTCAGGAAACAAATTTCTTTATGTGCAAGGAGAAAGAGAAGTCAGACCCATGAGGAACTGAGAAATAAAAATCTCCCAACCCTTACAATAAACCAGCAATAACCCAACATTCTGTGTAATGCCAAACACTGCTGCTGCTGCTGTTTTTACTGAATACCATGGAAGGATGTGACAGGCATGCACAAAACCAAAGTTGCTTATTTTTCAATAGCAGATCTCATAGTGTTTTTCTTTCTTGGAGATTGTACTCATCCTCCTCTGAAAGATAATTATTTTTTTTTTTTAGATAAATACCTTTGCTGCTTCAGCATACAATTTCTTCTTGAGTGGGCTCTCCTAACACGACCCAGCATTTCTTGCTGCAGAAGTTGGTGGCACTATCAAAACTTCCCTCAGTTACTCACCCTTATGAAAAAAGTGTTGCTCTGTTTTTCCTTCCCACTGTGGGGTTTTTCAGTGATTCATTTCTCTCTGGAAGTATTATGGGGCTTGAGCTCATCCTTAATTTGCTCTGCCTCTCTCACAAGCTCCCAGCCTGTTGGTTTCAGGAAGGTGCCAGTGTTCATTTCTCATTTGGATTGGTTGCTGTTTACAAGCCAAACGCTGACAGATGTGGTTACGAGAGCCTCACAGTTTTTATTTTCTGCAAGAAATGCTGATTTGGTTTTTTTTTGGTGGTGTTTATGGGTGCATTGATGTGCACAGGGGCTGCAGGACGAGACCCTCATGGAGTTCCAAGACCTTTAGAGAAAGTTCCCAGCTCCTTGACGAAGTTGCTTACCGGCAAAACTTCCACAAGTGGAAACTTGTTGGGAGGAAAGCAGATCCAGGTGGCTATTGTGTAAATGTGGGGAGACCTTTGTCTGAAAGGTTGTTAAACAGAGGGAAAATTAGAAGAGGGTTAGTAGATGTTTTAGCTTGTCCTCCCTTCCAGGCTGTTTGCACCCAGAGCTGTCCGTGAGAAATTGGATACCGAGATGGTTTTGCACTTGTGACTGAATAAATTTAATTAAAGTGATTTATTCCTCTTCCTCCCACAAACTTTTAGTATCTTTATGTGTCTGTTAGAGGGTCATTAGAGTAGAAGCATATGATTTATTTCTCCCTTTCTCTTTTACTAGAATTAATAAAAATGCCAGATTTCAGATGTGCTCCAAAGCACTGGGGACACGTGAGTGATCACTGATGGGGAAATGGCCTCCACTTGTAACTCTCTGCTGGATAGAGCAGCATTTCAGTTCATTCTGATCAGAAATATTTGGAAGAAACTTTTGTTATTACAGCATTTTTTAGGATTAGTTGGAGAGATCATACTGTTTGTAGATTTTTAGTTTTATTTTGACAACTCAACTTCATCCCTCAGTGAGATTCTTTTCCACCTGGGTGGTTGTAGTTTCATTTTGTGAAAAATACGGGGTTTTACTTTGGCCTATTTGAGGAAGTGTGACCTCACACACAAGTACCCACATCATCCTTAAGGCAAAATATCACTTCACTTTCCAAAATCCTAAAGTCAGAGGATGATACTCCTCCAGCTCCAGTCACAAAGCCATAAGGATTTCAGAATTTTCTGTACATCTGTGCTGCTGACAATTATTTTCCTTCCTACAGCACAGAGAATTTGGATATGAGAAATCTTCATTCTTAAAATAAATTTTGGTAAATTTTGTATTGATTTGATTTCGAGGAAATAAAAATACTTGAGTAAATGAAAAAGGCACTGGGAAAATATATATATATATATATTATAATAGATTTCTGAATATATTCAAAAGTATTAACAAGTTAACTTTGGCTTCACACAATGAACAAATAGTGAGAAAAGGTCTGAATTCTTGTTCATTTTTTAAGCATTCTGATAGCAGAGCTCAGTCCATGACATTTAGCAGCAAAGTAGTTTTGCCTTTCCTACATGTCTTTTGGGGTTGTGGAGTAGACTTTCTCTGGTTTGGGTTTATAAATACAGCTTCACTTTTTGCTCCTCCTTATCTTGCAGGAGGGTGGGAAAAGGAAGAGCAGCTCCAGATGTGCTCAGTACCTCCTGAATTAAAAGGAGCAGCTCCAGATGTGCTCAGTACCTCCTGAATTAAAAGGAGCAGCTCCAGATGTGCTCAGTACCTCCTGAATTAAAAGGAGCAGCTCCAGATGTGCTCAGTACCTCCTGAATTAAAAGGAGCAGCTCCAGATGTGTCCAGCACCTGCTGAACTAAAAGAAATCCCCGTTACCAGTGAGAGGAGGAGGATTGAAGCACAAACCCTGCTCGGGTTTCCCCAGGTTTGGGGTGAGCTGTGCAGTGTGAGCAGCAGCTGTGGCACTCCCTGAGAGCCCCAGTTTCAGGTCAGTGACCCTGGCTCTGTGCAGGAATTCCAGCACATGCCCTCAGTCCTGGCTGAGCTGAAATCAATAGGGGCTCTGGCACTTTGGAGCAATATTCTGAATAAGGAACCATGCAAGGCAATCTCCTGCAGGGGGGTTGTGTTTGGTTATCACTCAAGCTATTTGTAACCAGAACCACAGGGAAAACTCCAGCTTTTCAAAGAACATATTCACTGCACTTCTCGGTGGGTTTCAGCATCGCCTTGAAGGCCAGGGTGAAAATTATCTTAAAAGAACAGGAGGGAGAGGGAGGCACACAGAAGCATGATTGTACCCAGTCATCTGAGAGAGATGTCAACAGCTCCACGCTACATGAGTCAGGAATTTATGTCCTGGTTCTTACATTAGTGAAAAATAAGTGTTTTCTTTCAGGCTGCTGTATACAAGGTATGGAAAGATTAAATCCCTGGCTAGAATTGCTATTAAAAAATAAATAGAGGTGAAGCAAGACAAAGCACTACTGCATTATCTCATTGTTCACATCCCACAGAGAAAAGTGCTTCTATCTGTTGATGCTAAAGGTTGGGCTCGCTGATCTTGGAGGTCTTTCCCAACCTAAATGTTTCCAAAGGTCTCTGTTAAAAGGGATTTGATTTCTAGAAACAAAGTGAATTTAAAAGAAAAACATCTGCTGTTTATCAAATGCTTCCAAAACCTGTGTTTTTGAGGAGGTACAGAGCTGCTAACAGCAAGTAGAAAAGAGTTCTCTTTCATGTGAAAATCCCATTTCAGCCTTGTACTAGCAAACTTGGACACTCTCACTTGAGCAGAGATGCAGAATGCAGGTTTTTATAGCTCTGAAAGGGTGTTTTACTGTGATGGCAACTACTGCAACACACCATTTGTATTTCTTTTTATGAGGGTGATTTTGAATCCCTGTAGTTTGTTGTATTTCCAGCTGTACTCATGCTCTGCCCTTCAGGAAACAATTCCCCAACAGACCGACGCACGGCTCGCGTATCTGAATCAACGGCGAATTTTTGGCAACAAAGCTGTTCTCTTGCATCAGGAAAACAAGTTATATTCACACAGGTTCTATTCAGACAAGTGGCTTGGCCTCAGAGGTAGGTGGTGTGGCTGTAAATTTACATTTCTGGCTAACTGGTGCCTTCCCACTGGACATAAGGTGTGGAATTTTGGGGCAGCATCTCCATTTGTTACTCTCCTGAGAAAATGCTTTCCCAGAGTTGATGTGTCAGATCAAATCCGAAATGGGCAAGGAATTATTAATTCCAATCAGTAAAAAAGTCACTTGATATTTCAAAACTTGTTCTGGGGATTTGGGGAATAAACAAAATTTTGTTTGCATGCACATATTTTCTTTTGTGGAATATCAGAAGGCAATATGTGGAAGCTGCTGCTGTTTCATTGGAACAGCCTTGTGATTTTTCTTATGCTGAGACTTTGGCTTGTTCCCAAAAATATTTTTCTATTTTCTCATATATGGAAATATTTTAATCTGTTCTTTAATATATTTTTTAAATTATGTTGGTTCACCATCATCTTTTTCCCTGGAGGTTGCATATTTTAGCTCTTCTCAGATAGTAAATTGTATCTGTATAGACATTCAGACCATGCTTTCTAGTGTTTGTCATTGTATGGGAAAATAAAGGTCTGTAAGTTGGTAACTGAGAAAACTTACCACAGCTTTAATTTTGGAAAGTGGAGAATGAATTACTTCATTTCTCTTGTGAAACTTCTCCGTTTTGTGGTGTAAATGCTTTCCTTAAGTCATTCATACTGCTTTGAGAAGAAGGCTCAATTAAGGACTTGAAAGATTGGGACTTCAGTGACAGAAGCACCTTTCCATCAGCAAAAATAAACTGGTGATAAGATAATCAATGTGGCAACCAAATGCAATTAATTGCAAAAGAAATTATTCATAAAATAGAACCTTAAGTCAAATAATTTCTATTCAGGTTCATGACTAGCTTATGAAAATACAGAAGAACTATGATATTTAGGTTATTTTCATCGTGAAAGTGAGATGAGTGAGTTCTTTATGGGCTCTTTAGGAGAGAGAAATTTTTTTAGGATAATGCAAATATCAATGGTTTGAAAGGAATCAGGAAGGTGTTGCTGACATCGTGCTCTTCCTCTGTGTACATTTTTGGGATTAGATCATCTCACTATTTTCTCTGTTTAGTATTTCCACATATTAAGTGTTTTTCACAAGCTGGCTGCTGTACTGCAATCAGAAATACATATTCTGTACTGTTGTTGGAAAAATATAAAATTGGAATAACATGAAATAGCAGATACAGGTTTTGCAAGTGCCCTGAAATGAAGTTCCCCCCTTTCATCCCGCTCAGCAAATGTCAGAATGGTTTTTCCCAGGGAAAAAAAAAATGTTATAGAATCTATAAAATCATTAATTCTCCCCATCATTTACTGTTAATCTTCCAAACAGTTATATCAGGAAAAAACCAACCTTTCCTAGTGGTGGTAACAGCAGAAAACAACCTAACCTGTTGAAAATCAGCTGAAGTGTGTTTAAATATAGGTTAATTTTTAGGGAAAAAAAAAGATACTTTTGGTCAGGTTGGAAAATTCAAAGCAATGTGCATCTTTTGGGGTTTGTTTGGCTTTTTTTCCCTCATTCATCAGAGTCTCTGGATCTGAGCATTAGTTATGTTTATCCTTTAATCCTACTGTCTGGGTTTGTTTATGTAAGATTTATTATATATCCAGGGTGGGTAGTTAAATGAAAAACCAAACGTGACCCTCAGTCAGTGCAAGAATACCTACAGATTACTTTGCTTTACACAGACAAGTTAAATTTATTCTCAATCCATTATGTAAGAGTTGGGCTCCACATTTCCTGAGCCACCAAGAGACTAAAATTGCTGCCAGTTGCATCTGTCTTTTTGCACTTCATTCTCCAAAGCAAGGAGAAAAAGAAGCTTTTCCACAAGTATTTCCCTGTGACAGAAACTCTCTTTATGGCCATATTTCATTGTGCAGTTGAGAAAACACCATCATACTGAGTGTGTTTGCTGCTGGCTCTGCACAAATCTTACCCAGCAGGAATTTTCTTTGGCCCCTGGCAAACTTTACAGAAAATAATTGATAGACACCAATAGCACAGGGCTTGGGTGAATGAATAGAAAAATCACCACATTGGGAGTGCTCCCACGTATTTTTGGGCACAAACCCAGTTCCAATGTGTATAAATGCATTCAACCCCTAATATAATTAATTTTCAAATACTTGTTGATGTTACAGCTTGTTCTGCTGGGGCACTGTAGTTGGAGGATGGCTTCTTGGAGCTTTCCATTGTTTTTCCCCTTTATTTGATGAATGTGCTGAAGCAGACTGGAAATAGTTAGATCCCTTAGTTGTCTGGGCAGTGACTGAATTAATAGTTGTGGAAATCACAGATGTTTTCACTCCCTGCCTGTTGTATTCTGTACTCCTAGGGCAACTACAGAAAAACTGTAGTGGGCTTGTCCTGATGTGCTGCTGGGAATTGCAGATTAAATTCATCCTGGTTTAAAAGACCTACATGAGGTTTATTAATCTTTAAAATCCCACTTAGATCCTGTTTTAATGTCTTAAGTAGGATTTAAATGATGTCTAGTACAGGCCCTTTGCAAAGAGGGGGAAGAAGTGACCCTGCAGGTTACTAAAACATAATATTTTGCAGTTTCATCAAGCCATATATAACAGGATTCCAGGGCCATCGATGGACTGACCTTTTGTGAAATCCAAACTGTACATTTCATGAGGAAATATACAATTCCTGCCTCAACAAAAAACCCTAAAGGAATTCCAATGATTAAATGACCAAGCTTAGGCTCTTAAACAATGCTTATTGCCAGCTCCAAACATTTGGCTACTCCCTGTGGCTCCCTGCACATTTATTTAATTTTAAAACATTTCAGTTTGGTTTCAAATAATATTTTGGGAGGTTTCTTGTTCCTGGGAGTTTTTATTGCTGCCTGTGAAACATCTCTGCAAGCAAAAGACAAAATGTATTGATCCCAGCATTTCTCCTCTGTGTTTTTTAAAGCTGTATGAAGTAACTTGTGTAAAAAATAAACTGAGATGAGATGCTATGGGAATTTTAAAAATACACATATTCACCTGGGCTATAAAATTTTCTGATATCCCAGCACAGCTATGCAGTGAACCACACTGAATTTTCTTGCTGTATCAAGAGTAGGTTGTTTTGGTTTTCAAAAGCCAGAGTTGTGTTTGATTTGCAGTGTTGAGAAATTAAACACTAAGTCCCCCATCTGTACAGTGTATTCTTACTATTGCAAAAAAATATTTTGGTTAATATTGAGTATTTTTTGTCAGCTCATGGCTCATTACAAAGTAGGTCTGATTAATGGGTTTATTAATTTTAAACAGAAAAGGTCTAATTAATTGATGTCACACTCTTTAAGGTGTGGATGAGTGTTGGTTTAATTAATTTCCCCCCATAGGCAAAATACTTTTACCTAATTATGTGTAATTTTCTACTTTTTTTGTTCATCATCTTGTACTAACAAACAAATCAGGACATATGTTTGTTAGAAGGAGCATGAACTGACAGAAGAACAACGAATCAGTGGGTGGGGGAAGTGTGGAAAATGGCTTTTTTGAGGCTTTTTAGGCAGATAGGTTTGAATTCCAAGACTGACTTTCTGTACCTGAAACCATTCCTGAAGTAATGAATCAATCTTGAGGCATAATTTAAGGGAGAGAGGTTTTTACACAATGTAACAGGCCTGCTAGGAAAACTAGGATTCGGGGGAGGTCTCCAGAATAAAAATGAAGTGTGGCAGAGCAGGTGGGATTTTTTTTTCTTTTCTCCATGAGTTACTCTGCTGAAATGGAAAAATACACATTTAACCAAATGATCTCTATAGAGTTGCTTTAGTCAAGGCATAAAACAAGAAGATGAAGTCATTACACCAGCAGAGAGGGATTAAATTCATTTGTTCCTTGCTGAATGCAGATATTTTGTGGGGGTGGGAAATGTTGCTGATTAAAACAGGACGGTAAAACAGGCGTTCTCCACGGCTGCCTCCGTTTGCTAATTGCTGATTGTCTTACAAAGCGGGGCTGTAAATCATGAAAGTTTCAGGTTCCCAGGAAGTCCATGCTGTAATTTGGGGCTGGTGTTGGCAAAGCCCGTGCCCTGTGGGACAATCGAAAGCAATCTGGATTTCGAGGCTTCGCGCCGCGTTCCCTCCGCGCCAACGCCAGCCTGCAGCTTCCATTAGTGCTCAGGCCACCGTGGGAGGCACAGTGCGTTATTGGGAATAACCACCAGATAAAGTGTCCTGCCTCTGCCTGAGGAGCCTGAAATGAAAATGGACTGCCAGACAGAGGGCAAAGAGCTGCAGGCAGGGGGCTGGCACAAAATGCAGACGTCTTTGAGAGAATAAAACTCTGTTCTGCTTCCTTATAATTTCTCAAGGGCAGTTGTTCCGTTTACTCTCGTGAGTTCCAGGCCAGGAATGAGAAGAGGAAAATGAGAATGGGGATGTCAGGAAAGCCAGATTTTGGGAGGGGTAAGCATTTCGTGAGCTCTGGTGGCACTGATGTCCTGACCTAGACAGAAGAGTCCTTTGCATCCCATGGTTAGAGTATCAGTTCCACAAAAGGTCTGACAGCAGCATCAGGGTAAGAAGGAGATCTTTGATTATCCAGCAGATACTGATAATTTGAAATCCAAATTAAGAATTGGAAACCAGATGGACATTCTCTGGGGAAATGCAGGGATGGCACGGATAGCCCTTGGTAGCAGGGAAGGTTTTGTCACACCATCTCCCATCCTGATCAGGATCTCATTTGCTCCATGGACTTGCTGAGGCAATCCTGAAATGCACATCCTGACTGGCTGGCAAAGCACGCTCCAGAATTTGCTGTCAGTGACCCTTTGCCAAATGAGAGTTGTTTCAAGGGCATTTCTGCAGGATTTTGTACAATTCCATGTTTTCTTTGATGGTAGGGATGGTAACATAGAAAAGGTGATTTATTGACAGTGATACTGTTTCAAGCAATTGGAGAAACAGGAACAGCTTGGAAAACTACAGTAGTAGTAAAATAGTAGTAAAATAACATTGAGGAAAAGAAAATTCCTAAGAAAAAGTGTCAGATTATGCCCTTGGGAACAGCTAGATGGTTATTCTGAAGAAAAAAAAATCTATTAAGAATTGCTAGGGCTTCTGGTGGACTGTAAATAGTGTTTAACATATTTTTTTGTAAAAATTACAAGTAGGGATGTTTAAGTAGATGTCTCATTTGTAGCAGGTGTTATTTTCTCCTCCATTAAGTCCTGTTATAGTTTCTTCTGTGCTGCTGTTTCCTGATGTGTTTTCCTCAAGTAGCTGAGACAGGAGGAGGTTAAACATGAGGAAAAGTTTTTGTTAATGCAAAGTGCTGGAATGATTGCCAGGTTGTGGAGCTTGCACTGGAGATCTCCAGAACTTGTTAGGTCTTTGCTAGTCAGGTGTGAGTTGACTGCACCTCAAAAGAAAGGGTGGGGGCAGCCCAACTGAAATTTTAAACCTCCTTCATCCCTGTCTTTGCTGATTCTGGGATATCATTCCTGTGCAGGTATGAAAACCCTGCTGTGGAGCTCTCTTTTTATCCATTGTGTGTGCTGAGCCTGTTGAGTTGTGGTTTTAGCAGGAGGCAAAGTGGGAATCCTGCCTGCATTGCCAGAAGGCACCGATATTTTGACACTTCCATTCAGTAACGTTGCCTGAGAACATTTTTGAGGAATGAAAGGCCTACACACCTTGGATTGCATATATATTTACTGACTCTGCATTGTACAAGCTGGGTGTATTTAGCTCGTGGCTCAGCTCACTGTGCTGCACAAAGTTCTTTTATGGGTTCTGTGCCCAAGAACTTGCTAAGGGAATCCACCAACAATCACATTTTTTCTGGGGTGTGATGTTTGTTTGGGGAAAACTGGAAATAAAACAAAACCAGGCCTGAAGTTGAAGTGAAATATTATTCCAGATCACTAAGATTTATTACATTCTGAGGGTGTGTTTCTGTATCTAATTCCTGTGGGAAGGAAAAGGAAATTTCCTTATATTTTTGCAATCTCAAGTGTAAATTTTCAGATATTTCAACAGAGCAGCACTGAAGCTGAGTCAGGGAGGTTTAGGTTGGATATCAGAAGAGGTTCCTCACCGGAGGGTGGCTGGGCACTGGGACAGGCTCCCCAGGGCAGGGGTCACTGCACTGACAGAGCTCAGGAGAGGTTTGGACAGTGCTCTCAGGCACAGGGTGTGATTTGTGCTGTCCTGTGCAGGGCCAGGAGCTGGGATTTGGTGATCCCTGGGGATCCCTCCCAGCTCAGCCTGTTCTGGGACTGAAGGTCTCTTCCAGCACCGACAGTTCTGTGAAGCACCATCAAATAAATCGTAGCTCTAAAATGTAATTTCATAGCTCCTGGATAATCTGGGGGGAAATATGGCATTTCAAAGAGCTGATTAAACAGCGAGGAGCCTCTGAGACGTTTCCACATCACATCCCTAATATCAAGCAAGAAGCTCAAGCAAAGATCCTTGGAAAGGAAGAGTACAAGGAAGGCCAGGATGTGACAAACTGGTTGATGGCAGCTCTGGAGCTCTGTCCTGTGCCAGGGCACGGTAACTGCTAAGAAATTGTGTTTAACAAGGAGCCAAAAGCTCTTCCCTAGCTGTGTGTCAGGTTTTGAGGTGGAGTTGCACAAACTCGTTTGCCATTGTGTCCCTGCAGCATTCTCCCTATCTCCTCCACAATCCTGGCCATTATTTTGGCCTGAATTATAGATTATTTTATAGCCATTGTTTCAGAGAACTCCTTTCCCCCTAAGAATTACCTGCAGACATGCTGATACATATTGAGTTCTGAAAACAAAAAAGAAAAAGCCAGCCCATGGATATGACCTGAAGAAATCAGACCTTTGGACTGCTTTCATTCAGGTTACATGAGGTAATTTTGCTGCATTATGTCAATTGTTAGGAAGCTCAGGATGACACCACTTCCTAGGGTTTAAATGATTAATTAGAAGCCTGGGTTGAGATATAAAATTAAATACTTGTACCAGTACAATCAGCTTTACTTTTTGCGCACTGAAACTGTAATGAACTGCTTTGTGAGGCCAGACATTTCCTCTAGCAAAAGTGGAAATTCAGCTGGTATGCAGTGCTTTGGCAAGAGATTAAACAAAACCTAATTGCTTAAGTTATATTTGAAAAATAATTCTAAACCACAGGACTGTTTCCCTTTTCATTTTCGCTACAAAATTTAAAGGTCTTTTGAGTGGGTTTTTTGCTCCTCTTATCCCTTTACTTTTATAATATCTGATGCTTATTTAAAATGTCAAATTTCATCATCTTTATCACCATTGAGGTGGCCTTGATTTCCAGTATGGAAAGCTGAAGGAAAGCAAACTGGGGGAAATTCATGAAGAATGAATTTGTTCATTGTGTCCCTACTGCATTCTCCCAAGCTTCTCCAAAATCCAGGCCATTATTTTGGCCTGAATTACAGATTATTTTATAGCCATTGTTTCAAAGAACACCTTTGCCCCTAAGAATTACCTGCAGAAATTTCTTATAGTTTATTGAGGGTTTTATGTTCTTCTGGTTAATTTCTAATGGCAAAAAACCCCAGTGGGAGCTGCCAGTCATGGGATTTATGATTTTATTGCTTGTTCTTAATTTGTTCAGGAGAAAACCTCTAGATCAAGCAATGTATATTTCAAATCAAGCATTTTATTTATTTGGCACAGAGAGGGGACTGTGTGCTGCTGCTGACTGCTGCAAGAGGAGCCTCCTTTATGAGAGGTGGGGCTGGGCAGAGCCCTGAGGCAAAGCCAAGAGCCAAAGGTGTTGGGACCTCTGTGGCACCACTTGCTCTGAGTTCCTGGGGGGGTTTTCTCACCCTGCTCAGAGCCCTGGCAGTGATGGGGCGCTTTGGATGTCCTGAGCATCTCCATGCTCCTGGTGGATGGAGCACTGGGGTGTGGCTGTGCCCTACAGACGTGGGAGCTGCTGGTGGTGGGGAATATTCCAAACAGTTTTCCAGGACACAAACTCCTTCTCCCTGGCCAGTGTTTTAAGTGAAACACAACACTAGATGGGGGCAGACAGGTATTCTTGTCCTGCTGAGGAAGAACAGCATGACCAGAATAAAATCCATCAGCATTTAGTCTCTTCCCTACATCCCCCAGCAGTAAAGGAACCAGCCAAAGGGGTTTTTACAATTACTAGCTTTACTCCAATGCTAAAATCTACCTTGAGATTCCAGGCAAGCCTCACTCAAATGCAATATTAATCCATGCTAGAATGTCTGTTCCAGTTTAAATAACCACAGAGGTAGCACACCAGCTCTACACTGCAGAAATGGTGATTTTTTTGAACAAGTAGTAGTTAATTTAGATTAATAGCTTTTACCAAACTGCCCCAGAGAAACTCTCACTAGCAATTAAATATACTTCATGCTGGCAAATGCGTTTTCAAATATCAAAATGTTGCTTAACAATCACTTATGCTTCACTTAGTGGTTCTGGATGGATTCATCAGCTAAATTAAGCCTCATTAACTGATTCTTGCAGTATCAATCAGAAATGTTATAATGATTTCTCTTTCAAATAGAGGGAAACCAAGGTAGACAATTCAGGTGGTTTGCTGATGGCCATGCTCTGAATTTACTCTATAAACAAAATTGAAGGTTAGGTTCCCACTGCTTCTCCTCTGCTATTTAAACCACTAGCCCTGATTTGATACCTATTAAAAAAACAAAAACCAAAATAAAAACAACAAAGAAAAGCACCACCACCAAGACACAGCACAACAAAGGGACAAAACCCCAGCAGACTCCACAGAAAAACCCCAACCAAACCAACCAACCTTCAGTCTCGCTTAACAAAATCATCAGTTTCTGTACTGCCCTCTCTAACAATACCTGAAAATTATTCCAATTAAATATATTTTAGAAAAGTCTATGAAACCCAACAGAAATTAAAGCAATAAACTTTTGGGTTTCAGACTTGTTTTGATTAGTTTATGGCTTTTCCATTTGTTGAACCTATAGTGTCAGGTGTGGTTTACACCTGGCTTTTAGGCTGGAAACCTTTTCTGTCAGGGATATTTTTGTAAAGTACGCATTTTAGCCTTTCTCAAGTTATCACAGTAGTGAACCCAATTTATTCCCAGATTTTTAAAATCCCTGTGGCTGGATAAAAACACCCACCACAGAACTCACCTCCACTTTAGTGGAATGACCTGCAGAACTGGTAGTATAAAAGAGCTGAGAAACAGCATCCCAAATTCCAGATTCAGCATCCTAAATTCCACCCCCTTCAGATTTCCAGCTTGCTGTAAAAAGACAACAGGACTGAACTTGTGCAGGCAGGCTGATCTTTGAGCGGGGCAGAGAAGAAAGAGGAACAGAATTTCTCTGGTTCTTGTGTAAGTGCTCAGACCCACTGGGATGTGCTTCCCCAGTCCCTGGGCAGGCTGGGCCAGAGGAGCAGAGCTGGGATGCTCCCCCTGCTCAGCCAGCAGTGTCAGGATTGCCTTCTGACCCCTCCACACAAGGAAACCCACTCCTTGCTGAGGCTGTGCTTAAAAGCAGAATTTAAACCACAAATCCAGGCTGATTCTGTCCTTATTTAGTGACTAATATTGCTGCTTTCTAGAGCAGGGGGAGGCAGCAGCCTTTCAAAGCTGAGTCATTTGACCCCAAACTCAAATAAAAGTGTACAGGAATCAGATCCTAACTCTCATCTAGGTATGTCTTGGGGGACACCACAGCTGCAATTGGTGGTTTCACTGCTGCTGCTTATTTGGCTTATGTGGAGCTGCTGTGAGCACAGAGAGCCAGAACTCAGGGCATGTAACAAATCATGATACATACAGCTCATATTTTATAAAACAGATATTGAATACTGCATGGAAAATAATAACCCTTTCCTCTCCTGACCAGAGCTGCCAGCTGAATACTCCCCACGTTGCCTGAAGCTGTTCTTGCTCCAGCTGTTTACTTGTAAATAATTTATCTGCTTTGTTATTAGTGGGGTTGGGGTGGGGGAAGGGGACAGGCAAGGCAGACACAAAACTTGTTTTCTTCTAGGTGGGAAGGAATTTTACTGTTCTTGGAGTCCTGGGGTTTGATACTTTACAGTGTTGACATCTCCAGGTTTCGACACTGCCCTTCTTATCAGGGTGTTCTGCTTCAGCACTGATGAGGGCAAAATATCTGGAAAAGCCTATCACTTTGTAAAAAAGCCATCTGAAAGGAAATCAAATATCTGGAGGCTTTGTAGGTAAATTGGTGAAACACAGATGCCATGGTTCTAGTAGAGCTGCTTCTCGCTCCATCACATCTTTGTCAGTGCTTGTTCCCAGTGAAGGGAAGGAGAACTTAAGTACCACAGAAAACCACATTATTAATAGTAATTATAAATTACAAATATCCTTTTGTGTGGAGTTATTCCAGAGGTAAGGTTTATACACTAACATGGTCCCCTTAAACCTCCTAAAACCTCCTTAGCTGACCTCAGGTCCTCTGACTTGTACAGCTAAGCATGAAAAATGAGAATACCAAAGAGCTGAAGTGTTTCCTCACACCTGATATCATGACCAGCAACATTCTAATTGTTACTGGTGACATTATAATTATATCATTACGGCTGCAGCCAAGATGAATGCAGCATTCCTGGTCAGAAGGAGCTAGATGTTTGCAGACACAAGTGGCAGGGTTTGCATTTCCTTGAGTGCTCTGGAATAATGCTTTATGTGTTAGGAGTCACTTAGAAAGTCTGCAGACTTCAGCAGCAGAGCTGTCTGGACCAAGGCAGGAATATCAAAATCTATAAGGGATGTCAGCGTTCTGGAAAAAATAAATAAATCTTAAAAATAGCAAAGTGCACTTGTTCAGCCCCACTGCTGCTTTAGCTGTTTGATATTCTGAAAAATTGAAGGTTACTAATTGTCTGTATTTTTGTTCACTGCATTTCCACAGCTCCTGGCACTTGATCTTCAAAGGCTGTTGGACGTCAGGCGCTCTGGTGTTAGGTGAAATCACTCTGCTTTCATCTCCTGTTACTTCCACCACTCACAGGGATCCCTCATGCGTGGCACTGTGCTTGAAATGCTCAACCAGAAGCTGTGGAGGATGTTTCCTAAGCCTCAAGAAGAGGTGCTTTGCCTCCAAGGAACAAAAGGCTTTGCTGCCCTTTCCTTGTTATCAGAAATGTTAGGAAGTTGAGATGGCATTTCCTTCACATCCTTACCCCGAGTCAGTGATGCACCCAGTCGATGGTGCTCAGCTGAACTGATGTGAGGAAATAAGCTGCTGCAGGACTGGGGACTCAGCTTGGCACAGGTCCTTGTCTCTTTCCATTCTCTTTCTATTTTAGAAGGAATTAGGCAGCGGGTGTTTTCCATCTGACTCAAACTGAGCTTTTACATATGCTTTTACTGTGCAGTTTTGGCTTTTTGCAGAAGGAATAAATTATTGTTGTCATGATTCTGGTTTCTGCTGTTAAAGGCAGGCTTTCAGTACCAAACCAAATCAAAACAATTTTTCTTTTAAGCAGCTGCTTGAAAATCCAGATCATGAAGTGGTACATGGTATTAAGTGTCCCAGAAACACCTGGAGATGCTGCAAGAGCTGATTCGGGTGCCCTTAAATCTGACAAGCTGAATTTGCTCTGTTGAAGGCTTTGAAGAAGAGCTGTCAATCCTTTAAGTCTGACTGCATTGACTTGGAAGGCTGTGAAGATCCCTCTTAAAAGGCAAATAAGCAAAAGTATATTGTTGTTGAACTCAAGGGATGAATTGCTTCCACAGATCTGGTTACAAATGCAGGTTCCCTCTACCTGCATTATTTTTGGAGATTGGAGGTCTCAGCGGATGGAGGCTAAAAACAAAACCTGTATTTTGTTTCTGCGTGGCTGAGGGCATTTTTATTTTATTTTTTATTTATGGTTTTAGGTATTAGAGCCAAGCTGTATTTCTTAATAATTCAAGAATAAGTTTGGAGGATGCCCCTTGCAGGGGATCTGTAACTTACCCAGCCATCACTGCTTATGGGCAGGAATCCTTTCAGAGCCTTGATTACTACAGAGCAGCTAGGGTGAGCTAATAAACGATGTTTGCTTGAGGTTTACTTTGGCTTGAAGGTTTATTGAAAGGAGTAAGCTGCAGGGGGATTACCAGGCACTCTATTGATCCCAAAGCCTGTGAAAGCAGCAGTGTGGCACGGGGGGCGGGAGGGTTTTGCAGCTGCCTCACAGTGGGCTGCTGCCCTGGGCCTCTATTTAAGCTCCTTAGGTGGCCACTTACAAAATAATGTCAGCAGGCTCCTGTCCCCGCGGGTGCCCGGGCTTTGTCCCCTCCTCGCTTGGATTTCGGGGCAACCAAAGGCAAAGGGAGGGGTGGAAATGTCCCTAATGACCCACTGGAGCTCTCCCACTTTGACCTCTGCTCCCTCTCTTGGGAAACTGGCTGGCCACCCTGGCAGGAGTCCCAGCAGCCAGAGGATGGAGAGGTAAAAGCAGGAATGTCAGCCTGGAAAGGGGATGGAGCTCATCCCCGCTGACAACAGGAGCGTTGGACCCTACCTGTGGTGAGCCAGGCTTTGGTGTGGCTGAATCCCTCCCATTAACTCAGAATATCAAATATTCTGCTCAAAAATCAAATAGGGTCTTAAATAAAACTTAAATAAAGAATAATGAAAATACTGCCGAGAATCAAAGTTATTCTGCGTATTTGGGATGGAGCTTATTTTATTTTGTTTGTTTATTATTTGCCCTCCTATCCCCAGTAGTGTTTTTTGTAAGTTTTTAAAGAAGGCAGGAGAGTTTTGGTGGCTGTAAAATCTCTCAAAAGCTGTAAAATATCTCTAAAGCTCAAGGCACTTTGTGTCCTAGAAGGTGGGAGCAGGGAAAGGAAAACACTTGTCTCGTCTTAACTGAATAAAGTACAAAAATAATAGATGAGCATGGGAAATGGGGGAATTTTTTCAGCATCTGAATTTTAATAAATCCATGGTAGTGGTATTAGAAAATATTATTATTATACAGCTAACATTCTGATTTGATTCTATTCACAGAATATTATGTTCAGAGTGAGAAAACTTGGAACAAAATTTTCATCTCCTTGCTTGCTTCTGTGTCTTGGGAAAAAAATTGCTGTTAATTTTAGGGAAGAGTTACCAACTTCAGTTTGTTCTTTCTCACATAAAAATAAATGTAATGATTGCTCTGTGGAAAACATGTCTCTGGCCAGATGCTGTGTTTCCAGCTCAAGATTTTGGAGGCAGTCTTGCCTGCATCAGGACTGTAGAATTTTGATTGGCTTTTAAAGCATGGCCATATATATATATATATATATATATAAATTGTCCTGCTTGCTTGCAAAGCTTATGATTGATTTGTTGTCTTTGCTCCAAGCAGTTCATCTGTTTAAATATCTTTCCAGAAATGGAGCTCTTTGATATTGAATATATTATTCATTATACTTCTCCAAGAGCATATATTTCATTTACATAACTCATGCAAAAGGATAGAAAATAGGTGGTGATTCTCCTGATCAAGTGTTTTGAGTTAATTCCAGTGAAGATAAAATCATAGCAGCATCATTCTGGAATGTTTTAAATTAAGATAGGAAAACCAGACCCTGGCCTTAATTTTAAAGAGAAATAAACATGAACACTAATTATGGAGTGTCTGTGAAAACTCCATCTCTTTATATCAAGATGTCCTCTCCATCCACAGCAGTCCCATTTTCCACCTAATTAAATCAAGTTAAGTACTCAAATCATTAGGCTGTAAGTTTTATCTGATTAGAGACCTGGTGTGTGACCTCTGACACCCCTTCAGATATTTTTAAAATTATAGCAGAGGAAACACAATATGACCTGGAAAACTTTGTCAATCAGACAGTCCTTCTCTGTTTCAGTCAGATGAATTCAATTAATACATAACTTAATATACCCTTCACATGCTAAGGGATGAATTAATTTTAAAATAGCTCACTTGATCCTTTAAATTTTGGTTATTCCTGTACTTTCAAGTCTGTTTTTTTTAGCAGTGTTAATATCCAATGATCTTGGACTGTTTATTATTATTATTATTATTATTATTATTATTATTATTATTATTATTATTATTATTATTATTTGTGAGTGCAAAGCAGCATCAAGAAAGGATCAGCAGGAACTGGCCCAGCTATGGCAGGCCAGGCAAACCAGCAAACAAATGTGCCTGCACTTGTTTCTCCTTCAGAGGAAGGTGCAGAGCTGGCTGGCTGGGTGCTGTGCACTCACCAGGAGTGCCAGATGCAGGCTCTGCTTATCTCACAATCCATCTCCTCCAGTGGGCTGTTGTCTCATCACCAGCATGGCATTCATGTGCTGACAGAGAGATAAAAGCTCAGCCCTCCCCACTCCCACGTGCTGCTCTGTTCTGCAGATCCTTGGGAGATATTGTGAGAAGATGCATCTGGGGGAGGGCTCCACCAAGGGAAACCCATCTGGGGCATTTTCTGATTCTCAGCTGGGTCTCAGGCAGCTGTTCTCTCTGCAGGAGGCAAGAGGGCTTGATGCCTTCAGTTTCAGCTTTCCTGTTTCCAGCCCCTGCACTGCATTGCTGTGTGAGCTGAACTCCACACAAAGTGTTCAAGTTCTCCTCACAGCTCAGGCACACACAACAATCCTTCTCCAGCCCCACAACCAAGGACACCGTGGCAGCTCCGGGCCCAAAAAGCACAAGCAGCAGCGAATTGAGGAGAGCAATCTGGGAGGATGGGACTGCATCACCTGCAGCTGCAATTGGGCAATTAACCCCAATGTGGAAATGGAGCAGAACCTATCAAAGTGTGAAACTCCTGAGCCAGGGCCCATCTTGGGTCCGTCTTGGGTGGATCCTCAGCCAGGCTCTTGCGCTGCCCAAGCTGCATCCTCTGAAAACCTCTTTAATAAATCCCCACTTTATTCCTTTCACTCTGAAACTTAATGTTTCAGGGAGCCTCTGAAGGCATCAGGGTTTGCCCCTTCTGGGGCAGCTGTGGCCAGGGCAGCCTGAGGTCCTGGGCAAAGAGTGACCCTGGGCACCTCTCTGAGCCACCCTTCCAGTGCCAGAAAGGAGAGGAAGGGTCTGGCCCTGGCAGAATCTGCTGGGATGTGCTGGGGAGAGCTGAGAGCAATTGCTGCTGTTTTTACTGCAGTTCTCCCCCCACAAGCCAGCAGTGCTGGGATTGACTTCACAGGTTAGCAATGCTGGACAGAGGCAGGTTTCAAGTAGAAACCCCAGGAAAAAATACAGACCTGGCTTTTTCCATTACAAAATTCTGCTCTGCACTTAAGTTCACTCTCCTATCTCTTCCTCAGTGACAGCAGGCCCTTGCCTGCTGCAGAGCCACAGGGAGGACATTGCCCAGTTGATGTATTACCAAGAGAACACTCTGAAATGTGAAAGACTGGAAAGAGCTGCATGAAATGTTATCAGTTTATCATCATTCTGTCATTCAAAATGACTGCTTTTGACACTGGTCTCTTCCACAGACTGCACCAGGAAAGATGAACCCTGCAAGGCCTCTTGCTTTATCTCAGTATTAGTTCATCATTTTTGCCTGAGTTTGAAGTGTTTGTGGCAGAGAATTTCTTCCCTATCTCTTCCAGTCCCTGCTGCTAAGTGGTGAAGGCTACTGGCAGCAACCTTTTGTTACAATGGGCAGAATTTCTGTGCCAGGCCGCTGCTGCTCTGTGTGCAAAGATGTGCCACAGCTTCCCTTCAGCACTTGGTTGCCTAAATCACACAATTTGAAATTGAAATTCCACAACTGAAACCCACAGAGCTGGAGAGAACGTGCTATTCTGCTAGAGAATCGTTGACTGGAGTCTGAAGTATTTTTTTAGATGAATCTTGGCTTGATCAGATGTGACAGTGACCTTCCTGAGGAAGCCAGCCAGTACTTCATGCTGCTGTTTGTGAAGTCCTCACTGCTCTACAAGGAGCAGGACACTCATTCTCTTTGGTTAGTTGTGGTTCTCCTGACAGTGGAGGCCTTTCACTCCTCCCTGAGTGGCCACCCCTTCTCTACAGCTGCTAAAAATGGGGCACCAACTGCAGGGAATTATCTGCGGACTCGGTCACCACAGCTCCACCAATTTTAGCAAATATTACAATTAAAATGCCATTCAATGTGCTAATGAACTCCTAACCTGATAGTGAAGCTGCTGCAAGCACCGTTCTTATCTTGAGCTTCTCTTACATGCATTAAAGAAGGTTCTTTAGTGTATAAAAATGATGTATAAATTATACAGTCAGTGTTGTGTCTATAATTCAAAATTTCCTGTTTCATGCTGAGCTTTTGTTGCATCTTTGTATTCATGTGTGCCATTTAATGCTTTATTGAGCAATATTAAAATGCCAGAGCCATCCAACAATACAAATCATTCAGCAGAGGCAGCCAGAGCCTGTTCCTGTTTCACTGAAATTAAGCATTTCCCAGCTTGTTTGTCGTGCTTTCAACTTCTGCACTGCACCTATTGCTATTTGTGTTTGAGTGGGGTATGAGAGAACACCCATTTTAGCAAATGTGGATGAAAAATTTTGGCCCAAAGCAGAAAGGACTGTTTGCATTCTCTCATTTTCTGTTCTTGAGCTGTTTGCACGTTTCTTGGTGTTCTTGCTTATTGCTCTTTTTCATGTTCCTCCAGATTCACAGGCTTTGTTTCACACACAATCAGTAAGATTAAAATATCACAATCAGACACTATTTCTAGTGTTGTCACTATTTCTCAGGAGCTGATCGATAAACAAATGAAAGCTTATCAATCTTCAAGCTCCTTGAAATCCAAAGAATATTTACACTTAGGGAAAACACTCATTCTTTCAGGGCTGAAGCAAAACGCTTGGGACCAGTCTGTGAAAACACCTCAGGACAATTGGAATTAATGAATTGATTTCCTGCTTCATTTCACAGGGCCACGAGCCTCATAACATCCCTGACTGTGGCATCTCCATCATTATTTCCATTTAACCTCAGCCAAGGGTTTGTCCCAATGGAGCAGCTGGAGCAGAATTTATCTACGTGATTCTTGCCACCACCAGGGCCACCAGTGCCACGTTCCCCTCCTGGATGTAAAGTGCACCCTTTGTAAAAATCAGGGCAGCAGAAGAACAATGCAGACACTGTGGCCTGACAAAGAGCTCTTTCATCAGACTGCAGAACTGTGCATTTCCCGGTGCTGAAAGGGTTAAAAGGAGCTGGTAAAATAAATCAGAAATATCTTGCTTGAAAATGATTACAAACCTTTTTAGAGAAACCCTCCCAAAAACCCCTAACACTTTGCCAAGCTGGGGTTCTTTTCTTGTTTTGTTTTTCAGTTGGACTATTTTCGTCAGAATTGGCAAAATTTGCAGAATTAACGTTTCAGAGTTTGCAGTTGTGTTCTGCATGAAACAGGACTTTTATTTCTTCTGCACGTTACTTGGCATTCTCATTTATTCATCCCTTTTGTTTTTTCCCAGTTTCTCTCATTACAGTTACAGCCATTTGTCACCTGTTTATTTCCAGAATCTGCAGAACTTCCAGGCCAAAATGTTATCACTTTTTTCCTAATGTCAGTGTGAAAGAAGTTATTCCAATATATCCATTTCTTTTGCACTCAAGCTGAAAAGGAGATTTTTGCTGTTTGCTGTCTGCTGCAGCATCGAATTTCTGAGCAGCACTGAATGAGTTCATCTTGGGAGGCTTTAGGAGCCTTGTCCTCAAACCTGGCCTTGCTCTTGGAGAGTCTTTTCCTGCATTCCCTGGATTCTGATCAGCATTTCTTTTTCCCTTCTTTGGGGGGCCGACAAATGGCACACCTGAAGGGTGGCACTTTATTTCTCTGAGGTTGTGCCACACATCTGATGTTTTTCCTTCAGTTTTGCAACTCCCTTGCCTACAGAGTGCTTTACTTGGGTGGACATTGGTTTCACATACCTGCTAGTGCTGCAGATGGAAACACAAGAGAGGTGGTTTGGCTTTGTTCTTTTTTTTTTTTAAAAAAAGGCTTGAAAATGATTTTGTGGGAAGTTCCAGTTCCAGGGCTTAAAGGGGCTCATTCAGTGCAAAGATGTCATTTCTGCTGTTGTATTTTTTAATAGCCATACAAAGAGTGAGTAATGAGAGAAAACATAGGGATCCAGTAAGGAATCTGGGACACTGCTGCTCTTAAATTATCCCATCAGCCACTCATCTCTGTTCTTCTTTCTGTTTTTCCTGGTTTTCCATTTGACAACGCCTTGCTCATTCAAGGAACTCTGCTGTGATTGCATTGCTTCTTGTATCCACTACTTCCCTTTACCAGGTTTGTCTTGTCCATGCATATTTCATCTTAAATAGATAAAAAATAGGACTGTAGGCAGGAGATACTGTCTGAAAACGATCTGGTACAAATGGATTTAAAATACTGCTCATCAGTATTTGTGTTGGTGACTTCCAAAGCACAGCAACCAACCATTGTGTGACAATGGTGTAAATAAATACATCCTCCAGGTTCAGAAGAGAGTTTCTGTGTAGAAGAAGGCTTTAGTTTTGCCTTGGACTGATTTGAAAGATTTGTTGTACATTTTGGAAACCCTCACGTAGGATTTGCTCTGCTCTGGAAAAGTAGGTGCGTGAAATCTGGGTGTGTAATACCTAAAGTGCTTTGTAATTAATACTCCATTATATAATCAATCAGAGCAGTCTGAAAGCAAGATAAAATCAGGCACACTATGGCACAACATTGATCTCTGAGTGAGGGTTATTTCAAGCTCTCAGGTTTTAAACTGGAGATGGGGCAGGGAATAAATTGTCAGCGTTTCGGATCTCTTCCAGAAGTCATTTTTTCAAGCAGGTGTGTACTGGTCTGTGAATTCTAACTGCTGGAAGCTGATCTTCATTACAGCACTGCTTTATTACACAGATTGTGCTGGGATCTGATGTCAGCCCAGTGTCCTGTGCAGGACATTGCTGCCTCTGTACCTGCCTCATTGTGGGAGTTGAAAGGATGGTTGTCTGTTTAAAATCCTTCCCCTTGCTCCTCTATTCAGAATCATCTTGTCCTTCTGCCATGTCAGATGGTTAGATTTCAGTTCCTGGCCATTCCCAAACCAAAGGTATTCACACAAGTTGTGGACAGTTACCAAGCAGAGGAACAATGCAATGTCTGTTCTCTGGGTGGGAGCAAAGGGATCCATCCTCTCTCCTTTGTCAGCTGCAGAAACACACTAAGCTCTCGCTATTTAAATTTGCTGTTTTCTCCTTTGTCACTAATCTTTTAAGTATAGCAAGAAAGAAGCTCGTTAGAGAGTTCATCTCCATGACTGTGTCATTCTGACTAATTAATCTTTTGAGCCTGTTAACATATTTGTTTATGGGCATTAATAAAAGAGTACTACAAAGGAATAAAACCCCCCTTTTGATACAAATCCTTGAGAGAAAAAGCACTGAACCTACTGTGAGAAATTGCGTTATATGGAGATTGAGACACCTGATTCAAAATATCTTTTTCTTTTTTTTTGTGGTACCTTACTATATTTGTGAGGTCCTGAACCTGTACTCAGTAACAGCAATTTTGTTCCTGACTTCAGTGGGAACAGATTAGTACCAGTAACTATTAGAGCAGATAAGAAGATTTGATGGCGTTACTAAAGTAAGAGAAGTTCAGCGAGTGAAATATACTCCTGAAGTTTTCAAAATATTTAAAAAATAAAAAGTAATATCTGATAATACCTATATTTTATTATGGCTGCTAAGCAGAGCTAAAGGATAAGCACTGAGTCCATAAGTGGTGCTTAACCCCTAACCAGACTTTTTCAAAACAAATTGGAGAAAGGAAATGCAATATATCCAAAGGAAAGCTCTTCTGTTGTAAACAGAGCCCTCGTCCTAAACATTTTGTGAGCTTCCTCGTTGCAGTCTTATCACTTAAATAGATTGTGCCTAATGTAAACTGAATTTACACTAATTAGCTGTCTTAATTTTGCATTCAGCAAAGCAGATTGGCCCAGAGAATAATCAGCCTGTGCAATTCGATGCCCTCAGAGGTGCTCCCAGCAGCCTCAAGGTAACCTGAGAGTTGCTTTTCTTCTCTTTTCCCCCTAAGACTGGATTCAATTAACTCTGTGGGCTCGGATCTCCCCAAGGAAAGCAGCTCCAAGGTTCCCTTGAGCGTGTGGGCTAAAGGGAGTGTGGATCTCTCCTGGCCCTCTGCTCAGAGGTGCCCTGGGAGGCACTTGTGTTTCTCCACCCATCAGTCCTCTGAATATTGTCTGTTTTCATGCTCTGACAGCCTTTAGGCTGTTTTATCTCAAGAAAACCTCGTTAGTTTAGTGAAGTTCCTTTTATTAGAAGGGTCCTGAGGCACACGGAAAGGGCCCTTGAGGTGAGTTGCAGAATCCAGGGGTCCAGAGTAGAGGGCGTGAGGGCACCTGGAACCCAGGAAAGAGCCCACCCAGAGCCCAAACCCTGTGCACAGCCCTTAGGGAGAGCAGGGAACCCACCCCAGAGCCCAAACCCTGTGCACAGCCCTTAGGGAGAGCAGGGAACCCATCCAGAGCCCAAACCCTGTGCACAGCCCTTAGGGAGAGCAGGGAACCCATCCAGAGCCCAAACCCTGTGCACAGCCCTTAGGGAGAGCCCACCCCAGTGCCCAAAACCTGTGCACAGCCCTTAGGGAGAGCCCACCCCAGAGCCCAAACCCTGTGCACAGCCCTTAGGGAGAGCAGGGAACCCATCCAGAGCCCAAACCCTGTGCACAGCCCTTAGGGAGAGCCCACCCCAGAGCCCAAACCCTGTGCACAGCCCCCAGGAAGAGCAGGGAGCCCACCCCAGAGCCCAAACCCTGTGCACAGCCCCCAGGAAGAGCCATCAGGAAACCCTGCGTGAGGGGTGTGTGTAAAACCACACCTCAGGGCGTGTGAGTGGGAGAGCAGGAGCAGTCCCAGCTTTGAAGTCTCATCCAGAAAGCAGGTTACCCAGGTTTAGGGCCCTCCTTTGCCCGAGGGGATCCAAACCCACTGCTCCCACCTCCTTCTGGAGCTCCTTCATCTTTGTGCTACAGGCTGGGTGGCGGTCACCTCCACCCTTCCTGCTGAAGCTGTGCCCACAGCAGCTCCTCCACACCAGCATCCTGACCTTTCCCTTCTCCTTCCCAAGGAGCTGCCCTGATCCATGGGCAGGCTGACCATGTCCCAGTGTCCTGCAGGAGCTGGCCTGGCCAAGCAGGATGCCAGCCTGGGAGGGGTTGGAGCAAGGCAGCTGGGCATGGGCAAATTGGGGGAAAAAAATTAATTTACTGGCAGCACAGTGTTAGAGGGGTCCTTTAAGCATCTTCTTTTGCAGTGAAAAAGGTGTGAAACAAGCAGAACTTCTGCCCTTCCCAAGGCCTCAGAAGAATGAGCATTTCTTGTGAAGCATCTATGCAAACAAAGCCTTTTTGGCTTTTGGCATGTTTTATCCACAGAGAGATGTGGCTTTGAGTGCCTTGGTGCTCCAGTGGAACCCTACATACAATCTCAGGCTGTCAATGCCAGTATGGGAAAGGAAATGCATGCAGGACTTTGTTCTGAGCACAGAGTTGAGGTAGGTCTGAGTACTGAGTGCTTTGGATGGGCCACTGGGTGAAAACTTACAGCAGTAAAACTGGCTAAACCATGACATTTAACTCAAGGAACAGCTGTTCTGGCAGGTGTTATACACCTATCGGGCTTTTTGACCTAAGAGTGCTATACAAACAGTAATTTATTTCAGCTCTCCTATGGCCTGAGTAATTTCAAATCACAGCTTTTTAAGGAATAAAAGCATTAAGGTATATATTTCTCTAGCAACTTGTTCAAACATATAATCTTAATGACACCATAGCAAAGTTCTATTTCTGTTCATATTGAGAAGAGGTACATAGTTAGGGAAAGGGATTTTTTTCTTTTTGCCTTCACAACCATCCTCTTAAAATCAGAAGTTAGCAGTTAATTGTGGAACATTCAATCTGATTTCTGTAGGCTAGAGCCACATATTTTTTGTACAAGTTGCATCTAATTCACTAAGAACAGGTATCCAGCCTTTTCCCCAGGTGGGAGCGCAGAGTAACACAATAAATTGCTTCACAAAAGGAGTTGTTGTTCCTTCTTGAGCTTTTCTTGCTGTTCCTTCTCTTGAGTCCTAGAAACTCCTGTACAGTCCCCAGGGGTGTTTTGCATAGTCCTGTAAGCACAGCCTGTTTGCATGGCTGGAGCTGCTCATGGCAGGGATGCAAATGCTCAGAACGAGAACGTGTTTTGATGGTGAGATCAAAGTGTGTCTGGTGCAGAGCAGCTCAAGGAGCTGGAATGCAAACTCACCATCACAGATCTCCCCAGTGGCCAAGGACTGACTCCCTGCTCAGGGAGGGGAAAGGCAGGGCTTGTTTTCATAGGGAGAGGTTGCTGCTTCCTTTTCCCGTGGAGTTGGGTTTATTGATGGTCTCTAGCGTGAGAAAATAAATGTAAAAGTGTCTTGACATTAGTTGATAAAAAAGGAAGGAAGGAAAGGAAGGAAAGGAAGGAAAGGAAGGAAAGGAAGGAAAGGAAGGAAAGGAAGGAAAGGAAGGAAAGGAAGGAAAGGAAGGAAAGGAAGGAAAGGAAGGAAAGGAAGGAAAGGAAGGAAAGGAAGGAAATGAAGGAAACGAAGGAAGGAAGGATTTAAGTGACCGTGCTGAAATCAAACCAAGTTAGAATTATGGATTGGTGTTATGGACCATAAATTCCACCTAGGATATGTCCTTGAGATTAATTTGGAATAGTGGCAGTGACAGCACTGTGCTACTGAGTTCCTTTCTTCAGGTGAATCTTTGTGGCTGGTTTAAGAGCTGCCACCTTTGTATCATGTTATATTTAGCAATCATTTTTCATCCTGTGAAAGAAAGGGTCATAATTTTTCAGTGCAGGAGGGAAAAAGAAAAGGGGATTTTGGCTAAAACCATAAGCTGGATCATTAGAAGATTCAATAATACTCCTAAGGCTTGCTTTTCCCAAGGTGGTGTATTTGCAAAATGCTCCCCAAGACACGTTATATCATCTTTGTAGTTTCCTGTGGTTTCTCTCTCAACCCTTGCAGCAATGAAGTCATGAGACAGAGCTGCAGACAGCACTGCTCCAGGTCTGGAGCTCAATTAAGTGCCTGGTAAATTGCTCAGTTATGTGCTTCTGTTCCTGGTTTAACAGCAACAAAGTGGAGCTAAAAAGCATCTGAATGAATAATTAACATGCTCCCATAAATGTGGAACCTCCTAGGGGGAGAGTCTCCATTCAGAAGAGAAATATTGCCATGGCACTTGCACTCTGCTGTTTCAAGGCCTTGAATTCCTGAAGGAACCCAGTGCTCTGGTCAAAGGAGTTCCTTCTCCTAATGCTCACCTTCCCACAGGTTTCCTGCCTCCTTCTCTCTGCTCCCAGCCCCCTGAGGTCACTGGCACCCTCTTGAGCCAGAGACATGTTGAGGGAACTGGAGAAGGCCTGGAGAAGCAGGGGCCAAAAGCAGGAAAGGAATATGTGTAGGAGGGAGAGACCACATGGAGGAATGCAGCTGCAAGGAGAAGATGCAGCCATGAGAGGACAGCAGATGTTATCCCTGCTGGCAGGGTACTGGATGAGCAGATTCCATTGTTCAGTGGAGATTACATCTTGGAGGAACTCATCACAGCTCCTAAAGCCACGGCAAAGCTGCCTGCAACACGGCGGATGTTTTATATAGAAGCTTAACAGGAGTTTGTTTGCCTAATAAGGGCCCTGGCCAAGATGCTGCAGCTCCTTCATGTCTTGCCTTGGCTCCCCTGCTGAAAGGAGATGAGGAGGAGGGCAGCTGTCACTGTGACACACTCATGATGAAGGGGCTGGCCTGCGCAGCTGCTCCTCTGGAAGGAGGAGGAAAAGTCCTTGGGCACGCCGTGCTGGATGCTGGCTAGCAGCAGCTCGCTTTTGTCACAAAAGCCAGGACTTTTTCCAGGCCCTGGAACGACTGGCTGATGAGATTCCTAATAAGGAAGGGATGGTTTGAAACACGTTAAAAGTGCTGCTGCAAATGCACATCGCTGCCCTGTAATGCTCCTTCTCCACACTTCTTCCCTTGGGTGCTGTGGAGCAGCTGCACAGGGAGAGAGCAGCAAGGGCCACAGTACCTGCTGGACACTTCTTGCTTTGCTCCTGGGAAGAGCCACTTCTTCCCTTGTGGCTTTTCTTATGGCAATGCATCTTCTGCAGGCTTCCCAAGCTTCCTGCACCCAGCTCTCCTCTCAGCCCAAGGGAATGAAGCACAGTCTGGATTTGGGCATGTCTGCAGTGCAGTCACACCTTGAATTAAGTGTTTGATGCTTAGAAAGGCCAGAAAAGGTTTAGTTGGAGGCTCCCTGAATGTTTGTTCTCAGGTTATAAATGTTTGCTGCTCGTGTTGAAGATGAGGATGTAAGAATTGTCAGTATACATAAAATTGACTAGTTTCTAATGTATGAATTAGTGGTGCTATGGCCTTGCCTCTTTTAACTTGCTGACATAAGCTTTTGGCAGTATTTTTTCTTCTGTGACATCTTTTTCTGAGCTATGAGGGTTTTTTTTAATGTTTCTAGCAATCAGTTTTGGCTAGAAGTCCACTCAGTAATGACTAAGATTCTCCTCTTCCTTTTGCCAAGTGATAGAAGAAAAAAAAAAGGAGATTGATATCAATGCTTTACATCTGAGTGTAAGTGGATTTCTTCCCCCTAGCATAATTCACCAGCATAAGATTTATGTCAAGGCTTACTATAAACATCTGTTTTCATGCAGTTTAACACCATGAGCATCTCAAAACTATCAATGTAGCACATCTTAGAGATCTCTGTGTGCATTTCTACTCCCAGCTTTTATGCAGTGTAGTAAAGTCAGGGCAGAAATGATGGCACAGATAAAAGCAGTTCGCTCCATAGCGCGATCCCACAAAGTCAGATTGCTCTGGCAGCAATGTGTGGCTCTGGTGGGATCCCTTCCTGATCTCACTCCCTGCAGGAGGATGGATCTACACCACAGAAGCAATTCTGTTATCAGCACCAGCACTGTGTGATGCTAATTGCAGCAGGTTCAAACCATAGCAAGCCTGAATGCAAGATTGCAGAGCTGAGGTTTCCTCCTCGATCCAAGGCAGCGATAGGTTTCCACAGCTGGGGAACCAGCAGCTGAGGGTTCATGTGCAGAGCTGCTGCCTCCAGCCACCTTGGGACACGTCTCTTGTTCATCCTGGTGGAGTATTAGAGACAAACTGATGTTCTTAGCTAGTGGTGGCAGTCTTGACTTGGGTTTCATTCCGTGGAAGTAAGCTGGACACAGGAGCACTTCCTAGAAACAGGCCGGGAGCTGTGACAATTGTTGGGTTTTTTTCCTTTCTGCAAATTTCACATCAGCTGAGCATCAGCTGGGTCAGGGAGCTGGGTTTGTGGAAATGTTGGCTTTCACAATAAGTCCTTAAGGTTGTCTTGCTCAGTTACTGAGTAGAGCAGCTCAGATCTGGCAGATGCTCAGCCAGGAGAATGCTACAGTGTTATGAATGTGAGCCTTGAACAAACAGCTCAATGGGACAGTGCTGGCCTAATTCACTTTCTACCCATGTATTACTCTGACCTAGGAAGGCTGGGCCTAAGGAAAGAGCCTAAATATTTCCATATTTAACCTCAGTCTCTGTTTTAATCAGAACTGGATACAATTCTTCAGAATCACAAGAAAGTCACCAGTGGTAACTCTGGGCAGGTTTCAGTGCATGAAATTGCAAAAGTTTTGTCCTGGTTTAAAACCATATGCTTCTCTTCTTGTTAGTTTACAGCTTTAAGTATCAAAGGCATAGCATTTGAATTATATAGCAGGGCTACAATTTCCAAGAGGAGTCTAAGTGATTTTTTTGGACTGTGTCCATGTGTGATTTTCAAATACAACAGCCTTTTGGGGCACAGTTCCCACTGGAAGTCTCAGACACTTAAACCTGTACCTCTTCAGCTGCTGCTTTGAGAGGCTCCCTGGGACAGGGGCTGGGCAGAGTTAAAGGAATAAAGTGGGGATTTATTAAAAGGCCTTCAAAGGATGCAGCTTGGGCAGTGCAAGAGCCTGGCTGAGGATCCACCCAAGATGGACCCAAGATGGGCCCTGGCTCAGGAGTTTCACACTTTGATAGGTTCTGCTCCATTTCCACATTGGGGTTAATTGCCCAATTGCAGCTGCAGGTGATGCAGTCCCATCCTCCCAGATTGCTCTCCTCAATTCGCTGCTGCTTGTGCTTTTTGGGCCCGGAGCTGCCACGGTGTCCTTGGTTGTGGGGCTGGAGAAGGATTGTTGTGTGTGCCTGAGCTGTGAGGAGAACTTGAACACTTTGTGTGGAGTTCAGCTCACACAGCAATGCAGTGCAGGGGCTGCAAATAGGAAAGCTGAAACTGAAGGCTCTCCTGCAAGCAGGACTCGGTTCCCAAGCGGAGCGGTGGCTTTCGGTGCCTTACCCACGCCCTCTCTCCCCTCAGCAAACCCTGCAAAGGAACCCTGCGGGCACCTTCTGGGGTGGAGGTGATGTTTGATTTGAAGGCAATGTCTGTCAGTCCTGCTGAACTGGTTGGCTCGTGCTGATCCTGTTCCAGAAGCAGGGCCAAGCTCAGGCAGGACGCCCCGCGTGACGGTGTTTGCGCAGCGCGGCCGGCGGCCCAGCGCGCTCTCGGGGGCTGCAGCACAATTATATCCCAAAATGAGCGATTGCCTGCCAGTGGGGGGTACACAGGATAATGCTGCTCGCTGAAAAGAAAATGGGGTGTGGCTGTGCCCCCCTGACAAGTGAGCAGCAGAGTCCTCTTACAGCGTCGGAGAATGTCTGGTTGTAGGCCCGCGCTCATCCGTGGATGCACCGCGCTCAAATGTCAACGTGTGCCACTCGTGAATGTCATCAAAATGTGATTGTTTGTACCTTGGGCTTGAACCCGACCCTCATTACACACAGGGAAACAGGCACTGGATTGTTCAGCTGCGTTTCATGCCGTCAGGGATTTTTAAATATGAAACAACTCCCCCCCAAAACCTCCCCCAGACAAAAATATGGTTTTGGCCAATGTTATTGTACTGAAAGTTCTTTGTATGTGAATACTGACTGGAGCTGGATCTTTCAGCTTTTGCACTTTACATGTTTAGGCTCGATTTGCCAGTGCACGTAATAATAGATTATTTAATTAAGAGTCATTTAAACTGAAGACTGATTACACACTGCTTACAAACATTCCACTCTGAAATTAACTTAATTTTGCTCCTTAGTAATTTGAATTTTTACTTGTCCTTCATTGACATACTTTTTATCTACTGATGTCTAAATGATATTCATACTTTAATTATGACATCGGGAAGAAAAATCAAATTAACCTTAGTCATCTTGTATTTACCTGAGCAGATTATGAACATGTGTTCTGATTTTTTGCAAACATTATGCTGTTGAAAGAACTTTTTGAGAATTGTGAGGTACTTTTGAAGCCTCTTTCTGCAATTTGAAGTGGATGTTCCCATAAAAATAAATTCTTTACTTCTAAAGAAGTCCTTGACTACCTGTCAAATTTAAAGCAAAGGATGAAAATAAGGTCTTCTTTTCACTGCATCTCATCTTATGACTGAGCATGACTTTAGTTCTTTTGCTTGATAATTGTCTACACCATGATTAATATGAGTAGTTCTATTAATGATCATGTTCAGTTAATCAAGATTCAGATACATTTCCCATATTGGAGGCTAATTGTTAATAAAGATTTTCCAAGGCTCTAATCTTTTTTAGGCAGTGTCTGACTGCTCTAAGAGGAGACACAAAGCAGTAGGAAAAGGGCACCTGTGTGTCATGTGCTAAATATTTATAAAGCCACGTGAAGAGCTGAAAGCAAGTTCCAATTGCACCATTTTCCCATGACTTCCATTATTTGTGCTTTTCCATCCAGTCAGTAACTATTCAGGGCCTGCTCTTATTAAAGCTCATAATTCAATATCTAAAATGCTTTCAGACTAAGACACCAGGTTCGGTACTTTCCGTTCTTGTGTCTGGCATTATTTTGTTCGTTAGCAATTTGAATAAAATGTAAATTCCTAAGGTTAATTACATCCTTTGTATCACAGCTACCTTCCCACGTACAAGCTCTTGGTGAGGGACCAAACTTTGGAACTTGTGGAGCACTAATCACAGAGGGGTTCTAGACAACAGAACTAGCCCTGATGTTCACTTGTATTCCATAATAGCTAGGGCTTTCATCTGGGCAGATCAAAAAATACATGATAAAATGTCTTTGGAGCTGTTCCTTTTGAGCCCTAATCAAAGATGCATTCTTTCTCAGCATCAAATATTTGTGTAATAAAGCCTTTTGTGGCAATACAGATCTCCACAGCGCTGCCCTTCAGTAATCTAAAATACTCTGTTTATAGGGTTTTTTTTGAAGCAGAGATGAAAACCTCAGGACTGAGCTCAGTTCAAAATGCTCTACTGGCAATAGACTGCCTGAAGGAAGTAATCTAAAGTCCTTCTCACCTGAAATTGCCAGGAATGGCATATGAAAAAGGAGAATCTTTTGATGCTGGCAGCCGTGTGCCAGGCAGCCAGCAATGCCTGCAGAGCTCACCTGAGCAGGTTTTGGAGCAGTGCCTGCCCACCAGGTGAAGCCCCTTTGTCAGAGCCACTCTTTTCACAAAGTATTTTACTTTTGTTAAATAAGAAAATTAAAATACACCCAACAATATTCAGGGGAAAAAAACTGCTGGAATAATTTTGCTCGTGGATGGATCTTTACAGTACGTGTGGTTTTCTTTATTGCAGAAAGAAGTGCAGATATCCAGGAAATGGAGAATGAAACCTGTCTGTGGATACAGCAGTGATTTATGCCACAATTAGGTGCAATTGGAACTAAACATACTTTAGTTTTATAGGTAAAAGAGATACCAGAATGCAGGTGTGGCATCTTAGATTGAACAACTGTGACTTAACAGTTCTAAGCCTTGAGCTGAAGGCGTGTGACAGACAAATTCTGAGCAGGCAGTGTCTCTCACCCTTCTTAATTGCTAAGATCAAGTCCAATGGCTGCTGACTGGAGGAGAAGAAAAAGGATTGGAAGTTCTGTGAGGAAAGGTATTGAAGGGAGGGGAAATGAAAGAGGAGTTAATAACAAAATATATGTTCTATAAAAATAAACTATTCCTTTAGGTGTACTGAAGCTATAGGAGTTGCTAATTATGGAGGTGGTTATGAAGGTAAAATACAGAAAGGAGTATAAATGGAGGTCCAATTAATATTGTCAAAAATGGTAATTGTGTCCATTAACTAGATTAAGTGATCTACATGTGAATCACCCTGGTGACACATGATGAGAGACTTTAAACAATTGAAATTTCAGTCTCGCTCAGCTGGCTTGTTTTACACAAACTAGTTTACAAAACATGCTTGCAAACCATGTGCAATGGCCTTTCCAATCTGATTTCTGTAAACAGGAGTGATAGGTCTGGATTTGCTTTTTCCTTAAGCTTGCCTATTAAATTAAGCTAAAATAGCCCGTTTTCTTTGGGCCATGGTTTTTTGGCAAATCATGTAGGTAAGCAGAGCAACGTGACAACATCCCTGGTTATAAAAGCTCTAGGAAAGACCAAATGTCCAAATGTCCAAAGACATTTTATCATGTATTTTTTGATGCAGAGAAACTGGTGATATAAACTATTTATCATCTAGGGAAACACTCATTCCTCCATATTTACCAAGTATAACTGGAAAGAAAATGGAATGACATCTCATCCTCAAATTCTCAGCACTCTTGTGTGTTGCAAATCCTGCAGCCACTGGCCTTTTCAGCTGGGTGGGCAGAACCTCAGGAAAACACAGGAGTTTCACGGATGTCTCTTTCCCCCTGCCCACCTGGCTGCAGTGTTTGTTATCCTGTGGCTGTGCAGCTGCTGTGAGGATGCTGTGGCTGTGTCTCCTGCCCCTCCCAGTCAGTGGAAGAGCTCCAAGGTGTGCAGGCTGTGACAGACTTTGCTGCTGGGCAGGAGCTCGTTCCTGCTCCCTGCTGCTCTCCTGGTGCCCAGGCTTCTCGTCCTTTCTTGCTGGCTCCCTTCAGTTCGCTCCTCTCCTTTTAGTCTGGGCTCAGCTCACTTCTCTTCTGACACAGTTTTGTTCTCCACGCTCTTGTCCATCCCCTCCTCACCCAGGAAAAGCTTTCATTCCCCAGCAGAACAGAAAGCAGCAAGGCCCATGCTCATTTCTGGCTCATAAATCCCTCTAAGCCAGAATGCCATTTGCTTTTCCAGCTGTACACCTGGCAGGTAGGGAGCAGGAGATGCTGTTATTAGAAATCCACAGCCTGAAACCAGGGACTCTGACAAAATTAATCCAAAATACCCAGGTGTTAGGTTACTCTATTTCACACTGGAATCACCTGCTGAAGAGCCTTAGCCAGCTCTGCCAGGGCTAAGAATGAGCAATTTACAGCAGGGTGATTTCAAACCTGTCTTTAGCTGCAGGAGCTGAGGGAAGGCATTTCTGATCAGCTCATTCCTGCGGGTGGGCACAGCTGTGTGGAACATTCTGGGTGCTACAGGACACCTGAGGCTGTCTGTGCTCCATCTGCCTTTGAAGGATGGCCAAATTTGAGGGCCTGACTCTATTTCCTGGCCAGGGTAATACTTCTTTGAAATGAAGGATGCAAAGTAGGGGACACAGGAAGCATGCAGGAACAGAAATATAGGAAAATATGACAACCTGGCTTTGAACTTTTAACCTGTTGGTGATTCAGGATTCCCATCATTGGTCACTCCAAAAAGGAAACTGGGAACGGAATCATGGACAAACCCTTCAGTAAGAAAGTGAAGAGCAAAGAAAGGGAAACAGAAATGCCAGATATCTGCAGTTAAAAGCAAATCATTTTCTTCTGTGATTGTGGTAGGAAGAACAAGCACCGATGTTTTCAGAAGGTGATCCATGTCTCTCTTAATTTCCAAAGTTACTTTTCATCTGTTCTTAAGATATGTCTGTCAAGGGGAGATTCAGTGGAAGGCAGAAAATAACCATATAAGGCTACACTGATAATTAAATGCATAAACTAATAGCCTGATTACATGTAAAAAACTACACTGGAAGAGATTAAAACAAGGGGATTACATTAAATTGAAACAAGGATTAAATATTTTTCCTAGAGGCTTTAACACATTCTCCAAAGACCTGCTCATGAGCACAATTTGACTGATGAAAATAATTTCTTGTGGAGATAATAGACTAAATAATCACATAATTAAGCCTTGTGAAGTGCAGTGCTAGTAAGCTGATGATAGTATGTTTCAGACATGTAAGAGCTCTTTCCATGAGTCACAGACACTTTTTGTTGGGTTTTTTGTTGTTTTGATTCTTCTTCCCCAGTAAACTCTATAAAATCCCGAGTGGCTGAGCAGGATGGTGTTCTGAGGCCACTCTGCAGTGGCTCCACTGAGCTGCTAAATGGAAAGGGCTGTTTGTAACCATTCAGAAAAGGGGAGAGCCCACACTCCAGCACAGGAGACAGGCATTGTTCAATGCTTTCACTGAACAGCAGCTCAATATTTTCATTCCAATATTTCATTTTCAATCTTTTTCATTTCCAGTATTTCTTTTTCAGTATATTTCATTTTCAGAATTTCATTTTCAATACATTTCATTTTTTTGGAGCAGATCAGGCCTCCTTCTGCCAGGTGGTCACACAGTAAATACCTGCATCAAATCTTACTCTGTGAGGGAAATAAGACACCACTCCCCTCTCAAGGTATTCTGCAATAGCAACTGTGCCTTCCCACCCCAAAGCTCCACAGCAATGCCACCCCAGAATGTCACCTGGGGAGATGTGCTCCTTTCCTGTGTGAGAACTGCTCACCTCCAAGTAGAGGGGGAAAATTCCAAAGGAAACATGTTAAAAGGAAAAAAAAATTAAGGTGGGGGAGAGGGGACAAAGGAGTTGAGTAAGACCAGCACCAAACTTATCACTCCTTCCTTCCTTCCTTCCTTCCTTCCTTCCTTCCTTCCTTCCTTCCCTTCCCTTCCCTTCCCTTCCCTTCCCTTCCCTTCCCTTCCCTTCCCTTCCCTTCCCTTCCCTTCCCTTCCCTTCCCTTCCCTTCCCTTCCCTTCCTTCCCTTCCTTCCCTTCCTTCCCTTCCTTCCCTCCCTTCCCTTCCTTCCCTTCCCTTTCCCTCTCTCTTTCCCTCTTTCTCTCTCACCAAGTAGGATTCTGAACCCATGGAGTCCCAGCAATTTGAACAAAGCTGTTGATGAAATTCAGAGCAGGTGCTGATGAGCAGGGGGAAGAGCAGGAGGGAGGAAAAAAGTTCTTGGCATTTTTTTGGAAACTGTTTTTTCATGGAACGTCAATGACTTTCTGGAGCATTTTCGAAACTGAGGTAAAGGCATTGTAATAAAACTTCCCAAATAAAGTTTGAAGTGTAAACAAGCTGAAATGTAGAGTGTGAAGCCTGCAGAAGCTGTATTTTGGGAGTACACTGTACTGCCCCAGCAGAGTGAGTGCTGTTAAGGAATCTGTGTCATTCAATGAGTGACAATCCACCCTGATGGGAGGTTCTGCTCTGATGCATTTACACAAGCCATGCAGTAAATTATGTGAGCAGTGTTTCTCCAAATACTATTTGACAATTCTGCTCAAAGATAGTTGGCTAATTTGCTTACAGAGCCAAGACTTGCTTTGAGTTTATTAATTTTTCCCTTTCTGTTAAGCTTCCAAGTTCATTTAGCAATGAGAGTTTGCAGAAAAGGAGTGACATCCATGTAAGCTCCCTGCACTTTGCCAGGCTCATTTCTCCAAATTCTGTGTGCCAGCTCAGGAGCAATAATATCAAGTGACTTCAAAGGACAACTGCTCCCAACAATCCACAAAGGCTTGTATTTCAACTCCTTAACCAGCACAGCTCACCAGACCTGTTATTTCAAGGCCTCTGCTGCTCTTTTCATGTATTGAGCTACATTCCCAGCTCAGAGCACATGAAAAGGGGAAAAAAATCCCAAAGTGGTGTAGAACCTGGGAGGGAGGGCGATTTCTGCACATATCTCTCCAGACACAGGAACACAGATTATTTTTAAAGTGAACCTGGAACATATGTTTCATGCAAGGAGTCAACAAGAAAGCTCAGTGATGTGTTTTCCTTTTCTCACACCCACCTACCTGCTTCCCTCCTTTGGCTGTATCTTGTCTGAAATCCTCACTGTAGGTTCTTTGGAAAAGGATCCATCACCATGAAGCAGCCAGACTGATTTTGTGTCTACATGCTGGTTTGGAGGCTATGGCAATAATTAATAGGTCATTCATTTGAATGTGGTGTTCATTACAGTAAATGTATTTTCCTCCCCTCTTGAAGGCATCAAACGATATCCCCACAAAGTGCTTATTCAAACTGGCAGATCTCTTACACAGGCTAAGAACCAGAAATATATCAAATTCAACACAGAGCTTTCATTCTGGTAATATTGCTTGATTTGGGGTTTTTGAAACAAGGTCAAGGCTAAGAGCTGCACTGTTTGGCTTATTTTGGGTTTAATATAGGTGAGTGGAATTGATGTCAAAGAAGTTTCAGCTCCAGCCTCAGTTTTCCACTCTCCAAACCTTCACTTAGGCTGTGAGTGGAGGATATTTACAGCCTGAAGGAAGTTTTTGCCAGCATGCAAGTCAGCATAAAACAGTGCCCATTGCTGAAAGGATCAGTTCCATTTTCCAAGGGCCTTCAATTCCTCATTTTTACCACCCTACCTTGTCGTTGCCAAAAACATTTTGCACCGAGCCCCATCAGGACCTCACCTAAATTAAAGTTCATCTCTTTTTTCACTGCCTGGTCCCAGGAACTCCTGCAGAGGCACAACAGAAAGCGCTGTGTAGGGTCAGAAAAAGCTTGGCCAAGGGCAGCAGAAACACAGGACCTGCGTGCTTTGCAGTGCTTGTTTAAAGGGTACCTCAAACTAAGGCCTGCTGCTACTCTGATTTATATCTCCTGGACAAAACTTTTGATTTCTGCAGCTATGGACTGGGAAAAGCCTGGTGGCCTCAGCCCACGAGGATTCCTTAGAGCAGCAGGCTGTTGAATAAATAGGGCAAGCTGATATTATACACGATTCACAGAAATTGCAGTGCTTTTAGGTTTTTATTTAACTCATGGCCTGTATCTGTCTTAGAAAGAAAGAAAGATTAGGTTGGAATTGACTCTGAAAGATAGAAAAGTATTGAAACATCCCCAAAGCCTGGGTTTGTTGGGTCCTTCACCTCTCTCTCCGTGGCTCTGGAAGGTGGATTTCCACCACGGTGTTGGTCAGGGGTTTTTCTGCTGCTGTCTCCCTCTCCCATTCTGTCTGAACTGCAAAGGAGATAAAAATCCTGCCCTTCTACCTGTGACTCTGAGTCAGCTCACCTAACCCTTGGCTACATGCCCAGCAAAACCCCAGAGCCAAATTCCCTGACAAGCATCCTGTGGCTTCCCTCTGAGTGAGGATGTGCAAGCCCAGAAGGGAAGGGAGAAGCGCCTGGTCCAACGCAAACAGTGGTTTCCTCTTCTCTACTGATGTTTTAATAATGCTTTGAGAGCAACAGGGATTTGTGAGGATGCTGGAGTTCAGTCTGTGAGCCTCTTGCACTTGTAGCTGTTTAAACAGCCAATAAATTTACCCAATTTCACCTGCACAGTGTAAGAACTCCAATAGGTGCTCCTAAGAATTCACTCTAGCCATGGGGGAGCCAAGAGCAAGCATCACATGGTGCCACAAGCATGGCCCTGAGCAGCCTAAGGCAAGAGCGGGTTTGTCCTGGTTTTATGGATTTTCCTAGCTGAGGATGAGTAGGCAGAGTCTGCTTTACAACTTGGAACTGCCTGCCTTGCCTCAGCTCTGGCTCCACAGACTGCCTGATGCCTCTGTCAGCAGCACGGGGATGTGCAGCCTTTATCTGCTCTTTGCCTGCTCGGTGTGGCAATGGGAGAGCTGAGGCAAAGGCAGCTCGGGTTTATTGCCCACACCGGTCCCCGGGGAAGCTGCAGGCAGGTCCTTGCACCACCCACCCATCCCATCCACGCTGCAGAGGCAGGGCAGCAGCGGGTCCCCCCTGCCCCCCAGCTCTGCTCCCAGGAAAATCCAAATTCCTCACTCTGGACGTGTGCTGATGCCTCCAAATCCACTGCTGCTGCTGGCACCTGAGGGTCCCTGTGCCAGCAGAAAGAGAAGGGACGAGGGACATCCCTTGGTGAATCTTTCTACTTGCTTTGCACACAAAGTGACACCACAGAATCCCAGTCCTGGCCCGATTTTTAAATCACACTCAATTGGGAACACTTGTTCAGCTTTATTAAGAGTTTTATTAGCTCTAAAAATAGGTTCTTAAATATTTTCCAAGGTTGACTAAAATATGAAAAAACAATTATATAATCAGCATTTAAAATAAACCGCAGTTTGTTACAACTGAGACCCATTCAGTGGAGTAACATTTATCAAGAGTCATAGCATACAGAAAATTGTACAGCCTCTGCAAATCCACAGACAGCATTTGTCTGCTTGCTTTCAAACTGAGCAGCTCCTGAACCTAATTTTCTGATGTCCATCAGAATTCTCACCAACAGGAACACTGCAAGAGTGGAACACGGTCTTTGGGTGAGAAGGCTGCGAGGTTTTTCATGAAAATAAAGAACTGGTCTATCAGTGAAACCCTTTTTTTTAATATATATATATAATTTCTTACTGTTAAATGAAAACTTTTATAAATAATCTTACATAAATAATAATCTCAGAAGTTTTAAAAAGTTCACACCATCAGTCGGACCTGACTCAACATTCTCTGGTCTCTCACCGCTTAAACTATTCCTGCAATTACTCTGGAATACAAAAATCCTTAATGTCTCTTACTGCAAGAGCAGATCATATATTTTGGGCAAGAGTTAAGCTGCAGAGGAAGATTTGGCAGTTAAGTGAAATGCATGTTACAGCTGATGGCTGCTTTTTTGTTTTATTGGAATAACTGAAAAGAATTAAGCTGTAGTGCAGGTAGGGCTTGAGTCATGCTTTTATCGTTGCATCTCTTGGCCTGGTATGAACTATGTTATTAAAAACGGTAGCTCAAGCTGATTCTGTACCTTGTTTATCTACAACCAAGCTCAGCCAAAGATCAGCCAGCCTAGTGAAAAAAGTGTAGTTGAAGGCTGTGTACAAACAGGCACCGCTAATTGCCCTCCACGACCGTCAATCGACTACAGACACCGATTTCTCAGCTCGCCTTTAAACAAAGCACTCTTATCTATGCATAAGGAAAAGCACTACGCCGAGCAGAGTTAATACGTGTTAACCTATATCTTGATTTAGTTTGTTCTTTAGAAAAAGAGAGAAAAGGAAGTGATTTATCACCCCTTTTCGTTGCCAAAAGGAACTGCAGTGTAGGGTCCAAAAGCTGGAGATGCCGCTGTCAGTAGGACTGACGCCTCTTTTCCCCCGGAGTGTTTAAGTGGTCAGCGGCTTTGGTGTCGCGACTTTTTGCCTGTAAAGGAGCCGGGTGTGTTTGTGACGGCCACTAGAGCCCGGTGGTGCCCACCAGAAGCCACCATCCGACCCTGCCATGGCGAGAACCCCTTCGGGAGATGCTGATCCCCGCTCGGGAGCGCGTCCCGGCCCTTCGCTCCTGAAGAGCTTCCCCGGAGCAGCCTCGGACTACAGCGGGGAGATCGCGGGCAGCCGGGGGATTAAAAGGCCCGGCAAGAAAAGCTTCGGACGAGGCAGGATTTAAGGAGCGAGCAACCCCAGACGTGAACGAAACACAAACACGCTGCGGGTTTTCTCTTCCTTAGATAAAAGCACCGGCGAGCCAGCCTAAACGCTGCCCGCGGACGACTAGTCGGAACAAGTTCAAACTCCAGAGCTCGAATTAAAATGTTTCCTCTGTGCGAGCGCCTGCCTCCCGCTCCGGGAGCTCCCCCCCTGCCCCGGCGGCCCCGCTCCCCCCGGGCTGGCCGCGGAGCCCGGCGGCTACACCAGCGACTCGCACACGGGCAGCGAGTCCGAGTCCTGGCTGTGCATGGAGCTCAGCCCCGTGTCCGAGTCCTCGTCGTTGTCGGCTCGGTCCTTGCGCAGCGCCCGTGCCTGCTCCATCCATCCTGCCCCCGGCGGCCGCCCCCCGCCCGCCGCCCCGCGGGGCTCCGCCGGAGCCTCCGCCACGTCCAGGGTGCCCAGCGTCTCCAGCAGGCGCTGCAGCTCCCGCTCCTTGTCCTCCCACGCCCGCTGCGTGCAGTCCAGGTCGCTCTTGACGGCCTCCAGGTCGGTGCTCAGCTTGAGGCCGATGTAGAGGCTGGTGCTCAGCTGGGTCTTGACCCGCTCGTGTTCCAGCTGCAGCTCGCCCTCGCCGCCGCCGCCGCTCAGCTCCGTGGTGTCGCAGTCCGTGTCGGCCAGCCCGGGCCCCGCCGCCAGCTCCAGCTCCTCCCGCCGCCGCTTCATCCAGCGCTCGTTGAGCTCCTCCTGGATCTCGGCGGCCAGGTGCTCCAGCAGCTCCTCCTGCTGCGCCCGCTGCTCCTGCAGCTGCAGCACCTCCTCGCACTTCCTGGCGTAGTTCTCCTCCTCCTCCTCCTCCTGCTGCTGCTGCTGCTGCTCCTCGGGCTGCCCGGGCTCCCGGCCCGGCTCGGGCTCGCCGCCCGTGCCCACCAGGTAGGTGTCCTGCACGTAGTTGACGCCGTGCCGCTTCATGCGGTCCAGGTGGATCTTAGCCTCGTACCTGTCGATCTCTCGGTCCAGCTCGCGGAGCCGCTGGATCTGCTGTCGGATGGTGTGGTCCTGCGAGAGCACCAGGTGCACCAGCGTCTCCATCCTCTCCGCCGACGAGGCCTCCCGGGCCAGCGGCTGCTGCCGCTTCTTGTTGATCTTGGCCAGTTTGCGGAAGGCTTTCCGCACCACCCGCCGCTGCCGCTCCTGCGTGAGCGCCAGGCTGGCCCGGGCCGCCCCCAGCCCGCGACCGGGGCGCTCCCGGCTCAGCACCACCCGCGCCTCGGCGCTGCGCGGCCCCGCGTTGGGCAGCGAAGCCTCGCTGCGCACCAGCACGAAGCGCACGTTCTCCTGCTCGTCCCCCCACGCCACCCAGAGCCGCAGGATCTTCGTCTTGTTGGGCAGGATCCTCTCGAAGCCGCGCCACTTCTCCACGATGCAGTAGGAGTGCGGCGGCCCCGACAGCATCCCGCCGGCCGGCTCGGGCGGCGCCGGGCGCTGCCGCCGGTGGTGGCTGTCCTCCAGCAGCACCCGCACCACGTCCGAGCAGGTGGTCCGCCGGGAGAGCCCGGAGATCAGCTTCTCCTCCTGGCAGATCCACACCGAGATCTTCCGCTCCTCGGGCTCCATCGGGGGCGGCTGCGGGCTCGGGGCCGCGGGCTCAGGGCCGGCCGGGCAGCCGCTCCATGGGGAGCGCTCTCTCGGAGGCGCTGCCCGCCCGGCTTCAGCGCGGCCGGGATGCCTTGGCGTCCCCTCCCAGCCCTCGGCACCCCGCCCGTGCGCTCCGCCGGCCGCTCCACCCCTTCCTGCCCGGTGCGCCGGGAGCCGCCGGGGCGGCGGGGCCCGCCCGGGGCGCCGGGAGCCGCAGCTGTCCCCCCGGGGTCCTCTGCAGTCCCGCCGGGGTGCTCTGTCCCACCCGGGTTCTCTGTCCCACTGGGGTGCTCTGTCCCACCCGGGTTCTCTGTCCCACCGGGGTGCTCTGTCCCACCGGGGTGCTCTGTCCCACTGGGGTTCGCTGTCCCCGCCGCTCTCGCCCCGCAGCCCCCGCACAGACACTTCGGGACAAGTCGCCGTCTCCTCCCTTCTCCGTGTGGTCCCTTCTCCGTGTGGTCCCTTCTCCGTGTCCTCCCTTCTCCGTGTGGTCCCTTCTCCGTGTCCTCCCTTCTCCGTGTCCTCCCTTCTCCGAGCCCTCCGAGCGAGCGGCGTCGGGGATCTTCCAAAGTGCCGAGGGACAGGAGCGAATCCCGGAGCTTCAAAGGGAAAGCCAGAACTAGTGAGGAATTTCCAGTTTTAGTAAATCATCCGCCTGTAATTAGGAAATTCATGTTTGTGGAGCGCTTCGCAGATGAAATATGCAAAGGACGGGAATGGCTAAGTGTTATTAAAATACTAGCTGAGCCAGATTTTAATGGGAGCTTGCTGTGTACTTTGATGGGAACGGGATCGGTCTCGGAGTGCGGATTAAAATGAGAAGATGTGAAAAACGGTAATAAAACGCAGGGTTGTGGCGCTGATCTTCACTGGTTGCGTCACGGGGCTCACGGACCTGGGCTTTTCCAAGTGAATAAAGAAGTACTACAATGGGCGAAGAAAGAAAACTCTCTCAAACCTGCAGGCTGAGCTGTACCTTCCGAGGGAGCTTTAGCTCCGATAAAATCGGTGTGCCCTGTGGAGAGGGCTTTTGCCGGGATGAGGTTTGTGTTCCGGGACAGAGCCGAGCATTGCAGCCTGCCTCCTGTCACCGCTGTTGGAACAGGGAGGGAGCGATTCCTTAGCCCAGCGCTTTTCCCCTAAAGTACCAGGCTCGGTGTGTGCCCGTGCCAGCTTCTCCCCTGTTTCCACGGAAGGGCCGGTCCTGGGGAAGAAGAAAGCCTGTCCGGCTCTGGAATTAGGCTAATTAGGGCTGTGGTTTGTGATGTGCAGCCTCCTGGGGAAGTGGTCTGAGGGACCACCGGCTGGCAGCATTCCTGCGGCTGGAGATCACCGGGATGGAGCTCCTGCTGCCAGCGTGCTGTCCTGTATCCCTCAGGTTAAAGGATTGCAGAGGCAGCTGGCCACCGCGTGTTGCAATAAGGGCACGCAAGATCGGGGTGAAGGTAACAAATCAGGATTTGCTTCCTGACCACAGCCGCCTCACGTCAAAGCTGCAAATTCCTGTCCAAGGGCAAAGCCAGGCACTGTCTGTTCCAAGGGCCAGGATGGCTGTGCTTGGTGCAGAGGAAGGTGTTTGCTGATGGCAGGTTATCCCCAAGCTGTGGGCACGGGGTTGGTCGTGTCTGGAAGCATCATCCACCCCGGCTCACAGGGAGGGGGCTCCAGCAGTGGAAAAGTCCTGGAAGGGAGCAAAACGAGCTTACCGAAGGGGGTGGTCAGGACTCTGGGCCACCCCTGACAGCTCACACTGCCCCAGAATAATAGGGTGTTGAACAGGAAGGGGATGTGAAACACGACACCGTGATTCAGCTTTGACTCTGGCAGGTTTCAGGATTTTTTTTAAAAAACCTTCAGGAGAGGAGAAGATGCCTTGTTGCTTTCATCAGGCTGGTAGAAAAGTTGGAAAAACAGACCATTCCTTGCTGTCTTCTGAAGAATCAGGTGCCACAAAGGCATTAATGAGGCAGTGAGAAACTGTCCAGCTCCTTCACTGGTGGTTCCTTGCCTTTGCTATTTAGTTTTGATCTTGTTTTCCATGTGTTTCCTATGAGAATGTCTGTGCCTATTTTCTTTTGGCAAAGAACAGTACAGGAAGAGCAGGTTGTGATGTGAAGAGGCATCTCATGCTCCCCACAGGTCAAGCTGCTCCAACTCGTCTGACTGCCTGTATCTCTCCGGTATCCAAGCCTGGCTTTGTGCAATGGAATTGGAAGATGATCATTCCATCTTTCCTCGACCACATCTCTGCCTATGGAAACTGGCTCTGCCTCCCCAGTGATGCTCCCAAGGCAGCATTGCCCCAGAGAGGATGAAGATGCTGGCAGTTTGGTTGGAAGCAGTAAGAGTACCAATTAAGATTAAGAAGGCAAACACTTGATTTTGGCAGGATATACCTATTAGATGTGTGTGTGTATGATCCGTGGTTAAAAACATGTCATTCAAAATTCACGTTGCTGCATCTCAGGTTTAACCCCCAGGAATTTGGGTTTAGTCTGTCTGCAAACTCAGGAAACTGCTGGCAAAGCTTCAAAAGTTTGAAGTGCTGTATCTGAAGCAAAGTTTGGGCCCTGCTGTGTTGAATCCCAAAAGGCAACCTAATACAGGCCACCTTTTACCTTTGCTCCCAGGACCTTAAAGCATCCTGCAGAGGAAGGAGGTGCTCTTATCTAGTTTTAAAGATAAGAATGCTCTGGCATCAAGGAATCGAGTGCCTTGCCCAGGGTTGTACAGCAAGGCAGTGGCAGTGTCAGGAAGCAAATCAGGTTCCTTCACCCTGGCACCATGAGTCACTGAACTCCATCCTCTCCTCCTCTCCTTCTTTTAAGTATTCCATGAGAAAGGGAGATGAGGAGGAATGAAAATGAAAAGTTCAAGTCCAGGTATAAACTGGTTTATTTTTATGAACTACAGGAGAATTACAAGGCCAAGTGATGAGAAATCAGATATATTTTGGCATTTCACATGAAGTTCTTTCTATTCTTTCCTTTCATTGAAGTGTGCAAATAAACTACCAAGTCTTTTGTAATAGGAACAGCATTCCTATTAGGGGGTTGGATAGCAAGGTGTCTCTTTTGTTTTTAGGTTTCTTTTCATTTGAGCTGAACTATCAGAATGAAATTGCAACCCTGATATTTTTAAAAAATAAAATGATGCAAGACCTTATCTTGAATTCTTTGAAACTAAACCAAATAAATACAAATATATTTTCTGCTTCCATTATCCATATATCAGGAACGAAGAGGAAATCTTAGAACACTCGGTTTGAGACACAGAATTAATTTCTTTCAAATGCATTTAAATGGAGAAAGTGTACAGATTCACATTCAGGGTACTTCTCTTTTTTCCACAGTGAAGTTGCTTTTACTTTTTAGATCAGTCTCAGGACAATTTACTTATTTTTCCTGGGGATACAGTTCAAAAGAATACAGCCTAGGTGGATGAGCGAAGGCAGGCTGGAACTGGTAATCTTTTGAGCCATCACTGTCTGGAGAAGCTGCTCTTTGTTGTGATGCTGAGCTTTCCCAGCTCCCCTTCCTGTGCTCCTGTAAACCTCATTTTGTGAGGTTTAGCTCTTTTATTTGTTGATTTCTAACATTTTGCCCCAGCAAAGATGGATGAAGTCCCGGGACAGGATCTGACTGGGAGTGTTACAAACTTCTGCAGTGGTTGCTGACCTTTACAGATGGATCAGCAGGGAGGAGGCCACTTGAACTTCCAGGTCACTCTCTCACGGGTGCTCTTCTCTTTTGCACCCAGTTTTTCCTGATGTATAAAGCTGAATAACCAAATCATGCTGTGAATAACCAAATCATCCCTAGTTAGCATGCACGGAATGAAACACTTGAAAAACTACCCCTGTGTTAGCAGCAGCATGCAGACTCCAGTCAAAACAGTTTGTAGTCTTGTTCAGTTTGTATCTGAGCAGCTTTGGACAGGAGAGGGCTTTTTACTTTCAGCTGTTGTGTTGAAGACAAGGAAGGAGCTGGCACTTTTTGTTGCAGATGAGTTGTAAGAGGTGTAATGGACTGCTGAAGAGCTGTAAGCAATAATCTCTGTGACCTCTTGGCCTGTTTCCTTCAGCTCCTGGTGCTGTCCTGCTTCTGATCGCCACCTGAGCAACCAGTACAGGTGACACACCTGGAAATCTGGAGCCATGCCTGGTGATGCCTCCATCCTCAGCAGATCCATTTGGGAAGACTGCAGTGTGGCCTGTTTGTGTGATGGCAGCCAACACTGGGTTATCTTGCTTTGGCTGCTCCATCCAACTTCTTCTTCTTTCATGTGCACACACCCCGAGTACAAACAGGTATGGCAGAAGGAAACTCTCTCCAGTGAAATCAGTGGGGGCTGCGTGGGTAAATCCCTCTGCAGTGCTTCCAAAGGGCAGGCACATCTATAGACTGCCATTAAAGAAAATTGCCAAGACATATATTTATCTTAAAGGGCAGCCTGGCAGTCTTGATGTGCTAGCTGTGATGTAAATGCATGGGAGGAGACCATCCCTGCCTTGAGGGCTCAGCCAATGTCACGAAGCAGCGTGGGGGCACGGCAGAGTCAGTGCTAAAATCACAGATTTCCAGCTTCTCATCTCTGAACAGAATCTTTAGCAGTTTGGGTTTGTTTCTTTGTTGTATATGATCTTAGGACAGAGAAGAATCCTTCTTCCTTCACACCTTTTTTTTTTTTATAAAAATGAAGAGGACAGAAATGGTTGAATGGAGCAGAAAACATTTTTCCTTCTCATGTGCATAATAGAAACACAAAGCTTTGATCCTAAGTAAGTCAGCAGAGCTGCACAAGTAAGCTTTGGGGGGAAATACAAGAAAGATCAGACTCAAATGATGGCTACAACCTTCCTTTTAATTTCTTTGAAACAAAAAAGCCCCAAAGAGCTGGTTAATATTTAAGGACTGCCTCCCCAAAGCTCAGGCATGATGCATCCCAACAAATCAAAAGTCAGGCAGAAATACCAGGACACCTGCTTGGATGGACAAGGAGCTCCTGGACAAACTCAAACGCCAAAAGGAAGCCTACAGAGGGCAGAAACAAGGACAAGGACAGGTTGTCCAAACATGCAGGGACCAGGTTAGGAAAGCCAAAGCCCTGACAGAATGAAAGATGACTGGGGACATCAAGGACAACAAGAGAGCTTCTATGGGTGTGATGGTGATAAAAGGAAGATGGGGAAATGTGGATCCTCTCCACAAGGAAAAGGACACCTGGTTACCTGGGACATGGAGGAGGCTGAGGTATCCATCACACTTTGCCTTGATTTTCACCAGCAAGGGCTCCAGCCATACCCTGGGCTGCAGGAGGCAAAGGGATCGTGTAGAACCTCCCACTGCAGGAGACTGGGTTCGATACCCTCTGAGGAACTTGGAGGTGGACAAGTCCACAGGACCTGATGAGATGCAGGCCCAGGTCCCAAGGGAGCTGGCAGATGAAGTTGTTAATCCAGTGTCCATCAGATTTGAGGAGTCATGGCTAGTCCAGTGATGCTGCCACTGAGGGAAAACAGGCCAGGAAGTGTTCCTGGCCAGGTCAGATGAAGTTTTGAGCAACCTGGTCTAGAGGAAGGTGTCCCTACTCAGGGCAGAAGTGTTTGAATTAGATGATCTACAAGGTCCTTTCCAACCCAAAACATTCTACAGTTCTGAAATACTCAGTGCAAATATGGTAATTGTAATAATTTAGCACTTGTGACTTCTTTGCTTTTACATTAAACAATTCTCTAACCCCTTGAGAACGTGTTCAAGTGTCTCACTTCTTGAGGGCTTTGTTCTTTAGTTTTGACCATGAAGGTCAAAGAGATGAGCTAGATCATTCATTACTTCTTGAGATTTATCATGAAGGCTTTTAGCTACTCCAGATACTCTTGTGGATCCTCCCCACACCAGCTTGTGAATATCCTTTGGAATACACCTTGTCTTCTTGAGTAAGGAAACACTGGGTTCTCAGCAGCACAGAGGATACAGAGTTTCCCATCAAAATACTCAGATGAGCTCTTATTCAAGTCACTTTTCCATTCGTGGAAGGGACTGGAGCTCTCTGACCTTAATGGGGGTGATGGTTGGTGAAAAGTTCTCCTGTTGTTTCTTCTGTGGAGGCTGGGTAGAGGAGCTGCTCTCTGCCTGCTGGGATCAATGACAAAGCTCTTCACTTTTGGCTTGGAGCTGGCCCTGGGGTGCTGAGGGTTGGAACCATCTGTCAGGCATGAACAAACATCTGTTTTGGTGCTGGCAGCGTGAGTAATGTGGTTCCTCAACATCCCTGCCACGAAGCAAGAGATCAGCCTTGGCATTGGGCCTTGGCAGACGTGTCCAGCTCGCGTGTGCTCACAGGCAGGCTCTGTGCGCTGCACTCTGTGAGGCAATTCCTGCAGCTACAAAGAGAGGCTTTGGGGTTAATTATATATTATTTGAGCTGGAGAACAGCTGCTGACGTGTGTTCCTGTCTGTGGCTGTGAGGTGCGCACGCTCGGCCGATCACCCCACAAACACCTTGGCCTGGAAATGTGTAAGAACCAAAAGCTTTGTGTGCAAATGGGGCCCTATTTCTATATCATGTGGGGGACCTCTCCTGTGTTCAGATTAGTGGCACCCTTTTCTCCAGAGAAATGTCTCACATGGGTCTTTAAAAGCTTTAAAAGCTCTCTAAAAGCTCAGAAGCCACCTGAAGAGGGTTATGGTAGGAGCAGGATGTGTTATTGCAGTCCGGTGTTCTGGCACATTGGAATGAGGACAAATGAATTCTCAGTGTCTGAATGAACAGAGCTTCCAGTACTGCCACTTTTACCATGGAATTGTTAGAAGTCTGTCCTGGAAATGTACTGAGCAGGCAATCTGGTTTGCCTGTTCTGATTTTATGATCAATAGTTGATTTCAGCTTTTATAGCACAGAGCTGCAGTCAGATAAGGTTTAAACACACAGCTGTGAATCCACAGGTAAAAGGTGTCATTTAATTTCAGTTATAATGAAATCCTTACTGAATCAAGACTGTGTGGTTATTATATTCTCCAGCCTCATTCTCTCCACTTGTGTTCTTCTTACTCTTTGCAGAAAACATTCCCAAAGCCTTTCTTCTGAACTTTTGTATTATTTCTTCAAGACATTTGTATCTTTGACCCATTTCTGAACACTTTTTCTTTTGTATTCTTGGTAGATCATCATGCTGCCCTTGAATCAAACCTTTGTGAGGAGCTCGAATGAGTAAATAGAATTTGTAGGTGAATAAATAAGCATGCTTTAAAAACAATTTCAACAAAACATAATGCAAAAAGATTTAAACAGAGTATGAACTGGATATAGACAGTGTATATTCACCCAATTCTGACAGTGGCAACAGGATTAGGTCCAGAGAAGTCCAGAGAAGTCTCTTTAGAAAGCAACAAGATTTCTATGATGCCTTTCTTTCCCTTCAGCAAAAACATCCTGAATGGCAGAAAATAAAATGAGGGGCAACTCGAGATGAAAAAGATGTGAGTGGTAATATGCAGAGTGAGAAAGGAACCTAAGTGAAATTCATGTGGGAAAAGCCCTGGAGTTGGGTGCATGCAGCAGGGAAAATAAGATGTGTTCTTCTCTGAGGCATGGATCTCCTGAGAGCCCCAAGAGGATGGTGAGATCTCAGGAAATTTCAGTTTCCCTCAGGATGGCCCAGCATGGCTCTGAACCTGAACGTTGTGGGAGACACCTGAATTGTTTAGGACTTGTTGCACTGCTATTTATAATAAAAAATATTTTGCTTTATCCTCTTCCTTCCTCATAATGAAACAGTGTGAACCCTAGCCAAGGCATAAGTATGAAATTGCAATGGAAGTGAGGGAGAAATGACACCAAATGCAGTGCAAGGAAAATAAGGAAGGAGAAATTCAGGGGATGTCAAGAAAATCAGTCTGCTCTGACACCTTCTAGAGCTTTGTTTTAGAGAAAGTGACAGCAGCGTTGATAGGAACAAGAATTGACACAGCACTGTAGAATCCAGTGAATGATCTTGGCAGAAATGGGGAGCAGAGCGAGATCCTGGCTGTCTGCAGTGACAAATCCTCACAAAACCATGCAACAAGTGAAGAGGCTGATTCTCACCGTGCCTGCCTGGGGATTTTTGCACCAGGGCCTTTTCTGGGAGCTGAGGAATTGACAACAGCGTTAAAGGCCAGGCTGTGTCCTCCTTCACCAGCGGCTGAACGATGCCGTGTGTGCACTTCTCCTCAGTGCTCATAAAGTCACTTGGCAAAAGCTGACTCCTCAGTGGGAAAAACAGCACCAGAAGGGCACATTTATGGTGTTTCCTGGCCATTAGTGTCTAAAGAGCAGTAATTTTTTAATGATTTAATAAGTGCCATCTGCAAGGGCTGCTGTTGGAATGGCCCATGTATATTTTGCATCCGGTGGGGATTTGAGACTCATGTGTCACTACTGAGTACATAAAATAATAAATAAAGTTAATTTGGGTGTGTTTTATATGCAGAAAACAAATGAGACTGTTACTTCTGCTAGGAATATTCATTATAAATCAGATTTTTAGTAGCTTAAGGTCAATTAACTTCTTAAAGCTGTGATGTCTTACATCAGCCTAAGCTTTGGTTCAGGAATCTTTTTGAAGCTGTACTGCCTACAGTTTTTTGTTGTAATTCATGGCAACTTTTGAATCCCATGTACTTCGTTTTAGGAAGGAAACTTAATTTCATTTATCATGAGAAAATGCAATTTTCACCCCAAAACTTGGTCAGCTAGTTGTTTTGAAGTAAGAGGCACTGTATAAACTGAGACGAAAAAATTCTTGACCTCAAAACTTAAATCTCTCATTGTTATGACAAGTCCTCTGTACTTTCCAGCCTTTCATTCCTCCGTTTCTGTCCTTGTACCTACATCAGTCACTGGTTTTGGCAGTGTTTCTTTACCTTCCAGCAGGAAAAGTTAAGTGATTTTTCTCCATCCTGGGGTTTCAGCACTCCTGACAGCTGGAGGTTTGTTTTTCCTAAGGAACTTGTTCAATGTTCTGCTCAGAGGCACAGCCTCAGGCCTGACAAGGTGTTTGTGGCTTTGGAGCTTTGTGTGTCCAGTTCAGGCACTGCTGTGCACCAGCCAGCTCCCCTCAACTCCCTCCTGGGGACTGGGGCAGGAGCTGTGCAAAACCAACAAAACAATCAATCAAAAATAAAGAAAAAAATGAAATGAAGTGAAATGAAATGAAATAATCAAATGAAACGAAAGAAAATATAAAATAAAATAAAATATTAAATTAAATTAAATTAGATAATGAAATGAAATGAAATGAAATGAAATGAAATGAAATGAAATAATCAAATGAAACGAAAGAAAATATAAAATAAAATAAAATATTAAATTAAATTAAATTAGATAATGAAATGAAATGAAATAAAATAAAATAAAATAAAATAAAATATTAAATTAAATTAGATAATGAAATAAAATAAAATAAAATAAAATATGAAATATGAAATATGAAATATGAAATATAAAGTAAAATAAAATATAAAATAAGATAAAAGATGAAAGATGAAAGATTAAATATGAAATATGAAATATAAAGTAAAATAAAATAAAATTAAATAAAATATAAAATAAAATAAAATAAAATTAAACTAAACTAAATTAAATTAGATAATGAAATAAAATAAAATAAAATAAAATTAAATAAAATGAAATAAAATAAAATAAAATAAAATTAAATAAAATAAAATAAAATAAAATAAGACAAAATTAAATCAAATAATAAAATAAAATAAATAAAATTAAATTAAACATTAAATTAAATTAGATAATAAAATAAAAGAAAATAAAAGAAAATAAAAGAAAATAAATGGGAAAACTGAACTAAATTTTTCACTGTGGGGTTTGGGTTTTTTGAATAGAAAAGAGGGATAAAAAGAGAGAATCTCCACATATTTGGCAGAAACTCTGGCATTAGTAGCACAGAAGCAGTGAAGAACAGACCTCATTGGAAATCCCAGGAGAATTACACTGTGAATAAGTGAGGACTCGATCCTGGCTTGCTGCCACAGGCTTCAAGGAAAGCTGGAGCTGCTGAGAGCTGTGTGGCACAATCCTGCAGCACTGGCCAGGACAGGCTCCAGTGTCCCCTTCCCTTGCTGGGTACCTGCTCACTCATCCTGCATCCAGAGCCCGTGGATGCAAAGGAAGCTGAAATCCTCCATCTGCAGCTGGGACAGCGAGGCTCCTAGAGCACAGCACACCAAACCCTGGCAACCCTGCTGTGGTACAAATAAATACCTGGATATTCCCACAAAGCCTCCACCATCTTTAATTAGAGTGGATTTGGATGAAAACTTTTAATCCAAGGGTTGAAATGAAACCTGAGCGCAGGATCTGCTCAATTCTTAAGCCTTCTGTTAGATTTAGTTTTCTTTATTAGCTAATAGGGCTAATTATGGTTTCCAAAAGGGGGGCTGGAGGCCTTCAGGTAAGCAGAGCTCTGGGAAGGGCTCTGGGGTCCTGTCAGGCTGTGCAGGCAGAAAATTGACTTGAATTCTCTCTAGCATTATTTGGCTCCCACCTCCCTTCTCCTTTTCAATCAGTACAGTAGAAAGTTTGTTTGAAGGGAGATAATTTTACAAAGTGCTGAGCTCAGTGTTCCAGAGCCTCTGGCATTCAGCAGGAGACTTGCACGCTTTGAATCTATCTCCTGTGTTCCTATATTAAAGGAAATGTTTTCAAAGTGATTTGAGCACGTTACCTGTGTGAAACCTGCTAACAAATAATAGGATGTACGCCTGTAACAGTTACTTCACTTTCAAAGTTTGCCCTTAGGAGAAAAAAGGGTTTCACAGTGCTAGAAATGCTTTTCTTTTTTTTTTTTTTTTAATAAAAAAAGAGAGAAGGAAAGAAAAGCTCAGCTCTTGTATGTGTTTTTTTCATTGCTGTCTCTCCCACCAGGGTCAAGGGGAGTTCTGGCTGATTTACAGGCTACAGGAACTGGGAGGCTGATGCAGATTTAGTGACTCTTTCCACAGGAGCAAAGGAAACAGAGGAGGCACAACGCAAATCTCAAACCCAGGAACCTCCTCTGTTGTTTCCTCTTCACCAGCGTTTCCCTCCTTGAGGCAGAAGATCCCCACTGATCTGCAGGGTGGATTCTTTGAGAGATCCTGCCCATGGCTGCAGCGTTATCCTGCCAAGGAGCAGATCCTGCAGGCGTGTGTTTGGGCTGGCAGATGCTCCCATTTCCCAGCACCTTGGAGAATGCTGAAGAGACTCAGGCACTTGCAGCTCTGAGCTAAGACTTTGCTGATCCTCAGCACTTCAGCAGGATCTCATTTATTCTGGAGGGCTCAAACCTGTGGCCAGCCTTTGAGCACGGAGATCCTGAGTCTCCTGTAATTTCCTTAAGTGGGATCCCCCGTGGGGCAGCAGGGAGCTCAGGGCTGTGCTGTGCAGCTTTGTCCTTCTGCTCCCAGGAACTCTCTCTGCTGCCCAGCCCTGTGCCCCACTCTGGGCTTGGCTGAGCCCAGCTTTGGCTCTGGGAAAAGCAAGGTGGCAGAGCCCAGGAGAGTTTCTGTGTGTGACAGAGAAGGCCAAGCAGGGAATGATGCTGGGCACAGTGTCTCTGAGATTCTGGTGAATCCTAAGAGAAAAGTGAAGGGCCCACAGAGAAAAAGGAAAAATGGGAGAGAAAGGGATGTTGCTGCTTGGGAATTTGGACTGTGGTGTTCTGCTGAGCAGTGTGTATGCACTGTTGTGTAGCTGTTTTTGCATGAGTTACTCGATCTTCCCAGTTTGTTTTGCCCAGGTATATTTGCAGTGACTAAACGTGGCAGTGTAACTCATCAGTCCTTCCTTCCTCCTGAAAAGCTGATTTCCTTATTTCACTTTCCAGCAGCACCTCTGCCATCACCGTTTTGTGTCCAAGTAATTTTTCTGCAAGTCTCTTCTGTCACCAGAGCTCCTTCTAATTTGAACAGCTGCTTGCACTGGTTGGGATAAGACTCAGGCCCACGGTAATAGGATCTCCTCCTTCCTAGCAGGTATTGGGGGAGGATTTTCCCCTGTCTTCCCTTCCACTCTGTTTCACCTGGCACCTTCATCCCACCTTGCTCTGCTCTGTAGTGTTTAGCTCTTTCTTCAACCTACCATTCTCTGCAGATGTTTTTTCACCCTGGCTTGGTGTGAGTTAAAAGGCACGAGCTGTTCCATTTCAGGTGTCAGAACAAGTGGTGAGAGTGGTACCCAGTGCTCCCAGTACTCCCAGAGGGTACTGACCTCTCACCAAGCCTGCCCCAAAGCCTGCTGTGCTCACTGCCAGTCTGGGGCTGCTTGGATCCACAATCCCCCTGCCACTGTGCAGTGCATCAGTCCTGAGGTCTGTGCTTCAGAGGACATGGAATGCTTTTAATTGTGGGTTACAAACTACCCTGGGATGACTCCAGTGTACCTCAGTCCCACTAATTTTCCTGCTGTGCCCCGGCTGGGTGCAGGGTGGGCTCCCAGCACCACACCAGAGGCATGTCTCCCTCCCTTGAGCTTCCTTCCTGCTGTTCTCCAGCCCCTTCTAACACCATCCTCAGCTTCCTCACCTAGCCTCAGCCCACAGCTTCCTCTCACCCTCTGCTCAGAGGGGTTTTTGCCAGTTGGGTGAAACACATTCCTTGGAGATGTGTGTGGGACCTGCCTTCCCAGGAGCAGAGCTGGAACTCGTCATGTCCTCCTGATTCCAGTGATGCTGGGTCACTGCACCCCTGATTCCAGATCCCTGACAGAGTTCCGTGTCTCCTGCCTGCAGCCCCTGTGGAGTCACCAACTCTTTACACATGTAATTCCTCACGGCCACTGCTGTCCTCAGAGGTCTGTAGGGGTGGATTAGATTTTGGGAAGAAATTCTTTGCTGTGTGGGTGGTGAGGCACTGGCACAGGCTGCCCAGAGGAGCTGAGGCTGGAGGAGTCCAAAGGCAGTTTGGACGGGGTTTGGAGCAGCCTGGGGCAGTGGAAGCTGTCGCTGTCCTGGGCAGAGGGACAGGATGAGGATGCTGTGCCTTCCTCCCTCCCTCCCTCCCTCCCTCCCTCCCTCCCTCCCTCCCTCCCTCCCTCCCTCCCTCCCTCCCTCCCTCCCTCCCTCCCTCCCTCCCTCCCTCCCTCCCTCCCTCCCTCCCTCCCTCCCGCTGCCTTCTGCGGCTCGCACTGTTTGATTTTCCTGTTTCCCTGTTCCATCGCACAAAGGCACGATTTTCACAGGGGCACGCAGTGACAGGACAGCCTGTGCTGTGACCTGTGCCGTGTCCCCGGGTGCCAGCCCTGCCGCAGCCTGTCGGTGCCCGCCTGTCGCGACAGGAGCATCGCGACCCGCGGCCAGCGCGGTCTCTGTCGGCCCCTGCCGGGCGCTGCGGGCTCCGCTGGGCTCTGCTTTTACCTCCTCGGCTTCCAGAACCCGGTAAAAGCCGGGCCGAGCCCCCGGAGGATGCGGGGGCAGCTCCCGCATCCCGCGGTGCGCCAGGGGCGCGCTCTGCCCCGCGGCACGCCGAGCTCCCAGCGCCTCCACAAAAACACGGGAAAAGCCTTTTCCTGATGGGACAGGAACAGCTCTGCCCAGCGGAGCCCCCAGACTTCAGAATGCTGGCTCCTCCATTGCTCTTTCAAGGCTGAGAAAGGCAGAGGTGGCTTGACAAGAAGTGAGGAGAAGGGCTCCTGTTTGAGCTGGGAGAGCCCCAAACCCATCCCACAGCCCCAGGAGGTTCCTGCTGGCTCGGGAGGGACCTCACAGCTCTCTGCTGGGGCAGAGGATTCCCCTGTAAGCCAGCCTGGAGACAGCCAAGGAGGCTGACAGCTGTGTTTTGTGTTCAGTGCATCTTCACTTTACTGGAGACAAACCTCGAGCATGAGCCCCATCACCTCCTGGCACCAGGTGAGAGCTGTGAGCCGCCTCAAGGGTTACCTAAAACAGCACATTTTGAACCAAACTCTTACCTCTGCGCAGGAAAAGTTTCTTCTGAGGCCGTGCCAGGACGGGACACTGGCTGCAGGGGACAGGGGAAGGTGAGGCAGTCTCCAGAAGCAGGATTCTCCCACATCAGCAGGCAGCTGCAGGTGCCCTCAGCTCCACCCGCCAGCAGCGACATCTGCATCAATTTACTGGCAATGAAGTGAAACTAAATACAATGGATAAACGGGAGAAGAAATTTAGGGTGGTAAACACGGCTGCAAGAGAGAATTTCTCCGTGACAATAGAGAAGTGAAGCAAATCCATTTCTCATTTAGTTTTCCTTGTGTCTCGCTCTGAGGGTGGTCAGCTCAGTTGCAGACTGCTTTGGCAGCAAGCTGATTCTTACTTTACAACGTGTCACCTGTAAATCAAAGTGAAAATGAAATTTGGGAATTACGTATTTGAAGTTATGGATTTGGTCAAACGCTTTGACAGTTTTTATGGTTTTCTGTTCAGCATCTGTAGGTGTTTGCTGTGTGTTGAAAGGGAACTCTGTGCTTCTTAGAGCTCATGATGGTTAAAGGAGGTGATTTTACTCTCCTAATCACACCTCTTATTCTTCTTAGCCTCTCTGACATCTAGCTTATGGACAATAATTTTTATGCAGCTCCAAGCTTTGTGTCCCTAGGGAGTCCTAGATAATAAGAGTTAAGAGAATTTTTGGGGATTTCTCCTTCATACAGTATCTCTGTGTAAAAGCTGGGTACAGCAAAGTGATGATGGGATGCTTCATGGAACTGTTAAATGAAGAAGCATCAGAAAAATCTTTATTTTGTCACAGAACAGGTGAGGTTTCCTATTATTTCTTACTCCATCTTCAAATCAAACACAGCTTTCTAAGGAACTATGTTTAGGACCTTAACTCAGAAAAGGACACGGATTGATACCTGCAAAGATATCTGCAATTAAAGATTTATACCCTGGTACCTCTCCCAAAAAGTGGAATTTTTCTCTCACAGTCATTATCTATGGTGTAGATAATTTCCTTTGTGCACACAGACTTTCATCTGCTTCCAAATCCATCTTATTCTGCAGCAGTGTGTAACACTTGACAGCGGACTCGCTGTCACAGAATATAAACCTCTCCTGTTCCATATGCTGTCCTGGAGAAACACAGAACTGAGCAAATTTTGTGGTGACCACTTAGATGCAGCACTCCACGTGGCCAGGGAGTGCCCCTTCCCTGCTTTGTACTTATTAATTTTATTTAGATTTTCTGAGACAGGCGCTAGCAGTCCCTGCTGTGCTGCATTAGACCCTCACCTCCTCCAGCACTTCCCTGCTGATCATTATCCTTTGTTTCTAGAGCTCCTGCCAACTTTCCATCCTCTGGCTGCTGTGTCTGAGGCACTTTGGGCTGAGAGCAGCAGGGAAATAAAATAAAACCCCACTCACAGGGCTGCTGGATCCTCACAGCCACTGGTCCTGCAGCCCAGCAGAACTGGAGTTTGTGAGCTGAACTGAACTGAATGTTTGTCCACAAGTGCACATTGCTCAGAGCAGTCCCTGCTGGAGGATTTGTAAATGCTGGCTGTATTTACAAATAGGTAATTACAATTATGATGTTTTACAGGTGTCTGAAGGAGCTCTGGGGACTGCAGGTGTTCCTCTGTGTCCCACAGGGCAGTGCAGGGAATTGCTGAGATTCCAGGGAGAGCCACAGGGATGCAGCTCAAGGCTGATGGGGTTTTTAGGAACTGACACCAGTGTGAGGTCAGGATTTCATCCCCCGGTGCACAAGTGTTTATTTCCTGTGAATTTTACAGTATCTTTGACCCAAAACAGCTTTGGACATGAGGCAGAACTCCCATGCTTGTGCCTACATTCACAGTTCTTATTCTCTGCTTTTCTTGGTTACTCTGTTGGGTGGTTTTTCTTGACTATCTCCCCAGTGATCAGACCCAAGAAAAACAAATTTAATAGTCAGACACACAGACAACAAAAATCCCTGCTGTTATTCAGTGATCTGCCCACTCTGAGAGTTTCAATTATTTAATATTATTTAGGCTCATGTACTTAAAGCACTCTATAAACATCATTAATTCCTATTGCTGGTAACCAACCTAAGCTTTTTCTGTTTCCAACCCCTTCTTCTCTCCACCCACCAAGACATGGGGATCAGTTTCTAGACACTTCACTAGAACAGGAGCTGTAGTGACTAAGCAGTCAAAATATTTGCATGACAGGTTAACAAAAAAAAAAAAACCTGCCAAAAAAACCACCCACCCTTTTCTTGGTATTCAAGGCACAAAGGTGACAAAACTGAGTGTAAGTTGTTTGGTTTGGTGTCACCAGAGAGAAGTTAAATAAACACAGTCTTTGAGGGCTGGCCCTTAATTCCCATGGGAGAAAATTGCTCAGGTTGTACCTTAAGGCAGACACAATTTTATTGTGGCTCTTACTGCTGCACATTCATATAAAACTCCTTTTCTGTTCTGTTTTTAAATAAAAAAATAAATAAAAATGAATTTTTGTGGGGGGCTTTTAAAGTAGAAATTGGGCATTGCTGAATTAAGCTTGTGTAAAAATAACATCTCCTTTCTTAATAAAAAATTAAATCTGTCGTAAAAGACCTAATTATCCTAAAGGAAAGAACATTTCCTATGTGTTTGTACTGCACCATGTCATAGCTAGGGATGCCTGTGAGGTGGCAGCAGGTCCTGGACACCTGGGAAGGGCAGGATAGGGAGGAGAGTGGGACCACCACTGCTAGGAGATTTAAATGTGTCACCAGAGCCCAGGTTTTGGTGGTTTTTCGTTTGTGTTTTTGGTTTTTTTAACAGCATCTCAATTAGAAAATGTGACCTATTTTTAATTTATCATTTGTAACGAGGTAAAGTCATAAATGCTGGCATGCTTTTCCAAAGGTTTATACTTTCTTAAGGAAACTGCAGTATGTTCCTAGCATGCAAAAAATACGTGACAGCCTCTATTTAGCTGATTACCCATCACAGCCCAAGAGATTTTCAATTTCACTGCTTCTTGAGACGAAATACACAATTTGTAACACTTAACCAGCAAAACTCCTGGGTGGTACAACCGAGATCCAACACCTAATAATAAGTTAGATTTAACTATGAGCCAAATTCTTCTCTCCAACACCTGGGGAATGCTGGCTGTAAAGTTTCGGGAGCTCTGGGTTCGACATCTCTGCAGTCTCAGGGCTGGTGAGCAGGTCAGGTGTGCAGGGCAGCCAAAAGGCCAGGACACATGCACCTGAGCACTCTGTGCTGCATCCCTGCAGGACACATGCACCTGAGCAGTCTGTGCTGCATCCCTGCACAGGACACATGCACCTGACACTCTGTGCTGCATCCCTGCACAGGACACATGCACCTGAGCACTCTGTGCTGCATCCCTGCACAGGACACATGCACCTGAGCACTCTGTGCTGCATCCCTGCACAGGACACATGCACCTGAGCAGTCTGTGCTGCATCCCTGCACAGGACACATGCACCTGAGCACTCTGTGCTGCATCCCTGCACAGGACACATGCACCTGAGCAGTCTGTGCTGCATCCCTGCACAGGACACATGCACCTGAGCACTCTGTGCTGCATCCCTGCACAGGACACATGCACCTGAGCAGTCTGTGCTGCATCCCTGCAGGACACATGCACCTGAGCAGTCTGTGCTGCATCCCTGCACAGGACACATGCACCTGAGCACTCTGTGCTGCATCCCTGCACAGGACACATGCACCTGAGCACTCTGTGCTGCATCCCTGCACAGGACACATGCACCTGAGCAGTCTGTGCTGCATCCCTGCACAGGACACATGCACCTGAGCACTCTGTGCTGCATCCCTGCAGGACACATGCACCTGAGCAGTCTGTGCTGCATCCCTGCACAGGACACATGCACCTGAGCAGTCTGTGCTGCATCCCTGCAGGACACATGCACCTGAGCACTCTGTGCTGCATCCCTGCACAGGACACATGCACCTGAGCACTCTGTGCTGCATCCCTGCAGGACACATGCACCTGAGCAGTCTGTGCTGCACCCCTGCAGGACAGATATGGACACGATTTTCTGAGCCTGAGAGGCTTTTCAGCCTGTCAGTGGCTGATCTGTTTCCCAAGGGAAAGACTTCTGGGAAACTTTTCTCTGTCAAGGACTGTTTAGTAAATAAGGTTTTGGTTCCCAAAACAGTGGTGCACAGGTGTTCTGAATCCACCCATAGGACAAGAGAGGTGTTGTTCCTTTTACCAATCATGTTAACCTGTACCAGAACACCTTATAAAAGGGGCTGAAACCCTGAAATAAAGGCTTCTGCCTTCTTGGGATGAAAACCTCTGCTGTTGTGATTGAAGCCCTGCTTCTATTTCATGTCCTCTAGTGACAGACAGATGCACCTGAGCAGTTTGTGCTGGATCCCTGCAGGTGTGAGCCCCCTCTGCCTTCTGCCTGCCCAACCAGGCAAGTGGGCATCCAGATCAGCAGGCAATTGCTTGGGAGAAAAAGAAGAATGCATCCTGTTTGACATTTGGGGTCAGATTTAGGATTCCACATCGCGGTAAGACAATGCAATGCCACGTGAGATGTCTGATAATCCAAACAGGCACTTGGAAGTGAGGGGCTGTGCATGTCGTGCTCATTGCTTCCTGCTGCTGTGGATGTCTGGAGAAGGCTGACCCGGAGCAGAGGCTGCACAGAGCTAAGAATAAAGCAGGGATTTATTGAAAGGCCTCCAAGGACACACCTTGGGCAGTAAAGGAGCCTGGGCTGCACCCAGGATGGACCAAAAATGGTCACAAAATGCACAACTGCTCACAAGGCCTCACATTTTTATAAGTTTTGGTCCAGCTGCATATCGGGGCTCATTGTCCAATTAAAGCTTCAGGTTATGGAAGTTAATTAAGGAATTAATTAAGGAAGTTAATTAAGGAATATGGAGTCCCATCCTTGTTTTCTCTCTCCAGCCCAGCGTTGTCTCTGCTTCTGGGCCTGAAACTTGTAGTGATTGTCCTTGGTACCAAGCTGGAGAAGGAATTGTTCTGTCTGCCTGCTGTGTGAAGAGAGCTCACTGACACTGAACATGAAGCTCAAAACTCCACAGCTGGGCAGCTCAGCATCTGAAAAATCTGAAAGCTAAACCTTGAGGCATCACTGTCACCAGCACCTCAGGAGAAAGCTGCACTGCAGCACAGCCATTAAGCAAGGGCTCCTTCTGACGTGGTTTCCCCCTAATTCCCAGAACCCAGCCATGACTGGCTGTAGATTCTTTCAACACCCACACTCGACAAGCAGGAATGATTTCCCTCCTGGCAGCAGAGACACTGAGGGGGAGAGGCAGGCTCCAGCATGTCAGGGGATGCTGCCCACTGAAGACCTGCAGCATCTCAGGGCTAGGAACCAGGAATGTCCCTTTAACCCTTCTGTGTGCTCACCCAGACAGCTTGCAGAAGGGACAGGGTGCTTCAGCAAGAGGATTCCCTGGCACCTGAGCAGACACATGGAGTGGCCAGCTGAAGTGTGCTGCTGCCAGGTCTGGGAGCAGCCTCAGACCCACAGCATCCTGCAGGGCTCCCATGGTATTTTATGTTTCTGTTCCCAGCTTGAGCCATTCCTGTGTGCATAAACAGTGGGAGGACAGACAGACCTCAGGCATTTGGAGAGTTCAGTACAGTAAATTCTTCATTTGTGGGTTGTTTTTTGTTAGTTTGTTGTTTTTTTTTTAATTTTTGAACATTAGGCATATCTGTATGTGGGTGTTGGGAGCTTTTCATGGCTTCCTGACCCCACTGAAGCCTGCTGTGCTGCCACGTTTTGGTCAGCTCAGAGAGCTTCCCATCTTTCAGCACAGAGGGAAAGGTGGGAAACATTAAAACAGCATCTTTGATGGTTCCTTCACCAAAGGAGTAAGCACAGGGCTGAGTCCAGCCCCACTCCCTGCCCTCCCTGCATGGCTCAGGGCTCTTCACAGCCTCAGCTGTACCACAAAAGTCACTGGAGGTGGGAGGGAAGAACTCCCAGTCCCAGCACTTGGACTGAAGAGCCTCCAAGGGGTTTTCAGAGGATGACAGCAAAAGGCCAAGCTTGGAGCCCAAAGCAGACGTTCACCACACGGCTCCTGCTGAGGACAGACTCTGGAATTTGGCACTGCTGCCTTGGGCTCTCCAGGATTTCAACAGATGTAGTGCATTGATTTAATGTTTAAAAGGGAGCCCTGCTGTGGCTTCCACAGCTTGTTTCATCGCTTCAGAAATCAAGCAGCAACATACAAACAATACAAGCAATTTTGTGTTATAAACAACATCCAATGCTTAGGGAATTGGGATTAAAATGAAACGTCTTCAAGACTTTTGGCATTCTCCTGTCCTCCATCTGGAGAGTGTTTTTCTTTTTTCCAGACTTTTCCCACTTTTGTCTAGCTCTGAATTTTCAGTATTTTCCTTGCAGCTTGGAAATACCTCCAAATTTGCTCTTTTTTAAGGCACTCAACAACCTTGATAGGGCTTGCTGCTTGCCCCAAGTAATTCAGAGCTAATAAAAACTCTAACTTCACACCTCTGAGAGAGCAGGGTTTGTGTAAAGTGCACTCCATGGTGCTCCCTGTGTCGTACAGTGTTCGTATGCCATAAGGCAGCCCATAATAAAATCATTTCTGGGTTGTCATCCACACTTTTGTTTGCACATTCTGGGTACAAACAGAAGTGATGCTTATCCTAGGCTCCCACTTTGTATGCAGGGTAGGGAGGAGGTCACTGTGCTTCTGAAAACACTTCCAGAAACACAATTTACATGGATTTACTAAATCTTCTACTACTTGGTTTCAAGGAATTGCTTTTCAGAAGCATTCAAAGGAACGTGAGGAAAGAAATCGAGGTTCCTTTACCTCTCCTGCTGCATTATTGACATGATTGCACCTCCCAAGGAAGACTGTAGAGCTAGAAAAAAGCAGGCAGATGGAGCAGTAAAAGATGTGGCCCCTTTCTGTGTTGACCATTACGTGAAGTTTTTACCTTAGACAAAAACCAACTGAGTGGGCATGAAGTAAAATAGTATAAAAATCATGAATGGTGTAGAGAATGGGATTAGAAAAACATCATTTACTGTTTCTCATGTTTCAAGAAACACGTGGCAGACCTGAAAGAACTGAAGACACACTTTTTGAAAAGCAGGACAGGTACACCTGTGAGCAGAGGGTGTTGTCCATGCCTAAAGTTTGCCTGGATTCAGACCAGACCCCATCACAGAGGCAAACCCCACCAACAGCAGTTAAACACACTTGTGTTACCATCTCTGGTTCTGAGATTGTTAACCTGTGTGTCTTAGAAAGAGTTTGTCAGGGAGAAAGTGTATAAACTTCTGTTTTCTTACTCCTCCATCAGTCATTCAGCCCTCTGAGACAGGGAACTGGGCTGTACCCTCCTGTAAAGTCCAGAATTCTTATGCTTCTACTCTAAACCTTCACTTCCTTCAAGTCAGCTTCTTTTCCCCTTGTCTTTTGCTTTTTCTATCACTCTTTGGTTTTTCCATCTATCCCACTGTGTTCTCTGCTATTTTCTACTTCCTTTAGGTCCTCTTCAGAGATTATTTTTTTGGCCTGCAGTAAATCCTCACGGTGAGACCTAGAAAACACCTAGAAAAGATTTTATCAGCTTAACACCCACCTGCATTTTCAAGCTACCAGTGATTTGGGGGCTAAGAATGCAGCACCTCAAAGAGTGGCTGGAGCATTCCCTCCCTGACAAAGCAGGTTTGTCTAAGGAGTCTCCAACCACTTCCTAAGTGCCTTTAGTATAATAGTAACATGCAAGAATTTTGTTGCTGCCGCTATTTCACTTGTTCAAGTGCTTGTTGCATTTTGTGCCTTTGGCTGAGTGGTGATTTTAAAAAAGCGAGGTGTGACTGCAATACTGGGCACAGCGGGGATGATGAAAAATGCCAGATGGAACAAAATTATTCTGATTTTTGATCCACAAAGAGCCTAGCTGTCAGTCATGCTGGGCATCCAACAGCTCCCATTGAAATGGGTGGCCCCAGGCCAATCCTGCAAGAAGGGCTTGGTTTGGTTTGGGTTGGCATTGCTGCAGAGCCTGTCCCACAGCACAGCTGAGCTCCAGGAATACAGGAGGGGATGGTAGTGCCAATAAAATCAGGACATGCAAAGAAGCCTTGGGGAAAAGGCAAGAGATTGATGTCCTACTGTTCCCTCCTTTTCCTTTTGGAGCTTTCTCTGTGTGTTTCATTCAAGTGCTGAGTGTCCTTTCCATCAACCACAGCTCCTCTCTGTTAGCTCTGTTTTGATTTAGTAGGTCCTGGCAGGAAAGTGATTTGGAAATACAAATCTGCATCTCGAGTCTCAGGTTGAAGGCATACTTGCTGAATATTTTCCCTGTTTTGTAGCACGTTCTTATGGGGGGAAAAACCCTCGTGACCATTCTTACCTGTGGTACACTGAAGAGCACGGCTGCAACCAGTGGAACAGCTCCTAAAAATACACTTAGGATTCACTCATGAACTTCATTCAGGGGATTGTTTAGTCTTCTGTTTTGGCTCAGAGTGTTTTCCAGTCAGCAGTTCATTTTATTCTGAAAATTCAAAGCAAAACACCTGAAATTAAAACTGCAAACTTCAAACTCAAAAGTGAGATTATTTGGATGTCTGTGTCCATGTCTGGCTTTAGCCCACTCTTGAGAACAGCTGTGATGCACAGTTGAAGCCCAAGCCTATTGATTTTGTTTGAATCCCTCTCTGTATTAAGACAGTAAACCAGTTACTGACATGTTTGGAAGAGTAAGTGTGCATTCTCTGTTGACAGTGGTCTGCTGCTCTCTCTGCATGAAAATAAATTGTTTGCAGAACAGGAAGATCCCTACAGAAGATTCACAAGCAACAGAGGATAGATAAACTTCAAAGAATGAGGCTGGAATGATAAAGAAGAAGGAAAAAAAATTAAAAAGAGCAAGGAACCTGAAAACTTTGGTCACTGCAGCTTTGGGGTGTAATTCTCTTTCCCAGATGCACTTCAGAGTATTGACAGGGTCAGATCCTTGTTAACAGGAATGTAATCCTGTGAGCAGGGAGGGACATAAATCTACAACTCAGTGAACAGAACGCTTCCTTTCAGTACAAGCTGGCTTGAATTCTGCCATCCACATGGTCAGACCTTTCCTGAGACGATGCCACCGTTCCACAGAACTCCTGCAGAAGCGCTAAAGCAGTAGATCCATTTTCCACGGCGTTAGAATTTAAATTCCCTGCAAACAAACATTCATGTTTAAGCTTCTGCCTCGGTGTGGAGCACAGCACACCTGGCTCTGTGATGCAGAACTCTCCTGTTGCTCAGGGGGAGCTGTCTGGAGGTGACAAAGGAGCTGCTGGCCCAGGTGAGTGTGCTGGGAGCGCTGGGGACCAGCCCACCGTGGCAGGGCTGCCACCAAAGCCAGCAGATGGGATTGTCCCCAGAGCAAAGCCAGCCCTGGGGCCAGCTGGCTGAGAATTCCCAGCTGGCCACCTGTAGCTAGGGATGGCCTGGCTGGAGGAGCCAAACCTGCTGCTTTATCCCAACGTTTTTTGGAGGCTCACGTGCAGCTCCACAAAAGGGAAAACTACTGGGAATTAGCTCGTTTGGATTTTGCCAGGCTGTTTGCTTTATTTCTCCGTGCCATAGAACATTGTGAGCAGTTTCTCCAGATGGTCAGACCTCCTTCCAGCTGTCCTTTGAAGGTGGGCTGTAGGAGAATGGGATCAGGAGTTGACACTGGAATCTTCCACGTGCCCATTTGCAGTTTTTGGCTGCCGAGCTCGCTCAGGATGCTTTGGGTGTGCTGGGGCCAGTTTGCAGCTTGGTGCCAGAACTCAGCTTGTTCTTTAGCCTTGCTCTGTACCTGGAAAAGGTGTTCTGTGCAAGCTGCTGTTGTCACAGTGTTGCCAATGGGCTTTTACTCCACAAAAGGGCCTGGCTTTTTTCACCTGCCTTTAATAAGTGTGTCTACAGATGAAACACAGGTGAGAGGTGTGATGGCGAAAACCAATTTACAATAAGCAATTTACAGTGTTGATAGTTGGCAACAGATAAAAAGGTGATGTGCTCATGATGTCTTAAGTTTAATCTTTTAATACATTTTTTATATATTTTATATATTTTTATATATATATTTATATTTTCATATATTTTTTATCTTTTCAATATTTTTCATATTCTGTGCTGCCAAGGCCTCATCCAGAACTAGGCTTTGTATTATACCAGTCTGGATTTTATTTTTCTACAGCAAACAAGCAATTTATGCCACCAGGCAGGTTTTGTTTTTTTTTTTTTTCCTTTTGTGGGGACATGATGCAGCCTTTTCACTTCGTGGGCAGTGTTTTGAACATCCAGAAACCATTACTCAGATTTTCTTCTGACTCTTAGCTAACTAAAGTTTTCTATGCCTAATAACTATCCCTGCATCCAACAGCTGCCACGAGTGGCTGTTGAAATATCCGGACACAGATCCTGAAGAGAGCAAACAGAGAGAAACACACTCTTTATTTCATGAACAGATGAGCCCTGAACTCTTCACACAGCCAAGAAAATGTGGCATCTCCTTCTAAGTGCTGCTGCTTGCAGTGACACGCTGTTCTCTGGGCTGATGGCTTCTGAGGGGCACTCAGCATGAGCTGGCTGCTGCCCAGCAGAGAAAGGGGGTTATTTGTGTCTGCCTGCATGGGGTTATTTGTCTCCAGAAATGCTCGCTCTGTTCGGTGCTGACAATTCCCACAGCTTTATGATATGGCTTAATATTTAGCACCGGCCTAAGAGCCAGGCCTGGGATGTTGTGTGGGACGTGTAGAGGTGATGTGGTTATAAATGTAAAATGGGATGGTTTCCATTCTGGGGTACAGTGCTTTGGAAGCACCAAAAGGCACCAGCAAAATTTTCCTTGGAATTTTTCCTTTGAAAAGCTCTACCCCATGTGGTTTTTTGGGGTGCATGAGATGGTGTCTGTTGGGCTGAAGCTGACAGTACTTCACTCGTGTGTTTCCAGTGAAGCTGTGGCCACGGCAGAGCCCACCCTGGCAGTGCCTGTGGCTCTGAGCTCGGCTGGGCACTGCTGCAGCACAGACTGAGCAGCACAGAGCTCCTCTGGGTTACCCTGGCCTCGGTGGCTCCCACTGGCCCACGGCAGCTGCAGCTGCTGCTCAGCCCCAGCGAGGCTGCTGCAGGTGATGCTCTGGGGACAGAAAGGGCACAGGAGAAGTGTCCTGCTGCCGAGCTGGGGGAGGAAGCAGTGCCACAAACACAGGGAGTTCAGCTCCTCTCCTCAGCCAGGAGACGAGGACAGAGCAGGGTACGGGGTGCTGTGTAGCAGAGGGAGATGCAGGAGCTATTAACCTGCCCACCAATTCACGGCTTTAAGCCCCGCGGCATCCTCAGCCGCAATGTAACCGGATTTCCCGTGTGACACAGACTGGAGTTTCCCTGGTTTCACTGCAGCCTCGTGCTCTCCCTTGACGCCAGTGGGAACACCCCTGCTGGAGATGCTGCTGCTGGTGGCAGCTCCCACACTTGCAGCGCTGGCGGCTCCCCCGGGAACCTCAGCGGTGGCAGATGGTGCAGGTGTGCGGGGACTGTCCCCCGAGGGGACACTGCGGGGACAGGGAGAGGCGGGAGAGGCCGGAGATGAGGAGATGGGGGAGATGGGGGAGATGAGGGAATTGCGGAGATGCGGGAATGCAGGGATGTGAGGATGCGGGGGATACAGGGGATGCGGGGGATGCGGGAGATGCTGGGATACAGGGGATGCGGGAGATGTGGGGATGCGGGGATGAGGGGGATGCGGGGGATACGGGGGATACAGGGGATGCAGGGGATGCGGGAGATGCGGGGATACAGGGGATGCGGAGGATACAGGGGATGAGGGGGTTGTGAGGATGCGGGGGATGAGGGGGATGCGGGGGATGCAGAGGATGCATTTTTCTGCCGCTCCCGCTCTGCCGTTCCCCCTGTGGAGAAGTTTTTGAACAACTGGGAAGAGCTGCAGAGGGTTTGCACGGGCCGTCTGTCAGAGCCATTCTCTGCTCCCCGCTACTCCAGGAAACTCAGAAATTGCCGCTTTTTTACCACCCGCTCAGGAGGTTTGGGTGTGACATTTTTTCCGACGATTTTACCTTGAAGGTCCGTCATCTTTTTCACTGGGATAGTTTATCCCTGGGACGCTGTAAAGCGTGAGAGGAGCTCCCGATGGGGAGCACAGACCTCCCGTGTTTAGCCCATTCATTCCCAGCAGGTTTTCCGGCTGGGAGTAGCAGTGAAACAAATCTCTAAAAAGACATGGGATGTCTAAAAAGACAGCTCGGGATGCTGGCGGTCGGCTGCAGAGGGAGCCAGTCTCCAGGTAAAGCTCTTCCTCCCAACGCCCTTTCCCTGACAGGTTGCTCCTGTCACAGTGACAGGAGTACTGAAAATCTATTTTCCCCCCAATATCTCTTGTCTTTCTCCCCACAGGACTGTTTTCCAGGCCGAGTTTGAGGACTGAGGCTGTTTTTTCGGGGATTTTGCTATAAAGGAGGGGGTGGAACAGTAGCTTTGAGCCATGAGCCAGTACTGGCTGGGCACTGCAAATGTGGCCAGCAGCACTCAGTGCAGGTCCAGAGGCTCTGGAGCAGCCTTGGCTGAGCCGGACAGATGCTGCACGGATGGCTGGAGCTTGCCCAGCTCGGAGGATGCACTCAGAGCTGCTCAGACCTGCTGCATGTGCTGCAACATCTGCAGCGACTCGCGGGGCCACCGAGGGCCACCCAGCTTGGGGACCCCAGAGTCAGCACTGCTCGGCCCTCATGCTTTCCCCTTTGCTTCTTCCCTCCACAAAGTGATGGCAGCAGCTTGCTTTGTGTCCCATGACAGAGCCTGGCTCCTCCACAGCCCCAGCTCGCAGCAATGTGTTCGCTTCACAAGCTCCTAAAAAGCAAAAGGAGCAGAAAGCAGAGAAAAGTGCTCCCAGCTGGGAGCTCTCTTAGGGGTGCTGCTGGCTGCCAGCTCCACATCCCAGTTCTGCATCCTGGGCTCTGCTCAGGCAGAAATCTGGGGAGGACAAGAGTCTGCATCAGTTCCCAGCCCAAGGCAACACTTGTTTTTCCTCTGGTGTTGGTTGTTTGGCCCCTGGCTGTGTGTCTGTATGCAAAGGGTTTTAAATCTAGGTGGACTTGGGTTCCTCTTCACCATGGAAACACATAAAATGACAAGTGAGCAAAGGCTGATAGTGCCAGCAATAAGATGCAGATATTTTGTCCTCGGCATGGAGGATGCTGTTGGTGATGATGAGGCTCCTGCAGCCCCCATGAATAAATTCAGTGATTTAAGGCTGTGCTCTGCCCCACAGGCAGCAGGAGATTGCAAACAGCGCACCAGAGGAGGATCCTGTCCATTCCTGCCAGGCTGAAGGGGATTCTGTGCTCACACAGCTGGGCAGTGACACACACAGGAGCACAGCTCTGGAGCTCTGCCCTGTGCTGCAGCTCCCAGGTGTGCTCATCTCATGGTTCTGTACAGGTGAGCACAGCTGTGAGCCACGCTGCATAACCTTTCCTGGAGCACACCTGGCTGCAGGCAAACTTGTCCTGGAGCACACCTGGCTGCAGGAGAACCTGCAAACCTTTCCTGGAGCACACCTGGCTGCAGGCAAACCTGCAAACCTGTCCTGGAGCACACCTGGCTGCATGGAAAACCTGCAAACCTGTCCTGGAGCACACCTGGCTGCAGGCAAACCTGCAAACCTGCCCTGGAGCACACCTGGCTACAGGCAAACCTGCAAACCTGCCCTGGAGCACACCTGGCTGCAGGAGAACCTGCAAACCTGTCCTGGAGCACACCTGGCTGCAGGAGAACCTGCAAACCTGTCCTGGAGCACACCTGGCTGCATGGAAAACCTGCAAACCTGTCCTGGAGCACACCTGGCTGCAGGCAAACCTGCAAACCTGCCCTGGAGCACACCTGGCTGCAGGCAAACCTGCAAACCTGCCCTGGAGCACACCTGGCTGCAGGCAAACCTGCCCTGGAGCACACCTGGCTACAGGCAAACCTGTCCTGGAGCACACCTGGCTGCATGGAAAACCTGCAAACCTGTCCTGGAGCACACCTGGCTGCAGGAGAACCTGCAAACCTGTCCTGGAGCACACCTGGCTGCATGGAAAACCTGTCCTCAATCAAACCTGGCTGCAGGCAAACCTGCAAACCTGTCCTGGAGGTTCTCCTGCACCAGCAGGCTCACACAACCTCTGCCCCTTGCTCCCAGCCCCTCAGCCAGGCAATCATCGTTCTTGTTCTGCCCCTTCCAACCTCAGCTTAAATTTCTGCTTAAAAGGCTTGAAAAACCAATATACTATTTGTCACTACCTACTTTTCTGTTTATATCATCAATAGTGAGAAACTACTGGAAACAAAGCTTTCAATGGAAAAGCAAACAGTTTTAGGAGCAGTTTCAGGTTGTGGTATTATATATTTATATATTATACATAAATATATATAATTACATACATACAGATATTTATAATTTTATATATACATGTGTGTATACATAATTACATATATTAATTATTTAAGTATGTATTTAATACTTATAAATAGAAAATATAGGACCTATAGTTATTTGTATTACATATAAATATTTATATAATATTATACATATATAATATATATTATTTTATTATATTATTATATATATGTGAATATATATAGAATTATTTATATATTTATATATTATATGTATCTATATATAGTTTCAATATATTTAATATATAATTTTATATACTTTCATATAGATATATTTTTATATTATTTAGATATGATATATATTTTTTCAATATATATAATTTATATATACAATTTTAATATATTTATATATAATATTATGTCTTTTTAGATATGTAATTTTTACATATATATTTATATGTATATATACACACATATGTTTTAAATATAATATAATATAATATAATATAATATAATGTAATGTAATGTAATGTAATGTAATGTAATGTAATATAATGTAATATAATATAATGTAATGTAATGTAATGTAATGTAATGTAATATAATATAAAATAATATAATATAATGTAATATAATGTAATATAATGTAATATAATATAATGTAATATAATATAAATTATATATATTATAAATTATATACATAATTTAAATGTATGTATGTGCACATATATACATATATACATATATACACACATATATACATATATTTACATATATACATACATACATACATATATGTATATATATGTGTGTGTGTGTGTGTATATATATATATATATGTATATATATGTATCTATGTGTGTGTGTATGTCTCTGTGAGCTCGGTACTGGTGCTGCATCAATCCTTCTCCAGCCCCACAACCAAGGACACCGTGGCAGCTCCGGGCCCAAAAAGCACAAGCAGCAGCGAATTGAGGAGAGCAATCTGGGAGGATGGGACTGCATCACCTGCAGCTGCAATTGGGCAATTAACCCCAATGTGGAAATGGAGCAGAACCTATCAAAGTGTGAAACTCCTGAGCCAGGGCCCATCTTGGGTCCGTCTTGGGTGGATCCTCAGCCAGGCTCTTGCGCTGCCCAAGCTGCATCCTCTGAAGGGTTTTGATTAAATCCCCACTTTATTCCTTTAACTCTGCCCAGCCCCTGTCCCAGGGAGCCTCTCTGGGCATCAGCACAATGGGAAAAATCAGGATATTTCCTTAAGTTACATGAAGCACATCCTACACAAACCACTGATATAGGTGAGGTGAAGTAGTGGCGCAATATTTTGCCCAAATGCAGAGCTCACTGCAAGGCTTCCTTCAGAAACCCTTCAGGTCAAGCCTAGGAGCCAGAAAAAGTGTCTGCACTGTGAACCTCTCTCCAGCAAGCCTTGGAGCGAGCCTTGCTGGGGATTGCAGGCTGAGCTGCTGCTCAGAGGAGCCCCAGGAAAATAAACACTCACTCCTGAAGGATTCCCACCCCACAGGAGCCTTCTCCAGGATACAGAGAATGGTACCAGGGCCACCTGTTGAGCAGTGAGGATGTGGTAAAGCACTGAAGTTCAGCTGTACCACCAACCCCGCTAGCATCCATTTGGAGACTGTAGAATAGCGTGTGGATACGTGGAACTGAAATTAAGTCATGGCAGATTGTTTGATTTTAGTATATATAATTTTTAAAATTTTTTACATTTTTTTGGGGTCTAGGTAAGACTGGGTGCTGCTTTCACAGAATGTAATTTCTTATGCTAACTTCTCTCAATGAAAAGCACTTGGCCCTCTGGCCTGAAGTGTCTTTTGACATACAACTTGTACAAAGCCATGAAAAACCCCTGATGCAGCAGTGTCATTTTACAGCAGTCACACATCTGTTTCCAGTGACGGCTTTGAAGCCCAGTAGAACAGCTAAGTTAGAAAAGAAAAAGAGGAAAGAAAAACCACCACTGTGTTTGTAGAAATATGAGTAATGCCCAGACCTGCCTGTGCCTGCTAAGATGTGCTAGAATGACAATGTTAACAGCTTGGCCATACATCAGAAAATCACTGCTCCATCTGATGCTATTAGCTGAGTTATTCAGGAAAGGCAGAGCTGGAGAAATTTCCAGTGATGCTTCCCTGGGCCTCAGGGTGGAGTGGCAGAGATGTCCCAGCGCTGGCTGAGGGATGCTGGGGAGAGCCTCGCACAGGATCCCCTCCTGGGAGCAGCCTGGCAGCTCTGAGGCTGGAAATCCTGCATCCATCAGCCAGGAATTGGGAAGGTGTGCAGATGGGGAGCCCTGCTGGGATGGCACCCCAAAAACAGCCCAAAAGACACTTTACATTCTGCTTGTGAGGCCATCTTTGGGCTGCACAAGGCATGGCCATGAAGAGGAGCTGCATGCCTGATGATCACTTGGAAATGCCCACTTCCCTGAGGGTGGGGTTGTTTTCACAGGTCCCCACCAGCTCCTGTGGTTTAACAAGGACAGTTTTGTTTCCACAGCATCGATACCAAGAGCAGGGTCTGTCTCTTTGGTGTTTATCTTTGCACACCTTTGAGGGGTGAAAGGATTGATGTCTGCATTTGTGCCTCGCAGCACAGATCCAGAGACACAAAAACTCTGTGCTCTGCCTCCAGGTGCCAGGCTCTGTCACGCCTGTCCTCCAGCGAGGCACAGCTCCCTCCTGCCTGCCTGAGACAGGGGACATGCCCCTGGTGTCTGTGCTAAATCCTGCCCACACAAGTGCCACCCCCTGAGCAAAATGTGAGGCAGCAGAGGGGATGTGTGGTGAAACCAGAGGTGCTCCACACTGCAGTTTCACCTTCCCTGGAAATGGCTCTAGGAATAAAGGACAGTGCTTCAAACAGCCCTTGCTGTAGGCATGTAATTCATTATTCTCCTCGTGCAAGGACACACTGAAATTCAGTTCAAAGAGGAAGGAAAACCCTCCTGCACCAGGCAGAGATCAGATTATTTGGTAAGCACAAAAACCTTTTGAGTAATAACTTTTCTCTGGAGTGCCAGATGGTTTCTGCATGTTTAGTAGTCCCAGTTTCCCTTGAACTGTGTCATTCAATTGAGGTGCCTGGCTCAGCTTTTAAACCATCCCATGCACAGCTGAACTCCCAGGCTGGCAAAGCCACTGAGCACCTCTTGCAGGGCAAGAAGGGGCAAGACTTTGGGGCAAGAAGGCCCCAAAGTACCTGGGGCATTTGGCTTTGACCTCACAGGGGTACGAGGGTGGTCTGACTGCTCCTTTCCCCCAGTGACCAACCTTCACCAGGAGCTGGGAGTAAAGCTGGAGGTAAACTGCCACTTGAAACATCTTTTTATTCATGGAGGTCTCCAGGGGAGGCAGAGCCTCTGTCATTTTATGTGCACAGAGTGTCACACAGCCCAGGTGGCAGAGAATTCACATCAAAGCCAGCAGAGAACACGGCTTGCTGCACTGGCAGTGAAGAAATACAGAGAAATGAGCAATTGGCCTGGAATAGAATTAGCAGAAGTCAAGAAGTCAAGATGTTATGGGAACTGTTACAGTTTTCCCTCTTTTCAGCAGAGCTGAGTGTTTAATTGATTTGGCAACTGAAAGGGACAGGGAGGATGCTGATGGTGCAGAGGAGAGCTTTGCAAGAGAATGGGAAAGACAATGTCTTGCATTTAGTTGTATTGGTAGCTTCCTAAAAATACATATGGACCGGGCTAGCAGATACAAGCTGTTCCCAAACTGTGTTTCTGAGCCAGATGACAGCAAGAAAGGGGAGCACAAACAAGCGTTTTTGTGGTTTTTGTTGAGGTGAATCAAATCACTCCAATCTTGGGGCCCAGTTTATGTTGATGGATGAATTTTTACTTTATGTATTCAGGCTGTGCACCAAAGAAGACTGAGAAGCACAAAAAATATTATGAAAAATCTTACCAAATCCCTTTTGTTGAGAGTCTTACTTGATATTCTCTTAAGTAGGCAGGAAGGAGTAAGTCCCTCTCCAAAGGAGACTCAGAAGGAGTTGCTGTGCATAGTTATTTCATGATGAATGCTGCAGCTCTTCTTTCTGAACACAGATCCAGAGAGGAGAAAGGAGACAAACCTCCAGGTTTACAGCAGATCAGAGGAAGGTCAGTGGCTGGTAGGAACATAGGAGGGGGGAAGAAAGGTGAGAACTTAAGAATCTCTTTAAAATCAGTGACGGCCTCTGCCTACGGGTCACGAGCGTCTCTAAATTGGTAGTTCATTTCTCTTCTGCTAATTAGTAGTGGCTACAGTGGAAGTGCATATTCTGTCAGCCTGAATTTAGTTAGCTGAGAAGGCAGACTGTGTCTTTTAGGTATTCTTTTTAGGGTAAAATCTTCCTATTGGGCATGCTTTATTATCTTGGGATCCATCCTTCAATGACTTGATATCGTGGCAAATTTCCTGTGTCCCAGCTGGGATCACAAGTGTGTCCAGAAAAGCCTATTGCTTTCCAGGATATCCTAGCACTGAGGGCACGCTGAACAGATGGGTCACAATTTGTTTGTACCACCTCTATGTCCTATATATCTCTATGCTTCTTATTTATCTTTATATATATTTATTAATTCAAAGACCATTTACAATGATTCCCTTTATTTCAACCTCCTCTGGATTCTATCTGCTTGTTTGTGCCTCCAGGAAAATCAATCTGTGTGGGGCACTGAGCACGGCTGCAATAAAGGAGAAAGAAATAAAGCAGACAGTGAGAAACGACGTGTTCTCTCCAGAAGGGAAAGCAGAAGCCTCAAGCCAAAGTCCAAAGGTTAGACACGGTGCTAATGCCCTGATCTAACCTGGTTATAGCTGGGAAGGCTCGCAGGTAAACGGATTGAGCCGTTCTGCAGCCGTGAAATGAGCACAGCAGGGCCTGGAGAGCCAGCCCGAGCTGAGCCTGCAGAGCCACAGCACACAGCAAAATCCTTCAGGGAATGGCTGAAAATCCACCAACCCAGGTGCTCCCGGCCAGCATCCTGCCCTTGGCCATCCCCACACATCCAGGCCTCTTCGTGGGAGGATGAGGGGGAAATGTGGAGCCCTCTGGGCTCCTGGCTCTGAGGGACTTTTCTCAGAGGTTCAGGTCACAAGCTGGTGCTTCATATAAGCACAGACCTTGAGCTGCTTATCACAGGGAGAGATAAATCCCCTTGTTACAGGGATTGATACAATCTTCAAATGGAGGGATAGAAGAGTGGATGTTTTTTTAAAGATATTTTGGCTTGTTTCTCACTTTCAAGCTTTTTCATTCACTTGCTGGCAGAGAAGTTTCTACTCCTTTGGCTCTTGCCAAGGCCTCTCTATGCCTAGTGTTTCCTGCACCACATTTTCCTACATATTTCCTATATTTCCCCTTGTGTGGGGCTGTGCACTCTCTCAACACCAGGGCTGTTCTCTCCTTTCCAGCAGAGCTGAGCAGCACGTGCTCTGCGTCTGGAGTTCCAGCTTCTCCTTGGGCACTTTTCTAGTGGCTGAACAGCATCTTCGTATTTCACCTTTGAACAAAAAAACCTTAAATTTTACACAGAATTCTTCTATTTCCATTTGTTAAAGAAACTGGGCACCCCCACTGCCTGTTATTTGGGTGCTCTGAGGGTGACAAAAGCCAGAGCTGCCCTCTGTAATGGGAACCATCTCTTTGGGAACCATCTCTTAGGCAGAAATACTCGTCCGTCCTGCTGACGAGCAGAACACGAGCTCTGGGTTGTTTCCTCAGGCCTGAGTGTGTGTCTGGAGGGCTGCCAGCCTCAGCAGTCCCCTGTTCTGCAGCAGGAGCAGCCACCCCACACTGTCCCAGTCAGGAGGGGCTTGCTGGAGCTGACAGACACTTCACAGCTCCGAGCCGGGCAGAGCTATCTGTGCAGCTTTTATTCCCTTGCTCCCCTCTGACCTCCCATCCATCTCCCTTCACAGGAAACCTGTGAGCAGCCCCAGCCCTGAATTCTCCACCCCTTCCCAGACCTTTCTTATCTGTAAATCTGTCTGCTGCTGCATCCACAGCTTTCCCATGCACAGACACACCCAGAAAGCCTGATTTGTGCAGGAACTTCTGAGCTTGGCAATGGTCACTTGCAGCGATCCATCTACTCAAACACAGAGAGCTCTGCACCTGTTCTCTGTATTTCAGATATTATCTGATGTTCTTCTCCCCTTCCACCACTCAGGGCTTCCCTAGCAGCTTATTGGCCATATACACACATTAATTAATAACAGTGAGCACCCTGCACCCTTTCCTCAGCCAGCTCCTCTGGGTTCTTCCCTCTTTCTCAGATACATTTCCAGCTGCCTCCAGCTGACCAGCGCTGACTTTGGCTCTGCCTTTCCATGCACCTGACCAGAATTGGTGGAAAATCCTTCCCCTCTGCAGCTCTCACCTCCATCAGCTTCGTCTTTGGATCATGGCTAACCCCTATGGCTAATTCTTCCTTTCCCTACCCCAGTACCTTCAGGCTCATTTCCTCCATTGTGCTTGTACTTATTCCCTGGGTGCAGCAGGGGCAGAGGGTTCTCCTCCCACCTCTTCCCCAGCTGAGAAACCACCCTGGCCTGGAGCAGGACACGTGGAGAGCCTTCCTGACCACTGGTGTGAGTGTTCTCAGTGGCTCTTGAGCCCTCAGCCTTGCTCTCTTGCAGTTCCTGTTGCCTCTCTACCACTTCCAGCACTGGTGTTCTTAATGGGAGGAGCTTTTGTTGGCATGGGATAAAAAAATGAATGTTAAGCTAATGCCATAGCTCTGTCTGAGTGCTCTGCCTGCACTGCAGTGAAGAGGAATTGTGGAGCCTGGTGGCCAAGGAAGAGCCTTTCAGAGAAGATGCAGAGGAAGATTCTTTGCAAAAAACGAGTGGGGGCTGTGTGAGGTCTCAGGACACCTTTTTAATGTAATTTCTGCTCACAGGAGACTGTGCCCTCTGTCATGTGGGAAATGTGTGAAAGCAGGCCAGGAAAACAGGAGTTTGGAGGAGTTTGGAGTTTTCTGGCTCCTGCCCCACATCTCCAGAGCCTGTCCCTGGCGAGTCTCGAGCACCTCCCTGCTGTTACTCACCACCTGCTCCCTCCCCAGAGGAGATCTCTGCAGGAGATAGGCAGTGAGAGCCCTGCTCAGGCTGGTGCTCTGTCTCCTTAGCTCTGGGGGTGAACTGCACCAAGTTCCCATCCTCGTGGTGTTCCAGAGATACAGCTTGGCTTAAACCCTCCTGCTACTAATGAAAAATATCCTAGAAGCATAGTAAAACCAGTAGAGATCTTTCACAAAGAAGCCATCAGATTCTCTGTGCTGGGGCATGCTGTGATGTGAGTGCAGTGGGGTTGAATCTAGTCCTGGGTTTTTCCTGTGGGTTCATGTTGAACCTAATGGAAGGGCCAAATTCCCATGGAATGGAAAATACCTTCAAATGGAAGTCCCCATTCCCCCCTTCACCTCCTCCAAGATGTGTCAAAAAGGAAGTGGTTATAACCTGGGTGCTGTTCTTGTCCATTTTGCCAAGCAGGAAGATTTGCTCACTAAGAAGTTCAACATCACAGGTGAAAGGATAAGAAAAGACAAGTATCTTGGAAAAAAAGAATTAAATCTCTGATAACACTGCAGAGAACATGTGATTCAAGCTGAAAGGAATATTTAGAAGTCTAGGTAAAAAAAAACCACAAAAAACCTTATTATTTGGCATCTGCCAACAGAAAAAAATGAGAGAAGTACCTTTAAATGTGGCTAATAAACTTACCTGCTCAGGAAATCAGGGGCAGGAAATCAGTCAGCAAGCTGCTGCCACACCTGGCTGCTGCAGGTCCAGAAGGCAGAGCACTAAGGTGCCCTGCAAGGCAAGGACTGATCCCCTCAGTGACCTGTACAAGGAAGAGGAATGAAAAGGGACTTGGACATATTAATCACAGCTCCTGCACCTTTTTCTCTGATGGCCCCAGCCACCATCCATAGTGGGACAGTGCCTTGAACAGGAGACAGCTATGATGCCAAGGGCTCCAAAACTGTGTGTGTGGATATCTCTTAAAGCTGATAAAGAGGTTTAAAAGCAGATTCATGAAAAAAAAATAAAATTGTTTTTTGGCTTTCTGCTCTCGTTTGATAACACCAAGGTTACACATTTATGCTCTTAGCTCTAGGATAGTGAAGGGCATGGAAATCACTATTTTTGAAATTCATCAACCTAAACCTATATTGGAGTGTGCAGGCACCCAAACCCACACATCCATGGAAAGAAGGTGGCTTGAGAAATCCCCAGTGATGGGTAAATTTGGAGCAGTCACTTGCCCTCAAGTGCCTTTGCTCACCTGGTTGTTCCAGGTACTCTTCATTGCTCACTTTGCTCTTTCTCTCTCCCCCCAGAGAGGAGCTGACAGCTCTTCATCTGGCAGGGAGGCTGCAGGGTGCCTTGCTCAGCTTCTCTGGGCTTTAATGAGTCTCCCCAGTGAAGCACACAAGAATGGAGTCTCCAGCAGCCCTTTCCCTTAAGCTTAAAGAAGATATGTCCCAAACTAGAAAGGGCTAATAAAAAGTAAAACAGGAGGGGGGGGAAAAACCCAAACCAAAAAGCAGCAAATCATATTTACCTGGGTGAATGTTTGTAGCTTTTATTTACTCTGATTCTCCTGTCTTCTTCTGGTGGACAGTGTTTTGATGGTGGTGGTCCTTAAATGATCCTTTTCCTCCCCTTTTCCTATTTTGTCCCGTCTCCAGTTTTGCATTTTCTTTGAAGAGAAGGAAATGCAAAACTGAAACCATGCCCTGCTATTCATTTTCTTACAGTCCCTTGCACTCTGTGTTTGTACAATTTCCCTTTTCCTCCCAGTGCCAGGACAGTGTCCCTTGCCACCTCCTGGTGTCCCCAGCACAGCTCTAGCTCTGAGGGAACATCAGCAACCACACAACAACTCACAGCCACCAACCAGTTCAGTGTCACCCCTCCCTCCAGGGCAGGAGATGATTTAGGGACATCCCAAAGCTGTCTCTGGTTGGGGTAACAGATTGTTCAGCTGTTCCTGCTCAGGGGGCCTCACACAACAATAGCGAGGCTGCAGAAGGTCAGGGTTGGGATGGACAGCTCGAGCTGTGTGTGGGGACTGCAGACATCTGCCAACACATTGCTGAGCTCTGAGCCTTCCTCGTGCTCCTGGCTTTGTGAGCGTCAAATGTCTCCTGGGCTTGGAGGCTGCCTCTTAAAAAAAATACAAATAAAAATTCAAATCCACAGCCAAGTCCATGGACCTGATATGGATGCTGTGCTCCAGAAAATGGCATGGAGTAACTGGTCTGGCTTCTTTGTTCCCTGCCCATGCAAGGCAGCCCCATCCCAGGGAGGGGCTGTGTCTCCTGCTGGAACCAGCTCCTCAGCAAACTGAGGGTGACACTACACGGGAACTGCCAGCCCCAAATGCTGCCTGACATTTTCCCAAAGGTGGAAGATTTACAGCTTGAACCTAAATTAATTAAGAAGCAGAACCTTAATTAAGAAGCAGGTTCCTTCTGAAACGGCTAACACACTTCAAAGGGCTGAAGCCACATACTTGGAGGGAACAAAGAAGAAAAAACAGGGTCAGAACAGACCATATCTGTGCCTTGTTCTCACCCCATTCATCTTGCACACGGGGGGTGCTCCGCTGGCATTTTAAAAATAGCAGTGGAACATCTGCCACCCAAAGGAGAATTGGGAGTGTGGGAGGGGCATGTGGTTTATTCAAAAGCTGCTGCTCCCCCATGGAAGCAGAAGATGAGCCAGATGTAGCTTTTTTTTTCCTCCGCCAAGTCCTGGTCTTTTCCCCACTGATTTAATTTAATCCAGGATATCCCTCTAATTCTCTTTATTTTTCCCTAGGTAGGTGGTTTCACTCTGTGAATGCAGGAGGCAAACTGATCCTGTTTCATCCTCTCATCCATGGTACCAGGTACAGCTGTCAGCTGAGGGGCAGGTGCTTCAAGAAAAACAAGAATTGAGTCTCTGGAAAACACAGCACATTTTTAGGACCTCAGTTCTGCCAGAGCTCAGTGTCCTGGAAGAAACAACCTCAGGTAACTCCTGTGCTCCTCAGTCAGTTCTAGCTGCTCAGTTAATGATGTATTTGTGCCATTTATTCTGTAACATTTTGAACAGGTCATTCCTGCTTCTGGAATCAAGAGAGATGGGTGGCTTTTCCCATTGTAATGGTTTAAAGGACGTTCCAGGAAAATCCACCACCTTTTCCTTAAGGAAGACACACAGGCAAGGACCAGGATGATGGACCCCTCATTGAACACAGCTTCCAGAACACAGTGCCAGCCTCGAGGATGTGCCATCCCTCCAGGCTTCTGGAAATCCTGCTGGATGCCCCTGGCACCTTTAGGAAGACACACGGGCATTGCTGCAAGTCTGGCCTTGTGCCATTTTGGAAAAGGGTTTCGAAAGCTACACCCATGATTAAGAAGAGATTGATGTAAGAGATTACGACAAATGCACAAAACACTTTCATTTTCTTTATTTTCAATTGATACTGTATGAATACAAAGTTTCTAGAAAGCTACAAAAATTCTACCACTTTATCAAGAAGGCATCAAAATGTGTCACTTTGCAAAGACATGAAAACACCTGCAGTAACCGACACAAAAATAGCATTTTTAGAGTGATGAAATAATTGCACTTAACTGTCATGGATATTAAAGTTATCACACATATGTACCGCGAAAGCTAGAATACATTTTTTTTTTTTTTACAAAGCACTTTATAAAAAAATTCTCTGCACACAAAACCTATAATTTTCATCTTACTATCATACTAAAGATAAATTCACTTTAAAGCCAACACTTAAAACATTTTAAACAAAAAAAAAAAAAAAAAAGGTACCAGTACCTACACACAGACAATAACAAATACAAGAATACTGTACTGCCAAGAGGTTTGACTGAAACTCCTTTTGAAAGCTTCTGCAAATATGTTAAGAAAACATTGGAGAACATTCAGTTTTTTTTTCCAAGAGCCTTCCCTCACTGTCTAACCTAGAGGTACTTTATCATCAAAAGGCAAGTTCTACATCAAAAGTTACCAGCAGCAGTACAATATTAAAGTAACCACTGACCATATATGAATATGCTTAAGTCACAAACCCATTTTATACACATTACACAAATAAACATAAAGTGAGAATTCCATTAAGTCATTTACAAATGTGAACAAATGCACATGGCAAAAAAACCCCAAAACAAAACAAAAACCCAACCTGTTTTACATAAAATGTACTGAAGAATTAAAGGCTATTCAGGTTTTCAATGTTATAAAATTCTTTTGTCTTTTTTTTTTTTTTTCAGGCACATATTGTATTTTTTGTCTGCAGTCATGAGCCTGAATCAGAGGCCCATAAAACAAAACAAAACAAAAACAAAAACACATATTCTGTAAGGAGGTAACAGGGATCCATCTCCTTTTAGTCAACCGAGTGCATTTAAGATTTAATTTACACACTAAAACTAATTACATGATCTCAGCAAGAATGACCTGAAAAGTTAAAAGATGAAGATGTCCAGAGCGTTTCTTGTACTTTGACTTCTCCAGCCTCAATCTTTCTTGGGGGGGAAGGGGGGGCTAAACATCTGGTTATGAAAGATAAGAGGGGGAAAGGAGATCATCCTGAGCAAAGGACAAAGCCGGGCTCTACTCCTCACATCCACCTGTGCCCGGGCACGTGTATCCTCATGGGAAAAGGAAAGGGGGGAGAACCCCAGGGCTCCCAGTGTGACTGGCTGAGGGCTCCAGGGAACTCCCAGGGGCGCTGCTGCAGGCAGCAGGCACGCCCCGGGACTCGCAGTGGAAAAATAAATAGATACGGATTAGCGCGTCAAATGTCGTATCCGCCTCGGACCGGCCAGGTACTTACATTCAGCATCAATGTACACCCTTCATTATTCCCAGAGCCCATCCCGTGGGACAAGCTACTGCCGAGCTGAGCTGTAGCTGTGGTGGAGAGGGAAAGTGAGGAACAGGCATTGGATCTGCGATTCCTTCAAAATAGTGGTGCAGTACCTAAACAAAATCAGTTTGGAATTCAAGTAAGTAAAACTACGTTTGTTAGTAGTGATTTTTAACAGCCCCAAATGGTACCATTATGCTCGTTTGAATGAGACAGAGGTGTAGTTTATCACCAACACTGACTAGTACAGCCAAAAAGTCTGGCAGTAACTGGAAAAGTATGTTCTCCTTGTGGGCCAAAAGTGTCTTTTCCCCCACCTCAGTCTCATTGAGTTCAACAGGATTACTTGTCTTACAGAGGTAAGTGAGATTTAGACCTTGAAGGAATAACAAAAATAATATTTTAGAGAAAGGGAATTTGAATTATCACAATATTTACCACACAGTGTCACAATATTTCTCTATATAAAAAGTTAATCTTAGTTTTCATCAAATACTTTAAAAATCAAGTTAACATTGTATTCACAACTATATAATCCCTCTGACAGCTTTTGGTTTTGCTGATATTTGTTCTTTCTAAAATTGTTAGAACGTTGCTCCTCTTCCCATTGATTTCAGTTGTGGTGGAGAGTATGGCCCCCGTTCACAGAAGGTATCAAATACAGACACGTTATTAAGAGGAGATAACTTTTTTTTTTTTCCTTTTTCTTTTTCTTTTTTATTTTCCAAGACACCATCTGGGAGGAAAACAAAACCACCCTGTGTTTTGAGTCGTGCTGGCCAGAGTTTCCTCAGCAGCACCTTCATCCACAAGGCTCACACCCAACAAACATCTCCGTGCTTAAACCCACACGATTGCATTTACCCTCGCTATGCTCAGCTCTCCACCTTCCTCTGGTTGTACGCATCTGACCTTCAGCGTGCACAGCTTTGTAAACAAAACTTCTTCTGTCTAAGCAAAGAATCCTCACAGACACCAAAATACTATTAGAGGAGATGGATGAAGCAACGTTTGTCCACTGAAACTCTGTAGGATACGGATCTCTCACTATGCAGATGCGTGACCGGATGAAGAGAATATTAATGGGAATATTTTCATTTTTATATCACAGACGAATCAGTTGCTGGTTTGCAATGCTGTCAGAAATGGCAAACAGTAGATTTTTTTTCTTCAGCAGGCTGATCATTAGCAAAATCCCTTTGCTATGAATGGTGCTCTGTTGTGAATGGAGGCCTGTAGATTCAACTTATTCCAATAAACCAAAGGCATTACGGTGATAACTAAATATTTTTGGTCTCTCTACAAATTGTCATTATTATGGCAGCACTTTTCTAAGCTGGAATTTCAAACCAAAGGCACTTTCATGCTAGAGTGCAGAAGAGTCACAATTAATTATTTGGTCATGAAATTTAAAAAGGCAGCATTTGTTAATACAATTCACTTTTCACGGAGAGCTAGGGATCTGTAAAACCTTTCCTTTTGGTATAGGCATCTCACTGCAATGGGACTGACTCGTACACACAGCTGCCTTACACCAGGCAGTCAAAGAGCGTTTCTGCGGGGAAAAATAGGGGGATTCTAAAAATGGAACCAATTCATAAAACAATGTATAAAATTTAACGTTAAGAGGCTAAAAGGTACTTCTAATATAATGCTAAGGCACTGCATATTGTAATGCTTTGGCAGCTCTCAATTAAAAGGTTCCTACAAAAAAGTAACAGTAACAAGATAAGTACTTCCAGCTTACAAAAGAGCTCACAGTTTACAGGCAGCCTGTTGGACTACACACCCCACACTCAACAGTTGAAGGATTAAGGCTTTTAAGAATGAACATATACAGGGTATGGATCATTTACAGAAGTGTAAAGAAAAGACGATGGAAGTAATTTCCCTAACATTACATATGTGAACACCAATAAACATTGTGACTGTTTATACCCTATAGTTATGGCATGTGTAGTGTGCCAGATCCTACTAAAAAAAAAAAACTGTACCTGGTTTTGCAAATTGACTTACGCACTTTATATGCCTTAAAGAGTTTGCTTGTTACTTAAAAAAAAAATAAAACAAAATAAAAAATAAATCACCAAACCCACAATTCAAACCCTAAATAAAAGACAACTTTAGAACAAAAACCAAAAAGTAGTTTTTGACTTGTAACACCAAGTGCTTAGAATAAAGGGCTACCGTTAGGCTGTTACAATGCAGTGCTTTTCCTGATGTGATCGTTAGTGTTAAAAATGAGCGCTAAAAGAGACCTTGCCATGGACGCGTTTCTCTGTTCACTTCGCAGAGCATCCACTGAAAGGTCATCAGCCCTAATATCCACGAGCAGGTAGCAGCTAGACATCACAGCAACCATCCAAACCATCCAAACCTCATGGAGTTGGGTCAGGCTGAGGGATTAAAGCAGTCTCCCTACCCCTTGGTGGTGTCTGCACCCTCTCGAAGCCGAGGCCTCGCCAGCGTTAGGGATAACCCTGGTCTGACCCACGAGCTCACCTAGGCTCCAGTCTAGTCCAGACAGTCCCACAGTGGGCAATTCCAACAGAAAGCACTATGCAGGACTACAATGTAAAGAGAAAAATTAGACTTGCTTGTTTGAAGACTGCAGCACCGGGCCCGGGAGCAAATTGTACACTTTAATTATGCATGGGAACTGTGCTGGTTTTGCATCACATTGACTTTTGGTAACAAGGAGAAGGTACGGTACTACAGGCACAGATCAAAAGGGGCAGGGAGGAGAGGCCTGCTAAACATGGACTGCAAAAGACTCTCCTGAAAACCCTCTTTGCTGGTAACTCATTACTGATCCCTAAGGTGGCTGGTGCTCGGCTGGGCAGCCCTCACCTTTTGGACAAACGCTTTGCCTGAGAAGCCTCTGCTGGCCCAGCACCTGCCCAAACAACTTCTGCTCGGGCAACGAGGGGCAGCAGGAGGAGAGGAGCTGAGCAACAGCCTCTGTCCTGACCAGGAGGGGTGAGACTGCTGCTCTCACTCACACCTGCAGCGCCAGGCCTGACAGGATTAAAACATCTCCAGCTGTGCTTCCCTTCCTGCAGTCTTCCCTGAATTTCTCAGAAGGGCCAACACCACCATGTCCAAGAGCACAGCAGAACCCCACCTGGTAGGTAGGTGTGAGGATAAGGTCTTTGCCAGACCTGGGGAGACAACTGGGAGAGGTGTAAGAGCACCGTGGTTAAGAGGAAAAGGAGAACAAAAACAAAATAAAATTCTCCACTTTCCCATCTCCTCTGCCCGATGTTGGTTGTGATTTCCTAGCGCCTCGCAGATATTAAAGCTGCTGATCCTTTCAGAGGTGTACACACTCTTCTTTCAGACACATCAGTGTTTTTGCTCTCTGTTTGCGAATGACTCGATGCTGTCGCAATATCAGCTGTTTCCGTTCATCTCTGGATTTCAGAGTTGCAAGTTTTTAGCTCAACTTATTAGAAAACACAGTTGTCCATATAAAATATAACCGCACACACGAGACTACATATAATGCAAGTCTAAATCTTCAGTATTTACCTACTTATTGCAAAATGAGCCATCTTTTTCATTAAATAATCAAATTTTCATATTAGTACAATACAACTTTATACTCTTTTAAAATACACTAGATATGTTAGGGGTAAGGGGTGATGCTTTCTTTCTCTGCAATACCTGTTTGAAAGTTTAATGGATTAGAAGATTAGTTTTAGCGTTGAGAAAAAAATACAAAATTTGCCTAATTTTAGGACCTGTCTGTTTCTATCAGGCATTTCTTAAGGCTATATTTTTCATTTGGTTTCAAACAGAAAAATGTTTCATTTTAAAAAATAATTTAGTGAATTACATTCGTCCGTATCTTCCACCCTAATTAGTTACAAAGATAATTCTATAGAGATTATTAACTTTGTGTACTCATTTACAGTTATAGCTAAAGATTCATTTCAATTCCACTTGCATTGTAAAACAAGTATTTCATGTTGGAAAAAAACCCAAAATAAATTCTTATAAATGCTGTCAGTTTTTCCCCATGGCAAATGCTCTGTCATACATTTTTCTATCAGAATTAAAAATAGGCCTCCACAGACAGAGGCATTAGGTTCTTAAATACAGTCTTCCCAAAGAACTGTGGTTTACAAATTTTGAAGAACACTTAGTTTTAGAAATAATTTTTACAACTGTACCAGAATTTCACAGCTACAATTATATATGAACACATTAAAAATGACTTCACTAAAACAGGATTTAGAAAAATGTGGGTGAAAGTTGGGCCAGAGGCACTGCCACTTAGTGTTGAGGTTTACAGTCTGTGTTTTGATAAAGAAGTGAAATGAAGTGTATATATAAATAACTGCTCAGTCCTTTACAAGCCTGTAGATGTGATGCTGTGCTCCATGTTCGCTGTTCGACACTTCGAATACACAAGCCATGCAGAGCAGGGTTTCTTGTGTATCCCTGTTTGTTACCACCTGTGTGGGGGAAGGAAGAGGCAGACAGAACATTACACACCTGGAAACAGCAGGGCTGAAACAAGAAGTCACCCGTGTCACCTCGGTCCTGCCTGCTCTGACAGCTTGGCCTGATGCCTTCAGTTTCAGCTTTCCTATTTGCAGCCCCTGCACTGCATTGCTGTGTGAGCTGAACTCCACACAAAGTGTTCAAGTTCTCCTCACAGCTCAGGCACACACAACAATCCTTCTCCAGCCCCACAACCAAGGACACCGTGGCAGCTCCGGGCCCAAAAAGCACAAGCAGCAGCGAATTGAGGAGAGCAATCTGGGAGGATGGGACTGCATCACCTGCAGCTGCAATTGGGCAATTAACCCCAATGTGGAAATGGAGCAGAACCTATCAAAGTGTGAAACTCCTGAGCCAGGGCCCATCTTGGGTCCATCTTGGGTGGATCCTCAGCCAGGCTCTTGCCCTGCCCAAGCTGCATCCTCTGAAGGGTTTTGATTAAATCCCCACTTTATTCCTTTAACTCTGCCCAGCCCCTGTCCCAGGGAGCCTCTCTGGGCATCAGGCTGAGATGCCACCACAGAGCAACAGCGAAAGCAAGCTGGGTCACTGGATGGAACTGGCTCTAAGGCCACCACGTGGCCCATTCTCTGTGCTTTTTTGTCACCTGCTGAGCGTTTGCTGCCTGCCTTCCCTGCCCGAGAACCATTAACACCACTGACATCTGCAGCACTGTAACCCAGCCCCGGTGAGGACACAGGAGATGAAGGCAGTGGTTCAAAGTTACTGCCCCAGGCTCTCTACAAACCCCAGACTCGAGTGGATAAAACGGAGAAGTAAGCTGAAATTTGTGGAAAACAACAAAGATGTTTGCTCACCCTCACAGCCAGCTGAGCCTTTTCATCCTGAGCGTCTATAGCACCCAGTTCCAGGAGAATGAGTCTGGGTTCAGTGGGATGGTTTGTTTGGTAAGCAGCAGTGACTAAAGGATTTGGGAACTGGTTCCCAACATTACAAGCTGAGCAAGCCATACAAAGCCTGAGAGTACCTTAGAAGTGGAAAAATGAAAAAGCCAGCCCATACCAATAAAATTGTGAAGTTTTCCAAGACGCTGTTCATCATGTACTTCTCTGGTAAATGCTTCAGCTTGTGTATGAAGTTGATCATATATTCACACATGGGAGAGCGGTTTATCCTGTACACAAACCGGCCGTTCTCAAACCTTGCATATTCAGTCTAAAAAAATAAATAAGAACACATTTGGAATGTGATCATTCAGAGACAGAAAAAAAGTGACTGGTAAATCTGTTTTTCTCTTTTTTCTTTGTGTAGACAGGAAAAAGAGAAAGTGGCTCAGACACACACTCCTGCTTGCTGACTCCCTGCCCGACCTGTGCAATGCCTTGCTAAAAATGCAACGGGTCTTAATTATCAAAAATTCTAATATGACTACTTGTCCTCTAACCTGCAAAGTAACAAACTGAATAGACGAGGATTATAAAGTCCCGAACTGAGTAAAAGTGAATTAAGCCAAAAACTGTGGTAAGATGATTTTACAGGAGTTCTGAGGCACCTGTCTGCAAAGGGAACAGCAAAATAAGCTTATATATTTAGGCTTAGGTGCACACATGCAAACATAGATGTATTGTTGCATGGCTTAATAGGCAATTTGTGAACTACAGAAAGGACTACAGCTGGAAGAAAACCAGACTGATTTAGATTGCTGAGGGAGGGTAAGGCTGTGACTCTTGGACTTCTGCTCTCCAGCTACCAATTGCTCAGATGGTGGTTTATGAGGGTTTTTGGCTTTCTCTAAGCTTGGAATAATGGAAATTATTAAAACCTTTTTTTTCTTTTTTTATGGTCACCATGGTTAGAAAACATTAGTTTAAGAAGGACATAAACAGTGACCAGGACATCTGCAAAGGCTCCACCTTCAGCTCTAGGCTAAAATTCCCCCGAGAAACTGTTTTGTACATGACAGATGTGGGTTTGGGGCTCAGTCCCCAGCTGCAATATCACTGTACAGCAAACCAACCAGAGACCTGACCATGCCACACAGGTCTGTGCATAGCAAAGGTAAAGAATGACTAAAGGCACATATCCCATCACAAAACCCACCTCTACTTTTTCTACTACTTGCTTTCCAAATGAGCAGACTTTGGTGGAACAGGTGATTGTCATGTTTTCTGAGCTCTCATACTGACTGGTGACTCCATAGAACGCTCCTGTATCATCTTGGATGTTGCAGTTTAAGTCGGCCTGTGGGGAAAAAGGAATGCATGGTGAGGATTTGAGTTTTCATTTGACAGTGTGAATAGCATAAGCTGTCACTAGCTCAGCATTCTTTTCAGAAATAAAGTGGGGCAGCTTTATGGTGATGACAGCGACAGTGGAGAAAGTCTGCCAGGGAAGTAGCTGCCTAATTGCTGCAGTAAAAACCTTGGGAAATCAGCAATTTATTCAAACTTTAGACAATAAAAGATGTCCCAGTATTTCTGTGGGCTACAGGTGACGTTCCTGTCCAGCAGATAGCTGATGAAATCCCTGGAGCAAAGGAATGCTCACCTGCGAGGAGCCAGCCCCTCTGAAGTGAACCTGCTCGGCTGAACTTGAGGCGGCAGGGCCAAGCCACCCCACTCTGGAGAGGCCACATCTCACTTCCTCCTTCTCCTGTCTTAAAGCAATGAAACCCTGATGGCAGAGTGAGACAGCTGGGAGCACAGGACCGGTCTCTGATAAGGCTCTGCCGGGCCATATGGCATTGACTGAGCGAAACGCTGGGCCCCACGGAACGCTCCGACACAACCGCCAGGCCTCCCGTGCACACACTGCTGGGAGGGCTTGCTGGCCCCCAGCACTTCCCTGCAGCCCCACAAACACCCAGCTGCCCTGGAGAGGCAGCAGCACAGCCCCAGCCTGGCAGGATCAAGCGAGGAACAGCGCTACCTTCAATTATTCATGCGCGAATCCAAGCCCTGCGCGCAGCAGGAATAATTTGGCCACAGAGCGAGCACGCGGGTCACCTGCTGAACGCGGCCTTGCTGGGCCTGCAGCGGCGCTGGAGCTGCTCTGCCACTGCTCCCTGACACCACAGACACGATTTCAAAAGGCCTCTGATGAAAAGCACGCTAATAGGGACGCAGGAGGGCTCTAGGGACACGCACAGCTGGAGCTGTTGATTCAGGCATTAGCTCTGCTGACATCGTTGATGCCCAGGGAGAAGGTGGGCAGGGTTTTCCCTCCGTGTGGAAATAGCTGATCAGCTACTGCAGCATGACGGCAAAGAATCGCCTGAACTTGAAAGTTACGCCGAGGTTACCCTGTGAAGTGAGCAGGGAAAGGCACTCCTGCAGCTGCTTCACTTGCGAGTCTAGCTCTGCTTGGTTCTGCTCCTAATGTAGAAATGGAACACAAAATGCTTGACAGGACCTCGTGTTTACCCTGAAACCCTATAAAAGCCCCGCTTACAGCTATGCTTGCCTGTCCCTGGAAGGGCTCGAGGCCGGAGTGAACGGGGCTTTGAGTAACCAGGGCTAGTGAAGGGGGTGGATTTAGGTGATCTCTGAGGCTCCTTACGACCAAACCATTCTGTGATTCTAGAGCACTCAGCACAGCTCAGAGGTCATTTGTAGCTGCTACTTAATTTTTAACTTGGCAACAACTCATTAATCCTCCTTAGTGCCTGCAGTCCTTAATTGTGGCGCGGCCTTCTGAGGCAATGTTCTGATAACAGCACACACTGAACCGCTCTGTGCCACAGAGAAGACTCAGGTCTAAGATTACTTGGGGCTGGCTTTGTAAATTAATCAGCGGAGCAGCCTCCTGAGGTTTGCACACAGTGGCACAAACAGCCCCACAGTCACGTATTTTGCATAAGAGGAAGAAATCCTATCGCTGCTGCACCTTGTTCCTTGCGCCCGCCTCGCGCCAGGTCAGCAGTTAATGTTTAATGTGCATCTAAAGCAGGGCTGTCACAGGGAGCTGGGAGGGATTGTGCAGAGCTGATGGTAAATAAGCAATTTGCCATCACAGCTGGCCTGCAGTCGAAGCAGGGCAAACATCTAAACACGGCAAAGTGCAGCAGCCAGCGCTGCTCCACCGGAATTCCTGAAGGAGAGGGATTTCTGCTAAGACAATTACACTGCTGCAGTTAATGACAGTAATAATAGAAGTAATCTCTCAAAATGCAGTTATTCCTGCCGCTACCACAATTGCAGTTTTGCTAGGAAAGCATTTTCTTTCCTTTCAAATAGGAGCAAAACATTTAAGAAATCATAACTAAGCCACCCCTCACAATTTCACGTTGTCAAAAATCAGCTGCATAGACCTTGCATTTCGAGCTGCAGTAGCAGATGTTTAGAGTTAAAAAAGGATAACTTTTTATCTGCTGCCTTCTGATTTTGAAGCCTGCTGAAAAAATATTCAATTGTTCTATTTACATGCTGACATTTAACCTGGAGAAGTAACACATGTGGCCATCTGTCCCCCTGTTGTTCACTCCCACAAGCTCTTCCAGCCCTTGCTGAAATTACTGGGAGGTCTGTGGACAACAAACATCCAGGCTGGGGCCTGATGCTTCAGTGAGAAACACTTGAAACTATCACTCAGTTGTCATGATTTACTCTGATGGAATCACAACATGGTTGCAAAAGTCCCATGATGATCATATAGATGAGAATTCTCTTCTTTTACTTCTTTGCTCTTTGATTTTTTTTTTTTTTTTTTTTTTTGCGTCTAGCACACAGTAAAGGTGTTTTCTAGGAAGGACAGAATTCTCTTTGTAAACAGTTTTCATATTCAACTAATTGCTGAGATTGCTGAGAGCTGAAGACTCTTCAAAAAAATCTAACACCAGCATTAAAAAATCATAGGAGTTGGCAAGCAAATGTTCTTAAATGAAGGCTTCACCAAAGCCTCTTTTAGTACTGTAACAATTTTTTCTTAAGGACTTAAGAATAATATTATGGCTTAAATAATAAGGGATATGTCTAAACATATACATCTGAAAGGTAAATTGTATTTTTCAAAGTGATGAAATTAAGTAAATTTTTTGCTGTTTTTTTTTTAAAAAAAGAATACCTATGTGGCTGTGAGAGCTGCAGATGTGGGAATAAGGTGATGTGTTATAAATGAATGCCCTGGTATTCAGCTTCAGCTCCTTACTACAGTATTGATTCCAAGGCTTGTGTCTACATTTTAGAAGGGATGTTGGAAAATTGGAAAGTGTTCAGCAAAGAGTTACAAGAATAATTTCAGGTCTGGAAAACATCCTTTGTAGTGAATGACTAATGAAACTCCATCGACTTACTTTTTCCAGGGGAAGTTTTTCCACAACCTTGTCATACCCTACAAGTTGCTACATGGGGAAGAGCCTTCTCCTAGATTAAATCTTGCAGAAAGGGGCATTAAAAGGCAGAAAGCTAAAGCTAAGCAGAAGCAAAATGAGAAACAAGGCAGGGGCTGGTAACCCTGATGGCCGTGGAATGCCAGCATAATTCTCAGCTGAGGAGAAATCACCATTACTTGGGGTTTTTTTAAATTAACTGAGCATCTGACAGGGATGGTGTTGTCCAAAGCTAAACACTTCCCAGCCAGGTTCACTGCCTGAGCTACATGACAGGCAGGACTACATAAATATAAAAACAACAAAATTGAAATACAGAGATTTATCCTATTAGTCTTCTCCTTATAATCTCTTGTTTCAATGATCCTCGTGAAAAAGGTGACCAGAGCCAAGTTGGAGTGCTGCTCGCAGCTCTGGTGCGTTATTTCCATGGTGCTCTGTGTCCAGCTGTTCTCCTGCATGTCAGACACAGGCTGCAAGCCTTCCTGGGCTGTAAAGCAGCTTTTCCTCCTGTGCAGCCTCTCAGGCAGCTGTGCTCTGAGCTGCCCGAGCATCTATGTACAGATAAATCACTTCTTCAATGGTGACTTCCAATATATTGGCGTGAGTTCAAGTATTATGGCATTTCAGACATTATGGGATGATCATATGTGATGAGCAGGAGTCTGTTTACTCACTGAGTTTTAAAGATCAACACAATTTTGGGGGGGTGGGGAATCCCAAAACCACAAATGGAATTTTTAGGTTTTTTTTGCTTTATTTTCAAGAGTAAAACTCTGATTTAAATTTATTTCTGAGCACTGAGTTTTGTATTAGCTGAATGCACTCGGAGGTGGAAGAGGCACTCAGATTTCTGGCACCCTATCTCCAGTGCCAGAGCACGATTAATTCATTAATAAAGCACAGCTTGGCAATGGGTAGCACTGGAAATATTACATATTAAGTGCACCAAGTGTTTGACACACTGGATGGAGAAGTCTCTGCCAGTGTGCTGGAGCTTGCACCTAAAGAGAGATGGCTGCAACCAAAATAAAGAGTGAAAATGAATTAACAAACCATCTTCCCATTCCTTTCCCAAGGGCTCTGTGCTGCAGGCAGGGACAGAGGGTAGAGCGCTTGTGCAATAATCACAGCTTTGGCTAACAAAAAAGCAACTCCAGCAAAAACTGCTGGGAAGAGTCTAAACCCATGGTGCTGAGTAGAAGGAAAACAGCACCTACTGGAAGCAGAGGGATTTGGAGGGGGCCAGAGCAGTTTGCACTGGCACTCAGTAGCTAACATTAAGCACATAAGGTCACTTATTAACAGCATTTAGGTCTGAGCAGCTGCCGGCTGCGGGGAGGTGAGTTACTCATGTGCCCACACCGTGCCTCCCCTCCTCCTCTCCACAGCTCCACCAGAGAGCAGCGATTCCAAACTGTGAAGCAATTTTTTCCAGCGGGAGCATCTGGGCCGTTGGCACGTTTGTGTGCAGCTCGGGAATTGTGTCCAGCTCCGCCACACTGATGGACAGAGCAAGCTGCTCCGGCCTCCCAGCCCCTTCCAGCAGCATCAGGGGTCCTCCCCAGCTCCCTGGGCCAGGGGGCTGAGGCAGGGAAAAGCAAATGGATGTCTGCTTTCTTCCATATCTAATTTGTTTTGCACACATTTGCATGCTGGCCATGGAGCCGTTGGTGCTACGGGCCCCATTTGGGAGCTGCAGATCATTTGCCAGTCAAGCTCTGTGTGTGTATGTGTGTAGGGAACTCCGAGATTCTGGATCATGCAACAAAAACTGCATGTAAAAATGGAAAGAAAGAAAGAAAGGAAGGGAGGGAGAAAAAAAAAAAGAAGAAGAAATAAAAAGGCAGTAGCCACAATTGTGTGTGTGTGTGAATGAAGGGCACAAAGAATCTCTGCACCTTTTAAGACGGCTGGAGGCACATGGGGATAAATTCAGGAGGGGGTGGGAGGAGACCACAGGCACAAGCCATTTCTGAACACTGATTACATGGGTAAATTGTTTGTTCCAGTGTATCACAAAGAGAAGGAGCATTATTTTTCATGCCACAGCTGTTTTGAATAAGAATGGGAATAAACTTAACTATCCTCCTCATGTTACTTACCACTAATTATGGCATATATTTACATCTATAAAACAGTGAAATTTTGGGAGACATAATTTAATGCCCCTTTATTGTGTAGATTCCTTTATTTCCATCCCACATTTGAATTTCAAAAATGTTTAGGACTTCAAAGCATCTTTAAAAGCTTGCCCTAATTATAATATGCATTACTTTCTAAAACTCCTAGTTTGCATTGCAGATTCCTGCAAATAGAGGCATTCATTTTAAACATCAATTAATATCATCCACGCATCTTCAGACGAGTTTGGGTCTTTGTTTCAGAGTTGCAGTGAGCTCTGGCTAAGCTTTCCTCAGTTAGAAGAATAGTTCAAGCTACTGCAAACACTTAAAATTAAGCTGGGGGGTCAGATCCATAGAAAGCCTGACAGGGCCAACATTAATTTATATCAGCTGTTTTTTTCCTATGTCACCAATGAGAGAACATCCATCCTCCTTTTAGATACATTTGGTTCCCAAACCTGTCCTGCAGAAATCGGAGTTCAGGCTGGCACAGAGCATTTGGCAGCATGACAGACACAAAAGCCCAGCGTGTTATTGCAAGGTGTGCTCACACGAGGATCCCACTGCACAGTGCTGTGGGTTACATGGAAAAGTCATGTAAAATTTGCCTCAAAATCTGCAGTTCGGGGGTTGAGGCAAAACCTGAGAGAGAAATAACGAAGTTACAGCAGCAGAATTTAGTCTAGGAGGCCTAAGAGTATTTAGAATTAGAGAATTTAAGAATAGTAGTGAGGAATCAGTGGGGCTAGCACTGGATAGAACCAATTAAAGAAATCAGCACAGGCACCCGGTTTTGACTTAGCTTTTAGACAGGCTGACTGCAACCTAAAGAGCAGAAAACTTTGGGGCTATTCCCAAGTCACAAAAACAGTTTAAATACAAACTAACCACCAGGAACATTGTCCATACTCAGATTAAGGTTAGATGGCACAAATCATTCCTGGGTTTTTAACATAGTTGGGCTTAGCCCCACGAGGTGAGAGAAGCAGGATTGTGCAGTTAACCCTCACCTGGGGAAAAGTTTCCTCTGCAGATATTCTCCAGCCTTCCCAAATTCTGCATCAGTGTTCTAGGACAGCTCTTACATTTATTTAGGAACCTTTATTTTTGTTTTGATTGTATAACCCTGTGATCTCCAGCCTCATATCCCTGTCACACAAACTTCCTGTGCCACACCATTAGGACTTATTTACACCTCCCTCTGTTATTGTAAAAGCCTGTCTCTGTGGCCATTTCCCCGAGCTCTGTGGCTCCCAGTGAGCACCTGGGACAAAGCAGAGGAGCAGAGTCAGGGCATTCCAGTGCAGGACAAGGACCAGGGCACTGCACTGCAGGGAGCAGGGCTGGTTGTTTGAGGTGCTGGAGGAGCAGGAGTCTCTTCCTTTTGTACCTCCTGCACAGAAAGAGGCTCAGAAGTGTGACACCCAGATATGTCACCAGGACTGGGGCCAGCTCTTCCATTCCCAGCATCAGGTTGTATTTCCCATGAGATACAATCTGCATGGAACCAATAAAGCTCTGCAAAGCAAAGCAAACTTTGCTTTGTACTCCATCCCGGTGCTGCCTTGCTAAGTCAAGGCCACAGCTGGAAAATGTCTTCTTGCAAGGTCTCAGCCCTTCCCCTCACACTTTTTTTTTGTAATCAAACCTTATTACCAAAACCAGGACAACAGGGAAAACTCTGCTGGTGAGCAGCCTGGAGCAGAACTAAATGGGAAAGAGCCACAGGAGCATTCTTTCCAGCTACCAGAGCTCAGCTGCTTTCTGCCTTAGTCATCCTCAGCACAAGTACTCATCTGTGGTCTTCCTGTTTCCCAGATACCCATTCCACAGCACCAGTAAAGTCTAAACAAAACACCCTTTGTGCTGCCTCCAGTGCCATGCTGACTTGCCTTAACTGCATTTGCAGGGTCACCATCCCTCCTGACACCAAAGCCTCACCTTCACTTTCAAGCTTCTCACCTCATGCCACTCTCCCACTTCCCTTCTCTGGTTTGCCTTGACTCCTCTCATCCAGACCCTGCCTTTCCCTCTCTGATTCTGCTCAGGGTGCTTTCCCACCTGTACTTACTTGCCCAACCAAAATTCACTTTCCTTTTACCCACCAAAATGCCACGGGCACCTCGGCTGCAGCAGCTCCCAGCGCTGAGAATGATCGATGGCACCGTGGTAATGAAGGAGGAAGACAACAGAAAGGATGGGGAGGGGGAAATGGGAAAATAAACAGTGAGACAGAATACTGGGACTCAGAAATAACCATACATCATGAACAGAACCTGGGAGGAGGTGAACTAAACAGAGAAGGAGGAGGTAGCAGATGATGAGAGAGTAGGTACTTATTTAGAACCGGATACTTAATTCAGCCAAATTTAATCTATTTTCCTACGAATAAATTTGAGGCTACTCACAGGGTCAAAAACACTGTCAGCAACCTGTGCCAGCTTTTCCCTGGTGAAATTATGACTGCTTAAAACAGCTTTTCAACACTCCCCATAAAAACAGGAATGGCATCTTTTTTTCTGAGGAAATGCCCCGTTGGGGTGAAAGAAATAAAGCACAGTGAGCTGACAACTTAAGATCTAATTCTCATGACTAATTAGTCAGCTCTCTTCTGTTTCTCCTGTACATATTCCTACATATGTTTAGGACTGGGGGCCACTGGTGTGAAGTTTATTCCTAGAAGAGCACTCATCGTGACTCTTGCAGCACTCAAACACCACCCCAGGCACCTTCTCTCTGCCTCACTCCCTTGATGGGAGAGAAAATCCACTGGTTTATTTCAAGATCAAGCTCAGGAAAGTGTTCTCATCACATTTTTAATGTATAACTCAGAAGGATGTTAGCACTGTATGTTTTTTTAATCTCTGAGTTAATACAGCAGAAAATTGTATTAAAAGGCCATTATGTTGGAAGGCATGGTGAGGTTAGGAAATGTTGGATTGAGGTTGCCTGCAGACCCTGACTGCTGAACTGTATCTTGTCACAGGCTGTAGCTGCACAGCTGCACACTCACCCTCTGAACACCTACACATTTCCTTGTCCTTGCTGCTCACTGTGGCCCCGTCCCTGTGTCCTGAGCACCACTCAGACCCTGTGCTGAGCACAGGATTATACATTTCATAGAGGCTTTTCTCATGGCCTCTTCTAACAGCCCTGAGTCTGATTTGTCACTTGAGGGGAAGGGGTGGCATCAGCCACGCCACAGACATGGGACTGAGAGTTTAAAGGTGTGCACTGCTTGGAGGAGACAAAGCAGAGAAGGCAGGCACTCCAATTTTCATAGTCAGGAGAACAACACAGACCTCAAAGATCCAAAGAAAGTCTCTACTGGCTTTAGGTACACCCTTGAGCATCCAGCATGCCTGAAAATCAATTTCCACATGGAGAAAAAGCAGAACATACAATACATCAATTACCATATCACCAATCTCTGCTGCATCCACGTCTAGCATAAAGTCTGAGGCTTATCATCCTCTGTGGGAAATGAGAACAGGCATGTGAGGTGACATTCATTTTTGCCAGTGCGTTTTGCAAATATTTATGATGCAGAGTGGGTTGGTGAGATGATGGTCCTCAGCCCAAGCCTGATTTCACTAGGAAAGGTTTTAGTGGTCACAGACCCTTAACTCTGAGCTCTGCTTCTCTGCAGCCAGATTTCTCCTGCTGTTATGTTTGTCCTGCTCCCACCCCTCAGAATCCTTTCTTGCTGTACTTCATCCCTGTGTTTCCCTGCAGGCTCCTTATCCCAAGTGTCCCTTCTTCCCACTGCCTCCCTCTTTTTGACTCCACCTTCTCACCTGCCTGTTCCAGGCCACTGGTGCCTACTGTGTTTCAGCTCCCACTCCTCTGCTGTCTCCTCTTTCTGCCTCCTTGCTCAGCCAGCCCTCAAATACTTGGTCTACAGCTCCCCATGAGTTTCTCAGTGGGTTCCTTCTGCAGCCCAGCACAGCTGCTGCTCAGTGGCTTAGTCCTTCTACATCCAGATTTGAGGAAAAAAAAGAGTTTCCCTCATTCCAGTTTCCACTCCTAAATCTGGTGCCACAGAAGCTCTTGGAAAGATAGGAAGTCTGGGGAATTTATAAGGTGCAGAGCATTTCAAATCCCATAGATAAACACCAGGAAATCTGATCATAAGCAGTGGTTCCAGATCAACCTTTTCTGGTTTCAGCCTCAACCTGTCCACCCTGTAATTAAACCCTGAATTGAAGTTTTACAAGAAAAAAACGAAATGCTTAGATGATAACTGCTGCTATGAAAATGAGTACACAACAAAAAAAGTGTCCCAATGAATTAGTGAGTGTAAAAAGCTTTAGTATGAGCATGAGGCTCAGCCTGCAGATTTGCTAAACCTTTTGGATGAACCTTTTAGTGGTTTAGTGGTGGACTTAGCTGATGGTTGGACTCAATGATCTTAGAGGCCTTTTCCAGCCTAAGTGATTTTATCATGTCGTGATTATGTTGCTAACAGGAGATTTTACAAATACATTAAGACAAACCAGGCTTGTCAGTGACATTTCTCATCACTAGATCGGTACACAGCGTCCCAGCCCTCCATTCAAATGACTTTTTCACCCTTGCTCTGAATGAGTTATGGAGCAGAGAAACAGAAAGGCAAGCAGAAAGCAGATGTGCTTCAGGAAAACCCCAGGCACCCTCCCGGGCTCGCAGCTGTCCCAGCTCCAGTCCTGCTCGCTGCTCTCTGTGCAGGCTCGGGCTCACACCAGGACTGACCCTTCCTGCAGCCCTGGGCAGAGGCTGCAGCTGGCAATCACCCAAGAGCAGTTTCCATTCCCCTGCCTTTCCTGGGACCACTCAATGGCAGTTCCCATCTCCAAGCGGGGCTCTGGGTACCTGCTGGCAGGCAGAGCTGGGGCACACCTGCCCTGGCTCCTGGGAGCTGCCAGTGTCCCACCGCAGGGCACACAGCCCTGCCAACAGCAGAGAGCATTTCCACAGTGCCCCAAACACCTCCTGGGCAGGAGAGGCGCTCCCCAGCACGCCTTACTCACCCAGAATTTTACCAGGAAGAAAGCGTTCTGAGGCCCCTTCCCAAAGAGCTCCTTCAGGCCGCCCTTCTTCTCGGGGAATTTGTCGTAGATCTGGCGAATGTCCACCGACTCGAGCAAGGGGTCGCTGTAAGAATGGTTGGCGTGTCCAATGTGCACGAAGAGGTGTTTATTGTACTGCAAGGGAGAAACAGGAGAGTCAGCGCTGTGGGAGGAGAGCAGAGGCTCCTTAGGGCAGGGGGCTGTGCTGAGATGGATTAAATGACACTCCTGGGACTCCTGGGATTCTCTGCACTCTGGTTTCCATGAACAACTTCACTGCTTGTGTCACAGGCCCTTGTGAGCAAGGCTCAACATCAAAAACAACCTCCTGTGTCCCCGGTGCAAACCCCAAAGCACAGGCCTCTGCAAGGGGGTGATTTGCACTGCAAGACCCAGGGGCAGCACGGCCATAAAGAGCCCTTCAATGGGTATAAAAAGATGAATGTGCTCAGGAGGAAAGCCTATTTTTGCTCCTCTAAACAATGCCTTTTAATGTTCTGTGTTGTCCTCAGAGCCTGAATTTCTGCTTGTGCCACAGAGCCCACTCGTGCATGTGAGGCCCCAGACCTCTCTCTGCAGCACACCTCAGCCACAGGAGATGGAAGAGTTTCCTCCAAATGCAGGACTCCAGTAACAAGAAGGCCAGTGCCTCTGTGTTGCTGTGCCTACAGACATTGTCCTCCCACCATTTCCACCCATGTAATATTAAAGAGCCCAACTTCTCCCCCTTCCCTCGGGAGCCAGCTCTGTAGATGAGCATCCCTGCCAAAACACATCCGGCTTCAATCTTCTATTTCTTAACTCCATCCCATCACACCTCATCAGAATCACAGGAACCACCTGGGCAGTGCCTCTCCTGCCTGGGGGAAACCCTTGGCCCAGTGAAATCCACTCCAAAGGAGTCTGAACACCATCTTTTAGGGGCTGCCATTCCTCTGAGAGAACCTTTCAGCACCAACACGAAAGAGGGAGGATGAGCACACCAAAGACCCTCCACCAGTCAATCAGCACCTCCCAGGGTCATGAGAGCAGAGTGAAGGAGCTCCAGAGCGGCAGGATTAAACACTGGGGGCTTTCACCACGCAGATCACAAAACATTTTGCTAACTCAGTTAAGGGAAAGCTGATATGCAGTCAATGAACACTAGAGAACCCTGTCACACTGAACAGATGCTGTATATAAGGGGCAATTCCCAAAAGCTAGGCACAAATAAAATATTTAAAAAGCCAAAGCAAACCTCATTTAAGCTGTTTTGTTTACAATGTACCTGCTGAATGAACAAATTGAAGTGACAAATCTAAATGAATTGGGCAACCACTCAGAGCCTTCCTTCGGTGTGAGCAGAGTCTTCCCTAGCAGATGTCCAAAACTCTGGGGAAAAGGAAATGGACTGGCTAGATTTCTGCACTTAGGAAATGAAATTGAAATCTATTAAAAAAAATCATCTAGCACAGTGAAATCTGAATTTAGAACCAGAGAACACTCATCTGGGTATGGGGCCAAAAATGAGATACAGCCTGTGATTTTCTGCAGGGTTGTATTCCTTTCTAAATTTTGTGGAAGGAAAAAGGAAAACATAACATCTTATTAAGGCATTTCCACAAGCAAAAAAGAATTTGGGGATTGTTCCCTCTCAGTCTTCTCTGCTGGAGTTGTTCCAGGTTGTACAAATAACATTTGCCACATTTTTATGGAAACAGAATTGAGGGCTCAGATTCTCCTGTGAATTGTCCTCCTCCCCAAAGGGGTGTCTCTCTCTCTCCCAGCCCAAAGATGGAGAGGGAAGGGGGAAGGGAGAGCTGTGTTTTACATTTTGGCCCCTGCAATCTCCCAGGACAATTCACACACTGTACTTTATTCTGCAGGCCAGGCAAACACACAAAGTGCTCAGGGTCCAAGCGGCAGCAAAAGCAAGTGCATTTATAGGGGCATGGAGCATGAAGTCTTAATACTCTTTAAATATAAAAGCAGAGTTGGAGGCAGCTGCAAAGCTGCCACAGTTGTCTGCAGAGCTCGCCAAAGCACCAGATGCTGCTGCAGCAAAATTTCTGAGCGGGTACAGTAGGACAGATGGTATGACATCACCTGACAACATTCTTAGGACAGAAATGTTTATTTTGATATTGCAATGTGTGATTATTTTCTCCTTATGTTGCTGCAATTCCTATGCTAAGTACAATCATTACGGGGCTAATTAGACGTGGCATATTTCTGCGAACTAACAAACGATAATGCAATATTGGAGCAGGGTAAATGGACACCGAAATGATCCCCATCGGTCTGAGACAAACACGCCCCACGACAGCAACTGATGCATAGATAAAGGCAAAGGAGCAAAGTTTTCTGCCTGTGTTTGTGAGCCCATTAGTGTCTGAAAAGCTTAAAAACATCCTCATTATACTGAGCCTTCACTGTTGATTTAGACTGAGTATTCCAGAGACACTGAAGTACATTAGTTGCTGAGGAATTTACTCTGCAGCATTGAAAGGATCTGCATCTGGCATGGGGGCAGTAATGTGCTTTAGGTGCCATAAACCATCACAAGTCAAATCCTGTATTTTCTAAGTGCACAAGTACACAAAAACAGGAAGAACATTTGCAGCTCTGACTCTTGTGTCTGCATTACACGACATGCCCTGGAGATGGCCGCCTCTTAAAGCTGAGCTCCTTCCCTTAGAAAAATTCTAGCTATCCAAAGAATGCAGTAAAGCCATGAAATATGACTGTTGTCAAATAATACCGGGAGAAAAATTATAATCCACTTAGGAATTGAAAAGAACCGAGACAAATTGCCAATGGCAGGGGATGCAAGCGTTTAAGCTGGTGCAGAACAAAGACAAACCACCTACATCTGTTTTATCAGCCAGCACGCAGATTTGCAGCAGCTCCTCACCAGTTCTGCACTTGTGTTCTGGTACAACCACACAGATCAGCACATGGGGGGGCCATGGCTCCCCATGCTCAGTGCTAAGCAAGGTGGAAGGCAGGTGGCCTGAGAGGGGCAGCTGTTTCTGTGGGAATGCACCCCGAGTGCAAGGCTGCTGCTGTGATTTCACCCTCCCACATCCCCCTGGAGTCACTGGATGTGCTCCTGGGGGAAGGAGCCAGGTGGGGCAGGCTGCCTGGAACCCAGGCACTGGTGTATCAGCAGTCTGTGTGCAGCTCTAACCCAAACCCTGCCCAGCCTCAGCCAGCCCTGCTGCCTCGCTGTATCTCATAAATCTGAAACTCTTTAATTTCCTGCTGACGGAAGAAAATCACTTGGTCTGCCAACAAGTTTTCTTACTCCTACCGAAACACTAGTAACTGAATATTTAATTCCTGCTGCTGTTGTCCTCCACTGAAGCAGACTGGGAGTTACAGACATGACATTTTAATGCTGTAAGTGGAGCCTGGACCAAGTCCTGTTGTTAAGGTTTTTAACGCTTTCCTGTGAAATGCTAAGTGAACTTTCTGTGCTGTGATACAGCTGTGCGGGCAACCTGGCCTTGCATGGACCTCCCTGCCTTCAACTCCTGCCTGGATCTGCTCAGGGATTGAATCAGAGATGCCAAGCAAAAGGGGATTTATGGTTGCAGAAGTGGAGAGGCAGGTGATGAGGGAGGGCAGTTCCCTGGCACTCAAGGGTTGCCCAGCACTGCCCACAGCAGTCCCAGCATGAAACTGGGACTTGCTGGTTGGGCAAGATGCTTACACAACGGTTCCATCAGCTCTCCTGCAACACCAAAGATGCATCTTTCAGTTCTGGCCTGTCTGATTTAAGACCCTGCAGTCCCAGTTCCAGAAGTGCTGAGTGCTCAGATGGGAAAATTACTCCTGACTATAGGAAGTTCTCAATAACATTAAGTATTCTGCAAAATCAAGCTCATGACAAATCAAAGGGGACCCTCAAAATCAGTGTCCCATTCATTCTTTTGCACCTGAACTTCTTGGTTTGTCAATTGTGAGTAATAATGCTCCTTCATCCAAAAAGACTATACTAGCACATCTGTGAAATGCAAATGGAGGGAGTTATTAATTCCATTTGGAAGGGAGGTTAGACAGTGCGCAGCGAGCAGGGCACGGGGCCACGCGTTTCAACAGCACAAGAAAACAAACTACTGAATAGTTGCTTATCAAAGAAGGGCCATCTACATCTCCCCTGAATGCGGCACAGGAACAAATAAACACGTGAGCACGTCATTATCTGCTCTCTGCAGAGCAGAGCATGGGGATATCTCCCAGGCTGGGAGAGCCTGGCTCCACAGCCAGGTTCTGGGGAGGCTGTAGGGGCAAGGGAAGCTCTTGGGGGAGTTGGGGAGATGCAGGGCACAGACACAGCCAGGTGCAAAGCCCTTGGGGCGAGCCAGGACGGGTGTTTGGGGCAGGCAGAGGGGAACTCACAGCCCCAGCCCGCCCCATCCCAGTGCCACGGGTGCCCTGCGCTTCCAGTTGGGCTGGGAAATCCCGAGGGAAGGAAGAGAGGCCCGGGAAGGCAGCAGAGAGCACAGCCAGGCCCCAGCTGCCTTTCCAGCTTTGGGGGAGAAATGGAGCTGCTCTCCCAGCACACCCAGCCACGCTGTGGCCCAGCAGCCTCCCTGGAAAGTCGGTGTCCTGCTGGGGAAGCTGGCCTGGCGCTTCCACCGCGGCTCCCCGGAATCCTGCTGGGTGGGAAGGCTGCCCGTGGATCCCCAGCTGGGGCTGTGTCAATACTGGACCTCCTGAAAACGCTTTCTTGGGACTCCTAACTCTGGACACTGGAAAATGAACATCTCCCAGAGAACCACATTTGCACCCCAGGGCCAACACGCAGCTCTCCAGCACGGCAAAACACAGGAGCCTTGTGTTTAGCAAAACTTCTCCTGATTCCAGATTAAAATGACCTCAAATCCTGAGCCTGTGGCTCCGAGACATTCATCCTAACCTGAGTTTGTTAGAGGCACTAAACCAAGAACTTCCCTGTGAGAGAAACGCTGGACTGCTTTTAATGCTGTGTACAGGGAGTACAGAAAGCATAAACAATCCTTGCAACAGTGGATATTGTTCAAGGATGGAGGGCTTCTTTTGAAAAGATCTCATTTATTTTTCATCACTTAGGTGGTTTGATTAACTTTGGTGAATTTTACTGCATTTGGCTAATGGTGGCAGGCTGTTTTTATGGCCCTTGAGCAATCGCTTTCCCTTTCTGGTTCTCAGGCACAATTCTCCCCGGGCTCACAAAGTCCTTTTACAACAACAATAAAACCTGAATTAAAACATAAAGAATGTTTTATTTCTTCACCACTTTTTAAAATACATTTTGGAATCTGGACCTAACGCAATCTGACAGTTTGGATGGGTGGACTAATACTGAAAATGCCCATCAGCCATGTTCTTTATAGCCCTATATAGATATTTTAAATGTAAAGCTGTCTGAAGTGCTCACAATTTAAATAAATGTGACAGCAAGAGTGAGAAACCTCAAAAAGGAAGAGAAGAAACAGGTTTTTTTGTTGGGTGGTGATAGGGCCTTTTCCTCTGACTGAAAATCAAGCTTGAGTCTATATATATATATATATATATTATATATATATGTATATAAGATTTTGAATTATTGAATTTTAATTATTTGAATTATTCTCATTTCAGTTATAGTCTTTGAATTTTATACCTACTTGTGTAGCAGTCAGTTGCTCAGATCCTTTCTAGCCTGCTTGCATGCTCAGTTTATATTTGTTAGGGAACATGGGATTGCTTTGTTTAAGCATTTGTCCTGAAGTTTCACAGAACCACTACAATAAAAATGGAAAGCCCCCATTAAGGAAAACCTGTCTTGGAAGCAACAGATGGGCACAAAAACTGCTCCATCTGCTGAGAACAGAGTTATATAGGGCAGGCAATAATCAAAGGTAACTGAAATGCTGCTGCTGGGACCTGCAAGGGAAACTTCCATGCACCATTTAGGAACTGCACTTCAGCACAAAATGCCACAAAAGGAAAATACAGCTTGACATTTGTAAGCTGAATTGATTTCCATGTAAAGGAGGAGCAGTTTTACCCATCCTCAGCTGCAGAGTCAGTGTTCCAATATTTTGCAACTGTGCCATCTTGTGTTCCCCAGACTATCTTCTGCCATGCAGAGTTACAGAGAGGGCTGATTATTGTTTCCTCTCTCTATTTTTCTCTTTTGCAACTGGAACAATTTTGTGTCTAGACAAGGAAAAAGATCAACAGCTGTCTACAAGTGAGAGGACTCTACGGAGCAGATTTCCAGCCCTCCAGAATTCCCACTCTAAACTAAACCACTAAACTGCCTGGAACTCTGTTTTTTTGGGGGGTTTTGGGGATTTTTTTGTACTTTTAAACACCAATTACCATTGGAAGAGCCACAGAAATGCTGAAGACCCCACTCCTACCAGGAATTCCCTGTGGGTGGACATTTGTGGCCATGCAGAGCCCCTCTGCAGGCCGTGGGAGTCACCAGGGCTGACAAACCTCGATTTCTAATTTCTGTACAGGGATAGGGACTGTATAGCCCTGCCAGGATCAAGTCCCGTCCCCAGACCCCATGCCAAACACACCTTTTCCAATAAAGGTCTTTCAATAACTTCCAGGTCACATTTTAAGGTGGAATTGGCCTACTTGCCTCTACTACTGTGAGGCTCTCTGGCCTGATTTTGTGTGGGGAGAGAGAGGGAGGAAGGGTCACCTCTCTTTAAGGAAATGTTGAAAGCACATTTGGTGAAGATAATATTTTATGTAAGTTTCTGTGAAAAGCCAGCAATGTAATGAATATATAACTGTCCCTTTTTCAGAAGAGATAGGAGAACTCCTACACATCTCTCCTGCAGCAGCACAATAAATACATTCAGTTTTGAGGTCAGCAAAGGCACAGAGATGCTGCAATCACAGCACGTGCCCACAGGACTTCACGTGCACATTGTGCAAACACACTCACCTCACCTGCCTGGCTGATTTTATTTGGAAAGTAATAAAAGCCCATCCTTCCTCTGCTCTGCAAACCCTACCTGCAATAAAACATCTCAGCCACACAATGAAGGTGTGCAAAGCTGCAGGAAGAATTCACATTTTCTGCAGTGGCACTAGGGGAGGCTGGGGCTTTGCTGCAGTTCCAAGGAGAGCTCCTGGTGCTGGTTGGAGAGGTCTGAGCACTGCAGACAGGGCAGGCTGGCAGGAGGCACAGACACCAGTGCCTCTCCAGAAAACATCCTTCTCCCTTTGCCCTGAGAACTGCCCACGCTGCCTTGGGGTTTTTTCCCAATGCCCTTTCAATGCCAGATAACCAAATTTACTTAACTCAATGCAAGCAACGCTTCTGCTTTTCCTGCCTCCCCTTTCCCAGGCAGTGATGGCCCCACAGAGCCATCCTTGGTCCCCATGGCACTGTCTGGGTGCTGCAGGCTGTCCCCATGAACAGCATTGCCCCACGTGGATACAAGGATGAACTAAACTGGGAACTGGCTTTCCCTAGAGCCTCATTTTTGCAGTTACAGCACACGAGCAATTGCTGTTTTTAAAACAAGTCTGGGTAGTTTGATGCTCTTGCTTGTCCTGTAAGGCCTCCTGCATAAATGCATTTGAAAGGTGGGCTTCTCAGCAGCCTTCTTGCAAGCTGGGACAAGACACAGGGGGCCTCTGCACTCTCAGGAATTTCAAATAATATTAGTTCACTCCAAAGAAGGCTTCACAGTACTTGTGGGGCCATCCTGGGTATCCATGCTTCTATCCAAAGTCTCTCCCTGCAATGCCAAAGCTACTCGCTCGCTCAGCTTTTACACAAAACCCCACAGAGGCAATACACCATGTTAGTTTTGTGCATAGATTTTTGTTATAAAAACCTAAGGAAAAGGGGTAATTAGGTGGCAGAACAGCCAAGGAGCCTGCACAGAAATGAGATTTCATTCACACACAGACAGCAAGGCTGAGCCTCATGTGGCCATATCCTGTTTTCCTGGTAGCCTGGAGCACACACACACACACACACACACACAGACAGACACACAGACACACACAGACACAGATCCTGGTGTGGAGCAGGGAGGACAGAGCCCATAAATCAGCAGGACACCTTGCACAGGGTCAGCAGGGGCTGGGAAATCTGTGCCTGGACAAGGGTGACTGACAGGGAAACACAGATGCCGTGCTCTGGCAGTGGAAATTCAAAGAGCTGCTGGATGGACTCGGGGCTGGGGATGGAGGAGGTGTTCCAGAGGGGTCTGGGGGACACCAAGGTGAAGCCCACCAGAGCCAGGATTGCCATGAGACCATGGGAAGGCAAAGGGATTGCAGGAAACAGGAATGCCCAGCAGTCAGGTCAGCGCTGAGAGAACCATCCGTGCACTTCCTGCAGCTCAGGGCTAACTCAGCCTCGAAGTGTGATGTGGCTGGGGTATGAACAGCTGAGAAACGCTGCACTTTCACAGAGATGTGTCTCTGCCAGCAGCATTCCTCTGTTGGAAGGTTTCTGGGCTATGTCTCCAATCCCCAATTGTGCAGGGTAAACACTCCTAGGATAACACCCCTGGCCAGAGCACATAAATGCTATGGTTTCCAGTGCTGGATTATAAAAAGAAAATGATAGCTTCTCTCTTCTCCAGGCTACTGTATTTTATCAGGAATCTGAACAAGAATGGCCTGTCCCTATCACCCATTCAGGAGAGTATTTGCTTTTCAGAAATTATCTCGGAAAAAATTCTCAGGTTTGAGTTGAAAGAAGTTCTTTCAATTTATTTGTGGTGCAGCAGAATCAGTGCTAGGAGACAAATGCTCATGGTAAATATATGGTGATTGATGTCAAGGTTCAAGGCTTACTGGAGTAAATGAAACATTACAGCCAACTTCAGAAACCGCCCTTGCAGGTATAGAATGCAGCCTAAGAATTAAAAGAAAATTAAAATCTTCATAAAAAACAAAAATCCAATATGCAATATGCACACTTTCTGTGCGAGTCCCTAATTTTGTTTTGGTTAGGAAACAGATTAGGCTTTAGCTTAGAGTTCAAGCACTGAATTCTTGCCAAGAACACAATGCAATTTGGTACACCTGCTAAACTAGGTCAGCAGCGAGGCAGGCGCCAGAGCAAACCCTGCCTGTGCTCACAGAGGCCTCTTGCTGCTGCAGATGGGGAAAAAGAGGGCAAGAAAGGCAAATCCAGTCCTGGGGTGAAAGGAACATTGCACAGAGCAGCAGTGAGCACAGACACCTGGTGCAAGGCATGCCCAGAGGGTGGGGAGCGAAGGAGAAAAGCTGCAGATCAGCAGCAAAGGAGCAAAGCTGAGGCTCAGTGGACAGGAGGGCAATAATAAATATAAAAATAAGTAAATACTTACTGATTCAGGATCCCTCTGCTGCTCAAGGAAAGCCGAAAACTCCACCAGCCTGAGCTTGGTCGTACCAATCGATCGGCCCTGCCACGCAGGGACTGAGGGAGCTGGAGCTGATGTGGGCTCAAAGCCTGGAACAGAGGAAACAACTTCATGAAGGAGCTGACACATTTCCCCAGTCTGTATTTTCTCAGTTAAATGTAACTGGGAGTTATGCACGTAGCCCTTGGATATTTATATTAATTTTAGCAAGCGATTAATTCAGGTTGAGCTGAAATTGGAAAAACTCAGGCCAGTATGTAGAAAAAGAGGTGCCAGCCCAGCAATCTAGTAATGGCAGAAAGAAAAGATCTACTTTGTTTCCTTGGGGCTGCAACTCACTGTAGAATTTTTGTTTGAATTATATACTAGATTACAGAGATTTCTAGAGACTTCACCTGGACCTACAGCTGCACCCCTCCTTGGAAACTGGCATCAAGACTCCCAGGAGACATTACTGCCTTGGGAGTGAAGAGAACTGAATTTCTGGCTCCTAATGTGCCACAGGCTGCAAGTAAATCACCCCTCTTTGTGCCTATTTCTTCTGCCACTCTCAATTCCCCTCTCCTATTTAGAGTACAAGCTTTCCAAGGCAGGCTCTGTCTCTTACTATGTATTTGCACATTGGGTCTCGACTTCTTTTGGAGCTTTTAGGCATCATTATGCTACAGCTAATAATAAATAATTACTGTAGAGAGCTGAGTCATACCCTAAAAAGAAGAAAAAAAAAAGGTTTTAAATTGATAATAAAGAGAGAATGACATGGTCTAGATAGAGAAGGGATCTTAAGCACCCTCTCTAATTCACCTCAAGAGAAGGAATAAATGCTATCTCTTGGTCCTCATTGCAGAAAATTGGGCGAGAAGGAAAGAAAACTGTAAAAGAAGAGGAAAAGGCAGCAGCTCAAAGGCAAAACTCATCCTGGGAGAGACACAGGCACAAGGAAGGAGGGGGGAGGCACCAAAGGTACGAGAACAAAGATTATCCTGTACAAGGCTGAGAAGCAGGGAGAGGTCAGAGGCAGTGTGTGTCCATATCCATAATGAGAATGTGGTACCTGACCCCAAACCTCAAATTTGGGCATTGAAGGTGTGAGACTTGTGCAAAACAGGGAATTACAAATGTCACTGGCTACACATGAACAGGAATTCCAATGAAGCAAAAACTCATGCACGAGTTTTGTCTGATTTAGAAATACTAATATTCCTATTCTGAGAGAAAACATGGAAGGATAAAAGAAGACGATAGAAAATACCTGACTTAGAAAATAATGTTATAAATTAGGGATATCAAGAAAAGGGCATTCTCATGAATGCAGAAAAATAGCTTTAGTTGAAAGCATTAAATAGCAGCAAGTTAGAAGATCATAAAGAATGAGGTAAGAGTCAAAACCTTGCAGCACAAAGTCAGAAGCATTGGGATCTTTTGGCAGGGGAGACGTAACATGAGAAATCATCTGCCAAGAAATAATGGCCTTTCCTGAAATCAAGCATGGAAGGAACCTGGGAAAAGGAGCAGGGAATGAGCCATGGGATCAATTTGAGCAATGGAATTTGGAATAAAAATTAGGTACTTATCAAAGTGGCACCAGGCAAAGCAGGACCTTCAGGAGGGGATGAGTTATAAACAACCTGATACACAGAGAAGTTTTATACTTAATGCTAAACATACATCATTTTAGAAGGGGTTTTAGGCTCAGTTTAAAATAAATTAAGGTGTATTCTTGTTACCTAGCTATTCTAAAAGAAACATTCATCCTATTGCTCATTTTTTACTGTAATTCCTACAATACAGAGCGCTGACTGGAAATTACACATCACAGCTCCTTGCATATGCATTAGTGCTTCCTACCTAAAAAAACCCCAAACACAATGAGTTTCCCTAAGATACAATCAGATAATAACAGGACGCTGGGATTGCTGTTTCCTTTGACTGGAGGGAACGTGAGATCCCGAGCAGTGGCTCTGCCCAGGTCAGAAGTTAATACATCACATTCAGTGCAAAATTCAAGTATTTTTAAGGCAGGGGATAAATGGGAGAATTACCTGAAATGGGAGCTGTGACTGATGGCTGTATAGGATAGGCCTGCTGAACGAATGGCTTGACGCTGGAATAAAGAGGTGCACAAAAATCACACGCCTGTGCCACCCACAGGAAATTCCATCAGACTCACTACAGGAAAATAGGTGGCTGATGACCTTTACCCACGTCCTTGCAGGGCATATTTAACAGACAGACAGCCCAGAGGGAACAGAGGGGATGGGAATTACACCCAGGGATGGGCAGGAAATTACACCCAGAGGACACCGAAGCAGGGGACACAAGGGAAGGTGCCCATCTGCTATTCAGCCTCAGTTTGGAGGTTTGGGATCCCACTTCTTGAATGTGACTTCACATCACTCTAAAGACTCTTTCTTTCTCTAAAATTATCTTTACCTCCTTTTTAGAAAAATTTGCAAGTTGTCACTTGCCCAGCCTCAGAGTGCACAAGCCACCCTTCGCACTGCACAGAGAAACACGTTTGAATTCTCAGAACTTACTCTTGCGAGGATCCAGGCTGCCCCGTTTGAATCATTCCCGGCCAAAACTGCAAGAGGAAAAAACAAACAAACAGGCCCACAGTTGTTCCCTTTGTTGGAAGAACTTTGGGTATTTCTGAACAAGCACGATTCCCTTTTGCAAGCCCAATCAAGGCATTAATCCATTCATTCCATCTTAGTTCCCCACTGAAGGTTGTCAGGGAGTGCAGGGATGTTTTTGGGACTCGGCTGATGACTTACCCCAGGTGCCCCAGGAAATGTAGGACGGGGAATTCCTGGCAGGCCCAGCTTGTTGTGAATAGCAGTAGCTGAGACTATCTGAGCTGATGACATTGCTGCCATGTGCTGGAGAGCTTTGTCCTTTGCTGTCTGATCCTTTAACATGACAATTACACGGAGTCTTAAAACATTTGGCACAACAAATGACGTTCAATAACTGCAGCTACAAGCACGTGACTAAAAACTGAAAAAGCCACACAGAAAATGCAAAAATAGCAAATCATGCAGGAAAAAAAAAAATAAATAAAAAGTACAGCACGGAGGCTAACACTCCAACTACCTCAAGGCAAAACCTCCTCTCAGACATGCATGGTAGACCTGAATTCTCACAGTCTGCTCTGCCAACACGCAGGAAGCTCTGGGAGAGCAAACTGCTGCCCACTTGTTTATCTGGGCAAATTGTGATTTTTAAATCAGGCTGGGCTAAACAGGGTGTGCTCCCGAGGATGGGAATTACACCCAGGGATGGGCAGGAAATTACACCCAGAGGACACCGAAGCAGGGGACACAAGGGAGGGTGCCCATCTGCTATTCAGCCTCAGTTTGGAGGTTTGGGATCCCAGGACTGGGAGCACTGGGATTTGAGCTCTGTCATTCCCATCTAAGAGCAGCTTAGAACGAGAACATGGAACTGCAAACAGGGACAGAGCTTTCTCCATGCTTAGAGACATTTTGGATTCAGCTTTACGACAAAGTTAGGTCACAAACATGTGGAGGACATTTTAAATGTTCAGTTGTGGTGTTTTACTGGTTTACAGTGTTCCCACAGAAAGCCATCAGCCATAAAATTCCTGCTTTTTTCGAGCACACAGGAATGAGTTTAGGAAAAGGTGGGTTGTTATCAGTTACTTGTATTAGAGCAGCACTTGGAGTCCCAGCCACTGCAGTCAGGTCTGCTCACAGGACAGGATGGGAATGCCTCTTAATGCAACAGAGTTAACCAGGGGGATGTCTCAGGTCAGGGAAAATGAGTGAACACAGACTGTTACAGGCTGCTAAAGCAGGGTTCCTCATCCAGGAGTGCTGGATTGATGAGCACCAACACTTAGGTGTGCCACTTAGAATGAGGGAACACAAGCAGTATTAGGCAAGGACGTTTTCTTGGGGGGGGATTTTTTTCTGGTTTTATTTTACAAGCAAAGTAGCAAGCATGCCAGCAAGAGGTGCATGCTCTTATTTATGATACATGACTTTGCACATATGCCCCCTCTAAAGCTTGTATGTAGTAGTACTATAGGTGAGCACTTTCCTCCTTTCAATAGCTCCTTTAGAAACAGCACAGGCTGAAAGTACAGGAAAAGCTAGCCAAAAAACTCTGCCAAGCACAGCTAAGGTACATAATACTTGGTTTAGTCAAAATACTTACCATGCTTGTTACCTGGATACAACAACAAACAGTTTATTAAAATGCTTGTGTAGAATAGCAGACTCTTAGCAAAATATGAACAAAATAGTAAGAGACAAAGGAAGAGCAGTTTGCTCAGCATTAAATATCAACTTTAAACAAACACATTATTTTCACCCAGGGTCTGATTCATTAAAAGGAGGGGGAAAAAGGATTAAAAAACCCAAAAACCCTGGGGAGAAACAACCCCCAGCTCACTGTGTGAAAGCCGTGGATACTGAAAGAGAGGGATTGCTGCTGAGTGTGTTTCCCTGAGCTGTGCAAGGAGCCCCTGTGGGAAACAGCCTGGAGAGCAGCAGGTGGAGTAGGGCAGGAGCTGCTCCAGCATCATTCCCTGTGCTGAGGGACATCCCTGTGCTCAGCATCATTCCCTGTGCTGGGGGACATCCCTGTGCTCAGCATCATTCCCTGTGCTGGGGGACATCCCTGTGCTCAGCATCATTCCCTGTTCACCTGCAGGGTGTGGAGCTCCAGGACAGCCCCTGCTCTGCTGCCTGAGCAGCTCCAGCACCCTGGGCTCACCTGTGCTGGGGGGACACATTCCTTAGTGTGGGGACAAACTCAATCCTTTCTCAAAACTCAAAACTCTCTCCAAACTTGTAGCTTTCCAGTGTTACCACAACCAGCTCTCTGGTGAAGAGCTGGAGGTGAGCCCTGGCTCTCAGCCCTGCCTGCCCCAGGGTGGGAGGGTGTGCACAGGAGCTCTGTGCATGGCATGTTTTACTGGCTGCCTTTGGATGTCTGCAGGCCACCAGGCTAAAAGATGTGTGTTCTTGCTGGGTGCTAAGAAGTGACAGAATGCTGAGGTTCATGCAGCTCCCCAGGTCCCTCTTGTACTTTTGCACAGCAAGAAGGACCCTCCATCATGAACAGACGAAAGTGAGATGTCCTGAAGCAATGTGGAGATCCAGCCCTACCAGATTTCTCTGTTTCAGCCTTATTTTGTAAGCAGAGCTGGCTTGGAAATGCCAAACCATGAGAGTCTCACCCAGCCTGCTGAACCCTACCAAAAGCCAGCATTCAGGGGATCTGTGTCCTGTGTGTAAAACAAATGATACAAGAAATACGTGCCTCTGGGTCCTAGTAACCTCCAAAGCCATGTGAGTGCAGCTTTTGTGACTCCCTTGTTATTCTCCAGACGTGCTGGGACACTGCAGGCTCCTCTCCTGCCCACCACCAGCCATGCCTGTGCCCCTGCCAAGGTGCCAAACTCTCCTGGATCCACTATTAGATGGATCCAAACTAAAGGAGGATTTAAAAGTAAAAGCTTTGTCAGGGCTATTAAAGTCCATTCCTGGGAGCTGTGTGAGCCAGGGGAGGTTCTATGTCTGTGAAATTGTTCATCTCTCCTCACTTTATCCTCTAAAGTCTCTGGCTAATTCCCTGCTAGTGTTGGAGCAGCTCCAGGAGAAGCTGGATTTATCTCTGCCTTGTGAGGCACTGAAACCAACTGAATGCATTACTTTCTGTAATGTTATTGCCATCCAAGGGCTGGAACAGGAGCCTGGACACCCAGCAGCAGCTACAGCAGGCAAACCCCACCTTAACATATGAACTAGGAAAAAGTTTGAAGAATTACACTTCCTTCAAAATCTCCTGGGGAGCTCTTAGTCACCATTAAGGTGTATCTGATGATCCTGAATTTTAAGGACAGTGACAGGGATTTTTGGAGGGAGAAAAGATCTTTGCTTTTGTGACATGAAATGGTATGTGCCTTCCTTCTTGCCAACTGCTGCTTTTCACCCTAGAATGATCTGTGTTTTGTGGGGCCATTCATCTCATCCTCTTTGACTGATTACATTTTCAGGAGGATGGGGAGAAAGGAAAAAAACCTTCAGAATGACAGCTCAGAAAGGCAATCCTTGCAACAGGGCCAGCTCTGGGGTGTTTCAACATCCCCCAGTGGTGACAAATCTCATCTGGGACATCAGGACAACACATTCCAACGGGAAGCTTCACCTTTTGCAGGCCTAGGAATCCGCACAGTGGGAAGGTCAGCTTTTCTCAAAGCAGCTTTGCATTCAAACACGACAGAAATCAAATTCAAAGTTAAATACAGATACTTAACAGGTCCTGAGCTGCACTGGCAAAAAAGCACCTTCAGCTCCAGGTACTTTTGGAGAGCTGCAAGGTGGTTGCCTGTGCTTGTATAATCAAGCAGACTTCGTGGTCTTCAAAAATGAATGGGATCACCACATTTTAAAGCTGTTTATTTAGATTGCAATATCAGCTAGTCTGCCACTTAAAAACAAGTATATGTTGGGGCTTTTCACGCTGTAATAGAGAGCACTTGGAACCAGGAGGGAGCGAGGCTCTCTACCTATCACTGCTGCTTCTGGGATGAAACTTGGTAACTGATTAATAACACACAATGGTATTACATCACAGTTTAGGCAGCAAGAGAAGTAATATATCCAATTAAAACGGCAGGGGTAATTTACACAGGCAGATTACAGTAATTACCCGGGCTGGAATTTGGCCAGGACAAATGGGTTAACACCCCTCCTCTAAAACGGGAACGTTGCGGGATTTTTAATGACTGCAAAGAGCTAAGATTTTGATTTCCTATCTTGTCTGAGGCAAGAAAGGGTTTTGTTTTGCTCTCACTTGTGCTGGTTTGTAAAGCTGGAGTCATTTCTTTCAGCTCCATGTGGTTTACACTGATGTAGGACAAGGAAAGTTTGAGCCAGCATGCTGCAGTCTCGTGCCGAGGTTCAGCAGAAGCCTGGGGGAACAGCATCTCCTACCAAATCATTAAATCCTGCTGGAGATGAAGGTATTCCTTGGATAGGTCCCATCTGGCCCTGACCTGGTTTGACCCCACTTAATGGATGAGCTGGGAGGGGATTGCTGCTGCCCAGGAATGAGCTGGAGCCAGAGGCTGCACTCACACCCTGCCCTCCCCTCCGCTTCCACAAGCCTTCTGCACCGTGCACATCACCAGTAATGAATGTCAGCAGGGTGCACTTACTGCACAGTCACTGCAAAACTGCTCTAGCTCCACTAAATCCCTAAAACATCATCTCTGGATCAAGATGTGTCTCCTGTTTTAGCTGCCTGCAGTTGCACACTCTGTTTTTTGGAAGATGTGAGCTCTAAGCATCTAATGCAAGACTACAACTTTTAATGAATCAGGCCCTTGAGTTTTGCTTTCCACAATTCATTTTGGAATGCAAAATACACAGATAAATTCGATAATAATAATTCCCCAGTATCATCCAATTATAAATCTTAATATCTATAAAGGCCCCGCATGAAACAAGAGTTCTACATGACAAGCACAAAAGAATTTGTGCTTGACTTTCTTTTAATCCAACATAAACAGAAGAATAATTCAATCAATCAGTTCAAACAAGTTCTTAAGCAAAAAAATAAAAGCTGTTATCCTAGAATGATAAATGGGGCTTTGAATACCATGTTATTGGTGACTTTGGGAGAGAAAAAAAAATCTAAGACAGTATGAGGAAGAGTAAGCACAACAGAACAGGATTAATTCAAGAAGGCCTAAAACCTGTACCAATATTTAAAATGCAAAACTTTTCATGTAAGGAAAAAAAAAAAAAAAAAAGACATAAGAAACAACAATTTGCTCACAAAATGGATGTTACAGTAACACTAGCATAAAATAGCTTCCTAATAAGCAATTTTGCAGATGTTATTTCTGCACAGATCTCGTATTGATTCAAATAACCTTTACAATAATTAGCTGTAGCTCAAAAAAGATAAACAAATCATGACAATATACAATTGTTCTGGACAAAAGATAGAGAGCACTTCAGTGTTTCTAGCCCTGATCTCCAATTTGCTTATTATTAGAGAAGACAGGAGTAAATACAAAAGCTGGCTATTTCAGCCAGGCAATAGCTAATGCCAAGAAGAGAATGCGCATTCAAAGCTGTCCCAACTTGCTGCCTAATGAGTAGCAATTAATCCATCTTATTGTATTTCAAAATGCTGAAGACTCCATTCACATCAAAGGGAATTTTTCAAGGCTTTTATCATTGTTCATTTAAAAAACTATAGAGCTATCTTTAGCATTTTATAATTGACAACAATATTTTCTTTTTATCCCTAAATGCAGAATGTAGAATAATGGATTTAAAAACATGTAAGAGATGTGAACTGTAGGCATTTGAATGTGGGGTTTTTTGTCTCTAATTAATCTTGCACTATGGAAAAAAATCTGCTCTGAAAGCCTAAGAGAGATGTACATCCTGCTGTGAACACCTTTGCTCTATGTTTATGCACAACTTCCAATCCATCTTTTGTCCTGTGTGGATGGAGGTGGCTTTGGCTCCCTGTCAGTGCAGAGGTGGGAAATGATGACCTGGCACCCTGGGCTGGTGTATTTGACACAGAAACATTCCGTTTCTCCGACTTCAGGAAGATTTTAATAACCTCAGCATATCAAGACTAAAATCTCTAAAACAGGTGCATTTTCCTGCTGCAAAGAGAATCAGAGTGTATGACATCCCTGGAGGGGCTGAGGGGACATTCTTTACTGGTGGTCTTGAAAGGCAGCAATGGCATTTATGGGTGAAACTTCACTTCCACGGGCTAAGGATCCATCCATCCCTCCACAGTGACCACAGGCACTTCTCACTGAGGAAAAGGGACCTTGCTGGACCAAGCAGGTGAGACTTCTGCCTCTCAGGAAAGCTTCCAAAGCAGACAGCTCTGAGATCCTTCCATCCTGGTGGAGTTTTGCAGAAGGTTAACACAGGAAGATCTGCCCATGTGCTCTCCTCTCTGGGAGCAGGAGATCAGCCACAGATCAAGAGAACATTGGCACCAGATGCAAATGGGATTTTCTTTAAAGCAGTTAAGTGCTTCCCTGGATGCCACCAACCACAGGTGTTACAAGTGGCAGATCACTGCTAAAAGGGTGAGTTGGCCTGGGTGGGGAGCATAGGACCACAAAATGGTTTGGGTTGGAAGGGACCTTAAAAATCATCTAATTCCAAGCCCACTGCTAGTGGGACTTTTTTTAAAAGCTCACCTCCCACTAGAGCAGGCTGCTCCAGGCACCATCCAGCCTGGCCTTGAACACTGCCAGGGCTGAGGCACCCCCAGCTTCTCTGGGCAGCCTCTTCCAGCGCCTCACCACCCTCACAGTAACTTTTTTATTCTCCTAAAATCTAATCTAAACCTATTCTCTTTCTGTTTGAAGCCATTCCTCCTTGTCCTGTCAGTACGTGCTCGTGTAAAAAAATCCCAGGTGTAAAAAACTGCATTTTATCTTCTCCTTGGTGACCCCTTCCCCAGGGAATGCAGACAGCACCCACTCCAGGACAGCAAGAGCCCGTCATCTTTCCGAGGATACTGCTGGGGCTGTTCAGGCTGCTGCCAAAATTGGTCCCCATTGAAACAAGGAGCACTCAGAGGCGCTGGAATGTATGTGCCTTGTCTTCCTCCTGCAGCAGTGACATCCTTCTCAGGCAGCTTCTGAAGTCCTCAGCAAACTGCTCTGCCAGGGGGGAGCTGGAATAAAGATCTCCAGAGGTTTCACTCCTGGCTGGTCCCTGACTGGGGTGATCCTGGGTGACACTGGCCCTACCGAGGGTCCCACACAGCGAGGATAAGGAAAAGCAGGCAGCAGCACTAACAAAACTCCTGGAGGAGCAAAGTTCCATCTCGGGCTCAGAAGCAGCAGCTTCCACCACCTCCAGGGAGCACTTGCAGCAGGCAAGAGGAATGAGAGCTCTCTTCTGCATAAGGCAGCTCCCTTATGGCACCTTTTACGTCAAAATTCACCTCTCCCATGTGGGGAGGAAAGGCCTGGCCAGGTGGGAAAGGGCAACAAGCCCTTACAAAATGTTTTGTTGTCCAAAAAGATGTTCCCTTCTTCAGGAGACTCCTTCAAATGGAAATTCCTTCCAGATCTCTATTTACTGCAAATGGCATCTAGACTAGATGAAATACTCTTAGGGTTTGGCTACCTCGGCTCTTTGGAAAGCTTCAATATTAATCAGACAGCAGGTGCAGTATTTAAAAATGTTTTTTTGCTTTGTAAGTGGCTTCACATTTTAAGGTATTCTGGTCATTCAGAAAGGGAGATATTTTTTAGAACAGTAAATCCAGTAATTGTGTTTGGCTCCTAGGCCTGCATTTGATACCTAGGTGGGCTTCCTGATTTTTACAGCCCTGAGAGTCCTCTAAAACTCCAGGGGCTGCTGGTGCTGAGCACCTCTGAAAGCAAGGCCACCTACTCACATACTTAATTTTAGGCATCAAGGCTTGACAATTTGAGCTTAAAATGCTACATATCTCTGTATTATTGCCCCCTGGGTTAAAAAGCAGGACATTTTAAGTTGTCTTAGTCGTTCTTTCCGAACCCCAACTGCTCAGCCAGTGCAGCTAAAAAGCCAGCCACCAACAGCCAGACAAGCTTGCCAGCATGCTGCCCTTGAAAAACCCAGTGCTCCTGTCAGGGAGGCTTTTACAAAGCCAGGCTGTTATTCCTACACTGCAGTTCCAGGATGGGGGTGAGCATCCGCAGTGCTCAGGACAGGGAAAGCACTGCCCGAAACCAGAACAAAAATGTGATTTGTTCTCATATCTGGGTGGAGAAATAGAAAATAGTAATAAAAAAAAATAAAAAATCCATTCGTGTTAAGAGAAGAAAGAAAAAAAAAAAAAAAGGGGGGGGGGGAGGGAAGTAAAAGATTCACAAGTTCCTTCACTTTTTATTAAAAAAAGAGCAAAAATCGACAGCAAAAGCTGCCAAACTCCCTCTTTCATTTTCAAATAGTGTGGAAAAAAAATACCAAAAAAATCTCAAGATCTCTGCTGGAAAACTTGAAAAAACAAGCAATCTGAGAAACCCCTATGAAACATTTCCAAGAGGTTCTTTTCAACCTTAGAATATATTTTATGGAAGGCAGAGAAAACGGGGACATGTACAATTCATCATGTCAGATTAAGCAAACATACTTAATATTCCCTGAACAAGACTCTGACTGAGGCTCTCCAAAGATTAAATGTCAATAATTTACTTTAAAAAAAGTGAAACTTCAGGGAATCTTGTAAATGGTGCATGACTTGAGGTGATGCTAGATTGTAGTCTAGAAAAACCAGAGCAATCTGGATAAACTCTGCTCTCTGGCACTTGGTAGGAATGATCTGGTTTAAATATTCTTGATAGCAGTTCAGAAGCACAGACAAAAAAAAGCATTTGGGAAAGGAAAACAACTACCCCAATTACCCCTCTGGAAAAAGAATAAAAAATAATAATAAAAAATAAAATAATAATAAAAAAAAAATAAAAAAAGCATCTATGCAACTGTGACAAAACGCCCTGTGTACTTAAACACACCGCTAGGCTGTTAAAAAGTGAAACAAAAAAATGGACTAACGGGTTAAAAACCCGTGGGCTAACGGGTTAAACCAGGTTCAGGCGCTGAGCTGTTACAAAGAGGAGGTCACTCGGCATTTGGACAGTGTTAAAACGAGGTGTTTTTAATGGGGATGCTAGTGCAGAAGCCGGGGATTAAACACAAAGAGCTCCCACATGCAGGAAAAGGAGGTTACAGCACAGCAGCCCCATCACCGCGGGGAGGAGAAGGGACAGGCACAGCAACCACAAGCCCAAAAGCAGAAAAGCGCATACCTTCAGCTTGGAATGAAAATCACGAGATTTCCTTCTGGCAAGAACCTGAATGTGACTAGACACCTGCAGGGTAGGGGAAGGGAGGAAACAAAGGAAAAGCCTGTAACCATGGAGATGAAAAGCCCCCTACAACTGGGCAAGCCAAACGTACCTTAATGGCGGCTTGAATTTCTCGAACTTTCTTTCTTGCTAAGACCTGTATGTGACTAGACACCTACATTGTTCAGGTTTATAGGGGGGGAAAAAAAAAACAACAAACAAAAGAAAAACAAAAAGCAAATCAAATTTTAAATGTCTATTTTTCTCTTTTTTTTTTTTTTTTTTAAAAAAAAAGTAAAAAAAAAAAAAGAAAAAAAGAAACTTTTCTGAAGGGAGGAAGTTATTTGCATCTTCAGTAAGCTCTGCTGTTAAAGATACCACATTCCCAGCCAGATACCAAGCTCTTAGCACCAAGGCTTAACAATACAGGTCATCACTGCAGGGACTTGATTAAGGAAACAAAAAAAAAAAGAAAAAGAAAAGGGGGAAAAAAAGTGTAACCCACCAGGCTGTGCATTCAGCTACAAGATAGAAGACACAGTTCCCAGCTGGACTCAGCCCACGTGCTTTGGTACCGATCCCATCCATGCCCAGGCCCTGAGCTCTCATGTGGGGAGCCCAAAGGATTTCTGCCCCATCTGCTGGGGATGCATTGCCCACTCTGACCATTTGCCACTAGGCTTGAGGCACAGCTTGGCACCAAGAAATTGCATCCATTATTTATTGTGCTCTGCAGCTCCAGGGAGGAGATTCAGGCTGCCTTTTGAGTCCACTGAAATGCTTTAAATTCTGGCACAAATGATAAAATACTGGCACAACACAGGTCCCTGAACCCCTGCTGGTTTCCTTGGTAATCTCAGCATCAAGGCTGCCCACAAAACATTCGTGCAACTGGGGACCAGCAACTTGACATCAGCTCGAGCGACGCCCAGGTCTGGCTGTTTCACTCAGAAATTTGTACAAACCCAGTCCTGCACCACACCAGTTACTGGTCAGAAGTTGCTGCCTGTGCAGTGAAGGGTCTGGGGCCAAATTCACACTCCTGTCTAGCCAGGGACATGCTGAAATCCATGCTGTTGCTGGTGAAGGTTTAGTGATGCTTGGTAGCCCTCAGCATCCTCCAGCCTTGTGTGGGAAAGTTTAAAACCTACAGTGATGGCAAGAACCACTAAAAGGGAAACCTCTGATTCTTGTTTGGCCCAGGACATACCACATCAGGTGGTGCACATTTTTCCTACACTAGTTACAATTCCTGTCTGGGAAAGAACAAAGCAAAAGAAAAGCAATGATTTCCTCCTCTGTGAGACTGTTCAGTGACAATAGTACCAAAAAGGCTGTATTTTAGGAGGGAAGCAAACAGCGATGCATCCATGAGCACCATCCCTGAAGGCCACCTTCAGGAACAGCTCTGCAGTAATTCAGAGTTAAACTGCTGCTTACTGAGCTGTTTTGCAGTCAAACACCTCGACTCAGTTCTCACACATGTTCATTTGTTTTGCTGTCAGTGGAATATTAGTGATGTTAAAAGCTCCACAGGAAGAACAGTGAACTGAACAACACTGAATGGCTGGTTAAAACTCCAGAGTAGCTCCAAACCCCCTTTTTTAGGCACTCAGTTGGAATGATTTATGCAGCACTACAGAGGGATGCACAAGTGCAGAGGCAGCCATCGCCACAGTGAGCCATCACAGCCCTCCTGCCTTCCTGGCACGTGCTGGCCAAGGATCTGACCACCCCAAGCTCTTCATTGTCACTCCTGAGGCATTAACTTTGTGAGCCCAGCATAACTTCCAGCTCCTGGGGCTCGCTGGGCAAGGCAGGGAGAACCAGGGACTCTGCTTTTAGCTTGTGATGGCCAGCCTTTGCCTCGTTCCTCTTCCACGTGCTCTCCTGGCGCCTTTTCTCATCCCTCGCGCACGTGCTTGACAAGGGACACCACCCAGGGCAAAACAGCACCCAAAGTGCTCCAAACCCGAGCTCTGGACGCTCTGTGTGACCCAGGGCCACCTCTCCCTGCGCTGCAGGACATGCAGAACATGCACATGCAAAGCCTCTGCCTGCCCCCCGGCACACACGTGGCGGGGGGAGAAGGGGAATCTCACACCTGACCTTAAAGCAAGGGAGCTCTGCTGTTTGTGGAGTGTTTTTAAACAGCAGCCACTGCATGAGCTCCACACAAACTGTGCTTCCTGCAAGGCTGCTGATCGCTGGGGGTATCATGAATTAAAGGATTTAGTAATATGAGATAAATTAATGGTTACGTGGTAATTATCTATTAAAAAACTCAAGGTGGTTTTAAGGTTTATTCTGACTCTTGGATGAATGAAATCTTACCATGGGCAAAGAGCAGAAGCTCAAAGTCTCTTAGGGAAATTTTATAATAATTTTTATATCTTGTAGCAACTACTGGCCATAGGCTGAGAGAACAATTATGATTGGTTCATTTTTATATATTTACCAAGAATATCCAAGAATCATAACCTCTATTATACAGCCAAATTCCCTTAACTTTTAAGAGGTTCCACTCTTTACCATCTCAAAATAATAATTATATTATAATATTATATTAATTAATTAAAATATAATATTATGTAGAGAAATAAGGCACCATGTTTTATGGTTTTGCTTCAACTTTTGAATTTTTTTATGAAATATGGGGGGATAACAGCTTCATTTACAGACAGCTTAATGAAAAGTGAATCCTCACACCACCACAACATAAACCCTGGAGTTTTAAATATTCCCTAAACAGCATGTATTTTAATCTGAATAGTGAAGTCCATAGATCATCCCATCAGAGCCGAAGCACAGCCAGCCACTGCAGCCAAAAATGCCATGTTTTGTCATTCATTGACATGCATACTTCCCCACTGGGTTATTTTACCTGCTTCCTGGTCCGTGTCTTCCCTGTTCTAAGTTTGATGTATCTGGCTATCAATTCATTCCTACCTGAAACAAAGAAAAATTCATGGTAAGGGACAAGCAGCACCACCAGGAACGCCATCAAAACGCCCCATTCCAACAACACACGAGCTCTGTGCACAACAGCTTCCTTTCCTCACACCAACTCCACTTCCCTCTGCAAACAGTTTGCCAGAATTTCTCACTGCTCACCAGTACTTCTCTTCCATCTCCTGGACAGGCACTGCAGGATGCAGAGCACCACGAGCTCGGTGTTTGCCCCCCGAAGCCCCGCAGAGGTTTACGGGCAGAGAGGCACCTCCGTGGGCAGCAGCGGTGCCCAGCAGGATCTCTCACAGGAGAACCTCCCATGCTGGGGCTCACACAAGTCTGGGCTCCCCTGCTTTTGCTTCCAGCTGCTCCAGGTGTTGTTTGTGCCCTGGATCCCCATGGGGAGGAGTGGTCACCCTTGAGAAGGTCGAGTGCTGCCCGAGTGCCAAGCACCCAGATGTGCCAGCTTCTCTCCAAGTTTCAGTTCTTGGAGCAAAACCTGTCCTTCCTGCCAGAAAGCCTCCTCCAGAGATGGAAACCACTGTCCCAGTCCAGCAGGTTAGCAGCCACACCCCTGACCCTGCTCACAAGAGAGGCTGCCCAGCAGTGCTGATGTTCCTGTGCCCATCAGCACGCTGGTTTGTTATTCAGAGCTCTGTTTCCCTTGGAAATGTGAAACACCTCCCAGCCTCTAAAATGGCTATTTGACTCTTCTTCAGTCACACACTGCGCTACCTAATGCAAACCAACATTTTCTATCCAAATAACTTCCTTCTTAAGTGCTGCTGACCTGGAAGATAACACAAGTTTTATGTGGTGTCCTGTTTATTTTCACTGTGTATTATGTTTCTTCTCTAGGAGTGGTAATAACTGAAATGTACTTGTTCAACAAGTCCTGAGTTACAGAGCTATTTGCATTCAGCACAGGGGAAAAGCAGCCCTGTGTAGGAAATGAGAAAACTGATTTAGCAGTGAGCTGAAAATGGGGAGGTTAAGAAAATAGCCTGTCACCCACCAAGCTATTTTGAAGTGGATGAGTACATAGCTGGGGAATGCAGAAAATTATTTTATCAGCCAGGGCTTCAAAACCTTACAGCTTTAATGTTGTGGGGGAGAGATGAGGAAGTTTAGAGGTAGCCTGCCTATGTTTGAAGTGCATTTTGTTGACTGAAAGATTGAACACATTTAGTCAAACTAGACTTTTTTCCTCTGTCTCCCCCTCTGAGCCTATTTTTACACCCTTTGTATCAAATGTCTCACGGCTCCTGTCTCTTCCATGCTTGCTAAATGGGTACCAGAAGATGAAATATCAAGATGCTGCAGAGCAGAGCTGCATTTTTCTTTTCGTTTTGGCCACATTTCCCACAACATGCCACTGGTTTGTAACTCTCCAGCAGGTCTCTTCAGGACAAACTTCAAGAGGTAAATTTTGCGTGAGCAGACGGTTACACAAACCAGCCACATTTCTGCACACAAATGAGGGATTTCCGTACGCAAACACAGGAGCAGGTAGTTACCTAATTTCATGCCAAGGCCTTGTCTTTGGGCTGAGCAGGAGCTCTGCAGCCTGTTGTGCTCACAAAATACTTGTTGTTTGTGGTGAGCAAGCGCCTTTGTGTTCATGGGGTGAAAGCAGGGAACGCTCCACCTCTGTATCTCCCTCGTGTTCTGCCTCATAACCCAAACAGGAGCCTGCAAGGGCGGCCTTGTGCGGTCTGGTGAGAGGCAGAGATCACCACATTCCTGCAGCCACCAGTGTCATGGGTGCTATGGACCTTCTCCTAGTTCTAAATGCACATTTTGATTTCATTGGGGAGCGCCCCCCCCTCCAGAAAGTACCTGCATGTTTAAGTCTACGCAGACATTAATACCCAGAACTGAGTTTTTTTGCTGCAAAAAGATTGTCAGGCCAGTCTGCTCAGCCACTGGTGACTGTGCAAGGTCAGAGATGCTACAAGATGATGTAAAGGACACGGTGCCATCTCTTGTCCCTCTGCCTGTGCTGCAGGTGTTTCAAACACCTGGGCACAGCACAGGTGACTCCAGCCAGCCCTCGCAGCCCTGTGCAGCCCCCAGCCACAGCTGAGCTTTCACAGCTCTCCTCCCAGACAAGAGAGCTAAAAAGCTATTTGTAAAGGAAAGCTCAGGTTCCCAGGCAGCCACCTGACAGGAAAAGCATCTTCATCAAAAACACCCAGCACTGGAAGTCTAGACTGTATTATTTGAGTGCTGTCTCTGGTTGAGCCCCAGAATGAAATTGGTTGAGCCCCAAATGAAATACTTTGGCTTCATTCGGGAGAGGTCTGTAGCCATTATCCAGCTGGCCAGGGCTATCACTAACAAGACTGCAGTTTTGGCAAGTGACTGTCTCCCTTAAGGTTACCCAGAGCCTAACTCCAGAAGAGCCAACAGGGTGGAATAATTTGCCTTAACCTGCAGGGAGGAGGAACTCCACAAGGAACCATGAAAAGTGGCCGAGGTAAAAGCCAAACACGTGTTTTCCTCACCATCGTGTTTTCAACACAGCAAAGACACAAGCACCAGGTTTAGCCAGAGCAGGAGACACTGAAAGCTCACTAAATAACCTTCTCCCTGGCCACAACCATCTGAAAAGACATCAGTTCTTTCTTGGGCCACCAAAAGCCACAAACACAAACAGAAGCAGTGCCTGACATAAACAAGAGAGATCCTCCAACTAAAAATTTACATCCTTAATGTTATCTACCAAACACTGGTGCTCTTCTTTACCAGCTCTGACAGACAGGGACAGAAATGATCTTATCTACAGATCAACTAAAGCCCAAAGAGGATTTTAAAGAAAAGAAAGCTTAGTACTCCTAAAAAACCCCTTTCCTGCTCTTGGGAATGAGGAGAGTCTGAAACAAAAAGAGGCTCATGGAACTTCTTTAACTGGCCATTAGAAGCCTTAGGATGAGAAATGCTCATTAATAAATAGATCTGTTTTCTCTAGAAGAGCTCAGCTGTGGAAATACTTTCCATACACACCCTCCCTCTGTCTCCTTGTCATACATATCTGGGAAATTGCCTGCCAGAAGAGAAGAGGTCAGATTTATGAACTGTAAATTTTCAGCTCTTTCTTCCTGACATTTGCTGTGACAGTCTCCTACTTTGAATGTTTTGGTTCAGGTATCAAAGAGAGCCACGGGGAGGTGCCTGGTTAGATAAAACATCCTCACAGCACAGGGATCTTTCCCAAGGATCTTGGAAAGATCAGGATAGGACCACAACAAATATTTTACATAGACTGCTTCTTGGAGTTTGCTTTTGTCGCCATTAATTCAGGCTTTTATCTCTCACGTCCTTCTGTGCCATCAGTGCAGCTGCAAACTATAATTCTGCCTGGACTGATGCTGAGGAAGAGGCATTTTGTGCAGAGGAACATCTCTTTTAACCACAGCATGGAGTAAAAAGGGAGTTCAGCTAGAAAACAGCGCAGATGCTAAAATCCCGTGAGGCTCTGTGGACAGCCAAAGCTCCCAAAGCCCTGCTGTGGCCCTTGGCTCTCCCCACCTGCCCATCCCCGAGCCCCACCAGCCCCAACAGGGGGTGCCTGGTGCCCCTCAGGCAGCAGAGATCTGGCACTTCTGCTGTCCAGAGCATGAGGAGCAGCTGCGGAGGGGCAGCTCCCAGCCTCTCCCGGGGGAGGCAGTTGTTGTCTAACAGAGGGCCCTTGTGCAGGGAGCCTCCCCCACCATCCAAGAGCTGCTTCCAACAGCCAAAGCAGCCAAGCATCAGCCCCCACAGCGGCCTGCTCCGCCCTGGATGCTGAAGTTGTGCTTGCCCCCACTCCCCCAGCACCAGCAGGGTCCTCAAAGGTGAAAACCCACCCCTGACTGAGGAAGGCACAAGTGGGAACCCCTTCATGGGCCAGGAATGACCCCAGCACGGCGGGGGAGCCACCACAGGCGGCTCCAGCAGCACCTGCACCAGCTCTGGACACGCTCTTGGCCACACCATGTCCCTTTTCCCGTGTCCTGGCCACGGGCAGCAGGGCAGGGAGCCGGTGCAGCACGTCCCTGAGCAGCCGAGGCCGGCAGGGATCTTTATTTAGAACATTAATGACACAAATTAAACCTCTGCCCTCCCAGCTCCCAGTAATGGGCACTGTCCAAATGGGATAAAAACAGGCAAGGGTGGGAAATAAGGCCGGCTAGCAACTTGAAAATGAACAGCTAATTTTAAAAAGTTTTCATACTCAGCCACATAATTCAAGTAATGACCGTGTAGAAAAGCCCATTTCTTTTCACATCATGAAACAGCATCAATTTCTTCAAATTCTACCAGACTGTGGCTCGGAAGAGGAATTTCCCATCCTGACTGAGAAGTCTGGGGACAGACCTGCACAATTTCATCCCCCAAATCATTCTCACAGCCACGTTTACCATAGCAAAGGTTTGTTCAGTTTCGGTAAACTCCGCTTCTGCTTGGCCTGGTGATCACACAGCGCTGCCCTTGTGCTGGGGGCCAAATTTGGAGAGCTGGTGGGACATTTTCTCCACGAGGAAGCATCTGTGAGTGCTCTCCTGGGACAGCCCCCGTGAGCAGCACCCAGCTCTTTGTCGGGCTGCTGAGCACGATGGATGCAGATCCCAGCCCAGGCACCGCCAGCAGGGATGTGCTGGTTGAATCCTTTCCTTCCTCTCCAGAAGGTGGGCACGGGGCCCTTGGGCAGCCCAGCTCGCAGCCCGTGGGGGGAAAGCTGCTCTGTCATGGTGCCCAGCCCCGGAGCTTTTCCGTCCCGTTTTGCCGGCGGAATATCCGGCTTTGGGAGATCTTCGCTTCCCCAAGGCGCCTTATAGCTAAACTGGCTAACAAAAAGCCTCTTGTAGATAAAAGAGTTCTGCAAGTCAACAACTGGCTAAGCAGTTTAAACCTCCGAGTAAGGCATCCTCTATTTAAACGTTGTAGGCAAATCTAATTTAAGCTTTTAAAAATATTCTGGGCAGGTGTTTAAGTGGCGGGCACACTGGGCTCCAGGGGGCTGGGCAGCATTTTGTTCAGCCAGGCTTTCTGCAGAAGGGCCACGTGACGGAGGCCAAATAAACAGCATCTGGGGATTTTCAATTACAGACCTTCACCCAGCATGCCTGCACTGTAATCTCTACCAGATGAGGCTCAGGCCTCACTATTTTCAATAATTCACACACTGTGTACACATAACATGACAATAAGGGCATTCATGCAACCGCCTGATTCGCACATCAAAGCTCCCAAATGGCCAGCTGTAAGCATGCTTACTGCTGAATAATTCATTCTTTTCACAGGCTTGAAAAAACGCTCAGCGGGAGTTGGCAAGCTTGTGTTCTTTCCTGTGTGGTATGCTAAACTCGAATTTTGAAAGAGGTACAGCCCCACTAAAAAGAGTCAGGGATACAACTATTTAAATGTGCATTTGCGAGCTTGCGGATGGCTGCTCACAGGAAAAAAAAAAAAAAGAAGAAGAAGAAAAAAAAGAAAAAAGGAAAAAAAAAAAGGAGAAAAAAGCAGCTCCACATTTCCAAGTGGATAGCTGAGATAAGAGGAAATAACCTACACGTCCTCTGAGGCAGGTGGTTAATAGAAATAAAATGATAAAGCTGTTTTCTGGCTGGTAAAATATTTTTTACACATATTATTCCTGGCTAAAAATCTTGGACGTGCCAGGCGTGTAACAGTCAACAAGTTCAGCAGACTTTAAATTTCCTCATGCTTAGCATAAATTTTCTACTGGATGGCAAAGAGGGTTTTTGTTAAGACTAACACATATGAAGAAAGCAAACACAGAAACACCAGAGCTAATTCTGTAACTCCTATTTACTGTTCTCACCGGTATGGGTTGAATACTAATTCCTACATGATATTTTAACAACTCCAAACTTGCAGCTGTGTCTCTGAACGTTCAGCTCGCAACAAGTGAGAGTGTTCCAGATTTTGTAATACTCTGACTTAACACAACAGAACCATCATTTCTTTAGGAGATTTAAAAAAAAAAAAAGGAGAAAAAAGAAGGGTCTGCTTCATAATATCAAGTTTTCTTGACTGTCAATCAGTGCCTGAACCAGCAGGATCAACTAGTCATGACCTCTCCTTATAGCAAACACATGCTGCTTACCAGCTGTGGGCTGTGTTTTTTACATCCTTTTCTCTATCATTCAGAATGGCTTCCTCCTAATCACAATAATCCCAAAAGTGCTAAAACATATCAATCGTCCTCTAAGCCCTGCCTACAAAAGGCCAGCCGCCCGACCTTTATGGGCTTGTCCGACAGCAGCTGATACTTCATTCAACTACAAATCCAATTTAGCAGCTACAAGAGGTTTAGCATCACTGGAAAAATATTGGTGTTGATCCTGCACTCCTAAGTCAGCAAATATTCCTTTGCCATATTGTTTAGCTTTTTCTGCCATATTTACACTTCTGCTGGATTTCCCTCAGCGACTCCAACAACAGCGTTTAACCTCTGAACTGGCAATATTTACAGTTGATCAAACGGCGATTTTTAAAATATGTTTACCACAATTACAGGAACATAAGCCTATTTGAATTCCAACTGTTATAATTCTGAAAAAATCCCCGGCCAGCAACCCTAAAAACAGACACAGTCATTTCACTCAAAACCATAGAGCACACTTTATGCACCAGTTATGCAGGATGTTATTTATTACAGCCCTTCAGGCAAGTTCATGGCAATTCTCTCACTTATGTATTTTTAATTGCCACGTGAGCCAAGGCAAACACTCCTCCCTTGATCTCCCCCCTACACCTTTTCTCTTTCTTTTGTTTTTTCCCTCTATTTTTCTGGGGTTTTTTGTTTTGGTTTGGTTTTTTCCTCTTTCTTTCTCCCTCTTTAAGCAGCAGTATGTGTGGGAAGGCTGTATGTGTGACACAGGCGAGGTCTCACAGTCCCCAGGGAGTGGGATGGGAGCAAAAAAATAAAAATTAACTGTGTGTCTTCAACTTGTTGGTGCTCTGAATCCTTTGGGAGCCAAGGGTCACAATTTAGGCAAGGACCATGCACAGAAGCGGCCACACAAGGATGGGACTGGGAGAGGACAAAGACCTCAGGCTTCCTAAAACGGGTTTTAAGGGCTGCCCCAGTGGGCTGTATGTACACACACACACAAAAAAAACTACAATAAGCCACTTAAATATTATTATACACAAATTAACTGCTTCCAAGGCTCACCCTAACGGGGCTGCCCAAGAGGAGAGGGGAAAGAAAAGATCCCAGAAACAAAATAACCGAAATAATCCCTTCAGATGCTAATGAGTGAACAATTACAATGACTCATTTAAGTTATATCATAATGATACTTCCAAAGAAAAGAACTTTTTGTGTATTGTATTAAAACCAACAACAATAAAACCATCCCAGATTGAATCAAGACCACAATTTAATTTACAAAGCAAAAGGGAAATGACCTAATAGTAGCACAGAAAGATATTCTCCTCATGTCAAGTCTTAATCTTTGGGTTTTATCCCAGCTTCAGTTTTAGGGAAAACAATGAAAAAGACCCATAGACACATCTGGTTCAAAAGTGTTCATTGACATTAATGCAATGCATTGGATTCTGTTTGGCAGGTCCTCATACTGGGAAATATTCCACATAAGCAATGTTTATTAATTTTCTTCTTCTGATTTTTTAAAAACAGAGGCAGAACATATTTCAGAAAGAGAGGAGTGATCCAGAGAGCTCTCTGAATATTCATTAATTAATATTTTGTCAGCAACGGTTGTCTCAACAAAAGGAGGTTTTACAATTTACTCTAAGCCCTATTTAATTAAAATTTAAATGCTACAAAAATACATGGCTTTTTTTTTTTTTTTTTTTCCTTTTGCCCCGGTAATCATTTTCTGCTTACAATAAACTGTATTTTACTGCAACCAAAAATGCATTTCAAAACAAATGGCAATTTTTAGGCTTCAGAATATACAAAGAAATAAAATAAAATAAAATAAAATAAAATAAAATAAAATAAAATAAAATAAAATAAAAATATAATTAAAAAATAAAATAAAATAAAATTTTAAAAAATAAAATAAAATAAAATAAAATAAAAATATAATTAAAAAATAAAATAAAATAAAATTTTAAAAAATAAAATAAAATAAAATAAAATAAAATAAAATAAAATAAAATAAAATAAAATAAAATAAATAAAATAAAATAAAATAAAATACAATACAATAAAATAAAATAAAATAAAATAAAATAATAAAAATCCCCAAACTTTGACCTTTGCCATATCTGTGGATCAGCTACAGATGTTTAGTAGATTACACAAAAACCTAGATGTCCTTAATCTGCCATTGTGGGGTTTTTCCCCCTGCTCTGATAGGATTGGGAAGCTGTGGGTGCCTATCCCACGTGCAATTCCAGGCTTGTTTTCCCAGGTGGCTGCAGTTTCCCAGGGACAGGGGCACTCCAAGAAAGGAGCAGACTCTTGCCCAACGCTGCTGACAGAAAGTCTGATTTGGATAGGAATCCTTCAAACACACAGACAATGGGCTGGCTGACCTGTCATGCATGATGGATGAGTTAAGGGGATTAAAACCACTATTTGCATTCGAATAGATAAAAATTAGCAAAATAGAATTTCTCAGTAGGTGGCTTCAGTTCTGTTTGTTCTCATAGGCAAAATGAAGCTCATTTTTAAAGGAGCTGCGATTGTTTAAGTAACATTTATTTACAGAGAAGAAATTCTGGGTGCTGGTTCGCTTCCTACTGTTTATTCTTTAAGGAATAAACTTTAACTATCACAAAAGTATCCTTTTCTCCCCGTGTTTATTATTAGAGCATTACACAACTACAGTGTCCTAACCACTTTAAATTCTACGTATACCTTAATGCTTCCACGTTCCTAAGCTGCATATGCCCCCAGAAAAGTGGTTTGAGTTCAGGGAGAGACGATCAAAAAGACCAAAAAAATGACATTAAATTGTGTATTGATGCTCCAGTGTGGTCCTGATCAAAAAGACCAAAAAAAATGACATTAAATTGTGTATTGATGCTCCAGTGTGGTCCTGAGTGGGAGCCTGTGAGTCAGGAACTGTGAAAGGCAGATGCTTGAATCACTGCAGGGTCCTTTTGAGCAGATCAGTACTGCAGACAGGGATGAAAGGCTCAGAGATGGCTACAGCACGTCCAGGGAGAAATCCCTACGGACAAACGGGTGCAGGAACTGCAGGAACGCCCCTGGACCGTCCTGTCTGTCTGTCTGTCTGTGTGTGTGTGCCACAGCAGAGCTGTGCACTGCTCCTTGCAGAGCCCCCAGGAAATCCAGCACTTTGGAAAACACACCTGTGTGTCCTGCCCCAGCAGTGGAGTGCTCCACCCCGCTCTGTGCCGGGATTTCAGGACACTCTTCCCAAAAACTTTTGTTTTCTTCCCAAAAACTCCTTGTTTGGCTCGTGGTTTCTGTGGTTTCCGTGCTGCCTGTGTCCCGTGCAGTTAAGATGCTTTATTTTCACAGCAGGTGCAAAGAGGTATTTAAATTTTCATTATGTCCAGGGTTTTTGGCCTTGGTTTGTGTTAGGTGACAGCTTCTGACACCAGATGGGCCAAGTGGAGAAGCGTTTGACCGGCATATCAAAGTGCCTGCGACACATCCAACACCAGCCGTGGTTTCCAACTTATTTCACAGGCACAAAGTAGCATTTTGTGGAGATTTCATAGCTAACAGTGTCATTCTAGCTGCAGCACAATAAATATTTTGCACCAATTGCGAACCCACAAGAGAGACCTACAACATACTTGAGTTACAGGTAAAGTCTTTTCTTGCAAACTCAGTCTCAAAGCATGTTTAAAACTGAGACTCCTTTAACTCCTTTTTTTCAGCCTAAAGAAGGACCTGTCCATAGCTCCTTCCCTTTAAATCAGCTGCCTGTTCCTGCCTTCCTGCAGAACCCAACCACTGGTGTTCGAGCTGAAGTGGAGAACAACACTGCTGCACTTCTGAAGGATTCCCACTCCAAGGGGAGAAAAAGAAACCTTAAATGTCATCATAAACTCAGGTATCAGAACACCACAAGCTGTTAAAGAACAGAAGACACCACTGCTTATTTTGTATCTCAGCTAAGAGATACAACAACGAAAAGCTGAGTAGTCAACTAATACTGCACAGTGATGCATTTTGTTTAAATTTGGAAGTGTTCCTCATAACCTGCTCATTTGTCAGAGAGAAGAATGTCTGCTCTCCCTGCCCCTCGCCCCAGGCTCCAGCATCCCCCTGTACATCCCGAGCAGGGTAAATACTGTGCTGATTTCATTAGCTCTGAAAAACCCCCATTCATGCCTTTTGAAATCTGCAGGGTCATCTTGGAGAATCAGATGAAAATTTTGTGTAGCCACCAAATGTTTTAGAACCCTAATATTTGTAATCTTTGTTGCTTTATTTTATTTTTTTTTCTGTTTAAGTGTTTGCTTTGGTTGATGGGAGGGCTCTCTAAAGAAAAATAATTCAAGGGGTAGGACATGCCAGAGAACTGAAAGAAAATCACAGTTATTTATAATCTTTTTACCACTTACTTGTTTCTATGGTAAATCACTGCTTTCTTTTGCTTCCCAGCTCATGGCTTTACTTTACATAACGTTTATTCAAAAAGAGTACATTTGGAAACCTTCTCTTTGTTTGTTTAGGATAAATGAGTAATGAAGTGCAAACACAGTTTCACGCCTAATTCTTAATCCCACTTTCCTTAGGCCTGCTGCAGGAGGAGAGAAACTCTATAGGTTGTTTTGTGCCACACACACATCTGGAACATCTGCAGTCAACACTTATTAACGCAGCTTCAGAGATTTCTGCCCCTACCAAGCTCCCAGTTTGCTCAAAAGTCTTTATCATCTGTCTACTCTAACCTGCTGATCCAGTCATCAGTAATCACATAAAATGATTTCATTTTTCTTCTAACTGTTGGCACTTCATGCATTCTTCTCTCCCCTCTGTCAATGTGCTGTCTCTCCTACTACCTCCCTTCCTCCTTCTCCTCCCCCTGCCCCTCTTCAGTGTAAGGACAAGTAGCAGCAGTCCTTCCCCTTTCCTGGGTTCCCAGGATAAATCTCCATTCCATGGGGGTTCACATTTCCCTTCCCTCCTGCCTGGCCCACACCACAGCAAGTTTCAGGGCTGTTACTGTCTCCTGGGCCAAGTCCTGACCAAGACTCCTGGTCTGACTTCTACCTTGGCCAGAGGCTGGCTGGATGCATCCTGACACATGGAGGAGAGTTCCAAGTGAGGAAAAGGGCCTGAGCTTCATTGCAGCTGAGACCAACAGATGGAAAAGGGTTTTAAAGTGTTAAATACTCTATATTTGGATTCAACCAAATGTTGCCAAAACACAGGCAGCGTACAGACTACTGCACTGTACCTAAGCCTCTGCCAACTCCACAGGGAGTACCAAATTTCTAAGTTTTACAAACTTTGAAGCACTGCACTGTATTTTCAACTTTATATGTTTTGGTTGTAAAGGCATTTTTCCCAAGGCAGCCAGCAAATCCATCCCAAACCTGGTCACCACACCAGTATCACCATTTTAGCACACACGGGGTTCTTGCTCTGAAAAGACAAAGAAATGGTCACTGGGTGAGCCAAAGGAAGTGAATCCAACATCAGCCTTAGCTACAACGTGCACAAAGAGAATAAATGAGTGCTGAGGAGACTGACAAGAGTGCTTGCAAGGGTGACACTCCTTTCATCTCTGAGAGATGCATATGAACCTGTCAGGACTCAGCACTCCAGACACTAAACTGAGCCACAGACTGATTTTCCATAAGAACTGCTGGACATGGGAGTGCTGGGTTAACAGCTGGACTCGATGACCTTAGGGATCTTTTCTAACCTCAATGATTCAGTGAGTCTATGACATAAGAACAAGAAGTAAAAATACACTTACTTACCTCAGAGGCTCACAAATGTTTATATGAAGCTATTAAAAAGCTGAGATTTAAAACAACACATCCATTTAAAGGAAAATGAAAGGTTGTTTCTGGTAGGGCTGATGCAGTTACATGTTTTCTGCTGGGGGAAATTTACAGCCACATTATTGCTGTCAAGGAGGGCAGTGAGCCACAAGGATTTCCAGATGCCATGTGTGAAGTTTCTCATTTCCCCTACCATACTGAAGTACACTATCACCCAAACGCAAACAAGCTTTAAAAAGTGTCTCACACTAAAACATGTGTGGCCCCCTTTTTTCCTGGGCTTCAGAGATTTGGGGTTTTTACCTCTCCTTTCCTTCCAAGGCAGCTGGGAGAGGGCAGAGCATCACCCCAGGCACTGATCACAGCGGTGCTGACAGCAATCCTTGGGCTGCACCCTGCCAGAGAAACCTGCCCCTGCCAAGCTGCAACACTGCAGCTGCTGCAAGTAGCCAAAGAGGGGGAAGAAATGCTGTGGACATGAAAACAGATTTAGGAGGAACGCAGAAGTGCAGTGGGTTGGTGTGGCTGGGTTTTGGCAGTGTGGGGGTCACAGGGGTGGCTGCTGTGAGGAGCTCCTCGTGTCCACAGTGCATGGGACACACCTCTGGCCTGGGCTGGGCTGAGAGCCTCTGTGATAACAGATTTAAAGGGGAATAAAAAAGTTATTGCACTGATGTAACTGCAGTCAGACAAGAGCAGGGTGAGAACATGTGAGATGTGTGAGAGGAACAGCCCTGCAGAGCCCCAGGTCAGTGCAGGAGGGGCAGGAGGGGCTCCAGGCGCTGGGGCTGAGATTGCCCTGAGCCCCTGCCCAGCCCCTGGGGATGCTGAGATTGCCCTGAGCCCCTGCCCAGCCCCTGGGGATGCTGAGATTGCCCTGAGCCCCTGCCCAGCCCCTGGGGATGCTGAGATTGCCCTGAGCCCCTGCCCAGCCCCTGGGGATGCTGAGATTGCCCTGAGCCCCTGCCCAGCCCCTGGGGATGCTGAGATTGCCCTGAGCCCCTGCCCAGCCCCTGGGGAGGCTGTGAGCCCCTGCAGCTCATGCTGGAGGACAATTGCTGGCTGTGGGAGGCACTCCCACCGGAGAAGTGCCTGGAGAAGAGTCCCTGTGGGAAGGAGCAGGGGAAGGACTCTTCTCCCTGAGCAGCTGCAGAGACAACCTGTGATGAAATGACTACAAGTCCCATTCCCTGTCTCCCTGCCCCATGGGAAGGAAGAGCTGGGAAGTAGGGATGGGTGTGGGGAAGGTGTTTTTAACATCCTATTTTACTTCTCAGTATTCTACTCTGGTTTTGTTAGCAATAAATACAAATAATATCTTTAATTAGAGCCTGTTTTGCCCATGACAGAAATTGGTGAGCAGTCCCTCCCAGTCCTTACATGAACTCACAAACCCTTTGTTACATTTTCTCTCCCCTGTCCAGCTGCAGAGGTGGGTGACAGACTTTGGTGGGTGCCTGGAGTCCAGGCAGGGTCAACCCACCACAAGCAGACAGAAGGAAAAACATGTTTCTCCTGTACCTACAAACCAAACCTGCCACGCCAGCAGGCAGCTCAGGGACCTGTCCCTGCACAGGAGACCACCCTCACACCTGCAGAGAAGGGAATCCTGCCCCAAAAGGACCTTCAAAGGCTTCTGCAAGCCTGAACAGAACCAGCTCTCTCTCTCAGGGCTGTCTGGGACTGCTGCGCGCAGCGTGAGGCTTTCAAGGGGGAGCGGGTGCAAACAAATGCCTCACCATCAATCACCTTTCCAGCTCTTACTGGCAGAATGGTAGGAGAATTCAAGCTAGAAAATCTTATCAGTGAAGATTTTCTCCCAGCTGGAACTGGTTTTTTTAAAAAAGGAACCATAGAATTTATGGAAAGGTTCAGCAGAACGGTGCTGAGAAGAGGACAGAGGTGGAAATACCAGAAGGCTGATGCCACGTAGTCCCCAGTGGTTTTTTTCCTCAAAGCAGGTGTTTTGTTCCATGATGTTAACTTGAATCTTTTGCTGAAAATGAAAACTGAATGGGAGATGTTGGGTCCAAAGCAGAGCTGCCCCTTCTGTCTCACATCTGGGAACACACCAGGAACCAGACCCTGCGTGGGAGCAGGAAGAAGGGCTTTGCTCAAAGCCCAGAATGAAACCAAGCTAAGGAAGGAGGGCATGCTGGAATCCCTCAGCCCAGCTGCAGAACTCCCCCTCTCCCACTCCTAGCTCGTGTTTGTGACTGAGTCACACCCCATGGCAGAGCCAGATGGGCTGGAACAACTTCTTTTTTACGGCACAACTTCTTGTCCATCACTCCCAGACACATCTCCCCTGCCTTCCCTAAGGTCCTCCCAGAGAGGGATTTACACATCAGCCTCAGCTATCATAAGGACACTTTTAGGGACACTAAAGCAAGTCCCTGAAGCCACATTGATCACATCAGACGCTTGAAGTTGTAACATAGCATTTTCTGAAAGGAATATAGATCTGAGTAACAAAAAGGGCCCCTCAGAAACTCTCCCACTCCACATTAATACTTCAGAAAAACTGAATTTCTGCTACAGCAACTGCTGCAAATAGCTGAAGGCTCAGGGTGTGCATGTTTGATGGAACAGAAACAGGCAATGCAATTATTTCCAGAAACTTAGGGCAAGTCAATATGGACAAATCCCTTTTCAAACCTACACAGGGCAAATCATTGCCATGCTGATCTGCCTGAGACTTCATGGCACTCGCTCACAGAAACAGAAACTCATCCAGAGTGTCTTCTGCACCTGTCAGTGCTTGATACTCCAACTTGTTAAGAAAACAAGTTCAGAGATGAAAACAAAAGTGTCATTACACTGCTTTTAAAACAATCACCCTGGATTCTCCTTCATCTTTTCATTTCCACTAGATTAATGAAAGGCTTCTATTAAAATGTAAGCCAATTTATAAAAGATTTTAAAATTCAGTAACCCAGATCTTTCCATCCTGGCATTTATTTTCTATTGTAACATCTGCCATTCCAGCAGGCTTTTGTTTGCATCTTGTCCCATTCTTACCTGGACAAAAGGCTCCTTTTTATCCTCCAGATTAAAATAAAAAGTGAAGATGACAGACATTTCTGTGTGCATAGGTATGGTCATTCAGGAGTGAACGTGAGCTAAATGTACTTAGTAGCTATAAAAATTAGACCACAAATTTTTATGCTTGAATTACTTGCTGATTCTCTGAGCACTGGAAATATTTCATCTCGTGCATCTGAGGGAGTGACTCTCCACAGAAATCTGTTTTGGATGAAGTAGAAATTATTAATATTTTACTATTATGGGTGGAAAGATTTGAGTTGGTAAAATTGTTGACTTATGAGGTTAAATAAATATTTACCTGTCTTTAGGAATTAGTAAATTGCATTAAGTTATATTAACTATTATAATTTATCCTAATTTGAGAAGCTTTAAACCAGTGCAAATTATATAAATTATGCAAACTTAATCCCTGCTCTTAAGCTTCCTTAAAGTCAATTGCATTCCTTAGTATTTGAAAGGTTAAATTGAAGTTGTCATCAGTGACATCTTAAGGTGTATGTGAAATGAAAACCTTGATTTTAAATGTAGGTTAATTTTCATTGCTGTCAGAAAATCAAATACACATAAAAAAAAAGTTCTGCTTTCTTTCATGTAAATGTCTTTTTGTCTTTTTCCTAGAACGTGGGAAATAAAACCAGCTAGCATTCAATACTGGGCTCAGTAGAAATCATTGGCCTGAAAGTTCAGCTTTGCTTTCTACAACATAAAATCCAATACCTCCAAGAGCAGATCAGATTAAAGTTGACCTAACCTGTGGGCAGGGTTCTTTCCCCAGAAATAACATCCCTGTGCACAAAATCAGTGTTTTGGAGGCTCTCAAGCCCAGTGTGACCTGTGGGAAATGCAGCACCTCCAGGGCAGGTTACACTTGCAGAGGATGCTCACAGCCAACCAGGCAGGCACTGAGCCAGGCAGGGCTGGGCTCACGGGTCAGCACCCAGGGGTTTCTGCAGGAACAGAGAAACTGCACTGCTGCCTCCAAGAACAGCTTCACCCCAATGCAGCTCCGCCTGTACAAACAGAGGAACCGACCCGTTCCACAAGGACAAGGATCCATTCCCAAAAGACTTTCTCCAGCCAAGATTTTCCCATTTTTTTCCTGTCCCAACCCACTCGACCTGCAGCACGAGTGCAGGTGTCAATTCCAGAAACAAAAACCCCATCCCAGCACGCTGAAGGCATCTGGGAGAGCAGGAAATCAGGGGCAGATTGGAAAGATTGATTTGTGGAGAAGGCACAAGGAAGTGGAGACACTGCAATCAGCATGTCCATGGTGCAAAGGTTGGCTTTCCCAGCGATCCCAGAGTGCCCTCAATTCCCAGCAGAAGGCTGAAACCAGCGGGAGCTCAGGACATTCAACAATTCATAGAAACGAAAGCAGGGCAAGGTTTCATTGTTTGCTGTTGACAGCGCCCACCAGGAGCAGGAATGCGTGATCCATGTTGGGACAGCTCTGCAGTTTGGGAAGATTTAAGCACAAGGGCTGGGGCAGTGAAAAGGGGTGCAGCAGTGAAAGGAGTGATCAAAGGTGATGGTGGCTGGCACTCTTCATTAATACGGCAATGGGGCAGAGACTATTTCGGGTAGAGGCTGTTCCCAGAGCAGCTCAGCCCACAGGGAACACATCTGAGTTGTACAAAGACAGAGGAGAAACTGATTTTTAATTTTTTTAATTTTTTTTTTATTTTTTACATTTTTTAAAATTTTTTTCATTTTTTTTTAAATTTTCTTTTAATTTCCTTTTAATTTTCTTTTAATTTTCTTCTTATTTCCTTTTAATTCTCTTTTAATTTTCTTTTTATTTCCTTTTAATTCTCTTTTAATTTTCTTTTTATTTCCTTTTAATTCTCTTTTAATTTTCCTTTTATTTCCTTTTATTTTCTTTATTTTTTTCTTGGATTTTTTTTTTTTTTTTGGGATAATATACACAGAGAAATGATCTCAACAAAACGAAAGTTTTAATTTTTAAGCAAGAAAATAACCTTCCAGATTTGAAACAAGCTCCAAAGAATCCGTGTCACGGCACTAAAAACAAAATTGGCAACGGGCTAGATATATAAATATATAAATATACAAATATATAAATATATAAATATATAAATATATAATATATAAATATATATTTACATTTACATTTATATTTATATTTATATTTATATTTATATTTATATATAGATACATATAGATACATATAGATACATATAGATATATAGATATATAGATATATAGATATATAGATATATAAATATATAGATATATAGATATATGAATATATGAATATATGAATATATAAATATACTGAAAGGAGGAACCTTTGACCAATTCCTTCCTTCCCCCAGCAGGTGTGTGTTTGATATTTTCTTTCTGTATGCCCTGAGGAGCTATGCCTGTACACAGAGTGCTAGATGTACTATATATTATATACTAATATATATATTATTATATTATATAATATGATTATTATTATTATAATAATAATATGAGCTGTGGGATGTAACTTTTCTCTAAAATATCTTTTTTCTGTTTCTCTGTTTCTGCTGCATCTCTTCTGTATTTTTCTTTTTATTCTTGGATTTCTCAGCCTCCTTTGGACTGAATTCTTTTGGGATCCTCCCTCGTGGGGAGCTCTGCTTATCTCAGTTCTTGTGATTGGAAGAAAACTCCCGAGCTCGTTAGAATCTTGTTTCTGGTGTTTATTAACAGGTGATCACAAAACTTAACAGGTCTCTCCTGGCTGGTTACAAGGTTCATCTTTGCAATCTGGTACATTTCTTTCTTCTGATGGTACAAACAAGGCCTTGTGGCACACTTGGTGTCTGATGCACAAAATGGCCCTGAAATGTGCAGTTCTTTTATCTTTATACCTCTTTTTACCCAATTCACAATAGACACGTATATTATTTTTCTTAGTGACCCAATGACCCAACACCTGTGTGCTGCACTGTGACATTTTCTGTCCAATCACTTATTACCACCCAAAAACCTCCAGGAGAAGAACATGAAGAAGAAAGAAGAAGGACAAGAGACAACACCCTAAATCCTCCATCTTACCTCCTGTTCTCTAAACTAACTTTTTCACCCAGTGATTTAAAAAAACTTTCTAATCCACACACACTTTCAGTTTTTTCCATCTAACTTTAACGTTTATTTTCATGTACCACCATGAAAACATGCTCATGAATTTCATGTTCTATGAAATTCAGTGTTTTTCTGGATCTTATAACCAAGTATCAGAAACAAGGGCACACACTCTTTATTCCAGACTCCAACCTGGCCTGCAAGACCCCCTGTCCATCCCAAACACCCCCTGGGACAGCAGCACTGCCCCAGCTCCAGCCCACGGGGATTATTTTGGGCAGTCCTGTGATGAGCAGGGAGTTCCACTCCACCGTCCTTAGGGGCCCCTTCAAACCCCAAATATTCCCAGATTCTGTGTCTCTTCCCAGTTAAATTCCTCTAAACCTCAGCCACGCCCTGCAGAGCCTGCTCCTTATCTTTATGGTTTTCTTACACAAAACAGAGTTAGGAAAGTAGGTGATAAATCACTGAATGATTGCTCTGCAGGAGGAGCTGTGCCTAGCTAGTATTGTTTTGATGTCACTTTTCTTGTTTATCTCACTTTTTCTAACAAATTATGCTTTTAATTTGAGCACAGGCTTTGAATTTCTTGGACACCTAGAATATGTAAAATTAATTCCACAATTTAGCTCCTTTTCTTGGAGGGAAAAATAAAATAAAATAAAATAAAATAAAATAAAATAAAATAAAATAAAATAAAATAAAATAAAATAAAGTCAAATAACATAAAAAATAAAAATAAAATAAAAAATAAAAATAAAATTATAAAATAAAATAAAAATAAAATAAAAAAATAAAATGACATAAATAAAATAAATTAAAATAAATAATAAAATATAATATAAAATGAAATAAAATAAAATGACATAAATAAAATAAATTAAAATAAATAATAAAATATAATATAAAATGAAATAAAATAAAATAATAAAATAAAATAAAGAAATAAAAAAACAAATAAAAATAAAATAAAATAAAATTTAAAAAATAAAATAAAATAAAATAAAATAAAATAAAATAAAATAAAATAAAATAAAATAAAGAACTTTCTGTAAATGCAAGGGGCTGCTCTACCTTTAACTTCCTTCTAACACTTAACACCAGGCTTAAATTGTACCATATCAGCACAGTGAAGCTGAAATACCACAAGCAGCCTTTCCACCTACTTTGCTTTACACATTAAACCACGATTCAAGCAGAGTCCATTAAGGCATCTAAATGTGACTTACCACATGTGTTAATTGGGTGGGGAGGGGAAAAAAAAAAGAAAACCCAACCCTCGAATGTGGACATTTATGTATTCTCATTATTCAGACCCTCCTGATGCCACAATCTCCCACTTCTATAGCTTATAAATGTTTGATTTAAAATATAGCCATTTTATCATTTGTACCACATTTACCTCATCTTCCCACTGTTCTGACTGGATGAGAAGCTAATGTAGCCTACACTGTCTGGTCAATTATTGCATGGACACCAGGGACCAATTAATGCCATCCATAAAAGCCTGAATCATTCTGTCAATTAACTAGAACTAACTATGTCATCAGATATATTACTGGTGAGCAAGTCTATTTGGTTGCAATATGTCTTGAAGGAGAGCAGTATCAAATGAATCACAATTGACTTGGACAACTGCTAGCATAATTTCAGAAGATGAAAAGACAAATGTGGTAGTTATTAGTGGTCCCCTGAGGAATTACGGCCAAGCAATTGTAATGTGCTAAGACTGTACTAGCAGGTGCCCACAGCACAAACCAGGCAGAGGGTTAAATCAATATTTTCAATTTCTTGGGATCAATTCAGTGTTTGAACAAGATGGAAACTTGTTAGCAATTGGCAGAACGTGTAAATGAAAAGCCAAACTTCTTATTATTTGTTAAAAAGGAATCAGTGCTCTGCATCATGCCCTTGGCAGAAGGTAATGCTTCCATGATCCAGTTGCTTGGGCATCCACTGAAAATCTAGCAGTTCTTAAATTTTAATAGGGTGCAAAAGGTTACTTTAATACATGCCCAACATTCAGGATCTTTAAAAATGATTGAAGTGTCAATAGGAAAGTTTCTGAGCTGTGACAACAGCGGAGTTATTAACGATTAGTGCAAGAAGCAGAAGAAACCTTGATTGCTTTAGAAAAGTCTCACCAGGAATGCAGCTTGACATCCTTGGTACAACTTCACATTTATTCTGTTTCACGCAGAACATTTGGATCATCAAGTGATCCTTTACCAATTAAACAAAAAAGAAAAAGCCACCTTGAACAAATGGATTCCATTTATCACTGCTGGGGTTAAGGTGTCTGTAGCAGGACCTAAAGCACTGGCATCATATTCTTTACTTTTAACACAAAGGTGTAAAAATGAACAGTTACATCTTAGTATTGGTTTACAAATAAATGGGGAGTCCAGCCACCCTGACAACCAGGGTTTGGAAAATATACCTTATTTTGAGCGAGGGAGGCATACCCTGAAAACACCTTAGACAGGGCAGAGCAAAATTCTCTGGGACCTGGAAGCAAAAAGCTGGCAAACAATGCCATTGTACCTGGGAAAAAACCATGTGGTCTCAGGGAAAGCTATTTCCATGTGTTCACCCAACACTTTCAGTCCATTATTTCAAACAAGATCAAAACCATTTTTCATGCTACAAAACAACAGCAATACTCACTAGGAAAACAGAAAGGAAGCCCTGATGGTTAATTACAAAGAGGAAACTCAGCAAAAACAGTTCTGGAAAATGCCTGAAGAAGGCACCTATGCTTCAAACATGAATATATTTCTGTGTTGGGCTGGTAAAGAATTCTTTGAATTGTTTTCAGTGCCTGGACTCCAGCTCATGGACACAGGCAAGTGAAGAGGTAGGTGAAGCTCCTCTTTCACAATTGCTTGGCACAGAGACATTTTTTTTTATTATACTTTGTTATTTAATCGTGAAGGTAACAATATTTACAACATTGAAAAAATGGTTCACCTGTCTGAAACATTTTCATCCCAAGAACCTCAAAGACAAACAGAGCAGGGAAATGATCCCTTGCCCAGAAAATGCTCAGCCTGTGAATTCACTGTGACAGAAAGTTATTACCAGCAACTCTCTAGCTGCTGTTTTTAAATAGCACCAGCAGCCTTCACTGACACAAGCCAAAATAAAGAGCACTTGAACTTCAAGAAACTGCAATCCCTCTTAAATCTTTACATTACGTACTGCAGATGAAGTAGGAGATATTTCTCACTTCTCAGCCCTTTCACAAGAAAAGAATGGTGCCAAGTCAAATGAAATAATGAAAATAAATAAAATAAAATCAGAATGGATTTCCCTGTTTCAGGGCTGGCCCAGATAATCTGTTGTCAGTGTGTAACTCGCTGCAGCTTTGTCTGATTTGTGCAGTGCATTTGTCAAGGAGATCTTTCTGCTGAGGTGCATTTAGCACACGCTGGGGAATGTGTTCCCAGCACGGGACAGCAGGTCCAGAGCAGGCAGACACAGCATCAGTGTCAGACCACAGGGGCAAACAAAACATCCCACTGACTTGGCACACGTTAACTACAGAGAGGAGGAACTCATTCCAGCAACGGTGTGGTGATTGTTTTGGAGAATAACCCAGGGAAGATAAACTCTTCCATCCCAGACACACAGGCAGTGGATTTCCCCTGCCCAGCCCCTGTACCTGTGCACTGTGTGTCAGTCACAGCGTGGTTCTGGCTCCCCGCACACACCTGGGCTGAAACCATTCCCAGGAACCTCGCTGCCTTTAAGGAGCACGGGGAAGCAGCAAAATCATGTGAAACCAAAGCTCAGCAAACAGGAGACAATGAAATATGGAGAAACTTGAAACCAGCCCACGAGCTGCCCGGGAGAACCTCCAGCCTGGCTGCCTCTCAGACACACCCCTGCAGCTCTTCTGGAAAGCTGGGACCTGCTTGTGGGACAGGGAGCTGATGGATTCCATCATCTTCTGTGTGTGCATGTACACAGCTGAGTGCAGGATGGACAGATGGACACACAGCCCTGCTGTCTGACAGCATGTACAAACCCAAGTGAAGGAAGGACAGACAGACAGCCCCAGCGTGCCAGGCACAGAACAAGCCCCACGATTGTTCCTGGTAGACACCACGGGACCCACAAGTGCAGTGCCTGCATGTCGGAGTGCAGGGCACACTGCAGCAGGACAGCAGTGTCACACTGCAGCAGGACAGCAGAGTGTCTGTCACACTGCAGCAGGACAGCAGAGTGTCTGTCACACTGCAGCAGGACAGCAGAGTGTCTGTCACACTGCAGCAGGACAGCAGTGTCACACTGCAGCAGGACAGCAGTGTCACACTGCAGCAGGACAGCAGAGTGTCTGTCACACTGCAGCAGGACAGCAGTGTCACACTGCAGCAGGACAGCAGTGTCACACTGCAGCAGGACAGCAGTGTCACACTGCAGCAGGACAGCAGAGTGTCACACTGCAGCAGGACAGCAGAGTGTCACACTGCAGCAGGACAGCAGTGTCACACTGCAGCAGGACAGCAGAGTGTCACACTGCAGCAGGACAGCAGTGTCACACTGCAGCAGGACAGCAGTGTCACACTGCAGCAGGACAGCAGTGTCACACTGCAGCAGGACAGCAGAGTGTCACACTGCAGCAGGACAGCAGTGTCACACTGCAGCAGGACAGCAGTGTCACACTGCAGCAGGACAGCAGAGTGTCACACTGCAGCAGGACAGCAGAGTGTCACACTGCAGCAGGACAGCAGAGTGTCTGTCACACTGCAGCAGGACAGCAGTGTCACACTGCAGCAGGACAGCAGAGTGTCACACTGCAGCAGGACAGCAGTGTCACACTGCAGCAGGACAGCAGAGTGTCACACTGCAGCAGGACAGCAGTGTCACACTGCAGCAGGACAGCAGTATCACACTGCAGCAGGACAGCAGTGTCACACTGCAGCAGGACAGCAGAGTGTCACACTGCAGCAGGACAGCAGTGTCACACTGCAGCAGGACAGCAGAGTGTCTGTCACACTGCAGCAGGACAGCAGAGTGTCCGTGAGTCCTGCTCACCTTTCCAGTGCTCTGAACACTTTTCTCTGCCATCCTGGAGCTGCTGACACACTGCAGGAGCGGGGCTGCTTCATCTCCTGCTGCCTGCCCGCACACCTGCACCTCTCCCTGCACACTGTAACACATTTTCCTCCTCACTAAGTGGCTTTTTTATCCTTTTTCCCCCCATCCAGGAATGATCTTCACTAACTTCCTCTGTTGTGGTTTCCACAGAACCAGAGTAACCAAAGCCAATCTTTGCAGACTGGAGCTGATACGCCGCTCAGTGCGTTCATTTGATTTTATTGTTTTTTACAGTGTGATTGATCTCAGAGTCTCTCTGCTTCTGACCCAGTAGATGTCACCAGGCTGGAGGGAGCTCTGGAAGCTGCTGGTGAGCCATGTGCCAGAGGAACACCAGGAGAACAGCTCTGCAGGGCTCAGCCCCAGGTGAGGGATGCAAGGGCTTTCCCATTCCATCTCTTCTGGAGCACGTGTTTAAAAGCAAAATGGCAAAATGGCATAACAGGCACTGGGGACAGGGCAAGAAACGTGCTGGCCTTGTATCCACATGGCAATCCTTCTGCTAAGCAAAGGCATCAATCAATTCCACTAATGATAAAAGGGAGAAATTCTATGTCAGAGCCCACTCTGCAAACACGGAATTCAAACACTGCCCTTGGATCTCAAACACAACAGAACTCACTGCTAATTAAGAATAAACTGTATAAAGCTACATACTAAATAAGCCTAAAAACACAAGGCTCATGGTATCTTTGATACCATATGTATATAATAATAATTATATGGAAATAAAGTGGATAATATGGATAATATAATATGGATAATACGGATAATATAATATGGATAATATGGAAATAATAATATGGAAATAATATGGGTAAATAATATGGATCATATGGAAATAATAATATGGAAAAAATATGGATAAATGATACTAATATGAAAATAATAAAATGGAAATAATAATATGGAAATAATAATATGGAATATTATGGAAAAATTATTTAGCACATATTAATTTTGTGTATGAAAAAAACATATTTAAAATTCTGAAAACCTACGGAAAAAACCATTCAGCAGGAAAGTAATTCCAAGCCACTTTACACGCAGTCACTGAGCTTCTCATACGAGTTTTTCTGGTTTAAATATGGAGCAATTTCACCAAACACTGTGACAAAGTCATATTGATGTAAAACTGCAGTCTGTATTTATCTACCAGCATTTATCAGATCTCACGGTATTATCAGATTTCACAGATTTTGGACACATAATTTATAATCCCCACGAATACAATTTAGTAGGGACCCAAGAGTTCTCTAGCAGATAAACAGGAGCTGTGGTTTCAGACAAGCTAGAATTGAATTTTCAGGTTTTGGCTGGATAAACTGAGCAAATCCTAAAGACAATAACAAACTAGCAGCCCATGAATGTCAAACCCAGCAGGAAGCAATATCTGGGCAGAAGTCCCCAGGGATGTCATGAGAGGATTTCATCTCTGGCTCTCAGTTATCCCTGCCCCAGACAGGAGTGACTTCTCCAGTGGCCAGCAATGTCACAATCCAATTCCTGCGTACAGTTAAAGCCAGACCAAATCTGGAATAAAGGCAGGGTTTGAGGATCACATCACAGGCAGAAATATTTACATGCTGCACCTGATTTCTCACTGGTTTGAGCTGGCTGAATTTGAAGGACTAAGTGGCAGTTTGATCACAAAACAGGGAGCCTGTGCTCTTGCTTCCCTTGCCTCCTTGCTCAAGCCCCATGCCCTACAGCCACAGAAGGCTCCCCCCCTAACAGCAAATAGCTCTCCACACTCCCACCCAAAGGAACATCTGCAAAGAAAATAAAGGTGAGATTCTCAAGCTTGCTGCTACACATCACCCATTATTTCTCATATTTACAATTATTATTACGATTGTTTTCATTGTGTTACCGATGTATTTCTGCCTGGTAAAGAAACACACTCAAGTAAAAAGATTTAAATATTTTGTTTCTAACATTACTCGTTTGAAAAGCAGAATCCCAACTCTGCACACTCATCTTCAACTAGAATTTCCCTCACATAGTGCTGTAAAGCAAAAACTGGCATTTTACCATGGTCTCCTCATTTTGCTTGGATGTGGTGCTGCTGTTAGCTAAAATGAAACACCTCAGCAGTCCTGAGCATCACTCAGAGGAGACACCAGAACCAGCAAAACCATTGCAGCCACATAACAATAAAAAACTAAACACGACCATTGTGTGATCAATTTTATCTCTAACATTTCATTACAATAGACATAAAAATGTTATCTGATTATTTACAATTAAAATCTAGCATGCAAGGTCGAAGTGGAACCTACTGGGTCTAAAATTCTGTAGCTTTGGAATCAGTTGAGAAGTTATTCATGCTCCCATAACTGATCCTGAACCCTGCATACTTCAGCTCATGCACTCAGTATACAAATGCTGGTTAATTATTATTTTATTCCCAAGGCAGTGCCAGATTTAAACAAATTAGTTACAAATGATTTTGATGAGGATGCTGAATTGCTGCATCGTGTTTTTGATGTACTGCAAGACAGTTGTGTATAGCCTGGCTTAGGCTTAGCAAAATAAATATTATATTCTTATGTTAGATAGGAGTACATCAATGAAAGCTATTCTAAATCTACCTAAGGCAATGAGATCATCTGCCTGGGTTATTCGTGGAAATGTGAGTCCAAGCACTTTTGGACTCATGCAGATTTTATGCTTATGCAGAAGAGGTGACTTCCATGATCTGTAATTATAGGTGCAATACCATTCACTGAACAACACGCCTTTTCAAATTTAATTATAAACCCCAAACGTCCTTAGCTAATCGGATCAATTGCAAGTCACAGCAAAGCACATCCTAATTTTCAAGACAGATGAAATTTTGCCACCTCTCAGCCACCGTGAGAGCCAATGTCAGGTGAAAAGTAAGAGAAACCAGACGAGCATGTTTTCCAAGAACCATTACAGCAAATTTTATGACTGTGTTTGCAGACATGTTCCCTGCAGATCTTTGATTTGCTAAGGCTGCTTTTATCTTGCTGAGCCTCTGCTGAGCAGCAGCCACCATTTCCAGGAGGCAACAATGCCTTTTTTGACAGGTCCCATAATCCTGTCTTGCCCCACAAATGCGACAGGCCAGTCCTCAAAAGCCCCTTTATGAATTTATGGGGGTGAAACAGAACTTCCACATAGAGGAACACAGGTTCAACCCCAAAACAGCTCCTGAAAGGCCCTGCTCCAGCCACAGCTGCTGTGACAGACCTGCAGCAGGGACTGAGTTCAGGTCCTTCCCCAGGGGCTTGCTCCATCACGGTGGCTCTGTCCCCCTCTGTCACCCCTCTGGTGGTGCTGAGCTGAGGCTGTGCTGCCAGCCCAGCTCTGGGGATCTCTGCTGGGCTCACTCCAGGGGCTGCAGCATCTCTCACACCCCTCTGGCTCCCCTCACCTCTCGTGCCGTGCAAACCCACTCTCCTTTCTGCAGGGGCGAGTTCTTCCAGATGAGCACCATCTCCTCCCTGTGACGTGCAAAAGCAGCCCCACTGACGTGAAAAAATGAAAAACAGTCACATTTTCAGTGCTCCAGCTACCGAGGGAGCCACCAGAACGTGGATGTGCAGCAGCCCTGCTCAGAGGCCTGAGGAAATCCTGCTTTGGCTGCACATACTATCATTCATGTGCATGGTCTTGAGGGTACCCTGAGCCAAAAAAAAAACCCAGGCAAAACTGATCCCAAAACGACTGGTTTGGAAAGGCTGAGATCAATAGTACTGTAAACAGAAGGCATAAATGAGTATATACAATAATCACGGGTTTGTTCTGCGGTTGTGTTTCCTTCTGCTGCAAACACAATCACAAAAGCTCCTGATGACACAGCAGCTGCAAACTGAACTGCTCCAAGCACAGCCACAGCACATTCCCAGGCTGACCCTTTCATAAGGAATTAAGTGTCGTGTTATAATTGCAGAGCTATAATATTATTTATTATTTGCAGCATTTGCAGGTACTTTGAAGTGTCAGTTCCGTGGTACTGGCTGTTTGAAAACCCAGTTTCTCAAAGAGCTTGCTTAGCACGGAAAATCAGAGGCTACAGGTAGGTGTAATGGGCTGGTGAAAGGCACAGCAGAGAGGTAAGAGCAGCCCAGCAGCTGTGCCACATAAAGTAACCGGTATTTCCCTCTTTTCAAGTAAATTTTGGCACACGTAGGGGCAGGCAAATCAAAGCAATTCAGACACTGCCAGAGCCCTATTGACATCTATACAGCGCTGCTTCTCTGTGAAAAAAACTGAATTTCCTCTGAAACGCTCCACAGCCTCCAGGGACAGGGAAGCTGAGAAAGGAGAGGATGCTGAGGGAGGCAGAGGAGGATGATGGGGAGCAGCAGGGAGACTCTGGCTGGAAGAGAGCACAGAACAGCAGAGCGCTCCCAGACACAGACGAGGTGCCCGGCCTGAGCAGAGCCCAGCCAGGGCAGCATCTCACCCCCTACCAGGGACAGCTCAAAGCTCTCCTGAATTCAAATAAGCTGCAGCTCAAGCGTGTCCTGAGTCAGAAGCCTCTGGATATAACAGGGAATTTTTGCTGTCTGAATTTTTTCTATGTAAACACACGGCTTCCACTGTATCTTTCAAAGGGGTTGAAAAGAGCTTGTCCCCAGAGCTAGTGCCTTTTGCTTGTTTTCAGCTTCTCACCTAAGCCTGAAAGATGCTGCAGAAGAAGCGGTGAGCAGCTGCTCCTCCTCCACCAGCTCAGTTGTACAGATGTCAGCCCTGTCTGCCTGAGTCACCGCTCCTGGACAAAGAGCTGCAGTCCACTGAGTCACTGCTTGTGCTGAAGCTGTTCTCAGGAAAATTCTTTGATCCTCCTTGTTCCACTCTTTGAATCTTATCCAGGCCTGCTGCTCTGGTTTCTGAGTGAAGGAGCTGAAGTGCCCAGAGCATGCAGGGCTGGCTTCCACACACAGCCAGCCCTCACACCAGGGAAAAGCCAGGCCTCCTCAAAAAACAGCTCTGCAAGATTCCCATTTCTATCACCTACTTAAACTGAAGGTTAAAAATCAAATAATCACTCGCCCCTTTTATTTCTTCACCTTTTTTGTTTCTTTTGTTCTAGTTGTTTATTGCATGTATGGGAGCATCAGCGTGTTTCAGGTTTTAAGATGTGAAGTCCTGTCCCAGTATCTTTTGAAGTTTCATGGGCTGCAGGCAGGCAGGGAGCACATGCTGAGTGACACTGCTGTGCAGTGCTCCAACAAACACCAAACAGGAGCTGAGGGGACAAAACAAGCTGGACTCCAAGTGCCCCCCTCAGTACGAGCAGCTGCTCAGGAATTCTCTGCATCTATCCAAACTTGCACACGACCTGATGCTCATTTCCCGTGCTACAGCTCACACCCAAGAGGGGTCCAGTGTTTCAGACCCTGCAGAGGATGGGAGGTAAAGCTGAGAAGCACGGGGTTCGTGGCTGAGCTGGCTCTGACCCCCCAGACACAGCGTGAGGGGTACAGCCAGAGCCCTGAGAGACATCCTGCCTGTGCTTCTGGGGCAAACACCCACAAACATCAGCTCTCTCCTCACAGGAGCTGACCTAGCTGCACTGTTTTATGACTCATGGAAAGCTTGGAACGGCTGTAAGGAACACTCAGTAAATTTAAGCAAGACCAGAGTGGGTCAGCAATTGTACTGAAACAAAAAGCTACAAACCTGAGTGATAAATTGCATGACATGCCCATAATGGAAGGCTTGAGGCTGCTGCTGCAAAGGATCACCCATGAAGACAGAACCACTGGACAAGAGACAAATTCGGTATATTCCCATGGATTTAAGCATTTTACTGCTTCTCACCAGTCCTGCCTTTCTGTACCATAAACTGCAACAATTTCAGCTGAATTGTCTTTATGATTGAAAGAATGAACATTTCACATTTGAATTTATTACTAACTGACATCACAATTTCAGCAATTCATAAATTTCCACACTGGTCAGCAAACTATGACCCACAGAGAAAATGTTACGCTGACCTCACTGCCAACAGCAGTGCCAAAAGTAAAAAGACATGGAGTTATCAGTATTTTAGCAAAGGTTTTTAGATGGATTCTACTAGCTGAAAAGCTAGTATGATAGTCATAAGTAAATGCTGGGCTTGTGAAAGATATAAAAAGAATTAAGATTGGGTCTCTATATTGTGGACAAATACGTAGGATAACAGCTCCTTGGGAGAAAGGCTGTGGAGAATAAATAAGATACAATCTACGAATCTAGAGTTTATAAATATTCTTTTTATATTATTTAGACTGTTTGTAGATCTAAGGAAGCTGCAAAAAAGAAATTGATACTGAGAGAAAGCTGGGTGAAGGAAAACAACCCAAACAAAACCCCCCAACTCTACAGTGGAGGAACACGGAGAGACTTTTAGTGTTTGATTTCACGTAGTCCCTTGAGAACTTACGAGCTCCTATTTTGCCTCAATCAGCAGCTCCCCACGTTTAATTCCCTGTTTCTGTGAGATATGAGTCAGTCCTGGTGCAGGGAGAGGGCAGGAGATGCCAGGGGTTCCCAGCTGGGGAAGCCACTGCAGGCACTCGGCGTCAGTGCTCAGGGGACCACGGGTAAGGGTGGTACCCCTGTCAGTGAGAACACAGATGCAGCCACCCCAAATGGCCAAGAACTGAGTCTCTGGGGACTGGGGGACAGGAGCATCCTCAGGAGCTGCTGGATGAGGGCAGAGGGAGGCACAGAGCCAAGCCCTGGCAAGGGGAGCACCCAGCTGCAGCCCAGCAGTGCTGTGAGCCTCCAGTGGCACCCCTGTCCCCAGCCCCAGCGCAGGGGGAGCACCCCAGGGCCCTGTCAGAAAGGTTTATACCCATCTAACTGCAGGCAGAGCCCAGCACTGAGCCTTCCCCTTTCTTGCCTCGTTTTGTTTTGCAATACTTGAATATTCTGTAATTGATTAGATGCAATTTGTCCCAGCCTAGCTCCGAGGTTCTGTGGGTCCACTTTGGGTGAAGAGGCAGAGAAATTAGAAATGCTCAGACCACCAGTGCAATTCAGTGAATACATCTGCCAAGAGGGAACCAAAGAATTAATGCACTGGAGACCAACCTTTCAGGAACAGGGCAGGTTTACTCTGAGCATAAATTCTGAAAGTAATGAGGTTGTGGTTTTTGGTTCAGTCTTTAATAGTCTTCCTCATACAAGCACTACAGTTAATATCCCATAATCAGAGCTTTCTGATCAGGAGAGTCCAATAAGCAATTTGTCATCACATACTGGAACTCAGCTACTGCTGCAATCTGAACAAAACAAAACAACGCTGCAGTCCACGTCTAGCAACAGGAGGCACAGAAAAAGCAATTTAAATATTTTGGTGCAGAGCCATTTGAGGGTCCAGCCGCATCTTCCATTAAAATTATCCACCAAAAACTCCAGTTCTGCTGGGGAGTCTTCCTCATTTAGAGTTTCCTCAGTGTGCACAAACATTATCTTTTATTGCTGCTTAGCAGTGGTGACTCCCTCGCTACCACTCTTGGTTCGGAAAAGTAAAAGTATTCCGATTAACGCAAATTAGTTTTTTATCTGTTTTCCTGGAAAAACCAGTTGGAAAAAAACAGTTTGAATTAAAATCAGTTCAGCAGGAAAGCTCATTTTTATATCCCCTCCTTAAAATTGGCGTATATGGTTATTATTAATTTCTGAATCACACCATGTGCTCCTTCCTACAGTAATTGCTAACTGAAGTCAACAGCAGTACTGTCATCCATTTTAATGGGCTGGGATCACGCCACAAGACACAAAATAAAGACACTTCTTGTTTCGAAATGCTCAGGAACAAAACAAGAAAAACACAAGAGACACACTGGGAAACCCAAAGGGATGAATTACTAGGAATTTAATTTCTCATTTATTGCTAATATTATTGTTGACTCGCTTGTTAATGTAATGTAGCACTTACATTAAGGGATCTGTGTCAGAGTGACCCACTAATGATGATTTGTATCTGCTGCCAGGGTAGGCAGACATAGAAGAGACTATTTTGGTGGTGTGCAGGGGCTATTTCCCTGTCATTTAGGGGATTTAAGGCTCTTAAGCAGTTACAGGCTTGTTTATTTTTTAATAATTAGAGCGGGCTGAATTGTAAGTCAAAGAACACGGGCAGGATAAGGGGCCCCTGCTCTCTGTAGTGCAATTGCTGCACAAAAGAGGAGGCAGGAGGTCCAGAGCTGCTTTTCCTGCCCTGGAAGAGCCTCCCAAGCCAGCACAGCTCCGTGTCCCTGCAGCCACAGCAGCCCCTGGAGCCCAGAGCTCAAGGAAAGGCAGGATTTCCCGTGTGGAACTGGTGTTCACTCTTCACACAGAGCTCCCTGCAGGGTTCCCTGCCCTGCTGTGGCCCTGGCACCAGCCATGCTCCTGGCCTGGGCTGCCACAGCAGCACATCTGGAATCTGCTGGCAGGTTCCAGGCTTCTGTGCCACCCTGACACCTCCTCTCAGCTCCCAGCTCAGCTCTGCCAGCCACTGGACGTGGGACAAGGGCGACCGGGGAAGGGACCATGGCAGGAGAGAGGGAGAAACCTCAACTTTGCATGGCTGAAACAGACTCAAAATGGGAGCTGAGGAAGCCACAAATAGTGGCAAAAAGTGAATTTCAAAAAAAGCCCTGCAGCACATACATCTTGCCTGAAGCATCAGGTGGTGGCAAATGCCCTGTTTGTGCCAGAACAAGCTGCATTCCCTGCGGAGAGCTGACCAGCACAGCTCTCCTGGTGTGCTGAGCAGGACACAGCTCCAGCAGGCTGTTCAACACCTCCTCCACCACGTTTATCCTCTGCTAGGGGTCAGTGATCCTGAGTGCACAGCAAAGAGCACAGGGAACACGCCTTTAGAAACATCCATTTGTAAGGAGAGGCAAAAGCAGCTGCTTGTCCTGGCAGGGGTGGCTGGATGCAGAGGGAAGGAGGCCCTGATTCCAGCCGGGATTGGTTTTGTCTGCCCGCTTTTCCCAGCAGCTTCCACCCAGGAAACCGGCATCGCTTCCTGACGGCATCTGTCACCCTGTGCCACACCAAACATCCGTGGACACCATCCCCCAGGCACAGCAGGCTGACCAACACAGGCACAACTAAAACTGTTTGAGTGGCAAATGAAGAACTTCTGATGGATGGTGGGTGTAAAATTCTCCTGTTACTGAGGCAAAGCAGTGAGGAACCGAGCCCGTGGCTCTCTCACGTTGTCCTGCAAGACCAGCAGCCCCCCAATACCCCTCTGCCCCTCACATCTGGGTGTTTGTTCCTGTGATCACACAGAAGCCCTCACACATCTGTAGCAGACACAGGAAGGAGAACCCTGTGAGAGATATTATCCAGCCCCTTGTGGGGCAGATGTAAAACCCACAGCATCTGCATTTCCTGCATTTCTTGCATTTCTTGCATTTCTTGCTGTTCTCCCCTGGCTGTGCTGGGGCTTTATCCACTCCATCCCCACCGCAGGGCCAGGGACCACCTACTGTGTGCATGTTCCTACAGTACAAGGAACAAGACTTCCATTTTTGCTGCTTCTCCCTCGGCTAGACCATAATAAATACGATTACTTTAACAATAACACACATTAATAATCGTTAATGCACTGCTTGAATTTTCCTTTGAAATGCAATCTGCGCTCCCTCTCAGCAGTTTAATCGCTGGCTGAACTTTCTCTGTTAACTGGAAGTGCCATAGGTAAGATTTTTTTTTCCCCCTCTATCAGCACTTTCAATCTTTGTGCAATTTAAAGCGAATTCATCTTTCTTTGTTGGGCAAATGAGCCCAACTGTTGGGGGTTTTCTTTGTGGCTTTTGGGGTTTTTTTTTTGAGTTTGTTGGGGGTTTTTTTATTGTTTTTTGGGTTTTGTTTTTTTGGGTTTTTTTTTTCTGAACTTTTAAGTTATTTTCTAACAGCAAGCCGGCCTGGCAGCAGTAAGGCAGACAGGACAAAATGCTGGCTGTTCATGGCTTCCTAAGCCTGGCTCTCACAGTCAGAGACTGCTCTCAGAGCCTCTCGTGCCTCTCAAGCTCACTGTGCTCCTGTGCTGGGCCTAAAAATGTAAAATAATGTGTGAAGAATAATTTACACTGGAGAGGACCTTTAAAGCTCATCTGGTCCAGCCACTGCAGTAAGGGATGTCTTAAATTGCTCAGAGCCCTGTCCAGCCTGGCATTAAATGTCAGGATGGGGCATGCACAGCCTCTCGGGGCAATCTGTTCCAGAGCTCGACCTCCCTGTCAAGAACTTTTACTTTCCAGCTAACCTGGATCCGCCTTTCTTCACTTTAAAGCCATCAGCCCTTTTCCAGCCAGCTCCTCTGAAGGGCTGTGTGCTCCTGGCTGCACCTCACCTCAGTGCTGTATGGCAGCAGGGAAAATTCCCCTGCAGGAGGAAAATGCCAGCCCTGGAGAGGCTGGCTGGGCTTTAGGGAATGAATGTCCTTCCTCACACTCAGAGATGCCCTCACCTTGCCTCCCATCATCACCACTGCTCCTGCTGGGATGGGAGAGGGAGCAGAGCCCCAGCACAGAGCCCACAGATGATCCCTTCCCCAAAGAGCTTACAAACACCCAAAAAAATCTCATTATTGGCAGATTAATGGCAATCTGGCAAGGGCAGCCGCTCCTATTAGGAGTTTCTTGAGCAGAAAAGTGTTACAGGGCCCTTATAATTAACCAAGGATACCTAAACTGATCCAAAAATTGAACAGTTTAAATGAAGGACTCACCTCCACAGCAGTGTTACACTAAAACTGGTGAGTGTTAAAACTGGTAAAACTGGTGTGGGATGAGCACATGGGAACATTTTAAAAAGAACATAAAGATGGGTAACCCCCAGGGAAGAGGTCAGTGCATAGATTTCTTTTGTGAACTTCATAAAAACATGCAGCATCTGTGATCTTAGGACTGGTGCTTTTAAATAATCTGGGGATTTTTGTCTTTCAACCCAGTTCACCAAGTTAGTTTTAATACTAATGCTAGAAAAACAATTAAATCACTGACAGGCTGTGAGTTGGGATTTGTTTGGTGTTTTTTTCATATTAGTACTATCTTACATATATTTGTGAAAAGAAGATTTTTCCTCTTCTTAATATTTATTTTATATATATATACATATATATATATATATATACACATATATATATACACATATATATAAATTTTATATATAAAATTTTCTATATAAATAATATATAAAATATATCTAATTATATAATATATATAATATATAATAATATATAACATATAATAATATATAATATATAATATATAATATATATTATATATTATATATCATATAAAATTATATAATAATTATAATAATTAATTCAACTTTAGCTTGACCATCTATAATTCCTTAATAATTATTAAATATCTTTATATTTTATATTTTATATTTATATTTTATATATAAATATATATATTATATATAAATACATATATTTTATATATATTTATATATATATTTTATATAACCCTGCTAAACTTCCTGAGTCACAGAGCTTTCCTAACTGCAAGAAGTTAGTACAGGACAGGTCATAAGTGTTTGTCCTGCATGTACAAATCACATCCACTCACGGTCTCACAACAACCTAACCTCCCCTGCTCACCACCCAGCTGCCATCTGAGATGGAGGAGCCTTTTGATATTGAACACAATATTTGACAGGGCCAGCACTTAGATGGTATCTGTGTCAAGGAACACAACCAGAGGGAGTTTCAGAAAAAAAAACAAACCAAACCAAACTAATGTCTTCCGTCCTCCTGTGGTGTAAATGGGCAAGAACTCACTCACAGTGAAATTCAAAAAGTGAAAAATCACACTGATTACACGATGTGAGCATCTGGCTCTTTTCCAAGGGTGAGGACTCAGTGCCCAAGGGCAAGAAGCAGCCCATGACGTTATTTCACACATGGGCAGATGATTTCCCCTGCATTATTACTGTGCAGCTCCCACGTGCCTCCTGCCACCCTCAGGGTTCTGACCTCAGCTGCAAATGGATTTATTCAGATCAAAATGAGCTTGTCCATGAGATGTTCAGGCCCCCAGTTAGGGCCCAGAGAGCTACAGTTGTACCATCCAAGCCTGCCCTTGAGCATTGAGACTCGGGAATTTTCAGCCATTTATTGTGACCAGACTTGCTCCTTACCCTGGTACACAAACACCAGGATACACACGGTGTTTAGGTTTAGTGCCGTGGTCCTGATGTAAAAAAACCCACCCCAAGCACTCAAAAACCTATTTCAATACTGCATTTAGCCATTCATTACAGACTTGTAAAAGGTGGCTAAAACCAAACATCACAGAATCAAGGAAACTCCTTCGGACAGAAATGCAAAATCAATGTATTTTCAGTAGTTTAATAAAACCAAGACAATCATTACAAAGTACTGCCTGGCCAACAGGGTGAAATTAGTTTGTTAATATGAGAATAAGTTTGGAATTAACTGAAAGCATATGACAGAAATGGAGCTAATTCTACTTCTGTAAAAGTTAAGATCCATGAATTTTGGAAATGACAGCCATTGGTACACTTATAGAAAAGGACTTATGGCTCATGTACTGCTTAAAGAAACCTCCAAAGCTGGATAAACTGTTCCAGATTTCATGCAGTTAATGTATTCCACCAGAAAATGTCTATTTCTGATGTTTTTCATTGACACACACTGATATACATTATGCCATTTGAAAAAATGGCAGCTTTGTCTGTACTTAATAACTACAAGGCGTGGGTACAAAACAGCTAAAGCATAAAACCCTAAGGACAAGGCTTCATTGTAAGCATTAAATAATTATTACAATGCAAAATTAGTCAGAGTAATATCTCTGTTTTACTTCAAGCCATGTGAGGTCCGAGCCAGAGCTGAATTTACTGTCAACTCCAGTTACAATGGCATTTCACGCTGTACTTTTTGCTTATAATTAAAGGGACAAAATCCATTTTAATTTCTAACTAAACCATTTTCATTTATTAAATCCAGTTTCTGATGATGATTAGTATTTTTAGACTTCAGACTTACCGTGGTTTTATTTGTAAGTGTATTCAAATTTGTTTCTTCTCATGTGAAAAGCTCTTTACAATAAGGAATTGACTACACAGGGGAGAAACTGTAGGGTTTCTGTCTGGCTTCCCTCAGAAGTGACAAATAAATACTATTGGGAGTTTTAAAATTAATAATTTTGAGATGAAAATAATGTTCTTTTAACTACCCATTGTACTTTTTACACATACTTGCAGCTGGAACTACACTTTCAAATAATGCCTACGTTTAAATTCAGTCAGCCTCTATATTTGCCAAAAGAAATCTGCTACATAAATTCTCCTTGGTAGAGGAGCTGAGGAAATGATTCATGAGAAACACTGCATTAAGCTGAATGTTAGCACTGAGAAACCAGCTACATACCTAGCTGATTACTTATATTAAGTAGCACCCCCATCTCAAACCCAAGAGCAGAACCTCGCTGTGCTAGATCAAAAAAAAAAAAAAAAAAAAAGAATAAATAAATAAATGAATAAATACATCAACTGTCAGGGCCTCCTACTCCTGCCACAGATATAGAATAGAAAAAGCCCACAGTGAAGACAAGGCAGAAAAATCCTGTCTGGTTTGCCACGTGTGGCCCAGCACCCAAACCTTGCCCTCCTGCAGCCTTTTCCTGGAGCAGAGGAAACGCTCCTTCTTCCTGGAGTGTACAGATCCACACGGGTGACAGCTGAAATGTGTGTCACTCTAATGGGCTCTGTCACAGCTGGGCAAAACACAGCAATGTTAGAAAGCATTCATCAAAGATATGACAGGGCTTCCCAATTATGCTGCCTTTCAACCCACCGCTTAATAAAAATGTGCCAAGTGATGGAGCGCTCTGCCTCCTCAACACCAGCGGCAGCCGCTGACTTTCTTTGGGGAGCAGCTCTTCAAAAGTAACTTGACTGAACTTCAGAGTCATAATTACAGAAAGCAGAGGGATTCAAAGAAAAACCCAGCCGTGCAACGAAATAATTGCGTGAATTACGAATCGCGCGAATACGGAAAAACGTTCCGGCTTTAATAAAGCTGCTTGCTTTCCTTCCCCGAGATGGGCACATTTGTGTCAGTCCCAGGCAAGAAAGGGGAGCCTGGCCTGAGCAGGGGCTGGAGCGAGACAATTCAGCTGGATTTACCATCCAGACTTGGATGGCAAACTCTGTTGAGCTTTCAGCTCCACTCAGAGCTGCTTAGGTGAGACCTCAGCACAGATCGGAGTGAAGATTACATTACTGTGAGCTTTCCAAAGCTTGCTGTGAGGGTCACCCTCCACACCCTCTGCAGCCCAGAGTTTTTGCACTGGTTTGAGCAGGGCCAGGAGGAGTTGCAGAACTCATGTGCCACCAAAGACACCGACGAGTTCCCCCCAAGCTCAGCTACAGAAGCGAGCCCCCATCTCGAGCCACCCTCCAAACATCACACACACCAGAAATCTCCTCACAGCTCTGCAGGGCAGCACACTAGGCAAGAACACGTCCAGCTGTAGCTGCTTGGAGGTTTTCTGGCTGGCTTTTGGGATGTGCAATGACCTCAGCTCCAAGCTTGCATGAGCAGCTGTTTGTAATGCTCAGGTTACTGAGGTGGCACAGTAAAACGCTGTGAGCATCTTGGTCAGGCAGCTCCTTTCTACTTCTGGCCTGTTAGTGGATTTAGAGGTCTAGATTTAAGCAATTTTGTATATATATGTTGCCTTCTGGGTCTGAATCTGGCTGTTACCACAAATATTCGCTGTGATTTAAAGTGTTAAGGAATACGGCACATGAAAAATCTGATTATTACCTTAGTTTTTATATATGAAGAGCTCCACTGCTTACAAATACTCACGTTTCCTGATCTAGCAACTCTGTGTGCTGTGGACATCTTCCCTCTGTCTGTTTAGTATCAACCAGGAGTCAAGAACCTAACACCAAATTTCCATTGCTTAAGCTCCAAATGCTTTACATTTCTCTCATGACCATTTCACGCCCTGACTTTTACTTACAGCACCAAAATAAAGTCAAAACCCATGAAATTTCCTCCTCCAGTCCCCTATTGCTTTCTTTCTCTGTTTCTACACACAGACTTGCGTTTACCTGTAAGTGAGGCACCAATGCAGGAATATCAAATTAAAAAAGAAAGTAAGTCTCTCCCTGGGCTTTCACGTTTTCCTCTGGGTACCAACTCCTCTTGTCCCAAATCCAGGGATCCACTCTTTGTCCCACCACTCCACAGCACTCCAGCCTCCACCACAGCCTTGGCAGCTTAAGTTTCTGAACCAGGAGGGCGAGGATGCTGCAAAATAAACTCACCATCACGTGCCTCTTCCTGGCTGATTCCTCCCTGAGCTCCAAATAAACCCCATTATGTCCCAACACACACCCCTCTTTGCTAGGCTTAGTTTTTAAGGCAGCATCTCACAGCCCTGCACAGAATTTTGAACTCCTGAATGGAGCAGTGAGTGCTTTGGCAAGAGGAATTGATTTGAGCCTCCCTTTTCCACAGGTTGCTGATTTCCCCTGGGTTCTCCAGGGGTATTCCAGCAAAACCATGCCTGGCACAGGTGTTCGGTCCCAGCTGCCTGAAGGGGCCTCCAGCAGAGCAGCAGCTGCCCAGGCACAGGATCACTGTGTCCAAAATCACATTTAAATTCTGATTTCAACTGTGCAGAGCGGGCTCATGCTTACAGCACCCCCCGACCCACAAACCTAACTTGGATGGAATGCAAATATGCATTATGGCAAATAACCCATCAGTTCAGCCTTCCATGGCCACACAGCCCTGCCTGAGAGTGGTCTTTTTCTAACATTCTACACCCAAAATAAAACAAACCACCCTCACAGTTTTCAGGACAATGTGAAATCCTGACTCGTGACTTGCCAAAACAGAACAATAAGAATATATGCCAAAAAAAAAAAAAAAAGAAATAAATAAAAAAAAAAAGAAATAAAAAATCCTTGTCAGCACTCTCCTGAGCGCAGTGGCTACAGGCCAGCTTTTTCATGATGCAATTCCCCAGAGGAGCTGCTTTTCTGGCCAGAGCCTCACCTCGTCTGTGCTGAAGAAACTCCGGGGAGCTGCACAGGTGAATCTGGCATTTCATGTGGAACCTGCTATTACATTTCTGTCCAGAGAATTTTGCTCTGTATCTCAGCACCATTCTTCTTAACAACCCGTAAGGACAATTTTCTACAAGGAAAGCTCTTATTAGGCTTTATATCTATGACCTTAGGTTATCTTTTCTAGTTTAATCTACACAACCTCAGAAATCAAGCTTCGCCTGTGGTAGCCAGCCCATCAATTCATCCGATTGTCCAGTACAACTTTCAATTCTCACAAGCAATTTGACAATTTCAAGTATTTTGCAGTGCATATTATGAAGTCTAGCGCCGCAAAAATAATAAGACCTGCAATTGCACACAGCACTGAAAGTCTACTCATTTAACCACGAATTCTCAGGTCATTCAGGTGTTTCAATAACAGGCATGCTATAGGCCAAGCTGTCACATTACTCTTACCACAAAAATGTCACGTGCCTGTTCCCTAGCTTGCACACATGCCAGCTCTCAGACTCCCATCAAACCTTCCCTAAGTCCAAGGATACACAGGCAAAACACATTATTTTAATGGATGGTTTCATAAAGAGCAGAGCCCTAGAGCCACTAAATAGTGCTCTCAAGTCATTTACTACGGTTTGTAATTTATTAATAGGGATATATGAATCTTCCTTGAGGGGAAAAACGGAAGGATCCAGCACAGCCCGCTGGAGGCACAGAGCTGGATCCTGCTCCAGCAGGTGAGGAGAGGGGCACCCCACCTTTCCTTCCTTGGCTGCCCTGGGGTCACACACAGGGCTGGGAAGCTCCCACCCGTGGTCACCCCATCCTTGCCCGGGGCTCGGACACTTGTCACAGCTGCTGAGGACGGGGCTGGCCACAGCACAGCCTGGGCACATCCACAGCCGGGAGAAGAAGCTCAGGCTGGTCCCCAGGGTGGGATGGGGCGGTGGCAGCAGGGATGGGGTGCCCAGGTGAGCACTGACAGCTCGGAAGGAACAGAAAAGCCCGTAGAGCTCGTGACCCACGGAACGCGGAGGCGAAACGCCGCGTGGCGATGCGAAACCACACAAATAAACCAGAGATCAACAGAAAACAGCCAAGAAGGCACAGCCAGCAGGCATGGCCAGCAGTGCTGCAGCAGACACAGCTTCTCTCCCAGCTTCTCCTCCTGCAAACCCTGCCTGCAGCACCTCGTGCCCGCTGGGTGGGAGCAGGGACAGCCTGGCTCAGCTCCAGAAACGTGACTTCACAAGTGTTTGCAGGGCACAACTTCAGCAGCCTGAAACAATATCTCAAATCCCTCTCCTGCAGTATTTAAAGTCAGCTTTCCTCCTTGCTGCTTATATTCCTGCACCTAGTCTGCAGCTTGGAGCCAGTGAACTCTGGGGCCTCACAATGTCCTATAGTATGGGGTTAACCTGCAGTAGCTCCTTAAATTACACAGATGGTTCAATACAAAGAAAAACGAGCAGGTACAGAAAAGCCAGTCTGAAAGCAGATTGTGAACACAGCAAGTTCAGTTCACTTCCAATTCTGACCTGATTCTTTCAGAGTTCTAATGAATCTGTCAGGTTGATACTGTGAAATGGGACAAGTGAGCAGTCAGCTTCGTCGTTCAGGCTTTGTTTTCATGTTTCCAATTAAATACAGACAAATAATATAAAAAAAAGAATCCAAGCAATTAACGGCAAACATTAACGTGCAAGAACACAACAGCTTTGAAACATATGGGAGATTTCATCTGAGCATGAATTTTCACTGGAAAAGATTGAGGTGAGCTCACAACTTTCAATCAAAGTTCTGTGCATCGAAAAAACTTAGTTCAAGTTGGTTAGGGTTTTCACATAATAGATGAATTTACACAGCTCTAGAAGCTGGCTTTACTAGAATGAATTATTGATGTCTCGCTTTCATAAGTGAATGACTTGCAGAAACCAGCACAGGGTACGTCCCACTGCTGCAAGATGTGCAGACTTAATGCAGCTTTGGAAAGGCAAGCCAAAAATTCTTGCTCTGAACTGCACATCAACAAAAACAAGACTGTAAAAGATACAGTTGCTTTGGGAGTGGATCAGTCTTTAAAGCATTGAAACCAACTTCTGTACCTGAACCCCACTGATATTTCTGTGGTCTTATAGCTGTTTTTCCAGTTTCCAGAAGTTTTTTCTCTTCCCTGCTAATTGACAGAAGCTGAACATCTATTTCAGTGGAGCTCTGCCAGTTTATACAAGCCAAGGATGTGGCCCATATTTTTATAAAGGGAGGTCCTTTCCACTGTTTTGCCATCTGCCAAGCTCTACTTTAAGCTAATTAAATAACGTCAAGTTCTAGCAGGCTTTTCCAGGCCATTAGAGTTTGCCATTCCTGGACCCCTGAGGGTGCCTAGCAGGTCTGGCTTCAGGAGATGCGGATTCAAAGGTGCTGACAAGGCTAAGCACCTTTCTAAAAGCTGGAAAACACCCCGACAGTTTGGACACTCTGTGGTTTCCACACAGACGGAGCTCGTGGAGGATCCCTGAGTGTGAGCAAACAGCCTCACACACTCGGAGGACGCGGGGGATTGACTTCAAGCATCTCTTGTTTCACCCGTGCCAGTGGCCAAGAGGACCAGCACAGCCTGAAGGTGCAGGCAGCTTGCTCTGGACAAACACTGAGGTCATTTATCAAGCTGAATTTTTCCCCCCACTTGAGCAGCCCTTTTGTCGCCAGCCTCACCCACCCTTTGGTCTGGCACCTCCTCCAGTCGCTCTGCCCACCTCCCCTTCCCGTCCCAAGCCCTCCTGCTCCCCCACACCTGCTGGCTGTGGGGATGAGCAGCAAAAAATAAAAGCATTTTATTCAGCTCTACAGCTGCAAGTGCAGCAGACACCATCCAAACTCCCTGAGACAGATAAATGAGCCGTGTGAGCGAGGGTGTCCTCTCTTCTGCAGCACCTCCTGTCCCTCTCTGCTGTCCCTGTGCTGACTCCTCACACTGCGGCCCCAAAGCAGAGCATCAACAGCTGGAGCAGAGACTGTCTCATCCTGTGAGCACAACCCCACTACAACACAGCCTTTATCCTGCCTGCAGACTCCCAGCCCTGCTGGAATCCAAACACTGCTCACAGCGTGCTCCATGTGGGGCAGGGGGAGCAGGGAACGGCCCTCTGTCAGCCAGGAGCTCCACAGGAGAAAGGGAGAACACCTCCTCATGTCTGCAGGGTGAGCTTCAAACACCTCCTGTGGAACAAAGGATGCTCATGGAGATCCAGCAGCCCCAGGTGCCATGCAGGGCTGGCAGGGAAAATGGATCTGCCAGCTGGAAATGTCCCTGGGAAAGGGAAGGGAAAGGGAAAGGGAAAGGGAAAGGGAAAGGGAAAGGGAAAGGGAAAGGGAAAGGGAAAGGGAAAGGGAAAGGGAAAGGGAAAGGGAAAGGGAAAGGGAAAGGGAAAGGGAAAGGGAAAGGGAAAGGGAAAGGGAAAGGGAAAGGGAAAGGGAAAGGGAAAGGGAAAGGGAAAGGGAAAGGGAAAGGGAAAGGGAAAGGGAAAGGGAAAGGGAAGCCATGCATGGTGACCTGGCTGAATGACAAATTCTGCTTTCTGGTCTGCCCAGGATAAAATGAGAATAACCCCAGTCTCGATCAGCCTCTCATCCACACTACTCCCAACTAAGGGGGAAAAAAAAAAAAAGGAAAACAAAAAAGACAACAAACAAACCACAACAAATCAAGCATTAATGAACAAGGAAACAGTTCTTCTCACGTGGCCTCTCATGCAGTACCATCCTGGTGTCAGGCCAGGCACAAATGTTGCATTGAGACACCAGTTAAATTTCACTGTCATTGCAGTGACACACTCACACCTTCCAGCAAGCCTCTACACATGAATACGTGGACACACCTCTGTCTGAAGTTCAAACATGATTTAAATATGTCATCCTACACCAACAAAGTCATATTAGTACAAATCTGAGCCCGTTGTAACTGCCCGAGTCGTGTGAGTACACAGCAGGGATTTTAACACCACTGTGATGGCTGGCATGAATAAATCTAAATCTCCAGTATATTATATGACCACAACAGATCTTTCTCTGCCCTTCCCAACTGATTTATCATATGGAACCACCGCTCACGGGTTTCCCTTGAAATGTTGTGAATATGAAGGCAAATGGATTCCAGTGATGGACACGGCTGGCCAGGGGACAGCAGCATCCTCCTGAAGGATGGAGCTGCCTGCAAGAGCCCAGGCTGGGAGGGAGGAAGCTTCCTGATGGCCCTGGATGAGGGTCTGTGAGGGTCAGGGGTTTGAGGGGATGTTACAGGCAAGGGCAGTCTAAAACAGGCCCAGGAGTACGGCAGTATTTTAATCAGCACTATATCCCTGGCAGGTCACACGCCTTAAAGCTGGACATGAATCACTGCAAACTTCAACTTTTGTTTCCACGGGACTTTTTTAATGTTTTTGGTTCCACACACAGGGCCCTGTTCAGCATCTCGCTGCCATGGTGTTTTTCTATCTTGACAATTCACTTCCGTGAGCAGGCATGTAGCCAACTCAAATGAGACTCAACGCAGTGAAAAGCCCTTCAGGTAAACAGTGTGATAAGCTAAACTGCAAAAACGAGACAATGTTTTTGTACTATGAGGCAGTTGCCATGGAGACGGTTGCTAATTAACTGCATTCAGCCAAGAGAACAAAGGGTTTAAGGGCAGACAGGACTCTGTATCTTAGAGCAAGCAATGCAGAATGTCTTATGCAATCTGCACATCTATCATATCTGGAATACCTGAGCCTTTGCTTAGGCTGCAGAATACCTCAGTGACAACAGGGGGGGTTTATTCCTTTAAATTTCAACTAATTTTTAGGTAACAACTTATCAGCATTTAAAAAAACAAACAAAACCCATACTTAAAAGTCACCATGAATCAATGCATCAAGCCGGGACTGTACTAAAGATTGAACTGTTTTATGTTCATTCAGAGCTACTGTTTGCACAGAGGACAGGGTTTGCATGGCCAGGTTTGGGCAGTGAGGGGCTGCAGGGGTGGCTGCTGTGAGGAGCTGCCAGGAACTGCCCTCAACATCTGACAGAGCCAAGGCCAGCCAGCCCTTCTGCTGGTCCATCAGTGACAGGGCTACTGCTCCTGAGAGAACAGCTTCAGGAGAGAGGGAACAACCCTGGGCAGCTGCAGCCAAAGAGAGGAGTGAGATGTGTGAGAGGAACAGCCCTGCAGAGCCCCAGGTCAGTGCAGGAGGGGCAGGAGGGGCTCCAGGCGCTGGGGCTGAGATTGCCCTGAGCCCCTGCCCAGCCCCTGGGGATGCTGAGATTGCCCTGAGCCCCTGCCCAGCCCCTGGGGATGCTGAGATTGCCCTGAGCCCCTGCCCAGCCCCTGGGGATGCTGAGATTGCCCTGAGCCCCTGCCCAGCCCCTGGGGATGCTGAGATTGCCCTGAGCACAGGGAGGGCAGGGGATGCTGAGATCCACCATGAGGATGGCATCGAGCAGGTGCATGCCTGAAGGAGGCTGGGAGCCCAGGAGAAGCCCGTGCTGGAGCAGGTTTGTGGGCAGGACTCGTGACCCCCACGCTGGAGCAGCCTGCTCCTGAAGGACTGAACCCTGTGAAGTTCAGGAAGGACTTCTGCCCGTGGGAAGAACCACTTTGGAGAAGTTCATGGAGAATTGTGTCCCCCCCACTGGAGCAGGGGATGAGTGTGATGAGCCCTCCCCCTGAGGAGGAAGGAGATGAAGCAAAGGTGTGTGATGAACTGATCACAACCCTCATGCCCCCACACCGAGAAAGTAGAGAAATTGGGGGGAAAATTAGAATAATTAACTCTTTAATCCATTCCTAAACAGAGCTCCTAAAAACGCACCTTGGACCTAAATACTGTATTTAAATAAAACTGGCTGTTCTGAACAGATACCAAATGACATCATTTTCAAGGGATCATATTTTGGTTTTGTTTTGATGCTGTAACTCCTTTCAGTGCCTACAACACAATGCAGGGCCTACAGAAAAAGCATCCACTTGTCAGAAAGCCATAAATCCCAGAGCAGCACGTTTCCAGCTCCCAGAGTGTGTTCCTGGGGTCACAGCAGCACCCCAGGAAGGACCAGGGCTCCCCCAGACCACTCAGCCTGTTGGGTGGCCAGGGCTTGCACACGCTGTGCTGGGGCCAGACCAAACAGGGTAGCCTAACTCACCTCTGAAAACACCCAAAGATCAGCTCTTCTCCTAAGTGGAAGCTGGGAAAAACAATAAAGAGCCCATTAGAAAGACCCTTCCTTTAGAGATGACAAGCCAGTGGGTAAAACAGATCTGCACTAACACAAGATTTCCTTAGGTCTGAATAAATACAGCAGCATTTTTCCTTTTCAAGTCATTACACACGTGATTTAAATAAAAACTAAACTGGGAATTTTTGTAACAGGATTTAGATGCTGTCAGGATGTAAAGAGCCACAATCAATTTTCAGGTCCTTACTAAGGGGAATGGGATGAGTTCACACCTCATATGAGGGTATTACTTCAGCAAAGCCTGCTGCACACTGAACACACAGTATATTAATTTACTACATGAAGGCCTAAGGTTTGGGGGTTTTTTTGACATTTAAAATTATGAGGCATCTGCAAACAGATCCTAAATCTGAATTGCACATGGATTTTCCACACCAGCCAATTCTGATTGCCCCTAGACATCCCCTCCAGCATTAATCACTCACCCACAGTACTGGAGTTCGTATTTCTTTCACAGAAACAGAGGTCTGCAAAATTCTTAAACTCTTGCCTAGAAAACAGGAATTATTACTTCTGTGGCAAACTAAGTTTTAAACATAAGGGACCCAATTCTGCCTTCAGTTATACTGCCATAAATCTTTAACAATTCCATTACATTTATAACAGTCTGACTGAGGAGGAAATTGAGCCCAAGATATTTTCTAAATCGGTAATTAAATAGCAGAATTTTAGTTTGGCACAGAGTAAAGACCTCTTAGATTATTTCTTTGGATAAGGCCACATACTTTTTTGTTCCTTGAATAATGCTGTTTATGAACAAATGAAATCATCCTATTTTCAGCAGCCTCTCTCTTATTCTGTAGAGGGACCACATCATCTCACGGAGCATCCATATGGGGCTAAATATTGCCTCAGTTTCCCTTTCTCTCTCTCTTCTCCATATAAATCTTGGACTCTTGTGGCTCTCCATTACTTGTACACAGCACCTCGAGGACCTGTTCTTGTTTGGTTTCAAGGAACAACTGTATTAAGCAAAATACTAATACTAACAGTAACACTAATAGTAATAATAATAATAATAATAATAATAATAATAATAATAATAATAACAACAACAACAACAACAAAACAACAACAATAATAATAATAATAAAAATAATAATAATAATAATAATAATAATAATAATAATAATAATAATAATAATAATAATAATAATAATAATAATAGTAGTAGTAGTAGTAAAGGCATTTAGTCAACTCCCTTATTAGAGGAGCAAGGCAAAGGCATCCTGGTCACATTCTGCAGAGATTTTCCTGTCCAGAAGATGCAGCCTGCTCTCCCCACACACAGGATGTGGTGCAGGAACATGGATTTGCCCTAAACTCCCCATGGGTCACTGGATAAGCTGTGAAAGGACCCCCTTCAGCATCAAAGCTTGGATGGCACTGGGGGGAAGAGGGCTCCATTCCCAGCTCTGCCCTAAAACCCCTGATGACATCAGATAAGTTATTTAGTCCCTCCAGGCTGCTTTTCTTCATTGGGCAAGGGCAGCTTTTATAACTTCCTGCCTCGTAATTTTAACAGAAGTGGCTTTTTAATGGCTATTTTACCTCATTTTAATTTTTGCTCAGTATTTCCAGCCCTAGTGCATCTCTCTTCCCCAGGGCTGAGCGCTGTGCTGGCCTCACACACAGCTCCAGCCCGTCCCCAGCAGCTCTGCGTGCGTGGGGCCGGTGGGAGGCTGGACCCTGGGACAGCTGCTCCCAGCTGGGGGCTGAGAGAGACCCAGAGCCTTCGGGGCAGCCAGGCCAAAGGGCTCTGGGAGCTGTCCCACCTGTTAATGGCACTCCTCTGGCCACCCAGCAATGCAGCTCCAGTGCCTGGCAGGATGGAAAATTCTGCGGGCGGCTCCTCCGTGCGCTATCCCTTACAGCAATTCTCCTCAGCACGCCGCTGATTGGGCCTCCTGCAGCTAAAAATACCCCGTGCAGCCTAAATATGCAGCACACAATGTGTGCCTGCATACCTCACCTATCTAAATATATGCCTACATGCCTGCCTAATAACACTACAAATATGAATCACACTATTTCTTCGCAGAGCGCTCTCACGGGAGGCTGCTTGCAGTTGCCAAAGCAAAGCAAGGTCCCAGCCAAGAGGTAGCCAATTCCTTGTGTATAAAGCTCCTGGTTGAGGACCCATAAATACATCTAATTGGCTGGAAGATGTTTTGTTCACGTACACAAACCTATTTGCACATATATATGTACGTGAATGTATTTATACACAGCTATTAGTAAACTCTTCTTTCACCATTAAGTGTGCTGAAAGGTTTGCTGCTGTCAGGACTGAACAAATGAAAATGCAATTCTCCTTCAAAACATGAAATGCTGAACTCACCAGGCCCACGTGAAGCACCTGCTAAAATGATCCAAAGACTACTTTCACTATGGAAAATTATTAGTTGTCAACTATCCCCAGCCTGCTGTCCCCGAGCCCCTGAAGCTGGGACCCAGCTGGGCTAACATTTTCCTTTTCTCAGTGTCCAGGCCAGCAGTGTTACCTGCTAGTTTAGGGGTAAAACTGGTGCTCAATCCAAGCAGCTGAAGATTTCTCGTCTGTGTTCCCTACTCACTTGCACTGCTAGCATGACAAAAAACACAACTTAAACCATGATTTCTATTTAATCAATCCTTGTCTTTTCCATGCTAACCAAACACCAGCTGACATTAAGGTAGAAGTAAGAAAAAGCGAAGCAGCTTCAGGCAAATAAGCTTCAGATGTTTTAGCTCTGCTGCAATGATTGGGCAAACTGGAAAAGCATTTTCTTTATTATATGCAAACTTGGCATACTCTGCCTCACCTACTTCCACACAGATTGCTGGAACGTGCTCCCCAGCACCTCCAGGCATGTTTTCTGTGCTGCTGCCCCCAGAACTGTCAGGCATCAAGGGTGATATGGTTTCCTGCAGACAAACCAAGACTCAGCCCAAGCCAAGTGCACCCCTGCCTGTTGGGTCCCCCTCCTCCAAGGAGGCCAACCAAAGAAGGAGCTGATCTTTTTGGAAGGTCTGGACACCTGGTAACCCCTGGCAAGCTGACTGCCCCCTTGGAGGCAGCAGGGAGGTCTCAGCACAGGTATGAAGTGCTGAGCCTGCTCAGGAGGTGTGACCTGGCTGGAGAAGGTGTGGTGGGGAGGCTGTAATTAAGCAGTTGTGATAATGACACTGACTCCTCACAGCAGACAAGGGGAGGGGTGACCACAGCTCCTGTTCACAGTGCCTGAGCACCCTGTAGGTAAAACTGTGATGGTGTTTGACTGACATCCCAGCAGCTCCCACAGCGTGCAGTGCCCTCTCAGGGTTCCAATTCCCTCCAGAGTTTGGGATGCATTGCCATCCCTTTTACAAGTTTTACAAGCCATGCCACTTCTCTGTGTTTAAAAGAGTGAACTGGAATTAGGGCATTCATATCCCCAATTTGTATTATTTTTGCTTACAAAAACATGTTCTTCAGTCAAACAATGCAAAGACTTTGCATGCCTAGAACAAAACCAGAAAAACTGCAGAGGAGCATTTCTCTACCAACTAAACCATTACTTCTACTGGAAGTCTGTAAACTGTTAATCCATTAGTGTCTAATTTCTTCAACTCAAATTCCAGACTTGAATCATCTGGAAGCCCAGAGCCTGAAGTGTTTCTGTCTGATGTTCCAGACCAAGAGCCTCACACGGAATTGTTTGTAGGCTAGGAAAATATTATACAATGGTATTAATGCAACTTCTCAAGGGCACCACCAAAAAAAATAGAAAAAAATAGAAAAAAAAAAAAATCCTTCATGCATCTGTTAGGAAATCCCCATAAGATTCAGATAAGATACATACTAGTTCTGAATAGCACGCCCTTGGGGAATTGTGTAAGACTCATGTCACAACCACCACAGCATTTACTCTCCAACAGTTAGCCCAGGATCACCCCTGTGAGGTGTGGGGTGGGACACAAACCTATTTCCCATGAGACTGCATGTCCCCAGAAATTTCTTTGTGTTCCCACTGCTCCTTGTTCCCCGCAGTGTCATTTGTTATCACACCTACACAGGGCAAACCCCCTAAGGGAACAGCGGGAACATTGGGATGAACCTTCCCTTCCAGCAGGGCTCAGATGTCTGGTTTTCACCACTCATCACACTGGCCCCTAGTCCATCTTGAACAGGCACCTTGGACTCCCCAAATCCAGCACTCTCTGCTGGTGCAAGCCATGGTGATGCTGCTGGCACCTACGGGCTCAATTTCTGATCAATATTTTATTTTTTCCTGTTGCTGGACGATGCTCCCTGCACTGTCCAAGTCTCTCTCTTCACAAAACAATTCCTGTGTTTCCTCACCTCTCTGCTCCCCTGAGGGTGCCCAGAAGGAGTGTCAGCATGGATATCCCCATCCCCAGCCCTTCACTGGGGATGAGGGTCAGCGCCCCACTCACGCCTGTGGCACGTAACTCAGCTGGTGCCCCAAGTGCAGACACTTCCACCAGAGTCTCACAGTGTCCCCATGAAGAGAACTCAAACCTCAGAGCCCATCATAGCCCCCAAGGGGGGCCTTACTAGTGCAGCCCAAGCTGTGCCCAGGTTGCCTGAAGGAGGTGTTTGCCCTCGGAGCGACCCCAGCTCGACACGGAATGAGATCAAATAAACAAGTCCATTTTCCTTCCATGCTATCTACATGCAGGGTTTTCAATTATCTCCATCTCCCAGTACTTTGCAGAAAACTAACACACTACATCAGCCTGATCAAGACTGTTTTAACTAGCTCCTAGCACGACAGCTATTTCTTAAAGCTGCAAAACCGTTCTGCAATTACAGGATCACAAGTTCATCTTGAGAAACCAGTGCTGGGAGAAAAACGAGCTCATACAAATGACACTAAACAACCACCCAAATGTGTCCTGGATCTTCCAGTGAGGTTGCATCACTTCAGTGCTCTCATGTTAATGTGTGTCAGTTCTAAACAACGGCATTAGCAAAGGAACAATGTCATAAAGGAAAGACAGTCTTACCCTGTTTAGCATGGCTGTTTAAATAGGATTAGCCACTAAACGACTCTGAAGTGGACAAATGCCTGATCTGAACCTGCCCTGGTGGCTTCCACTTAGCTTCAGGCAAGAGCTGATGCTGGCAGTACCTCAGCTGTGCCTGCTGAGCACTGGGGCAGCAGGCACACTGCTGTCTTTGCCACCGCCAGGCTATAAACAACTTTCTGACAGCTCCCCTTTACATGGGTGACAAGAGAGAACATGTTTAGTAAAGACAGGACAAAGCCCAAGTGCTAAAAATCCCTTTCAAAGGGTGCTGGCTCTTTCAGATGCATAATTTTTCAGCAAAGCTTTCTAGTATACATTCCCATTTCCTTTGGAATGCAGCATCCTCCTGACCCAACCCAGCCAATGGAATACTCCATCCATGGCTGTGCCAGGTGCCTTCCATGTACCACAGCATTGCTGACACCTTCAGCTGTGGCCTGCTCTCCAAGGAGGAGCTGACATCCTCATCACACACAGCTCTCACTGTCCCACCTGGCTTTTCTCTTCACAAAAGCAAGTTATGGCAGAGAGGGGAAAAAAACCCAAAACCAGAAAAAAATAATTCTGTTTAACGAAGAGTCTGTCACCTTATCTCAGAGCACTGACAATTTGTTCTTGAAAGCCCAAGGAGAAAGATTAAACCCTGCTCCCCCACATTTCAGAGCTCCTCCAACAACCTCTCCTTTCCAGGGGCTGGGCTCACTAAACCAGCTCTTGCCCTCTCGCAAGCAAGGCCTGCTGATGTTGCAAGAACATCACCAGGTTGCAGGAACGATCCCAGGCAGAGCTGCTCATAACCCAGGCAATTTCAGAAGTAACTTTTCCAGCAGACAGAGTCTCCCTGGCCCTCGCTGCCTGTCCCTGCTGGCCGGGGGCTCAGCACGGGCGACACGCGTGGCGCGGCACACCGAGCGCTGCCAGAGTCCTTCTGGACAATCTGTTTACAGCCTAAAAAACCCAAAAAACCTAAAAAAACTTTCAGAATACGAGTCCCATCTCCACTGCACTCATTTGGTGCATGTTGCTAAGAGAACAAAAAAGAGAGGGGGAAAAAAAAAAGAAAAAATACAAGAGCGTATCTTTGTACAATGATTGCAGGAACAGATGAATAAACATGAAACCTGATACTTCACATCTGGTATTTCATCACTCCAAATACCTTATTCACATTCAAATATATTTAACACTGTGGAAACTTTATAAGGTAACAATGTCTTTATGGAGGCAGGGAAGTTTTAAAATTAAAAGCAATAGTAAAAATAATTTGTAACATGCTCCTGTACTCTTCATAAAGCTATTTACCTTACGGTTTCCTAAGAGAAACCCAGAAAAACACCAAATAATGGCAGTTAGCTACAGAATCAGGCAAGCCCACAGAACACGATTTCTTTTGTCAATGTTCTAGTTCAAAGTTCAATTTTAATACCCAATTTACACAAGGTGCTTTGGAAATGAAGACTATCATTACTCATTGTACAAAAATTCTATTATCTGAGCAGAATTTTTTATGGAAGTATCCTTTTCCCTTAACAGTGCATGCCAAGTGATTTTACATATAACCTAATAAACATACACAGTTCTGAAAGGCTGCTATGCAACTTCTCACGTTAATTAGTACTCATTCTTCTCTGTAAAACCACTAAACATGCTAAAAAACTTCCTTTTAATAATCACTACATACTCCTAAGCACTTTTGTTGCAGAGATGAATACCTCCAATGCAAACTCGCAGCTGAAGAGATGTTTAGAGGTCTCAAAAATGAATATCAAATTATTTTCTTCTCTTAAAGGCAAAAGCCACCTTTGCTACATTGAGGCTAACTCAGCAGTGCTGATAAGAAAATGTCTGCAGGCATATTCCACTTGCTAGCACTCATGGCACTTTGGCTTGTCCCTGGAGCTGCACTAAAGCCACATCTTGCTGTAGCTACACTTCAAAAAAAAGAAAAGGAAAGAAGATGAAAATGTGCACACGGAGCCAAACCCAATCCCATGGTAACCCCAGTGACTTCAGTGTTACACCAGGAATAAAAGTAGGGCTGCATTTCACAGCAGCTCTCATTCCTGTAATCTTTTCCAAAACACTCTCTCAGGAGCAAAGACAAGCACAGGCAAACATCTTGCCAATAAGTGAGTTCACAGGGATTGCTACAAGTCACTAAACTGTCAGCAGCAGAAGACCAACAGTGGGAACAAAGCACAAAGCCAGGACAGCCAATGCCCTCTAATGGGCTGGAGTTTTACCGTGAGCTGGATAAACAAGGACACGCAAATTCATCGGAGCGGGTCTCCGAGACCGAACACAAATTATAGGGTGCCCTGCTTTGTACCAGAGGATGGTGTTTGTGTTTGATCAGTACTCCTTTTGAAACAGTGCAGATGAAAAAAGCCTTGGCAAGACAAATGAAAATGGGTCTAAGAGCTCAGTCTTTCCTCCGCTGGACTGCTTCCACAAAGAGTGTGAGCCTCAATTTATGACTCTGTTCCTCTATCCTCCTTCGAGCCTCCACATTCATACCCTCCTCACCTCTTTAAAATTTTATTTACTTTTAGTCAATACTGTTCTAGGAGCAAAACCAACACTGTGAGACCTTCACAACCTCACTCACAAAGGGAAAAGGAGTGATGGATCGAGCTTTCCTGCAGGAAACTTCTCACATGTCCCTTGGCTTTACCGTGCATTCCCTTTCTCTCTCAAAAATTTCAAAACTAGTTTCTGGAATTTGCCCATTCAAACCAAAAGAAGCGTCTTTGCTTCTTACCCAATCATTTTCTATAAATTTAAAATCAAGAGTTTCGTTAAGCTTTCATTTTGTTTTCTGAGGCTTTCTTCAAGGAGCCATAACCCTGGGCCAGCAGCAGCCTGAAATGCTGGGCTTGCACAGGTCACAGTTTTGTCTTTGCAGCCTGAGGATGCCCCAAGGCAAAAATAAAAATGTTAGGACATCCCCCTTCCTCTCCCCAGCCAGGGGCCCCTGCAACCCTTTTCTGTGGGGATGGGATCAAAAGCCTTTTGTTCTCGTCATCCTCTTACGCCTTAAGTTACATTTTTGGGAAGGCACGGGGAGAGGGAAACACCCTCTCCTTTCCTTGCCTCCTCCATCCGAGGCCTCAGCTGTGGGGAGCAGCTGAAGTGATTCAGGCTGTCTGGAGAAGCCACAGATGTCCCTCAGTGCCACTGGGCAGCTCTCCCATCACGAGCCACCCCGCTCTCGCCCAGGTGCCACCGTGGCCACCCCTCACCCCCGGATCCCAGTGCCCTCAGTCCTCCTTGAGCAATCCTCCGGGTCCCCACAGCCAGATGAACACAAACCTCTTGGAAATGCCAATTTAAGGATGGTTTTCAGACCACCACAAAGAACAGTGAAGAAACTCTGGCTGCTTGCTTACATGAATGTCGCAAAGCTCTCATTAAATCAAAGGCAGACTTACAGTATTTCTTCAAGCAAAATCTCTGCTCTTCTCAAAGTCTCCCTCCAAAGATCAAAAACTACAATTGCTTAACTTAATCCACACAGAGTGATCATTATATTTGCTTCCCTAAAGATCAGATTTGTTCTGCTGCCTATATCTAAAGGTAATTTCAGTCAGAATATGAAATGGTGCTCTCCTGACCTTTTGTCTTCCACGACCCATGAATTACCAGCACATTACAATATCCTCCAACACTGTGGAAGCTTGGCCATAATGCAATGTCTCTCTTGTAAGTGAAATAAACTTGGTATGCCACTAAAAGGCATTAAATTATTTTCATTATGCCACACAGAATGTAAAACACTTACACTGTTTTGATTTCAAAATCCTTGGAGAACAATTATGCTCTCAGGGCCATAAGACTCTATTAGAAAGTCCTCAGAAACCTAGCATGGTTTCAATAAATCCTCCAACACTACAAAGCAGTCACTGAGTTTGAAGAATGAAAACATGAGTTCATCCACTGCAAAGTCAGGATGTAAATTCTGCTCATACAGTACCCTGCACTTCCTAACACATTTTTTCCTACTCAACCAGGGCAACACTTTTAAGTGAAGTTTTCAGCATCCAGCATGCATAGCTCCTTTTCTGATTGAAAATTAACTGTATTTGATTTAGGATTAGCATAAATATGAGATGTGTCTATGCTCATGGTGTTGCTAGCTACCAGTATTAATCAGCAATTAGATATGCACAAATAGTCTTACACATATATAATTTAACAAATGTTAACATTCAGGATTAGGAACCATTAAACAAAATCAGTGATTGTCAGATAAAAATGTTAATTTCTTTAATTTTTACAATGGCACAAAAAAAAAAAATGCTTCAAAACACCAAAAAAGCAGATTTCAGGGGTGACTAGTGTGGTTGTAAGGATCCTGATTAAAAAATAATAATTGCAGCCACCCTTATTTTGGCCTATGGGCTGCTGAAGTCTAAGGAAGGCTTTAGAGCAGAAATACTCAATAAGCCTGTTTGTACTCCTAGGAGGAGCACAACCTCCTAATCAGGCAAACCATCCTCCCTTCCCAAAGGGAAATAACAGCACTGAGAAGCGATCAGAACTGGGGGATATGGGCAACCAGAACAGGGGAATATGGGCAACCAGAACTGGGGGATATGGGCAACCAGAACAGGGGAATATGGGCAACCAGAACTGGGGGAGATGAGCAACCAGAACTGGGGGAGATGGGCAACCAGAACAGGGGAATATGGGCAACCAGAACTGGGGGAGATGGGCAACCAGAACTGGGGGAGATGAGCAACCAGAACTGGGGGAGATGGGCAACCAGAACTGGGGGAGATGGGCAACCAGAACAGGGGGATATGGGCAATCAGAACAGGGGGATATGGGCAACCAGAGCAGGGGGATATGGGCAACCAGAACAGGGGGATATGGGCAGTCAGAACAGGGGGATATGGGCAATCAGAACAGGGGGAGATGGGCAGTCAGAACAGGGGGATATGGGCAGTGAGAACAGGGGGATATGGGCAGTGAGAACAGGGGGATATGGGCAATCAGAACAGGGGGATATGGGCAGTCAGAACAGGGGGATATGGGCAGTGAGAACAGGGGGATATGGGCAATCAGAACTGGGGGAGATGGGCAATCAGAACTGGGGGATATGGGCAGTGAGAACAGGGGGATATGGGCAGTCAGAACAGGGGGAGATGGGCAGTCAGAACAGGGGGAGACAGGCAATCAGAAGTGGGGGAGACGGGCGAGGTTTCATCCCCTTGGGCAGGGGCTGTGCGGGACAGGGAGGGGGAAAGCGAACACCCCAGCCCGGAGCTTTCTGCCGAGGGCAGCGGGGACGCTTCATCCCGACTCTTTGTTGTTTTTCTCCCGGACAGGACGTTTGGTGTGGCCGCAGGGGTGACACAGCAGCTGCGGGGGGTCACTGGCAGTGTCCGTGACCTCGGCTGGGGCACAGCTGGCGGCAGCTGCGGCACCATCTGCTCGGGGCCAGGCCGCTCTGCCCTGCCAGGTAGTGCAGAGGGACAGGGGAGCATCCCTGGGGCATGGCCAGCCATCCTCAGGCACTGCCACCCATCCTCAGGGCACGGCCACCCAACCCTGGGCACTGCCACCCATCCTTGGGACACTGCCACCCATCCTCAGGACACTACCATCCATCCTCAGGGCATGGCCACCCAACCCTGGGCACTGCCACCCATCCTTGGGACACTGCCACCCATACTCAGGGCACGGCCACCCAACCCTGGGCACTGTCACCCATCCTTGGGGACTGTCACCCATCCTTGGGCACTGTCATCCATCCTTGGGACATTGCCACCCATCCTCAGGACACTACCATCCATCCTCAGGACACTGCCACCCATCCTCAGGCACTGCCACCCATCCTCGGGGCACTGTCATCCACCCCTGGGCACTGTCACCCACCCCTGGGCACTGCCACCCACCCCTGGGCACTGCCACCCACCCCCGGGCACTGTCACCCACCCCTGGGCACAGGCACACAGGCACAGAAGGGCTCTGTGGCCCCAAGGAGGAGTTTGGAAGAGGGCAAAGAGAAAGGAAGGGAGCCGGGGGGAGCTCGGAGCCGTGGGACAGGAGCTCTGCAGCACGGGGAGAAGCCAGCATCCCTCCGTGTGTTCATGGAATGTTGGCACCTGACTGAGAGCCAGGGGGAAAACAGTGAGAGAAAAAGAAAAGACAGAAAAGCACCCCTGACCTGCCTCTCTCATGGGGAGGCTCCTGAAGGCAACAAGAACTTTATCACTCTGCAGTTCAGTATTGCATAATCTGCCACACCACCACGCAGACTGCACCTCCCTGTCTTCACCACTCAGTGAAAAATCAAGAAAAATGCCTAATTGTTTTTATTCCCAGGGAGTGACACATTTAAATGCTTCCTTCAAATATCGGCAGCCAGCCACAGCATAGAACCTGTCAAAGGCAACTACATAAGGTAACCAGTGAGACAATTCTGTGTCGATATTGCTTTCCTCGTGCCAGCAGAGAAGGAGCTGGCCTGGACAGTCCTGAGCACCTCCTCAGCTCAGCTGAGCTCTCCCAGCTTCACAGATTTCATCACGATTTACTCCAAAAGAACCAAAATCAGAACCGGGAACATTGTGTAGAAACAAGCTGGGCTTTACAGTTCTCATGCTGGAACGGTTATTTCCAAAGGCTAAACGCGTACCACTTACCATACATTTTGCCTTCATCTGATAAGATGATTTTCCTCCTCCCACACGGTGGATAGATTGCTAGAGCCTCCTGAAAGCTCTGTTCAATGTCAGGACTCCAGACACCTTCTGCATCGTTGTCAATAGGTTTATCTGCAGAATCACTCATTCTTTCAATGTCTTCGGCAGGACTCTCGCTGCCGCTCCAGCTGCTGGGCTCAATGGTGATGGCTGGGGTCTCCAAGCCTAAGCCTGGAGTCTTCAAGGGAATAAACCTGCAACACAAAGAGCCAAGCCCAAGAGGCGTTAGCGGCGTGGAACTCCAGGCTAACGTTTCTGCCCGCCCCTGCTGCGAGGGGAACAGCGGCCGAGCGGCACCGGCGGTAACGCCAGCACGGGGGGCACCCAGGAAAAGGGAAAAATTAATAACCATTAATTTAATGGTTAAATGGTTCATTTAAAAATTAATAGCCATTCCACCTCAAACGAGCACAGGTGGAGCAGTAAGGCTGCAGGAAGGCAAACCCTACAACGTTTTCTGTGTGCAATTACACGAGGGCATGGAAAATCAGTATTATTTTTCACAAATAGTCAAAGTGCCACATTGCATCTGGCTGAAGACTGGCACCCTTAAAATAAATAAAATAAAAAAACAGTGTACTGCCACTGGCTGGAAGGGAAGCACACCGATTTATGCCACAGTGACCACCAGAGCCTAAAACCATTTGGACCTAAAAACAAAAGCAAAAACTATTGTTCGCATTCATCCGGATGTCAGTGGATTAAATGGAATTATACCAGCGATGCCACAGCTCAATGTAATTAAATGGAAAAGGCTGTAATTTTCAGATCTTACCCATATAAATAATATAATCAGAATCAAGCCAAGCTACATACAAAAAGAAATCTTTAAAATGATAATACCAGAGCAAGGAATTACAAGAGAAGATATATGCTTTGCCTGATTTAAAAGGTCTCTGTCACAGAACCATAGCAGAACAAAAATTACAAGCTTCAAGTTGCTGAATCAATTTAATAAGAAATAATTTAATATAGCTGCACCTGCTCACACCAGCAGAGCTGCAGATCTGTCAGTGTTCCTTTTATATTTTTCAGAGAAATACAACTCTGCTGTAAAGACTTGCTCCAGGCAAAAAAGCTGCTCTACCAGACCACGTTCACCTCTGGTGTAATTCTTCGGGAAGTCAGTGAAATAACACCAGGAACAGATTTGGCTCAACATGTCTAGGCATAATGCCGTTTTATTTTGAAAAAAGAAGGAGTTTGGTGACTCTAACAGATCTGAGTGGATGGGAGTGTTCAAACATGCACACACGAGCTGCAAACACAGTTAAAAATCCACTTTCCTGGCTAAACACTCAAAGCCCCTAAACTGTAAGATTTTTATTCTGTATGGGCAGAAGAGAGGGGCTTTCCTTTGTGCACAGCTCTGTCCTCCTGCTGGTAACGCCTCTCGCCGGGGTCTCAGGACACGTAAGACAACAGGTGAAAAGCAGCAGAACAGCACTCACCCCACGGAGAAAGGAGGGGAGGGTACATGTGGAAGGCCATGACACCCATGACTATCCACCTCTGGGCTGGAGAAGTGCCTGAAAGAGGAAATCTTTACAGCAGCCCTCACCCCAGCTGCCCAGCTGCATGATCACCAAACCCTGACGGTCCGGTCCCTCCACGGTCTCCAGCAAAAAAGCAGAGCTGCAGGCTGGGACTCACCAGCCAACACTGCCATTTCTCATCCAAAGCAAGGGTATTTCCACCTCTCCAGGCTCCAACAGGAGCTCAGAGGGATCTCTGTGTGTGGAAGGGGCTCTCTTGAGCTCCATTTTCCCTGGCTGTCCCTACGCAGAGGCATTTCTTGACTCTGCAGTGGTTTGAACACTTCAGCACGGCTTACGACGTGTTTGTGCCTCCCCACCCGTAAGAGCCCGGCCAAGCACTGCCCCAAACACCCTCTAACAGCTGACCATGAGGGACACACGGGCTCACAGGGAGCCACACACGTGGAGGTGGGTGGGAGCTCCGGCCAAAGCGCACACCGCGTTTTTTAAGTTGTCATCACACAAAGGGAGATGTAAACCTTGGTAAAATAGTGAAACCCCATCCTTCATAATCCTCAGAAGGCTGAAGTTCAGCCCCCTGTGCACAAGATTTAGCCCAAGCATGAGCGCAGCAATACTGGGAAACTACTGACAAAATCAATCGTGTCCACGTGAGCCTTCACACAGAGGGGGAATCTTTGGTGAACGAGAGGAAATGGAATGTTGATGGGGATAATTAGGGGGAGGGGTCAGTTTTATTGCAATAGTGCAGAGGAAAATGGCTGCTGGGGGATTTATTGGCCTCAAGTGACCGAACCACGATGAGCATTTCACCAGAAGACAGCGCAGGGTGGGACACATCACTGGCTCTGTTTTCCAAAGGTGACTACAGCAGGAAATCCTTCCCCTCCCTGAGCCCAAGCCCAGCACAGCCACGGGCAGCTTCTGCTCAGCTCAACCACCCTCTGCTTACAAAACCTGCCACAGTCATAGCCTCAAGTCCTATTATCATCTTATAAACCAGCCCTTGTTATTACATTATGCTGAAATAATAATTAAAATGCACAAGGAACACAGTGAGGCTCTACAGTAATTAATGTTACTTGATAGTCGTGTTATATCTTGCGTTGTGTTTACTGGTGAATTTTCACTAAGGCGCTATCTGCCTTCCCATTCCTCTTTACCTACTTGGATATCATCTTGAGGCACTCACAGCTACTATTGCAGCCTCTAAAATGTAAGATAACCAAGTGTTCCTTGCAGCACATCTGTACAAGAGGGGCGTGGGGCAGCCTGCTGGAGGAAAACCTCTCGTGTTAAAGGTTATTTGCAGTGATTTCCATTCTGGTGAATGCTGACACTGCAGATCGAGCCAGAGGGCCAAGGAGGAAAAAAACTTGTATTACAACTGCTAAATGGCTCCCTCTTACTTCAGGAATAAAATGAGCTAACTCAGTTAATCATTTCCAGCTCAGCTCTATGTATCAAAAGGGAATTCCACCTCCTCCTTAGCTTGAATTCTAAGGACTCAACTGTGATGAAAAATTTCAGACCTGTTATGCTGGAGTTCAACACGATTATCAAAAATAATACAAGCTGTCAACAGACGAGCTTTTTTGCACATTTCTAATGAGCTATAAATCTCAAGTGAAAAATGAGACTTACAATCCAATTTAATTTTATAAAAAACTTTACAAAGTGAGCCTACTTTTATATTAGCAAACTCCAAATCTTGCAATGCCAGCTTTCAGCAGAGGAAGAGCTAAACTCCTGGGGGCAATTAGCCCCACCTCCCCTGGCCAAAATCAGCACTTGTATGCATGACAGATCAAGTTGAAGAGTTCTGTATTTGCTTTTTATCATGTTAACTTCCAGAGAACCAATTCCCTGCTTGCACTTTCTGTTAACAAAATTAAAACACATCAACACTACCTAGAAAACCAACCAACCAACCAAAAAAAAAAAAAAAAAGCCGCAAACCCACAAAAAATAGAGGAAAAAAAATGGAAAAAATAAATGTTTTGGCTCACCTTGTTGTACATTCTAAGGTTGCTTAAAGCACATTGCTGCAGTTTAGGTGGTCTCTCTTCAGAGTTTTCCTTTTAACAGCAGCCTTACACATTTCAAGACAGCTTCCCCTGTGCATAAAACTCTTTTAGCTGCAAACCAAATGCATCTGTCTTGCAGTTGTAACTCTGTGCAGTTAAGTCAGTTCTAAATATATCTGTTTTCCTCATGCAGTCATTAAGACACTTTTTCTCTGCGTGATGGAGGTATGTGTCCCCATCAAACAGCGCAGTGTCACGCTCAGGAACAGAGAAACCATCAGGGCAACAGAGGGTTTTATAAACATGTTTTATAGCCAGGCCATTCACGACAGCTTGGTCAGCTACAAGATATGACTTACTGTCATCATGTTCACTCACTACAGCAACTTGAAAAATTACTTTAAAATCTCAGAGAAACAAGGCCAGCTGTTGTCAGAGCCGACCAAACCAGTGTGTTTAACTCAAACCAAATGATAGCCTGCAACTTCTTATCAAGGGAATGGCTTCTTTACCTACACAAAACATTCTCTTACACCTTTCACTTTACGAGCAATGCAAACCTGGGCTTGCCCAGAAAGCTGCTGCTCACAGACCAACAACTGAGATCAATGGCTCCCCACAGGAGCCTACAAGTGCAGATCCTCGATACCTTCCATAACCTTCAATATTTGCACAATGAACTAGCGTGGGAATGCTGTCTGTCAAAAGTCACTAGAGCTGGGTCTTATTTTTACAAGTGTCTTCCAAAAGTTAAGCCGTTTCCTCTGTTTGTCTGATGAATTTAATTCCTTGAATTTCAGTGTAGGGGTGCTGAATGGTGCCTTCCCTGCGCTGTCAGACAACCCCTGGGAAAGGATTAATGCTCTGCAGATACTGGAACAGGAACACAAGAATCAAGAATGACAGCAAACATGCCTTGGTTCTGAGAGCTGTCTGAGGAAAAAGCCCATTATGCCTCCCAAGTGTTCTAAACTGTGTCTGCTGGAAGGGGATCAAGTGCAGGTATTTCTGAGACTGAACACCAGTGCTGTTATCCACACTGATCTTCTCACTGTGGATAGATGCAGATTGCTACCAAATCATTCCTACAGCCAGATCAGCATTTCTGAAATACGTCTTTCAGGGGAAAAAAAAAAAAATCTTAATTCTTGAAGTAGAGATTTCAAGCACTGAAGGGGTAAATGACACTTTTAAGAATACATTATATTTTTAGATCGTGAACAATCCCATCTTAGCCTCAGTTATGTAAAAACAATGGATTGAAGAATCCAACAAGCTTTTTATAAACATTAAGATGGCAATGAGCAGATGAGTGCAAACCAACTAATTCTAAATTTGCAGATGGCAGATTTTCTCTGAAGGCTTGAAAAGTTGCAGGCCCATGGGATTTTCTTCTGCTTTGTTCAGCAGTGCAAATCCGCAGCTGGAGCGCCAAAGCTCTGGAGAGGATCCAGAGGAAGAAAGTTATCAGATCTAGAGAACATGACCTACCAGGAAAGGAATTGGGTTTGTTTAAATTTAGAGAACTGATGTGAGAAGATAACCACTTTCAAATAAGGAAAAGGTAAGGGCAGAGAAGCAGCTCTTGGCCGTTCCTACCAAGGATGGGATCCGAAGCGAAGAACTTGAGTTGCAGCGAGGAAACCTCAGGCTGGGCACTTGGGGGATTGTTCTGACCCACCAACAGTCCCACACCAGCAGTGACCAGCTCCTGGGGCAGAGGTTGTTCCCAGCAGGGGACACGAGCATCTCTCGGGAGCCAGCTGAGGCTCCGTGGGGCAGAGCCATGAACCACGCGGCGCCGTGAGACTGAGCGCTGCAAGGGCCCAGCCGTGGGAGCACATCCTTGGCTAGGAACGGGGGAATCCAGCTGCCCCAGAGACTTCCCAGATGTCCCAGGGACCAGACAGCTCTGTCAGCTGCAGGGCAAGAATCCAGGCACAGCCAGGCCTGCTCCTGAAGACACCGGAGGAGCTCCTGTGCCCCACACAGCTGCTGGGGGACAGCGCTGCCAGCACCTGCCAGGCAGCTTGTGGAGACAGCCAGCACGGGGAGGAAGAGCAGGATGGGGAGGAGAGGGCTCCATCTCCTGCTGCTGCTGTCCCAGCACGGGGAGGAAGAGCAGGATGGGGAGGAGAGGGCTCCATCTCCTGCTGATGCTGTCCCAGCACGGGGAGGAAGAGCAGGATGGGGAGGAGAGGGCTCCATCTCCTGCTGATGCTGTCCCAGCACGGGGAGGAAGAGCAGGATGGGGAGGAGAGGGCTCCATCTCCTGCTGATGCTGTCCATGGGAGCTTGGGGAATCGAGGCTGCCTCATCCCCAGACACCCCATTCCACATCTGCTGGATTGCCTGACCCTGCCCATCCAGATTTTCCAAGCTCTTTCTGCACTGAATAACATAAATATTGAATTGGTGGGAAGCCTGAATTTCTCTAGGATTTTATCTTTCTACTTTGGCAGTGAAAGTATCTTTGCAGTGTTTATACAAGTCAAGCACACAAAGGAATTTAAATAAATTTTTTATTTACAAATAAATTCACAGTGGATTTTGTAGCTGTGATGTGTAATTCTGTATGGATTTTTCTGATTCTCTAAGGCATTCAAATGGTATTACTTTCAGGAAAACACTGCATCTATTCCAGGCCCTTTATATATAATTGCTTTTTATGAGGAATGGATATAGCACAATTTGAAGAATGAAAATGTAAATAATTTACAGAGCATCCAGTGGTGAAATCATTGGATTAAAATTACTTTATATTGTATTTTTGTTACAAGTTCCAGTTATCAGCAATTATTCCCTCTAAGAAGAAAGAGCACAGGAGAGAGAAGCAGCCCATTTCTGGGTTAAAGTATTCCTTTAGAACTCAGTCAGACTAATTCAGCCATTCGCATTTGCCACCGAAATGACAAAAAAAAGGGGTTTTCTCTGACTGTGAGAACACTTCAGGAAGAAATTCTGATGCTTTGCTTTTCTGGTTATCAAATACTTCCATGCAGCAGTGCTTCCATGTCCTTCCTATCATTCATATAAACTAGCTCTGTTATCCTAAGACTGAATTTACCATTTTTTGCTTGGGATTTGAGCTATTTATTAACTGCCAGCTCCCTGTTTCCCATTTGGCTTTGGGATCTGTGCAGGGATAACACGATCAGTCCAGCCACAGCCACAGAGCACCTGTGGAAGGCACATGATGGTTTTTTCCTGAGGTGAGTGCATCACACAGTGAATTTGGATGCACTTCCTTCTCCTCAATTACCACACTCAGTGTACTAAAAAAAGTAGTAGAAAGATAGTGGCATGCCAGTGTGTAAAATACCAAAAATTACCAAAAACACTTAATATCAGCAAAGTGATGGTTTTCTTCCAGCAGAAGTCGGCAGCCTGCTCATCTGAGAAGATTTACATGTGTACTTTCACAAACTGTGAGGAAACTTACTGAACAAAGGGGGACTTAGATCAGCAAGAGTAGGCAGCATATGGGACTAAATGTGAAATTAGGATTACAGGAACTATTTATAAAGAGAAACAATGCATTCTCCTTGAATTGCTCTTTTTCTTTTGCTTATAGAAACAGATTACTCAGCAAAGAGTGGGCTGATGCTAATACATGGGAATTCTTCCCTTTGGAAACAGCTTTCAGCTCTGCACTCTTTATGAAAGTGAAAAGTCTATTTGGTACCACTCTGAGAGCTTCATTTATTGTTTTTTCCAAAGGCTGCTTTTGTTGATAGATACAATTATTGTCGTAAGGATGTTGAGTCATTAGCCCCAACCCACTTTTCTTGTCCATTAGTTTTAATTTCACACCATTAATAAAATGGTTCATCCTCTCAGTGGGGAAACGACTGGATTCTGACTGATTCTGACTGTGCCTACGCCACACTGACGGGCTCGGGAGGCTTTGTGCTGCACCACCAGGCAGCTCCAGCTTCAAACCACGTGCTGTCGGGCTAGTGACCATCAATCCAGCGTGCCAAAGCACTTTCCAAGCGGCTGCAGATCCCTCGTGGGCCGTGGTCTGCTCTGATCACCACGCTGGCACCGGGGAGGGGGTGAATCTCAGCATACCCCGGTGAATCCCCATCCCATTACAGTCACAGCTGCTCCAGACACAATTCCTTCCCCAAGGGACACTGGAGCAGCCACGCTCATCCTAGGTGCTGGTGCTCATCTGCACCCAGCTGCTTTTGATTCTAAGGGTGTTCCTGGGATTTAACCCAGCTCCAACACCGCGCTGTGGTGACCAACAGAGATTATTCTGGACGTGACTTGACGCCCAGTGGAACGAGGAGCAGTGAGAGCACCACATCTGCTAACTGCAGGAAGCAAAGGGAAGGACAGAAGCTTTAGCAGCTGTGGGAGGGAGAAGCCATTCCTCCTGCCCCATCCCAGCTGCCGTGCTGTGCAGCAGGCTGGCACCCAGCGGGACCCAGAGTGTCAGCATCCACTGACACGGAGTTCTCCAGCTGGGATCCCTCCTGCCAAAAGCTGCCAGGCTGGGGATTACCAGTGTGTCACTCAGTCCCCAGTTAGCAGCTGTGGGTCTGTCCATTTGGGGCAGGGAGCTCTGCTCCCAGAGCAGGCAGAATAGCGTGGGCTGGCCCAAGGCCTGTCCTTTGGCACTGAGAAATGGTCTGTAAGAAACATTCCCAGCCCCAAGACCTGTAGGGAGAGGTCACAGAAGGTCCCAAGATCTGCAGCCACTGCTTTTCTTGGGGCATGCTTGTGGAGTGTGTGTTTGGCAGGGCACTGTAATCCATCCTGCTGCCAGCACAACAGAAAATAAAAACTAGTATGTGCGACTGGCTGTCAGGACAATGAGCTCTTCTGGTGTACAGGAACTGGGAAATGGGACAGAAAAATAAAAACTGGCATGTGTGACTGTCAGGACAATACGTTTTTTGGTGTAAAAGAACTGGGAAATGGGACAGGTGCAGTTGTTGGTTACGTGCAATAAATCTGGAATTTCTGGAACACCTTTAAGCTCAGTCACGCCGTGGAGGCTGAGGCAGGGGTTCAGTGTGCACAGAGGCTCTGTTCCTTCCCAGCCACTCCACAAATCACCACTTACACCAGAACAGCCCAAAGAAAAGAGGCACTGGGCCTCCTCCAGCTCCAGTGTCCGCCTCTCCATACACACAGCTCTGGGATCCACACCTGGATCCAGGCACAAACACACTCCATTCCATTGGAACTATCCATCTTCTGCATCTACTGGTGCTTTTCCCACCTGTCCCAGCTACCTGGGTGCAGGTGAATGATGCAAATGCAGTCCATGGCCTTCACATGGACAGAGGATCTCTTCCCTGTAGTTTGCTGTAAGTGCCTTCCCACAGGCAATCATTTTCTACCCCAAAAGCCAAACTGGAACTATTAATACCACCTACCAAGTGTTATAAATACCAGAATGAGGTACACCCTTGATCTCTGGTGTGTTACTAGCTTCCTGTTGGGACCACATACGATCCATTGCTCACACAAATGATGGACTTGGCAGTAAGGCGCTCTGTCTACATGTAGCTCTGAAAACAAATCTTCCCCTCCTGACTCCCTGAGCCTCACTAGTTTATTGGAGTTCCCATGTCACACAGACATTTGCAAAACCAGATGGAATCCTTCACATTCATAGCTCTCTTACTCTATTTCTGGCATATGACTAACTGGTTTTATACTCCAGCTTTAGATTTTTCTCCTTTTTTTTATTTTTTTATTTTTAATAACTTGGTTTCAGGATGAAAGGGTTTTTTTCCACAATGGCTGCAAAAACATGAGTGTTCACTCTAACAGCTCTGAGTGAGGTGGGGAAAGGGACAGAAAACCACCTGCTTGAACAACTTTATGTAAGTTCAGTGAGGAAAGGGAAAACCAATGCTATTTGAAGGGTGGTCCAACATCTGACTGGTTCATATGTAACATAAAACTTTCACCTATATAAAAAATATTTTATATAATGATTTAAGTATTCTGTTAAACAGGTACAAAAAAGGCACAGTAAAGTAAAAGGTTCATTCATTTACTCAGGTGCATTTGTTTAAATAAGAAACAGCCATAAGATTAACCCTTTCCCTACTCCAAGCTGAAGAAGGTCCCTTCTTGTATGGAGCAGGAGAAAAGCAAATTTTGGACAAACTGCAACCTCCAATTGGCCAAAGCCACCCCTGGAATCCAGTGCTGGCACCTTTTATCCCTCAAGCCCACTTGTTCTCTGCTTTGCAGATGTTATACAAACACTCCTTTGTTTAAGTGCAAACACACACACACACACACAGACTTTCTCAAACATTTGCTGGAAGAGCTAAATTGCCGCTGAAATTCATTTTGCAAGTTTAGAAACTCTACCAAGCCCTCTCTGTGAGCTCCAGCCCTCTGAAGCTGCTGCAGAGCTTGTGAATGTCTCATGCTCACCCCAATGTGCTGGTTTTGTACCAGGCAAAACCGGGAGAAAAGCATTTTATTCTGTTCGAGCTACAGCCCTGGGCTCTGATCCTGACAACACAGAGCCATTTCATACATATGAATAATCACTCCAAGTTTAATGAAGCTCCTGACATCTCCATTAGCAATTGTTTTGGCTGCAAAAAGGCCCTGACTATCAGCCCGGGAGGAGCCTGGAAACAGAGGACTGATAATACTGGGAGGCTCACTTTGGGAAAGGCTGATAGGACTCGGAACTGCAAGACAACAAAAAAAAGAACAAACCAGAAACCTAAAGGGGTGAAATCACAGTGCCACAGCCCTCAGGACGGCTGAGATTTAATCCTGATTTTCTGGCCCTGTTCTCACCAGTTCTGAACAGAAGGAGATTTCAGAAACCAGCGTGTGGGATCGGACAGGACTCAGGGTCCGTGTCACAACACGCCTGCAGTCCCCATCACACACCACAGCCCACCCCGGGTTCCTGTGTCTACACAGAAATCAAAGCCAGGATTTTGTCTGCAAGCTCAGTAGCTGTCAATAAAAGTATTTTAACTCATGTTGTTTCCCAACTGCTGGCAGCAGTGTTTTGGGTGAATTACCTGCCAAATTAAATGTTAAGTCTGAGGTGTCTGTCTGTTACAAAGGAATCCTTCTCTGCAAGGAAATGAGCACTGCCAGTAGAGCACTGCAGCTTCTTCCTTCCATCTCACCTTGCCCCCAACACCTGTCCTCCCACAGCTGGGGAATGCATTGGCTCACTCAGGTCCTGTGACTGTTTCATGGAGATAATGACACATCGATGGCTTGCACTTCTTCCATAATGGAAAAAATTATTTATTGCATCTCATCTAAGGTTCCTCTGAGAATTAAGGATGCTTTTATGCAGCAGGACTTGCATCTTCTGCAAGGGAGAAGCAGAAAACACTTTCCTGCTGAGATCCTGAAACAATCTCGAACTGTGGCAATCTTTAATTGCTGGACATAAATAAAACCTGCAGTGACTGGCTATAACATTTTCAAAACTCAATATAATAGTTATGCAGTTATTCTGTACTTCTCTTGTAGTTATTGCCTGTTGAGGAAGCAATTTCAGTCTTAAGCTCTGACTTTTATATTTCCAGTCTATTTCAACTCCTTGTTCACTGTAGTTTAATCCTGCTTCAGGGGGTGTCAATCTTCCACAAAAATAACTTTGCTGGCAACCATTAGAATTGTGAATTCACTGGACGCCAGTGGAGCTAAAGAAGAGATGGCTGGGTTCAGGCAGCAGAAAACAGAACATCAGAAAACCCAAACAAAAAGCACAAGCCTTGGAACTAATCCTGGTAATTCTCCTGGACTTTAAAAGTCTCAGATTTAACAGAAACAGCAATTTCACAGCACACCCATTTCTGCCCCAGCAGCCCTTCCTCGCCTGCGCTCACCATTCACATTTCCACGGGCAATCGTCACCCGCCTCAAGAAGGGCTCCCAGCTGTGACTCCAGCCCTGGGTGCCCCTCTCAGGAGTGTCTCCCAAAGCTGTGATGTCTCCTGGAGAGCAGAGGCCATCCCCTGCCCCAGATCTGCCTGAGCTCAGCAGGGTCATCCTCCTGGGCCATCCTCCGCTGCTGAGCCACCCTGCACGCACACAGCTCTACTCAAAACGTTCAGTCAAACCCAGAAAAAGACCAACTCAATTATTTATACATTTAAATTATGTTAAATCACACTAGCTCTTGAAAATTACCTCTGTTTTTCATAAAATCAATGCACAAGTGTTCCTTTAACTCCATTTATTGTAGTGAAAGCCGAGCACCTGTAGCACGGTTTGTCCAGTCTGTTTTGAATTAGAGCTTTAGGGTGGCTTCACGTTGACAGCTGAGACGTCAAACTTCACGATTTAGTTCACCACCACCAAACACCATTCAAACCCTGCGCTTTTTTTTCTCTTCTTTTTAAATTTCAGGCTGAAGGCTTTTCAGTCCTTGTAGGGCAGGCCTATCTTTAAGCCAGAATTATTTCTGGCCTTGTAGGGTGAGCAAATGTCAGAATGGGAGACCTGGACTCATCAACCCTGAACTATTTAGTGCTGTTTCTAGTGGATCTAACACTTCAAGAAAAGCATCACAGTGCCCTTGGTTCTTCTGCTCAGCCACTGATTTGCTGTACAGTTCTTTAAACCTTCCTGTGCTTTACCATTTGTCACATCCTCTTCACCCAGAAGCCCGGTTAGGTTGTGATCCAGTACCCTCAAACCTTACTGCTAGTTAAATCCTTGGAAATCCTAGGCAAACATATTTCATTTCCCTATTTTTTGCTATTATTAATATTAAATGAATAGCAATAAGAAGGGGAGAGTGACCCAGGCAAAAAAGAATGACCCAGAGAGGGAAGGAGCCAGCAAATGACCCAGAGAAATAAAAGTATTTTGGCTTTCTTCCTCACAATAGCTGTTGGTTTCATCAAATGACATTTTTAAAATTTTATTTGAAAGCATTAAAAACATGCTGATGAACATTACAGTAGAAGCAAGCTTGGCTCTTGGTAGAGAAACATTATAACTTAGAGCCAAGGACTTATTTTTTACATCTGAATTATTTTTTGTACAGCATTTCCTGGCTCAATGTCACTGCACCACAGATAGATATGACAGCAGATAAGTGTATGAGATTTTAGATCAACAAGAGTGTTACTTTTACAATGAATACATCTGTAGTCAGAGCTCAAAAGGGGGTTTATTTCTGTTGTGCATTGAAGATGTATTGCACACTGTTTTATTAATACACTTTTCTTCTTAAAATGGAATGCAATTTAAATTTTCTGACACCGCAGCTGCAGTTTGATGGTTGGGTTTCCTAACCATGTGGATTTGCAGTAACAAACTTCAATTTTCTTTCCCCCTCTAGCTCACCTTTCTGCCACCTTGATTTATTTCTGTTTCACAGCTGCACCTACCAAATGATTCTTGCTCTCACTCCACACTTTTCCCCCTCTTCCTGCAGCTGATCCAAACTACAACACAAATTTTCTGGGAATGTGAAATTAAAGAACTCTCAGAGCAAGAATACGATGTCCAAAATTGAAAGGAACAATTTACCACACGGTGGGAGGAACAACCTGAAGGCTAGAGGTTCAAATTAAGGAAAATTGAAAAACTCTCAGCTTAGATTCCACCATCAGTAGTCACTAGAGCACGCCAGGAACTCTTCCCTTCTATGAAATTTACCCACCTCTGGGATTTACAGCACTAACCACCATAAGCAGCAATTGCTTGAGTTGCATAAATAAAGCCCCAAATACTCTCAAAATCAGTGTTGCTGCCTTTAAAACTGGCACCAGGAAACCTTAGTAGCACAAACATTATCCAGAAGGCAAACCTATCCAAATAAACAATGAAAACCAGACTGAAGCAGAGAGCAAGGGAATACAGCGAGAGCCAGCAGGATGAAAATTAACGGGTAAAACGATGGTGAAAACCCAGGGAGCTCCTTCCCCTCTCCAGAGCAGCACAGACATGGAGGAGAGCTGGGTGCTGTGCCCCATCCAGCAGAATTTCCCTCTCCCAGTGCTTCACAGGGATTCAAAGGATAAAACCGTAGCCCTGTGTTTCTGTGTTAATTACTGAAAAGTCACTTAACCTTGAGCCGTATCCTCACATAACGAGCTTGAGTCTCCCAGAAAGGGGGCTGGAGGACACCCCCAGGCCTGTCTTTATCCAGGAGCGTGTGTGGGTCCTTGGTGGGGATGTCTGGACCTGCCTTGGTGGGGATGTTTGGACCCTGCCCAGCAGGGAGGGCTCTGAGGAGCAGCAGAGTGTGCAGGCTGCAATTACAGGGACGCTGCACTGGCAGGGCAGCCCAGCTGCCAAGCACGCGGAGATTTGCAGCGATAACAATTACACTTAAAAGCCTCACTACACGTCTGAATGCATTTACACATTCTCCTTTTACTCTCTATTTATTATTAATGGCAGCTCAGCTAATATCAAGACCCCAGTGTGTTTGGCACTGTAGGGGCACAGAAGGGCAGCAAGTTCTTGCTCTGAGGAGTTTACAGCCTAATTATGAATGACAGCAGATGGAGGGCAAACATCCTGAGCCCTTCTGCTTTTCATTAGGAAACTCAACTCAGGTAACAATTTATAACCAGAGAGAAACAATTACAGGCTCAGCCATGTGCCAGAGCCCGGCTGCAGGCTCATCCCAGTCACACATGGTGAGACAGTGGCCGCTCCCAGGACAGGTCCCAGGAGATCCTGGCCTTCCCACACCACCACCTGGATGGAGATTCTGCAGGAAGCCAGCAGGAAAGCACGTATTTAAACCCACATCTGTTCACCAAGGGACTTCATGTAGAAGCCCAGAACATGCATCTGATGGCGTTTCTCACTTCCTCACGTTTCAGATGTCATTCCTGAGTCTACCTTAAATTAGCTGCCCTTCATATTAACTTCATTTTAATCACCTATGAAGTCATTAAAGTCACGGGTTGCCCTTCTAGATCTCCACAAAAAGCGGATTTTGAGACCATAACTGATGAATTTTGTCCACCTGAGGACCATACTGGTAATTCACCAGGAAGCTGCAGCCTCATGTGTTTTTCACATTTTGAAACTCTGGTGGGGGCAGCAGAGCCGTGGCCCAGGCTCTGTGGGGCTGAGCTGCACAGGGACATCTGAGGCCCCTCAGCTGTAGGAACACACTGGGGACCCAGCTGAGCTACCAGCATGTGGGGGAACAGTTCCCATGGACAGCCAGACCTTGGGACACAGGATAATACTGTCAAAGCAGAGGCCCCATCAGGAGCGGGCTCAAGCCTTGGATTCTGGCTCTGCAGCCTGTCCGGTGGGATTGGAAGCTTGCTGATCCCTTCCCAGGGCCCTGGGAGGACATTGAGAGCTCCTCTTGTGTAGAGCCTCTTGTACAGAACCTCTTTCTGCAGAACCTCTTGTACAGAACCTCTAATGCAGAACCCTCTTTTGAAGAACCCTCTTGTGCAGAACCTTTTGTGCAGAACCTTTTGTGCAAAACATTCAGGACAAGAAGCGAATTTGCTAACACGAGGTACAGAATCAGGGTGCCAAGAAGAAGAAAATGGGCATGGAAAATTCAGATTCCCACAAGGGCACGCAGCTGTTTTAGGAAGCCAGAAGTACCTAGCAAGCTGCTGATCACCAGCCACGTCCATGTAGAAGAAAGGTTATTTATTGCACCACACTGTGGGGATGACTGCATCAGCAAAGAGTCCTGAGCCTAAAAATCATTTTGTTCCCATTAGTAAATTCACAAACAACTCATAGAACAGGAGCAAAGGTCTGATACCACAAGAACCAAACTCTTCCTGGTTATTCTCTATTCTCAGCCAGAGGAGGGCTCGCACAGGAGGACGGGCAGGTCTCTAGAGGAGTCCCAGATGCAGGCAGAGGGGAGCTCAGTGTCACACTGAGCAGCTCCTGGGGCTCAGTGTGTGTGCAGGGCTGGCTCTCTCACCCAGGCTTCTTCTTGTGCAGCCTGAACAGGGAGCCCAGCTATTGTTCTGGAGTAATAGTACAAATTCAGGATACATTTCACAGCACAAAAGGGTGAGAAAACCATTTTGCTACTGCAAAAAAATTAAAAAGTTGACTTACAATTGCACAATTAATCTTCTCGGATTTGTTCTTGTCAAACACAGTCTCTGCATCTTACAGAGATCCTGCAATCTTCTTTATGCCACAGCCCCATGAAATGTGAGAATAAAAGGAAGACAACTTGGGGAAAAATACTTAATAATTCAGACTTTTCCTTCTTAATAAGCAAAATCCTTGATAGAAGACTTTTGTCCCAGCCAGGCTTCAAGAATGATGTTCAGGGGCTGCAGAAACTGAATGTTTCTTGAGGATCCTGATGATTCTCCCTCAGAGAAACCACCATGGATCAGCTAAAGAAGAAATCTGAGGAGGAGACTGCTGCATGTCCAGATTCCTTCTGAGATATTATGCAGAGCAGAGGGGAGAGGTATATACCCTTGGAAGACAGAATAATAATTTAAGTTATTGGTCTCTCCTCCCGGGCAGCATCAGGATTAGACAACTGATGTAGAAAGCAAAAGATTTGAGAATGGCTTGAGACTTAACCACAGGAAATTTTGAAAAAATCCTCAAGTCATCCTTGAATCTTCTGTTCCTTTCTTCAAATTATTTCAGATATTCCAGCAGGCCAGGGGAGAAGGCAATGAGTACGTGGGCATTGGTGACTTCAAAGATGCCTGCAGAGCAAATCAGCTCCAGAAAGAGAGGGTGAAATCTCCAAGGCAAGGAGGGAGCTTTCTGTCTCCCACACTTGATGTAATCATGAACTAGATTTTCAGGGGGGCTCTGCTGTAACACCCACAGCAGCTGGTGGCAGTCCAGGACGGATCCAGAGGCAGAGAACCTTCACTCCAGCAGCTGTGGGCTGAGAGGGATTTCTCACTAGAGCCTTAAAGCAGAGCTCCAGGGCTTTAAGCACTCGGGGGATGCAGATTAAGGAAGCCACAAGTGGTTTCTTGTTGCCCTGCACCCTCCACTACATCAGCCAGGAGCTGGCAAAAAACCTTCCCCTCTGGCTTTCCCAGGCTTTCAGCATATTCCAAGCAGGGGAAGGGCACCTTGGCTTGCAGCCTGGGCTCCCCTCTCCCCGGGAATGGAGCTCCTGAAGGACTCACAGCATCGGGCTGCAGGGACATGGCTTCACTGGGACTCCCTTCTGTGGGGCACCAAGAGCTGACCCCAGATGGTTCCTGGCCCTTGCAGAGTGAACCCTGCAGCTGCTGGGACACTGCTGGAAAGCAGCCCAGGAGACACAGAACGCTCCACATGGATGGCCTCAGTGCTGGGGACTCCACACCCTCACCTAAGCCAGGAAATCCCTAGCGAGGCACACGGCCTGGCAGCGCACAGCCGTGCTCTGCAATTTGTGCTCTCATTTCACGGGAAACAAAGGAAAAAACAAATAAAAGCACACATCCACACACAGCTGGAAAACCTGAGTTTAATCTTGCAAAGTGAAGAAAATCCTGACAGTGATTTCATACTCGTTGTGAAGCAGAGAAGGTTTAATTTCTACTTCCTATTCCAACAAAGTTGCTCTGATTTTTCAGGGAGTTCAGCTTTTACAATTGGACAAACTTGATTACGAATGATTTGCATGCGGGACTTTCCCAGGCATGCTTTATAAGCTCAGTCAGACTGCTGAAATTGTGTCAGTCTCTTCTGTCTCACAGTAAAACTTGAAAATCTCTTTCCCAGGCACTTGAAACTGTGTGCACAGTATTTTGCTATTTAGTGAAAACTTTTCCTATAAAAAAATCAGAGTATCTGGATTGCTGTATCTTCTTCCACATCTTCCTAGAGTCTTTCTCCCACCATGTTAGTGTTGTAAGTTCTGCAAACAACAGTTCTTTGGGCAGAAATTAGGAAATGTTCTTTCCAGGCACTTAGCACTGAATCGTTATCTGTGTCTATGAGCCCTCTGAGAGTTTCACATAAATTCCAATTGCTTTTCCACTTCATTCTTTTTTCCAGTCTTGAAGATGGCTGCTGCATAAAGGTCTTCAGGATTCTAATTTATTATTATTATTATTATTATTATTATTATTATTATTATTGGGTTTTTTTTCTGTTCTATAAATTATCTATCTGGTAGCCTTTTCCTTTCAATGATTTACTTTCCTGTGAAGAGGAGGAAGGAAAAAGCAAGTTTCAAATAGGCAAGTAAATACCCAGATAACTGCAGAAACAGCCCAGTAACTACATGCCACGAGATGGAAATCAGAAATGAAAATAAGAAGAATTATGTTGATAATAAAAACTGGCACTTGTTAGACACATCAGGAGACTGCTGTGACCTCAGGCCTGTGGCCACACAAGCCAAAATCAGTTAAAACCTGCAGAGAGCATTGCAGATTGTGTTCAAGATTTCCACTGAGAACTCCACATTAGAAACTCTGCTATTATTTTAACTCTCGACTGATGATTGAATGTTTAACTTCATTTTGGCTTTTGCTGTTTTGAAAATGAAACCTAACTAATGGTTTCACTGCAGTCTTAAGGAAGGCTTTGTTTCATGTGCAAAGCAAACACTTAGCGAAGGGTACGTTTAAAGCCAGACAAGTAAATGTTTTACAGAGATAGTTCAGAAGCTACAGAACAGCAAAACAATTATTTAGTTAAATGCTGAAAATCTGACCTGTGTGCATTGATGCCCCTTTTTTCTCCCCCATCTTTTTCTTTTTTTTTTTAATTCTGTTCTTCTGCTTGGGATTTTATTCAAAACCACAAAGAGATTTTTTTGCAGCCCCAAAACAAGCTCTGGTGCCCAGCTTTTCAAGAAGATGTTGCCAGTAGTGAGCAGGCTAAACCCAGCTTACTGAAACTGCCTTCAGCAAGTATAGCAGAGTGCAAAAAGGGGGTAAGGGGAGAAATCTGTGTCTTGTGGAAAGTGCCCTGGGCAGAAAAGGATGCTTCCCTGCTGAACAGGGCAAGAATCCTCGGGAGCAGAGCTGGGCAAAGCCACTTCCTGCACTTCTGTTTCTAAGGGCTTTTCCTCTCTCCGCAAAAAAACCAAAAAGTTCCCAAGAAATCCTCGCTGCTGCTATCTGTAAATGGTAGTTTATGGAGGGGAGGGGAAGCACAGGACGGGCAGTAAATCAGCCACTAAGTGATCCACAGTCCATTACCAAATGTTTCTCATTACATGTATGGCTTCACTAATTTCTGCAATGCCTTGTAGGCTATTTCTGGAAGCTTTAAAAATGCATTATGCTTCTGCATTTTAATACTTAACAGTATGGTTATTTCAGTTTATTAAGCAAGAAAAAAAAAAGGGGGGGGGGAATCTGCTTAACTGCAGTTGGCTTTCATGTCACAAAAGGACTAAGCCAGCGCAGAAGCATCCAAGCAGGAACCCTATTTAAGTCCAGCATGAAGAAAACCTTTCCAACCTCTTACACCAATTAGGATAATCTGGGTCTTTTGATGTTAAAATCCCCAAGAATCATATGGAAATCATAAAAAGCACAGCATTTAAAACAGGCTCAGAAGGCAGATAAGATCACTTTTCCCTCCCAGCACTTGGGTTTGCTGTCCTTCCAAGCTGGGATGGATGGAGCACCTGGGAGGCAAGGCTGGCGTGCAGCTGGGGCTGGAGGCTGGCCCTGGCTGGAAAGTGCTCCCAGCCAAGGGCAAGGAGACTGAGCAAGGACACAACGGGATCCAGAGGCCAGCCCCTGGAATCCCAGCCGCTGGGTGGGCGCCTACAGCCTTCCCTGGGGGAATGGCATCCTTCGTGGCCACAAACCAGGCTGAGGGGATTGAAATAACGTGCTTCAATTAGCTGCAGGTGAAAAGTACTTCAGCCCAGCATTGCTGCTTTACACTGGACTGTTTCTGAGGCATCCCCATTTCTCCCAGCGTCTTCGTTCCAAGGAATCTCAGGGCAAGAATTCTGTTTGCTTTGCCGATTTAAAAAAAGACCAAGGGAAGGAAAACAAGGGATGTTTTGCTGGATGCAGTTCTGCAAAGCTGGAGGGGTGTTTTATTCTCTTCAAGCCGAATCCCAACCAACATGTTCTGCTGTGAAAACTGACACATGACAACAAACCTTTATCAAAGCCACACGCATATTGAGAGAGACACAGAAGGTGATTTTACAGTATTCTCTGAGACCTTAACATTGTATTTTCTGGAGCTGGTTGTGTATTATTGCTACATTTGTGTATGATGTTGTACAAAGCAAAGAGGCAAAGGGATGAGGAGGTGACAAGAGTGGGGCAGAGGTGGGGACACCCAGCTCAGGGAACTTAAATTGGCATTCGAATAAACTGAAAAGTAAGCAAAACTCTCCGTGTTTATACAAGCAACTTGACTGTACTCTGAGAGAGGACAAGGGTATGAAATGATGTCCTTATAAAGTAATGCTCATCTTTTACTTATCTAATGAAAAGAAACACAGGAGAGAGGTCAGAGGCTGCTGGAGGAAAAATACCCAAGTGTTAAGGCCAGAGAAATGGAAAACAAAGTTTAACAAGGATAGGAATATATGCAGATGGAGCACTCAGAAAACCCCCTTAAACACAGCTTATTATTCTATAAAAATAAACATGGAATATTGTTGTCAGTGGCATGCACACCTCTGTGAGAACCTGATATTTAAATTGTCACTTTGACAACCAATAAAAATAACAGTAAAAAAAAGCGTAGCATTACAGTTCTAATACATCTATTAAAAGAAAATTGTTTTAAGTGTTAAATACAAAAGTAAAATCAACCTTCTAACTGATCATCACGATTTTAAGTTGCGTTACAAAATTCTCATACTGATTTTGAATTTACTTTCATGTCTTAGAGTAATACCGGAACGGTAATTAATATTAATTACAACTTCCATAATTTCACAGCGCCTGAATTGCTATTCCTAGCGTTTGTCGGAAACAAGCCACGCAGTTCCTGGCACGAGTATTATTCCTTATTAGTTTTGCAGCTGAATAATATTCAGCCTGTAACAGAATCCTCCTAGGACTGAAAAGTACTCTTGTGCACACGGATACACGCACAAAAACAACAACTGAAAGCTAAAAGCAAACTTGCCGAGAACTTCTGGGTCAGCTTTTGACATCACCCACAGGAATGAAATCAGACACCGACCAATCCGGCACCATGAGGCTGGCAGCACAAAATAAACAAAAGCCGGGCCCAGGGCTCCACAATGAGGAAGGGAAGTGGAAGAGACTATTGTTCCGAAAGCTTTTAAATGATGTTGCTTTGTTTATTTCTTTTGACAGCGCCTGAGCTGAATCTTTAAAAAGGGAAAGGAGTCCGTCAGCCCAGCCCCAGGATCTGCTGGAGCAGAGTGTGGGGTTCTTTCCCCGTGCTGGAGCAGAGTGTGGGGTTCTTTCTGCCCAGCTCTTGGGATCTGCTGGAGCAGAGTGTGGGGTTCTTTCTGCCCTGCTGGAGCAGAGTGTGGGGTTCTTTCTGCCCAGCCCTTGGGATCTGCTGGAGCAGAGTGTGGGGTTCTTTCTGCCCTGCTGGAGCAGAGTGTGGGGTTCTTTCCGGCCAGCCCTTGGGATCTGCTGGAGCAGAGTGTGGGGTTCTTTCTGCCCAGCCCTTGGGATCTGCTGGAGCAGAGTGTGGGGTTCTTTCTGCCCAGCCCTTGGGATCTGCTGGAGCAGAGTGTGGGGTTCTTTCTGCCCAGCCCTTGGGATCTGCTGGAGCAGAGTGTGGGGTTCTTTCTGCCCAGCCCTTGGGATCTGCTGGAGCAGAGTGTGGGGTTCTTTCTGCCCAGCCCCAGGGTCTGCTGGAGCAGAGTGTGGGGTTCTTTTTGCCCAGCACCCCCGGATCTATTGGGGCAGAGTGTGGGGTTCTTTCTGCCCAGTCCCTGGGATCTGCTGGAGCAGAGTGTGGGGTTCTTTCTGCCCTGCTGGAGCAGAGTGTGGGGTTCTTTCTGCCCTGCTGGAGCAGAGTGTGGGGTTCTTTCTGCCCTGCTGGAGCAGAGTGTGGGGTTCTTTCTGCCCTGCTGGAGCGGAGTGTGGGGTTCTTTTCCCGTCCCTGTTTGCGGGTGCTGCAGGGCCTCTCCCGGCTGCGGAGGGCAGTGCTCCCCAGCATCTCCTCACAGCCCCTCTCTGCCCACCAGGCCTCCCCAAAAGCTGGCCAGGCTGGGCACTAAGCTCTTTCCAAAACCTGCCCCTTGGTTGGGTGTCCTGCAGGAAGCCGAGGCCTTCAGCAAGCTGGAGAGCGCAGCCCCGAGCGCTGAGGGGAGCTGGGGCGAGCACCGGGACCCCTCAAAACAACCAAAAGCCACCCAGAAAAGGCTCCTTGGGGCTCTGGGCTCCGTGCAGCGCTGAGGCTGCCCCAGCTGAGCCCCCTGAGTGGGTCTGTGGGTAACTGTGCACAGCAGAGGGCCCAGGAGGACAGTGCCCATGGAGCGATCCCTCCTCAGACACCCCGAGCTGGCACCGCGCCCCAAGGGTCAGCACCAGGCCCGGGGCTCACCAAAAACACACCTGCCACGGGGTTTGTTTTATTTCAACAAAGCTGCCTGAATGACTTCAGTCCTCTCCGTGCTCCCCCCCAAAGGAAAAAAAGGGGGAGAATAAAATTGGAAACAAAAAGCAATGTGTCTGCAGCTGGGACTGCCGCTGTCCCGTTCCTCACCACGCTGCACAGGGACACGTACAGGCATTCCAGGGGGAAAAGATAAACCTGGACCCTGCAGTTGTACAGGGAAAGGATATCAGTCATTCTCACGTCTCTAATAAAGTAGACCTTTTTCTACTCTTGCCAAGAAAATTAGTCCTAAGGTGCACACAAATAATTACATATTGTGGAACGGTAAATTATTACAAATGCCACAGAATTCAAGCAGTCCCAAGTCTGGGCCAGATTTTCAAATGTTTTGCAGATGTTTATGGTTTGCTGCAAAACTTTTGTCAGGTTACCCGCACGACACAGCATTTACTGAAGGATTTTGGCACGAGGTAGTTAATTTTCTTCGCACAGGTGTTGCATTCCAGAAATACTTTGTCTTCTTATAGAAGACTGTTGGAATTCTACTTTAAAAAAATCATCATGAAAGGAAACAGATCCTCTCTTCTGGGAGAGAAAAAAAAATAAATAAGCTCCCCAAAACCAGTTCATTTGCCTTTTCTCTCTTTTCAGGTAAAGAAACCCTCTGTGTCAGGTAAAAATACATTCAAAATATGTTTCAGATGCCCGGTATTTCTGCAAAACTCACAAACTGGGGAAGCACAGTCCACTACAGGGTGACTGTAGGCATATAGGATTGTAGTATTTAGGATTGTAGGTATACAGGATTGTAGTATTTAGGATTGCAGGTATATAGGACTGCAGTATTTAGGATTGCAGGTATATAGGATTGCAGTATTTAGGATTGTAGGTATATAGGATTGCAGGTATATAGGATTGCAGGTATATAGGACTGCAGTATTTAGGACTGCAGGTATATAGGATTGCAGTATTTAGGATTGCAGATATATTGGACTGCAGTATTTAGGATTGCAGGTATATAGGACTGTAGTATTTAGGACTGCAGGTATATAGGATTGCAGTATTTAGGATTGTAGGTATATAGGATTGCAGATATATAGGACTGTAATATTTAGGATTGCAGGTATATAGGATTGCAGGTATATAGGACTGCAGTATTTGGGATTGCAGGTATATAGGACTGTAGTATTTAGGACTGCAGGTATATAGGATTGCAGTATTTAGGATTGCAGATATACAGGACTGTAGTATTTAGGATTGCAGGTCCCAGGGGTTGATTCCCCTGACTGGGAGCTCACAGCTGGCAGGACTGCTGAGGTTTGCCATGACTGGAGCTGAGCAGAGGGGCACAGGGGCAGCAGCAGCCGCGTCCCCACACGCCTCCATCCCCTCTGCCCCACCACGAAGGCACCACGTGCGCCCTTTTGTCCCCAGCTTTTATTCCACACCGTGTGGGGCAGGAAGCAAAACACAAAAACCGGGCTCTGCAGCACTTCTGGACCTTTCCTTGGACCGAAAGGTCACCTGGAGGCAAAGCGAAATGAAACCCTTGGGAGTGAACAACTTTCCCTTTTAAGCATATGGAAATTAAACATTAAGCCTAAAAATTATTCCAGGAGCAGATATGAATCCAGATATATTATTGCTTTGTGATATGGAAAAATACAACCAGCTATCTTTAACTTCCTAGATGTGCAAGCCACTAAGTTTTCCTCCAGGGTAGGAAAGCAAAGATGAAAATGCCAAAGGACTGTTAACCTTTAGAGACACATTTTAAGAGATAACATGACTGAACTCAGATAAATCCGAATTAAATTTAATCGACCTCCCACTCTTTAGCTGCACTATCAGAAGAGAAAAATCTACAATTAGGGAAGAAACAGAAGGAAATTCAGACATCTTAAACTGAGCAAGCTTCCATCTCTACTGTGCAACTTCCTGATGATACTAAATACTGCGATTCCCATGTGCAGTATATTACAGACTTGCTGTCTTAACAGTCCTCTTATGAGTAATCAGTGGAAGGGAACATTTAAATAATGTTTTGGAGTGCATATTATCTAGATTTGGCTGTTGTTCTCTCATTTAGACCAAAATGAGTCTAAATTTGCAATTTAAAGACTTTGGACAAATCCTTAAAGCACCTCTCTCTGTTCAGTGAATGGAGCTGTTAACGTTTTTGTGCTCCACCACAGCACCTAGGAATAGATAATCCTTTAATCTTTTGCTCCCTGACTCCACCCCCGAGTCCTTGGCACTAATTTCAGAGTACAGGCTGTGATGTTTCTAACGAGCTAAGCAGCAGGGAAAGCTGGACTGTCACAGCCAGGAACGTGTGGCCAAAAGTGCTGCCATGAAAATATGTGTGAAGGGAATCTTGGTGTCTAAGGGATGGATGAGGAGTGTTCCAGCAGGAATATTAAAGTCTATTATTAAAATAAGTTTAAAAATAGTTTAAATATATATTATTAAAATATCAACTCTCCCATCCACTGCATTTCTTTTCCAAATTAAACTATTAACTTATGATAACCTATACCACTTCTGTCTCATCCTATTCTTGTTTTTAAAAAAATCCGTGTGATTTTATGGACGTGTCACTGCTCACTCTTAATTTTTCTGGAGCAAGCTAAGCCATTGAGGGGACACCTCTCACTGCCTAGGCATCTCAAACAGCTTCTTGAACCTTTGCCCAGGGCTTTTTTATTTCAACAGTATTTTTTTCTGCAAGTTACAGCAACAGCTCTCCTAATTTTCAGTTCAGGTTACAATTAGTTCACTGTAAGTTAGGAAAACAATTGGAAAAGCAGGGAAGTTTGTTTTCCCTCTTTGCATTCTCGAATAAAACTGAGATGTGCAATTATAGACTACAGAAGTGGCTTAGCAGTTTTGAGGCACTTGGTGCACAGAACCAATGGGCTCAATGCCATAGCTGTAGATATTAGTTTGGTGTAACAGATCAGCTTTAAAAGCACAACATATTTCAATAAAAATTTTTGCCTTGTGTTCTGAAACATCAAACACAGACCACTAAAGCAGTTTTGAGACACCACTCTTGAATCTTTTAATGGAATTCAAACTACTACGAATGAATTGCACGAGACTAAAAGATCTATTCTTTCTACTAAGCAATGTGGATCACTGTTTTCTAGCAAAAGGAGAGTGTAAAAACGTAGTAAATGTGAGAAGAACGTGAGTAAATGTCCGTAAGCAGTGCACGTGTGCTCGGAGAAACCCAACTGTGTTTAACAAACAGCTCTGGTTAGCAAATTATATTGACCAATAAAACTCAGCCTTTGTTTAGGAAAGTAACTGGAAAGCAAAAATGCAAAACAAGATTACACTTAATTATTTAAATCAGAGTGCTCTGCTTGTTGATTTAAATTGTGATTAAAATCAGGGATTTAAATTAATCCGCTCTGGATTGCACAAACACCACCTTAATAAGAGGGAGCAGTAGCTTCATCACCCAAGTCATTCAGGAAGAGCACAAAGTGATGGGGCACAAAGGAGACTCACAAAGTGCATTCATGGACATCCCTCTGCTGCCCAAACCCTCCCATTTTTCCCCAAGAAAGAGAAAGCAAATGAGGGAGTGCGAGGAAGGGTGGGCAGGAATGTGCACACTCAAAAACAGGCGCAGGTACTGTGAGGTAAAATAATGGTGATCATTTTTCATTGGAAGTAGGATTTCTCTGTCACACAGAATAAAGCAATCACTCATTCCAAGCACCATTCCCCTTCCAGCACCGAGGTCCCTAGGACAGTCCCTGCTCCCAGCTGTCCATCAGCAGGAACAAGAAGCACACTCCCTGTTTGCCTGATGCTGACACTCAGCACAGCAGCCAGTATAAATGTTACATTGAAAGGGATTTAGCTCTGCTCTCAGATACCCACACCCAACCCCTGCTCCGGCTTCTCCCAAACCCTGGACTCAGCATTTCTTCCTCGACAGCAGGGAGGTGAACAGCACACACCAAACACCTCACACTCGAGAGAGATCTCCTGCAGCTTCCCTAAAGGTCCAGTGCATTGCCAAAACACCAATATCATGACAAAGGAGCATAAATTCAGGTACTTGACAATGTGACCTACAGCACATTTACTCCAAGGACGCTTTAATATCTTATATGAGAACATCCTCTCAAATAATATGCTTTAATTTTCAGCAGAGGTCCAATTACAGCTAAATGAAAGCATCTAGGCCTTTCTTCTTTCTGCTTCGCAGCTCGATTTTGAAGGACAAACTACTCTGGCTTTTCCTACTTCTAAGGAACTACTTTTCTTCTTTGATTTTACAAGAAAGTGTTTTACAATCCAGAGAGAATGAGTCATCAGAAAATCCTTGTCTCGTTGCCAAAAACCTGCCCCTCTTCATTATGAACATAAAGATAAAAGCTCTTACAGTACATTAGCTGGCATACGCCTACACAGACAGTACAAATAAATTAATTGTGCCTAGCCTCAAACATCCAGAGGTGTAGTAGGAGCTCAGTCCATCCTGTTTCATTAACAAATTTAACCATAATAGAGCATCAACAGTTCTCTTATGTACATAGGCTTGGCTGTTGTATAGAAAGGTTTTGCAGGCATCATGAATCCTCACAAACGTACGTGGCAATTCTTCAGCTGCTTACATTAGCTTGCACAGACTACATAAACACCAACAAAAACTGTACATGCTGGGAAAAAGCTTATTAAGGTTGGAGTAAGAATATGGGGTATCGGTCTCTTCAGAAACTGCACCAGATTTTGGGACCCAAGACCGAGGTAGCAGTGTTTTGTTAGAAAGGGAATTTTGAGTAGGACACTATCTTGCATCTTGCAAGTGTATCTGGACTGTGTCCACTCTGCTACATTCAGGTTTATCATTCAGAATTGGAAAATCTGCACCACCTGCAAACGTCAGGTTTATTTCATATAACAAATATAACATATACACAAAGGTGTTTTGCACAACTCAGACAAGGAGAATACAGATCCAAAGGGAAGCCACTGGGTAAAGTACTGTACACGGACCAGGGGCCAGAGTTACTGGAGATAATCAACATTTACCATCAAACTCCTGCTACAGATGAACTGTTTTCCTTCTGGAATGCTCACAATCTTCAGCATGAGAAAGTTATACACAACCAACTTGAAAAACAAGTTTAACTCTACTTAGCCACAAGCTAAGATTACACCCTCAAACACACCTTTCTAAGATTTCTTATGAGAGGTTTGTTTGTGCAATACAGTTAAGGGCAATTTGTTAAAATTGCTCTGTGATTTTCTTTATCCTTTAACTGCATAATTTAAGCAACCTGCATTTTATAAGTTCAAAGAAATTTCTTTTGTAATTACGTATCCCTGCTTTTACCTCCTGAAAATAGAAAAGCTGTCGAGAGAGAATACAGAAAAAAGAACAGATGAGAGAAGCTGAGCTCAATCTAGCACAGAAAGCAACTTCTTAATTAATGAGAACAGAAAGTGAGTTAACATAAAGCACAAAAATAAATATCTGCAGCGTGTTCTACCGTTGCTCTACCTCTTCGGCCTCTGCCCCCAGGGCTGGGAAAAGCTGGAGAGAGGCAAGGCACAGCGGTGCTGGTGGCCAAAGGCTGCCTGGGATGCCTCTGGAGAGAGTTCCAGGCCTGTGCTTTGGAAGGCAGCGGTGAAGGTGCCACCAGGGTCCAGCAGGACACGGTCACGGCTCTGGCCAGCTCTCAGCCAGGGCTGCTTCCAGCTCCATCCTTCCCTGAGCTCCACTGCAGCCAGAGACAGCGCTCCCCTTCTCCTCCTGCCTGAGAAGCCCTGCTGCTGTGTGACCTCAGGACTCCACCGAGGCGGCACTGCCCGAGCCCCAAGCTCCGTGTGCGGGGAGTTTTCCCGAGCTGTGCCCAGAGACACCGAGCTGGGCCTCGGGGCAGGCGGCGGCTCCCGCTCCCACCGCACACGCACTTCGGGTTTTTCCAGAGATCAGCTCCCACAGGCACCGAGGCCAGCACAGACACACTGGCCCAGACTCGTGACACCACCTGATTAATAAACCCAAGGAAGGTTTGGCAGCTCTGGCTACGGGCAGCCGGCCTGCGGGAGAGCGGCAGCCGCGCATCAGATAATGCAGCGCTGACTCCTGCCCCGTGCCCCGCTGTGGTCAATGGACAGCTCTCTCCCCAGCCCCTGGACTAACCAACTCTTCATTGGGCCTCTCTGAGCCTCAGGGAGACACCAAACCCTGCTGCCAGGGCGCTGAGGATGTCACTCACGCAATGGCAGTGCCACAACCAGAGGTGACGAGGAGAGGGCAACTCTGCCTGGCTAAGCAGAGCCCAGAGCCTGCCCCAGCACCCTCCACCCCACCAGAGCACAGCCAGGCTCGTGGCCCTCAAAAATGAGGCCACTCTAAGTCCTCCTCTTTCCCCGTTCCTTTATGAACAACGCCTCATTACTGCAGAATGATAGGAGCACTTAATTAGTGCTATGGGGTAATGGCCCTGCCCGAGGAGCTTCCCTCTGCTCCGTGAATAAGGGAAGCCAAGCCAGGTTCCCGTTATCCAGCTGCCAGCACGGGCTCTAAGGAAGCTCCGTCCTCAGCCAAAGCCAACCACAGCCATCACACAGATACATAATGCCTGATGTATAACTGGTGATATCCTCTCTTTTGTGGGGTTAATACTTGCCCTCAGGGATAATTGTGCAGGACTTTAGATGAGAGATTCCCATAAAAGGCAGCAAGAGTCACCCAGCTCAAACCACACATAACTCAAGCTAGTTTACCCCCTTTGCATTATTTAAATGTCTCTCTTTAATGTGAATGCATCAATTTAAAGGCGCAGCGCTCCAGGCAGGCAGTTCTTCTCTGGTGACCAAATGTGTCTACTGTTGAGAATGTGAATTTGCATCATGTCAGAAACGTGCCCGTTCCTGGCTCTCCTGGCTCTCGGGGAACACGGGCAGGATCCTGCTCTTCCCACTGCTCCCAGGGAAGGCCAGGCTGGGGTCAGGCAGGTGGGGCTGAGCCCCTGAGCTGCTGCAGGCACGGGAATCCAGCGGCCGGGCGTGGATCTCGGTCCATGGCTGGTGGCGGCTCTCCAGACTCCAGGAGACACTCCCTGAGTGGGAGCAAGAGAAGCCCCTGCCCTCCCACTCTGCTTCCCTGCTCCTGCCTCGCCTCGTCCTTGCCAAAGCTTCTGCTGAACCCAAATTTACACCAGCGCACGCAGGTAACCGGAGACCTTTCCCAATCTCTTACGGCTCGGCCTTCCATTTTAAGATTACAATTCTCTTTTCCCCCAGGTTTATATTTGCACAAAGACTACCACAGGGTTCAAGTTACAGCAATTAATGAACTTTAACTACATTAATAGGGAGAGAGGCTTTTTAAGAACAATTTTGGTTTTAATGTTAAAAAAAAATGCAGTAATAAGAGCAAGGGAGAAATATTTTCATTTGATTGCCTGTTTCTTTCTCTGGCTACACGTACAAACTTGTTTCCTGGTCAAGGGGAATTTTTGCGGGTAGAAAAAAAATAATTCTGCCATCCACTCTGTCCTTGAGTGTCTTGTTTTTACAAGGCAGGAAGGTTTTTTCAGTCAGGTTACCTAGCAGTGAAAGTTACATCTCATAATCCATAATTCTATTGCCCATTACACACCATCTGGTGACACAGCCAAAGATAATCTGATTCTTGTCTTTAAAAACCATCACATAGCTGTATCATATGGTGCATGCAATATGATAAATGACTTATTTAAATATGCTATTTCTGTGCAGTTTACAATTTCATGGTCACTCTCAGCTAACACGAAAGCAGCTTTGAAAAGGGTTTTTATTGATTCTTATTTCAAATATCTGAATCTTTGAGTTTTTTCCCCTCTTTACAGCTGCACCTAAAATTGTATGATTAAACAACTAACATCTAACCAACCTTTCAGAAGCTTTGCTTGGAATTTAAAGTTTTGCATCTGTGATGGAACAAAGAGCACGACAAAGCTGTTCCATGTCCCAAAAGCAGCAATGCCTTTTCACAGTGTCTTTACCAGGAAGAGCCTGATATGATTTAATTCCAGATTACTCACTCAGTCTGATGCAGGAGTTCTCAAGCGTTTCCACAGATTCTGGGAGCCTACCCAGAAAAAGCTCCCTGCAAGGTAATTGTCCATCAATACATCTGCAGGTTTGCAGCAGGTTTGCTTTTGTCACTTTATTTTCAGTCTCCAAAATAGTTAAGTGAGCTGCCAGAAGTTGAATCCTCACAAAATAAATCAAGAAAAGAGAATCAATCATGCTGGGCAGAAGAAAGCTCTTACACAACTAACCTGGAGAAGGGAAATAAGCCGTTTGCTCTTGCTCAATTCCTTTGCCAAACTATTTCAGTGGCCCTTACATTCTCCAAGGCCAAACCTTCAAACAACAACCTCATCCCCTTCTGATGCACACGACACACCCAAGACATTTTCAGGAGGGGTGGAAAGCAGTAAAAGAAGATTTCTGTGATTTGCAGTCAGGTTCTTCTGGGCAGATGACATATTTCTAGGAGGCTATAACGTACACACGCATCTGTACCTCAGATACAATCACATAATCACCATCCAGATCTAAATAGCTATTTTTCCATGCAGATTTTTATTACTTTCTCTTCCTGGAATAATTAATCGCTTTCACATTTTTTTTTAACGAAGGAGAAGACTTAATTTTCACCTGACTCTTCAATTACAACCCTGAACAATTCCCATTTTCCTTGCAGACCGTCGGGCTGCTGTGCCTTTTGCACTGGTAGGTTTTGTTGACGGCAGAGCCTCTGGGCAGAGCACAAGCCTACAATAATCTCATTTAGCCATCCACCTGCATCCCTCCCCGGGATTTTCCAGAGTCTCAGGCTCCCTTTGGAGAGAGGAAGGCTCCTGGCAGAGCTGCTGGGATGCTCCGTGGGGAGGCAGGCAGCATTCCCGGAGCCTGGCGGGGAGGGGACGGCGCGGGAGCCCCAGGTGCGAGGTCACAGGTGTTTCCACTTGGCTGCTCCTCTGCCTCGCACCTGCAGAGCCCTGAAAGCAGCAGCCCTCACCCACAGAGCTGGTCCCCTTCCCTCTGCCCTCCAAATCCCACCCTCCCATCCCTGCTCCCCTGCCAGCTGCCCGTGCCTCTCAGGTATATTCTGCTACCAGGAGAAAGCATGGAAGCGTCTGGCACACATTTTCCTCAATGAAGACATGCTAAGAGCTAGGCAATCGTATTTTTAACCCTGCCGCCTGCCAGAAAAGTGCACAAACCTCCAATAGCAAAGAAATGAGGTCATTTTGGTCATCTGCCAAAATCAGCACATTTCCTCTTTTGGTTCTGGATGCTGCACTTCCACACTCCACGGCGTGCGACAAGTCGTGAGCGGGAGGTGCAGCCTCTCAGGAAAAAAAAAATAAAATAGTAAACTGATGGGTGTTAGTATATTTTTTTTTTTTTTAAAAAGGGGGGTGATGGGAAAGAAAAGAGGAGGAAAAAAATAATCATGAAGTGTCCTGATGCCACATGACCTCCTCCTGAAGATCTATTTAATTGGAGTCTGGTATAACCTTCCTAAGAAGATGTCAGTACCTCATCCTGATGTTAGAGCAGTGTAAAGCCTCATCCTGTTAAGGAATTCAAAAGGCTTATGCAGGGATGCAGCTTTTGGTTAGAAGGCTGGACTGGAATTTAGCAGATCAGGATTAAACCCTGATTTTGCCACAAGTTCCTGTGGGGCTTTGAGCAAGACTCCTGAATTCCCTTGCCTGAGACCCTATCTTGATCCTGGTCTTGGTCTTTAAAAGCTAAGTTTTCCTGAGCTGGGAATGTCTCTTTGCAGCAGAGCAGAGTCTAGAACAGTGGATTTTGGATGCTCATTTGGGCCTCTTAATGCTAATGTAGCACAAACCAAAATGACAGGAGTAGTAATAATAATAATAATAATAATAATAATAATAATAATAATAATAATTATCTCTTGGTCTTTATTTTCAAGTTAATGTCTGCCAAAAATGTTAGACAAGTTTCTCATTGTGGCAACTACTGTATTTATGGGCATAATTTACAAGCAGCTCATCTGAATAATTTGAATTTTTTATTAAGATTATTTTCTCATTTTCCATTGAGAAGGCTTCTTAGATACTGACTCACTTTCAGCCTTGTAGGGAAAAGTGCCAAGCATTTGTTTTTCTTCTGTCTGCAGTAGTTATTTGACTCCTGCGTTAAACTCAGCAAAGCCAAAAGTGAATAGGAACAATCTTAATTTAATTATTAAATATATTTCAAGCTTCACTGTGATTTTAAAAAGCACTTTCATGTGGGCTAGTGGAAATGGGCCAGGGAAGTCTAAAAGAGCTGCATGTAATCCTCTGTCCCCACCCCTCCTTTCTTCCAGCCTCTCTCAAAAGGAGGTTAGGTGAGCCCAAATCTAGCGGAGCCAGGGTGAGACAGTTTCACTTGAGGTTCGCTTGGCAAAAAGTTAGCGGGGCGTGCTGCCAAGCCTGCCACTTTTGAGATAAATATGACTTTCTTTCAGGGCAGTTTTATGAGGGGCACAGCAAGAGGCTCATATACTCCGGCAATTCACTTGCAGATTTAGGCAGGCAGCAGCTGCTGCCGCTCCATTGTAAACAAGAGCTCGCTCTGAAGTTCCCTGAAGGAGTTTACAAAAGGGACAGTGTATTTATCTGACGGCTGTTACAGGGCTGGGCAGACACACAGATGGCCTTTGACTCTCACCTTCTGCATCACAGCCAGCCCAGCCCCGTGCCCCAGAAAGGACCAGGCTCTGGGTTGTCTGCTCTTCTCCTGGTGATGCTCCCCTCATGTGTGTGACAGCCAGAGCAGCTCGCTTGCCTTGGGAGGGTCAGGTGGGCACATGAACTACAGTGAAGAGAGGAAACACATTAACCATGGAAACATTCTCCTAAGCTCTCACAGGAAAAGGATGTAGCTAACAATAAAAGAGAGCCACGCCGTTTCTCTGCCAAACTTCATCGTACCGGACTGTGCACTTCCAAAACTTCCATTCACAGCACTTGAGTTCCAGCCGTGCTACATCCACGGGAGGCACATTCCAAAGCACCCTTCCTACGCTGCCCACAGCCAGGCGCTTCTGGAGGTTTCCTTCTGCGGTCAGCATCTGGCACATGGATCAGCCCAGGATACTCCCACGGAGGGCAGCTGGAGTGTGACTCCCAGCAGAGCTGCTGCACCAGTGGTGCCAGGAGCCATCCCCAGGGAACACCTCCAGGGCCGGGACACCACCAGGAACACAACCAGGGGCTGCTGGAAGCAAGCTCCCTTCCCCAGGTCCTCAGCCCTGCGCTGTGGCCTGGCCTCGTGCTGGGCACCAACACCCTTTGCTGTGCAATTGGAAGGATAATTACTGAAAGTTTGTCCTTCCTGCCCCGGAGTCCCCGGCACTTCCTCGGTTTGGCACAGCTGGAGCAGCGAAGCCAAGGAGCTGATCAGAGCATGGTCTGGCCATGCCTTTCAACAGCCTCAGTGACCAGATCCCTCTCACCGAAAAGCTCCAGCTCTGACTGTCCTGGCCGAGTTTCATGGCTTTCTGTACCTTTCCAGGGAGTGACCAGAAGGAGTTTTCTGACGGCCCATGCCCAGCCCAAGCATTGCTCCCCGAAACGCAGCGGGCAGCACGGAGCCAGTGCCCAGGTGTGTCTCCCCCAGCCCCAGCTGGGTTCCTGTCCCTGCTCCTGGGGACCAGCCTGCCAAGCACAGGCAGCACAGCTGGCTTTGCTGCACCAGGCTGCTGCACAGACCTGTGCCAGCAGCCCCTGCTTCCCTGGGCTCTGACCAGTGGAGTCAATTCCCAGCTCAACACCTGCACTCAGACCCACAAAAATGAAGGAGAAAAGCTGCTGGGACGGGGCGTTCTCAGAAGGGATCCAGGGCTCTGTAAGCTGCCACCTTCTCATGGATCTGGCATCACTGTGTATGATGAATTCAGTCTATTAACTGTTCATCCTGAAACATTCTCCGGGATTTTATGTCCTAAATTATGTACACGACTGTTTGGTGACTTAGTGCAGTGGGAAATCTAAATCACTGTTGTTACACCTCTAACTAAGGATTTTTAAACAATTATTTTAACTAAAAAGGGAAATAAATAAAAAAAAAGAGAAGCTTTCAGGAAAAAAAAATAAAAACTTTAAAAAAGCTGTGGTCATTCTTTGGGCAGCCTTAAATATAAATTTGATATATCTTCTGGTCCTGGGACACACCAGTGTCAGCATGTTGTTTCTGCAGGAGCTGAGACTTCTGAAGTCATTTCTGCACTTAAAAATGGCTCTTCACATACATTTTCATAATAAAGCACTTTATAACTGTTACCTAATTATGGCTTAGAGCATTAAGTAACAAGGTATTATTACTCCAATCTCACAGAAGGGAACAAATCATGGAATCCAAAATACTTATTCTGCTTTTGCGTAGGCTTTCTCATATTAATTAATTATGAGACTTAATTACACTCAATCTCACCACTCCAAGCCAATTACGGAAAACTGGGTAAAGTAAAGAAGCAGGGAAACCTGTCGTGGAGACAATCACTTACACTGACAACACTTTCCACATAGGTATTTAAAACCTATACTGTTTATAATAATTAATTTCTATTATTATTAGTTTTAGTATACATATATAATAGATAATAATATATTGTATATAATATAATAGATTGATATATTATATTGTTATTATTACATATAATAATTATTTTCATAACCTATACTTTGCAAATAGCAGCTTGCCCCCTCGAAGCAACAGGATGGATTTTTCTCTGATTTTTCCCACCTGTCCCTACACCAGTAATCTGAGCTATGATCACTTCTCCCAGCTTCCTCTCTCAACTCTGCCCCAGAAACCAAATACTAACCTCTGCTCCCTGATTTGTGCCTTAATCCCATGATCACCTTCCTTCCCAGAAGCTGTAAAAAAAAAAATCTCCAGGCATGTTAAAATCACCAGATTAGAAGAGCTCTAATCCAGTGATTTTAAGGGTTGATCAAAATTGGTATATGAGATTAGATGGATAGATGGATGGATGGATGGATGGATAGATAGATAGATTAGACAGACAGAGAGACAGATAGATAGATAAACAGATAGATTATAGATAGATAAGATAGATAGATATAGATTAGATAGACAGATTAGACAGACAGCCAGAGATACATAGATAGATGTTACAAACTATTTATAGCTTTCTATTTATCTTGAATCAACAGCAATTTTATTCACTGAAGTTTTTCCCACAAGGGAAATGGTAAATCCTCTAAAGCATCACTTTAAAAGTTTTTCTTACACTGAAGTATCTGTGAACACCCTCTGCTGAAACACTAATTCAGTATTTCCCACAGCACTCAGCCACAGGGACTCAGAACACATTTCAATGCCTTCAACAGCAGCAGCAGCATTCCACAGGGAACCATTCTCCAATTTCCAAGTCATGGCTCTTACAAAGATGGACTAAACCAAGGCAAACTGGCCTTTTTGTACTAGTACCAGCTGATCCTCCCATAAAACGTGCACATTTAAAATCAGAGGAGAAACAAGAGCAATTATCTTTTGCACTTTGTCTAAAGAGGGCTATAAGTTCAAGTAAGCCTACTTTATTAAAACCAGGGAGAGATATTGAACAGACAAGGCTCTCCCCTTCTTTGCCCAGTGATATTTCCACTTGGCCAGCCAAGGGCAGTGTAAAATGTTCAGAGATAACCTGGGCACACAGAAGACTGAGATGTTCAAATCCTCACACCTGATGACATCTTCTCCCTCTCCCAAATAAACCACCACGTCCTCCTGTTGCCCACCCACCCATCCAGGCACAGAGGATCTCCGTGGGGCCAGGATCTCCCTCTGGAAGCCTTCAGAGGCACACAGCACTCTCTTCTGAATACACTGATAACTAGAAACTTTCATGGCTAAGACTGGCTTACCATGCACCAAAAATTCTGCAATTATTTCAGTACACAGTCCTCTTAATTTGACTCTTGTCTTCCAAGCTCTGGAACAGACACTTCCCTCTAATATGCAAGATACAAATTGAATTGTTAAAACTAGTATCAGCAGAAATTCCGTGTTAATGAGAATCACGTGCTTTTAATACTAACCCCTGAGCTTAATTATTATATTTAGTGTCCAGGGCAGCAACACTTCCTACTCAGCACCTGTCGTGGGTCCAGCAATTAATTGCATACCACTGACCTTCACAGAACACCATGGCAATTTTATTACTGTACAACTCAGTTGCAGTTGTACAACACTGCCCCAGAACTATGTCTTATTACAAAAAAATCATGTGCTTACAAAAGGGATAGTTGAGCCAGCTGAACTATTTATAATTTGCTAGAATAAAAAAAAAAACATTTCATGAGGTTTGCAACATACATACACCAAAAAAATAAATAAATAAAACTGCAGCCTTAATACAAGACAAATGTTACCGAGATTCACGTTATAGACAAAAGCAGAATGGAAAATATTCCCTGAAGCCATAGTGGCAGGGTTATGCAGAATGCTATTTAAAAGCCATTCACCAAGGTCTTCTTCCTGTTAGCCAGAACTCTATGGTAGAAATTCAATTGAAGAAAGTCAATTAATCGAAATTGTGGCTCTACAACGGAGGGATTGGATGTGCAAGAGGAATCAGGGGAAGGAAAGGACCACACCTGACTCACTGCTAGGCCCAGGTTTGCCACCTTGGACTTACCTCTCTGCCAGTTTGCTGCTTTGAGGGGGCTGCATCCTGCTTGTGTCACGCTGCTGTGGCTCAGCCCCAGCTGACAAACCCAAAACACAGCCCCACAGCACACACAATAAAGAAAATTAACTCCATCCCAGCCGAGAGCAGCACACCTGCCTTGCCCTCTTCTAGGAAAATGCTGCAACTCAGCACATTTCTCCTCAGTTCAAGAGTCTCCCTGCTCTTTTCCAAACCAAAGGGCTCACAAAACAAACAATTGCTGTGTGACTACTCTAATTTCAAGCTGGCATGCTAATGGAAGCCAGGACAAGCAGACTTTCTCCTGGTTTCGAGGGCTGTGTCCAGGATGAAACAACTCATCACACCCAGAATTCCCAGGCCGGCTTCCAAGTTCCCAGGCTCGAGTGACCCAGCAGGACACGGCCACGAAGCTCCACTCACACATCTGCACCTGCTGCAGCCTCAGGGAGGGAAAGGGATGCTGCAGGAGGTGTCCCAGGCTTTGTTGAATGCTGCTGTTTGCAGAGCTGGCGCCGTCCTTGGGCACTTCCAAGGCGTTATCCGAATTTCCTGCTGGAGTGATGGACAGGCAGCAGGCTGGCAACACAGCCACGTGCTGCATGGTGAGGCAAACACCCATCCCCTAAAGCCCAGACACAAAGAGGAACCAAGAGATAACCATGGAGCAAACTGCTCTCTGCCAAGACCTGGTGCAGCATTTTAATGGAAGTGTGATATCTTACTGAATTTGCATCTCCCAAACACCTTGTTTGACTTTCCACAATGAAAAATGCTTCCTGCCATGAGGAATTCCTCACATCCCAGGCAATGCATCGAATTTCACCAAAATGCAGTTACAGCTGTGTTTACCACATCAGTCCAGCTTCACATCTTTTTTAGGTTAAAGATTTCTAATCTCTACTGCCAGTGACAGTAAGATTACCTAGCAAGCAAAGCACACCAGCAAAGCTTTGCTTTGAAGCATCACCCACATGTGCAATGGATGGTATCTGCGAGGCAATTCAGGAGATTTTGTTGTGAGGGTTTTTGGTTTTTTCCCCTAAGAAGTTCATTAAATTTTTTCAGTTGATATAATAGATTCTTCCATCTCTTCAATACAGCAGAGGAAATGAAGTGTAACTAGCTTCAGTGTAATGGAAAAGTGATCTGATAATTTAATTCACTTTGCTCCCTAATCACAAATGCTCAGAGAACACATGCCAGGGAAGGAAGGTGTAAAGTGATGCTGCAACGTATCACCCCCAATTAAAAATCTCCTTTCCTGAAGGAGCCTGGCTTGCAAACCAGAATGGAGCACACATGGTATTGACATTACTGAAGGGCTGTGGGCAAGGCTATGATTTAGAGGCCACAGCCCTGCTCTGTTTGAAACCAAATCCAAAATTCCCGTGGATTTTGTTGACATCTTGGCTTAGATATTCTTGAGGCCCGATCACAGAGGATATTAACACACAGAGAGGTGCCTGCAATGGCTTGCTATGCAGCCTGGTGCAAAAAAGAAGTTACAAACTGAATGCAAAGATGACAGACAAGGCTCCCCTCTCTCCCAACCAGGAAAGCTTCTATTGCCACCTTTTCAACACTTTCACTGCTGCCAAAGTCCCCTCTGCCCTCCTGGCCCCTCCAGCTGTCCCAAGTGTCTCCTCCACACAGCTGAGCAGGCAGAGCCTGTTCTTTCTGTCATTTTGGTTCCAGTAATCCAGAAAATCGTTTTTCTCACTGTGGATATTTTTAAGTAAGGTAAAGGAGATGTTACAGAGAAAAGAATAAAAATCTCCAAGATCAGAATAGATCAGAACCTGACAATACTTAACGTGCCATTGTGACCATGAATATGTAAAGAAACACACACACAAAATTAAAGTATTTTATACTTAAAAAAATAAAACATGTTCAGCAGGAAGAGTCTGTTAATGTAGGATTGAAGCAAGGCACTTCCATTTGCATAGATCACTTACAGCAACAGCAATTCATTAAATTCTCCCATAAAATCGTGCTATATTTTGTCTAAAGCGACACATTCCTTGCAGATCACAGTGCCTTTCTCATGCTGTTAATAAGATAATCTGTTACATGAGGCTTACAAATCCATTTAAATTGATTTTAATTAATGAATCAATCACTAGCCACTGATGACTTGGTCTACAGACAGCAAGCAATCCAAAGCCCCAGGCTTCTAATCCAAAACCAAAATCCACATTAGAGCAACAGGACATTTCTCTGATCGATAGCAACACAAAGATGTTCAGTTCATACACATTTAAAGGGTACAAACTCGATCAAAATGTATCTCCAGATCTTGTGCATTACAATTCCCAAATTCACGGCTGCTCGACTAGAAAAGCAATATTAAATCATTTACATTTCTTTGCAAGGGGAAAAAATTAAATCAAGCGCAACTATAACCTGTTCCCAAACTTTAGATGCTTATTCCACTTGAAGGTTTTTCCCTTTGTTCTTAAACAATCTGTTGTCTAACGTTAATTAATAGAAAATTGCACTTCTAATGATCACAAACAGGAGCAATGCTTTTTACATTTGCTTTGATGCCACTGCTGCTCTCCAGCACTCAAGTGCTTACGGTTTCCCTCAGACAGAAAACAGGAAAGAAGCGAGATTTCTGCCCCAAAATCAGCGAGCAGAGGCGGCAGGAAGAACATCCTCGTTATTGTAGTAAGTTAATTATTATAATTATTGTTATTACAAGGAGTTAATCAGGATGCAGCAAGTTAAATCCAGGATGGGAGGTGGCACTGCCAGCCCTGGAGCACCGGCACCTGTCAGCACCTGGCTCCCCGTGGCACAGGGGACACACCTGGGGAGATTCTCCTCCTGTGTGCACCCTCCAGCACAGCATCTGCGGCTCAAGCAGCACCCCAGGCAGCCCAGAGAGAGGAAGGAGCCCCCAGGAGCCTCCAGCAGGGATCCCAGAGTTAGAGATGCTCCTGGCTGCCAGAGGAGGAGGGGAGAGCCAGGCTGGCTCAGCTGAGCCCACCCTGCTCCCCCTGCCCAGCTCCTGGAGATGGCTCCAGGCTCCCTGTGCTGCTGCTGCTGCTCAGAACAGCAGTGGTGGGGCAGCTGCACTGGTTTGGATCTCCTCAAACTCTCTCTGACCCTTTATGGTCCACAACAAACCCTTCAAATATTCTGAGAGAAATCCTGATCCCCCAGACTCAACAAAGCAGCTTGTTTGGATGCTCACTCTCCTGCCAAAAGCCCCAGTCCTTCCCGTTTAAACCAAGAGCTCTCTATGTGTTTTTAACCAATACTGCATATACAGTTTAAGTAACCCTGAAAGCAGACTTTCTTTTCTTTCATGTAGTATCTGCTCATCTGTTGAGCTCAATACTCTTATTCTTCCTGGTTTGTTAAAAACAAATTATTCTTCCCTACCTTTTGGAGGGAAGAATAAAAAGAATAATTAAAGAAGGTGGGTTTGGCCTTTATGTGCCACTAATTAATTAAATTAACCAAATAGTAAGTACAAGATACCAAACTATCTTTCATAATATTTAATAAAAGCATAAAGGGTTGAACACTTTCCAGGTGTAAACACATTAAGATCAATGCTGTACCAAGCCTGAATCTGGCCCCATTAGCTCCAAAATGTAAATAGTTCATCCCCTTGCACAGATGTCAGAGCATGCAGGCACTCCAGGCTTAAAGGACAGATTCTGCAGCCAACAATGCTCCACTGACACAGAGACAATCAATGTGTCCTTGATTATGAGGAGGCAAACAGTTTTCACTGAAGGGGAAAAAAAAAAAAGAAAAAAGAAAAAAAAAAGGGAGACTGAGAAACAAATCATGTGTTTTTATTTTTTAAGTTCCAAGTTTGGGTTGGGTTTTTTTCAAGCCCTTTTGGAGCGCTGAAACAGAATAAAAATAGCTTGTTGCACAAGCATAAAACAAAGTAACTGCTAAATAAACTTTTTTAATTTACTCCTATGTGTTCAGTCCTCACCCCCATTAGTCTTCAGGAGTTGGACGATTTCACAAAAATATCTTCCTGTTTTCTGGAAAACTGATTAGATGGGCTTTGTCCAAGAACTGTGCCATAACGAGCTCCCTTTATTTCACATGCTGAATATGGCTGCTGGGAAATGTACTGCAGCACTATATGCCAATGCATCCTGACATTCAAATCAAGACCACAAATTATAAACAGTTTCAGCAAATTGACTCGAGTGCCTTTGTTCCTCAGACATACATCTTCCTATTGCTTACAAAAGCAGCATATACTAACCACGAACGCTGCTATAGCCAGTACTGGGAAAGGAAGTTATTGAAGCCTGGATTTCCTGCTTTCAGCCCAAGCCAAGAACTGTGAGGCTTGTAGTGGTTTCAGGAACTGACTCATCTAATGATTCATGGATAAGATACTGGTTTTAATATATTTCTGATCATAAGACTCAAACTTCAAAAACAGTGATGCTTAGTTTTTATTTTAAAGTTAAAACAAAAAAGGACATAAATCAAGCAAACAAATATTGTCACGGGACAAACAGGCTAACAATTATTGATGTGTTTTACAGTGAACTCTGTTTAAAAGACAAAAAAATGGTGTGTTAAAACATCCTGGAAATTCATTTCAACAGAATGTTGACACCGAATTAAAAATCCACTGTCAAAAACTTGAGCACTTTCACTGCAGTCCTGATAGAGCTGAGATCCAAATGGAGAGCTGGGATATCAATGCACTTTTAGAGACACCCTTAGGTGCAGGTATGACTGCTACAGCCAGACAAACCACTGCCAATGCACCTGGTTTCCTGAGCCCTGCACTTGAGAAAGCATCACCGAAGGCTGGCTGCTGACAAGCACCCAGGGAAGTTTTGTTTCAGGAGCCACTGAACCTGCCAGGTCAATGGTGAAGCAGTGACTAACTCTGGGTTTTAAGTGCTCTCTCTCTCACACCAGCCCTGCATTTTGTGCTAATTCAGAATTCAAGCCCAGCCGTTTTCATGCATTGAGTCCTTCCAGAGGAGAGCTCGCCTCCCAGAGCATCCAAACCCTTTTTGCCCACAACACAAATCTCATCAGTATGCTGCAACTTGAACTGCCAGGCTCTTGCACCTAAAAAATAGCTGGTGATGGAAGCTGAATTCTGCCAGGCTCATGTACGGAAAAGTACTGGTTTACTTTTTAATTTCTGAACTGCAAGCTGCAGCCCTTGGTGCAGCGCGCTGGGGACAGAGGGGGACATTGGCATTTCTGGATTTCACCCCGTGCACAACCAGCACAGGGGGGAAAAACACAAAAAAAACCCAGAAAACAAAATGCATCTTGCTCGGAGGGAAAGAAAAAAGAAAAGCAAAGAAAAAAGCAGCAGTTAAAACACTTGACAAGAAAAGGCCAAAGTGCGCTCCGTGGCTGGCAGTCATTTTATGGCTCTAGTCCTACAGCAGATTTACTTAGATGACGTCAGTGGCTCCAATCCAGCTTTTCTTTGGTAGCATTTACCACTTGCCTCTTGAAGCCTCCACTATGCTACAGAGCAGTAGACCATAATCAAAATTCCCTTTGTGAAATAGAGTTTACCTCAGGGCACAGAGGCATTGCGAGCTGAATTGCAGGCTCTTCACCCTGCACTGCATGCCCAGAAATAAATAACCTACAATACTGTACTCTCCTTAATACAGAAGAACCATTAAAAGCAGCCTGCTACCTAAAAAAGGGTTCTTTAATTTGTTTCCAAAGTCTCAGAAGCCAGAATATTAGTTAATTTTCCAAGCAACCAAGAACTATAATAATTCTACTACCCTTTGGACTTCTTCGTATTGTCTTTAGAGATTTTGGACGATAAAGTTATTTATGGGTCACTGTTTCACCAGCAAAAATTATTACTAATGCTAGAGGCTAAAGTGAATCTGTATAGGAAGCTGCATATTTAAAACTGTCTTCCAAATGTTCCCCTCCAACTGCTTATCTACAGCTGCTCAGTCAGCATACAGTAAATATGCCAAGAAGCAGAGCAAGAAATTACTCTGCATAAGTAATTGTCAATTTAATGAGCAAAACTCACATTATTTGGAACTGTGCATTTCCTATCACAGAGCAGTGGCTGAGACCAATGGAATACCGGTAAAGCCAAGCTGAGGAGATACCAAACACACTGAAACTTCTGAAGTTTAATCAAAATAACCCCCCCAAGCATATGAAAAATGTGTCTCGTGGTACCAAATAAACACGGATTTGTTATGTTTTAAGGGAGCCACCAATCAGGACAGCCACACTCGTTATGGGTGGTACCTAGACACATGAGAGAACCAAAAGTGCCTGTCACAGCCAAGCACTCAGACATAACTCACAGGGAAGATGCAGAGACCTCAGAGAGCTGAAAGCCTCAGTAGCCCTCCTTTCCCAGGGTCTTTGCTTCCCTTGCCCCACCAAACCACACCAGCATGAGAGGTCCCATGTCTGAGCTACTGCCACCAAACTGCACGGGTCACACCATGGACCTGAGCTCTAAACCTGAACATAAAACAGGTTTAAAATCTGGGGGCAACCCCCAAACCAGCTCCAAGTGGACAGTCACACACATTTTTGTGACCTCCAGCAGCCTCAGATGCCGAGCCAAGGGCAGGGAGCCTCTCTCATTTTCTGCAGGTGCCAACACCAGCAGAGGCAGGGCAGCAAGGTGGGAGCATCACCTCTCACTCCCCTGCTCTCCCAGCTGGCCCCTGGGGGCTTTGTCAGCTCCTGCCTTTCCCCAGGTGAAATGGCAAGGAATGGCCACAGCTCAAATAGTTCACATTTCTCTGCTTCAAATGGACAGGGGGAAAATCTGATTCTCTTTGCCCTCTTCTCATTACCAGTAAGAAAAAACCAGTGGTGTCAGCAAACAGATTGGGAAGACGATTGTGAATTTCCCTGCGAGAGGCTCTCAGAGATCCTTTCCTTGGTCACTGAGGATCTGGACACGAAAGGCATGGCAAGCACAAGTGGCCCTTTCTTCCCAACATTCAGGGCAAGGAAGGGCTGGGAGCAGCAGGAAAGGGACCCCACAGTGACATCACACCGCCACCAGCAGCAGAGGACACGGGCTAAGGAGGACCTGGCCACATGGATCGCAAAAGGAGGGAAACAAAAACCATCACAGGGCTCCAAAGGCAGCAGAGGCGCTGCCCCCAAGAGCAGGAATGAGTATTCCCAAGGAAAGAAGAGGATCCAGGCCCGCAGGAACAGCTGTGGTGCCCTGCAAGGAGCAGCCAGACCCAGGCTGAGGGGCAGAGGAATGAGCTGCAGGCACATCCAGCCCTAAGGACACTTGCTGAACGCTGTATTTATGGCTGGAAACTCCTCCTGCAACTAAATAATTACACCCAAAGAAAGGCAGGGGCTAGGGGGAAGCTGAAGGAACTTCCCCTGACTCTTCCAGGTTTCTCCAACGCTTTCAGTTGATCGTGGAAAAAGCGAGGTAAAATAAATCTTCAAAGATCAGCTGACAGCAGATAGAGGGACATGAGCATTTCTAAAGGTTCAGTTTTTTGAAAGAATGAAAGTAAAAGCAGGGATGTGGAAAATGCAACTGTTTGTAGAGTTTTGCCTTTTTATTTTAAACTGTAAACCAGCTTTAGGACAAAAAAATAAGGAGTATGCACTGATATTGGCAATGGATTAAGTGAATAAAATTTCCTTTTTCCCGTTGATTACTGTCCCGGATCACCATATTGTTTTTAAATTGAGATCCACACAACAGAAGCTTTAATCCCCTAAACCTCGGCGAATTTACCTTTTCTTCCAAAGTCTGTCCTGACATTTTCTCCCCTCAAAAGCAAAATGTCATTCCTGAATTATAATCTCCCAACAGAAAGACAACCACGTAAAAAGAAAACCAACAAAAAAAATAAAAAAAAAAAACCAAACAAACCACACCAGCTAATTCCAAAACCAAGCCCCGCTGTTCACAGCACCACGAGGTGAATGAATGGTGAGAGATTCCACCAAGGGAATAATTGTGATGTCTGTAACGTTAAGGAATAATTTGGCACCAAAAGAACCCAGGGCCATACTGGTTGGCCATTCAAACACGAAGCATATCAAAACACTGCTGATAAGCTAAATTAACAGATAGCTTATCTGAAGCATATACTGGCCATATGGTGCCACAACTTCTGTTGCCTGTTGCTGGCGTAACAATAGGCTACTGCAGTCTTAGACTGGAAGCACTATTTGACAAACTGTCAACAGCATTTTTATTTTTTTTTTATTTTCTTTTTTTTTTGCAGAGCTCTAGGGCAATGGCACACTCGCCTATTTGCATTTTTTTTTTTAAACAGGTGAACAAAGAGTAAACCAGATGTCGACTTTAGAAATCGAGCTGTCTGGATCAGGAGATTTAACAGAGGCAGGCATACTGCTACAGCTCAAATCTAGACAATGAGCTTTTCTAAAAACACTCTGGCCTAGGGGAGTGGCTATTTAAAACACTTGGCTTCTTTTATTTCAGCACTATGGAAGTGAATTCTACTCTTAAGTGCCAGCTCAAATGAAGTCATTTTGTTTCACTGGGGCTTTCTTTGCATTTCAGAAATGTAGCATGTACTGTAGTAACGGAAAAGACAAAAAACAGGGGGGAGTGTGCGATGTGGAAACCAGAAATTCGATCACATACAAAATAAAAAAAAAATCTTTGAAAGGACGATTCAAGTGAAAGTTACATGAAATTTACTTTTCCCTCTTAGGGGGAAAGAAAAAAAAACCAAACCAACACAAGCAAAACAAAACTAACAACAGAAAGTAAAACCCAAACCACTTCTGAGTGCTTTAGAAAGAACTGATATTTCAACCCCCTCAAGCTCCACAAAGACAAGCAGAACTGACCAGCAAGGACCATTTGCAAGGGGACTTGAACATGTTACAGAAACACATTAATACCAAAAGTATCATGAAAGTTCTCTTCCTGCTTTATTTAAAAAAATAAATCTTACTTATTTGAGGAGGGAAAAAAAAAAAAAAATCATAATTTCATAACAACACAACGACCTACTCAATCATTTCAAAAACTGACAAACTACTGTCAATCAATATATAGTAGGTCTGTCTATGATATCCAGTTATGAAAATGTGCTTTTAGCTGTGTTCTGTAGGAGTGTGAAAGACATAATGAGAGAAATAGATAACTTTCTGTTCTAATAATCTGTTCCACTTTGATAGGCAGTTATGGGAACATATTTATTTTCTGACTTATACCCAGCTAAGTATGTAGCATTTTTAGATTATCTTTTCAAATTGTTCTTGAACATTCTCAGTTAAAAAAAAAAAAAATCAACCTCCTTTCATGTTAAGTTGAGATTGCACTTGAACTCTTTCCAAAAGCCAGAGCTGTACTGAATTATGATAATTAGAAAGCTGTGCGCATAAAAGGCAGCACAGTTGATGCATTTAAAAAAGTTCATGCCAGAGAATATAAGTTCAATATGTTCTCACATAATTAACATTTCCCATCATTAGCAGCAGTTTTCAGTTCATGTATCTGTAAAAACAACAGCACTCGTCATTGTTTTAGATTCCCAGTCAATAGCACTTTAATAGTTTTACACATAATCCCAAACTTTCCTTCCCTTCCCCCTCCCCACACATGGAGACTTCACATTCTCCCTCCTGAGAGGAGCAAATAAACCTGGACGCCGTGCTCCTGCTGCCACACAGCCCAGCCCTGACCCCAGAGCTTGGGGAGAACCCAAGGAGAGCCAGAAACCCAAGAAGGCAGCGAGCGGCCAGGACGCAGGGCAATAACCGAGCAGCAGACAAAGAGCAAAGCGTTGTAGGTGATGCCTGGGACTGGACAGGAGCCCAAGTGAAACAGGTTGCCTGTGTAGTGCCCTGTGGCAGGGCAGGCACGGCTGGAGGCACCAGGAAATGGGCTCAGAGCCCTGCAAGTGACCGCAGCCCCATCGCGCTGCCATCGCGGCCGGACGCGCGCACAGGTTCCCCAAACCAACCGGGACATGTGGCGCTCGATGGGCGACTCCTCGAGACTCCCCAGGCACCCTAACTCCAGTCAGCTGTCAGGAGACGGATTTTGACTTCAATCCCCGTCTTCTGAAATGAATACAATTCTGGTGGAACACAAATAACCTCATCTAGTAGAGAAGTTGCTGGATCTGCACCAACACAGACAGAGATTTTGGCTTCACCAATAACAAGATGAAACTCACAGTGATTGCAGTGGGATCAGGACTTCACACAAAAACGAGAGGTTTCTTGCATTGAATCAGAAAACACTTAGCTGAATTTTATGAGACAGATATGAGGGGCAGATTTGAAGTTGTTGCCTCCAAGGACTTAAGTCTGCAAATTTTCACTCTCTTCTGTTTTGGAAATGAGCAATCATTAAAACCAAACACACAAAATTATTCCAGGAAATATTATTCCATCCTTGTTCCACTTGCAAAAGTCAAAAGGAGTTTCGTCCAAGAGCAGAGAGCAAGATATGGTCATAAAGTGGGAATTCATTGGAGAGATTTTTCTCCTCAAACTGTGTCTTCAGCACAGCTTCGAGTCAGTTGGCTTTACAATTAATAACACCGTTAATCTCTTCATATACCACAGGATGTAATTTAAATTATACAGCACTTGCACAAACTGCCACGAGCCCTCTAACAGCCCTTGCTTGCAGGGAGATGATTTAGCTCCTGAAAGCTCTGAAATTTTGCTGAAATTCAAATCATTTTTTAACAGTAAAGGACGGCAGTTTAGGAATATAAAACGTCCCCGCTCGCGGCAAGCACTAACAGCAACGCGCGACACGGCGACGCAACAGAAATTAAACCTCAGACCCCAGAAAAAAGGACTACTTCCCTCCTGAAAAGGTAGGTCCCTCTGAAGAGCTGGGGACTTCAAAATAATTTTTAATGGGCCAACTTGCCCCCTCATTACAGCCAGTGTAATCCAGCAACAGGCCGTACGACATTGACGGAATTAACCCGAATTTAGACCAGATTTCTAAAAAGTCAGCCCTCACCTCATATTTGCACATGCTATGAATGAGAGCCCAAACGGAATGAATGATCAGCTGTTAATAGAAATTTGACTTCGAGTCTTAGGCAGATTACAAGTTAAGCAGAACATAAGCCCCGAGCAGAAATTTGAAAAAAGTATGTGTGCCAAATTGATATTCTTTTAAATCAAAGATGTCCTTCTTTAGACATCAAATATCACACTGACCATGTACACAAAGCACATGCTGTAAATATCTTAGTATTTGATCCCACAAATGTTTATTCCTATGAGTCATCCTGGTCACTTTAACCTGAGCAAGGGTTGGATCCAGCCAATATTTTCTTCTTAAATAAATGGAATCACTGCAGAAAGACAGCTTTTAAACCATCTCTGGAGGGGAATGGGATTAATGTTAATGACATGAAGAAATACCAGCTAGAATGAGTGATATGTGTGTGTGTATATATGTATTTTTATATATATATATGGTGTGTATCCAGTAGGAAACCATGTGCTCCTAACAGGTCTGAAGGTTCTCCCAAACGCACACATCCAGACAATTCTGTACAGAAAATCTCCATGTTTTGGGAACAATAAACATGTTTAGGCATCTTCTAATAAAATCAGATTACTTCTGGTGAAATTCTTCCAGCAGTGTAAGCATCCTGCTTTACAGACTGAAACCTGACAGCTGTATCACGATACACAGGCATGGTTTTGCCCTTCCCTTTTTATTTTGAAATGAAAGATGCCAGTATTTCCCTGTAGCTCCAGAAGTTTTTATTCCTGTATTGCCTGCACCGTACCTTGAAAGTTTGCTTATGATATTATCACAAAGGCAGCTTAAACAGAAAGAAGGAAGAGAAGTTTTTTCCCCTCAGCATGTGGCTCAACTGAACTTTTTCGGGCATGGACAAACAAAGCCCAGAAACCACTTTAATGATATCCAAACCCACGGCGGCAGCAGCAACAACCAAAACCCCCAGGTTCCAAGTGACACCGAACACGCTGCACACATGCTCACACACCCCCACGCATCACAAGAGCCAGCACTGCTCAGCTGGACACTCACGGCCAGGGCTACTTCGTAATTAAGTTTCTGCTCTTCTCTCCTAGCTGTTTAATTAAAACTCCTTTAAGCGCACTCTGTCTTTACCAAGACTCCTGTCAAATCAACATTTTTCCTCTGCTTCAGTGCTCCTGTACAGCCCACTCAGCACCGAGTAAGAAACTGGAGAATGTGAAACCACAGTTTGAACCTCAAGAGCTGCTGTTCCACTCTCCTGGCTGAAAAGGCCAATCATTTTTACTTCACCAAAGCGGTGTTTGCAGGATTGATGCCCAAAATGCACCCAACGTGTTTAGCCACAAATTACTTTCCAAAGGTATTTCTAGATTGCTGAGAAGAAAAATTGAAAGAAATCCACAGCATCCAAAATTTCTGCTTGGTCAGCTGATATAAACCTGGAGCAAACAAAATGCAGAATTATCCCTACTGGTACAGAAAATGCCTTATGACCTAATTAAACACCAGTGCAGTGTGAAAAGACATGTTCTACCAGAAAGGAGAAAAAATAAATGCCCCTCTAAAATGTTTACTCTTCACAAAAATAATTTCAAAAAGTTGATTTTAAAAAACTTGCAACTTCAGAACGTGATCCAAATACAAAACCTTCAGTTTTTTTGAGTTTCAAGAACATCCACTGTATTAATTCCTGTTTCCATTCCCAAATAAAGGAAGCGCTATGTGTGTATATAAAAATATATATGTTCACATACAAACAAACATGCAAGCTTCCCTCCCACCCCCAGAAGTAATTTAATATCCAGGTCTGTGTCATTTTTAATAGCACCATCTTACCATCAGTACAATCTAATATTCTGTAATGGTATTCCCCAACTATTTATAGAGAGAGAATACATCATACATTACAGACACACATTCCCCATCTAGGGTTGGAAGAAGAACCCTACGTAATTTTAAATTAAGTCCTAATGTAATTATAATCATTTTCGTTTTCATATTCAATTGCAGGTAGCACTTAGTTATTTACATGAATTTTCCTGTTAGAGGCATTCCCACAGAGATTTCCATAGTAGATGTGCTGCAGAATAACTGAGCGTGCAGCCAGGCAGAGCAGCACGTTATCCATCCACGTTATCCAACTTTGCCATTTCCCAGCTCTGCAGAACCGCTAACTGGCAATATTGCATTTCCAAACTTTATCAGCACCGAGAGAAGGCAAACATGCTCCTGCTCACACAGGAATACAGCTGCACATGTACTTCTTCTCCCTGAGGCTCTGCCATTTCGGCTTACGTTTCTTACAAACGCTATTTAAAGTCAGAAAACACCGCTACGATCTGATGTTTCTTGGCCTTTCTTGCCTAAAAAGGAACGGTTAAAAAACACCGGGAGCCATTTACATTCAGAGAGCGCAGGGCAGAGCTGCTCCCTAACTTTCCAGCACTTCTGGAGGTCACTTTTCATTTCTTCATATCAAAGGCAGGCACTTGTTTCTAATAAGTTAACAACTCTCCTGAGAAACGTGGGTGGCTGGTATTTCATTGTTTCATAAATATTTTTATACTGGTAACGCCGTTCAACTTGAAACAGATTTCAAGAGGAGAAAAATCACGACTAGGACCGCGCTCAACAGAGGCAGGAGCGCAAACTTTTTTCTTGCCTTGGCGAAAACAGAGATATTTCTCCCCCTCCCCTGGCTTTATTTCGCCTCGCTGTTTTTGTTTGGTTGCGTGGAGGGGGCCGCTTTGTTTTAATTTGGGTACAAAAGGCGCAGTGTAGAAGTTCTCCCTCCCCCTTGGAAGTGTACTTCCTTTGAAAGCGCTCCTCTGCGAACAAAGGCTGCCACCGGCCCTCCGCACCAGCGCCGGGGACAGCTGTGCCACGGAGCTCCTCAAAACCTCGCCGAGAAGCGACAAAAAATAAACCCCCCCCCTCCAAAAAAAAAACCCTGCGGTTCCTACCGAAAGGAAGTTTTCCAGGGACAATCTCCTCGGCGCTGCTGTAACTGCGACTTTGTCTTTTTTGGATACAACGTTTCTGCTGACTCCCGAAAATTTTCCACTTGAATGTGCAATTAACCAGCAGCGGCGGCGGCAGCAGCAGCAGCTCTGGAGAAGGAGAAGAAGCAGCGAAAAAGGACATTCCTTCTTTCATCTTTGAGAGGAAAACAAGCCAGGGGAGGGAGGCGAAGCTGGGGGAGCGGAGGGGATGGCTGCTGAGCGCTGCTGTGCGCCCAGCCCGGGGCTGCTGCCGGCGTGCTCGCTTCCCCGCGGGGGGGAGAAAAAACGAAAGGGAGAAAAAAACACACAACAAAAAAATGTGAAAAATGCCGAGGATCGGTGCGCGCGTGTGCGAGGGGGGAGAGCCTGTGTGTGTGTATGTGTATGTGTGTATGTGTGTGTGTGTGTGTGTGTGTGTGTGTGTGCGAGCGCGCCCGGTGCCGGGCGGTGACTCAGGCCAGGAGTGCGAGCGGGGGAGCGCAGCGGAGCGGGGCGGGCGGCAGCGCCTGTTGCAGCTCCGGCCGCGGCCCCGCAGCGCCGCAACTCCGCGCCGAGCAACTTCTCCCCCCGCCGCGGCCCCCGGCCCGCCCGCCCCGGCACCTGCGGGCCCCCCCGGGCCGCCCCCGGCCCCCGCGGGGGCACAACGCCCGCGGCCCCGCTTACCTCCGCGCCGCGGCCCCCTCCGCGCACCGCCAGCGCGCCGCGGCCGACGGCAAAACTTCGCCCGCCGCCCCCGGGCCGCCCCGGCTATTTATGGCCCCGCGCCTATTTTTAATCCGCCGCCCGGCTATTTATACCGCGGCCGTAGGTTGCCGCGGGCCGGCGGCCGGAGCCCTCGGAGGATGAGTTGCTGCCCGGCCGGCGGCGGGGCGGGCCGGGCTCCCGGCCGGGCTGCGCGGCGCCAGCGATGCGAGGAATGCGCGGAATGAGGGGAGGAATGAAATGAACGCGGGAGCGGGGCGGCCGCGGGGCGGAGCGCGGCCCGCCGCCCCCTGCGGCCCGGGCGGGCGGGCGGGGCTGCGGGCGGGGCCTCCGAGCAGCGCTGACCTCATAGGGGAGCCCTGGAGCGGGAGGGTCCGGCCCGGAGAGAGCCCCATGGAGCGGGAGGGTCCGGCCCGGAGAGAGCCCCATGGAGCGGGAGGGTCCGGCCCGGAGAGAGCCCCATGGAGCGGGAGGGTCCGGTCCGAGAGGAGCCCCCTGGAGCGGGAGGGTCCGGTCCGAGGGGAGCCCCATGGAGCGGGAGGGTCCGGCCCGGAGAGAGCCCCATGGAGCGGGAGGGTCCGGCCCGGAGAGAGCCCCATGGAGCGGGAGGGTCCGGCCCGGGGGGAGCCCCATGGAGCGGGAGGGTCCGGTCCGAGAGGAGCCCCATGGAGCGGGAGGGTCCGGCCCGGAGAGAGCCCCATGGAGCGGGAGGGTCCGGCCCGGGGGGAGCCCTGGAGCGGGAGGGTCCGGTCCGAGAGGAGCCCCCTGGAGCGGGAGGGTCCGAGAGGAGCCCCATGGAGCGGGAGGGTCCGGTGCGAGGGGAGCCCCATGGAGCGGGAGGGTCCGGTCCGAGAGGAGCCCCCTGGAGCGGGAGGGTCCGGTGCGAGGGGAGCCCCATGGAGCGGGAGGGTCCCTGGGGAAGCTCGGGGTGCTCGCACTCGCATGCAGCCCCCCGTGCCCTGCCCGGACCCGCAGCCACCCCCGAGGAGCGCAGTGCCCAAAAGGGCCAGCTCATCGCACCCCAAATCGACACGGACACAGCGTGACCCAGGGCTCCGCTCTTCACCCTCAATCCAGGTCCTGACAAAACTCCCCCGGTCCGGATTTCACAAGGCCGGTTTAGCACCGCTGGAAATGAGCGAGCCTGAGTGCCACTGTCCGGACCCTCCTTGTGTGGGCACCCCCAGAAACGCTCCCCTTCTCTCAACAATCCGCTACCTGACGGAAATTACTGCAGGGGAGGCACAGCTGTTGTGCTCGGGAAAATTCACGTTTGCAAAAGCAAAACGGATAACTGGACACCTCGGTGTTTGTGGAATAAATTGCCTGCTTTGATGTGCAAACACACACTTCTACCCACCTTTGAAAGTTTGCCCAGCAGGGCTATCGCCTTTGGAGCCAGCACAGAAATCACGTTAGGACCTCAGAAGAACAATGTGCCCGCACCGCACCCGAGTTCGTGCGGGTGGAACCCTCAATAAATGCCCTGCATGATGATTTTTGCAGCACCCAGAAGGGATGCCACCCTGAGAATGCCAGGAACGCGCTGGTCCCGCTGCTTTCCCAGCAGCGATCCTGCGAGATTGCCGTGCTGTCAGCAGGAATCCTCGCAGCCTGTGGCTGGCCCCAGAGCCTCCTGAGAGCTCCTGAAGCTCCCATTGCAGCTTTCAGGGGGGCTGGGGCTGTTTTCCACCCTCGCAGAGCGGGCACGGAGCGTGGATGGCAGGCAAAGCCGCAGGGCTCGCACAGGTCACACACCTGACACTGAAACCTGCCCCAACAGCCCTGCAGGAAAGTGTGCAACGAGTAAAAACACCAGACCAAGGCAGAGTCTGAGCAGGTCTTGGCCAAGGGACTGGGAGAATGCAAAAAATTAACTTATTTTAGGGTATTTTTTCCCCCCACCCCATTCCACGCCAGCTGAAAAACTTCTGCCCCAAAACAGGCTGCAAGAAACCCCTTCACACATGCAGAATTTCTTTTCTCTGCAGCTCCTGCTTTCCAAATAGCTCTGGTAATATTGTCTAATAAGTGTCTGAGTGCCTGCACAATTGGTAAAATGCAATCCCTCTGCAGATGTCTGCACAAAAGCCATAGTCTCCTGAGTGCACTTAAAGATTACCAACTCTTTTCCAAAGTTGGAACAGAAAAATGGGACAAAACTTCGCCCCCTAACACCTATAACATAGATTGTTTTAGTCACCAGGCTTTAAACTCCCTCTGCTATGCTCACTGCATGCACAGAAATGCGAAATGTCTTTAAATAAATGTGATTTTTTCCCCCATAGGGCTCTCAGAGGAAGTACCAAGAATACTGACTGTTAAATTCTGTGCTTGTGCAGGGCCCTAAAGGTATCACAGCTCTGTACACGTGGAGGGACAAATCTTTGCACAATGGATAAGGAGAGTTTGGGAACTTCTCACCTATAGCAGTTCTCACAAATGGAAGTGATGCAGATTTTGCAGGGTCATGCTCACCTGGTGGGAAAGAAAGAAATAAAAAAGAGGATTGTTTCTGCAGCCCTCATTGTGGATGAACACAAATCACACTCAAGCATGGCTGGAGCTGTTTGCTGTACCTGCAGACAGACTCCTCGCTGGCTCTTTTGCAATTCAGAATTCAGAATTGTGGAAGGATAATGAAATTTACCCGGTGCCCACATGTTTTCCTGTTAACTGCAAGCAGCAGGGAAGGCTCAGGCAATTCTATTTCCCAGGTTCTGAAGTTCTCTGTTAGTGTCATTCAGAGGAAGAAATGGTCCCACAGAAGAAAGGCAAAACCAAATGCTTGGGGCAGGCTGGAAGCCTCCCACTGGCACAACGTAAAGGCTCATCCACAATCCACAGTTTTCAGCTCAAGGCTGGGTCCTGACAATATCTTGTTCCCAGGCAACCTTACAATGAAAGCACCAAAACCCAGGCCAGGATGAGCAGCAAACCAGCCTGGTGACCGAGCCACGGCCCCTGCAGAGCACAGCCAGCGAGCTCCAAACAAAACCAGGGCCCTCTGAACACTGAAATTCCATCAAGTGTGGATCTCTCCGGCCTCCTGGCTCATCCATTCTGGAGACTGTCCTGTCCTGCCACACCACACTGGCAGTCACTTCAAAAAAAAGACACATACCTGGAATGCCCAAGGGTTTCTGGAGGGAAAAATGGTGTGCTGGGGAGAGAGAGGGCTCTGTGTGATCTGTGGGGTGAAACAGCATCAGGGCCAGGCAGCCCCTTGGTCCTGCCACTGCCCCCGTGGAGGGCAGGTTTGGAGATGGATGGATGGAGAAGGAAAGGACACTGGCAGCCCATTCCCAGGCAGAACTGTGATGAATTGCCTGCCCTCTGTTTATTGACGAATGGCTTGTGCAGGCACACAGGTGTGCTGAGAATTACAAAAGCTGCAGCAAACAAAGGGACATTGGGACAAGCCCAGGCAGGGGCATTTCCTGGGGACAAATGCTTATCTCAGCTAGAAACGAGACATACAAGTGGGGAATATGTGAAAACGTGGTAAGAAAGGGAAAGAATGAGGCTCAAGAGACAGACCCAATAAAAGGACTTCAGGGAGAGAGACTGAGGAAAGAGAAAAGGCAGAGAAATGAGGGGAGAAAGTGAGAGCAATTTTTGAAACTACAGACAGAAGACAGGGAAAATGAAACAAAGTTTAAAAAGGGTGATAAAAACGGAGAAAGGGAAAGCTGAAAAAGAAAGGGAATTGATGGGGCAGAAAGAACAGCTGAAAGGAAACCAGCTGGGAGAGCAAGGGAGAAGGAAGAATAGGAAGTAGTAGAAACAGGAGGCAGCAGTGAGGGAAGGGAATTAGCTTCACCATGAAAGGGCTAAGGTAAGGAAGGACTGGAAGAGCAAGAATTGGAGAATAAAGGTCTGCAGCACTATCAAGTCCTGCATTTGTCAGTGCAATACTGTTTTTGAGTGCAAGCCCTGTTGAGTCTGGGGCAGAGGCAAGTGTGGATGCTCAGAGATAAGGGGGAGGCTGGGCTGTGCTTCACATCTGGGCTCCACTTCTATCTTTATTAATCTTTATCTCTGATAGCAGGGACACTGGGCACAGGGAGCAAGATTTACACATCCCAGCCCAGCCACCCAAAACCAGAGGGTGCTCTCAGCTCCCTGAGGGGTGAAACAGCACCCAGAGGATTTGGGGTTAACAGAATTCCTCACTTGCTCGAGGAATAAGTGAACTCTCACCTGCCTAGAGAGCACAGGCAGGTGGAAACAAGATTGGCTTTGCAAATTCTACATCCAGAGCCCCTTTTGCACTTGGGACGAACCTCAAAGCTCAACAACACTTGGGCTCGGTGTTTTGGTTCCAAACAATGCAAGAATTTTAAAACTTTGTGTTTGGATTGCAGATTAGGAAAACCACTAGTCCTGGGAAATGCTTAAAGCACTGCATAGATTAGGGTTAATCTGGAGTGTGCAAAGAATTAAATATCCAAATCCATGTGCTGCTGGGCGTGCCAACAAAACAATGCTGTGGGGAGGCTCTAAGGTAATGGAACAGAGCTCCCCGTGTTCCAAACCCAGCTGCTGAGCTTTGCAGAGCAGCAGACAGAGTAAAGAGTGAAAACAAGTAACAATTTAATAATGAATTACAATAACTGAGTCGAGAGGAAGCCAGGACCTGAACCACTTCCCCAGAGCCCAACTGAGCTAAAGTGGTAGAGAGTGTGGAAATGTATAATTTCAGACAAATGTATAATTTCAGACAATCCTGGGTGCTTATTTCCAAAGGTGAACTGAGAGCTTTTTCAAAGGACACGACCAGAGTGCAGGGCTGTGTATTTCTCCCATTGATGAAATCACTAACACCAAAATGGTGTGGCTCTCATCCTGCTTTAGAGCAAACAAGGTGGGCACAGCAGCCCTCTCCTTCTCCTGACAGCAATAATCCCCAGTGCCACCCATGGAAACACTTGTGTGCTTGGCCTTTTGAAAAGATATTTTGCACTACAAATTTCGTGGTGTTACTGTCCTTTTGTGCTGGGAGAGAGGAAAAAAAAAGAAAAAAAGAAAAGAATTCCCACTCAAATTCCCAAAGTATCTCTTTGATTCATGAAAATTTCAGGTTTATGAGCATTTCTTAGCCTGATTAATATGCAAATGGCATATTTTGTTCTCTCCCTTTCCTTTGGCCTTGATTTCTAGTGGTGTTCAGATGTCTGATGTTAGGTGCAGGTATTTTTAATCCTCTGCAGTATCTAAGTACCTAATTTATTTTGGTTTCAATGGGGTTTAGGTGGGATTTCTATTCTGGGAATTCTTCATGCTCATCCAGACAACATTATTATTATTATTATTATTATTGTTATTATTATTGTTGTTGTTGTTGTTGTTGTTGTTAACAACAATAACAACAATAATAACAATAACAATAACAATAACAATAACAATAACAATAATAATGTTATTATTATCATTATTATTATTAATATTACTATTATTACTATTACAATTATCACTATTATTAGTAGTATTATTACTATTACTATTATCACTATTATTAGTATTATTATTATTAATAATAATAAATTAAAACTAATTAATAATAATAACAAAAACAATAGTAGTAGTAGTAGTAATAGTAATAATACAAATAGCAATAAAAATAGCAGTAACAATAATAATGAAAGATACCTTAATGCTTCTCTTAACCACCAAAGCACCCTTAGAGGCCTCCTCTGGCTCATGGTTGAAATCTACATGCAAGGAATATTTGAGAGCACTTGAAAGCACCATCTGCTGCGAGATCTGCTGCACAAGGTCGCTCCCAAGCATCCACTTATCTCACCAAATCGACTCCACAGGTGAGCTCTGCAGGCAGGGGCACTCTGCCATCCCAACACGAGAAATGGGAGATATTTCACCAGAGAAGGTGCCAGGCAGCCCCAGCAGGGCCATGCTGTGATCCTGTCACTCCAGGGGCAGCAGACACAGGCTGCCCAGGCTAAGGGAGACGCTGCCATGGGTTAGCAAAGGCTGCCAAAACCAGTGGGCCACAGGTGAGAGGTCTGAATGGAAACAAACTGCCCCAGACGTGAAAGAATCGTTTTACAGTCCCTACCCATAGAAAAGCCAAAGCATCACTGAAGTCCTGCCAAACCCAAAGCTCAGGTGAAGGGCAGGGGTACCCAGTGTCTGATCAAGGCAGGCAGCACAGATTGCACACTGGAGGCACAGCTGGAACACTGCCATCCTTATCTGACACCCATTTCCCCATTTCTCTGCTCATGCAGGTAGCATCACACACGCTAAATAACGTTTAGGGCAAACAGAAGTGAGAAGGTCTGAGCCCTGCAGGGCTCTCAGGGCTGTGCTGCTAAGGAAAAACTCAGAGGATAGCTGTCCTCCTGTCACAGTCTTCAGGCCATCTGCATAATGAGACTTGCAGAAAGTACCCCAGCTCCTCATGCTTCATCGTTTTCTCAGTGTGTTTTCTTCTGCTCTGATAAAATACAAACCTGTTCCAGGCACCTGCAAAGCTTAGGGCTTGTTCAGAACAGAGCAGGGGAGCTGAGAGAGCACAGCAGAACAAAACTAGCAGGATTCAGTCTTTCCACTCTCAAAGGGGGAAACAGGGAGAGGAGAGGCAAAGGAAAGGGACTCTTGCAAGAATATGTTCCCATTTCCTGTTAAACTCGACCTTTTAGATGCTCAAATGAGTATAAAAGGAAATCTAAAGAGAGTAATCCATTCCCTTCTGCAACTAACCCTCGAAGGCCAGGTTAACGTGGGGTTTTTTGGTAGGAAAATAACAAAGAATAATTTGCAGTTGATTGGTAATGAAAGAAGAAATAATTACCTAAAGCTGCTGGGAAATCCTGATGGTGTGTGGGTATGCAGTTGGATGGGCTCATTCACAGGGATGAGAACCACTGACCCAAGTTTCTGGAATGGCTATTACAGAATGTGCAGTAGTAAATATCACCGTGTAAATCCCGACCTTTCCTCATCCTCCCGGGGGGAACCACAAATGCTTTTCATCTAGCTGGTGTTTAGGAAGAGAGTTTAGAAACAGGGATGAAAAAAGAGTCAGCTGAAGATGTAGGAGCCACTGGGGCTGGCTGGGGCTCTGTCCCATCAGAATAGGATCCCACTTTTCATCCCAGCATCAGACTGTCTCTTCTCTCACTGCTGCCTCGGTTGTGTTCCAGACATGACAAACAGCACCAGGACCAATGGTGTTACTCGAGATGAAAACAACTCTTTAGTGCATTTCAAACTCAGAGTTTTGCAGCTTTGCAGCTCCAGTGGCTGCTCTGAAGGTTAATCCTGATTGCAAATGCTCTCTGTGTCCTGGCTTTTCTGCTCCTGCTCTCAGGATGTGTCACACCCCACCCAGAGGCAGCCAGGACGCTGTGCCAGGGCTCGGGGGGTCCGTGGAGGTGAAGGAGTGTCCCAAAGCAGTGTCCTGCAGGAAGAGCAATGCCTGCCAGCCCTGGGGAGCAGCTGCCAGCCCCCAGGGTGCACAGGCAGTGGCACACACTCACCTGGCACTCACTGCCCTCCAAGTGGCCACTGAAGAGCTGCCAGAAGAGTGGCAGGCAATGACAAATATTTATCATAAACATAGAGAATCCTGACCTCATCTCACATGTGATTTCATCTGAGGTGCCCTCACAAGCCCAGTTACTCCAGCACCTGTCTGTTTTGTGCTTCTTTTGCCCTCTAGATCCTGGAGAAATTAATTAATTTGTTATTTTTCATGATCAGTCCCAGATGGATGATAACTGCCTGCATTTCCCAATTGTGTAACATTTATCACTCTCAAAGCACTTCACACGGGCAGAGCAGCTCATCCTCACGCCACCCCTGTGCCCCAAGCATTAGCATTTCCTTTTTACCAACTGCAGACTGCAATGGGCAGTCAGAGCAAGGTAACAGCAAAATTCAGCACCATCCAAATACACCTGTAGCACATCAGACTTTCCCAATGCACACACACCACACTGCCCTCAAGTAGTTTTTCTTTCTTACTTTCTTATATAAAAATCCTCTGCTCAGCTCTGGTAGCTCTTTCTGGGCTCTGGTAGATTTGAAGAGCCAAGCTCCCAACTTGTCCACAAGTCAGCTTCCAGAATACTCTAAATGAGTATTTTGTGCCTTGAGATATTTTATCCCAAATGTACTCCAGGTACAATCAATAGTTTTAAAAAGTCATCTTTCTAATTTATTCTCTCACTGCGAGGTCACAGAGTCCTCTAAATTCCTTGTGGGTACAGAACTGAGGTTCACTGAAAATCAGGCCCCAGCTGAGCTTTGGTGAATTTTTAAAGTAAGCAATTAAATGGCTTGTAAAAGAGAGGCATTTCCAAGCTGACATCAGTAACTCTTGGAAAGAACTGAAGCTCAGAGGGGCTGTGTTCTCAGCTGCAGTAGAGCATTCAGCACTGTGAAACTCCTTCCAAGCACATGCAGTGGGGAGCAGTTTGATTTATTGATAATAATGGCCTTACGTACACAGTTGTAGGCAGGTGAAGCCTTTTGAGTCACTTTTAGGCAAGTAAAGAAGAAACCCTGGGTGAGAGCTGGACAAAATTGGAAGCCTGTAACCCTTTCCTGGGGCAGTGTTTCCTCCTCTGATCCTGTAGCAGAGGGCAGTGGTACCTGGCTGAGCTCTGCCACAGCAGCACCCTCTGCCACCCCTCAGCACAAAAAGCTTCTGCTCACCTGAGTCAGCCACACAAGAAATCACCTCAACAAAACCTCCTGAACAAAACCACCTTTTTCTTTTTCTTTTTTCCATGAGAATATCTTTCCCTCCACTCCTTTTGGAGATGTTTTCCCTGCAGTGGGAAAGGTGCTCTCCAGGAGGAGCCTCCCCAGCTCTCGGTGCTCTCGTGTTTGCCCCAGCCTGGGGAGAGGCAGGTGCTCGACAGGGGCACCCAGCACAGGTAAATGAGAGGTGCACAGAGCAGCCAAAAGGGGAGCTCTGGGGCACAGTGGCAGCTTCTCCTCCAGAGAAATTAACTGTCTTTCACTGTGCTCCTGGCAGAAGAAAGCAGTGGGTTTCTCCCAGCAGTTCTGGACAAGATTAGTGGGTATTATACCCATGAGAGGATATTCCCCTCCAAACTGGGGACTGAAACGGGATACAATCCCCCCTTCCCACGAGACCAGGAGCACGGCCACCAGCGCACCTTTCAGAGAGGCAAGGGGGCTCCATCAGCTGTATCCATCTCAACATAGCCAGGGAAAAATGTAATGTTGGCTTCACCTGGGCTGGAACTGGGCACAAACACACCTCTGCACTGTAACTCCCTCTGCTCTGCTCCCTTCTGCAGGGAAAGAGTTAAAGGCTGGAAAAGGGCCAGAGGCAAAGGGAGCTCTAAAGCCAGGTGGAAGGAACAACTGCTCAGAAGGAGCACTCACTGACTCACTGACTCACTCACTCACTCACTCACTCACTCCACATTGTCATCCCTGGGAATTATGGCAAAACAACCAGGGAAAGAAACTTGCATGGGATGCAGTTGTTTCAGTAACACATCACCACAGACATCCTACACGTGGAACACATCCCACACCTCCTGGTTGCCTTTGCTCTGGGTGACTGCTGTCTATCCTGCCTCCTTAACTCAGGCCAGTGGAAAACAGAGAGTAAAAGCAGTTTGTTTGGGACATGGGCTTGTTCTGCTGCCCAGGTTGGGAGGGTTTGTGGCTTTTACCAACCCCTCAGAGCACTGGCTCAGAAATGTGAGCAGTGGCTTAGCAAGGCAGTGCACACCAGCCGGGCCATGGTGCTCAGTGATGCCAGAGCTTTCCATGGCATCCAGGTGAATCCTGCAAACAAACAGGGAATGAATCCTGCAAACAGGGAATGAATCTGGCATCCAGGCTGCAGCAGGGGAGGCACTTCTATTTCTGCCTCGTTTTTAATCCCCAAAAGCATGGAAAGCTCCATTAAAGGGTGGCAAATGGATGGCACGTGCTGGGCTCTTCCGTGGCACCACCGCTAACAGCTCACGGCTCATGGAATGGGCAAGGAGGAGAGCTGAGCTATTAAAAACCTAATTTATGTCTCTCTCTTCAGCATGTGACTCAAACCAGTTTTGCAATCAGTTACAGGTTAACTAGCCAGGGTTAGGCAGGGTGGGGCCTGCAGCAGATTGCAAAACTGGTTTATTCGATCCACAGAGCGAGAAAACACCCTTAAAAACAGGGATTCTAGAAGATGGTATGGGACCTTGGTGTCAGCTACGGCACGTGGTGCAACAAAACAGATCTTCAGACCCCTCAGGCTGGCTGGAGGCACAGCTCTGGAGCTGCTTGGAGACCCTCAGGTAGGGAAGGAGATGGCAAAGAGCTGTCCTGTTTTCAGCAAAAGCAGAGAGGAGCTGCAGTCTGCTGTCTCCTGCAGGGTTCTGCTCTTTCTGAGAGGCAGAAAGGCAGAAGGTGAGAGCTGCAGGCTGTTTTTACCTCTACAGCTTCAGGTAACCCCTGAGTGGACGTGGGATGTAGCCCACAGCTGGTGTGTCTGAAAGCTCTCTTTTGGTGTTAAACTGAGGGAGATGCAGTACTGAAAGCAGGGGAAAGAAATAATTAAATTACCTCAAAAGTCTCTTGTATATCTGTTAAAATATGTGACAGATGGTTTCAGATCCTTGCACCCTCTCCTGCTATCAAGTTCTTTTTATTATTTCCAGACAATACAAATGTAGGCGATGTTCAACACTCTCAGAGAAAAGATGAAGTATGTGATCTAGTTTTCTTCATGCAGCAGTAACATCATTGTACCTGGGAGTTTTTCCAGCCTGTAGCCTTAGAAATGCCATCAGAAAGAAGAGAACCCTGCTTTCACTTGCATTAGTGGGTCCTCTGTGTAGCTCTAGCTAAAAAGGTCCTAAATTTTAAGTTAAAAACGCACTTTAGCCAATTTCACAGATGTCACAGAGTACTGTGAGCTGGGTAGGACCCACAGGGACCATTGGGTGCAACTCTCAGGTGGAACATTGTCATTTGTTGTGCTGAGGCAGCAGAACATGAAGGTGGAGCTTCCTTCACGGGGGGGTTTTGGGAAGTTAGGATGTGCATGTGCCAGGGTGGTCTGGGAACGTTTGATCCCATTTCAGTGCAGGGCTAGACTGAGTGATTTTCTGAAATCCCCACAGTTCTGCAGTTCTAAACATTTCTGGTTTCTTAAGAGACAATTTCTTTGTGTGTCAGTCAGTGTGGTCTGGTTCTATCCCCAGAACATTGCCCCATACTCTTGGAAAAGCTATCAGCTTACCCACTGCAGCAGTGAAAATTAACAACTGCATTCCTGAAACTGGCCCATTTCCTAACAACATACCAAGGGAAAGTCCACAGAAAAGCTACCACACATCATTTAATTCAGATTGTTTCTCCTGTCTTGGCTACAGTGTAAACATATTTTCACTTCTTGCTCCCCCAAGCTGCCCAGCCCAGCTGAGCTGCGAGTTGGGATCCTGAGGACATCCCACTATTGTGCTTCTAAAAAATCTAATTAAAGATTCCTCCTTTCATCTATAGATCCCCCAAAGCTGTTTGAAGTCCTCCTCTGTCTACATGCAGACTGCTTTTTGTCTCAGAAGATGTCAGGTTCAAACTGAGGCTGCCACCTTCGGTTCTGGGCACAGCAGCCCAAATTTGTTCAACAGGAACATCTTTTGGGAAGGCACCTTCACAATGCCTCCTGGTGAAACTCCAGCTACAACAGCTTTAACATCTACAACCAAAATCAGTGTTCAGACGAGTGTTAATCCACAGTTCCCCATGGAAGGGGCCAGTTTCACACCAAAGCTCTTCAAGTGTCCTGGTGCTGCCCCACAGAAGAGGCAGGATCCCTCCTGGAACTGCAGAGCAGGGGAGAGCCAGGGGAGCAGTCTGGCTTGGGAACCCTTCACTGCCACCCCCCTGAGCTGCTTTGAGGGGTAACTAGCCCACAGTGTGGGCTGGCTTGCCCTACCAGGGGCCTCTCCAGTGCCAGTGCAGCCCAGCTCCCGAATTCCCACGACGAGGAAGAAACTTCAGCTTGTGCAGACACTGCTGTCAGCCCTTTGCAGCATCTTATCCCTGCTCCAGGCATGGAGGGAAGCAGAGCAGGGCTGGCATTTCCCTGCCCTGGAAGGGAAGTGGAGCAGCTCTGGGTGACTGCAGTAACGAGGTTCTGCAGTCCATAACTTTTCACTGTGCATTTCCTCCCCCAGGAGTCACAGGCTGCTTTATTGAAATCACACACAAATAGGTCTCAGTGCGTTTCTTGGCGGTAGATATTAGGAAGAAAACCCTCAGATAATTGTGAAATGCTCTGGTGGAACCTGCAGAAATGTGGGCTTTATTCTGGCTGTGGGACCAGCTGGAGGGTTGATTTCAGAGGAATCCTTTAACCCCTCGGCTGCAGAAGAGGGACCCTCACCTGCTCTGTGCTCCTGTCATGCCAGCGTGGGCTGAGCTGCTCCTGGCACCCTGCTCCCCTCTGCCTTTACCAGCACCCTGATCCACAAAACAAGCACTTATTTTCATTGTTGGTACGGCTGCAGCCAGTTGACAGAAATCCCCTAACGCCTGAGGTTGTAAGAAAAGAATAATAAAAACATTTAGCGTGACAAAAAAAGGCGCTTTGATGGCGCGTGCCAAGCTGTGACCCGTCACAAACACCAGCACTGCTCCTGCTCCCTCCAACCTTGGGTCACTCTGCACACTCCCTGGGTCCTGACACCCCCTCAGCTCCCCCTTCCCAGGGAAATCCTCAGCCAAGCCCTCCCCTGCTCTCACCAGGCACCTCAGCTGCTCGACTCCAAGGCAGGAACTGCACTGGATGAGGCAGAAGATCCTCTGCCAGCACCTCGTGCTCTGCACCCTCTGCCCGTGTGATGCTCTGATCACTTCATGATCACTCCGTCCAAGCTCGCTGTTTTTAAGTTGCTACTCTGCAAATTAGATTTGATCTGCTAGTTGTGTCTCCTCTTGGAATGTTCCATCAGAGTATTATGAAAGTTAGCATTTTTCTAGGGCAACAAAACCTGCCTTTCAGAAAATCCGTGATGAATGTTTATGAAAAAAATAAAATTTTTAATTTTTATGACTCCTCTGGATGGCAGGACAGCTGTATTGGCAGCCTAACATGTTTTTTAGAGTTAGAAATATATGGCCATCTGTTCATAACATGTGTTAACAGGTACCTCAAATTTCAATTCAAGAAATAAACATTTTAATAAATAACGTAACAGCAAGAAACCTGGGTTAACTGATGGAGACCTAGCTGTAGTAGCAGCAGCAGCAGCAGTAGTAGTAGTAGTAGTAGTACTCATTACAGAAATATTCAGGTACAAATTAAATGGCTAAATGGCACCTTTAGCTAAAAAGCATTAAAAAACTGCATTTCCTGGAAGCTTGTGACTGAGACTAAAAAAAACGACCTGGCAAAAAGGTTTCCAGGTTTGTGTTGACATTTGGATACATTTTAGAGCCATGAGAGGCCTTTAGTAACCATTTACTCACCCGAGCTTCATAAACTTCTCCCGTGGTCTTGGTGGGCCGGGGATGGTCCTTTAGAGAACTTCAGACCCAGCTGGATTTGGAGTTCAGACCCCTAACTCTAGAGGAAGAAAAAAAGCCCTTGCAAAATACATGAGTTAAGATTAAATTAATCTCAAATTAATTAATTCATTCATTATAATATGCCCCTGTAGGACAATATCCTGCTGAAGTGGTCTCAGAGCAGACACCAGCCAGCTCTGAATTTGTTCTGGAAGGGGAGTTAGCTCTGGGTGGTTGCACTGGGCATCCTGGCACAGGTAAGCATGGAACAATAAAGCAAAAGTGTGGTTTGGGGTTTTTTTCCTGCTTCAAAAGGTTCTTTTTGCTGCACGGCAAAAAGGAGCGTAAAGAGCTGTAACTCCAGGTCTTTGGTTGCCAAGATGAAGAAAATGTCACTCTCAAGCAGATGGTGCTGCTGATGCAGAAGGTCAGAGACTTGGAAATTCATTTGAACAGCCCAAAACAAAAGCAAGACAACGGTAGTGACAGTCCCGTTATCTCTGCGTATTGAAAAGAGGGTTGGGGAGCACAGCAGAAAATGAAAGCCAGTTTATCCTTAGATTAGCTGCAGGAAATATGTCTGACTTCCTTAGGAGAACTCGAGGGAACCATAGGCCAGCAAAAGGAGTCCTGGTCAGCTCCTGGGAGCAGACCTCAGCTGGCTTTGGGGAGGACACGGCGTCACCCCAAGGGATGGCAGGGATGGAGGGGCTCCAGCTCCGCTGCTGGAGGGGGCTGGGGGTGCTGTCCTGGCCCAGATTTCATTTCAGGGCCGATCCCCAGGAGCTCTGAGCTCCAGCTCAGCAGGATGGTGAGTCCCAGTCCCCGGAGGCCAGCGTGATGCTGGGCAAGTCACAAAGAATATGACTTCATGATTTCATGAAGTACCTTCACAGGAACTCATTAGGGGGTAAGTTATTAAGGGAGAAACCACCAAGTTATGAATGAACTGTCAGTGGCTGTGCCAAGTGGCTTGCATCAGCAATTACAGCCCTAAACGTTCTGGGTAAAAGCACATTTAATGGGACCCTTCCAGGGCTCTGCAGTCTCTGACACAGGAACAATTTAGTGGTTCCTTTGTGCCAGCCACAGAAGGGCCTGGAAGATCTGTGATCTCTATTCAACTTCTGGGACATGAATTTGCACCCATCTTTGCTATTCATTAACCACTTCCCTCCCCTCCCCCAGCTTCTGAGCTCTTGGGAGAAAATGGGATTCAAACATATTTTGGAACAGCAAGATCTCCCCAAGCCTGCAGAGAGACAAACGAGATGCTTGTGAATATAAACTGCCCAATTCACATCCATCAGTACCTTCACCAGACTCACAACCACAGAACGGTTTTTCTCTAATAAAATTTCTAATATTTCATCAATATACCAAGATTGGTTTTAAATCTTGGCTTTAAAATTGACTTTAAAAAAAAAAAAATCTTCCATTTTTATCTGTTCCTTATTAAGAATCACATTAAAAAAGTGAAAAATAAAATATTCATCCTAAAAAAGTTTCCTGAGTAAGAAACTAGCTGTTGGTACAGTATTTCCTGTGTGTTAGTATTCAAGTACTTCCAGATTATGATTAAAATATTATGAGCTGCTTTTATGAGAGCTGAAGTCATGTAAGGAGATTTATATAGGCTATTGCAACCTTCCTATCAACTGCAACTTTGCTTAAGGCTACTGTTTGTGCTTTCAGAAAATACTGGAGATATCCAAGTAAGGCACCAGGAAAAAGGAAAGGGAGACAAGCATCTGTGGTGCTACATGGAAAATGAATCCTTCTGGCAGCTCCTGCCCAGCCCTAGATTAATATGGATTTACAATTAACATCATCAGTGAATCAAGCAGCGTTGTAATTGTTTTTGCAGCTATTCCAAAACTTTCTCCTGCACAGACATAACCTAATTCTAACTTAGTGAGACAGAACAGCTTGACACGTTTGTTATCTAAAGACCACTTCAGCCAAAGAACATAATGAAAAAGCATGGGAACTTGACTCAGAAGCAAAGGCTCTTCTTTAATATTGCTTCTAAAAATAAAAAAGCCTCTCCTCCTTACAACTCTCATTATTTCTTATTCTTGAAGGTCTAATTTTGCCCCAAGGACTGCTTCAAAAATACATTCTCTTTGATAGGGTTGCTCAATACTGCTCAGTCAAGAGGGATTAGAGCCTTCCGAGGAACAGAACATATTTCTTATTCATTTTCTTGACTAATTAGTAGAGATTACTTTGGGAAACCTTAGCTGTAGGTGTTTCACCCACCTCCTCTTCACAGTGGGCATTAACAAGCAGTGGGCTCTTGCCCAAGAGCAAGTTCTGTGACACCTTCCTGCAGCAACCACAAAAAAAAACCCCAAAACTTGGGGGTAACCAAGCAAAAACCCCCCTGGAGTCCTGCCTCCAGCCAGTCCTCAGGGAGACCTGAGTGAATTCTCATCTCATGCACCAGCTGAATCAGTTTCATGTCCTTTCTTCCCTGTGCTATGGCTGGACACACCTCATTTGAGAGAATTCATCATATTCCTCCAAGTTTCTGCCCTTAACTGAGTTTCTTTCCTTGAACTCAGTGAATTTGTACAGACACACCAAGTAAATAGAAAAGAATGTGCCTGAGTTTGTTCAGCCATGAAGTCCAAGAAGCAAACAAGGGTTCTCACTTTGGGTGGTGCTGGGTTTTCTCTGTGTATGGCACCATCAACACATTAAGGTATTGACACATGAAATAATTTCTGATAAAGCTGAGACAAGACAAAATCAGACCCAGGGGTCTGAGTACACAGTTCTCATTAAATCAAAAGCAGGATTGTTGTTGACATTTATGCTAAATAATGACTCAGACCTTAAAAAATCCATGCTGTTGATTTACATTAGTGATCTTTTATTTTATATACCTGACTGTGTTTAGAACTCTGTGCAGGGGTCTAGAATAAGACCCGACCATTGCATTTCCTACAGTTGATTTGTAATCCAGGAGATAAAACTGTCAGGGTGTGAGGCAGAAAAACAGGTTTTAGGGGGAAAAAAACCCATGAGACAAAGCTGAAATGAACTTCCCAGCAGGAGGAGAAAGGAGTTTTTCCTGTTCCTCAGCAGCACTGCCCCAGCTGAGCTGGGACAGCCACCCTACAAACAGCCAGCTCGGATGGCTGGTTGTGCCACAGGGCTACAGGAGGTCTCCTGGCTTCTCTGGAAGCTCCAAAATTTATTCTCTGGCTTTCTGGTCCAGCTGTGGATGTCAGACAGATGCTCAGAATTAAGAATACAACATAGGTCCTGCAAGAAGCATTAATCTTTTTTTTTTTCCTGAGGGACAAAAGTATTCTAAACAAAATTTCCACACTTTGTGGCATGCTTTCACTCTGAATTTCTAAAGAAAGGAAAAGAAGAAAAATTTCTTCTTCCTTTTTCCTGTCTGGTCATCAGAAGCACAGTGACAAGTGGTCTGGTTTGTGCACCAATCTGGGTAATGACAGGGTAACACATTGGGAACTGCCACTTCCTCATTTCACTTGCTGGCAGAGGTCAATAGATGCAAAAAACCCCAAAACCAAAAAAAAAAACAACCCACCCCAAAACACCAAAACAAAACAAACAAAAAAAGAATCCAGGAACATCATTCTTAAAGCCCTGCCACAGCTTCCACTTAGACAAGAGTGGTTGGGTCTGTTACAGCAGGTGATGAAATCCATTTCTCTTCACTTGACAAAATGGGACCTGATCATAGGATTTAACTGCTTGTTTCTCTTTCTTGGAGTTCTGTCCTAAAAACTTGGTCTTTGAGCTTGACAACATGAGTAATATTAATTCTGCCTGACTTGGGACTTTTGCAAAGACCCCTCATCTAGAGCTGACCTGTACAAAAATCCTCTTTTTTCCTAACTAGCACAATGTGATGTGTTGTCCTGTCCACCAAGTGCAGATGTGATGTTTCAGCAGCCCCAGGGATTGATGTAACACAGCTGTAACCATGAAGCTTCTGGGAAGCACAACAGGACCTCTGGAAGCCTCCCTGACACCTCCAGAGAGGGGTTCTATGCCCAGATTTCTCTCTCAGGACTAAAACCACCACATTAGGCAGCAAGGGATCTTTGGAGAGCTTCCAGATCTGGAAGGTTTCAACGTGGCATTTTACCTTCCCCCCCCAAAATCTCAGAGGGAGCCTGAAGAGACTGCTGTGCAAAGCCTTCAGAAACAGCTGGACAAAGCAGGAGAGAAACCAGCAGGGACAGGAGGAAAGGGACAGCTCAGGGTGTGTGATGGTCCTGCAGGGTTGGAAAGGGACAGCTCAGGGTGTGTGATGGTCCTGCAGGGACAGGAGGAAAGGGCAAGGTCTTTGCTGAACATCCCCAGGGACTGGTGAGGAGCCAAATTTTAGAGGATGAGGATGTTCATAGGCCTTGGCCTCCAAGGATGCTGAATATCAATCCAGAGGGCTGTGAACAAACAAAAGCCTGGTTCTGCAGTTGTATTTGAACACCTCACCTGTACAAGCAGGCACAAGGCCTGTAAGGATGTGGGACAGCAGCTCAGATCTCATGAGACCAGGGACCACCACAGCCCTCCTGCTTCAGTCTCCTGCTTGACCCTGCCTGGAAGCCAGGCTTTAGGGAATGCTTGACACTGGCAGTGAAGTGGGAATATCTGAAAAGTCCAAGTGAATTAGCCATGGTCTGGATGGAAACATGGTGGCAGGGTAATGAAAGGAAATAATTTTGTTGCTGGAGATATGGTTCAGTGCCCAACCTTCAGTAAGTGCTTCATTTCAGAAGTCATGAGCAGTCATAACACAAGAACTAAACCGAACAAAACCTTTTCAAAACGTCACACTGATAATAATGTAACTGTCTGCTCCCTGCTACAACCAGAAACAGATGTAAATAAGAACAGTAATACGATGAATTGTTAATACAAAACCAAGTTAAAACAGAATTAAACCCAAATCTCTGTATAGCAATGTACATTGCTCATTAATCTTGCTGGGACAGCATTCTGGCTAGGAGGCAGTTAAACTGCTGTATGTTGAATTTGATCCTGTCTTACCATGAAACAAATTTGAAAATTCTGTAGGTGGTACCTATTAAAAAGCTTCCAGTCTGAAGCACATGGCTAGCACAGGACAAATGTTCCACATTGATAGGTGTGAAAGATTTTCCTTAGAAGATTTCCCCTCAATCAGAGCACTTGAATAAGCACATGTTCCCCCTTTGGGAAGTGGGTCCTGTGCTCAGGTGGGGCACCCTGGGCAGTTTCACTGGGAAATGCCTAATGTGCATCACAAGAAGCTGTAGCACCTTTGGGAAAAGCAGCTCTGAGTTCCAGGCAGGCCTCAGATGGTCTCCAGATGCCAAAGTGAGCAGCTCACATCTCCCTTCTGTCCTGCTGCCTGCTGCATCTCCTCACAAATCCAGGCACATTCTAAAAAATTATCTTTTTGGTGCCTCTCTTTCCCCTCTCACCCTCCTCCTCCAGCATCACCCCCTTTAGGATGTTAAACCTCCAAGTGGCTTTGGGGGCAGCTTCTGCAAAGGAGTCCTGCTTTGGATGCTGCTCTGACTCACCACAGGGGAAAAAAATTGTGTTTTCCCTCCTCACACAGCAGTGTGCACTCTTAATTTCGCATTGCAGAATCCCTGATCCACCTCCATCCCCAATACAGCTCTCCTGGAGTGAATGGAATGACTTCAAGAACTCTTTGGCCGTTGATTTCAGTACCCAAAAAAGCGTCACATCCAGCAAGAAAGGAGAAACTGAGCACAAAGCTCGGTGTGTTGGACAGCCCCATCACCACAGCTCTCTCCTTGCTTTTGAACAGCTTTATTACTCACATCCTAGATCTGGATATTGCATTTGTTGGGCAAGAACAGAGAATTAGTTTAGCTGCTGGAGAGAGGGAGCGCAGAGCTGCAGCACACGGGGACAGCCCAGCTGCCCTCCTGGAAAGAGACATTCTCAGCAAGGAGAAAATGTTCTTTTTCCAAGGTTTCCTCGCCCAAAGCACACTTTGGGAACTCCCATGTACCATTGCCATCTAGTGGGAAGGTAAGTAAGGACACAGGTTTCGTGATCCTCAATAGCTGCCAGCCACTGGCTCTGAGCAGCATTATTATCATTATCATTATCATTATCATTATCATTATCATTATCATTACTATATTATTATTATTATTATTATTAGTATTAGTATTAGTATTAGTATTATTAGTATTATTAGTATTATTAGTATTATTAGTATTATTAGTATTATTAGTATTATTAGTATTTCAGCTCTTCTGGAAAACCTCTAGGAAGGAATTGTTGGAGCCCACACACGTCCCAGCTCCTGCCCCCAGGGAAATCCACACCTTCCCATTTCTCCTTCCTTTTGGTGTGATAAAGGGAAGTGTTTGGTCACTGTTAGCAATCTGCTGAAAAGAAGGTTGTTTGGGTTTTGGTGGTTTTTTCCTTCTTTTTTTATTTTCTGAAACACAGGAAACTTAGCTTGTTTTCTTCTCTTTGGTTAAAAGTAACATCAAATAACAGAAACAGCACGTTGGTGGACAGCCAGGGTCGATGAGGATGGATTTCAGAGACAACTGCTGCAGAGACAGGAGGTGGGGGAGCAGCAGAAATAGAAATAACACTGCAGCAATTCTCCAAAAGAATGAATTTAACCCCACTTTTTGCCATTGGAAGCACATGGAAGTTTTGGGAAGGCTGGCAGATTAAGCAGCAAATTGAGGAGCTTCTATACAAAAACTCCAGTCAGGCTGGGGGACTTATTTCTTGTAGCCAATTGTTTAATGAGTTTACATCTGCTGTAACATTCAAAGAAGTCAGCGGAGCTCAAGTGTTTGACAGCTGCTCCTAAAAAACCCAAGGAGGCTGCACTTTGCTCCTCTTCCTCACAGCCTTCAGACAAGGATGAGAAATGCCTCACAGACCCAGTGGAAAGCCTCAAAGGCAAAATCCACGATATCTAGTTTTACTAGATTCTTATCATTTACAGTTCACCCTAAAACTCCCACACATTTGTTTCTTAATGTCCCTCATGCTCCGTTAAACCTCACTACAGCAATGTTCCCATAGGAATGTGGCCACTTGCCAGACTCTCTCATGAACATTTCATTAATCTTCTTGGCTCTCATACAAACTACAAAACATTATTTGTTAGCAATTTAACTGTTTTGCTCCCAAATGTGCCAGAAATGTGATCTTTGCTATGCTTTAATTCAAGAATACACCAGGATAATTATAGAGTAAATGAAAAGAGAGTTGTTTTTTTTTTACATTTAGCAAGACACAGTGCCAAGAAAGGTGAACTGATTACATCTCAGTTCTGGAATTAATTCTCATGCTATCCTAGATGCCAAATCACTCTCAAATGTTAAAATCTAACTGCAACTTAGCAAAGTACACATTTAGATACAGTTTTATTTCATTACATTACACACAAACATCTCTGACTTCTTTGAATAATTCAGATCATACCACATAATCTGCTTACTTCAGAAGATCATTTATCAGAGCAGATAAATTCCTATAAACATTTGTTAAACAGAAAATATCATTTCTGTTCTCTGGAAGTGTGGCCTGAGCCAGGCCCAGTGGTGTTGGGAAAAGACAATTGCTGGCTCTGAAGGAAGGAGGAAGAGTCTTGGAAAGCCTGCAGAGCTTTCAGAGCACACAGGACTTGCTGAAGGGAAGGGAAGCGATTTAAAGGAGCTTCACCTTCTGCAGAGCAGGGGAATTCATTCTAGACATGCAAAAACACAGCTTTTATTTCATAAAGGGGGAAGATTCAGTGGGATCTGTGGATAAAGCTGTCCTCAGGAGTGTGTGACTGCTAGGAAAGAAGCAGGTTTTATCACTCACTTTCATTTCATGTGGGCTTAAAACCCGACAGTATCACACTGACAGAAATGCAGTGCAACATCCTAATTCCCTAAGTTCCATTTCCCCATACCTGTAAACCCCATGGGGTTTGATTTTTATTGGTTTGGTTTGGTTTTTAAACTAACTTGTAAGAAATACAGCTAATGGCTCAAATCCCATGTCCACTTTGTAACAAGGGGAGTGTTTTCAACAGTGTGCATCCCTGGCACTGCATGCAGAGAAATGTGCAGCAGCAATGCAGAGGTGAAAAGAGTGGCTTAAGGCTACAGCCATTTACATGGACAGGGACAGAGAATTAAAGGGATGGCGATGAACAACAGCACTTTTATGGATCTGTTTTCCTCTTCTGCCTTCTGTAAGACACCCAAACACTTGGGAGGTATTCAAACTCGGGCTCTTTTGAGGTTTTCCCAGCACATTTTGGATTGAATGTTGTTCTGCAGTGTAAGGGGCAGAGCCAGGCTGGTCACGGTGTGCGGGCACTAAAGCTCAGTGTGTGAGAGCAGACACGTGTGCTTGACCAGCCATGGGTGAAGCAATGCCCACAGCCTGCTCCCCAGCTCAGAAATTGGGTATTCTTCTTAATCCTTAGGAGAAAGGAAGAAGGTATTGCAAATTACATGGCAGGATGTGCTGGGCTGTGGCAAGAAGAGCAGGATGAGTGAGGGGCTGTCCTGAGTGTGTCCACAGAGCACAGTGAGAGGCTGGTGATAGCAATCAGAAGCTCTATCAGTTGTTACATGCAGCCAGATGAAGAAACCCTTTCATGTGGCCTGGGGAAAAGCAGGAGGAATGGTGTGGTGTTAAACAGCACTTTGGAAAGGATGGGGACATGATCAGCTGGATTTGAGTGTTTGGATTCAGCAGCTGCCTGAAGCAGGGAGAAGGGACATCATGAAAATGAGGTGGGTGGGAAGGTACCGACAGAGGAAGGGGGCTGGGGATTTTTGAAGGGTTACAGTAGAAAGGAAACATTTGGTACAAAGGCTCATACAAGATCTCAGGAGGGCCAGTCAATAACCAGTGGCACCCAGGAAAGCACCTGTGGCTCTTAGATGGTGACAGGAGAGCTGCTGCAGCTCTTCTAGCACGGGGCTGAGAGCACTGGCCTGCAGTGGGATTTCTGTCCCACCTTTGGGACAAGCACATTTGCAGCTTGTCACTCGGAATGGGCACTCCCAGTCAGCTTTCAACCCCTGGCAAGGCCCAGCAGAGAGTGAGACGCTAAACTCAAATTTAGGCAAAGCCTAAAGTGCTGCTGTGCACTCCTGAGAGCTGCAGGACTAGGAGTCTATAGAGTATAACTGACCTAATTTCTTATTTTGATTTCATAACTAAAAACAGCTCCAGGGAACCCTGAGCACAGAGCCTTGCTCAACCCACGCCATAATTGGACTGGCTGATTGAACTAGCTGGTTGGCTAAAATTGTATTCTGATTAAATTGTAAGACCTTTTCTCCAAATGGCAAAGCTCTCCTCCCTGTAATTCCTGAGAGATGTATCCGAGAATTACAATCTAAAGAAGAAGAGAGTGCACAGTGTCAGGCAGCCTCTGTTGTTCCCCTCAGCAAGTTATAAATAAATATAGAATACTTACAGCGCTCTGTACTAGAGAAAGACAAGATCAAGGCCAAGTGTCACAGTCCTCCCTGAAAATAATTGCAGCATGCAATACAATCCCACATGCTCTAGCAATATGTAGTGTAAATAGAAATGAACAGCACAGACCTGGATTGTGGGTGGTGGAATTGTACCAGGCCTTGGGAATTTTATTTTAACTAAGAAATGCTGATTAATAGAGAATGGTAAGTTTTAATCAGCCAGTAATAAAAGAGAAGTTGTGCTTGAATAACAGGCGTGTCTTGATTGCTTGGAACAAATCTTGATTTTTAATTGGGGGAATTCACCTAGTGGAAAACTCTGTCTGACTTAAGGCAGCAGTTTTCTCTTGGTGCTCCTGTGGTTTCATTCCCCATCCCAGGGGCCTGCCTGGGTAACTGAGCCATGGGGAAGAAGCCTCAGGAGCAGCAGAAGTTCATGGTGTTGACACCAAAATCACGGGGTGAGGCTGTGTCACACTGGAGGAGGGAACAGAGGACCACGAGACTCCTGGGGCTGAAGTGCTGGAGACACAGCAGCACAAGAAAGCTCAGCTTAAATTCCTCTAAATGCTCAGAAGGAAAATTACAGGTTTGCTTGGAAATATTTTAACGAAGCTGCTGGGACTGTTGTGCCCAGCAAGATCCATCCTCTGCCTCACATCAGGGCACAAATGCTTCTTCCCCCTTCTCGTGGCACAAGGAACCATTCCTGAAGCACAAAGTGAAGCAGAGCCCTGCATCTTTCCCGTGCATGGTAACAGGAACATCCTGAGGTTTGATGCAGATTTCCTTGCACAAATATCCCCAAAGGAGGGAGAGCTGACTGAGAGAAACTTACCCATCACTGCCAAACCATCACATCATCCTCTGCACCCTGGTGCACATCTACAGTGCTTTAGAGATCCTGTAAAGGAGCTCTGTTCAACAGTGGCACATTAATACTAGCATAAAAAAGGGAATCTAGACAGGTTTGGTAACTCAACCTCAACCAATGGTGGCATAAAAAATCCACTGTAGCAAAGGTAAAACGAAAAGCAGGGTCCAGTTATCAGCAGGGGAATTTCAGAAGTTCAAAACTTCCAGCTGAGGAATACTCACGTCCCTGAAAAGCAGCACAACTTTACAGTATCAGCAGGTAAATCTGTGCCTCCTCCCAGCTGGGTAAGTTTCTGCAGCCATTGGGAAGTGCAGATTGCAAGAGCTCACTGCCACACTGCCTTCTCTGGCACAGGGGACAGAAAAATCTCCGGGTCTGGACGTGGAGCTCTGGCTAAATGAAGCCCAGTCTGCTATGTGCCTTTAATTTCCTTGCTTTGATGAAAGTCTTAATGTCACCACTTAGGCAACGAGGAGGTGAGTTAGGGCTTTATCAGGACTAACTGGCAGCAGGCAGAGCTGAGGGCACATCTCCAATAAGTGCTGTAAGCCTGTGGAATTAAACAGAGGGGCTGCAGAGCTTGGGAAGCAGTGCTCCACGTGCAAGTTTTCATTTCAGAGCGCCTCCAGCTAAACCTCTTTTCAAACCTGACCTTTTCCCTCCGGCTCTCCTCGTCATGCTCCAGGTAACCTGGGACCTGCCAAAGCAGAAACCTCCCCTATTAGCCAGCAGACAGCTGGTGGCACACGGAGCACACTCCTGATTCATTTATCAGTCTGGGTTGGTTTCTGTGCACCCTTCCCGTGCTGTGTGAGCATGCTGCAAACCATAAAGTGATCACAGAAAGATTCATTTCTGTGTTCTGTATTCTCCCTTCCCTCCAGCCTCTCTGCTTGCATTCTGTGCTCGTTCCTTTAGAGATTGTGCTGGGGAGGGAGGGCTCCACCGAGTGCCTGGTTCCCACTTCGTCACCAATCCCTAAAGTGCCATGAGGAAAGTTTAGTGACAAGAGTCACACTTTGATTTCTGTCAGGATTAGAGAGGGGTGGTTTTGTTTCCTTGTTTTTCTTTTGATTCTTTTAAACTCATGTAAATATAATCAGTATCACTTCTGTTTTGACAGAAGTAATGGGCCAGATTACCCTCCCCACAATTTAAATTTGAGGAGTTCATTTGATTTTTAGTATTGCTTCATAAAGAGAAGGCACAATGACCCAATTAGAAACACTGAGAAGGATACTGAACAAATCATTCTTTACATTTTATCTACATATTTATAGAAAGAAAGGAAAAGCTTCTCAGGCAGCAAAATTATTAAAATCACAATGGGAAGCGCCACCTTAGGGCTGTACTTCTATTGAAATTCAAACCACCACAAATCCATTTTCCATTTATCTGAATCAAAACTGGGAATATTTTCCCAATGTACTAGAATTCTGAATTTCTTTTCTTTTTGCAAGACAAACCAACCAACCAGATTAATTACAATAGTTTAACAGTCTGTCACACACAGCAGCTCTGTCACTTACCTTTCAAGCTAGTGCACTCACAGGAATCTCTTTTTTTTGGTAGCATTATCTCATAAAAATGCACATGTAAGTTTAGCACAAACCATAAAAATGTGTTGTACCCTTCAGCTAATCTAGTATCTTTCATTTCTAGGGAGGATTTGGGTGGAGGCCAAGTTAATTAAAACCAGAATAGAAATGGGTTCTATTCACATGAGTCATATACCTCTGACTCACAATAGAGTCTGTGCAGCTAATGGGTTAATTTGTCCTGATAACAGGAAAAAATGAAGCTGGAGGTTATGAGTGGAGTGAGTGCTGGTTTCAGACAGTGGTAGATGTACAAGGTTTTTATCCACTGAGAACACAGCCCTGCTCTAGTGATGTCCTGGCTGTAACAAACAGCTCAGAAAGATCTGGAGCTACAGAAGGTTTAGAAATGTGGGACCCAGGCATTCCAAGCTCCATTATTGTAACAGTGTGCCCCTGGAAGTGTTTCAGTGTCACAGGGAGGAAAGTCTCAAGCAGCTCGTTCCGCTGGCAGGACAGGGAAAGGGAAAGGGAAAGGATTCCTCCCCCAGCCCCCTGGGAAACCCACACCTCCCCTGCCCCAGTGGCCAGCCACATCCCCACCAGAGAGATGTGGAACTCTGGTGAGCTGGTAGCCCTTTGCCCTGGGCACTGGCCCACACAGCCCCTCTGGCCACTTCCCAGCCCCTTGTTCTGCAGCACAGCCCAAAGGCACAGGGAGGGCACTCGGTCCCTGAGCCACACACGGGATGTGTGTGTGGATGGAGAAGGTCCCAGCTCCTCTCCCACTCCTGCCAGCCTCTCAGGACAAGGACTTCATCAGCCTCATCATTCAGAGCATCATCACTTCTGGATTATGCAGAGTCCTGAGAGGAGGGAACGTAAAGCTCAGCAGGAGCTTTGCACTGAAACACAGGGAAGTAATGCCAGCCAGTTTTCTCTCCAAAATGTGTTTTGATGGGAATTTCAACACTTTTTGGTTGACTGAGGTAGAGAAGCAGGCCTTACAGGAGGCCCAGAAGACAGGTTCTTCCCCCAAAGCCTTTTCCACCTTTTCAACAGTTCGATCACCAGCTGTGCTCCCTCTTCTGCTCTCCTGTCTCAGTTTATGTGCAGTTACTCCACACAGAGCTGAAACTTCAGCTCAGGCAGCAGCAGTGCCCCTCCAACCAGTGTGGAAACACGGTTTCACCCTCAGTTCATTCTGCAGGACTGGAGAAGGGAGAAGGATTAACTCCCAGGGCTGCAGCAGGACACCAAACCCACATCCTCTGCTCTCTGTGGGAGCAGCAGTGATGGAGGCAGCCAGGCCTGGCCTCTGTGCTGGACTGTGATGCAAGAACAAGTCTACTTGCTCTTCAGGACAAACCCATGAAATTCAGGACAAAAGCTCCAAGCGCCTGTGGTGGGAGTTAAGAACATGAATCCTAAGCATTGCTTCTATTCAGCCCTGAGTTACAGACTGGGACTGAAGCCTGGCATTAAAACTCACCCTGTCTTTAGTGCTCCCTGCTGATTAGGCAGCTCTGCTTGGTGGTTTCAGCTTTACAAGCAGACCTAAAGATCAAACACCTGCTCTGGATTCAGGCCAACAATTCAGTGGCTAAAAATGGTGATCTGGAGCACTTCAGATGCCGATATCCTGGACTGGCTCCAAGCTCTGCATCCAAGCCCCTGCATTAAAGGGTTGCAACAAAGACCAGTTTATAAAAAGCTAGATCTCAGAATCTTCCTAATTCTTTCCTGACACGGACAAGACAATTTCAGTTTTAATGTTTTGCTACCATTCTGTTAGATCTGAAACGGACAGAATTGCTCTGCAGAGAATTGCATTCTGTCCAGCTGAGATACCCCACTGAAGCGCTCAGCACCTAAAAGTGAAGGTGCACTTTGCTACTTGGAGTCAAAGACAGCATTTCCCTGACCTGCTGCTGCTCATCATTCCAAAGCCATGTTTACAGGATTGCTTCTGCCAGCCCACGTTCAGCTGTCAGCAGCCCCCAGGGAACAGAACAATGAACACCTTGCACACCCACGGACAGGGGTGGCTGGAAAAGGGCTGGGTGCACCCAGAGGTCACCAAGTTTGGAGAACACAAAACACACAGCCTCCCTCAGACAGCTCATCCTTCCACCCAACAACAACACACAGCCTCGGTTTTCAGGTGCAAATTTTATTGTGGATCATAACAAAAGGTTCCAGAAAAAGCACAGGGGGGAAAAAAAATCAGCAAGAGAGTGTTTTACTTACAGAGTACATGTATTCTGTGAAAGCTACTAACTGCACTTGAAGGAAATGCAGCTTAACTTTAACTAATAATTCTTTTTGGATACATGTTTAGCAAATTTTGAAAGAATTCTTTTTTTTTCTCAGTTAGTCTGATATTGAAATTGAAGCCCAAATGTTTCAATGACTAGCACTGTTGCAGAGTGCATGGTATTAAACTGTTAGAAAAGAAAATCTCTTTACTGCAGAAAGAAAGTCACACAAAATATTTTCAGAATACATAAAATTAGCCCTTGTAAATGCTGAATGACTCAAAACCTCTTTGAAAAACCTGTGGATGCTGAGGTATGCCTAATTTTAAAATTTTGGTGATGCTATCTCCATTTTTCATGTGACAAATCAAAATAAAACATCTTAAGGCAAACTAATTGTAATTTCTTCAGTCTGTAATTGGGCTTTGGCTGCAAAGAGAAAGCCCAACACTAATTCTTACAATAAAATGACCAAAGTCTACTAGGTAAGAGTGTAAAAATCTTGCAAGAGGTCTCAAGGCACTGTTTTCTCTTTGGATGCTTGGCCATTCATGAAGGTTGTTTTGAGAGGAAGACAAGAGTAACAAAAGCTAGCCCTAAGGCTGGCACCTAGGACATTAAATATCACATCTAACTTTCTCTAGTGAAATAAACTCTAAAAGCCATTCTGCTTTACAACGCTGTGGCTTGCAGTAAGGTGTCAGCTAAAATAATCTGTAGCACTAAAACCAGAATAAAAAGTAAGAACAAAAGTCAAGCAAGTAGCATTTACCTCAAGCATCACAGTCTGCATGCCCCAGCCCTGCAAGGCTGTGTGAAACAGCTCTGCTGCTCTCCTGCCCCTTGCTCCACCATCCCCTGGAGCAGATCAGGACCTTCTGCAGCTCCTGGGGGCCCACTCGGGTTCCTGAGCTCTGGAGCTGCAGGGCTGCCACCCTCTGCAACGCCCAGACACTCCTCACTAGGAGATGGAAGGAGCTGGATACCCTGCAGCCAGCTCATTTAATAGTTAACTTGCTTTGTCTGGACTCCATCAGAAATACAGAGCAGCCCAATTCTGGGCTTTACGAGCGTGTCTCGGGTAAAATTATGCAAAGGTTCCTTTTTATAGCACTTGTTCCTCACGGTAAATAACAGCCAGTCAGCTGAGAAAGAAATCTGAAAGGAGCTGACCTCAAGATATCAGGATTTTAGGTAATTATTTTAAAAACACACTATGAAAAATCTGTAGCTCCTCTTTAAAAACAAACAAACAACCAAACAATAAGTTTTGTGTGGTGGAAAGAGCACCAGGATCCATCAGCAGGGAAAGGATGCCCGTCTCCAGCCACAAAAGAAGCCTGGATACCACAGTGCTGGTGCAGTGGATGGGTCAGAAGTCACAGAAAACTCCTCTTTAGGTGGAGCACAGAGCCCCAGCAGCAGCAGGGCTTGCTGCTCCTCAAGGCAGGCCAGGAGTTGGTGACTTTTTGGAGGGCTCAGCTGCCTGCGGGCTTTGTGTGACACAGCACAAGAGGCAGGGATCCAACACCAGACCCTCAGGCAGCGCCCTGGATTTCCCCTGCCTGGCTTTAGGATGCCCAGGGCTCTCCTGAGCAGCCTGAGAGCAGCAGCTCTCCCTGGGACCACTGCAGGAACCGGCCTCTCCCCGTGGCTGCTCGTGCCTGACACGAGCTCCATCACTCATCACATCACTGTTCGGGTCCTCTCAGTCACTTACAACAAATGAACCTGGGACTGACTAAATTTAAACAATTCTGCTTTCAGCAGTACTGCTGTGCACCAAGAATAAAAGGAACGTAGGGGTGGCAGAATTGGGCCCAGGTAACTTTTCCCTTCCCTGAAGGAAAGGGCTGGCCAACACCAACTGCTGAAAAGCAAGCTCTCTACAGTAGTATTCTATATTTCTCTTATATTCTGAATCAAGGCAATAAATATTAGATATAATCTCTATATTAGATTTCGCTTTTATCTGATAGCTATTTAAATCTACCCTGTCAAAAATGTAAGCAGTGACCCACTCCTACATGGCAGCATACACTGTTTGTGTGTAAGTGTTAAAACTATCACATGGATCTATATTTACACAGGACACTGTTGTTTATATAGCAGATTTTAATCTAGATCAGTTCTTACCATAGGATGGATAATTGTGGAAAGGTTGGATATTGTTTAAATGTTTCTATGGTTCTGCCTAATTGCATTTCAGCACGAGTTTTTAATAATTCTGTCTCAGTTTCATGTTTTAGAAGGATGGAAATGGAGTCTGACAGATAAATCTCCAATAATGTTATACCACTATAGCACGAGAAATACTTATTTTCAAGTCCAGGCAAAGGAAACAGTTTCACTGTTCACTTTACACATATAAATCTCCTCTTTAAAGAAAGTGCACTCCTGAAAACCAAGGCAATCAAAATATATTTTGGCACTGTTGAAATGTAAAGGTGTTGCAGCTGAGCATGGTCTGCAGAAAGAACATTGTTTGTTTTTTAATTAGCTATTACAATTACTACTTGATGTGCAAATGAAAAATTGCATGTTAAACATTAAAATAAGCTGAAATTGCTGCTGCTATATACATGAGGAGTTCTGTCTCAGTTTGCTCAAAAAAATGTCTGGTTAATTCCTATTTTTTAGCTTCTCAGATATTAAAGACAAAATGTTCACTTTCATTGAGGTCAAGATGTCCAGCTGTTTCTCCCTGTAAAGGGCAAATAACTGCTGTTTTCTGTACCTCTAATTTCAGAAACTCAGCTAAAAACACACAGGTAAGAAAATATTTTAATAAAGACATTTAGAGTGCTTATTACAAGCAGATAATTTCTGAGACCAGAGAACATCCAGGCATTGCCCTTTGAATCGAATACTGACTTTCCCTTGAAAAAGTTCCTATTATTTCTCAGAAAAATAATTTTGCAGCCCCCCCAGCAGCAGTCAGTATCACCTTATTAGTAAACATCAGTCGGTGTTTAGCAAGGACACACAGTAAGAGCTGGAGTTCCCTCTGTGCTAATGCTGCTCTGGAAAGCTCTGCACCAAAGAAAGGTGAAAAGAGCCCTGGGGAATGGAAAGCTGGGTGATGCTTCCCATCCTGAGGGACATCCAGCTGCTGCTGAGTGCCCTTGGCCAGCCCTGCCTTTCTCCTGAGGAACATTCCAGAGCCCACAGGTCGCTCTTCCCTTGGCCTGAGCCACTTCTGCATGGCTGGCAGCAAGTCTCCTTCCTGCTCTGAGCATTCCCAGCTCCTGAAGGGTTATCCAGGAATTCCAGCTCCTTCCTGCTCTGAGCATTCCCAGCTCCTGAAGGGTTATCCAGGAATTCCAGCCCGAGGATTCTTTTCTCCCTGACTGGGTAACCCAGAATTTGTGGCTGCAGTGGATGCTTTGTTTCAGGAATGATCCAGGCAGTCTCCACCAGCTTCCCCTGGAAGCACAGCTGGAGCTTGGTGCCAGGCTGAGGGGAGAACCAACTCCCATTTCCCTTTTGTGTCTTTGGTAAAGCTAAAACCAAACAGGTAACAGCTAATTAAATAAAAGAAATCTCTGTAGCCATGTAAAATCACCAAAGAACTTTACAGTGTAATGGAATCTTAGCAGATGGAAGGAGTTATGGCCATTTCCAGAAAGTGAATCTTATTTTTCTGTGTTGAACATAGAAACTTGTTGATTTTTTGTACATTGCATGCATATGCAGCAACATACATTCATCATAAAATCAACCAAAGGGACAATTCTAAATTCTGTTCAGCAATCAATCTAAACTTGCAATCTGATAATCCTGTGATTAAACTGCCAAAATAAAACCAAGCCATTCTTCTACTTTCTAATATTATATGATAATACAAATACTATAGAAAAGCTGCATTATGCAGGTGTGTCTTCCTGAAAAGTGTTCTTTGCAAAAAGATCTCTGCCTTGAACAAAAACAAGTGAAAAGCTGCAAAGTGGGGAATGCTCAATAGCACATATTGAAACAGAGCATCACATTATAGTAAGTCTGAAGGAATGAGTAGCCACTTCAGTTTGTACCCATAAAATTAAAGCCTTAAAATGGCACTGGAACTATGCATTCACCAGGTTAAATTTCTTCTTTTCAGCTGTTATGTGAACGAGTGTATTTAACTGTTTCTCCCCATGCACATTCCTCACAATTAGAATGAAACTGTCTTACCATGGATAGAAAATATTCTTCCCCTTCCCAGATTAAACAAAAGATATATGCAAAAAATAATAACATAGTACAGAATATTCCTATGATCAGCTCCAAAGGCTGATTTGAATTAAACTTGGTAATTTTTTTTCATTGTTGCTTCCCCTATGAAAAACAGTGTGAAGACAACAGAGGCTCCCAGAATATACCCAGATATCTTCCCCCAAACCTTTTGTTTTTCTTTATAAGCTATATTGGTTTTAAATCTACTGTGAAAATAGTAGTGCCAGAAAAATCGACTAATAATGAAAAATTCTTCAGGTAAATGGTTTTGTTCTTTTTTTTGGTTCTTTTTAGGACAGAGATGCAGAGGAATACCGAGGAAAGATCTGCTAGTAATGATGTTTTCTTTGTTAACACTCCTTTGTGACCCAAATCAATTCTTCACTCCACGTTCCTGTATTTGGAAAACAAATTGTACAGTACTCTCAGTGTAGACTTCAAGTCACAATTTACAATATCTAGGAAAAAAGACAAGGGAAAACAAATCAGTAACTTCATTAGCTCCAAATGCTTTCCAGAAAATAAAGTGCCCATTCTCTCCCTTGCTCACATTAGTACCCGTGAACATTAGATCACAAGGATAGCAAAAAAGAGTAGAAATATCAATAAAACACAATTTTCAAACTGGCAACTCAAAGTTTGATATTTTAACCACTTCTAATTAGGGATACAAATAGCTACTGCTGCTGATGTTGAAATGTAGCCAAGCTCAGGTGCTCCTGAGGCGAGGTGTGCCCAGGATTACACATTCTTAGACAACTCCATCTTCAGTCAGTTGTGGCTGGAAAGTAATGATTTGGGGACAAAAGTCACCAGCCAGTAAGCAATGGAACCCTCCCCTCATGTAAGAATTGTAGGACTTGGCAGGTTCTGGGCTGCAGCATCCTCTCCCAGGCCTAATTTCAGCAAGATAGCTAGAGGCAAGTTTAAACTTTCCAGAGGATCTAAAGAAGCTAGGTATACAAGTAAGTGCTCCTTGAACAAACATCTGAAAATTCCTTGGGTTAGCTGACATTCATGGCTGAATCAGCCCTCAGAAACTCAGCATCTAAAGGAAAGGATTTATATGAAACAAAAAAGCTAATGAATACCTTCTGTTTCAAAGAGCAGCTCTTGAGAAAGTCAATATTATTTCACAAGAAATCTATAAAACAAACTGACAAGTACTACTGCAGCAGTCTCCACCAGTGCTTTAGTCAGTCTCCAACAGGGATTCTGAGCTGCCCTCAGAAAGAGCAGAGTGGAATTAGAATTGTCCTGTCTCTTTCTGTTGAATGCACGGGATCTCAAATTCCTGACTTGGAATTGGCCAAAAGCTCTGAGTGAGCCCAGAACGTGGAGCATTGCAACATCAGAGTTTAAGCATTGCATTTATCTACACTGATGTTTTCACAGACTGTGAGTTATTATGAATTATTCACAGTTTGAATAATTGATCCAATCAAGCCTATGCATGGTGTCCTAAAGCAGCCAACTAAAGATACTGAGCTCACATCCATGGACAAAGGCTGGGAACACTCAAGCCTAGATTTTCTGCTGGGTTATGACACCAGAGCCAGCGTGGGTTTGCGGCTCTTTATAAATCAGATGGCAAATGCTGGGTATGAAATGCAGAGTTAATGCCAAAGGCTGCAGGAAGGGTGCCTTGCCCCACAAGATCCCACTGCAATCCTCAGTTTCCCCTTTCTGACCAGCAGCAAGGTGCAGAACCACTTTTTTGTTCCCAAATACAGAACTTCTCTTCTCAAAGAAGTAACTTGGTTAGGTCTTTGCAAAGACACCACCACCAAAGAATTCCACAACCACAACAGAATTCCACAGAAGGGCTCCAAGTAAAAGCAGCACGCTCCCAGAGAAAGATGGGACTTCCATTGCCACATGGCTTTCACCAACACATGCAACATTTTACTGGCTGCACCTTTCTAAAAGAGAAACTTGAGTTTGTCTTCGACATACCCATTGCAAGGAGGGATCTGAAAAGGCTCAGACTGCAAATGAATTCATTAGAGACTCAGCAGATTAATGTTCCAGCCATTTTTAAAGTAAAAAGGTCACAGAAAGCTTTTTAAGACCTTTTCAATTATATTGCAAATAACCCAAATAAACTGTTGACCCCATAAAAATCATTGGTTTTCATACTAATTTATTTAACTGCATTCTTTTTTTTTTTTTCCACTAAATATGTTTTTCATATTCTAAAGCACTTTTCAGCGCTCTATTTTTTCCTCAAGAACCTCAAAGCAACAGTGTAGGAATTCAAAGAGTATTTAGTGTACACATTTAGGGTAAGATCCTTTTCAATGCTCTTTTGCTCACTGGAAATTTTAAGTATGGGCATTGTGCCCAATGTAACAACACATAAAACAGATGTGTTTTTCCATTCACATCGGGCAGGAAGTTTCATATTAAGCATTTCAATAATTGCACAAGAAATGTCTTATATATGCTGAAATATCCTTATGGCTTGATTTATACTGGAAAAATTAGCTGTCCCCTAGAGCAATAAATACCTGAAAAATTAAATGCCATAAGAATTTTAAACCTCCATGGGGAGTAAGGGATCACAGATACTCTGTGTTTTACTTGGATCCCTCGATTTCACTGTTTCCCCCTTCTCACTTTGACTATTTCAGACATAAAGGTTTGTGATACACTCACCAGTGGTTTAGTTAAGCATGACTGTGGATAAGAGTTCAAGCAATGAAAAGAAGTGAAAAAAAGCCAGGCTGGGTAGGTCCAGATTTAATGCACAGGCTGGATCCTGAGCTGCATTATTGTGTGTGTGTGCTTGTCTCTGGGGCTGGCAGAACCTGGAGGCTGGCAGGGAGGGAAAAAAATCCTGAATGGAGCAGAACCTGATCCAGTGCCTGAATCTCCAGGGAGCTGTGACTGCTAGAAGCAGCACTCTGACATGTCCCAGCTCCTCGGGGAACGGCAATCCAATACTGTGGCTGGAAAAGGCCGTGAGCACCATGGAATGCAATCCTGGAATTGGCCTTGGAAAGACACAGCCCCGCTGATCATCAGGGCAGGCAGGCAGCAGGAGCCCAGACACCATCCCTGGGGGAAGAGGAGGAGCTGCACACCCAGCCCCTGCACGGAAAGATGTGCTAACTGGAGGTACCCATCAACCTGGGGATCCAGGGCTCTGTCTCCAGCCCAAAAAGCTGGATTGGAACACTGGGTGTCTGAGAACCAAGAGGAGTGGAATCCCAGTGCTCCTCAAGTCAGCAGCAAAACATCTGTCCTCCCTAAAGCACATCCCACTGCCAGTCCCCAGCTCTGTATCCAATTCACATATGCATGGGCAGGTCCTGCATTCAAAGGCATGTGTGAGAACATCTGAAATTCCCCTTCCACAGCATCTCCCTCTTTTGTGAAAAATCCTACAGGTTACTGGAATACCCAAGGTTTAGTGTGAAAATGTGAGATGGAGGAAAATGGGGCAGTTGGAGCAATTCACATGTGTCAGTGACACCAATCACAACTGTGTTCTCTCTCTTTCAGGGAATATTGTGTTTCTATTTGGCCAATGAAGAAAGGCAGCGTTGCAACTTGGAAAAAGCACATTTAAGATACAGATTTCCTCGAGCACTACAAAATGTACCTTGCCTTTTGCTGTTGGATTAACTTAACCTTCATTTAGCCACACCATAAAACCTGGATCCAGCACAAATTTTTAAGGAGATACAAAAACAGTAGCATAGGTACCTTCTGGTCTTGGCTTTGGTTTTTCCAGTCCACCATCCTGCATGAGCTCAAACGCAAAGGAAACATTGACAACCTGGCAACACAACAAAGGCAGTCACTCTTGGGAACCCTGTGCACTGCAAATGGTCAAGACAAGATAGAGTTAAAGCCGAAGACCCAGTTATTCAGCAGGAAAAAATAGTCAGGGCTCTGTATATCTGCTCCTTGGAATCCAGACAATCCACTGTTTTGCTGATTCTGGGTGATGGAGGTTGCAGAAAGATAAAGGTAACTGAAAGTTAACATGAACTAACATAACTCTCAATAAGATTACTTACAAGTAAGCACAGCCCACCTCCTGCAAGTTCAAAAATTGGACCATGATGGCCCCTGAAGTGCTCTTGTCTTGAACAGACAGATGAATTGCCTGGACAGCTACAGACACTGATGTAATGCTGGTCTTAAATTGACACATTGTACATATATGCCTTTATGCTTCCAAAGCCCATTAAACCTTTCCAATGTTAAATTCTTGGATTTTGGACACACAAAAAATCAGTTCTGTCATCAATGCTTGTGTGTAATCCTATATACATTAATGAAACCTATATACATTAATGAACAGTAGGTCTCCTTCAATGACAGCACCACACAATGGCTGCCAAAATCTGTTAATACTTGCTAACCACCCCATCATTAATATAATTTTCTCTTACTGATTTTTTAAAATACTTGGAGTGGCTGAACCAGTACGGTCCTTTCTTGATTTCAGCTGCTTGCATCAAACTTACACAGGGAAGTTTGTGTTATCCTTCTACAACCAGACATATTTATTTGTTTGTTATCCTTCTACAACCAGACATATTTATTTGTTTGTTTTTAACAGAAAAATGAAATCTAGTTACCTTTTGTTCAAAACTATCAGGAGTCAAGAAAAAGCTGTGCAGGGGAACAAAATAGCCTTCCAGGAGACCCATCAGCAGGACCAAGTACACTCCATCTGCAAACTATGGAAAAAAAATAAAGTTTCTCAGTCCATTTTCTGGAAACTCTCTCAGTGCTTTCCTCATGGAACAATGGGGTACTGGAACAGGATTGCCCTGAGAAGGGGAAGCCCCAGGCCTGGAACTGAGCAGGGCTGGATGGGGCTGTGAGCATCCTGGGCTGCTGGAAGCTGTCCCTGCAGGAGGAGGGGAACTGGGTGATCTCTAAGGTCCCTTCCAACCCAAACCACTCCACATTTCTGTGGTTTTGTCCCAGGTCTCTCACTCCTACCCAGTGGCACCAGGTCTGCCAGCAGCCCAGCACCTCCCTGAGGCAGGGGATTTGCTTCCAGCTGATGGAAATACATCTCTCATCTTAGGGATGATGTTTCAGGTAAATGCTTCAGGAGTTTCTAGGTGCATTTGAATGTTTTCCCCCAGAGTAAACAATGCAATAAGCAGAAATAGGGAATGCCCTTTTGAAAGCCTTTACAGAATGATTTATAGCTAAATCTTAATTGTACCTTTGAAAAAAATCTCTAACAGATTGGTAGGTGCTTAAATAAAGCAGAGATTCTTAATAGCACGAATCAAGACATAAAATAAAGGCTGACCTGAAGACACCTGGGTGTTTTTGATAGTGCAGATCCCAGCCCCATCATTTTCTTATGATAACTCCTGGGATTGTTCACATGGGGAGGTATTAATACAGCAGGATGAAGCTTTTCTTTAACTTCTCTCCAGCCAGTTTAGCAGCTGAGAAGAAGAGAGAAGAGCCTGCAGCCCAGGATTTCTGCGGTGCAATCAAGCCTGCAGCCCAGCTGCACAGCCTCCCGTGCACTTGAGCAGCTTTGCTCTCCAGAATCCCGAATTTCCCCTCAATGGGGGCTTTGTGATCCCCTGTGGCTGCTGCAAAGGTGGGCAGAGAACAACTGCACAGCATTCCTGCCTGCCCAGAACACACAGCTCCTCCTCGCAGCACCCGGGAGGCAGCGCTCCTAATTAGCTTTTATGCTAATGGAATTAACAAAACTCGTTTAGATGTTTCATTGGTGAGGGTCTTCTCTGCACAAAGGTATTTGGAAATGAAGGGTTTCTCCTGCTGAAAGAACATCTTGGAGCTGATTCAGCGGTAACTCAGTGAAGTTCCTGGATAAAGCTGAGGACAGGGTGCCTAATGCAGTGCAGCTACCTCTCCCCTCGAGGAAAGGCCACAAAATTCTACCTGAGTGTCCAGTTCAGTCACCTCCAAATTCAGTTTATTCAGATGCTTGTTCACAAAGGTGATGAGAGTCTGAAACGTGAAAACAGTGCAATGAAGGCCTATTCAGCAGGGCAGCAGTTCAACACCAGCAGTATCAGCTCCACTCAGAGGAGAACCTGCACGAGTGAAGAGACTGCAACACAATCCCCAAGTTTGGAAACTGAAATGTGACATTAAACATTGTTTTTAAATTGTTTTTTGCAAGAATGAAGAACAGAAATAAAACGAATGTGATACATGTATGTATAGAAATACACTGTTAAAACACAGAAAACCCCCACATTGTCAGCAGACTATGGGGAAGTGGGTAATTGGACTCCACTCAAATCTGACAGCAGCCAAAATACTCCAGGGTCAGACCTCTGGCAGCTGCAAACTGGATATCTCCTTGGCATCAGTACAGTCAATGTGCCAGCTGGGCTCTGCTCAACATACACTTTGTGAGAGCTTTCCTGATGGAAACTTTGATAACTGCACGTCGTTCTGTGCTCCAAAGTTAAGTTCATGCTGCTAAACATTAAATAAAATGTAACATTATAATCGTGACTTTGTGTGTTTAAGCATAAAGCTTAATTGTATTTAATGTATGCAAAGCATGGCAGCTATACATTACATCCCCACACACTCAGCTCGCCCACACCATCTGACACACACAGGCATGCACACAAACACGTTAGGTACTTTAAAAATAAAAACCTTCCAACCTTTTTCACTACATTGAGCTTGTCTGGGGCATGGTCAAACAAAGTGTCGAATGCATCTCTTTCTGAAAAACATCCAGGGCCATTAATATACTGAGCAGCAGTTGTTCCAGTGCAGAACAAACACATTCATGAGAGACAACACACTCAGCAAAAAGGTTCAATACAGCCTCTGCACCCCAAGTACCAGGGAGTTTGCATCCTCCTCCCTTGCTGCCAGCTGCTGGCAACTTCTCTGTTATTCACAAGACAGCATCATTTTCAGGTAGCATTTGGATTACCTAAGGACCCTGCTTCTCAAAAGTGAGCAAAGAACAGTATCTTTATGCATAAATTCTTAAACAGCCAGAGGAACCAAATCATTTTCTGCAGAAGAACGTGACTTTACATCAGCCACTACATCTACAGGGGAAGATCTGCCCCACAGACCCCTGACTGCATTATCAAGCACCTCAAGCAGTTTATGATTACACATCTGCAACACAATCCTTTGTACAGATGTTTTGGGCCATTCTCAGATGCAGTTCAGGGCACTGTCAGCAGGACAGCCAACCTAAGGCAGCATGGCTGGGGTGCTGTCACCTTCTGAAGAAAACAGAAAAATTTATAAAAAGGCACCCAAGCCTTTCCTGAGCAATTTCTGTTCAACAATCACCTGAGTGACAACAAATAACCATTCATATCCCTCACTTTGGAGAAAACCAAAGGCTAGAGTAGATCCAGAGGCATTTGTAGAAGGCAGACTTTACACCAAGCAAGGCTCAGGTGAGTGTTTCTGGCCACCCTCAGTCCTGGCAGTGAGACACACGAGGCACAGGGCCTGGCATGGCCTGCTGAACACTGACTCAACATCTTTAAAGCAGGCAATGGATGCAGAATATCAAAATTCACCAGCTGGCTCGTGATAAGACACCATTCCACGTTATGCTGGGAACTCATGATCATTAACACCACTGCAGTGATGTTCTGGAGGTTAAACCACAAAGCACATGCAAATTAACAAGTGCTGAAAAGCAATGAAATTTGTTTTAAAGATGCTCAGAGTGATTTTAATGGGTTTTCCCCCCTTTGTTAACTGCCACAGCAGCCTGTGGTGTATATTTGCCAGGGCAACTTGAAATCCTCTCCTTCCTTGCCATTTGATCAAAGCCAGTGCAGAACTCATGCACACTCTGGCTGCCTCAAGAAGAGAGACAAGAATCAAATGTACTCACCATGCCTTCCTGATAATGCCCTGTGGGAAAAACAGAAAAGAAAAGAACAAAAGAGTTACAGATAATTCAATTGCAGATACTGACCCACAAAAAATCCCCAGCACACATGGTAACACCTTCAGCTTGGGGAATACTGGAGTAGATTCATGGAATTAGGAGAATTCTGTGAATAACTTCACCAAGTTACTTCTGCTGAGGATCTGGGTTGGTCTGGAGTTTATCAGAATAATATCTCTTGGCTTCACCACAGTCTCACAGGTCTCTCATTCCCTACTTTGAACCGAATCAGCACACCCTGCCTGAGTAAAGAAGGCTTTTTCACATCGATTTTGTGGAAACTTTTCCCTCTGCTTTGAAGATGCATCTGCCACACCAACCTCAACAGAAATCCAGCCCAAACAAGGCTTGGGCTGGGTTCTTCAGGACTGCAGGATTTGGCTCCAGTTGATCCTCCAAGTAACTATCACACATAAATCCATACAGATTAATCATAAATCAGCAGTGCAGCTTCCCTCCATTCAATTAGAAACCAGGATATTCTATTGCTGCTCTCTTTTGGTTTGGAACAGCTTTCCTGTTCTAAAATGTTCAGTGAGGTGGCACATACAGGGCTTACCACCACCATTTTACACATCTAAAGCCCTGCCTTTAGTTCCCCACCTGTTTCCTCCCCCTCTTGTATTTTTAGATGCTTGTTTGCAGCTCCTGAAAAGGCTAAAATGCAGTCACTGCCTGATGCATCATCTTCCCTGGAACCCCAATCCTGAAATCTAAATATCAGCAAATGTTTGAGTTGCTGAGACACATCTGTGCTCAATTACTGGACTGCTGGCAAATGTGGTGTTGACATACTCGGTGTTACCAGTTATTTCCTCTTGGATTTGTCGAGACTGGAGGATTCCATCTCGTTTCTGGAAAAAGGAAAAAAAGGGACATTTTTCTCAGAGGAGTCTGATGCTGAGGGTAGCAAACATAATGTGATCCACAAACAGAACTCGATAAGAAACCTGCAGAATAAGAACTTTTCCTACACCGATTTTCAGTAACACAATATTTTACCTTGCAAGTATTTCAGAGAACTCTTTTATACATTACCAAGAAACCCAAAACTCCACCTGCAGAAGGAAGTATTTCTTTTCCTTTCTCCATTGTTCTTAATTCACTTTTCTTTTAAAGGCCCCAGTTCAGGGAGACATTTGAAACACCCAAACACATATGTAAGTATTTTAGTGGAGGTATGTCTAGGTGAGCTGAATTAAGCCCTGTATTTCAATGAACAGCTTGGCAGATGGTGCCCATGCTTCTCTTCTGCAAAAATCTTCCTTCCAGGCTGTTTGTTCTGTCTGCCCTGTTCATACTCTGGTTTTTGGTGCTTTTTTTGCCTCAGTGTTTCCTTTCTCTGCAGACAAAGAGCTCTGACAGAAGGCAAAATGGAGCTTCCATTCCCACTGGCAGCCTGCTCCAGCAGTGACCCTGATGCTCTGCAGATGTTCTGCAGATGTTCTGCAGCCCTTCCCTGCAGGTGCTGAGGGGGCTCTGTCCAGAGCCTGTGCCCAGGAGCCAACTCCAAGCACTGCTCTTTGACTCAGCTGCAGAATGAAGCACTGGGAAGAGTCTGACATTGTTTCAGTTTGCTGATCACACTCATCTGGGGCTGCAGTAAATACCACACATATGTTTTGCCTCTCTCTGTGTTCTCTCTGTCAATTCTGTTCGCTGGTATCACTAAAAATTCACAGAACAGAGAGAAAAGTCGGGGAAATGCTGACAACTCCATTTAAAGTCTAGACATTAGGCAATTACTCATGATTCCTCACTCCCTGTCACACAAGGAAATGAGAAAAAATAGATTTATGCTGGTCCTAGACTCATCTTCTATGTGGGAAAGAGAAAAGGAGAATAACCTTTTAGAAAAGACCTTCATGACATGTGAATTGGGGCTGCTGCTTTTCCCTGCTTTTCCCTTGGAGAAGGCAGCACATCCCTACCCGAGGCAGCCCTCAGTGTGTGATGTGATGTGCTGAGGGCAGAGCCAGGCTCCTCTACTCCTTCTACACTGCACTGCTAAAATCTATTTCTTGATTTATTTTTCCTTCTACACTGCATTACCAAAATGTATCAAGAAATACACTTATTTCTGCAAGAAAAGGTGAACCTGGCCCTGGGGGTCACTCCAGACTGGCACTGGGAGTGATGTGAACTCTCCTTTCAGCCAGATGACAGTTTTGGGGGTTTTGTGCTGGTTTTTAAAGTCCTGTTTCTGAGTATCTTGCACATGGTAAAAAATGCATCCAGGGTGTTATGTACAGGAGGAGGGGGCACAGAACAGCTGCAGAGGCACTGCCTGTCACACAGCTTCAAAGGCTGAAGAAAAGACAGAATTTAGGGCTATTTCCATGTCCAGCCTCCAGTACCCACTGAAGTAACTTCAAGTCACAGCCTGGTTTGTGCCAACTCAGCTTGGAATTCCGCTCTGTTTGGTATTTTTGTTTATTCTTCCCTTGCTGCAGGGTGAAAGGAAACTTTTATTTCCTCCTCATGATGGCTCTGCCATGCCACTGATGCCTTGTGCAGCAAGGTGCTCTCATCTCCCACAGGGGCTGAGCGTCACAGCAGGGCCAGCTGCAGTTTTCACTGATCAGACTGGGAACACGGGAGCACAAAAAGGTTCCTAATGCTCTTCACCTGCTCTCTGCAAGCACACAAAACTGCCCGAAATATACTCCTGTACTGCTATTAAAGATATTTCCCTTTCTGGTGAACTGCAGATTTATATATAGCAAAACAAAAACATCTGCACCTTAATCCTGATGTTGACAATAACAACAAAAACAAACAAGAAAACCCAAACCAAAATGATCCCAAGCCCTTGTTTTGGGGTCTGGCACCTGAGCACCAACACTGATGGGATTTCCACACTGCCCAGACACAACGTGCATCCCCTTACTTGACCAGCACATGTCAAGACAGACCTTCCTACACCTTTGATTCGTAAAGAGACAGGCAAATTCCCAAAGGAATGGACCTTAGAGCACTGGTCTTAGCATCTATTGTGAGGTTTGTCTTGTACTAGACAGAGAATGACACAATATTCCAAAAAATACAGAAAGCTGTTCCTTTCCTTAATGGCAACAGTGGCTAAAATTGAAACAACAAACTATAAAAATCAACATCAACTGTTTGAAAGTCACTGAGAAATGAGGCACGAATCAAGATCCCCCATTAAAAAGAAAAGCTGGACATGCATTCCAGTGAGGACAGAAGACCTTTGGTGAACAGGCTTGGCATTTTCTTCCCTCACAGCTGAAAGACTTCACAGAAGGCCCTGAAGATATTCCTAATCACTTGCCATTTAAAATTGCCAACTACACCTAGAACAAAATAAAATTAATCTGAAACTGGGGTAGCACATCTGGAAATAGAAAAGACCTCTTCTTATCTCCTTCTGTGTCAGCATTTTTATGTAACTGAGGACCAACTGCTTCATTTCCCCCACAAAGTCCCAGTCTGAAAATCTGGCCATTATTTGGATGGCTTTTTGTCTGTGTCTTGTTACAACTCATTTCACCTGGAGGACCACGTTTCAGAACTGCCCCACCACCGTGAAATGCAGAATTATTCTGGAGCTTGAAAGAACAAACACATTTGTGGCAGGTTCAGAGAAGACTTCATTGGAACCTGGAGGCAAAGCTGCTCCAGAACATTTCAGACCTTCCCAGGCAGTGAGAGCAGTGATCTCTGATCAAAGGTGTGGTTTACACACTCATCTAACCTCAACCATTTCCTAGCTTTGCCTAAGTGCAGTTTATGCACCCAAGAACGTGCTGAAGCCATTCTGGCTGCTCTGCCAATGCATTCTTACACTCTCTGACTTCCATCTCTTGGACACAAACAATTTTCATCTGACCATTCCTGAATGGTAGAAATTCATCATTTTTAAGAAGAGGCAAAATGATGACAAGGCCCAGCTCTCCAAAAAAGCTCTCAGTCATTTCAGTAGATAGGATCAAACAAAGCCTGGGCTTTGTTCAAAGTTATTTATTCTACTGGTAAGGCAGGAAAAGAAAATAGTAGAGTAGCTACAAAAGGTCCAACTATCACATTTTTTCCCTAAACCAGCTTAAACCCAGATTTGGTATCACTCTCATTGCTAACAGCTTTTGTACAAAACAGCCAAAGGAAACAAGCTTTCAGAAGAGCTAGGCTGATTACCTGCTGGACATGAGCACATTTTCTGTTTCACAAATATCTTTCTTTTCTATTTCAATAAACTGCATCCAGCCAACACAGCAACCCTCACATTTTATGTGTTTCTATGCCTAGCAAAATCATGAAATGAATTAAGGGAGTCATTCTTAAAAGAGTTCATAAAAGTACTTTGTTCTTTTATTTCTGTCTCTCTCCTGTTCTCTTTATCGAACCACACCCAGCAGAATTTAAAACCAGCTACTGCAGAGTCTGTTAAACTTCCCTAGGCTCAATTACAGAATGCAGGAGTGTTTGGAACATGAGGTGTGCAAGTCTGAGTGCTAAATTAGGCTTTAGGATCTGCTGATGGCTGATTAAAACTCCTGTGAGTTCAAAGGGAACACGATGCATGATACAGAATCAGTCCCACAGGACGTGAAAGACAGATTTATAAAAATAAAAAACCTCACCCACCTTAAAATAAAAATGTGAAATGTCTCAAACAATTCCAGCAAATACACTGGCCCCCATCCCCTGGTAACAGGAATCAGCAGAGCTCTGGAGCTCCACTGACTGCCTTTCACCAAGGTCAGGGTCTGCAGGACAGAATCTCCTTCACCATTACTTGGATTTTATTCTGGTCTGACTGCTTTCCCTGCAAAGCACTGGCACTGAGCTGCAGCTGTGGAACTAAGAGTGAGCCAGATTCTCCCACCACTTATTGTTTTAAATTGCTTTATCTGTACTGAGTTCAGTGGATTTGCTGCTGAACTACATCAGCCTCTTTAACAAGAGGACAATTATGCCCACTGATTTCACCTGGAATTTGTCTGGAGGTATGGAATGACAGCAGAGGTTCTGGTTCTTTCCTTTAGGACTGTGTCATTTTTCTCATTTAGTTTTTCAGCATAAAGATGCCCTGCTTACTGCACTCCAGATTTCTTAAGCTGGTTTTGGTGGAGCTTTGAGATAAAGCAGTGCAAATAATACATTTATAATAGCCAAAGGAATTATGTTCCTTTGAAGCCCTGGACACAGAAGTGCAGATTCTCAGGGATCCTCCTTCATCATCTGTAGAGAAACCCCTGAAGCAGAATCTGAGTCAGTGAGTCACTGCCAGACATCAGCGACACTTTTACCAGAGACCCTCCTTCACATTTCTCCCTAAGCTACAAAACTTGTCCTATTTGAATTCTAGGAGAGAATGTTTACTTTCTCAGATCTGTCTTGCAGATTTTCAGCCACATAAAACTTGAGCAATAGCTCTTTCAACCAGTTACTTCAGGGTAACATCAGTTCAAAGACAAAAATAAAGACAGTTGCAGTGTGAAAAATAAAGGCAAAGTTAATTGAAGAGAAAGAAAAGCAGATTAAATGGGAAGAGGCCAAGTAAGATAGAGAAAGCACAAGTTCAGCTGAAAGAAAAATGATGAACAGAAAAACATGAGGAGTTTCAATGGATGAGGCTCTAATAAGGAGACTGACAAAAGATTTAGTTGACGGGGATTTTTTTGCATGCTTTTGAGAAAACCAACACTGTAATCAGACTAAATTAGCATGCACAGGGCTGAAAAAGAATAGTTAGTCACCTAACATGAATGTGAATGTAATAAACAGTGACAATTCATCATTCAGTGCCAAGAATGATTTGAATCTCTACACAAGTGAGAAGAGCGTCAAAAAATGGGGAAAACAATAATTCTAGAGATCGTACTGGGTGATAAACACATTCCAACAACAATAATGTTTCATATATTTTTAATGTCACAGTCAGAGTAAGATGCTGTGAGGCACAGCTCGATCTGGGACAGCACTGGTGCCTTTTTCTGGTTGAGGCACGGTCAGAGGGAAGATGCTCCCGTGTTCCCTGCCAGCCAAAGCGTGCTCGCCCAGCCAGAAACTGCAGATGCATTTTTCAAGAAACCCCTCAGCCAACTTCACAACACTGCCAAGAGCTGTTCAGGGCTCCCTCTTACCTGCACAACAACCACCTGAATGGACACGTGGTCAGGGAGCCGGATTGGTGCTCGGAAATACTGAGACAATGCAACCAGAAGATGAAGTATGGCCACCAGACTCTTAGCATGAACAGCTGAAATAGACATTAAAAGCACAAGTTACCAACTGCAAATAACCAGGGCACGGATTTTGACTTCTGCTTAGGATGCAGGGATTATGGGAGTCTTTTCCTCTTGCCACCTGGAGCCAGGGGCACTTTTAAGGAGTCCCATCTGTAGTGGTCTCCTGCAAGATGCGTCAGCACCAACGCTCTGCAGCACGTCTGGATGCCACAGGCTTCTGGAGATGGAACTCTAAAGCTAATCCAAAAGCCAGATTTTATGCACGACAGTTTAAGTGCTGTCTCTGCATTCTCCTTGCCTCTCTTTTATTCCCTTTATTTCAATAAGGATTTATGGACTATCAGAAAGATATTTTTGTACTCATAACATGCACTTATTCATTTTTAAGTGTCACAATGTCTGCAGGATGATAAATGAGCCTGTTTTGGCACAAGCCTTAAGCAATAGCTTATTAAACTCAATGACTCAAACATTCCTCATGAAGCTGTTCTAGTTCTGTTATTGAAGCTTTTTTGCAGCAGGTTTCAAACATGGGTAGTTGACACTAACACAACTTACAAGACATCAAAAGCCAAACTGTAGGAAATCCCTGATCAAGTATCAAATCATTGGCATGAATGTGGATAATTTCCAATCCTTATTATTGCCTTTCTTCTTATTCTACTCTGTTTTAGTACTCCTAAAAGATCTTTGACTCTGCAGTGCACTTGGGTTTCTTGTACTTGAACTAATCATGAAGCACTACCTTCCTGCACTGCTGAAACACGATCAGTTTCCCTAAAACACCCTTCTTCATAATCCTGCAGTGCAAGTCTCAGCTCTGCCATGGAGATACACACTCAGGAAAATGTGGCACTGCTGGCAGAGGCTGCTGGAGTGCTCAGGGATAAGCTGCTGCAGCAGAACACCACCAAGATACCAGAGTGTGTGCCACAGCTGGGCCCAGCTGCTGCTGTCTCTGTCTCCAGCTCTAAAACACATGTAAAACATTACATTAGAGCTAGAACTTAATTTGTCAGGCTGCTCCAAACACTCCACCTCCAGCTGCACAACAGAGAATGGAAAGAAAACTCGGGGGAGGTTGGAAAAAGGAGGGGACAAAAAATTCAGCAGGACCACAGAAAGGGGAAAGTCAAATTGCCAAATGTTCACTCTTCCCCCCTCGAGATATTTCTCTCCTTCTTACTCATTAGTTGTGAATGGAACAGGATACAAAACTGCTCAGCACGAGACAGGTACAGGAGACAGGGAAAATGTCATGTACTGGTCAAGGATTCACCAACATGAAATGATTCTGAAAACCAAACTTAAAACAGATTAAGAGGCCTGATGTCCTAAATCTGATAACCTGCTTTGTGCAATACATATCCACTGAAGTGTCTTGTGTTGGGCCTCTGAAGGCATTTCTGTTAGATACTGCTATGTTCATTCTTAATACAACAGAACAGGAAGGGTGCAGAACCAGTCTTGATGAGAGTTTTATAATCAAAACTGGTGGTTCAGACTCAGCCTGCAACGGTCAGAAATATTACTCATATCTCTGTTGCAAATTCCACCCACAGTTCTTGGGCCTAACTCTCCTCATGTCCATCCACTGCTCTCTGTTTCAACAAAGCAGGTTAGCAACTCCAGACTTCAGCTGGCAGGCACATGGACTTGAGAGCAAGGCCACCACACCTGGATGGACTTGAGAGCAAGGCCACCACACCTGGATGGACTCGAGAGCAAGGCCACCACACCTGGATGGACTCTGAGGACACCTAACTCACACTGAGGGCTGAGCACCAGTAGAGAGGGTGGAGTGGCACATCTGGCAGTGCCCTTCAGAGCAGTTCCTACCATAAATCCCAGGTTTCAGCCCTCCCTTGCTGTTGGATATTTCAGAATTCCAGGTGGCACCTACAGATCCCCAGCTGTCAACAAATGAGAACAGTACAGCAAACAGAACTTACAGTCAACATTCCACTTAATGCTTCTTGGAGGGAGTTTAAGGGTTTCATTGATCTTCTCAAGCACTGTCTGTAGCTTCTGTTTCTGAGCAATTTCAGACTGAGTAACTTCTGCAACATTCAGCTTCTCACTTTCAAGCTTCTCTGAAGTGATAGAAGAAAAAATGGAGGAAAACCAAATGTCAGCTCCATGAAGAACACAAAGACATTCCACACACCAGAGGTACATTCAGGAGACATCAGACTTGCTCATTTTATATCGAAGTTTTTTTCCCCAGAGCCACTTTCCCTCCACACTTCTGAGCTGCTAGAGGTGAGTTCCCATTTTGCCTTCAGGTGCACACTGACAAGGGGAAGGCCAAGCACTGCTCTGTGCCACACCACTGGCTGACAAACATTTGCTGCAACTCCCTTTAGGCAGCACCAGATAAAGGTTATTCTGCATGCAAGCAGGCCATCAAAGCTAGGAAACAGACACCAACTTTCAGATTTATTTCATCAGTCTCAGCCTACCAGCTTCTACCTCTGACCCAGGAGATAAAAATTTTACTTGGCCTATTAGTGATAAAACAGAAGTGATTCCATATTCATAGAGGCAGAGGATGCATCACAGAAAGGCCAACAAGTTTTCATGAAAACAGCTAAAACCTCAGGCAATTTCTCTTTGTGAAACCACAGCCATTTTCTGCACTCCAAATTTGTAGTAGATTTTAGAATAATTTATGAACCAGTTTGTTACAATTAGTACATTGCTGTGTATATACATACATGGTTTATTGTTTACCCTTAAAGAGCAAGCAATGAAAATATAGCAGCACCAGAAACAAAATGCTTGGTCACTTACCAATTGACTTCTACAAAAGAATATCTTGTTCAGAGATATCTTATTTGCTAAGAGCTGATCTTGTTCCCATCAAAGCCAACTGAGTATCTCCCCAAAGGGAGTGAGCCTAAACTACCAACATAAGAGACTATCCTAAGAGTCCTGCCCAAGAGCTGCCATCTCCTAATCCTGCCCAAGAGCTGCCATCTCCTAATCCTGCCCAAGAGCTGCCATCTCCATAAGTTTCTTTTGCCTCCTCAGAAATCAGTCTGTGCAAAGTCTCACCACAAGACTGAAGATTTGGTAATCAGAGACCAGATCCACAAGGAAATAAGGGCAATGGAAAAGATTCCTCTGAAGTCAATAAATGCTGGATCACTAGATGCATATTTAGAGTCAGGCTGTGCCTACTGCACATTGTTTGAATTTTGGGTGAAGTGACTGGAGGTCTGCCCATGGCCATCCAATTGCTCAGTCTGGGCACATCCAGTCCATCACAATATATTCAATAGCTTAACCATTCATAGAAGGGAATAGTCTGTGAAGTCTTTATTAGAAGTGCTCACATGATGTTTCAAGACTCATTTAGGATACTGGAAAGAAATTTACTGGAGACTTTATGAGCTGTAATAACTAAGAAAATGGCTTTCAAGCCAACAGTGTAAAAAGCACATGCCAACTCTGCATTAGCAGTTTCTTTTCCCTATCTGTTTCTCAGCTGAAGCTCAGTTTGCAGTCCACTGGGCACCATTACCTCAGTCATGTTAAAAGCCAGACATCAAACCAGAAAGAAATTCCAACTTTCCAGAGGAACCCTGCGATGTGAACAAACTATAGCATGGAATGAGCAGAGATTAAAAACATCCACCACGCTCCTGAGAATGCCTTCAAACTTACTTTCCACTCGTAACAGGGTGAAGTTTGTGCAGCCCATGTGCAGATAATAAATGTAATTGGGGTGAATGCTGTTGCCAGGACAAGAGCCCTGGCTGTGCAGCCCAGGCAGGCTCTGTGCTGCTCCCATCACACTGCACTGGGGCTGCACACACAGCCCAGGGGGCTCGGGACACAGTGCTATTTTTATATATTATATTTTTATATCATACACAATATTTTTACATCCCCTAGTGGCACAAATGTAAGATGATTCCTGGGCAGGAACAAGAACACTTATTGACAAAGCGCCCCAACGCTGCGCACGTGGCTTTTCTCTTACCGAATAATTTCTGCAGTACTTGTCCATCATACAGGTCTTCAGCCAAGTCTTTCACAATAATCCTCTCTCCTACCAACACATCATTAATCCAGTCAATTAATACCTATGTGGGAAACACAAATTTGGCAGTATTATGCACTATTCACTTGCAATTTAAAACACATGTCGTTTCTCTTAGCAGGAAGAATAGCAAAGCTGCAGTGGCTCAAAATGCAGCCTGACAAACCTGCAGGAGCAAACAGGAAAGACTCAGGGAGGCTCATCTGAGGGGGCTGTGCCAATGCACCACAAGGTCTAGACAAACACTAACTGATGCAGTGTTTTCTGGATTGAAATCTTCCCTTGCTTCCAGTAGCATTTTAACATCTTACCGTGAAGCAAAAGGCGCTGAAGTTGATTTTAATGATGCGTCCTGCTCAAGTCCAAACCCCAAGAATCCCAAAGACAAGGGAAAGCCAGTGTGATCCTAGATTGGGGATCTTAGACTCTGGACTCAGGATTTTAACAGAAATTTTGAAGTCTCCCTGTGCCACATCTAGAGAGAGATAGTGGCACAAATGACCTCCCCATTTCACTGGGATGTATGCACCCCGTGGTTCCAACTAACTCACATCCAACTTGTGCTTTGAAGGGCTCAAGTGAAAGAGGCAGGGATGGCATTAAAAAATAGCTCCACTTCCCTGAGAGGGTTTACATGCTTTCATTACCTTCATCAATTCTTGTAATTTTGGATCATTTCTTGAATTTGGATCCACCATTGTTCGGACTTCATTTTCCTCTGGAAGGTTTAAAAGAAAAACATTAGAAACTATCCCAGGCACAACACTTCATTTTACACCAGGCTTTCACGTTGAGATGTAAAATTGCTGTGAATTACCTAGCATAGTGTCCTCAGGGTCTAGTTCGAATGGAATGGGACTGAGAGGTAAGTTAATGGCATTTATCCCTTCTTCCTGTAATTCAGACACTAGGAAATAAAAAAAAAAAGAAAAGCTTGGTCAAATTTCAATTTAATTTTACTTACTATTTCACTCTCACTAAAAGTAGCATTAATTGTCTTAATTTCTTTATAAGAACACGACTCTATTAGATAAGCCACTGGGTGTAATTACAGCAGTAAAGTAAAGCTAACAAAAATGAGAGGCCCAGCCAACAAACCTTTACTTGTATGAGAACATTGTTCGTGGATAATCGTGCTGGAACCAACACAATTACCTCAAATCTCTTCCAGGATATGGCCCATTGTCCTCAGATTTTTAAAAGGCTCACTTGCATGTTAATGGTTGTGACATTTTAACACCAATGAATCCTTTCAGCTGAGGGAGATGGTTATTGCTGTCAGTGTCACCGAGGCTCTGGAGCATCTCCTGGGGCAGAGCTGGTGTGGCCCAGGCAGGGGTTCCCAGGCTGAGGAACCATCCCAGACTGGAGGTGCAGCTGCAGCACACGGCACATTCTGCTGCTGATGCTGCTGGGGCTGCACTGCCCAGCTGGAGCAGCCTGCAGGATGCTGCTGGCCTGTGCTCTTGGCCTTTCAGGGCAGAAATCACAGCAGCAAGACACAGTGCAGGATGCTGAGAGTGTGGAGGCAAGGCTGAGAAAGAACTTGGACAAAGCAATGGGGAAGTAATCCGAGACCCCACAGTTTGGAGATGCCAGCAGCAGCCAGGAGATATGGACAAGGTCTCAAAGTCCCCAAATTCTGTAAAAATCAACGTTCTTGAGAAGAAAGGAGCAGAAGGATCCAGAGAAGTGGTGTAAAGGGAAGCCTGTCACTCTTCTGTCCCCAGCACAGGCCGGAGAAACCCCATCCACTCCTCTGGATGACCCAAACTTTAACAGGATACAGAGACAAAACCCTTCCTTCACTGCCCAAACAGCCTCCCTGGCAGAGGGCAAGAAGCCCCACCAAGCCAGCACACAACCCTGAGCAGGGAGGGATCCAGGGTGGGGATCACACCAGTTTGTGCCTTGCTTTGTGAACAAGACATCAGTGCAAAGCTGATTTACTAAACCAGGAAAGGGGCTTGCTGTCCCATCCATGACCAGTAAGAAATGTGCCCACCCCATTTCCAGGGCACACACCTTGAACAGGGCTGGTTGTTAGCTCATCTGTCCCAGCCAGAGTTTAAACTTCAACAGCTTGATGCAACAATCCTACATACAGCCTAAAGATTCAGGAGGCTGTCCACACCTTCTGACATGTCCTGAAATATCTGATTTATGTGCAGATGCAAGATTCACTATCCAACAATTCAGATTTGCCAGCTGATGCTTTCCTCAGCTTATTCTGAAAATTACAGAGACACTTTGGTTTTTAAGGAAACACAGAAGTCCTCTGAAGTTTCTGTCTTGTCTCTACCCTCATGTCTGCCTCATAAATTAGCTTTACTTGGTGCAATAAGTATAGCTAAATTTGCATGAACACTGTGATCATCAGTCAGCCGGTGTGATAAAACAGGACTTTGAGATTTCCAGGTATTTTCTACTCCCCATGAAATGTTTTGTGGTCTGCCATGTGAAATGTTTCTGTGCACGCTCCAACAATCTGTGTAGCTGTATCCAAGCATCCATGTAAGGCTGGCAGCAATAATGGCTGCTAGATCACTTATTGCTTTTAGTGGTACAAAAAAGAACTGAAAAACCCACTACCCTCAATGCTGAGCCCGTAACTTCACTCCACACACTCACCCTGCTGATGTATCTGCAGCACACAAACACTGAGCAGCTCTGGAGAAACAATGCTGACAATAATAGTTCCCTCAGTTGTTGTATATTCTCCAAAACCCATGGCTGAAAGCAATGCACCAAATGAATCCCTCATGTGACTCCACTGAGTTCTGAGGAGTTACAGCAAGGATGAAGTTGGCCTAGGATGTACAGTCTGGGGAACTGCTTGCACTTAATGGCAATTGTTGAAACTGCCAGCACTCCTTAGAGAAAATCACTGCTGGTTTCATTAACCTCTTTGATATTTTTTGTTTGTTTGTTTTTTGTTGGTGTTTTTGTTGTTGTTGTTGTTCAGAATGGTTATGGGCACAGAAATGTCAGCGGGTAGAAAGCCTCCCTGTGGAGGTCCTTCTGCTCTGAAATGTTCAGCTCATGGAGGGCTTCCACACAGAGCTCCCCAGGCAGAAAACGTGGGATTTTCTCACATCAGTCCCAAGGGGGGCACAGTAAATAGAATCTGTTCAAGCCAGCTGCCCCCCCTGAGCTGTCCTGTCCCAAAGGGCTGGGTGCTGTGCCAGGGTGGGGCACACTGGAGAAAGCAGCCAGCTGGTTTCCAAGGGAGGAACACTGATGAAAGCTTTTGGTTCCCCTCTCCAGGGGCAGCCCGCTGGCAGAGCTTGCTCACAATTCTCCACGGAGACCGAGTGCACCTCTCCAGGTTGAAAGTTATGTAAGGAATTCTTCCCAAGGCCCACTGAACCTGGCCATTCCTGTCCTCTAACGTGCACAACATTCTGCCTTTCATAGCATGACCTCCCTCACATCCTCAGAGAAAGCAAACAAACCCCTGCCACATCCCTGCGCCAAAAGGGACCATGAAATACAAATAATAATAAATATACACGGGGAACCGAAACATTGACGTGTTCTAGAATGCAAGTGTTGCATTTGCTGCACAGCAGGGGCTAAGCTCTGCTTTCTGCACACTGCTGTGAGCACAGACACCTGCCACACCTGCCAGAGCTGTTTGCAGAAGCTCCCCTGATGCCTCCAGACGATCCAGACTGGGATCTGCCATGGCTCACCGGATCCCACCTGGATCCAGCTTTCAGAGAGGACAGCTCTCCCTCAGCCTCTGCATTCTGCAGGGCACAACCCACGCCCCAGGCTGCTATGAGCCCATAACAAAGGTTCCTCTTGCCCCCCTCAAGCAGAAAACATGATGGAGAAACTCTGCACCCAACAGCATCTTTTTCATTTCTTTCCCCCTACTGAAGAGCAAAGCTGTAACTGCAGATCAGTCCCACTGCTAAACAGAGCAGGTAAGTGCATTATAGCAAGCTGTATGTAAACTGAGAGAAAATGTATTATGTAGCCTCACTTTCTAAGAATTTCCATCAAAAAAACACCGTGACAAATCACTGCTATACACTTAGGTGTTTATAGAGCAACCACAAATATGTGATTGAGGTTAAGAGTTTGCATACCACAGTTTCAGTAGAGGAGTCCATTTTTCAGCTGCTTTTCATTAATTTGTTTTAATTAATTTTCATGGAAATCACTTCAGCAATAAGTATTTTAATAAAAAGAAAAAACACAGTATTGGGGCAATTTTTGCAGCAGCTGAAATTAACGTAACATAATCTAATTTCTTGTAACAATTCTGTGAGGAATGGCTTTGGAGCATCAGCAGGAGCTGCAGTCCAAGCCCCAGAGCAGGAAGGGAGGAGGGGATGGGATGCACCTGCAGCAGCTCATCCCCACCACCCAGGCTGCCAGCAGCCAGGGCAGGGCACTGGGAGCTGCTCCTGCCAAGGACAGCAGCCAGGGCTGTGTGCCTGGCCCCTGGACAATTATTAATTGTCAATTATTGATAATTATTGATTAATAATCAATTATTGATAAGACCCCTCGGTGTTCTCACCCTCTGCTGCGACCCAGCCCCAGCCCAGCTCAGCAGCTACACTCATGGTGCTGATACTGGGAAGATCAGGGACTTCATCCCTTAGGACAGGACAGCAAAACCCAGTCCTTAAGGGGTTTTTCCAGTCACCATGCTGAGTGGAACTGGGGGAATGCACTTTTAAAGCACGACCCTGAAAAGCAACAGCTACATCTGGGCCAGACAAATCTCTGTGGATCGGCAATGCTGGAGTCCCTGTTTTAACTCTGGATGAGGAATGGACATTTCTGCTCAGACTTCTGATTCAGCTCCACGTGCCAGATTTCTTGTGATGTAATCAAGTGCAGCCCCACTGCTATCAGCTGTCAGCAGCCTTCCTCCCATCATGCCAGCACCAACTCTGGCCCCAGGGAGCCTGTATCCACAGCAGCTCCAGCAGCTGTTTGAAGCTGGATGGAATTGCTGCTGCTTTAGATGCTCCAGGATTGCGAGGTCATAAACCTGTGCTATCAAAGGCAGGTGTGTGCTGCACAGAGCCTGCCCTGTGATGTGTGCATCCACTGCAGCTGCACATCTGAGAGCGGAGCGCTGCCCGCACGCTCCAAATTGCCTTAATTCCTCCTCTACATGCAGCCTGTTGCTCCACGCTGGATTTATTAGACAGTTTCATTTGGCTTTTTTACTCATTTATTTTGTGTGTTGAAGGCTTTTTGCTGCCCTATTTAGTATTCAGGGCTTAGAGTTATTCTGATTTGAATGAAGCACAGCTCATTATTTAACTGAGCTCAGCAACGCCACATCACCCAGCGCACTCTCTGTGGTTTAGATGTGTTTTATATCCATCTGAGGAACCACAAAACAAATACAGCAAGATGCAGATAAAACAGCCTCTCCTCTGAGTGCTGCAGCCATGTCTTCCCCATCTAACTGCTTCTGTACCTATAAAATTAAAACTACTGAGTAAGGAATGGATGAGCTCTGAAAGTGTGTGATTGATTAGAACCAAAGCATCATTTTGGAGCAGCACAGTGCCACACAGCTGCTAACCTCAATCCTTCATACCCAGGAGGTTTAGATGGATGGAGATACACCTACAGACATACACACATACAAAACATTTCTGCTGGTCTTTAATTGCCTTTCTTTCTCTAGCATAAGGGTTTTCCATTCAAGCTCTTCATCATTTTGAAGGTTTCACATGTATTGGGTTGGGTTTGGTTTTATTTTTTTTTTTCTTTTTTTTTTTTTAATTTATTGGGGATTTTTATTTGTTTTGTTTTGTTTTGGTGTTTTTTGTTTTGTTTGTTTTTTTGTTTTGTTTTGGGGTTGGTGGGGTTTTTTTTGTTTTTTGTTTTTTTGTGGAAGCTGGGATTTGCTGACATTCATACGACTCCAAGAGTTTAAGCTTTCTATAAGAAAGTCCAAATCTACCTGATATTTTAAACTGCTACAGTTTTACATGTCATGTCTCTACCTTAAGCTATTTTTTCCTGGAACAAGCACCATTTGGAAGGCTAGTGCAGACATCATATTGCCAGAATAACCCTAGGGATTTGTCTGTATGCCCACACTCAAACATGCATGCCTACGCTATGTACATTGAGATATGCAGCCAGAAATTACAGCCAGATTAGAAAAATGCTGATTTTCAGCACAAAATGTCTTCACTGCTCCTGTATAAGACATACACTCAATTATAGCTGAGCCAAATGTAGATGAATGGGGTTTTGCTTTCACATTCCCTTGACTGGGTGCAAATTTCTGGTGAATGCCCATGACCTCGATGGTTTGCTTTTGTAACCACTGGTGCACAAGAGCAGCTTGGTTCTTCTCCTGCCTTGATGGTCCATAATGCAGATTTGAGTGTGAGTGCATCCACCCAGATAAATCTCTGTGGATTTGTGCTGATTTGGACCAGCCCACTGGCTCAGCCTGGCTCCTGCTCCCTCTCACACACCCCAGTTCTAGAAACTGATGTCATCCCACTGGGTAATTCTGGATTTGTACTGGTGAGTGAGAAAACGGACCCAAATTACTTGAGACAGCTGGAGAATGAGAGAAAAAAGAGAGCAAAAACATTTTCCAAAAGTCATAGTTCAGGTTTTTATAGAATTATACTATTTAGTCAAGCAAGCTTACATAATTGCTTTCTGGGCCACCTATCCAAAAAGTTAATTTCTAATACCTGTGCATGTGCATCTTGTAAGTCCACAAAGGGAAAAGAAAATATAAATCTAAAATAGCACTGCCTAATTTTCTGGAACACATAATTCATTAAACATGGATTCTGGCAGCTCAACTTTAACTCAGAAACAAAAGAAATCCACACAAAAGACAATAAATCTGCATTACACATGGTACTAAAATGATCCAATGGATTTATAGATGTTTACAAGTTTGCAGAGTGTGACACAGCGTCCACCAGAAATTTGATATTCACAGCACAAAACATCATAAACATATGTCTGCAACTACAAAAGGGCCTTTTTATGTGGGGATCATTGTTAAAATTGTCTTCAGAACATAAACCTTAAGTTGTAAATGCTACTCCCCATTTATTCTCCGAGACATAACAAATGAGGGAAGAAAAGCAGAGATATGTTTGTAATTGAAAATGTTTCTCAGGAAATGATCTGTACAGGAACATCATTCTCATTCCATTAACTGCTGACTCCAAGCCAACCATTTGTAAAAGTAAATAAATATGCAAACTGGCTGACAACAATGTGCCTGCCTTTAATGTTTCTGCATTAGTACTCGGCCTCCAAAAAAAGAATCTATTTTCTTTTCTCATTTCTCCATTAAACCAAACATGGCATGCACACAAAAGGAGCAGGAGTAATGCTGTTCACAAAAAAAGATGGGAGAAATGCTATGATTTGATTTTCATGTATGCAAAACAAATTAAATGCCTTTTGCCTTGAACTTTCTTTAAAGTCCAAAGCCGCTCCCAAGTCCCTCAGTGACTTGTTTGCTGTTCCTTTCTTTTTTTCTTTTTTTTTTTTTTTTCAATTGGCAGGGAAAAAAACCCCTCCACAGACAGACAGACAGACAGACAGACAGATGTCTGGTCTGGGTAGGTAAAAACCAACAAATCAGGAAGCAAACTCAGTTCTTTTTTAAAAGAGTACATGTGATTCTCTTTTGCCAGCTTCATTAAGCCTTCCAGGCTTTCACATTTCATTTGGGATGAAGGTTCCTTCTCAGAATTTCCCTCCAGTTTCTGAGAGGTAATAAGCAGTGAAGTTCCAAGCTAACACAGATGCCAGTCATTCCATTCATTCCTTCTCCACATCCTCTCAACACATCTTTTAAAATGCATAAGCAGTGTCTGCAGATGGTTTGAAAAGCCTGTCACCCTACAGGAGTGTTTAAAACCCTGCTGAAAAATCCCAAAAGGCAATTTTGGGAACAAACACAGACAAGAGGTCAAGCAATGCTGCTTCTTATTCCCAGTGAAGAACAAGCCATGCATATGAGAAATGCTGTGGCCATTCCAAGTTCTTATCAAAATGTGCTGTGTGGAATCTGATCCCAAAACAAACTCCAGAGAGCCCCAGACACCTTGGTAGGGTGTTTGTGCACCAGAAACAGGTGGTTAGCTGCTCTGCACAGGGTATCCCTACGTGCAAAATCCTTTATGGAAACAAATCCTGTGACAGCAAAGCACCTCATGGGAACAAATCCTCTGACAACTGAGATTTCCAGAGTGCTGAGGTACGAACTGAGAGGGCTCTGAACAGATTTACTGAGGGATCTCAGAACTACAGAGCACTTGGGGCCATAAAGAGAAGAGGGGAAAGCATTTGTATCCTCCTCCTCACCCACAATTGGGTATTTCTCAAGTCACAACAAACTGCAATCCCCAGAGGAGAGGCAGACAGACCTCTTGAGTGGAGGGAATTGCTCTTCTCACATGCTCACCAGCTTGCTGCAAGCATTTTTTTCCAAACATTGTGGAGAAGCAGGTTTTATAGGGCTGACTTGCCTCATTTTGTGAATCACCAAGCAGCTAAGAGCAGCTATTCCAACATCAACAAGAGGCGCTCATGCGGAGAAGACAAAACCAAGGATCTCTTCCAAGAAGTCTTTCCCAGCTCCACAAGTTCTAGCTATTCCTAAGAGAAAACCCAAAAATAGTTCTCAGGAATGTGAGGGCACACTAGTAGCAAGCTGAGGGTTTCCTGAATTTCTTGCTCTTTCCTTCCTGTATATATACGCCTTGTTTTTGAAGGGGAAAAAGTTAAGAGAGTTAAGAGAGACCCACTGCATGTCAGTAATCCAAATGAGTAATCCAGTTTTTTCTTGAAAGAAACAGAAAAATGACTACTTTTACTGGAAAGTTAAAGCTCCTTCTCAGAGACTACAAACTGGTTTATGTGTCACACATGGCTCCCATTTTCAAACTGCAGTTCCTAGAGCTACTTGTGTCTGGAGACAAGCACCTCATCACCTTCAGGGAAAGATTCTGTGACAAAGGATTAAAAGATCTGTAATAAGTGGCCAAGCATTTCTACATCACAGAAGGGAAAAAAACCCCAAAAAACCCTGAACCACGTTAGTATCTTATGAGAGCTTCTCATGCTTCAAGATCTTTCTCTACCATCAAAATGGACCAGGATGAAGGTTGGGGTTGACAGCAAGGCTGGAGAAATAGAGATGGGATAAGGGTCACTTGAAGAAATGAAAATAATAATGAATACAAGTATGTAGATATATTACCTATTTGCACAGCTGGTAGTTTCAGTCCATTCTTTGCCACCTTCTGTGTCAATGCTGAGTGTCCAACCATGGTTCTTGACTTGCAACATTAAATTCTGGTCTTCCCCTTGACTTTAAATATTTCCACCTTCTTGCTATGTTTAATATTTTTGCCTAACATGAAGATGACGTCTTAAAGTCTCTGCAATATATCCTAGGGAACTGAAGTTTGTAGTCAAGGACAGAACTGAGATCTAATGTGGGAATTGGGATTTAAAGATTTCAACATGGCAAAACCAGGCTGTGGATTTGGCTGGATCAACAGAACCCAGCTACCTTCTGAAAGAAAAAAGGGTGGATTTGGTAAAGGGCAGCAAAATGAAACCTTCAAATGGAAGAAATATATCTTCTAGCATCCTGAAGACTAAACTGGGTTCTATAGGCCAACGTGGAGGTTAATGTGCATTTAACAGCAGAAATTGTAGCATTTGACTGAAAAAAGGGAAAAAGGGAAAAAGGGAAAAAGGGAAAAAGGGAAAAAGGGAAAAAGGGAAAAAGGGAAAAAGGGAAAAAGGGAAAAAGAGAAAAAGGGAAAAAGAGAAAAAGGGAAAAAGGGAAAAAGGGAAAAAGGGAAAAAGGGAAAAAGGGAAAAAGGGAAAAAGGGAAAAAGGGAAAAAGGGAAAAGCATTTCCTGAGAAAAGGGAAACTTCCTTCCCCATCCTCACCTCAGGTGAGGATGTGGTGTGAGGTGTGAGGAAGCCCCTCTGCTTTTCCCAGCCATACAGCACTAAGGGTAGCCCAGGGATGACCAGGGATGTGTCAGGGCTGTCTCTGGAAATCCCTGGCTGGAGGGAGGACTTTGGTCAGCTGGCATAAATCACAGTGTGGTGTGATCAGTAAATAATGTGGCTGTGCTATCCTCCTAAAACGCATTTACACAGAAGTGTAAGATGATGATGCAAGACAGGACTTTGGTAGCAAAAAATAGAGATTGTGTTTGGCTTAGGAAAGCAGGATTTGTTCTCAAATTGCACAGGAAATACAGCAACACTTTCCAGCCTAGGCTTTCAAATCCCTTAATCAGAATTAATTCATTTAACAGAAGAAAACAGCAGTATCCTCATTCTGCAGCACAGGAAAAAAACCACAATTCTAGTTTAAGGACCACATCTACATGTTTCCTTTCTGGAGACAAATTGCACTTGTAAAATGGAAGCCTGGCACTCAAAATCCAGCCTTAAAAGCTTGTCTCTAAGGTTACATAGCCTGACAGAGCAGACAGGAATACCTGTACCTCTTGCTTTCCAAACCCATAGCATGGCAAAGAAAACACCCTTTTTTTCCATATAAACCAGTAGAAATGATTTTCATCCAGCCCCGTGGCTCTCCCTTCACAGGCCCTGCCTGGTACCCTGCCTGCATTCCTAATTCTGCTTCTTTCCTTACAAAATCAAGCAGCTGCTCCAACTTCCAAACTCCCTGTCCCAACCAAAGCACTGACTGAGCCATCCATCTGACCCTGGTGTTCCTGTGAGAACAGCAAGGGTGAAGTCCCAAAGTGCACATGCACTGTCCCCTCTGAGACATCTCCAACAAGCTGGAATTTCAGAGCAGCCCTGTGTGAACTCCTCCCTGCTGAGTGCATCTCCTGGGAGGCTGCCACTGCCACTGTACCAATTTCATCATTTTTTCACCCTACCAATTTCATCATTTTTTCACCGTACCAATTTCAACAAGCACACCCACCGTTCCCGTGGCTGCAGTATTTCCTGCTTTGCAGGTGGATAAAGAACCTCAGATGGGTTTTACTTCATGGCACTAACACATCTGGAGTTTCCCAGGAATAATCTGCAGCCTTCAGCTTTCATGTCTGAAGGGAGTTTGTGTTACTGCTCCCCTCAGAAAGTGCACAGTACCATGAAGTTTTCATTTTGAATGAATGAATATTAATATTAAAACTCACTGACTGCATTAACACATAGCCCATCTGAGAATTGCTAGCCCAAGCCTGCTTTTGACTACAAATGACAACTCTCCCTGAGTGGAAATCAGCTGATAAAAATCACTATTTTCACATTGGAGCCAGTGTTACCCAAAGACTGCATTTGTACCAAACTGAAGCTAACAGGAACACATAATCTTACGAAACATCACTAGGATAAAACAGCTAGTTCTAGTTCATACTGCAGAAATACTTCCATGGAATAACATTAAATATTAACAGACTGCTCTATTTTCTTCTTCTTTTACCCAGGAAAAACACAGTCTGACAGGAGTAAGAAGAAAATAAACCCTCATTCTTATCTTCAGCACGCCAAAAATAACCACCACTATAAAAACAGAGGGTCAGAAAGCAATAACCAGAAAAACAAAACAACCAGATGAGTTGGTCTGGGCTCCTACCTTTAGGGCAAAATGCTCCACAGCCCATCGTAGGGTCGCTGGGCCACCCTCATAGTGCATCCCAGGGGGAACTGCAGTCCTGGAGGAGTTTGAAGCCCCTGGCACTCTTCAGAGGAGCTGTTTTAGCTTTCCAGCCTGTTTTCCACCAGAATGGTCCAAGCACATCACAACTCCCGGCTCAGAGCATCGCTTCAGAACAAGCGACTGACTGCCTATATAATTTAATATGATGCCACATGAGACTCATAGACCAGCTGCAAAAGAAACTAAATCTGCTTTTTGCAGCTTGCTGAGTTGTGTTCTGAAGGCTGGGATGCACTTTTGGTTGTGTGCTTTTGTTATCAGTCATACAACTAAACAAAGTGCTCAAAGGGCAAGTGCAGAACACACGTTTTTAAAAACTCCAGTCTGTTTCTGTTCTGGGCACCTTTTCCCCTTGTAACTGAATAAAGTCACAGGAAAAGTCTGTGCATGGACACTGCAACATTGGGTAGGCAATGGGAAATCTCTTTCTCTTTTTCCTTTTTTTTAATTTTTTTTTTATTTTATTTTTATTTTTTGTTATTGTGAAGCAAAGTCTGATCAATGGGAGTTACTCAAATCCTGTCGTCTGACTTTGAGACTCACATCTGATATTACCAAATATTACCAAATTCAGATCCTGATCACAGTATTCTTTTCTCTACAAATACTTCCCCACTGAAATAATTAGCAACACTCCCATGGAAATGGATTAAGCCCTGAAACAGGCAAAAGCATATAAAAAGCTAAAAAGCAGAGGAAAGGAGAGGTATGAGCCATCAAAAGAATAATAAACTACTGGTAAGAAATAAACTGGTTTTATGGTCTATGGGTTCTTCCAAAGGGGGAAAGTAATGAAAATATAATCTAAAGCAACTACTTACTTGGGCTAAAAATCAAATTCCTGTGAAGTTTTTCTACAGACTAGAACTTTTCAGAAGCTATAAAATGTCTAAGTGTTTGCTTCAGCTTGGAGCAAGAGGGGGGAAGTGACACATCCCTGGCTCATTTCTAAGTCATGGAAAGTAGTTACCTTTCTAATTTCCAGTGGAACTCTGCTTAAAATACCAGTGCCAAAAGACAAGTATGGAGCATGGAGTGGTGTTTGCAGTTTGGGGTTATCCAGCTGTGCTACACAACATCCTCCCCCAGGTTTTGTGTCAGATGTGACTCCTTGCAGAGGAGCCTCAGAGCTCTCATCAGTTCTGGCAGCTCTTTGCCAGCTCCAAGGAGTCTCTGATCATCACATCCCTCTGCAGCTTCTGGGTCACTCCTCAAAGCCTTTCCCTGCCAGCATTTCCATTTCGTGCTGCCATGGGCTCCCCACTCCCACTCCTGGAGTGCCACTGCCTTCTGGCACTGGGAACCTGCACTGCTGAATAACAGCATTCAATTACAAACAATACTCAGCTGGCAGCTCTCTACCAAGCTTCCCTGCTCTTCATTTCTGAATAGAATCCTAAGTGTCCCAGACACTTCATTATGGCAATCCTGCTTGGGACACAGGCACAGCTAAAGGAAAACAGTGCTTCACTTCAAATGTCAAGAAGAATGCTGAAAATTATTATATATTAAGATAATTCATGAAGTCTGAAGTCACAGCCACCTTGCATCATCAACCCAACCTATGTTATAAGTGATTATTTATATCTGTTTATAAAGTGATGTTTTTTTGCACACACAGAAGTTCTTTTACAAAAAACAGTAAATGAAATCTGTTTCTTTTACGCTGAGTTTTTATACCTGCAGAAGCAGACAGAAGATCATGCCCAGGTAACAGGTGAGGTTACAGCAGAGTAAGAAAGCTGCAAATTAGCTAAAGCAGAGCTCTTTTCTCAGAGGGTAACGTGGCAAGAAGTTGACAATTTTGGCAGGTCTGAAGTGCACAGCCTGGGGAGCCAGTATTAGAATTTCTGCTCCTTCTCTCTGTAATCCATTGTCACTTGCCACCGACATAAACTCAAGCAGGGCTTGATTTCTAATTCCTGTCATATAACAACAACAAGATCAGCTTTCAAAAAGCCTGTGCACTTCTCCCTTCCCTCAGCAGAGATGAGTGCAGGGAGGAAAGCAGCACACTGTAAGATGCTTTTGGCCTAGAGCTTCCCAAACTCTTCCTAAGGGCTCACTTTCAACCCCACAATTTTCAGCTTTGTAAAAACAGAAATATAGCCAGGGAGGACTAAAGTCTTATTCAAGCCATTTTGGCCATCAATACAGGAAACAATTCAAAGGCAACATGACACTGATAGCTTAATTTGTGAAAATGGATAAATACTGGATCTGCCACATAGCACATTAACCCATGTAACAAATAAATACAGAAATAGCACTGCAATACTTGGTTAAAAGGTTTTGGTTCACAGAAGAGGAAATTCAATTAAAGCATGTAATGTCAATTACTGTCATTTGTAATTTTATTTTGCTTCTCTAGAAACAATACAGATGCAGGATTCTAAAGTTACCTGCATGTTTGATGCAAATGGGATAAAATTATCTAGGTTCTGAGAAAATCCAGATAGTAGTAGGGAAAAAACCCACAGTTTCACCTAACCTCACTCGTGGATCTTCTGCAGAGTGCTGGTCACATGAGAACTGACAAGCCTTCAATTTAAACACACAAGCCAACAACCCAGACCTGAAACAGGACTTTCATGTTTCAAAAGTGATGTTAAGGCATCAGAAAGGCTGGGAGGAGAGCAACTGCTTAATTCCCAGCTCCTGCAGATGGGCACAGCCTTACTAAAGCCAACAGAAGAGCACTGACTGACATCAGCAGAGAACTGACCTTACTGCTTATACTGATTGATTCCAGTTGGAAAATGACTGGGTCAGCTTCTCAATGTTTCTGTCTCCTTCTCTCTGCTCTGTGTAGAAGTGACAGAGACCAAAAGCCACGTGGAAGACTCCAAGCACCAGCACAGTAACAAACATTGCCAGGTCTCATCAGTCCCTCTGCAGCATCAGCACCCAGTTCTGCTTTCCCACAAACAGCTTTGCCCAGCACAGCCTGGGGCTGCACAGAAACATCCTGCCCCCAGCACACCCTCCTGAAGGCAGGAGATAACACAAAGAATGAGTTCATAAAATTACTGTTGGTTAGAATAATGCCAGGCATCTTTCTGCCTTGCCAACTACGACCTGAGCTACATCAGAACCAGCAGAAAATCTGCTGTAAAGACCTCCAGGCCATTTTCCCTTAAGCATCACCACTTCTAAACACGGAAGCATCCTGCCTTTGAACAGCCATACTTTCCTCAATGGTGTGATGCTACAGTGAAACCATGATTAGAATCATAGGAAAGAGCTAACAAAAGAAAGACTAAATCAATCAGATGCTTTCTTATGCCTCTAAATGATACACATAAATCGTGTCCACCAGGTTCCCTCGGGCTATTTCAGGAGCAAGCAGAACACAAAATGATGCAGATTCATTACAAAAAGTCTAAATCTAATCTACCTGAATTGAAAATGCCAGGAATCATGTAAATGGAAGAAAAGATGACAGACCTTGCATGTTATACATAAGCAGAAACAAGAGCCACATAAACTGGGGTAACACAAAGTGCTGGTTCACTGAGAAATCACAGGGCAGATCATCCCTGGCAGTGCCAACATCCACTGGTGCAGCTGCAGGGAGGAAAGAGGCGACTCCAAACTGCCCTTGTGCCTCCAGAGGATGGCATGAGCCTGGCACCTGGGACTTCAGGGCTGGCACTGAGGGTACAGGTGACATTTACCTCCCCTCCCCACCAAAATCCCCAACGGGAGGAATTCCAGCACGGGCTGTGTGATGCACAGGGAGAGGGGGGACACCAGAGTTGTGTTTTCAGATGTGCAAATTATTTAATGGTATCCTTCCCAAATAACACACCTGAATGCGGACAGAAGTCACCTAAAAGGGGAAATTCCAACTAGATCGAGGTGGCAAATGGAAAAAAAATTAGACTGTTGAAAAATGAAATACTACTGAGGTGGCACAGTTCACCTATAACTGACACATGGCAAAAAATGCATTGACAAGAACCCGAGGAATTCCAGCTCTCCCAGAATGTTACCATCCCAAATTATCCCAAATTATTATTTGCAACGCACCTTGCAAGGTCCAAGTGTTGCTGAACACAGGCAGGCCATTGCCTTTTTCCCTAAACACACAGGGGAAGGAGGCTGATGTTATAACTATAAATACACACACTTTTTTATGCCTCGTATCATAAACAAAATCTTTTCTACAACCATACATACACACAAAATTGGATCATTTGGAACACTCTAACATAGTGGTCTCTCCTGTAGGATCTGGATCACACAGCCTCTCTCTCCTAACAGGCCAGCCTGGTTCCCTGCCATTAAATCAAGACACATTCAGGTCTAAACCTTCACCTGGAGCCAGACTTTTTGACTTGCTCTGTGCTGACATTTTAAAGTGCATGCAGGAATAACTCTCCTCTCATTTTCTAAGCCGTGCTGGCTCAAAATCTAAACACCAGCAACACTACTGAAAATACAAAAACAACCTCAAAGTCACCAGAATCTCAGCAGCCTAAATCCAGTGTGCAGATCAGACCTAGATCATAACTCCTGCAGATTTCTCTTGTGGCACAAAAATATTACTCAGCAACAGGCAACACAACTGATTACCAAACAGTTTGCTCAGTGTTATGTCATTATTTCTCAAGTGGAAAAAGAACAGTGTTCTGACTTTCAGGGATGCACTAAACTGGCTCCAAGTTCTGCTAGAGCAAGAGGAAAAACCCCTTGATTTATGGACCTGCACATTAACAAGTGCCTCTTTCTCGTTACTCTGTCTCTGCCTTCCATTTAGCGTTCATGTTACTGGGGTTGGATTTCCTCTGGGCCTGGGCCCTATTCAGTGGCTGCATTTCTACCCCAATTCCATGGGAGATCCCATTCCCAGAGCCCTGCCAAGCTGGCAGTACAGCTCCTGAGAGACTGCTCTGCCTGACGTGCACCGAGCCAGTTATTGACACACCACTGTTCCCATCCAGCTCTGCACCTAAGCACTGAACTGCACAGCACTTCCATATGTTGGATCTGTTACACTGCTCTGGAAACTTATATTACTCTGGGTAAATAAAAAGCTAAGAGCAGCAGGAAAAATATCATAAAAATGCAGCCGAATTTGTTTCATCCTGCCTCCATCAGCAAATTTGGTCTATGACCTCTGCCTATGAGTCATGCAAGTACTTTAAAACTTGCAGTGATTTATATTTCCAGGATAGGAAGTTCAAGGCTTATATTTCTGTTCCCCTACCATACATTATTTTTCTTTATACACAATTTCTTGGTAATTATCTGTCTAAAACATGTAGGCATCTTTTTTTCCTACTTTGTGGTGCACATTAACCAAAACCATTCATCTCAACAACCAGCCTCTGGGTTCTTGGCAGAGTAGAACTGAATGTGTAGGTTATTCCTGGAACCCTGCTAGGCTGATGCTCTCATCGTAGTTTTAGTCATGGAAACAAGCTTCTACCAAGACAGGCATTGTTTGTTAGAAAGGAAATTCCCAGCATATCTGTCAGAAATGAGGAGTAATAGGGTACACCACTGAAAAATGTTATATTTGCATAGGGCTGTTCATTAGAAGGCTTCAGTCTGCTCTGCAAATCGAGTGATGCATTTTGGAGTTTGGGCTCGTGTCCTGCTGAGAAACCACTCTGTACTCTCAGCTCTGCTCCGTGAGACTGACCTTCACACGAGGGCAGCAAGTGCTCCTCGAGCTCAGAAGGGAACCAGCAAAAGAGCCAACCTTTCCTTTTCTCTAAGCACTATTAGTGGGGCTTTTGGATCCACAAAGCTGTGTTTTCCCTGGTCTGCCTGGCCTTCACCTCCACACCTGCAAGGTTGGGAGGAGGGTCTCATTTGGTTCCCATGAGAAGCACAGGGCAGCTCCAGCCATGGATGTGTGACTGCAGCATGGAGGGACCGACTCTGAATTGCTGTGTTGGGGAGCTGCTTAAGCACTCTTTGCTTCATTCCTGTAAAATTTAACAAAGAGCCCCTTCATGGGATAATGGTGTAAAAAAATCTGTCTCCACAGATAAATTCTTTGCAGTTCTGTGTCTTCAGCACTTTGCCTCTGTAGGATATTTAATAACAGCAAAAGCAAAATTTCTCACTCATCAGAGTCTGGGGAGTTTGTGTGACACTGGTGTTTATCCTCTTCGCTCTCTTGGACTGAGGTCCTGCCCAGACAAGGAAAACTTTTTCATCTCATCTCTGTAGAGTACTACCAGAGATCAATAATTCTGCTTTATCTAATGGAAAATCTCTGGGGTCTTGTGAATCATGTGCTGGCAGCTTTATTTAGATGGAAATCTGTGTTCATCCCTGGGAAGCCTTGCTTTAAAACAATCTTCTGTAACATTCAGACTTCAGTTGATCTTTCAAATAATTTCTAGTCTGAATGAGTTAAAACACAGGTGAAGTTTCCCTGCTGAATGATCAGCTCAAGCACAAAACCTGACCTGACAGATCTGGATCAGTTTTAGAAGCCGGCTGCAAAATGTTACATCAGTGAGCAAGTTAATCCTAACCCAGGACCTGAAAGCTTCTGTTTTTCTTCAAATGTTTCCATTTTCATTAGTCCTACAGGGCATGTCAGGCGAATCCTGCCCTTTGTTACTTGTGCAGCCCGACTGCAATTAAGCTAACAAGTCTGCTGCAGCCCAGGATGGTGTCCAAACCCTTTTCATAGCTGTGGTTGCTCAGGAAGAAGAAAGCAAACCCTTAATTTGTCACTGAGGTAAGCATTTATCAACTGTGGGCACAAGGGAAGGTCAACACATCTCTGCTGTTTCAGAGCTACAATGGCACTTTAAGCCTCCTGGTACCACTTTGATACAGACAATGGCCATTACCACTATTCCATAAATATGAGAACAGACACAGAGGGAAAAAAAAAAACCAGAGAGAGTTTGGATGCAGCCTCAGAACAGGACAGGATCAGTGCTGAGGGGCTCAGCCCACCTCCACAGAGGTACACCAGGCACAGAGCCACAGCTGCTATGTCCCAGCGATTTTGTTTTCCAGATCCCGCAGGGAGCAGAACCAGACAGGTAAATGATGAAAAACAGTGCCCCATGTTGCCAATCTAATTTGTCATATTTTGAATGCAGGTATTAAAAATATGAAAATTATTACTGACTCTTTCCCGTCCTGCTTAGTGGGACCTTAGACTGACTGTTTGAACTTTGCCTTAGAAATCTGTTTCCAGGGCTGATTTTACATCACATCCTAGACTGAGTGCTTCTCACCATCATCTCCAGCCCTCTCTGCCCCCGTGAAACCTTTCTTCCTGTCAATCTCTGAAAAGTCTTTAAACAATATTAGGAAGAGAATCTGGCTTCTAGAAACCAGTGCAGGCAGAACCAAATTGAAAAGCACCTCACAGGCAAAAGAAAGTATTTCCAGGCTCAGTCAAGGCTCAGCGCGAGAAGGGGAAGACGCTGCCTCGAGCAGCCAGAGCAATCCTTGTGCAAGAGCTCTGAGCAGGCAAGAAGAGCAAAGAGGAGATGCTCAGTGCCCCCTGGCACAGCAAACCCGTGGGTTTACAGGATTGCAGCTCTCTGCCAGGCCAGAGCTGTGCCCCACCACTGCAGCACCTGCACACCAGCGCGGCAGCAGCGGCTCCAAAGGGAACCACTCGCCATAAGTAAATGCACTTTGACAGCAGCTCCTAATAAGAGGAAGGAAATGAGGGAGAGAAAGAAAAGTGATAGGAGACAAAAGGACTTTATAAAACGGGGCTTTATTGCTTTCATTTGCAGCGTTTTCCCTTTGTTCTGTTGAGCCTTCCAATTCCAGATACTGCACAAAAGAGATACCTGTCGAAAAAAGTTTATTTCAATCTGAAACTAACTCGTAAGATGCTTCACTAATTCAACAGCCCATTATCAGGAGTAACAATGAGCTACCTCTAATTAATTTGGTGCAGCCTTTGCTTCTGATACCAATCAAATCAATATTAATGGGGAATTTGAGCTCTCTCATTACAGCACAAAATGGGTACCAATCTTCTCATGAAGATTTTTGGACCATAAACTGTGTTTGAGGTCAGTGTAGTTGGCTTCTTCCCACACCCATTTTTTCAACCAGGATGGAAAAAAATATATAATGATGTGCTATTTAGTACCTGGATAAAAATCTACATTCAGGCTGCCTACACCGAAAGACTGAAACCAGTTCAATATGAAGAAATCTCAGCCTAAAAAAATCAAGATTTTAGTAGCTCACAGAACTCAAATTAAACACTTAAATAGGTAACACTAGATATTTCTCATGCTGCCTCACATTTCTCTATTTATTTTTATCTGCAGGATCAGGCGTGTTAGAGAGGGAGGCCTGGTAAGAATTGCCTCAGCCATCATTCTTGGTTACTTACATCTGTGGTCAATTTTCCACACTTTCTTCCATAAAAGGTAAAGGAGGCACTGTACTTGCAACAGGATAATCTAAACAATATGAACAATGTTACTGTTGAAGACCATCTGGCTCATCAAGCACAGCTCCAGACTTTTTAACTCCTTGAATAAAGTGTGGAACCCCGCAGCGTATTTTATTTTTTTTTTTTTTTCTTTTTTTAATCCAAAATTCATTTTTGAAATGGCAAAAAGTAGAGGTCCTGGAGACACGAGGGATTCAGAAGGGGAGAAAATTCAGTTTCTGGTTTTATCCTTTTTGTACCTTACGTGTGTTGCAATCCAGGCTCAAGAAGAACACGCAGACATCAGATTTTTCTCTAAAGAAAAGCGTAACCAGCACATGTTTGGAGAGGACACAAGAGGGTTAAATATTTCATAATTCACCTCAACTTCATGGCCTGCTTCTGCCACTTCTTAAAAAGTAGTAACAGTCAAAGAAGGGTCACCAGGAATTAGAGGAAAGCAGGGGGGAGGCACGAGGGTGAAGGCGAGCGAAGAAGGCTTTTTTTGCTAATTGTACATTTCTGGTGTGCAGATAAATGAGAAGTGGCTGGGAGAAGGAAATAACCTGTGCAGGGCTCAGCCAGCCCCGCTCTGGCGGCCTGCAGACACACAGGAGTTAAATCCTCTCACGCTCCTAAAGGCCACAGCCTCCAGAACGCGCTTGTTTTTCAACTCAGCAACACAAAAAATTGGATTTTGTCACGGGTCTTTGTTTGCTCGGCTCCGTGATTTCTCAATTCTGGGATTTCTCTGCGCTCACACGGGTTAAAAACCCCCGTAAGGCTGTAACAGGGCAGGGGTTTGGTCCTCAAGAGAGTTGTTATCCTCCAAAGAAGTTTTAATGGCATTATAAAAAACAAAACAAAACAAAACAATAAAAACATCCAAAACAAAACCAAAAAACCCACAACCAACTGGTTGTTGAAATACTCCAATGCTTTTTATTTAATTTCTAAACATATTTTTGGAAAGGAAAGCAAAGAAAATTAATTAGAGCATAGTTGGATTTTTTTTTCTTTTCGTGTAAACACAAAAATTAATTTTCATATTCAGCCACTCCTTGCTCTAAATTCTGCATCTTGCTTTAAGTAGAAACATCAGCCTATCTGGTTTCTAGGTAGAGCACACACAGGCCTGAACCTTCCCCTACAGTAAGATCTTCCAGCCACTCCCAAAAACATGTGCCCACAGCCTTTTTTCAAAGTCTACTCTAATTTAGATCTAATTTTCATTGAAGCTATTATATCATAAGCCCACTGCAATATGCACTGACATACACATGCTGAATTCTTGGCCTTAAAAAATCATTTTAAGATGCAAGAAGGACTTAAAAAAAATTATTTTTAAAGAAATTGTATTTAATATATTCTCATGACTCATCAATTGAAAAAAAAAGCAGTGTTACAGGAAACAAGATCAGGCAGTTTTATGATTAATGGGGTCAAAAAGTTAGAATTCATGTTTAAAACTTCGGCTGCTCACACTGAAACAATTAACTCTATCTATTGAGGCCCCAAAAAACAATGCAAAATTTCAGCAAGAAGCAATACTATGTTACAAAACACTTATTTTGGTGTGTGCTCCTTCCCTTGAAAAACAGAGCAACCGATTTTGGCCATTTATCAAGAGATTCTCTGGGTGTAACTCTTCCAAAACAAATCTGGCTTTGAAGTAGGAGATGTTGGAGTTCAGTGTGTAAACTGGGCATGCCCTAATGGCTATTTTGCTGCAAAAGCATCCTGTTTTCTTCTGTACCAACCAAAAGTGCCTTTCCTCCTACTTGAGCTAATATTAGGATTTGGAAAATGAAAACACAAGTCATTTGATCAACAAGGAATCTGCAGCTGAAACCTCCTGTGTGCTCAGAACACCGCTTACAAAAGCCACAGTTCTATTGCAGCTCTGAGAAAAATCATTCCTTTAAATTTATTTTGCTGCTGACTCGACTGAGTGCTCGTGATAGCGAGCATCAAACACACTGTAAGCAGCTCCTGGATTTTAATTAAGAGCATTCCACAGGAATAATGCTAACACGTGCTGAGTGATAAACATGTAAGCACTAATACTGTTCTGTAAAGCCCTAAATTACATGCTCCGGTGCCTTGGATTTAAATCCTAGAAGACACTGGCACCAATTGCTGGGATTACAGCTTTCAATTAAACCTAGAACTAAATTACTGGATTTCCAAACATTTCTTTAATCCACACCTGTCTGCTAAGCCTTTCACCACCTTCACACTTAATAACCCTTAACATTTTTCATCGAGAAAGCTCAGAGGTTCTTCCAGATTTAATCCCCGTCACCGCTCCACTTCACACACCTGGAAACTGAGGCACGCCATAATTAAATAATTAATAATTAAATATCCCAAAGCCATGCAGGAACCTGTGCCATGGCCACTGCTTTCAAAAGGGGAAACTGCACCTTGTTCCAAACCTGCCGATCACTCCCACACGATCATCACCCGCTGTGCACGTATTCACTCATGGTAAACGATGTTTACATATCATAAAATGCAGTAATATACATATAAATATACTGTAAACTATGCCAGGCTCCAGCCTCAGCTCAGAGCTGAGGGGTGGAAGGAATTACACGCACGTGAATCAGCACAGCAAAGTCTGTAGCCATTATTTCTGAGGCACCTTTCTAGACTTGGTAACAAAATGCTCTTTTGACTCAGCACAACCAAAGCCTATAGCACAGACATCAAATAACTAATTCAAATTAAAGAAATCTGAGCCATTTGCTTATACACAAACACCTCGTTCCCTTCCTGCACTCCTACAAAGAGATTAGTTTAATATCCAGGTAAAATGCAGTCTATTGAACAAATATGCTCTGGGCACAAATCTGACACAAATCACAGTTATTGAGAATGATTCTGCCTTTCATCTAATGTTTGAGATATCTCATTAGGTGTACTGAAATCCTTGTGCACACCGGGAAGTAAATGGCCTGAATATTTTCAGAAGTTATTTTCAGAAGTGTGAAGCTGACAAGTATCACTTCTGAGGAAAAGAATGATCCTCTCCTTTTTTTTGGTTGTCCTTACAAAAGTGGGCAGTCGTTTCCTGCAGATGAAATCCCTGAGACTGCACATTCTATTCCTATTCTGTAGTAATTGCTCTGATGCAAAGACAGAAATGCTTGGGTTGCTGCAACAACAACGTGTGTAACACTTTTAAAGCCTGGAGAACTAAAAGACAAGGAGGGCTCTGCTGAACATAAAACCCCTGACGGTGCCCAGATGAAACAACTGAAGAAAACCGCTGCAGCTGCTTGTTCTGTCTCTAGGTTTTGGCACTCCTTATTTAAGTTCAGTGGAAATTGTTCAGCCTTGAAGTAGACTGACTCATGCACTTTAACTTCCAATTTCCTGCAAACAATCCATTAGTTTTTGGCAAGTTTCATACTGCACAGTACTTCCCTGAAAAGGGCAGCTCCCAAACTCTTCTGATTCCAACAGGGTTTTTCTCAGTTTAATGAAGGCGGAATTTGTACTCGTGCCCTTACAAAACTGAGTGTGGTGCTCACCTGGAGATGTCTGACACTCTTATCAAAGGTACACGAATGACTTTGCTCAGAAAGGCTCCCTCCAAATGTGCTTGTTGGGACAAATCCTGCTGGCTGTACCACAAGGGCATTTCTCAGAGACCTCCAGCTGACTTCTGATGTGCACTGTTAGTTTTACCTGACAAGGAAGGCAAAAGAAATATTTTCCTACTACCTACACCTCTCCCAAAAGTGCACTACCTACTCCTACACTTCTCTGCTTTCATGACAGCTGAAATGAGCTGCTTCATAAGTAAATGCTAATTCCATCATTTGCAGCTACAATGATTTTAAAATTTACCACTCCCTTCAAATATTTGGTCCCCGAGTGGTATCTGAAATATGTCAGTAACTCAAAATGGAAAATAACTGTGGTATCTCCATCACCACCAGTTGGTAACTGTAGATAAATGTGGTCTAGTAAGCAGGGACTAGTAAAATAATTCTTCCGTCCCCAGGATGCAATTATTTAAAAATGAGAAAAGAGATGAAAGCATCAACATAAATGCATGTGCATACAGCTCTCTAAGTACTCTGTGGGATTCCAACTCTCCAGTTCAGCTGACACAGTAGAAGAGCTTTCCACGTTAAAATTAGTTATTTTACTCTGTGCACCTTGCAGAGTGTGGTGCTGGAATCCTGTGTTTACCCACATTCTAAAGAAGTTACAGTGAACAGCAGCACAGGTTTTTTCACCTCAGCACACCAATCCTCCATCTACACAAGGCAATCATAAACAGGTCAGTTCCATGGTTTCCATGTTCAATCAGGTCCTCAGCCCTCTCTCCTGGGACTGCCAGCAAGCACAATTTAACAACTGAGACCTGCAAAATGCAGATATCTCTTTATAAGAACTGACCCCATCTCATCCAAGGGATTCCACTTCAGTGATACAAACATCAAATGGGCAGTGGCCACTGTGGGAAAGTCCACGTGCAACAATCTAGGCAAGGTGGTCTGCTAGCAAAAAACTTTGCCAAATGTAGAAGCAAGCTCTAGAATGTTTTGAGAGGCTTGTTTTTAAGTTTTTAAGTTTTTAAAAATACATTGTGACTACCAGTGCACTTTACACATTGAGGGAATTTAAGTGGCTATGGCTGTGGAACTCAAGCACCTAGATCTGCTGTGTTATTTGGGTGTTCAGAAGACACCTAGCAGCTCTACAGGTTTCCAGCAGAGAAACTCCACCAGGTATTTCATTCCCTACTGCAGAACATGAACACAGGCACAAACCTGGCTCAAACAGCAGGTGCTTCTTTCCCAGCATCCTATCCCGAGCTGGACTGTGCACAGGTATTTCCACTGAGAGACAAAGGTGGCAGACCAAAGCTCTAATAATTATTACTTACTGCTGAGGGTACCTTGTTTTTTGCACAATTATATGATGTTTCATAGCAATTCTAAGTTTGTATTATTTCTTGTACATGTGCTATCCTTCTCCCCAGAGAGAACTGTCTCCCACCTTGCTGAAGTCCCTGGGAAGTATCCCCAAAGACTGGTTAAATGCTCAAACAATTGGCATAATCCTCTCCTCTCCTCTCCTCTCCTCTCCTCTCCTCTCCTCTCCTCTCCTCTCCTCTCCTCTCCTCTCCTCTCCTCTCCTCTCCTCTCCTCTCCTCTCCTCTCCTCTCCTCTCCTCTCCTCTCCTCTCCTCTCCTCTCCTCTCCTCTCCTCTCCTCTCCTCTCCTCTCCTCTCCTCTCCTCTCCTCTCCTCTCCTCTCCTCTCCTCTCCTCTCCTCTCCTCTCCTCTCCTCTCCTCTCCTCTCCTCTCCTCTCCTCTCCTCTCCTCTCCTCTCCTCTCCTCTCCTCTCCTCTCCTCTCCTCTCCTCTCCTCTCCTCTCCTCTCCTCTCCTCTCCTCTCCTCTCCTCTCCTCTCCTCTCCTCTCCTCTCCTCTCCTCTCCTCTCCTCCTTGCAGGCTCATTTTTAGCTGGGGAATTAAGAGGTTTGTCACACTGATCCCAAGCACTCAGCCTCTGAACAGCGCCAAGTTTTTACTCCACTGAGTAAGAAAACGTTCCCCAGAACTCCATCTCTCTAGCCACTGCCTACATACAGCTTACTTCCCTGACAAAAGAATAACATTTACAGACATTCTGCTCTCCCTGGGGTTTATCACTGGAACTGGAGACCCACGGTTTGAACTGGGGAAGCAAATGAAGCGGAGCTGGTACGCCAGTCATCCAGGGGTTAAGCTCATTTGTCAGTGCCCTTGCTGTTCCTTGCTCTCAGCCACGGTGCATCCACTCTTTAAATTGTGAAAAGAACACCGACCTTTAATCTGTGGTATTAGTTCCTTTGACAAAATGGAAGATTATGTCTTTCTCCCACAAGCCTTCATGCGAAGCTTAGCCAGCTTCCATCTGGTCTGGCTAATTAAATGTAAGTTAACATTAAGCTAAGAGCCAGCTCCAGCCCACAGACCTTCCATTCTGCAACGGCAGATTTATTAATTGGCCAAACTATTTGAGTATTTAATACCGATTTTTGATGACTTCTATTTTCTTCGCTCTCTCATGAAAACAGGGAAATGTTTTTGAAGACATATTTGCATCATTTCAGTTCAGGAACACAAAACACCAAGACGTGCTAATAAGATTCTGAGCAGCCACAAAACTGTCAGGTTTTTTTTCCTCTGTATTTGACATGTTAATAAAGTACCATCTCTACAGTGTGAAGGATGTGCCTGTTCTGCACAAGCTGTGGACTCTCTGGAGCTGTGCACTTGGAGCTGGCCCTGACCCACAATCTGGCCCTATATGTACTAAAACCACAGCCAGTTGTTGTATTCCTTATTCAGGCAAAACTCTCTTTGACCCTAAAGGGCATTCTGCCTGAAGGAAGAACAAAGGCATTACATCTAATATGGGGAGCTACTAATTAGAATCATGCCCACAGCTAACTTTGGATAAAATTCATTTGTAAAAATGAAAATACAATGAATTTACTAAGTCAAAATGGTGCTTTGCACTGTTTCAGCATTAACTCTACATAGCCCTGGTACCTAATCTATTTCACTGTATTTACTATTAGATGTTAGAGAAGAAAACTATACACTTCAATACTTTTAAAATAAATAATACAGCAAAGTTAGATTTATAATTTTTTTTAACACCTGACATTACTTTGAGAAAGACTGTTATTAAGTAAAACATCTTAAACCTCTTAACCAAACTTTCCTTATTTGGGATAGAGTCAAAGATCACATTTAGAAATGTTATTTTTTCATGTATCTATTTAATATATTTCCTGCTGCTACTGTATGTAAAGCATATTTAAAAATTCAAACCCCAGGAAGCTTCTACCTAGTTCACATATAAAAACAAACCAACCAACCAACCCCAACCATATATATAAAAAAAGTTTCATATAAAACTCTAAACTGTATCAGGACATTCATCAGTTAAAAAACCAAGAAAAACTGTGGATGGCACCGGGCTGCCTAATGGAGCAAGATTAAACACAAAACTGAGAACACTGCTCCCTTCCACCTCTGTGCCTGTGGAAGATCACATGAGTAAATCAATTCACCTTTTCTGCCTCAGCTGCCCAAGCAGATGGTGCAGGGAGAACAAACATTTCTCCTTTTCTGATCTCACCTTTAAATTCTCCGCTGTTTCAGTCAGGAGAAGATGTTCTGTGCAAGGGCAGACTGTCAGCAGCTAATGTTGTGCTGCAAATTGAAATGGACAAGCAATTCGCTTCTAAGAAAACAAAAATGCCATTTTACAGGGGGCAAGACCAACAACTGCCACAAAGCATTTCTGATTGTCTGTTTAGAATATGGGCTTTTCTTATCAGTGTATTCTGTTCTCTCTTCTAGCCATTAAATTATAATCAACCGTTTCCAAAAAAAAACCAAACAACCCAAATCAAAAAACCCCAACCTCTTCTCATGAGCTTTCATTCTCTGTCCTAGCTTCTGCCTCGCTCACTTTATATTTGTGTTCTCAGTGTGAGCACCAACTCTGATTATTCCGACAGCTAACCCTGGGAATGCTGCTCTGCTCAGAATAATTACCTTTCACCCGGGCAAAAGCAGAATGTCTGGTAAAACCCACTGGGGTAGCTCCTTCAAAAACGAAATCCACGACCCCAAATGCAATCTAAATGGACAGGTGTGAGGCCAGACACGGTTCTGTGCTCCAGGCCATTGAGATGCAGCTCGTTTCAGAGTGCCAGGCGTGCACACAAGAACTGCTGAGCTCCATTCTGACGCACAGCAGCCGATTCCTGCACTCCTCCCTGGCACTCGGGCTTTCCTCATCAGCTGGAGCCACCTTGTGCCCTGCAGAGCACCTGCACCCACCCTCTGCTGAGCAAAAACTGGCATCTTCTGCATGGCACAGCTACTCCTAAAATACATTTACTCCGATTCTGCACAAACCGCTTCGTTTGGGAGCGACCGTATCAAATCGGTTAAAGGTGGTTTATTTGTGGCTAACTGCTTCAAGTCAGTTAAAAATGAACAAAACACTAAAGCTGCAAATCAGCTGCGTGCTGATTACTTTCTTTCCAGTTGAACCCAGCACTGAAGTAAGGTTTTACGAGTTATGCAAGACACGAAGCCCCTCTGAACACTGGTGGTATAATGAGGAGTGCCACCACTATTTTCCAGTTTATTTCGTGTCCTTACGTATGAACGAGAATTATGACAAAGCACTGACGAGAATGCGAGACCACGAGCTGCTCTGCAGTAATGAATTTGAGTGCACAGCATAAAAATGTTTAAAAGTGCTGCAGCTCAGATTTGGCCTCTAGCCATGAGATTCAAATGCAGCTTTCAAACACGCCTAAAGTCAGAGTTGAATTTTTTTGGTCTCATTATAAAATAGGGATTGCATGAATCAAATAGGTCTGGACGTAATTCCAGAGGCTACGGGGGCAAATTCTGACTTGGGGCCAAATCTACCATATTCCAGTTCTTTTATTCTGACAGGATCAATATCAAATGTGTTGAGGATATAGGGTACTGAGCCAATAGATATTTCCTTTCCTTCTCAAAGCAAGAGTGATGCTCTTTATTCCAAGTGGGCAGGACAGATGTGATCGCACCTTCTAATAAAATTAATACTTATCATGTAAACACATGAGACCTGACATTTCTTCTTAAGCCTGAAAGCATAGGCCACAAAAAACCCCAAACAAACCACAAAATCCAAACCCCTGAACTACAGTTACAATGAAAAGCGTTCTGACCTTTTACCATTCTTCTTCTTCATGCACTCTGACGACAAGTTAGGCACATCATCTTTTGAATTCAGCACTGCAATACATTATACTGCATTTACTCTGAGCACTCTGACATTATCATTATCTTCTTTTGTGCCCGACAGCAACTGCAGCTCCTATAATGCCATTATTGTAATTAAGAACAATCTGAACCATTGACAGCATTGCCTCGTTTGCTCTAGAATTCCCTGTGCATTAGTGCTCTTCCAAACCAATAATTCACTATTAATAGTTTGCTACTTTAGAACTGCCTACGGTTAAAAAAAAAAATAAATAAATTAGGCCTCAGCCTAACTTGATGACCAAAGAAAAAATCTTGCTAAGAAAAAAAAAAAAAATAAATGAAAGGCTGTGCACTGGCAAACTGTTACACTTTTCTTTACATGTGTTGAAAATGGATTCACACCCTGCCAACCTATTCAGGCCGTTACCCAGGTGAGGAAGCTTATTTTGGCTGGCTTCAAAAGGACCACCTGTACAGATACAAAAGAAAACATCTCCTCTCCCACTAAATGCACCCCAAGTACTTCTCTGTCTAAACTCTCCCTTTCATTAGTCCAGCTCACGGGTGGGTAAGTAGGACACAGCAATTTAGGCTGGGGAATTCTGAGCTGAGCTCCCAGCCCTGCAGCACGGTGCTCTGCTGTGTGTTTGCTGAGGGTGACACCTGTCCCTGGGCCAGGACAGTGCTCAGGTCACCCAGGGACAGCCCTTCACCTCTGCAATTCCAGGGGAACAGCCAGCCATGGCCTAAAGGATGCAGGTGCATGGCAGGACAGCACTGTCACACCAACAGGCACCTCTGACAACCAGAAATGGCCCTGCCACCAGAAACAACTTCAACCTTCCCTCTGCACTAGGAAGCAGGAGTGCTAAGTCCTCACAGAAAAGAACCCAGCAATCATTACCTGCATGCTGTCTGAAAAGGGAGTATCACTGGCAACACGGAGTTTTAGGGATTTTTAGTAGATGTGAACATGGGAAAGCACCTCATGAAAATGACCAAAGAAAAATGGCTCGTGGAAAAGAGCTGCTACCTCCCGAGGACATTCAGATAGATGTGGTGGCAGACTTTTCCTTCTTCTGAACACCTATTCCACTGAAAAATCATGAACTTTATGTTAAAGGAACATTCAGGAAATGATAATGTTTAGGTTGAATTTGGAATTTTTTATTCTTTCAAAGCTTTTGCAGTGTGGGATTGTATTTTTATCTCTGGGCAGTCGCTACTGGGCTGGAGCTGCACCTCTCTCCACCACACCCTTCAGCCCCTGCCCAGAGCTCCTGATGGGGAACAGTGCTCACTGACAATTGCTGCAGCCCCTCTCCTCCTGAGGTCCCTTTTCCCAGGTGGGATTTCACAGGTTTCTCTGTGAACACGGACTGATATCAGCCACCACTGGCTCAGAGCCACACGCTGCTCTACGGCCCCACTGGGAGAACAGGAGCAGCTCTAAGCTAAGCAGGAATCAGAGAAGCCAGGGGACTTAACCATGACTGAAACTACCACAAATGACTCACAGAAATTCATATTCCAGGTGTTTTCTTTCGCAAAAATAATTATCTAAGAAAAAGTAACATATTGTCAACCGTGGTACACTGTGTGCTGCTTGACACACAGATCAAAAAGAAGTCAGGAAGAGAAGTGCAGTGACTAAAAGGAAAGCAGCACTGCCAAGTCAGGACCTATGTGCTCTCCAGTTTTGTATTAAATCCACATATATGCTAAGAACGTTTCATAGCACCACATGCAATTATTTCACATGGACTACTACAAAACTGAAAGGAAACCAGAGCATTTGGGAGGCTGCAGAGCCTTGTAATTTCACCCTGCAATTCTTTAATATTTTGAGAAAGATCACTGCTTGGTGAACAGTGGCACAGTCCAGAGCCAGGTGCAGGATTTGGGTGAACAGATGGTGGCTAATCTTCCTAATACAGCTCTGCCAGTACAACTCACTCTTGACCAGTCACATCCCTGCCTTTTTCCTGGCCCTTGGTTTTCCCTGGCCTTAGCACAGCTTTTCAAGGGGTAGCTGCAGAGAAGACTAAGAATTCACAAAAGGCTATTGATCTGATTTTGCTTTTGGTCCAAGACATTTTTGTTTGCAATTTCAGTTTGGTCACTAATGTGAATTAACTCACTGGTGCACTCAACACACACACAAGCACACCCAGCTCCAACAGGGACGAGGGTGGTCAAGCCAAATAATGTTATCTATTAGCAAGTATTACACAGCAAGCAGAAAATGCATGAGGAAACATGTGGAGAGCAAGGCTTTGCTACTCAGTGCCCCAACTACAGCCACCCACTCCAAAGCAGCCAGGAGCTACCACGAGCTGGAGAAGGCACAGGGAACACACACACAGAGGGAGAGCTGCACCTTCAGCCCCAGCCAAGCCCCACATTTCCAGGAGCAGCAAGGGAAAATGCACTGCACAACAATCCTGCCTGGCAGCTCATCCTCTCTGGAGCAAAATGTCAAACACTGCTGCCAGCCCAGCGCTGCCTGCACCATGGACAGTGTCCCCTGGCTGGCAGGGGTCTCCTCCTGGGGCTGGCTGAGCTTCAGCTGATGGAACAGTGTGGGTACGGATACAGCAGCTCTCTTTCAGTAGGAACTGCTGTGGAGAGGAAAAGGAACAGGACAGAAGCAGTGGATGGAAAAGCAACACGATTTTAGGTACACCTCAACCACTGATTTTCTAGTTTCACTTCACAAAGTGAAGTGAATTCACAAATTGTCCTTGCAACTGCTGATTTCACCCCCAGCAACACCAGCATTTTGCTGAAAAAAGACTGCAGAACTGTGGTTATTAGTTATTAACTGGACTGTCCTTATCTTAATGTCCATGAGAAAGGCAGAAAGCCCAGTATTAAACTATCTGATCTGCAGGGAGGGCATCGTTTAATGGTTGTGAAAGGCATCAAAGAAAGAAAATGAGAATTAGGATACATCCTGGAGATTCTGTCCAAGGGAGACTTCCAGAAGCACACACCTGTACTTTCAGGGAGCTGCCTTTAGGGTCAGGGGCTTCAGAAGATGTACAGCACACAAGCAGTGATCAAATCCAGAAAGAACTTTTCTCTTGCCCACAGCCTTAAGAAAAGAAGACCTCTAGATCTTCTCTCACCTTCAGGGCAGATTCCTTTAAATGCTACAGGAAACATCAGGGCTGTAAAATTCAGATTCTCTTGACAGTTCACTCCACTGAGGATGAGAACTTCATTCTCAGTTGAGTACCTCATGTTTATTCTACAACATTATATTTATTTATTTTATATTGGATCTATTATATCCACCTTCACTGCACACTGGATATATGTATTTATGAGGATGGTATAAGGGAATGCATGTTTTAAATCTGGAGATGTAAAGAAAAAATTAGCACTGAAACAAAGGTGCATCAGGCTGAGCTGGTCCCTAGCTGGTTTTGTGGGTTTTTTTCTTTTCCATGGCTCCATCCTGTAGTCTGAAAGCACTGGAGGCTCTTCAACCATTTGTTCAATGCATGTTTAGTTTCAGCTGAAACCTCAGCTCCGATGATGAAGGAATTACTGCAATGGGAAAAAGTGAGGCAATGAAAGGCATACTTCTGCAGCAGCTGACTTGCCCACGTCATTTGGGCTGCTTTTACAAGTCAAATGCAAAGATGGAGTTCAGTGGCTCTGCTGCCCTCGTGCAGGTCAGAGAAGAGTGGAATTCTTGGCTGCTTTGGGTCGGAACAGGAGATCAAAGCCCAGGGCTCTGGTACCTGGCAGAAATGCCTTCTTTACAACACAGGGAAGGGCAAAGCGACAGAATTTTGTATAATCTTCCTAACAGCTTCACAATCCTAACAGATGTCACAACAGGTATTTTATAATTTCTGAACACAAGATGTCTGTGGTGGCCTGTGTGATTCACAAGTGGCCACTGGAGTCACTGGAGACACACAAGATCCACCCAGACCCACTTTTAGCCCTCACCCCCCAATCCTTTTAAAAACCACTTCTGGCATCCAGAACCCCCCACAGCAGTAAGTTTCATGAAGAAATGAATCCTGCCCAGCCCGGCCCTGAGTTCCCTTCACACACATCCCCTCGCTGCAGGCACGGTGAGACACCAGCACAGCTCCTCTGCACACAAAGGCTGGCAGGGCTGTGCTCTGTGAACCTCAACATATCCCATATGTGATCCGAGCCCTTTGCACCTCACAGAGAGCAGGCTCACTTTACACACTCGTAACTCTGGATGTACACCCAGAAACCTGTCTGGCAAAACCTGGCACTCAGGTTCCTGCAGACCTGAGCTGCACCTGAAACACACGGACCGAGCATAACGGGACTGGGCCCTGCACAAATATTTGGTTGGAACAATGAGATTTAAGAATAATTTTAGGATTATCTTTTACTTTTGAGATTTGGAAACTCATTCCCGATATTTTCATGTCTTTCTCTGAAGCAGCTGGAGCCAGAGGCTGTTAACCAAGGGGGATGGAGAAAGCTCCACACGGGCTGACAGATGCCGAACAGCCCCAAGCAGGGCAGAGCTGTCATTCACATTTGTGCCCATCTGCAGGGCCAGCCCTGCAACAGGTGGGTGTTCAGCTTTCAGAGGCAATTATCTTCCTTTCCACCGAGCAATCCCTTCCACAGGCCTGCCCAGATATCCCCTGACAATTTGGCTCCAAAGCACGCTAACACCACCCCGGTGCTCCTGGGCAGCTCACAAGGCCTGAAGCACTGAAATGGCAACAGAGCAAGAGATCTCCCCTCCATCTTCCTGTCTGTCCACGTCCCTTCCACAGAAGAGAAGTATTTTACTACTCAGAGAGCCTGCTCCAAGGCAGTGCTTGCTCCCACGGTGGTGCCAACAGGTTCTGTCACATCAGCCGTGTGTGAGGCACACCAGGGACACGGAAACGCGGCACAGAATGCAGGGAGAGAATCCTGAGCAGGCTCTGGCTGCTGGGTGTGAGGCTGGTGGTGACACACGTTAATGTCAGACAGCAAATCCAGCTGCTCAGCTGCTCTGATGGCACCAGGAGGCCCAGGGTTGATGGACTGATATGCTGCAGTGAAAGGCAGAGTGTGAAAAGCATTGGTAAGAGTGACAATAAAGCATTTCCAAGTGTTCCTTTCCACAGGAGACACCACATGCCATCCTCCTGATGCCTCAAGGTTTAGCTTTCAGATTTTTCAGATGCTGAGCTGCCCAGCTGTGGAGTTTTGAGCTTCATGTTCAGTGTCAGTGAGCTCTCTTCACACAGCAGGCAGACAGAACAATTCCTTCTCCAGCTTGGTACCAAGGACAATCACTACAAGTTTCAGGCCCAGAAGCAGAGACAACGCTGGGCTGGAGAGAGAAAACAAGGATGGGACTCCATATTCCTTAATTAACTTCCTTAATTAATTCCTTAATTAATTAACCTCCATAACCTGAAGCTTTAATTGGACAATGAGCCCCGATATGCAGCTGGACCAAAACTTATAAAAATGTGAGGCCTTGTGAGCAGTTGTGCATTTTGTGACCATTTTTGGTCCATCCTGGGTGCAGCCCAGGCTCCTTTACTGCCCAAGGTGTGTCCTTGGAGGCCTTTCAATAAATCCCTGCTTTATTCTTAGCTCTGTGCAGCCTCTGCTCCGGGTCAGCCTTCTCAGGCATCACTCTAATCTAGTATGAAATTAGCACCCAGCAGTTCATTTTCATCATTTGTGCCATCCATTAGCAAATATGACAGTGGGACACAGATCAGTCCTTGCAGCTCCTGCTTTTAAATGCAGCACCAGGGAAGAGCAGAAGAAAGAAAAGCCTGCAGAGAATTTCAGCCAGCCTAGAATCTCTCACACAAGAAACAAGCACAAACACCTACTGACACAAAAACCTGCAATCGTGGTGCTCTAAGTTGCAGAAACAGGTCCAAAGAAAATGAGTCGATGGAAATCTAGCAGAACACTTCATGTACACCAAGAAATAAATTTATTTCATAGGAAAAGGCCCAGAGCAAGACCAAGGCGTGATCTTTTGTCAGTGAGTCACACAGCAAAGCATTTTACTCATGGACTGCTGAAACACAAACATTTTATGTGTAACACCTGAAAAGTTTTCATCACCCTACATTTACTCTTACCATGTATTCTTAGAATTTTCTGATTTTGGATTATTGCATAAAATACATGAAGTAACGATTAAGAAAGTCAAGGTTATTATCAGAAACCACTGGAATTTACAATATTTTACACTGTTTACATACTCTTCCCTGAGGCACACAGGGAGGCACACTGCCTACTGTGACCCCACGTACCAAAATTAAATCAAAACAAGACATACACAAAAAGAAGAAATATTGTAAGTGGAGGACAGCAGAAAATTCATTCTTTCTCCTGCCCATCAGTCCCAAATAAACTAGGCAGAAGAGCAGTCAAATTACTGAAATTGATGTCACATCAATTGGAAAACTGACTGAGCCCATACAATTGCTCTCCACCAAATTCACGGGTCCAAGCTGTCTGTTTCCCATCTGCTCCTCTGCAATTTAAGCAATTCTGAACTTCACTCTCCGCTCCCAAATGTGTCACAGATTTATCAGCGTGTCAGGGGCCAATTCTTTACATTCTCCACTAAGGTAAGCCATTAGGGACAGCCAATTTTCTGTGGTTTTAATTGCCAGGCCAGGAAAATTCAAGGAGGACAATCACACATGACCCTACTAAACCCACCATGAAAAATTAATCAGATTTTCACCATCCTCCCCACACACACCTTTTTTAAAAAGGCCATTCTGTTCTCTTCTTACATCTGCTTAAAGACACATTTAGTACTCAGTACAGACTACTACAAGGAGCTCACAAAAAGTCTAATTTCTGGGGGTTTTTTGCTCGAATGATGAGCTCCACCTTTTTATCTGAACTGCTGATAGATAAGGACTGGGATCCCTCACTAGCATATATGGGGTGGCCAGTCCTTAAATGCCCTTCAGCAATGAAAGGGATGGAAGCTTCCCAAAAACCACAAATCACTTTTGCACGCCGCAGTTCAGTTTGCAGACAGGCTGTCAAATATTCTAGGCTTAGTTCACAATTCTCTCACTGCCCAAAAAGCTAATTTAATTAATTCCAAACATATTTAATAATCTGAGATTTTGCTACCTCAACAGACAGTATATTCCACTTAAAGATGCAGCTGCAGATGCTCTCACAGGGAAGCCCAAAGTACAATGTTCTCATCCTTGAATTACAGCACTGGTGCAATGATGAGATGTTGTAATGAAAACCAAACTAAGGCTCTACATGACAGACGACATCATAAACAAATCTGAGCTCCAAATTCCAGATTTTATCAAATACTCTCTAACATTTAATGGCAATGTATTTTCCATATTAACATATGTCTTACGGTATGACTAATCCTCGCTTACATCATGTGTGATACCTCAAGTATCTCAGGTTACTCTCTTTATTTATTTTGGTCAATAATCTGTGCTCTGATATTAGGGAATTCATTTCACTTCTACTTCATCTTCTTCTGATGGACCTCTTACCATTGCCAAGAACTTTGAAATTCATAAGCAAAGGTTTGCTATATATTTTATATATATTTATGCATATAAATTAATGTCAATACTGAAGTCACATTTTATGTTGTATTATAAACTATTTCTGCTACACCTAAACTTTACTGTCTTCAGAAATAATCTGCATTACTCTTCATCATAAAGTCACTTGAGATCCTAAAGGATTTTCCTTCATGATGAAGCATTCTGGCACTGGCTGTATTGTTGCAATATATGAAAATGTAATTTTGATAATGATCAAAACACTTGCTGATGACATAAATACAAAACTCCCATATGTAACAACAGTTAACTACATATATAGCAGAGATGGCAGTGAAGTGTAACCAGCATAGTCCCTACAGGAGTTAAAACATTTTTGCCTTATTAAAAACCACCAGCTCTTAGCCCTTGTGGTAAGGCACTGAAGTAAATCAGCACACTTCTGTCCTCTGTGTAACAGCAGAATTTACACCAGCTGAAACACCTGGAATTTTTCAGCTGTCCCTTATTTATCCTGACATAGACTGAAGATTTTCCAGTACATCCTGTGTGTAAGCAGTTGAATAACCACGTGCACTTCTACAACCAAGACCCTCCTCCGCTGGAAACCTGACACAGGTTGGTTAAAGCAGGAGAAAAACCCACCAAAACTCACATCCTGGATGAACAATCTGACCTCTGAAATTCCTAGCTAGGAATTTAAAAAACACCTGGAGCCCCACCAAAAAAAAACCCCAAAAAAATCAGCACAACTTAAGACAGAGCCTACATGGCCACAGGCAGCAAGGAACAATGCTCATTAATAGTTTGAAAATTTGTATTTGTTTTTAGTAGAGAAAAAAATAGGAAGAGGACAGGCTTCACAGTAAGGCTGAAGCCATCTGAATGTGTTAAAACCCATAAATCAATAAACAGAAGGGTAAGACAGCATACTATCAATTTCATCTCTCTATCTGCTTCCACCAGAGAAATGTCACAAAACCACACCCAAGTAAAAAGGATACAAAGGTGAATTTAACACAATACATTTTTTGTCCATCAGCAAATAACAGTCCTTACAAAGTTTATAAAAAACCCCAACTCTCTAAACCACTGTTATTTTTAGATAGACCTTAGAAAACTGGGAAACACAAAAGACAAGGCCAATGCAGTTTCAGAATTTCAAGAGGATAGACAATGATAATGAGATGGCAGGGGTAGGTTTTAATCAATAAATGTAATACATTAACGAGAAGAAGTACAGTTTCACAGAATACTTTTTTTTTGTAAGTTACAAGGTTGTGGATAAAAGTAAACAACTCTCCAGGAAACTGCTGCCTCTAGCAGTTCGCTGGAGATTTGTGACTTCAAACATCTGTCACTAAGGAAAAAGGCATTTAATAGTGACACAATGATGACAATACAATGGACATACCCAAAGTGGCACAGGCTCACTCAAAGCTCTCTGAACATACCTACAGTATGGACTCATCAAGGAAAACTGTTGCTAGCTCAGTGCTGCTAACAGTCACAAATACTCTAACAAAATCAAATTAAAAAGCAGGCAGTTAACAGAGCTGTCATTCTTTCCTGTTTCATCCACACCTGCTCCACCTGCAATGACCAGGAAAAGCTGAATAATGCGAGCACAGTCGGGCAGTGTGGACACCCTTCCTCACATTTGTGAGCAATGACTTTTGCTTGATAAAGATTTGAAGCGACTGTTTGGCTCTGTTGGCATCGTATTTAAACTCGGTTCGGCTGTGAAAGCGATGGGTGAGGGAGGTGAAATTCCAATTGTGTCACCCATGGGATTGCACACAGGCAAATTCAGCAGGGGTGGGCATTCATTCACAGGCACAGACACGGCAGCAGGCTGGCCTCGCTCGGTGCAGCCTTGGGCTTGGCTAGAGGAGAATCTGCTGTGAGCACTCACCCGGCTGTGTGTGTGAGTGTGAGTGTGAGTGTGTGTGTGTGAGTGTGTGTGAGTGTGAGTGTGTGTGTGTGAGTGTGAGTGTGAGTGTGTGTGTGTGAGTGTGAGTGTGTGTGAGTGTGAGTGTGTGTGTGTGAGTGTGAGTGTGTGTGTGTGAGTGTGAGTGTGTGTGAGTGTGAGTGTGTGTGTGTGAGTGTGAGTGTGTGAGTGTGTGTGTGTGTGTGTGAGTGTGAGTGTGTGTGTGTGAGTGTGAGTGTGTGTGAGTGTGTGTGTGTGTGTGTGAGTGTGAGTGTGTGTGTGTGAGTGTGAGTGTGTGAGTGTGTGTGTGAGTGTGTGAGTGTGAGTGTGTGAGTGTGAGTGTGTGTGTGTGAGTGTGAGTGTGTGTGTGAGTGTGAGTGTGTGTGAGTGTGTGTGTGTGTGTGTGTGTGTGAGTGTGAGTGTGTGTGTGTGTGTGTGTGTGAGTGTGAGTGTGTGTGTGTGTGTGTGTGTGAGTGTGTGTGTGTGAGTGTGTGTGTGTGTGAGTGTGTGAGTGTGTGTGTGTGTGTGTGTGTGTGTGAGTGTGTGAGTGTGAGTGTGTGTGTGTGAGTGTGAGTGAATGTGTCTGTGTGTGTCTGTGTGTGTGTGTGCGCACTGTGTGTGCACTGTGTGTGTGTGTGTGTGTGTGTGTGAGTGAATGTGTCTGTGTGTGTCTGTGTGTGTGTGTGCGCACTGTGTGTGCACTGTGTGTGAGTGTGTGTGTGTCTGTGAGTGTGTGAGTGAATGTGTCTGTGTGTGTCTGTGTGTGTGTGTGCGCACTGTGTGTGCACTGTGTGTGAGTGTGTGTGTGTGAGTGTGAGTGAATGTGTCTGTGTGTGTCTGTGTGTGAGAGTGTGTGAGTGAATGTGTCTGTGTGTGTCCGTGTCTGTGTGCGCACTGTGTGTGCACTGTCTGTGTGTGAGTGTGTGTGTGAGGCTGTATGTGTGTGTGTGTGAGTGAATGTGTCTGTGTGAGGCTCTGTGTGTGTGTGAAGCTGTATGTGTGTGTGTAAGGCTGTATCAGCACTCACAGCCGGAATTCTGTGTGTACATCGCGGCTGCGGAGGCAAATCCTGCCCCGGGAAACGCCCCGTGCGCTCCCAGACCCGCGGGGCCCGCCCGGCCGGGACCGGGGATGGACCCGGGGATGGACCCGGGATCTACCGCACACAGAACCCGGGAGCGGCCCCGCACACAGAAGCCGGGAATGGCGCTGGAATGGCCCCGGAGCTCCCGCACACGGTCCCGGGAATGGCCCTGGAATGGCCGGGAATGGCCCCGGGAATGGCCGGGAATGGCTCCGGGAGCGGCCCCTGGAATGGCCGGGAATGGCCCCGGGAATGGCCCCGGAAGTTCCCGCACACAGAACCCGGGAATGGCCGGGAATGGCTCCGGGAATGGCCGGGAATGGCCCCGGGAATGGCCCCGGGAGCGGCCCCGGGAGCGGCTCCGGGAATGGCCCCCGGAATGGCTCCGGGAGCGGCCCCGGAAGTTCCCGCACACAGAACCCGGGAATTGCCGGGAGCGGCCCCGGGAATGGCCGGGAATGGCTCCGGGAATTGCCGGCGGCGGCTCCGGGAGCGGCCCCGGGAATGGCCGGGAATGGCTCCGGGAATTGCCGGGGGCGGCCCCGGGAGCGGCCCCGCGGTGCCGGGATCGGCGGGGCCGGGGCGGCTCCTCCCTCGCCGCTCCCTGCCCACCCCACCCCGCACGTCCTCCGCCGCCAGCCCCTTCCTCTGCTCCCCAGAGCCTTTTCCTCTCCCCCTGTCTCCTCCCTCCTTCCCCCCCCAGTAAGGTAACTCCCAGGAAATATGCAAACCTGGTCGTTTTTACCTTCTTTGGCTTTTTTCCTCCTGGCCAGCGTGCCGCCGAGCTTGCCCAGGAAGGAGTCATCCTTCTTTCTGGAGGGGGGCGATTTGGGGGTGGGGGATTTGGGGGAAGAAGGGGATTTCTGCGGGGAGGTTGCCATGCTGGGCCAGCGGCCGCCGGCGCTGCGGCGGAGCTGCGAGCCCCGGTGCCGTGGGAGGCTGTTCCCGGCTCTGAACGGAAGCGGAATTATTTCAAGCATTTGAGGCAGCTCCTGCTCCGCTCTCCCGGCTCTCCCGCTCCTTCCCTCCCTCCTCCCGCCCTGCCTCCCGCCGGGGAGGGCCCGCTGCCCTGGCACGGCGGCTCCGGGCCGAGCATGGGGCAGCGCCTCGGTCCCTGCTCCATCCCCGGCCCCTGCTCTGTCGCCGGGCCCTGCTCCATCCCCGACCCCTGCTCTGTCCCCTGCTCCATCCCCTGCCCCATCCCCCGCCCCATCCCCTGCTCCATCCCCAGCCGGGCGGGTGAACACCCGGCTCTGATTCATCCCCATCCCCTGCCCCATCCCCTGCCCCATCCCCTGCTCCATCCCCGGCCCTGCCCCATCCCCTGCCCCATCCCCGGCCGGGTGGGTGACCAGCCGGGCTGGGTGACACGCAGGGGGGTGCCAGGAGCCGAAAGGCGCATGCAGACACAGGGTCAGGGCTCATGCTGTTCAGCTCATCCCCAGGGTGAAGGGCCTGAAGGACGGGAGTGTCACAGCTGCCAGCAGATGTTCCTACATCCTGTGCCAGCACCCATAGAGAAACAGAACCATGGCTCCGCTTGGAAGGGTCTTAGAGATAAACCAGTTTCCAACACTCTGCCATGGGCAGGGACACCTTCAATTAAACTTGACTGTTCAAAGCCTCATTTAACCTGGCCTTGAGCACTGCCAGGGATGGAGTGTCCAGAGCTTCTCTGGAGAGCTTCTTCGGAGCCTCACCACCCTCCCAATAAAGAGTTTCTTGCTAATATCTTGTCTAAAGCTACATTCTTCAGCCTAAGGCTATTTCCCCTTCTTCTGTCACTACCTACCCTTGCAAGAAGTCCCTCTCCAGGCGTCTTGTAACCCTCCTTCAGGGACTGGAAGGCTGCCAGGTCTCCCTGGAGCAGTCCCCAGGCTGAACAACCCCAACTTTCCCAGGCTGAACAACCCCAACTTTCCCAGCCTGAATTCATGGCAGAGGTGCTCCAGCCCTCTGAGCACCTTGGTGACCTCTGGACATGCTCCATCAAGTTCATCTCTCTTGTGTTGGAGGCCCCAGATCTGGACACACAGAAGAACTCATGAAGTAATAAAGTGTCACGAAATGGTTTCCTGCAAGTTAAAGCTCAAGCTTACTGCATACATTTCAGTCTGGATGACATTTTGCAAAGCTCTTCTGCCTGCAGTTTCCAGCTGTGTCTGTGGTGAGAAGCAGCAGGCACGGTCATACACACAAAACAAAACAACTGTTGTAGTCAGAGCACTATAAAAAGCCTGTGGAAAGGTGGCTTAGCACAGTAGATTGCCTATACCAGCCCTGCTTTGATTTGCAGATGAGCAGCTTAAGGAGAAGTACGTTTCAAACAGATAATTTGCTGTGACTGGTTCAGGAGGCATCCAGGACTGGAACAGCATTAATGTCATCTGGATGCACTACTTTCACTTACCACTTAATCACCTGATTAACAATTCAGGCAAAAAGCCACACACACTTCATGCAAATATCTAGCTATCCATTAGGCATAATAAGTGAAATGAAATTACCATGAGGATATTTCTAAATCAGCCAGTAATTGTTGTGTTTTTACAAGCTGGTAGCGTTGGTTAGCTGATGAGGGGTACACATCAATGCCTGTTTCTTGCATGCAGTTAGTATGTGCCCTGGAGAAAAACTCTCTTCATCCCTCCTGCCATCAGTTCTAAGCAGGAATGAGCCCAAGCCTTAGCGCAAGCCTTTCCTTACACTGGCTCTGGTTCACAGCACCAGTTATGTCTCGGGCCTCTTGCCTACGAATTTCAGCCTGAATTTCACACATTATTCTCTTTTTGCTGATACACTGTGTGCATTAGGAGATGAACAGTTTTGAATCATTTTTAAGAACATAATGCAAGGCAGTTTCAAATGGAGAAGTGCACCCATCAAGCACTTTTTAAAATACTCCTGTAAGTCTGTGGCATTTACAAGCAGAGCAGTGACCCAGCTGAATCTCCACTGGGAGCCAAATGACTGTACATGGATGTCAGGAGAGGATGCTGTGGGCACAGCAGAAGAGAGAGCACTTTGGCAAGCTTTTGGCAGAGTGTGCTTGCCTTTGTACCCCTGTGTTTGTGGTGAATACAGAAGGAACAAGGCAGATACCTCACAAAGAGCAGCAGGTTCTGGGCTGTGCACTGCAGGGCAGTCAGAGTTCAACATGAAATTGCCAAGTCCCTCACAAAACTCTTGAAAAGACCCAGAATCTTTCCTATTTCTCAACACTCAGTATATGTAAATTAATGATAAATACAGTATTGCTTATTTAATAGCCTCGTGAGCTGTGGGAGTTGGACATCACCAGGGGAAAAAGATTAAATGAAACAATGTGTTTAAATGAACTTTAGCAGATCTGGAAACTCAAATACTGTGTGCTTTAAGAAATGATGCTAAAGCAGCAGCCAGACCCGGAGTTTACAGTAGTATTTCTCTTGGGATTTCTGTGCAGTTCATTGTGTGTAACATTACTGCAGTATTTTTCCAGTTTCTCTTTGAGGACACAAGATTTTCCCCCTGTATCTTAAATTTAGAATTACACATGCTACTTTTTTTTTTTTCTTTTTATGGAGGAATATATATGAACATACAGCCATAAATTAATACTGCATTCATCACAAAAGGCTTTGTAGATATACACAAGGTCGAAGTTATGGCCTTAAATTAATATTGCATTCATCACTAAAGGCTTTATAGGTGGGCACAAGGTTGAAGTCATGGCAGCTATGGGGATGGAGCCTGCTGTGCTCTGTATTTGACAATGGAATTCTTGCAGGATCATGCCCCCTGATCCCAGCACAGGCCAGGGCAGGCAGCAGGCTGCTGTTCAGGCTGGCCCTGCTGCACCTGGCACAGAGAAATGCGGAGCAGACCGTGGCAGCTCTCACCACGCTGCCTGTCAGCGCCTTGTTGGGACAGATGAGCCAAACATTACATCAAATTAATTGGATCCTGCTCACAGATGTACTTTTGCAGGCAATAAAAGGTGGCTAAGTCCCCACCCTTCAAATAATTCTTATTCACTTGCATATCTGTTCATGCACAGCTGGTTTTTATTTCATTTAATATGAGACTCAGAATGCACAGGAGCAGAGTTTTACTTTCCCAAGGAAACGGAAGAGGCAAGGTATGTAATATCCCAACCACGGGCTAGGCTAGCAAGAAAGAGCAGCTAAGCTGCTTAAGACTGTGCAATAAATCATTCACTTGCCTTACAGTCCTCCCCTAACATTTTCCTCCTAGGTGTAGCCCTGCTCCAGCCTTTTGACCATTTGGTCATTTAAAGAACGGAAGCGGAATTTTTAAAAGCGATTTATCAACTTGCTACTGCTGTGCTTGCCTGCAGGAACACCCTTTGCTGACTTCAGGAAGAGGAGAACTAGACCAAAGTCTACACATTTTATTTTCCTAAGCACTTGCAGCACTGCCAGCCCTGTGTGGTGAATTTCTGAACGTGCTCACCCCTCCCTGAGTTAAGGGCACAAGCAGAGGAGCCTGCAGAGCAGAGAAGGTGTTTCCACACCACCTCGGTGTGGCTGCTTTAGAATAGCACAAAGCCTCACAGCAGGCATCAAAGGGCTCCAAATTTTCATTGCCAGCATCACCTAAAACTCACATTGCCAGCATCACCTAAAACTCACATTGCCAGCATCACCTAAAACTCACATTGCCAGCATCAGCTAAAACTCACATTGCCAGCATCACCTAAAACTCACATTGCCAGCATCACCTAAAACTCACATTGCCAGCATCACCTAAAACTCACATTGCCAGCATCACCTAAAACTCACATTGCCAGCATCAGCTAAAACTCACATTGCCAGCATCACCTAAAACTCACGCTTGAGGAAAAAATTTCTTTCCAGCTCACAAGGTGAGATTAAGATTGGGCATACTCATATGCTGGAATTTAAAGCACAGCTATGCTTTCTACTCTAACTTCTTTGGTATAAGAATATTCTGTGTAAATAATTTAACAAAATAATATAGTTTTATAAGTATGTTTTATAAGTAACAGAGGATTTCCAAACAGATTCTTAAAACATACAATGAATTTGTGTTGTACACCAAGGAGCAAAATAGATAGTCTAAGATGTGATGAGGAAAATATACATGAAAGATAAAAGATAACGTGTTGTATACAGCCACAGAAATTAATAATTCAAAAGCTTCAGAGGAAAAAAAGTGGGTTTAAAACTTTTTGGTAAAATGGGAATGCCATCCTGTAATTCATTACTTTTGGTAACATGTTGTTACATCCATTAGTTATTTACAAAAACCGGGCCAAGTTTATTTGCATCTACAACTGCCCTTCTTGAGACAGTTTTAGGAAAAAAAAAAAATCAGTATTATGGTTTGGTTATTTTTCCTAACAAGTGTCAGTTGTACCCTTCATCTGGGTACATCTGCATTTATGTACAGGTGTGTCACATGAATATTCCAGCAAGCACACAGGACCAGCAGGTCTCTGTGTAGCTCATTAGAGGCAACAGAAGGAACCACAGTTCCAGGCAAAGAGATCTGGGTGAAATCCAGCAAACCCCTTGCCCTTCATGAAGTATTTGCCAGGAGCCAGGCTGGTGAGATGTGCTGCCATGAAAACTGAACAGTGTTTGCACGCTGCCACGGCAAACTCGGTGTGCTAAACCATGCCAAAGCCAGCAGGATTTTAACATCTGCAGCTCTAGATCTTAACAGAAGCAAAGCCTTAAACGATATGCAGAGTCTCCAATCTGCTGTGCCACGTCCTGTCACTTGCTCAGGCAAGGAAGAAAATGGTGTATCTTTCTGGAAAAGGGCTGCTAAAGCAGTGTGAAAATCTCAGTTGAAATCAGACTTGCATTGGGCTGCAAAGCACAAGTTTCGAGGCACAAGACCCCTAAATTTGTGTCCTATGGTCAAACACACTAAAAATCAGTCAGGTGTCCCTTTACCTTGGTGGCAAATGGATCGGTCTTGATTCAAACAATGATTTACAAAATTGTTATCCCGAGCTTTTTACAGAATCACGGAATTGTTTCAGTTTGAACAGACCTTTAGGATCAAGTCCAGCCATTAACCCAGTACTGCCAAACCCACCACCAAACCATGTCCCTAAGCACCACCTGAGTTTCCTTCGAGCTGTGATCTTTGAACAGGGGACAAGGAAGGCGTGTGCACGTACCATGAGCCTCAGTAAATTCCTCTGGTGGCATTTCTACCCTGCTCCTGGGCCAGAAAAGTCCACAAGATGGAAGGGAAAGGACATTAAGAGGAAAATCTCGTTCAAAGATGCCAGAAATGACCTTGACCTCTGAAGAGAAGCAGCTGTCCATCTGTCCTGAGAGGAGGAGAGACCTCTCAGTCAGTCCAGAGTCACTGAGCAGGGGATAATCGTGCTGGCCCCAGTCTTGCTCATCCTCTTCTCTCCTCAGCACATTGTCTTGGGCTGGAAGGCTCTTCCACTGCTACAAAGCAGCAAAACAAGATGACCTGAGAGATGAACTCAGTGGCATTTGAAAATTGACAATTAGTTGACACTTATGATGTTGATCACCATTTGATGGACGCTTTTCCTTTTTCAAGTCTTCAAGGAGCTGTTATGATGTTATAATGCTGAAATGTTATAATGTTAAAATGTTATAATTTATGCATCAAGCACAAGGAAACCAGCTGGGGGATTCCCCTGTGTGGAAGCTGGGGTTTGTAATCTCTTCTGCTAAAGAAGCCCCCTAACCTCAGAGTGCCATTATTTCTGAACCACAAAGGGAATCTGTGCACTGCAAGATGCTGTGATTTCCTTACCAGTACAGGAGTTCCGAGGGTGATTTCATTTCTGACCTGTAGATCTGTCCCTGTCACACATTATGGTGCTGTGTCAGTGGAGAGGAACTTCTGTGGAAATGATTCAGGGACTTCAAAGAGTGAGACAGAATTTTATTCTTTCAAACAGAAAATTTCTCACCAGCAGCCCATTTAGACACACTCAATACATTCCAGCACAACACGTTATACCCCGAAATAACAGTGCCATGAACTCAGAAATTAACATCTCTATTATAAATTAGTCAGCCAAGTTACAGAAAAGATTGAGCAGCAAGAAAACTGATAACCAAACCAGTGGTTAAATACATTTCTAGTACAAGCCAACCATGTGAAGTTGACCTGTGAACAGTGCACATAGCTCCTCTTTTTCTTTAACCCCTTCTCTACTCTCACAATACACAAAGACCTGCTTTAAATGACTTAGGAGTTTAGAATTTTCTAAATCACTTGCACAGTTTATTTTTGGATCTAATCCTGTGAGGTACTCGAGATCAGGCAGGGCAGCAGCAGCCTGACAGGTTTTCCCACCCAAGAGCAGGCAGTTTTGGGTGGAGATGTGTAACAACCACAGGGCATCCAGAAAAGTGTTTCTTTAGCAAAGAATATTTTTGATGCCCATCAAGTTCTGGTGGCCCTCAGCTTCTGTGGACTCTGATACTCTCAAGAACGCAAATCTTTGGAGCTGAAGGGATAGCAGCCTTTGGAGTTTGGTTTCATGGCTGAGCAGGTATCTGCTGTAGACTGAAATCCCAGGGTTTACCTGCAACAGCAGCACTAATGGGAGTGCAGTTCTTAATTGTAAAAGTGAGGTGAAAAAACCAATCTTTGATATAACTGGAGATTCCTGCAGAATTCTCCTCCTGTGCAAAGCTCTTTCAAACTTTTTAAAAATACCTTGAAATCACGATGACCGTGACAGAAAATGGTGACATTTCCTAGACTGTCTTGTGTCTACAGGACTGCATGAGGCAGGACTGGGGACAGTGATAAAACCCAGAAATCTTCTCTGCAAAACTGGAAATACCAGCAGATCTCAACAGAGAAAATGAATATATTTACTGCTGCCCTGCCTCTCCTACTTTGTGTCAGTCTTAAGTAATAGAGTTAGTTTAAAAAATCAGTCACTGCAACCCATCTCAGTAAAAATGTCATCTGAAGATCAGGTATAGCTTAGCCTATGAATGAGAGGGGGAAGAAAAAAGTCTGGTGCTTATTTTGGAACACATTTAAGGGTTCTTCCCTTCTTCCATGTCTTTTCACTGTGATGAAAGACAAATTATATGTTAAAGCTCTGAATGCTGTGTTTTAAGGGTATTCCTTCAAGTTATGGTCACTGAGAACATTGTTTAAAATCTTAATTCATATTTTATTGCTAATTGTTTACCAAATTTATAAATCTGTGTACTCTGCAATGCACAGCTTTGCTGTACACAGCCCTTAGAAATACACATTTTTCAATCAAAATTAGAGACAACATCCAAACTGTAAAATGTAACCAGACACTCTTGCCCTCTTTAAACAGTGTAATAAATAAATATAAATAAACATTGCAGAGCAATATCATAAAGCTTGCACCAGCAGAGGTATATTATTTATCTGTGGCCAACAGCAAAAACTTGCTTTTACATTTAGAAAGGGCATTTCAAATTTCTTGCAATAGAGAAAAAAAACCAAAAAACAACAACAAACCCAACAAACCCCTGAAGATAACTCATAAATTATTGTGACAGGATCCAGTGTCTGTTACTTTACCAGTACCCACCAAGAGATTTTTCAGTTTAAAGCTTTTTTAACAGGAATGCTTCTCTCTTTGGCTGTACCATAGGCAGATGCTGCAAATTAGCACCATTCACAACAACATGAGAACATCAAATCTTCTCAGAGCACGAGGTAAAATGATATCAAAAAAACACCAAAAAAAAAACCCCAGTCTTTCAGTTTCCCCTTGTTTTTTCCAGTTTGAAAATCTAGTGCATCACACAGTTGGGAATATTACCAATCTCAAATTGCAGAATTATCTCAGATTTAAGAAGTTACTTAAATCAGGAGAATTTCTGCATGCTCTTTTGCCAATATCTACAAATGCATGTACAAAAAAAGATAGGAGATGGTCCTTTTAAGCAAAAAATATGCATATATTCTCAAGCAGCAAGATAAATGCAATTTAAATACACCCACAATATTTTCTGTCAAATGTTGATATTAAAAACTCAACATTTTTTGCAGTCCTTTTATGGGGCCATTCTCGGGGAGAATTAACTGCTATACCATTCATCACACCAAACAATACCATTTGTGATCTATTTTATGAAGAAATTGTAAAGTCTGTCATAGTAAAGTCTGCCCTATAAATATCAGTTGGGTCTGAATTACTATTTTCAAATTATCTTTTATCTTGTTTTAAAGACCTTCATCTCTGATATACAGAAACTTTTTTGAGCATTTAACAGCTGTAAGGATAGTCACCCCTTTGATAATCCCTTACCATTTTACAAAATGCAGGGATTTAATATTGCTTGAACTTCTTGTTCAAAAATACACAGTGCAATAAAACTTATAAATACCTGAAAAATTAATTTCTGACATTGCATTTACAGTAGTTTTAGTAAGTGCTTATATGTAGTCATTAGTCAAATGACTCTTCCTCCACCAGAAATAAAGACTAACCCTGTTTTTATGAGGTGCTTGTTTTCTGACTTTTCTATAGTTGACCATGGCTTGGCTGTGCCAAAATATTAACAAAGGCACACAGAGATTGAGACAAACAGATGGAAAGTAAGACTCTCTCAGAAATACTAAATGATGTCATCATGTTCCTCAGAAACTCCACTCTCAGCTTTAAAATAAAATTCCAGTAGGATAATGGAGCTCTGATTTCCCTTTCACAGACCCTGGTGCCCATCAGACAGACAAATTCAGCCCAAATCTGTATCCCAGTGATGCTCTGAGCTGACAGTGAAATGACTGTCTCTGGCATAAGCAAAAGAACTTCTCTAAAGCTTTCAATAACAAAACAACGTCTTTCCCAAATAAGCAGATTTTAAATTTGAATTCCTTCATTTCCAGCAGACTGTATCTCCGTGGCAGGGAATACTGCTGCAAGGATGTTTATTTGCATGTGGCTGTTTAAATCCTGCTCAGCTGATAGCCTGTAGATAATATAAAGCTTTCCAAGTGCTGGTCTTCTGCTCTTTCTTTCACTCTCTGCTCTTCTAAGGCACACACCAGTCTGTCCCTTTCTTCAACCACCTTCATCATCTCGGTAAAAATTTCATCCTCCTCGTTCAGATCCATCTCATCTTTAAGGCTGTCTGCAAGGTCACAAAAAAGAGTTTGAGAACCAGATCAGTGTTTGCATTTTAACTGTTAGTGCCCAGCTTGAATTAGCATTATATTCAATGCCAAATGTAGTCCACAGCAGTTAGTATTGTTAAAGTTACAGTTCAGGGAAATTTTCTCCTGAATTTGGGCCATTTGAAGTTGACCATTAGGCTTCCTAGGGTCTAGAGTAGATCTTTTCGCAAAATTTAGACTGGAAGGGATAGGAAAAGCACTACCTAGCTGTAGAAGCAATTAAGCTGTAGATTAAATTTAGCTTATAAGGTAAAAATCCCAACATGAAATGTAGTACCTGTAAGAAAATGGAAAGCATTTTTCAGAAAATGTACTGAAAACTGCCGTCTCTTGCAATCCACATGCCTAGAACACAACAGGATATTTGGGGGTACTCAGTGCTCTGGAACCACTCTGTCCCTGCATTGCTTCTCCCTGTGCTCCTTTTCAAGTCCCAAATGAAAGGACCAGCCCAAGCTGTAATCCCAAGCACCTCAAAGCAGTTCCAAAATATTATCCAGCAGTGCTGGTAAGAGCAGATACCCTCCTCTGCTCAGGGGGCTGAGGAGGTTACTCCCCATTGCTGGCTGGCCAGCTGATCAGTGTCCATCTCCAGTGGCCATCACCAGTGTCCATCACCAGTGTCCATCACCAGTGTCCATCCCCAGTGTCCATCATCAGTGTCCATCCCCAGTGTCTCCATCCCCAGTGTCCATCACCAGTGTCTCCATCCCCAGTGTCTCCATCCCCAGTGTCCATCCCCAGTGTCCATCACCAGTGTCCATCCCCAGTGTCCATCCCCAGTGTCTCCATCCCCAGTGTCCATCACCAGTGTCCATCACCAGTGTCTATCCCCAGTGTCCATCCCCAGTGTCCATCCCCAGTCTCCATCCCCAGTGTCTATCCCCAGTGTCCATCATCAGTGTCCATCATCAGTGTCCATCCCCAGTGTCCATCCCCAGTGTCTCCATCCCCAGTGTCCATCCCCAGTGTCTATCCCCAGTGTCCATCCCCAGTGTCCATCCCCAGTGTCCATCATCAGTGTCCATCCCCAGTGTCCATCCCCAGTCTCCATCACCAGTGTCCATCCCCAGTCTCCATCCCCAGTGTCCATCCCCAGTGTCCATCCCCAGTGTCCATCATCAGTGTCCATCCCCAGTGTCCATCCCCAGTCTCCATCACCAGTGTCCATCATCAGTGTCCATCACCAGTGTCCATCCCCAGTGTCCATCCCCAGTGTCCATCCCCAGTGTCCATCCCCAGTCTCCATCACCAGTGTCCATCATCAGTGTCCATCACCAGTGTCCATCATCAGTGTCCATCACCAGTGTCCATCCCCAGTGTCTATCCCCAGTGTCCATCCCCAGTCTCCATCCCCAGTGTCCATCCCCAGTGTCCATCCCCAGTGTCCATCACCAGCCGGACACTGCTGGCTGCAGAGCACCGCTGCAATTGCTCATGCAGTGCTTCTGCTGCAGCTCACTGCACAGCTGGGCAGGCCAGCTGGGCTGTCCTGAGCACTCACATGAGAACACCTCACATTCTGCTGGCTGAACTGCAGCCAGAGGAGCACAGGAGCCTCAGCCAGCCTGGTTCTTTTCAGAGCAAACAGGGTTGGCACAGTCTGTCCCTGTGGGCTGGAGCACACTGTCCCCTTTGACTTACCATCAATGGCCATCTTCTCTCTCAGCTGTTGCTCCAACCTGCTTTGCTGGTCCTCCAGTTCTAGCTCTTGGGCTCTGGGTGCAGCAAAAAGAGTTAAAGAAGCAGCTTTTTTCAGTGAAGACACACGTTATTATCATTTCAGTTAGGAGATTCTGTGTTTGCTCCTCATGGGCTGCCAACACTAAAAGGTTTGCCTGTGCCAGCATCTCCAGAGTAGCTCCAGAAGCAGCACTGCCACCTTTCACAGTAGCTCTGGGGTTACACTCCCCCACACAGCAGTGCTTAAAGCTCTGAACCATCTGGGCTTTGCTGGTGGCACCACAGTGCAATTCTGCATAGGGCTGAAGCCACACATGAAGGGCCTGAGGAACTGACACATGAACACCTCCAAACAACAACATTTTGTGTCCTGCAGTGCTAAAAGCAGCCCACTGTTGCCTTTTTAACTCACAGAGTGAGAAGAAAGCATTGCTACCACAGCAGCAGCACCAGCACAGCTGGGGAGAAACTGTCTGAGAAGCTGGGGTGCAGCTGGAGCTCAGGGACCTGGAAATGATAAATGGAAATGGCAAAGCCTGCACAGGTAGGAAACCCAGGGCTGAGTGAGGACTGCTGAGGCTCCCAACGCCTTCCCACACTGCCCACCAAGAGTGGAGAAAACAGCTGAGCATCCCCAGCTGTCTCGAGGGGGTTTGCAGGGAAGCAAGGTCAGGGAGCAAACATTGCTTCCATCAGCCTCAGCAGTGGCACCTGAGGTGGGGTTTTATTAACTTCTTGTGCTGGTCTATCTGCTTGTTCCATGGCTGTAGCAAATTTCTAGATCTTTTTCTCCTATGTCCAACAAAACCAGATGAATTTGTCAGACTGTTTTTCTCCCCAGGGGAAGGTGCCCTGGTGTTCATCAGACCCACGTTGTGTGAAGACCTCTCTGTGCCACACTGGTTCAGAGCATTGTACAGAACTGAAATGTCTGAACCACTGTGAGAGGGAAGGGTGAGGAGGCCTCAGCTGCAGATCTGTGTTCAAAGCAGGTTGTAACTGCTCTGGATGTTATTCCTCAGCTGTCTCAAACGCAGCAGGAAGGTGTTTAGGTGTACAGGGAGTTGGGAGTATGTTTTTTCCCCTCTCCCCTCCCATCTTTAATAGTAATGCTTGTCCTTACTTACATAATCAGGAGCTCAGACTCATAGCGCATTAATTTATTCTTCTCCATGACCAGCTCAAACCATTCATGCAGCATCTGATTTTCATCCTTTGTGCCTGAATCTGTGTGAAATAGGAGACTTCAGTGTGTGTGCTTCACCAGCTTTCTTTCCACTGCTTTTGCCAGCTAAAATAGCTCCTTCAATAGTCCTCCTGTGTAAGCCCACATGACTTCAGATGGAGATGGCTTTGCTGTGTGCAGCCTGCCCCAGTAATGGCTGAGTACAACAGGTATGACATTTTTCTCTGGTTTTGGCTGACAGTTGTGGCTTCTTGTAGCTAAAGGTGCATTGGATTTTAAAACACTTTTGTCCTAAAGCTTTTCCTTTCAGACAATCACACAGACTTTAGCGGGCACTGTTTGTGTCTCTTAGCTCTGCCTTTGATGAGACAGTGCCTCTGCTGAAACTGGGCTTCAGAGCTGAGCTGTGTCTCAGTGGATATTCCATTAACACCATCAGGATGCACACATGGCCAGCAGCAACTCAATCCCTGCTTCCAGTGCTCATCAGGCACACCACCAAACCCTCTGCAAATTTCCCTTCACTTGTCAAGTGGCCTCTAAATCTGCATCTGCTTTGGGTGACAAATCCGTGGTTACTGGGTGGTTTTATAACACTTTGGGCATCACTGACAGCCAGCCTTCCTCCCAAAGAGCTCACAGCTTGACTCTGCCTTGCTGAAGAAAAGGGTGGATCCCTTTCATCGGTAGGGACCTTCACTCCCCTGAAATACCATCTGTACAAAACTCTTTGGCAATGAAGAGCCCCTGGGTGTTTTCAAATGGCAAGTCAGAGCACATATGCGTTTCTTTTCCTTGCTGTCCCTCTTAAAATCCTTCACATTTTCCATTCATTTTTTCACAAAACAAAGCCTCCCCCCCTGCCCCCGGTGCAGGATGACAGGGACAGTGGTGGCACTGCCAGCACTCCTCCCACACCTGTGCTGCCCGTTCCTGCCTGCTGCACAGTGGGGATCACTTGCAGGAAGCCAATACCCCACACTGCTCCAGCCTGAGGCTGCAGTCCAAGTGACACACTGGCACCTTCAGAAGCATAAGGCCAGCAGCCAGCCCGTGGCCCTGCCCCAGCCCATGGCATTTGCACTCCCCACCACACATGGGAGCAGAGATGGCCAGATTTAGGATGAAGCAAAGGGAATACTGCCAGCAGACAGGGGAACAAGATCTCTCTTCCTCAGTCCTTGCATCACAATGCTAGATAACCAAGAATAACATCCCCACAAACCAGCCTGGCTGTTTTCTGTGGATGGAAGCTTGCATGATTTCTCCTGCTTTATTTCACATGACTGAGAGCACTGAAACTCAGCCCAAAAGGTCTCAGGTTAAAGCTCCAGAGACACCAATTACAAGAGAACCATTAAACTAGATTACCAAGCACAGCCAGAGTCCTGGGCAGTTCAGCAGTGTTTCTGATGCCTTTCTGTTATCATTTTGAAACGTGCCATTTTTTGCTCCAGGGGTTACCCTCTTGTCTCTGAAGCTTCAGCTGCCCCTCACTCCAAGGTGAGAGCCAGGGCTTGACTCCACTCAGAATCAGCAGTTTAAAGCCCATCTCCTTGGGGTGCCACCCCATGAAGCCCTTTGGCCACCTTCCTGAGGTGGGGGAGCTGCTGGGTGTTTGGGATCAGCAGCCCCTCTGCATGCCATCACCATCATCCCAGGAGCCCAGACCAGCTCCTGCCAGCAGGGAGGATCCACCTGGGCACCCACAGCCAGGACAGTGGGGCTGGCACGACTGCAGGCTTGTCACCAGGACTCCACCCCGACTGGAAATCCCACAAAACTGGAGGACAAAACAGCAGGAGAAGGCAGAGCAATTTCTCTCCCACTCCTGCCTGCCTCCATCAGAACCTGGCAGTAATGGGTGTGCTGCTGTGGGATCTGCCAGCTCAGCAAGTGGTGATAAAGAGCATCTTCTCAGAGTGACTGCAGGAGCTGTCCCTGCTGGGACATGCCAGTTTCTCACCCATCCAGCTCAGGGATGCAGCACTCAGAGCCCCAGGCCTTTGTGTGCCACCACAAGAAACAGTGGCACCGTCAGAATTTGATCTATTTTTATTGTCAGTAAAAACACTGCAATTGCTGTTGTGCATAAGTGTGGCACAGACACAAAAGCTTATTGTTCCGTTCTTGCTGTTTCCTTGTTTAGGCTAAAATATTCCTTCTTTTAACTTTTCCTCTTTACATTTTGAAAGCTCTGTAACTCTAATAAAAGGTTGTGTATTGCAGGTTGATTGAGGCAAGCAGAGCTAATGCACTTTTCAAAAAAAAACATTAATTTTTGCACAATCCTCAGTGCAAGATGAAATAAAAGTAGCTCTTCTCTTGCCTTCTCTTCCATCCCACAGAATGCCCCCTGAGTGTCCCCAGGGGCATCTTCTTCCTTTGCTTTTCAAATGTTTGTCACCACCAGTGTTAATACTTATTTAAATCAGATGGAGTGCATGTTGCCTTCTGAGGGCAGAACAAACCAAAGAAGCATTTTGGACAATGCAGTTCAACAGATGTTATTTACAGGTTAGAGGGAAAACAGTTTGTGAGTTTGTTTTGTGAGCCACGTTGGCTTTTCCCTACAGCATTGCTACAGGAAACCTTCCCTCCTGGTTTGCCCGAGTCTCCCCTGACTGAGATCCTTTTGAAAGGATCTTCCTTTTGACATTCTTCTAATGACATCATAGGTATTTCTATTTTCATCACTTTTTAGGGAATTGTATAGGCTGTGGAGGAGTATTTACTGAACACTCCTCTCAAAACCTGAACCTTCTGCTCTCCAGATTGGTGCTTCACTGTTCCTCCTTACAGTCACCACCCAGTAAAGGGATCTTGGCCAGTTTGCACCATTTTAGGTACAGTTAAACCTCATATTCCTTATTTCTGCAGCTTGCAACTGATTTCTTTTGACTCTGTTGAAAATTCCGAGACACCTCGGATGTGTTTTTTGTGAAATCAGAAACTAGCCACAACATGTGCAGATACTTGTTCACCTTCCAGAGCATTTCTTAACGTTCTCTCAACACAGGTTTTCTTCTTTACCGTCATCACTCATGACTTGTTCACTCAGCTGAGCCCTTATGCTAATTTTGGTGCAAAATGTGTTTTGAGATTTTTATTTCTGTGTTTTGTTGTAGGCAGGAGCTCTCCATAAGCCTTCACAAATGTCAGTGGAAAACAAAGCAACGGTACATCAGTGATTTATTATTTGGTATTTTGAAGCAGAATAAAGGAAATAACAAGCATGAAAAATTATTCCTGGGACTGATATTATTTCTTCCCATTTTTGGGGGGTGATTTTTAGGGGGTTTGTTGCTGGTTTTTTTCCCTCTAATGCATGAATTGTTGTCACTACAATTAGAAGATCATCAAAACCTCATTTTGCTCATCAGTCTTCATGGCAGTTGTTTCGCACCCACGCATGTTCTCTTCTAATTCAGTTGAGGAGCTAATGAATAACTCCCCCTAACAAAGAGGCCATTCATCCCAGGCTCACAGAATTATTAGAGGAGAGTTGCGTAAATGTCACTGAAGACTGGTGTTTGCAGGCCTGCCTCTAAATTTGGTTATTCACAACCTTTGCAGCTCAATATTATTGCTGAACTGTGATCGTTTTCTAATTACCTTAATAATACCTATTAAATCACTTGAATTGCATAAGCGCAGACCTGCTTAAATGCAACTTAACCTAATAAACACTGGTCATTCATTAAACAATAAGGCTCGTTATTTTAAGGGAGCTTGAGCAGAATATTAAACTCACCGATTCCTGCATCATTACACATATGTTACTACGAGCAACGAAGCACTCACATTTCATCTGGGAAGCTCATGGCTTCGTGCTCGTGCACCAGAAGAGTTATTGAGAGGCAGTAACATCCTGTGTTTCAGTATCTGCCCTATTTGTAACTGGCCACCTACACACAAACAATCAACGGGGAGAAAAAACCAGTACTTTCACCTTAATGAGGGCAATCCAATTACCAGGGATGGTAAGAGAATGAGAAGCATCGATCTCTTGGCAGACAGCCTTCTCCAGGAAATGCGGTTGTCAAAACAGCAACAACAAGAAGTGGCTCTAGGCCATTTATCCTGTGTCTATCCCAAGAGCTAGAAGCTTCTTGCCCCTCTGTATTCTTGTGGTTTCCAAAAATCACCCACTTTTTTACAAATCAGAAGTAAAAATCTAACTCTCCAAATTCTCACAGCCTTTTTAGCAGACTGTCTCATGGGCAGTAAGGGGGAGGTGCTGTTTGATAAAGGGTTATGATTTCATTTAAGAAAAACAGATGATAAATTTTTAAATAAAACTTGGAATAGACATTTATATTTATTAACTAGTTTCGTGGTCAATTCTAGGAAATCAGTAATAAATGTAAAGGGATGGGTGAATGCTGTCTTGCTGAACAGATCAGTGCAGTGTCAGAATAGGGGTGAGTGTGAAATACGGCATTAAAAAGGCCAGCATGGAGGGGTTGGACTGGATTGCCTGGTTAAGACAACAACAAGATCAGGTGCCAAAACATATCTGGGTTTTCTGTGTTGAGCAACTGGCTGTCAGGAAAACAGGAGGCTCAGCTTTCTGGGGTGGAGGTAAATAAAGACACATTTACATGCAGGCTGTCAGTCCCTTCAGCACGGACCCACAGCCCCCTCTGAAGTCCCTTATGGGCACAGTTCACACTGCCAGCCCCATTCCGAGCCTGGCAGGAGCCCGGGGGTCATGTCCCCCTGCTTCCCCCCTGTGCTGGGGAGCAGTGCCAGGCTGGCCAGGACAGCATCCCAAGCCCTGGGTGCTTGGCAGTGTGGGTCACAGAGGGGAAACCTTCCCTCTGGCTGGGGCCAGGGTGACACCCCTGTCATCCTCTGCCCCCTGGGGAAAAGCTGGGCTCTTGGGGGGTGTGTGTGTGTGTCCCTGCAGGCTGCTGTTGCTATAGCATGGCCACTGCTCTAATCATATTAATGGCATTTCACACTCAGGAAAGTCATTAAGGACTCCGTTACTAGGCACGGGCTGCTGCTGGCTTGGTAACTGAGATACAGCTCCTGGAAACCTCACTGGTTCCCTCCACAAGATGAAATTAAGCTCAGGATGGGATTTAAATAAATAAAAAAATAGTGGGGTGGGGCGACGTTGGGGGAAATGAAAATTCAGGTTCAATAGCATTGTCAATAATTACAAATCTGTGAAAACCAACAGAAAATTTAAAGCATTCAATGTAAAGGTGCTTGAGCTAACAGAGAGTTTGAGAAAAGGGTTTATCAATAATTTTTGTCCTGCCAGTTATTGTTCCTTTTCAGATTTTGCACCAAACTATTTCCATGACAACCATGAAAACCCTCTGCTTTGGAACAGGTTAGAAATCCCACCACTTTGCATACCTGCTTCTCCTCTTAGTTCTCTCTCCAGCTCAACACCAAAAATCTCCAGAGCTCTTTGTCTTTCCTCCAGTTCTTCCAGCTGCCGCTGCACTGCCTGCAAAAATGCAATGATGGAAAAGCTACAGACACATCTTCAAAATTCAGAGACAAAAGATGGTCTCAGTGCTCAGAGAAACAGCTTGGAAAGGTCTCGGAGGAGTTGTGGCTCTTGCCAACTCATTGAGTGTACCAGGCACCTCAGCAATTTAAATATGCCACTAGGTGTCATTCACAGTTTTATTATCACAGGATCACAGGCACCCAAAACTCCGTTTTCCCTGAGTTGTAGCTCTCCCATTGTAAAAAAGAGATCAAAACATTTCTGTGTCTCACAAGGTGTAAAAAGTCAACACTTCCATATTCAGAGACGTGTATTCTGATATATTACATCAGTAAAGCTCATAGAAATAGGGAAGGTTTGCAGCTGGAAAGCTCTGCTATGTTATTGTCCATGGGATTTTGTTTGGTTTGCTTTCATATTTCACCAGCTTTTGACCAGAAAGAAAAAGGTCTAATAGCTGTGACAATTCAGTGGCACTTCAGGAAGGATTTCCACATCCATTGTCCATTCCCTTTGAAATAAGATTTTGAGAGGTGTGGTGGGGATAAAAAGCATGAAACACCTTTAAAAGGTTGAAGTGTCAAAGACAGATGCTCAGCAGTTCCCATTTCAGGCTATGTCAGGGCATTCCAAGCCCAGCCCTCAGCAACAGCCTAACAAATAAGAAAGATCATTCAAAAAGTTTGGACTTGATTGTCTCCACCAAGCATTAAAATAAGAGTAGTCACGTCTGCATCTCATGTTACCTGGAGATAATTTACACAAGTTAATTACAAGTTCTCATACAAAAACTAAAACATGGCCTCTCTTCCCTTGTATTAAATAGGATACATCCGAGATCAAATTGTGCAGAAGTGCATTCACAAATCTTAAACTGTAATTGGAAATAATAACACATCAGTAGAGTCCAGAGCTTTCCTAGCATTTTCTGAAGAGAAGGGCCTGTATAAAATGAAGTGACTTTCCATCATTAAGGAAAAAAAATTATCCACTTTCGTTGTTGTAGCAGGGAGAGAACAAAAGCCATCACTGTATTTTTGTATCCTCCTGTAATGCACAGAGGTAATGGCTGAGTTACATTCTACTGGGCTGATGTTATTTCCCCTTTCTGTCTCTTTCCCTCTTCAGCTCCCTTCTCTTATTGCCCAGTCACTCTTCCCTCCTGTTCTTCATGTGCATTTGCAAAATTATGATGGCAATTGTGATGATCTCCAGGGTCTGACACGGATTTGTCCCCCAGAGGGCTGCAGGGCCCTGCCACACGCACCTTGCTGCTGCTGCTGCTGGCTGGGGGATTTCAGCAGAGGGCACCGAGCCACACTGAGGAGTGAGGGGAGGTCAGAGCCCGTTTTGGGGACCCCCATCCTCACCAGTCACTCCTGGAGACCAAGGGGACACCTGTGAGCTACACTGTCACCTGTGCTTTGTGAAGCCTCTTCAGCTCCTCTTGTTTCATCAACTGCTTCGTCTCCTTCTCCAGCCTCCTTCTCTTTCTGACAGCCCTTTCTGCCTACAAAAGACACAGAAATATGAAAGAAAAAGGCAGTCAAAGCACCAGTATGCCCTCAAAGCTCCTCCAGGATCACGGAGCCGCTGAGGTTGGGACTGACCCCTGGGGATGGTGTGAGCCCATCCCCTGCCCAGAGCAGGGTGGGCAAAAGAGAAATATCATGTGGGAGCATTTACATGTGTTTGCTCTGCTGGCTGTAAAGCATCACAAGCTCCTAAGGCAATCCTGAGTGCCAATAAAACGTTCCCAAATCACAAAGCCGACTGGACACAGCATCCCGCCATACGTGGCCATACCCAGGCTGGGGAAAGCACCAGTTTAAGGAAATTCAACCCACTGCCATTGTAATAGCTAGAAAGTGCCAATTCACATCATGGGGCACTACCTGAAGGCCCGGGAAACCTTCCCTAATGCCATTTCTGTGCTCCATGATAGAGGTTTTTGCTCTTCCCCAGGGCACAGGTTGCTGCTGTTGGGAGATTGGGACCTTGTCTTGCACCCAAGTGCTTCAAGGCTGTGCTGCTCCCATTTTTGAGGAGGAAGGATCCATGAGCACCACAGAGCTGATAATTAAAACATGAACCAGCCAGGAAGTCACCAAAATTTTTCCCACTGAGCTTTCCCAGAGACAAATGGTGGCAGTGGCAAAACAGCAGCCAGAACTGGCATGAGAAGGGATGGTAGGAGGCAGCTGAAAGAAGCGCATCAAGTGGGGAATGTGCATCCAAACTGAATCACTGCTAATGCCCATGTGCAACAGCTGATCCTGCTTCCCACTTCTGGCTGCTTCCCTGGAGCTCTGCCTTGTCCCTGCCTGGTCCTGCCCTCCCTGTGGCTGCCTGAACTGCTGGGGGTTGCTTCCATCCAGTTTCCTCCCACGCCTCCCTTCTTTTCTCTGTTTTATTTAAACCTTTTTAAATTCACCTTATTGTACCACAGATTGTCTTTCCTGTAACAGGAAAGATGAGTGAAGAGCCCTGCCACCTCAGCACATCCTGACACAGCTGCTGGGGACAAGGGCTGCCTCACATTGCTGTGCTTTGCTTCCTCTCTTTCCACTCACAGCCCCACTCAGCTTTCATATTTCTCAGTGGTTTTCAGTATTTTGTTTTCATTCCTCCTCCCCCCATCCCCAAAGGCAGCACCTCATACAATTAATTACATTTACTGATATTCTGCTCAGGAAAGAGAGAAACACATTTCTCATGAGCTGTTCAGACAGTAAAATCTGGGCTTCCTCACGTCAGAGCTGGCTATGGAGGGTTGTAGACCCCCAGCTCCTGCTCCTGCAGCACTTCTCAAATGAATCTGTATTTCCCCAAAGGAAATCTGCATCTGTTTGGTTGATTTTTTTCCAACAGTTTGCTTGTTGGGCTACATATTAAGGCCACTTAAGAATCAGCTTCAGAGTGGTTTCAGTGAAACATGTCTGTTTGTCAAATTAAGACCTCCCTCCTCCATCAGCGCTGCCATAACCTGGGGGAATTAGAGATCAGAACCTGGGGGAATTAGAGATTAGAACCTGGGGGAATTAGAGATCAGAACCTGGGGGAATTAGAGATTAGAACCTGGGGGAATTAGAGATCAGAACCTGGAGGAATTACAGATCAAAGAGGTAACAGAAATGTTGATGTTCATCTGTCTCAGTGAACTTTCCTTCCAATCCCTGCCTCAAGGAATTGCTGCGTGGTTGAGATCAAAATCACCTGATGAATTTTAGATACCGCCCAGCTAAGGGATTTCTGTTCAAGGAAAACAAACTCTCTGTTTCCAGCTCAGGATTACCTTGTGCATTAACAAAGACTTGGATTCAAAGTCCTCGTCGGAGGATGAAGTGGGATACTCAGTAGCTTGTTTTCTGACAGGTAGGTGTTCATCTCCTGAAACACAGGAACACAATGGCCAGTGAGGAAAAAAACACTGTTCTTTAACTTTAACAGACACCTTGCACCTGCCCTCAGCTCCAATCAGCAGCACCTCGAGCACTTTGGAAATTCAGCTGACAGCACCAATTACATTTCTGATCCCTGTCAAAAACTGTCTGCCTATACATTTTATTTTAATTTTTTTAGGTACTACAAACAAACCAATTAATTCCCTGAGCACCCTGCATGTAGCACGCCGTTCTGAATGCACTCAACATTCATTAAAATGTATATCTGAAGTTAGGCATATTACCCAAATGATTGTATAAGGCTCACTATACAGTGTAATTGAATGCACAAAGTCTGAGCCAGCTCTTAAACAAATTACCCTTATGTGGCTTGTAGCATCTGGCACCCATTTTTACTACATGACATCTGCTCAGTGTAAAATAGTTGGCGTCAGAATGTCTGGTCATATAAAAAAATCACAAATGTAATCAGAAGCAAATGGACTAAGAGAACAGGGCTTTATCACACAGCCTCATGCAACATAAATATTTCATTAATTATGTCTAAACAAACGTCACTTATTTTTCTGCTTTAGGAATATTATCACATCATTGGGCTGTTGATTAAAATGCCATAAGAAGTCAGGAAAATCCATACATCACAACAATACACTCCATAAGGAAAACTCAAAGTCAGCCTTTGGAAGGAGCATGCTTTCAGAATTATAAATTAAATTACATTTAATTGCAGCAATTTTATCATGCCTGTTTTTCCAGCATCTTGTTTCAACTGGGTGTAAATATTTGAATTTCTTCTTAATTTGTCTAATGCATAGCTTCATTCTCTTTATTTCAGAAAATAAAACCCCTTTTGGAACATCTGTCTCTATGCTTCAACCTGCTACAGGGTTAATGATTAACAGCTGGGCATCTTGGAAATGTACATTATTTAAAGCTAACAGTGTTAGTTTCTCTTTGTATCTACAAGGCAACAGTTGGCTTTCTAGGTGTATTCAGATTAAAATCACCTCCCTTTCTCCCAGTGTGGATGTTTCTTCTTTGCCTTGCTCTGGGTCCCAGGCTGAAGTAGGACTTTTGCCTCCAGCCCTAATTTAAACCCAGGATCCAGGAAATGTGTTCATCCCAGTCAGTAAAGCAATAAAAGTAAATCCAAGTAATTTGAGGCAGAAATTCTGATTTTAAGTTTTTTTTTTTTCAGCAATCTCAGTTTTAGAAGCAGCCAGTCCTTGTGCTCAGTGAAGCTGCAAGCTCAGAGGGCTCAGTGGAGCAGGCTTGGGTCCTGCCATCCTTTTTGGGGTGCAGGACAAAACTAACACAAAAATGTTCAAACTTAGGGACTTTCACTGAGTCGTTAACATCTGGCATTTAGAACTGCAATACTAAAGTTAGATGATAATAATTTGCATCCAAATATGCCAAGCCTTAAAACTCAGTCTGCTACAGAACTGATCTCAAAAACATAGCTTCTTTTCCAAATACTAGCTCAAGTCTCTAGACTTGGGCTTTCACTTTCCAGGCATCTCATTCCTTCAGATTGGGAGTTATTTATTCTGTATTTCTTATTTCCTAAGTACTCTAGCACCTCCCTGATTTCCAAATTAGCCTATGTTATACCTGAGCTTTCCCTGCCCACGGAACAAGACCTGGGATGAAAGTGCAGTGCTTTTGGGAACCTCTCCCTTGCCATGAACATCCAAGGTTCTCATCTTCCCAGGAAACCTGAGGTCCTCTGAAAAATGAGGGAGGTATTTTATTTTTTTTTCTTTTCCTTAAAGAAATTTTTCTGAAATTTGTGGTAAATTTCAAGAGAGGAAAATAATAACAAGAAGTGTGGGCTAAAGGTTGTCATCACTTTGTGACTAAAGTTTGCCAAGCCTCTGACAAGTGCCTGTATGGGATAAAAATGCCATTTTTGAGAGCCAAGCAGGACTCATCTCTTTACTAATTTTACTATATGTAGATTTACTCAAATATGAATGTTTTAAAAATTTCAGAGAGCTACAATGTTGAAACATTGAAGGTAACAGATTACTGGGCAAACAGCTAGATTACAGCTTCATTTTCTCTTTTTTATTTTTTTCCCTAAACAGACTTTGCATTGCCTAAATTCAATAATTGTAATAATTGAATAATTTCTCTTTTGGCTTGCACAGCAGAGGAATGCAACACGTTACACCAGCATGTTTCCTCAAAATATTTTCAGCATAAATAAAGTATACCATTATTCAAACCTTGCAAAAACTTCTCCCATTTCAGGATGAGCACAACATACCAATTATTGTAGCACCTTTAGTTAAGAGCAAGTCAGGTTTGGCTTAATTGATGAGGTACAGACCCTGAAAGGGCCTCCCATTTAAGAACACAGTGAGAAGTGTGAGCTAGCAACTCTCTGTGGCTTCAGTGCTGTCCTCAACACCTTCTGGCTCAATGGGAATGCCAAGTTTTGTGAGTTGTTGGATAAAGGATGCTCCAAGGGTCCAATCCAAAAATTCAGCATGGAGAGCAGGAGTTATTCCATGAGTTTTAATGAGCTCCAGAACACACACTCTGCCTTCCCACAGAGGGTGGCAGCGCTGAAGCAGGAGGGGTGCAGAAGGAGCTGGCAGCTCACCGGGAACATTTCAGTGGCTTTGCACTCTACATCCAGGTGTTCCTGCTGGGCACAGCAGCGGGTTTGGGGTCACAGTTTGGGTGGCAGCTTCATAAAGCGAGGGACAAAGTTGTTTAGTTAAATAACTGAGGCTTTCTGCAGTGGGAGGATGGATCACAGAGAAAGACAGGTGGGTGCAGCTCTCATGCCTCACATTTCACACCTGAATCTGGTGCTACTTCATTCTTTCCTGAGCCTGTGCTCAGATCCCTCAGGTTTTTCTTGGTCTGGCATCGATATTTCTTGAGCTTGTCTGCAGTTTTAATACTAACCCTGCTCTTGCAAGCAAACAAGAAGATTGATGCCTTTTAACCACTTTTAACCACCCAGATAGACTCACAAGCAGGTCAGAGGAGGTCAATAAGGTGCTCTCTCCTCTCAAATTGAACAACAAGGGGGTATTAATGACAGTGCAGAGCTCCCAAAAGCATGTCCACAGCTCGGTGACAGCAGAGCTGAGGAGACACCTGCTGAGAAAGCAGAGACACAGAGCAAAGCTTCTCCCTGCTGTAACCACATTGCTTCAGTCCCTGGTTCCTCATGGGAGGGGAAACAAATGTACTCTGCACTGCAAAACTGGAGCTTTTGGTGCTTGCCTGCTCTAGTCCCCCTTCCACAACTCGGTGTCACTGCACAGGCTGCTCTGCCCAGCATCCCACTCTGCCCTGCCACCCCTTCCTTCCACCTCTTGAGGACAATTCCCTGACCCAAGACCTGCATCCAGCCAGCTGGTTCTGCCTGCAAACCCACTCTGCTCCTTTAAATCTGTATCAACTCCTCAACTTCAGCCATAAAATGTACTTATTAAGTCTCCTTATGTAGGCAATAAGTAGAAATTAAACATATCACACCACAGATGCATGGTAAGGCATGGGACTTTTAAAGGTTAAGTGCTATTACACAGTAATAATAGTAATAATAATAATAATGATAACAGTAATAATAACCACAAAGTAATTCCACTGGGGTCCTCACCTGTGAAAGGATAACATGACCTTTCTGGAGAATGGTCCTTATTGAGGGGCAGAGATGACACCATGGAATTCTGTTCCCTTTCACGAGTTTTGCTTCTCAGCCTATTGAAGAGTGACCCTTTTTGTGCAGAGTCATCCAGAGTGTCCTTGAAGGAGTTCTTGGGCTCTGGAGATGAAAGAAGAGTGGACTTTTTCTTGTGGATACATATTTCATCCAGGGGAGCTCCTACAGGACTGTCTTCAAAGGTGAACTTCTCTAGAAGTCCTGGGACTTCCTCCATCCTAGTGCAAGCTGCTTTCAGAGGTATATGGGGTGCAGGCCTGTAGGGTGTGAAGAATACCCCTCCCCTGTAATCCCTTAGAGCCATCTCTTCAGAGCCCACAGGAGAACGAGACTGACTCGAGTAAGGGCTCCCATCTCCTCCTTGTTTTCCTGCCCCCTCCCTTACTTTAGGATCCTGTGACTGAGTGTTATTGTTGTTCCTGTTCCTTTGCCTCAGGGAATACCCAGAAGTGCTGGGGAAGCTGAAGAAGACTTGTTCTGAAGAGGCTTTGGCTTTGCTGTCCGAGTCCTGCTTTAACCCTTCTGGAGCTGAGGTTAGAGGCTCCCAAATGGACCTTTTGATGGCATTGGCTATGAGCCTCAGGGGGGATTTTGGCTGGCTGGCCACATGTTCCCGGGAAACCACGTCTGGAACCCTCAGAGCATCCTTTGTGTCCACTGCTGGAGCTGCTGCAGCACCATCTGCAAACAAGAGAGGCCCAGGGCAAGCAGAGCGTTTAAACTTTCCTTTTCCCCAGGCAGACTCCCTTTTCCCTGGAGCCCAGGGTGTGCTGTTCCCATCCCCTGGACTGCTCCCACCTGGGTGTGCCCTGGGTGAGCCATACCACGCCTGCTGCTGAGTACCAGGCCCCAGCCCCTCTTTGGCCTCCTTTAATTCTTGCTCAAGCTTTTTCTCTGGCTCCCTGGTATTTTTGCCATCTTTCTCTTTCAAATCCAGAGGTGACAGCGCTTCTGTCTTCCCGCTGAAGTGCTCTGGCTCAGAGGTGAATTTCTGTGCTTTCTCCTTCCAGTCCTGGGCTGAGCGTGTCCCAGTGTCCCTGTCTGTGTCCTCAGGCTCACAAAAACCAGCAGCCAGTGTCCCATTCCCAAGAGGGCTCTGTGGAGGAGCTGTGCTGCTGCTCTGAACAGGACAGTGAGGCACGTAGTAATGTGTGTCTTCAGGCACCTCCCTGGCTTCTTCTTTCCTTTGAAACGCTGAGCTGCAGGGTTCAGAATGTCCTCTTGGAATTTCTGGTGGCTTCTTGTAAGAAGCCAACTGTGAAGTGCATTAAAAAAAAATAATCCTTTTAGGGATAATAAAACCACTGTTTTGTGTAGCTTCTATTTCATAAAATATTTTAATCCATTTTAATCTTAACGTAATAGTAATGAACATAGTATTTAATCTGTACACAAATACACATGTAGATGATAAAGTGAGAAAAGCTTTTCTTCCTAAAGGGCTAATATTTCTCTAGGAGTAGGGATCTAATACTACGGGAAATTTTAATAGTCTAAAAATAATGTTATTTATGCTAAGAGTCTGTCATATCTTTATGAATTACCTTTAATATTTTCTTTAGAAAGAAACAGTCCTATCTCCAGGAAAACAGACAAGAGCAGATCTGCTCTATTCTCCTGTGTGTGTTCCAGTTGCATCACCTTAGAGTTTTCAGCAAGCAGAAGAGACCATGATCCATCCTCTCCAAATGTTTTTCTAACATTGCACATTTATGTAGCACAGGTAGGAATGGAAGAAGTGACCCGGAAAAGATTATAAAATGTAAGATGGTAGTTTTAAACAATTCAGTTAGTTCCCTCTCGTGATTATTTTCCCTTTGGAAAAGGTTTAAATTCATTACCCCAGCCACCAAAATCTTCTGCTGAAGAGAGCAACAGGGATAAATCCCCCCTTTATGTACCCAGCAGAACAGGAGTAAGAGTTCTTCCTTCCTTCTTAAAAGGGAGGCATTTTATCATCAGTGCTATGTGATAATGGATGGTGTGAAGATTGAATTCCTGCTTCCACTTATGTGCCAGATACCCAAATTCACATGGGTGAAGCCATTAATCTGTCTGACTTTTCATTTCCCAGAAGCATCAGAAGTAAGGCAATAATGATTCCACTTCTGTTGGATTCTCCATTTAGCTCAATGACTACAATTGTTACTGGCCAGGATCTCGGATTGAAAAAAAGTGTAAGAAACACGATAAACAAACAAACACCCTCTTAATCCTCACTTTTTAGAGTGAGAAAAAGGCCACTAAGCAGTCACTAGAGCAGGAGGTGAGTGGAGTCACCTCTCCTCATGGCCAGGCAGTGTTGTGCAGCTCTGCTCCCCTGGGACCTTCCCTTCCTGGCCCCATTGTCCTACACCGGATTTCAGCCTCCACTGTGGATGTGGAAGAGTTGATTTTTTCCTGGCACAGGCCCTGAGGTCAAGCAATTCCAGCCATGTTTAAGCCAAGGGTGAGGACAAATGTCCAGGGCATGGAGGATGTGGGCAGGTCCCACTGGCCCCAGGAGCCCAGGGATGTGCTGCCCTTTGCTCGGGGTGGTCAGCCAGGACTCCTCCTGCAGTGCTGCAGCCTTAAAAAAAGCTAAAAATACAAAACCCCAGGAAATCCCATGGAAATCCCAGCTCCTGAAGGTCACAGAAGATGCTCCTGAGCAGTAGGAGGCGTGAAGCCCTTTTCCAGCCTAAAGTAATGTGATTTTATGACTGATGGTGCAACAGACCAGTGGCTAACTCCTCGTGCGATCGGGGCCTGAGTCTCACAGATTTGTGAATGATGACACCAAATCCCAGTCCCTTCCCTACATACAGCACAGGTGTGACTCCAGCCTCGGTGCTTGCTGTGAGGAGCAGAGCTGTTGAGAGGAGCAGAGGGCAGCCCTGTCCTGCCCAGGCAGTGACACCCAGCTCTGCACAGCTCTCCGGTACCTGAGCTCGGCGGTGCTCCTCGGCAGCAGCGCCCTGGCAGCCGGCTGAGCTCTCCTTCCCGTGGGGCCCAGGCTTCCTGCTCGACAGCAGGGGAAGGCCTGCAAAAAACACAACTTTTACCTTCCCATTGCCACTGGCTTTGTCTTAAAGGCAGCCTGCAACTGAAGAGGAAGAGTAGAAGATTGAAGAGCCTCCTGGACAGAGTTAAACATGAAGAACTGCCCTCCAGCATCAGGGCTCACACGTGTGTGAGCACTGTGCCAAACACATGCTGACATTTTCAGTGCTGGACCCAAACTGCTTCCACTTCTTGGCTGGATGTAACGAAGCAGCTTGTGAGTTCCAGGAAACTTTCTGGAAAACCAGTCCTCTTTGGAGGGCCTTCAGGCCTCAGAAGCAGAGGCAGTCAAAACAACCTGTGGCTTTTGAACTTTGGGGAATTCCAAGAAATGAAGAAAATGGACGGCTTCTGAGGGGGCTGTCCATCAGAACGGGGAGAAAATGGGAAATGCATCCACCTGCAGGCAGCAAGGACAGCAAAAAGTCTCCCAAGCCAGGACAAGGCACTGTGAGGGCTCTCCTAGGATCAGGCAAGGGAATTAATTACTAAAGGAGGCAACTTGCACCTGGAGGGAGGCAGGAGAACTTTCCATTATTTGTGCCTGTGGGAATTTTACATAATAAATAATCTTGGGATAAATGAAAGTATCCCTGACCCAAGATATTATCGTGTCCAGCTACAACATGACAACTTTATTTACAGCTCAGTTATTAACTCCCAAACCCAACCATTAGTTCTGAAATCCATGCAAACTTTGGTTCTTCTGCGTGGGGATGAAAAGGTACATAAGGACAAAAGCAGCATTCCAGAGACAGAGAGGACAGCTCCTGCATGTGGGCTTCAGCATCTGGCCTCATCTGTCACAGGGAAAACTATTTCATTCCCACCAAGATTCTGAACCTGTATTTTCAGCTTTGCTCTCAAAACAGAATTAAAAAAAAAAAAAAAAGAAAAGAAAAGAAAGAGTTCCCTAGGGCACTATCATGATCTGCCTGGCCCAAAATCCCAAGATAAATGAAGAGCACGGCGTTCCCTGTGGCCGTGCGATGGGGATTAAAGGTTTTGAGAGGTAATATCCTGCTCTGAGCCTTTCAGCCAATATAGCCACGACACTGATTTCCTCTCCTTGGCTGCCTACCCTGTGCTGTTTATGAAACATATGTGTTTGGGGAAATACGTCTGAAAAGGAGAAAGAGTTGTTCTTTTCCATGTGACTGATGATCATATGAATTCCTGTAATCAAATTGGATTAAATATAGAAACTATGACTTACAGTCTTCCTCCGGAGAGTAAAAAAAGCCTTTATGCTGCTCCCAGTGTATGCTGGCTGTGCTTTACACCTCATTTTAACAGCATACTTGAGGTTCAGGCAGACTCATGCAGCACATTGCTTCCTTCTCAAAGGCTTCTAGCTCCCTCTAGAGCCCTTGAGGCACACGGAAGATTTCAACAAAATTATGGAAAAATTAATTGGCAAACCATTAAGTAATGCCCTTGCTGAGAACAAGCTGAAAAACCAGTCAAAACTGAGAGTGACACCCCCTCCAGTCTTCTCTGCTTTCCTCCCTAACAATCTCTCTTACCCCACACACAAACCTCGGTCAAGAATCATTATTGACTGATCTCTTAAAAACTGAGACCAATTAAGGCAAGGCTTTAAATGCAAGCCTTTGGAGGAGCCAAACTCTGGTGTCTGTGCCGATTCCCACGTGCTTTGCAGCACTCAGGAGGCAGAGCCGAGGCTGGCAGGGACGCCAGCAGACTTTGGGGACACCCTGTTCCACCTTCTCATCCCTGGGGGGACACCCCACGCAGCCTGTCAGAGCATGGCAGAGCCTCATGGCTCGGGGAATGGCAGGGGAGCAGCCCTGTCCTGCCTGCCTGTGTGCCACAGCTGCTCTCCAGGGACAGAATTCACAGGGCTTGGTGCTCTCAGGCCCACGGAACAGCCCCAAGTGTGCTCTGCTGGGATTCACTGAGCTATCCCACACCTGGGGACTGTGCCTGGGGACTGACAGTGCTCTTGTGCACCTGACTCGAGGGCAAGGTGATGCCAGGAAGAGGAAATGCATCTTATCTCATCATTTGAGATACAAAAACTCATCCCACAGCGGGTACTCGCAGATCATCCCGAAGCTTTCTTGTGCACTCAGAGCAGGCAAGCTGAAATGCCTGTGATGAGCACTGGTCCCATGCGGGCTCCCAGGCACAGGCACGGTTCTAGAGGGGCCCTGGGGTGGGGGAAGCTCCCCCAGCCCTTGCTGGGGCTGTGCTGAGACAGGAGGGCGAGCTGGTGCCAAGCAGCACTGAGCAAGTTTCCATGCACCACCAGGGTGGGGGTCCTGCCTGGGCACCCCAGCCCAGGAGAAAGGTTACAGGGGCTGCTGAAACACACTCTGTTTCAGAGGTGAACAGTGAACAGTCTCTTCCCAAATCACTGCCTTCCTCTGGCATTCCCACAGGGAAAGACAGGTCAGCCCAAACCAAGAGAAGCTGCTAGAGGACAGGGAGCACTAACACTTATTTTCACCAGCTCACCCCTTGGGATTGGCTTTCTCCCTTTCACTGAGCAGAAACATCACCTGGGGGTTGTTTCTAACAGAAAAGAGGGGACAGAGCACCTGTGGGAGTGTGTCCATAGCACCCCCAGGAACATTTCTACAGACCCAGTGCCCCACCCCATCAAAAGGGCAGAGACAAAATGTGCAGCTCTGCGACAGGAGTGTGTGTCCCATCTGCAGAATTAACATGGGCACCACTGCTGATGGGCACAGTTACACGGGGAACAGTCACACAGAAAGGGAGTTTGATCTTTTCAGGATAAGAAAATGGAAAGAAACATTTGGGGTGTCTTAGATCTCTGTTTTCTCAACTAGTGACTCAGAAATACAACAATTCTAAAGGAAAGGAGGGAAAGCAGACAACTAAAAGACAGGAAAACAGCATGAATAGAAGATACAATCGCTTCTCGGGCTCTACTCACTCGTTTGGATCTTTCTCCTCCAATTCTGATACTTATTTAACGCCATGGACTGAAAGCTGTTGGCTCTCTGGAGTGCTGAGCAGAAACAGAAGGGACACAAGTCAGCTAATGCAGCAGAAGCCAGAGAGCAAAAGCAGAGCTGGGGAGAAAAGAGTGGAGGAGCAAAATCCCAATTTCCCGGTGGCAGGGGTCAGTTCTGCGAGCAGCCCGCAGCCGGGAGAGGGCAGCGCCCACCACGGGATGCAGCAGAATTTCTGCCTTTCCCCTGGCAGGGAGCTCGGGAACATCTCACTTATCCCAAACCCACACACGGGGTGCTGGCAGGAAAACCACCTCAGCAGCCAGGGATGGGGGGCAGTGTGAAACTGGGGAAGGAAAAGGATAAAATCCTTCAGTGGCTACATGGAGTATGCTGCTGGGCACGTTTGGGGTCCTCTGCTGTCCTTTTGCCCTAAACAAAACAATGACTCCTTTATTCTAGAGTAGATTTAAATTGCTGTATAAAATCCCCTCTTTTCTGCTTGGATTAAAAATGCATATATGGATGTGGGGGTGGTGGGAGATGGGAAGAAACGAATGCTGGTGGCCTTTTATTTTCTGCAGAACAATGTCTTTGGCTGTTTTTAGCACATCTCTCTGTTCTGACCAGCTCCAGGAAAGAGTTTCTTTCCATTTGAAGGGAGATTGTTCCCAAACCTCTCCCCACCTCCCTGCTAGCCGTATCCTTTCCTCCCTGTGCTTTCACTGGCTACAAAACCCTTCAGCAGCCACCTGCAGAAACCCAAACTGTGGCAGGCAGAGCTCTCTGGTGGTTCCCAGCCTCACCCTGGGCTGGGCAGTGCTGCAGGTACATTTTAGGGGTGGGAAAACATTCATCCCAGCCCTGCCAGCCAGGCCCAGCTCCCCCAGGTTACCCTGCACCATGGAAATGGTGCTCGAGTTACGGCACCAAAAAGGCAGAACCCCTCAAAAGACAACCTGGCCCCACTGCAGGGAACAGCCTCCACCCCGAAAAGCCTCCCCCAGTCCTGCCCGCACCCTCGGGAGAGCTGCTGGAGCAGGCTCAGGATGCTGCTTACCATCCGCGACTTTGGATGTTCTGGAGCTTTCCTTGGGCCCCTCGGGGCTCCTGATGAGCGGTGCCCACCTCTGGATGGGGCTGGAGCAGGCGCGGGGCTCCGGCAGCGAGGGCAGGCCTTCGCTCGGCTCCGAGCCGGAGGAGTCCCCGCTGAGATCAGAGTCCAGCTCCGAGCTGCAGGGAAAAGGGCGAGCTGGGAGCGGGGCATGGCGGGGCTGCAGCACCCACAGCACTGCAGGGCTTTCAGAGGAAAAGGTGTCCTCATTTTCCCCCTTTCCTGCCCGCTGTGCCAGGACTGTGAGTGGTGCTGCCAGCCCAGCTGTCCCTGCTCCCGTCAGCACCTGCAGAGGCTGGAATTGAGGTGCTGCTGTGAGGGGCCGGGGCTGAACCCCTCACACAGCCTGTGCAGCAGGGACAGCTGAGGGGAACAGCATTGGCAGCGTGATGGGCCTGCAAACCACGCTCAAGGGTCAAAACTCCACACTTTGCACATTTTTCCCTGCAGATTTTTGAAAAGAAGAGAAGGAAGCCTGGAGGAGAGGCCTGAGGACAGGCACAGGCCCAGCAAGCAAGGCTGAGTCCAGAAGCTGGAGAAAATTGTAAGCATAAGCCCAGAGAGAGAGGATTGAGTGGGGCACCTTCAGCAGCTTTCAAACGTGCAAAGGGTGTCTGTGGGAGAGGAGGAAACAAACTCTCCTCGCTCCTAGGAGCTGCTGGGCCAGCCCAGGTAGCACTGACAGCACAGGGAGGCACCTGAGCTGGTCACAGCGGCACATTTTGGCATCCCCTTGTGTAAACGCAGTTAAAAACACACCACACAGATACACACGTGTGGATGACGTGCACATCTGACCTTGCCTCAGGGCACAACAGCTGTTTGAGGTGATTATTAGCCCTTTCTCTAATAGCCAGGCCATTTCTTTCATCTCTGAAGCCCAGACTGTAGGGAGCAGACACCGTCAGCCCTTCTGATGTGATCGCACTCCCATAAATTGTGCAGCAGGATCCCACTCATCCTCTTCTGAACACAAACAATACTGCTGACCTAATTCTTAGCTTTACTGTGATGATTCATGGCTGTGCCTCAAAAACAGAGGAGCTCACACCGTGCCCAGTCCTGCTGGCGTGGCAGAACGCTGCTCCGTTCAGCAGCAGCAGTTTGGTTCTGGAAACCCAGGAGGAAGAAGAGGTAAAGGAGAGGCTGCAGGCTGAATAAAGCCACACATTTGGGTAGCACCCACCAGTCCTGGCCCCCAGCTTCACCCAGATGAAAGCTGGGAGGCCAGGGCAGGCAGGACAGCAGAGAAGGGAGCACCTCTCCAGGTGCAGTGCTCTCTCAGCACAGAGTGGCCTTGAATTTCATGCTAAAACACACTTTCTAAGCTGGATTTCAAGCGGTGTCAACCATACAGATAGATATAGGCATATATACATAAAAATATAAATATATGAAGGCTTTGATAGCCGACACCCTGTGTGCATGGAGAGATACCACACTGAGATCGGGCAGAATGCCACACCAAAGAAAAAGAAAAAGCCCTGCCATTAACATTGATTGATATCTTTCTGTTTTAAAGAGCAGAACGTGTATTTTCCTTGGCCAGCAAGGAGGTAAGCGCTCTAGCACGAGGTTTCTCCTCTCATCTCGGCTGGAACAGGGATCACTACTCACAGCACCTGAAGCCTGAGCTGCAAAGCTGTGCCACTGAGCTGGGTCGTTTTCCCAGTCCCAGCGAGGCCCCTGCAGCTCTCCCAGGGAAAGGAGCTGATCCCCAGCTGATCAGGGGGATTAGCTGGCTCTCCTCACTGCTGCAGGGGATGGGAGCAGCCCTGCAGGGCAGCTGGCAAACAGGTGGGAAACCCTTCCCTGTGCTCTCCATTTCCTCATGGACATGTTCAGCCCTCCCTGTAAGAGCAGCCAGAGCTCACAGCACAAACCCCATTTCCAGACACCTTGGGGACAGCAGAAAGTTGCATTTCTCAAAGGCAGGTTGCTCTCCAGAAGCTGCACACAGCACCACAAGCAGGTGTGCAGAGAATCAGAACAGGAATCAGAATCAGCTTCCCTGCAGAGCAGCAGTGTTGGCAACACTTGGGGTTGCCTTTTTGTCTTTTTGTTTTTCACTCCCCCTCTTACTTTTTAGTTCTCAGTAAGAAAAAGAGCTTTACTCAGGAGATACCAATCTAATCTTTAGCTGGAATGAACTGCCACAGAACCCTGCCCAAAAGCAAATGTATTCTAATGAGAATGCAGAAATTTGGCTTCCTCTGACAGCTCTCCAAGGTTCATCAAATTTCAGATTTCTCAGGGATGGGCAGGCTCTCCAAGCCCAGGGTGTGGAGCTGCAGGATGGGGCCCAAGGTGGGAGGTGGCCACGTCACAGGCTGCACTTTTGCCACAACACACCCACTGCCCAAATCCCTGTGCACCAAAACCTGTCTGTTCCCAGAGCCAAACCCAAGCTGATCACAGCAATGTTTATCCCTCTGGTTCAGGCCCCTGTGTGGGGTGGGAACGTTTGGAGATTTCCTGCAATGCAATTCACGTGCCTTGTGGGGATTTAAGGCTGTGGTCAAGAACAACTGTTACTCTGAGCATCTGTGGTGGGCTTTCTGTTCGCTTCTTTCCCCCCAGCAGCTGTACATACATGCAGTAGTACATTTGGTTATGATTCTCTTCAGCATTGCAGAGAAAAGCAAGCTGCTGTTGCAGGTGTTCTGGTGTTGGGAGGTACCTGCTGGCATCGCTGGTGACCATGACTCTGACGGCCAGGAGGTTGTGCTCAGCCATCTCCTCCTCGGGGATGACCCTCACGATGGCCCACTCGGGGGACGGGGGCGGCAGCCAGCGCTCCAGCTCGCTGCTCTTCGCCTTCTTGGGGGAGCTGGGCTCGTCAGCCACGGGCAGGCAGCAGCCTGGGGAGGCACAAAGGTGACAGCAGGCTGTTAGGGGAGGGGGCAGTCCAGCGGGTGGCCCTGGGCTGGTGGTGTCTACCTGGGGCCCTGCGCTGTCCCCAGAGGCAAGGTGTGTGCACCGAGAGCCTGGCATGGCTAAAACACCCCTCCAGCCCAGCCCTGCCCTGCCAGGGCTCCTCAGCTGGGATCCAGAGAGAAGGAACCTTCAGGAGCAGCCTCAGCTCCTGCAGCTGCGGGTGCTGGCGCTGCCCGGCAGGATGGACATCAGCCTGGTGCCTGGTGGCAGCAGTGGCAGCCACACCAGCAGGGATTTCTGGGCTCTTTTCCACCCCCTTGTGCACCTGCCCGTGTGGCAGGAGGCAGATGAAGCAACCTTGCTTGGGTGGCTGAGCCTTCAGCCTCACACTGCAAGTTTAGCTCAGCTCAGGACAGTGGCAGTGAGCAAAATAAACACAGACCCTTCATGTGTTTGATTTCATACAGCAAACACAAACCCTGACTTGTGAAAAGCAGCAGCCTCCCAGCAGCTGAACAGTGCTATCCCTGAACTTCACATTCAGGCAGGGGGAATAAGAATAAAGCCATGTTTCCCTCGCTCACCCCAAGTGATTAAGACAGGAGATCATCTCTCCCTGTGAAATCCTCTATTTCTGAGCAACCTTATCCATCCACAAGCTCCCACCCAAGCAGATACAAACATATCAGCTGCAAAGTTCCCTGGGGCGTGGTGCAGAAAGGGACAAATGACAAGCTCCAGGAGAGTGGCTGTGCTTGGTTCACTGCCCATGTGTGGTGCTTTTACTGCATCCAGTTCAACACCAGTGCTTCTAAATTACACCTGTATAAGAGGGGGGAAATACCACACTTGGGACATGGCTTATTTTCTCACCTACTGCAGCAAACCATCTAGTTAACATCAATTAAACTTCTATTTAACTTGCAGTGCCTCCACTTATTGCAGGAGTGCACTCACCCCATCCTTCTCCTCGCAAGAGTTTCCACCTTGAACGTTCTTGGGCCCTACACCCAGCTCAACAGCACCACAGCAGCCACGGGGTTCTTGACTGCAGAGGTTTCATTTCCTCTGGCAGATGGGAAGAAATTCATGCCTCTCTGACTTTTATGTCTGACTTCTAGTTTGGCCACCCACCCAAGGATGATGTAGGCTCCAGCAGCTGAGTGGAAATCACTGTTTTGAGCCAATTTGTAAACCCCAAATCCTTCGACTCAACTTCCTCCTTAAATGATGGAGCATTTTACATGAAAATCAGAGCAAGCAAACGCAGTAACAGTTTGCTAGCTCTTTCCTTCAATTCTGTAGCCATGCTGGCAATAAACCTTGCCCAAGGTCACTCCAAGAGGCTGCTAAAGAAAGTCAGTTTTGCCATTGCAATGTTCCTCGTGTTCATTGTGTGTTCCTTCCCACCCCACGCACTGCTTTCCCTGCCACGCTAACAGGAGAGAGGAGAAAACATGTTTATGACTAACAGACACACAGCTGGAGACCATCAAAACCCACAGACAGACAGACAGACAACCTACAGTGACTCCCAGCCTGGTTCCTGAATGAGAACACACTTCCAGTCACCACGTCCTTCCGCAATAGCTCACTGCACATCCAGTTTCCAACCATTAGGGACATGGAACAGTCAGAGCTGGTGAAGGACCTCAGGGTGCCATCCAGGACACCAGATGACACCAATGATGGCACCATTACCTCTCCAAAGAGATAAATTTCAGTGCTTTTTTTTCTATTGCATTCTTCTTTTTTTTTTTTTTTTTTTTGTTGTAAATTTCTTTCTGGCATCACAATCTCTCCCCTTCTTGAACTCTGCACCCAGGAGCTGACTGTCTCAGGAAGCTGTTTTAGCAGCGAAGTTTTAACTTTCAGAGCAAGTCAAGTTTCCATCCACAGCGATGCCAGCCAGGTTTAAGAGCAGCATCATGCAGCAGCACCCCTGCCCATGGCACCAGTCCTCTGTGGGTCCCTTCCCACCCAAAGCACTCCAGGATTTGAAAGCAAACCCACTCCTTACTAACATATCTTATCAGTACTTGTAGTGTAGCCTATAAATTGAATAAATGATGTTGCAGTCAGCTCCACAAAAGCAGAGACTGAAGCACCTTGGTGTTTCAGTGCACGGGACACCCTCACGTGTCTCCAACCCTGGCTTACACATTCTGCAGGGCACGTGGGAAGTTTCACACCAGAACCTCTGTCCCTCACCACAGGGCTGTGCCCTGGATAACAGGCTCAAAGGGAAAGCAGAGATGTCCCAGATGCCCCCATCATCGGGGCTATTTGTGGGCCCTGAGGATGTTACACCCCCCAGCCAGTCCCTCCCGAAAGCAGCGGAGTTTCCAGGCCGCGAGGACGCGAGGAGCGAGCGAGGCAGTGGGGATGTGCTGCTGCCAGCCTCCCCTGAGCTCCTGGGGGACAGTGGCCAGTGCAGACACAGGCTGGACTGCAGGGGCCGGGGTGCCCCTGGCCATCGTTACCTGCTGGCCCAGGACAGCGTGAACACGGCCAGCGGGCCAGCGCCACGGGCCAGCGCCACGCGCGCGCCTCAGCAGGAGAAGGCTCCTTCTGACACCAACAAAGCGCTCAAAAAGACACCCGGGGCTTCTCTAAAGCTCCTCGTTTTGCACAGTTAGAGAAGAAGGGCTATGTGAACTAATTTCTGCTCAATCAGCCCACAGGCTGAGCCTTACCAAAGGTGAGGCACACATAGATGTTAGGCTCAATTAGAAGCAGGTCGTTCAGAAAGTTCCAGCCCCACGGCTCTCCCTGAATCCCGAACAGCCCAGCACCAGCAAGGTCCTCGGTGGGACAGCAGCACAGCAAGGCTGGGCAGGAGGACCCTGATCTTCCAGAATTCTGACTTCAGGGTGGAAACCAGGCTGCAAACCTCAGTGCCCCGATTCCCATCACAGTGCAGGCTGAGGCTGCCAGGACCTCAGAATGGCAGCAAAGGACCTCAGGCTGCTGCTGCTCGAGTCCTTTCCTCAGTCTGTGCCTGGCTCTTGAGCATCTCCAGTGAGGGACACCCTCTCTGCTCCTCTGCACAGCCACTGCACAGTGAAGAAGCTCTTCCTCATGTGCAGGTGAACCTCCTGTGCCTCAGTTTCTGTCCATTGCCTCTTGTCCTAGTGCTCAGCACCACTGAGCAGAGCCTGGCTTTGCCCTCTTTCCACCCTCCCTTCAGGTACTGACAGATTTTGATGAGGTCCCCTCTTGTTCTCAAGGCCCAAATCTCTCAGAAGAGAGCACTCTAATAATTTCCTCCCCAGGACAGGAGATTTTCTATTAGAAGCCAAGAGACTGAGTCACAGGAACTGAGCCTGGTAACAAGTGACAGCTGCAGAGGTGCCCGTGCAGGATGGAAAAGGCACAGCCCCAATGCAGCCTGTGCCAGGTGTGCCATACCACTGAGCCCTGCGTGGCAGCAGGGATGTTCTCAGAGGAGACCCCAGTCCTCAGGGAGCAGTCCCCAAAAACAGCATTTGTGCAAGGTCTGGCTGCATTTCCATCCTCCTCACTGCACATTTCCTGCTCCCTGTGCCTCAGCACGCTGAAGCCTTCCAGCAGGAATTTGCCTGTCCCACAGCACTCCTTGGAGGGAGTCCCTGCTAATCCTCACCAAACACGGAGTTCACCCCTGGAAGGGGCTGGAGGAGGTGGTGTGGGAAGGGGTCAGCGCTGTGTCCCTGTCAGAGCACTGTGTCACACCAGCACACGCCAGCAGCGGGTAAAGTGGGGACTGCTGACAGCCAGCTGTGCCCTGGGTGGGTGCTGCAGCTCCCAAACCCTGCCTGTGCTGTGGGCTGTGCAGGGCTGAGGGCTCTGCTGGCCCGGGAGCTGTGGGTCCTGCAGCCAGCACAGCTCGGGCTGTTCCTGCTGCTCTGGGTCTGCCCAGCTCCAGCTTGCTGACAGCAGCAAAGGAATTGATGTTTCCCATTCCTTCAGCTCTTGTTACCTTCCTCCTTGCTCTGCTCTCCCCCACACACGATGGTCCTTCTCATCCATAACCCTGCCCCAGTCTTTGACTGACTTGCATTTAGAGCAAAGAACATGGCTTTAGGATTTGTGGTGTTTTTTTTGCTTGTTGGTTTGGTTTTTAATTTTTTTATGCAAGCAGTGAAGCTTAGCTGCCTTCAGCTACTTAAACAGCAGCAACACAGCCAGTGATTTGAACCGAACAATCACGTATTCATCTGGCCTTCCCACTCAAACACGATGAAAAATGTGGATAAAAACAATTTCTCCTTTGTCCTCATTTCAAAACTCACCTCATCCTCCTCACATGGGCAGGGAAACGACTGTTTTCCTTACAGGGCCAGGATTTAGCTAAGCCCTGTGGTGACTGAGAAGTATTCCTAAGGCTTCAGCTTGCAGGGCTTGTACCTGGGTTGGCTCTCACCCAGAGGCCAGGGCTGATCAAAATTCACTCCAACCCATGGGCTTGGCCAAAGAGCCCCTGCAGACCCCAAGGGCAGATAGAGACACAAACCCCTTTCCAGTAAAACATAGTTTTACCCTCTGTTGGGTGTCATGCCAAGTGTTTTAATTCAATGTGGTGCCAGCTCACCTTTGCATTTGAGACAGCAATGTCTGCACCAGGCCTTGAATGAGTCAGAGATGCAGCAGGGAGGGACAGACATTATAAAAGCCCTTCTCCTCCATCTCTCTGGAGATGCTCTCCCTGGCTGAGCCCTTCAGGAAGCTCATGGGCTCAAGGCATTGTCTTGCTAACCAAAAGCAGGCAGATTCTACTCACTCAAAGTTCAGTGCAGCCTGATTCTCTCAAAGCCAGGCTTGTAAAATTCACATTGCTCACAGAGTGATAATCCATTACCTAAAAAGCATTTTTCATTTTTCTTTTTTAAATAATTTTTTTGTAATGGCAACCTCAGTGTGGATGAGGTTGCCTCAGTGTTGATGATTCCAGCATCAGGCAGGGCCTTCAGGCAGCATCCCTGTCCTGCAACAGCTCCAAAAACCAGCTGCAAAACCAGCACTGTGCCCAAGGCAGGAGCACAGCAGTGAAACGTGAGGTCCCCACAGCGGGGAGAGCCAAAGCCATCCCAACCCCCAGAAATGGGAATGCAGAAATCTCCTGGGATGTGGGATCAGGGAGTCTGGGATCTCAAGAGGTTTTGCTAATCCTTTGGGTTGAGGGCCCAGCTGCAAGTGCAGCACAGCAGTGGAGAGACCCTTGCTGTCTGTTCCAGACACGGATCCTGCCAGCCCTGAGCCCTTGCCATGAATCCGTGCTCTGGTGGTGACTGTGGGCTTTGCTGCCCTGCTGGGAACATCCCGGTCCCCCAGAGTCCCTGGCAGGGTCCCCTTCAGAGGGGTGCCCAAAGGAGCACAAAGGAGCAGCTCTGTCCAAAGAGGCTCAGCTCGGGCTCTGGCACCCTCTCTGATCACCATCTGCACAGGTTGGTCACTGCAGCGTCCGAGTGCCGGGGCTGGACCCAGACACGAGCAGGAGATGCTGCTGGTGCCGAGTCCTGCCTCACAAGGCAGCCTGACTGCGGCCTGCTGCTGCTCCTGACTCATCTGCCAAGCCAAACCACACTGCTGCCACCTGGCACGGAGGTGACAAGGCCTTGGGCAGCCGCCAGCTTCGAGCAGAGCCAAGCTCCTGCTGGGGCAGCTGCAGCGGGCACGGCGCTTCCTCCCCACCTCGGGCACAGCACGTGCTGCCCACAGCGGCACAAAGCCTGGGCTCTGCCCAAAATCCTTCCCTCCCCACCAGGAGCCCCTGCCAAGCGGCTCAGGCACCGGCTGGCTCCGGGCAGCTGCCTCTGATCAGCTCCTCCTGATGCCTCAAGGTTTAGCTTTCAGATTTTTCAGATGCTGAGCTGCCCAGCTGTGGAGTTTTGAGCTTCATGTTCAGTGTCAGTGAGCTCTCTTCACACAGCAGGCAGACAGAACAATTCCTTCTCCAGCTTGGTACCAAGGACAATCACTACAAGTTTCAGGCCCAGAAGCAGAGACAACGCTGGGCTGGAGAGAGAAAACAAGGATGGGACTCCATATTCCTTAATTAACTTCCTTAATTAATTCCTTAATTAATTAACCTCCATAACCTGAAGCTTTAATTGGACAATGAGCCCCGATATGCAGCTGGACCAAAACTTATAAAAATGTGAGGCCTTGTGAGCAGTTGTGCATTTTGTGACCATTTTTGGTCCATCCTGGGTGCAGCCCAGGCTCCTTTACTGCCCAAGGTGTGTCCTTGGAGGCCTTTCAATAAATCCCTGCTTTATTCTTAGCTCTGTGCAGCCTCTGTTCCGGGTCAGCCTTCTCAGGCATCACTCTCGGGAGTGGCTGCTCCCCACGTGCCTCGGTCCAGCATGGACAAAGGTCAAAGATGCTCCACTGAAAAGCCCCTCCAGGGAAGCACAGGAAACACCTCCAGCTTGGTTAGACCTTGGTGTTGCTGGAATACAGGGCTCAGCAGCCCACAGGAGTGAAACCCAAGCTCAAACTTGCCAGAGCTTCAGCTGCATCCTGCAGCCTGAGCTCAAAGCACACAGGGAGCACTGCCTGTGCCAGAGCTGGGAACCCACTCAGGTATTCCACACATCTGCCTTAGCAGGCTCTCAGGCTTCCAGCAGCATTCCCAAACTGATCCCAGCCTCGACTTTTCATCTCACCTCAGACAGCACCAGGCAGGTTCTTGCCCTTGGAAAAGGATTCCCACAAAAGGTACGATGGCTGCCATTTCACAGATTTCAGTCCTTGCCAACTCTCCCCTTCTTTTTCCTCACTCTCGCTTCACACTTCTAACAGAAGCAATTCCCACTTTGTTGTGGCTAAGCCATGGCAGAGAGCAAAGGGAACTGCTGCTCCCGTTTCCCCTGGGGTGGCACTGAGCTTCCTGGGGCCCTGCCTGCTCCCCACCAGCCCTGCCCGCTTTCCTGCTCTCTTCTCCATCCCTGGGGCAGGGATGAGCCCCCTCCTCCCGTCCCCCTGCCCAGAGACCATCTCCTCCCCTCTCCTGTGAGCCCAGGTCAGCTCCTACACGAGTTCTGCAGCAGCAAAACACTTTTCCCAAGTCTCCATCACTTACTTTGTAAGCAAACCCTTCTGAATTCTGGCACAAAATATAACCAGGCAATTTGAAGCTCTCAAAGCCAGAGAACCCCGTCATTTTTTAATGCATCTGAGGAGACAGTGCATATTTATGTGCTAATAGAAGCTGAACAAAAATTAACAGAGACAAAGGAGAAAAAAAAGAACCTTGGAGGAAACCTACTAGATGTACTGAATATGTGTCTACAGGAAAAACTGATTCTCAAACAAAACCTGCTATGATAGCACAGTACTTCTATCATTGTAGAGTAAATATATAATTAATCAGAGCAATCTGTGTTTGTCTGGTATATTAAGGCATGTATTAATTATGAATTTGGAATGCAGCAACAACACTTTCAGTTTCCAGTGTCTGTCAAAATAGTATTTTTGGACACAGATTCAAGGCACCAAAAACCTTAAAACAAAGACATGAATGAATGAATGAATGAATACCTGCAGAACAAATGCTGAAAGGGCAAATCCAATACTATAGCAACACAGAAATGTCATCATTTCACACTTCAAGAAAACATTTCAGAAATTCCATCCATTTCAAACAAGTTTGGAGCCCACCACCTGATGAGATGAAAACCTCCCTTCTTTTTTTGTGAGCACAGTTCATGAAGAAAAGGACAGAGACTTTGGGGAAATATTTACATGACTGATATGTATGCTTGCATCAGGCATTAATGCATAATGCCTTCTCATCTTCAGTGACATGATCTTTCAGGCAAAAAAAAAATCAAGTCATCTGCAAACATGTCATGTCTTTGAAAACATAAACACTAATGCAGAACACAGTGCATTTCAAAACTCAATGTTTTGATTGGAATGTGAGGAATGAGTGAGCCAGGAGTGAATTCAAGCCAATTACAGTAACTAACTGCCACAATGCTGTGGAAAAATGCAGATCATAGTCTTTGCTTGAGGTTGGAAGTCACACAGAAGCAACTTTCACTGGCATTTTACAGCTGTAGCAATTTAGAAGAAACTCAGAGGAACAGAAACTACTCTTCTTGGTAGAGTTAATGAAAGGCTGGTGTTTGAGCAATTTTAAGAAGTTTTGTCTGTATTCTTCTATTCAAATCAAGTATGTTTAGAACCTGCAAGACCTTTTTAATTTTAAAGGCTTAGCATAATTATAATAAAAGTGGGTTACCTTTAGTGAACGCTGACATGTTTGATTTTCATTAACAGACACCTAGGCAGTTAATGCTGCCTGGCTTTGAGAATGAAAGGTTAGCCAGGCTTTACAAAAAAAGAAATTTAATCAAGAAAATAGGCACATCTCTGTACTTATTTTCAATCCAAAAGGCCCCCGTGGCAACAGACAAGTTCAGAACCTGTTTGAAGCAGCGTGAAGAGGAGGAAAGACAGAGCAGTTCCTGAGCCTGCCAGCATCACCTGTGATCCACACTGACCTTAACCCAGCAGGCTCCCCCTCTGCAGCACTACCAGCTGCAAAACAGGGAGCACGGGCTTTTATTGTGGGGTAACTTCGACCAAGAGGGAGAGAACCAACACCAACTTCCTCCTGTCTGTTTGATTTCTGATCCAGACACCACGTCCTGCCTGGTCCATGGGCTGTCTGCTGCAGGGTAAATCCCTCTGCTGACAGGACTGGCTACTGCTGTGACTGCCTGGGCCTTCTGCATCTCTGGGAGAAATAAACCCAGACTCCAACACTACCCCAGTTCCAAGTTATTGTACTGAGATTTTAGCAGGAAAGAGTGAGACTTTATGAGAACAGCATGAACATCTGATGCCTCTCAACGCTTCAGTGCCAAACAAGTCATCACCTTCTGCAGGCAAAAAACCTCTTCTGATGTTTCCCTGCCACTACCTCTGCCTAAAACTGTGAACTGAGCAGAGAGTAAATCCAGTTTTACCCCAGTTGCTGTGTCTGTTACGATTAAGTGCCTCAGTTGTATTTGTTGCCCCATGTTTTCATAGTGGATATCTCTCCCTCTTGGACAGCAAACTTTTTACTGTGCCTGGTGGCTTTTCTTTTGGCAGGGAAGATGGAATAGTTCATTGAGAATAACATTTGTTCTTCTTTGGCAATGTTGTCTTTAGCAACAATGAAAAAAAATAAAATTTCTGTCATTCAAACAACTCCTGTGAGGCTCAGTTTGAATTAATTTTTTTTTAAAAAATCACACAATCTCTCCATTAAACTCTTGGGACTGTTCTTTCTGGGATTTGTCTTCTTCTCAAAATGCAAAGGAAGAGGTTATAGCTTAAGAACTGCAGAGTAAGCAAAAGAAAGAAAATGAAGGGAAGGAAGACTTAGGAAAGCTCTTTTGGAGAACCTGTTGTTTAAAAAGAATTCCATCACCAGTTTAAAATATTAAATTTTTTTAAAATAATTAAATAAAACAAGGCAATTCGTTTTAATTGAATTAACAGGCAGTGGGTCACCAGGGGCTGCAGCTTCCAGGGGTCCAGAAGGTACTGGGAGTAGCACAGGGAAAGATTTATCCTGGGTTATTACCTGCTTCTCCTGAGCACAACAAAAAATCCAAACACATCAACTTATTACCTCTATGGCACAGTGAACAGGTGAAGTAACAGTGCAAGGAAAGGTGGCAGAGGCCAGGGAGGAGGACAATGCTGTCTGTGGAAGCCCCATGCCCACCAACACCGGCTCCTCATCCCCAGGGAGGATAAATCCCAGCACCAGTCACCCTGGAACTCCTCAGGGACCTTGATGTGCATCCCCTGCACCAGGGACACACATGCAGTGACAGCAGCACAGTGCCCCTGGGCTCAGGCCACGAGCAGGGGAACACCACAGCATCCACCACAAGAGGAAGGTGCAAAACCAGCATAAAGTCACTACAAAGTCTCTGTACCCAGGAAACTTTTATAAAAGGAAGAGATGAAACAAGGAGACTTATAAAGAACTACATTTATTTTTGTTTACAGCAGATATCATAAATAAAGCTAAAACAATTTTCATCGTGTGCAAAATACAGAATTTCCATGTGAAAATTTAAATACAGAGTTAAAAACTATTTAATAAAAATATTCAGCTAGGATTATGAAGTAAAATGAAGACAGAAGATTTAGGAGGAGAAGGACAGAATCCTCACTGGGCAGGAAGAGCAAGGAAGACTCTGCAACAGAGAGTAAAAAACACAGCAGTAGGAAGTGGTTTGAAATGGCAGACCTTTATGTCAGGACCTTCATATTAAAGCATGCTGAGCTTTGTAACAACACAATGCAGCCCTGAAATTCACTGGGAGCCTGACCCCAGTGCAGGAAGGGACGTTTGGAAGACAGAGATTCTGTGTGGGCACAGTGTGGGGACTGTCAGAGCCATCGAGCCATTCCAGGAGCACCACACAAACAAATAAACACAAGTGGCTGAGCCATGCAAAGAGAGCAGCAAGGCAAGGAGCACGGGGCTCTGCTGCCCTCCACGTTCCTGCCTGAGGTGTGTGAAGTGGGACAGATGGCAGAGGAGGCTTGGCCCCTCCTAGAACTGCTCCTGGGATCAATTCCCCAAGGCCCTTCCCTGTGAGAGGGATGCTCAGCTGGGCTATGAGCACATCAGCCAGACCCTGAGTGCACTTCTGCTCAGCCTGAGCTCTTGCTGGGGTCCATTTCCCCTTCTAGACTGTCACAGTGATGGCAGCAATGGGAATGTGTAAAACCTGCACACAAAACACTGGTGGGAGCTGCTCCTGGGGAGGGCTGGCAGTGCTCAGCAGTGAGAGAAACACAATCACCAGTGCCACACACAGCAGGTGATAAAGGCACCCCAACCAGAGCCCCTGGGAGCTGGGGCACTGACAGCTCAGCCTGAGAACCACGGGCACCTCTGGGGCTGCCTACGCTGGCACTTGGAGGGAAGAGCAGAATCTGCATGGCTCTGGCTGATTTTCTGCAGAAACCCTTCAGACACCTTTCCAGGAGGAAGGCAGGGAGGAGCTCAGACACTGCTGGCTCACGGACTGGGGGAGCTCGGTGCAGACAGCTGTCCTGCTAACCAGAGAATCTGCTGGGCCATCACCCCTCACCTCACTGGAAAGCTTTCCTTCCCTTCTTTGAAAGAAATACACCTTTAACGAGTTCTTTCAGGAGACCCTTGGCTTGCCTAACTTACCTTAAAGGCACAGGGAAGCAGACATGCACAGACAGAGAGAAAAACATTCCCTACAAAGAGCACAGACATCACCTTTTCTAGAACTGTGAATTCAGCAACAGGTTAAATAATCATGCCAAAGCTCCATTAATATACCAGACACACAGATTGCTCCAACAGTTAAAAAACAACCCCCAAAACACACAATGAAATGCTGTCAAACAACAAGGGTTAGTCACGTAATTTTGGAACTGGAAAAAAAAATAAATCACCTGAGAGCAGAAAGGCTTCAGCCAGTGAGCGGGTGCAGCACCGGAATGTTGAATTGGACTAAAAGCAATGAGGGAGGTTGGCAGAGGAGACAGCAGGGAAGAAAACACAGAACTTCACTTGGTTATGTAGGAAAGCATCAGGAAGGTCACACTGGTACAAAGAATAACTGGCCAAAATGAAACTGCCTTTTTTTTCATTCAATTATCAATGAGGACAAGCAGCTATGAGTATTACTAGCAGAACAGTAAGGCAAAGAAATAAAAAAAAATCTACCAATTGGATACCAATAAAATAACCCTCCCAACAGAATCACCTGCAAAATCCCAATGGAAAATGCATGGTAATTAAGATTCCTCAAGAAAACATTTTCATTATGCAAGTTCCTGAATTTTGTTGTGGAAATGCAGGGAATTATGCCCCATTATACAAATCCATATAAAACCAATACCATATTTTAATTTTTATTTTTTTTTAAATCTTATTTTTACACTTTCTACTAGTAAGATTCATTTGGTTTAAGTTCATTTACCATTATGCTCACTCTGCTGTAGGAAACAGCAGGAGAAAACTTTAGTTAGAAGTGTTCCTCAAGACTCTCCTACTGACAAAATCTGAAACCAAAATTGATGGCAGCCCAAATTTGGAAACTTGACCGCTCAGAAGTTTGCTGTGTTGCACTGCAGACTGTCTCCTTTTTAGGGTGAAACAGTTACTGTCATTAGCAAATAATTCAAAATAATACAATGTTTCCAAGTGGGTTTTTTTAAAATGCTGTAAGAAGGGTACAGATACATGACACATACACAGATGGCCACCATGGAACTGGAATTATTGCTGTGTCCACTCAATCTTGCAGCAAAGTTTGGCTGAACACATGGTTGAGTATTAATGGCAAGTTATGTCAAAGGAATGCTGCCTTACATCTAGAAATTTTCTTCAAGCACTTTTTCAAGTTCTGTGCAGAAAAAATAACAAAATTTCCCCAAAATACATAACCACTCTAAAATGTGAAAAGCTCATCCTCATAGTTTAAAGAAAGTCAAACTAGCTAGAAGAAAGATCCAGTTTGTCATTTATTTTAAACAGCAGAAACATTTCCTTTTCACACCTAAGAGGCAAAACAATTCAAATAATCTTTTTCCCACATGATATTAAAACAAAAAACAAAAGAACAAAGCCCAAGAGCTGCCAGCCCACAGGCAGCAGCAATCATTTGAGAGCACTGGCAGGTGATCTCGATTTTGGTGCTAACTGAACACAACAATATTTCCTATTGTTTATGCCACATCCTTCTGGCTCCAAAGAAATGCTTTTCATTTTAGGCTACACATACTGCCATGTCTAAGGATTTACCTATTTCCTGGTAAACTTCTGAACATAAATAAGTGCTTGGAAGGCAGGGAGCATGCTTACCTGGCTGGCTAGCTAGGCTGAAAGTAAGGAGCACTGGGATGTCACTGTGTCCTTGCTGTTGAACAGATTAAACCTTGCTGAGGGACACCCAGAAGAAATTAAATCTACTCATCTGCTGCTCCAGATAATGGAATTTCACCTTTCTGCCACCAGCTGCACACGTTGAAATGAATTACCCAAGTAAGAAGTTATGGCCTAAGAATACATTTATAGGCTTCTAATGTTTGTTCTAAAGCTGTATTTTTAAAAAAATTCCAAAAGCTGCTGGGAGCAGTGCCTGCCCAGAGGCACAACAGGAGCGACCTCAGTTACAGAGGAGTGCTCCACAAATTGATATTCCTCATATCAGCCACCAAATGAGGAAGCCTTGACCTGAGGAGTGTCTGGTCTACTTCTTTCTACCAGTTCCTTTGACTTAAAATTTCAATCAAGCCTTCACTCAACTACCATTTGTTCTTCAAATTTATTGAAAAACTTCAAATAAATTAGTAGAACAGAACACCCACTATCAACAAAAGGTATCCATCACACATAAAGCAATGTAAAAGGCATGGCTAGGAGCAATGTGAATTATGTACATGATTTTTTTGAAACATATTCATGCGAGTTATAAACCTCATAACCCGGAGTAAACATAAAAGCAAACAAAAAAAAAAATGTTTTAAAAAAAGCTATGTGCCATACTCAGGTTTCAAAACCTAGTCATTTGTCAGAAATATTCCTGAAAGAACACACATTCTTTCTTGGTCTAACTGAAAAAATAAAAAAAAAAAAGCTGGGGAGAGTAGGCAGGGAGAAAAATGGTTTCAAAATGTACCATCTTCTCCAATGGTCTGGTCACAAAAATTGGGGGGTGGGGAATAATCTAGAAAATATCCTTCATCTGACTCCATGTTCTGGAAATGTGTTTGGACACTGTCCTTCATGCTCTAACATACAGTACATTTTATGTTGAAAATTTCGATTGTACCTCGCTTCCATCAGCAGGAATCCACCATCCAACGAAGTCACGCGTGAAATTGCACGAGAAACCAATACAAAACCCTCCAAAACCAAAACCCCCCTGGAGAAAACAGCCAGGCTGCTAATTTTGAAAACCTGAAAGGCACAACCGAGCGAGACAGGCAGGAGCATTCAGAGCCTAGAGAATCTTTTCAGGCCCTCGAGCACGCTCTCGAGGGACAGCTCTGCTTCCCGGTACATGTGAGCGAGCACCTCTAGGAGAGCGCAGAGCAGCGGCACCCCAAGGCTCAGCAGTTCGTACAGGTAGGTATAGTTATAGGCATTGTCCCTGAAATGGAGCTGGGTAGCGTGCAGGACACCATGCATCCAGTCAGCCAGGCGCCTGGGAACGTCAAGCAGATCCCTGGTCACCCGCAGGGGCCAGCTTAGCGCGCCCCCTAAGAAGGAAGTCAGGATACCTGGGGACCTGTCCTCTGGGCTGCTAGCAGTGGACAAAGTGCTTTCTGTGCTGATCTCTGTGGGCCTGGCTTCCACCTTCTTCCACGTGTCAATCGCCTCCTTGGGATAAACATTGAAAACAGAAGTGTTAAACACGCTGTGATGTACGGCACGCCGGATTCTGCCGCCGCCGCAAGGCTCTGTGCACATTTTCATTCCCAGCTGCTCCTAAGATCAACTTCACTTTGCACAGAAAAGCTGAATTCCCCTGAGAACCAGACAACCTCACAGAGCCAGCAGGTTTCTATTTGAGCACTGATTTTTCTGCACCTGAGGTAGGAAACACACACACACACACACACACACACACACACACACACACACACACACAGGAGCGCTGCACCCCACATAAAGCTGCCTCAGCATTGCATTAGCAATAAAATCACTCCATACCTTTCCATGGATCTGGATTGTTGCCCTTCTCTTTCTGTGTTTCGTACTGATTTTGCAGTGGGTAAAATGAGGTTTACAGTAAAATTTACCTGCAAGAGGGAAAAATCAGTTATAGGATATGTTATCTACACATATATACACACATATCTACACATATATGGACTGAAAAATCACTGTTGTATCTATTAAAAAAAACAAAACCAAGATCATGAATGGTTGGGCAGCAAAAGGAATGGGAAGCCTGGCACTGACTCTGATTAACAGCTCTGAATAGGTTTCTTTTACAGATTTGCAGCTCAATAACACAAGGTCATTTATCTACCTCTCAGGTATAAGATTAAACAGCAAAAACAACCAGCATCCCATAAATATGAAGTCACAAGCCGACACAAGACATCAAGCAGAAAAAAAAAAGGTCAAATAATCAGCTCAAAAATACATCTTTTCAGATTCTCCATATTGAAAAAGAACCACTTTGACCTTGAATTTTTAACCCTTTTGCAGAGGAAGATCAGGTTAATACTCTGATCTACTCAAATACTTTGGGAGGAGGAAAGGAAATTAATTTCAGTTTGACAATTCCTTTCCTAACTAAAAAAAGAAAAAAAAAGGAAGGCAAACCCCAGGATTTAGGTGGGATGAAGCACTCAAGATCTGAACCTCTTGTTCTACAGCAGCCTGGAATAAATCACACTGTGCTGGGCCAGTCCTACTGCTTTCCACTGCCGGCCATACCATCTTAAAAGAAATAACCCACGTTCCCTGCATCCCTGCAGATGTCAATCTGCCACTATTATGGCTTGTCCTTATAGAGCACATTATTTAATGGCTAGTTTCAAATGGAGATAAGAATAGCTCTATATTATACTCTATAACTCTATGTATGGAGAAACCTCATCCCTTTCCCTCCCCCTCCCCATCCTTACTTTGACCTGAGACTGGACCAAGTGTGTTTTGGTCACTCAACTTATTTTCCACTGTGGATTTCTTCATTTAAAGCTGAGGTCTGTCATAACTCAACTCTTTTGCAAGCCCAGGACTGCAAGCACAAGGACTGAAAGATCAGCAGGGACACAAAAGCACGCTTGGCAGAGCTCCTCCTGACGGTGCTACCAGGCCAGCTCCTCCTCCCTAGCTCCACTGAAAGCACCAGTACTCAGGCATTTCCAAATACTCCTCAACAGCTCCTACATTACCTTCTTCAACATCAAAGGCATAAATTCCTAAGCGGAGTGTTGTGGAACACATTTCACACTTGAAGCACTCCCTGTGGAAGAAGTGGCCCTCTGCACTCAGCCGCTCCATCACATAGACCCGCTTCTTGCAGAAATAGCAGATGTCACTCCCTCCGATGGACTTGGGGAATTCCTTTCGCAGAGAACCCTGTTCAAAGATAGAAACAGAACACAAAGCTGTGGCTCCACACCCAGATATGAATCCTCATGAAGGGGGCAGCTGCCTCAGCTGCTCGAAGCGTCACACAGCACCCTCCAAGCAAAACTCCAGCAAGCAACAGTCAGCCCTTTTATGACTAATTATGCAGTTCTGTAGGTTCATGCAGCAATGAATAAATCAGACATCACAAGGACTTTAGAGAGGTGACTTTGATGCTGCACTTGCACCCAGTTTCCCTCTGGGAGTTCAGCAATATTTTGATTACTCAGGTCCAAGAGCCGCATCATCCCCGAGCGCTCCCTCGTCACCCTGCACCGCCCTGGCTCAGGGACTCGTGTCTCTCTCAGGAGGTGAAGGCAGCCCTCACCACCCTCAAACAGCAGACCTGCATCTGCAGCCAAGCAAAAAAACACCCTGAAGACTCAGTTCAGACACACTCTGGAGAAAAATGCAGGCTCGTGCTTTAAGGTCCAGGAGGAAAAGCAGACAGTCTTCAACGCTGTTGTCTGAACCACCCTTCCCATCGCCACAGCCGTGTCCCTCCGACACTACAGCCCAACCTGGGGCTTGCTTGGCTTCAAAAATCACTTTGTTCCCCATCACACATGTTCAGAACATTTTTAAGGCATTCAAAATACAACCCCTATCAACAACGTGAAACTATTTTGAAGGTTTGTTGAATTTAGGCTGGTAATTAACATTCTTTAATTGCCACAGATCTCATCCCCTATAGATATACATGCAAAAGGTACAGGAAAGTGAACTAGAAATTGATTAGATGCTCCTGGGCTTCCCTTTCCTCATCAGAGGCAGGTATGAGGATGTTGCTTTGCACGGCTGTATTAGGGCTGGTTACAGGTGAAGAGTGCTGTACCTGCCACATCCATCACCACCTCCCTCCCTTCCACCATCCCTGCTGCCACAGGAGAGGTCCCACACGTGGCACAGAGGAGGAAAAGCCCAAGCACACAGTCCACACAACTCATCTTCCACTTGCCAGCAAAAGGCAGCCCTGGAAACATTTTTTAATGTTAAGTAGAACTCACAGTTGTCATCATCATGTAGTCTTGTGCTTAAAAGTTGAGAATTCTGTTCCAGATCTGCCATCAGCAACCCATTTTGCTGTGATGGATCATTTTAGAGTGTGAATCTTTCCAAACAAACAACCATGCAAATGGCAAACCACACAGATGTGTTTTTAAAAGCACGGTGTTAACAGATCAGACAGTTAGAGTGAAGCTGAGTTTAGTGCTGGCTGGTGAGTAAAGTGTCATCACCACAACACAACACCTTACTTGGCTTCCCAGTACCTGACAGCTCTGAGCAGTGGAGGCAGCAGAGGGAGAGTGAGGAACGGGGCAAGAACCTGCAGCTCTGTCCAGAGACCGCTTCTGAATTCAACACAGAACAGCGTCAGAGTGGAGAAACAGCCCTCCCCAAAAGGAGGCTCAGGTGATTCAGCACCCCAGTGTTAAAAATAACCGCACAAAACTTTCCTTAGAAGCCACCCTGAGTAATAATTGTCTTCTGTTACTAATTCTACAGTAATTACAGTTAATAAAAGCCTCCTGAAGTTTGAATTCACACAGTCAAGTAACAGAAAGATACACATAAGATGTGGTGAGCAACACTGCTGTGCCAATGTGCACTTGATTCTTTAGTCAGTGTTAGACCTTCCATAAGGCTTCAAGTGCTCCACAACTGGGGCCTTAAGTCAGGATGGCATTTTGGGAACACCCCTCTTAAGTTACTGCTTCTTTGTGGGTTTGGTCTTACCAGTTCAAGCTGTGGCTTGGGCCTGTGATCATTCACATACAGATTTACAAGAACTTCAGCCACAGCTCCAATTGCCCGTGAGACCTTTCCTACAGTCGTCTAACCAGGAAAGGGGAGAAGATGAAGAACAGAAAGAAGAGCTTTAGTTACCCTTGAAAGAGAATTTAAAGACAAAAAAGGACAAGAATGATTTGGACACGTGCAAACATGGATCCAGGGAGGCAGGAGAAAGAGCAGAGGGCAAGCCCAGCAGAGCACAAGCACGTTCATGCGTGACCAGCGTGGTCCAGCCGGGGCCACAGAAGGCTTCTGTGCAGCCCACTGACTTTTCCCTGAGGATGACTGAAAAGTTCTTGATGGCAGCAAATGCTTCTCCTCAAGGCTTTCTGCTGTGTCCATGAAAGGCTGAGCTGGGAGCCAGTGCCTGGCTATCTGGCATTAAAAACCCCCTATTGTTCCCTTCCCCTTCTCTGGGACTCGGTTGTTACATTTCAGAACAGGGGTGGGATCAAACTCCACATTAACACCCCCCAAACTGTGACATTTCAGGGAACATTCCATGAAAATGTGCGAGCCAAGGCCCAGACAGAAACGTTTTGTTGGTGCTCACAGGGCAACCATTCGCCCTCTCTCCAGTGACTCATGGTAACGCCAGGGAAAGCTGCAGAAACCACGCTCGTGAGAGGGCAACACCTTCCATCTGCTTCAGCAGGCTGCTGAGCCACGGGAGCCAGGCTGGTTTTGAGCACAGGCATCCATCAGGGCTGCCAGGAGCCAGCAGCTGCTGGGGCTGTGGCTCCACAGAGCAGAGACAGGACACGAGTGTGCACCAGGGTCCCAGTGCAGCCAGCAGGAACTCTGCCCCTGGGAGAAACACAGACACAACTTCACACATCTACAGAAATATTTCCTACCCTAAATCAGATTTCCTGCACTGATTGGGATCTGGGATTTCTGGTCAGGGTAAGGTCCCACAGCCCCTCTGGCAGCAAACACAGCAAGGGCTGTCCTGGTTCTGGTACTCTGCAAAGCCAGGCATTGCTTCCTCCGTGGGGACAGACACATGATATCCTATCTAACACTCCACTGCCCCTCACAGAGCACAAATCTCAAGGAACTCCCCCTCTTCTCAGTGAAATGATTTTCAAGTCCTGCTAATTGAAGGCTTTAAAGTACCAGAAAGTTACCATGAAGAAAAGAGAAAAATATATATATATAAATGCAATGGTATTTGGAAGACTTTATAACAATTTTAAAGCACCTTCTCTCAAGTTTATACTCGTAAGTTTATACTTAGAATGCACAAAAATTATTATGGATAAAAAAACTCAAGGGAACATGTCAACCTTTTACAGCTCCCCTTATCTTTTGAGAGTTATCTCATAATTCACTTGATGTCCAGACAGGTACAAAATGTTCACGTTAAGACTACAAAGGGACTTTGTCCCATTTAAGGCACAAATATCTGTCCTGTTTGGTTTTGTTCAAAATAAAAAGACTTTAAAATATTATTCAATATCTGGACAACTTGTGGGTAACAACTGCAAACTTAACTGCTAATTAGATACCACAATGCTGTCCCAAGTGGCACACCAAATTAAAAACCACTACAAGAAGTGCTACTTGCTTCTACAGCCAAACTACCTTCCTTTGATTTGTTTAAGAACGTGGAATAAAAAAAATTTTCCTCTCCAAATTCTGCACCTCTGAATATTCTGAGCAATTTCTAGGCTATGTACAAGTTCTTGTCCACAAGATCCAAGGCAAAAAAAAGTGTTCAAAGTCAGTTGAGGCAGAAAGTTTTCCTTGAACTGGAGAAACACTGGAGCAATCAGTTAAATAACAAGGCTCTGCTTAAAGTGCAAGTAGTTGAATTTCAGGAAAAGTATCCTTGAGCCTGAACTACACCTTGAAATTCATCAGGTTGGCTGATTCCTGTTCTCCACCCATTGGAACAATCTATGTCAACATTAAAGCAGTCAAAGCAAGAAAATTGTATGTTTACAGACACTTAAAAAATGTTATTAAAAGGAAATGTTCCTGCAATGAATGCGAATTCACATTCCAAGTAAAAGCAAATGGGATTTCAATTTAATTTAGCAACAATGCCCTTAAAAACTATGCCTGAACTTTTGGTCAGCCCTGACTTGGTCAGGCAAGAGATGTTTGCTGTACATCCCTTCCACCAGAACTGTTCTGTTCCGTCCAAGTGCCACTCAGTCACCAAGCAGAAACATCAGGGCAGGATGAGGATCCACCAGGGCAGCCCCAAGAGCACCTGCCACCCTCAGAGACAGCAGTGGCAGAGTCTGTGATTTCCTCAGCCTGTTGAACTGTCAGTGGCAGGTTCACCAGGGTGGTTATTAGCATGGGAAGAGAAAGCTGCCTTCTGAATTTCCCTGTGTTGTTATTCAGGCCAAGCAAGCCTCTGAAGTGTTCTCATAAAACAAAGGAAATATGCTCTCTGCCTCCAAAAGCACACAATGCTTTCCCTTTGTTCTTTCATATCCTTAATGATTTTCCTGGTCTTATTTTGCTTGGAGGGTGATTTATTTACTTTTGGGACAAGCTGCTGCGTATATTTTCCCTCTGAGATAAACAACACTTGAGTAATAAGTTACTGTGTGTAGGAAACACCCCAGCCCTGCTTGCTGCAGGTCATTAGAGTCACGTCACTGAAGGGAAGTCCTTGGTCCAAGCTCTGCAGGGAGCAAATTGACTTGAAGAACTTCCCAGTTCTTACCACACAGTGTGGGTTCACTCATGCAAAGCTCAGATGAACAGAGCTTTCTGAAGGTCAGTCCAGCCTTGAGCACCAAACAGGAATAAGCAAAGCCCAGCCTGTAATAGAACACATGCTAACTCCTAATTCTAGCCATGGGAATTTTGACAGCTGACTGAAGCTAGAAGGCACTTTTGATTATTATTGGCATATTGCACACAGAAGGTAATTCTTACTAAGTTGTAATGACTGCATGTCTTGAAAGAAACAATACGGTCCCACAGCCTTCTTTTCAAGTGTTCTCTGCAGGACTCAGACTTAATAACAACTTTCTGTAATTAGACAGCATGATTTCATAGCCACCCTTTTCAATATCTCTGTCCCCATAACTAGCACTGCTCCAAGGAAAACTCAGCAGGTGCAATGGATTGTCACGTCTGGTAACAACCTCAGAACTCACCTGAAATTAAAATGACAGCACCAGCTATTTAAAACCATGGCAGGGTGCTGATATTTACAGGTCATATGTCATGAAGCCTTGCAGAACTCCAAACACTTCTATTACCTTCTGGCTTTCTGCCAGGGAAAGAGCAGAAACACAGGCAGCAACACACAGCAGCTCTTCCTGCTGGTTTATCAATCCCAAACCACTTTCTGGTACTGAAGTCTAGGCTTGGCTTGTGATAATTCTCAGAACAGAGACTAGAAATAGAAATTCTGAGACCCATAACTCCCCCCAGGATAACACAGACACAGGCAGCTCCTGCTACACACTCACAGCAGAGAGCTCCAAACGTATTGTTGAGCAGCACTTGAAAATGCACACTGTGCATCTGAAATATGGTTGAATTTTTATTTCCACAGCAATGCACATTTAGTCAGTGAGTTTTAGAGCAGGGTAACATCTTCATTTTCTGAAACATGTGCCAACTGTAAGGATAGAACACAGGGACAAGAATCTGACCATGAAAGGGCAACTGACCATGAAACGACAACTGCCCCTGACAGGAACAGTAAAAGATCACCTGAATTTTAAACACCAGGATGCTGTTTAAAATGCTCTAAAATGCACCACATCTTCCCCTGTGAACTGCACACTGCACAAGAGGCCCTGAGCCTGTACAGCACGTGGGGCTGAGATCTGCCCCAGTGTAAATGCAGTCCTGCTTAACCAGCCAAATATTCACCCAGTGAGATGAACACGGATTTACTGTGCTGGTGACAGAACGAGATTTTCTTGCTTCAGCTGAGCCTCATCCTGCCTGGAGCTCTGTAGAGAGAACTTTGCAACTGAAGTGAACTCAGCCTGAGTGAAACCAAGTCACAACAAACTATTGCCACACTATTCAAATACAACAGAAAACTAATAAAGGCTGTCAGTGCAATTTAAACAAAATGCAGTTTTTGAAACATCCAAAAAGAAAAGAGTGCTCAATACAAAGGTTCTCTAAGAAGAGATGTTAAAATCCCAATTAAATTATTGCTCACAGAGTTTCCTTAAGATGCAAAGTCCAGTTTTCATATTCTAAAGGGCTTTTCAGATAGCTTGGGTTTGGGTTTTATTTCTTTATTCTCTTTGCAGAGTCACAATAATCCTCCAAATCAAATGAACATCAGCCCCCAGTCTTTTGGAAACCATGACTTAGCTTAAAGCCCAGCACATGCTATACCTCTTAGGTCAGAAAAAGTAAGAGGTAAATGCAGGCAAAGGCATTCCTGTGAAGCTGAAGGGAATTAGGGGATTACTGCTGAGTTGCAGTGTCCCTGAAGGGCCGTGTCCCCTGTGTTTCCCTGGGGATTGGGAGCCAGGCACTCAGAGCAGCACAGCCCATCACCACCAGCCCCAGCAGCCAGAGCTGGGGCTCTGTCCCAAGAGTCAGAGTGTGGATGTTCCCTCTCCACAGGGCCTGCTGCTGCTGCAAAGGACTGTACTCTAGCCATTCACATGCAGAAGCAAGTTTAAAGCACAAATAATTAAACAAACAATAATAAAATGTCTGTATTGGTAAATGCCCCTACCAAGGTTAAAATAACCAGCATTGTGCAGGTTTTCCCCTGCAGACCAGACAGATATTCTTATGAAAAGAAACATAAATGCCACCCAAGAAAACCAACCAACCCCACGGCATCCAGTTTGCTTTATGTGAAGCTTTCTTCAGCATGCCTGTGGTATCATCCAACAGCAGATCATTTAAAATAAGCAGCAACGCAGAATTTTCACAATTGAGGTAAAAAAATGTTAACCCCTTGCTCTGTTCTTCAGCTTTTACCTGAGCCATTTCTATGGTGACATTTCTCTTACAAACATGCAGAACTAACAGCAGCAAAAAAGGAGAGTTTGATTTAAATGTGAGTTACAACCTATACAACAGGTCTGCTGGCAGCACCTTCCATCCAAGCCATTTGTACAAGTTTGGGTTTTACATGAAAAATCTCTGAATAGAGTACCTGTTGAGAAGAAACAGCAGAGGAAGCAGAACCAACAGATGATGAAGCAGCAGCAGCTGAATGATGAGCTGGAGGGCAAGAGGGAGTTGGGGGCTGAGAATGGGGTAAGCCTTTAGTAGGTAGCTTATTCTGTGTAGAGCAGAAACAGGAGAGTTATCTGAGAGACAGTGACATCAACACATGTTTAGTTCAGTCATGCATCAAAAAAACCAGAAAGGTTCCAACAATGACAGTTCTACTCTTCTCACTACCTCTGCACAGTAAGGGCCCACAGAAATCATCATGAAAATGGTATTATTGTACTGGGTTTTTAATAGAAATGTTCCCAGTGGGCACACAGCAAGGTAAGATAGTGCTGGGAGAAAGCATACTGAAACCCAGGAAAATCCAGAGTGCACCAAGCAGCACTGCTCACCAGCTGATTACAGACTGTGAGCCAGCAGTGTGTGCTGAAGCACAAGACATAGCTTATTTGAGCACATTTCTCTCCTGCTAAGGCATTCTGATTAGCTTTGTGATTCAGATTGTTTTATCTCAATTAAACTATGCAATAATATTCAAACAACGCTTTTTACTAGTTTCAGTGGAATCCACGTTACTTTTCAGATCCACACAGTATCAAAGGAAGTTAAAACCAAAACCACTGCAATTTTTTTCCCTTCATGAATTCTTATACACCCTCCAATGCAGCAGTTCTTCAGGTGCAAAACTTAAAATTCACCTTTGGAAACTCCACGTATCCAAACATTGAGGCGAGATGTGCTGCTTTCTCTTTAATGTTCTTTTTATGGAATTCCCTATTTGCTATGGTCTGAGCTCTTTTCTGCAGGGACAGCCAGGGAAGGACAGCCAAGAAAAGAAAGAGAGAGATTTCAGTTAAAACCACATCCATCAACAGAACACAGAAGTTTGTAGAAAGACTTCTTAATACAACCTACAGTCAACAGAGAACAAGCCAGCAAAGCCAGCAAAACCACAGCACACAGATTAGCACAGTTAAGAGACAGAAAGGAAAAGAAGTTGCTTGTCACCTGTTTCATTTTTTCCTCCAGGTGCTGAAGACGCTCAAGCACTCCAGAAAGTACAAATGCAGCAGAACAGGCAGATGCGAGATTTTCAGAGGTTTCTGCCAGACTGGGCTGGGGATCTGTTTTGTGCACAGTCTTTGCTCTCCTGGCCATTTGATCAGAACCATTTAAAGACTGTTTGGGTTCCCTGACCTCGTGTTCACTCCTAGCTACCACCTGAAACTGGGAAACACTGAAGTGAACAAAACTGCTCTCTGCACTAGCATGCAGCACATGCAGCATAAGGAGGCGTCCGAAAGCACGGCACAGTCATGCACATATAGCCAGGTATAAAATGTTCTCACATCACTCCTTGCACACTTTCTGCTGCCCTTCTGCTGCTTCTGAAATGAACCATGCACTGGAATGAGTCAGTCCCACACAACCTGTGCAGGCCTGGACACCCTTCTCTGTGTTTGGGAGCTTTTGTGAGTAACTTCAGACAGCAGTGCAGAACTCCTTCTCCTGGGGTTCACAGCAAGGTTCTGGGTTTTTTTAGCATCACATCAGCCTGAAACTAAGCTTATAATCAAATTATATTCACGAGGATTTCAACAGTAGTTCTTGCCATAGCTCTAGATCTACTCTGACCTAAATCAGTGTATATAATGTATTTCAGATTTAAGGCATTTTCTGAGGAGTTCAGAACACATCTCTGAATTTGAATTTTCATATGAAATAGTTTCTAACCTGCAGATTTCCACACACAGTACAGATCTCATTAACCTGCAGACTGCTCTTGAAGTGCCACTACAGATGTTTGCTTCAATTTAAAACTCTGATGTAAAGTGAATATCAATACTGTTTGAGATGAGACTGCTTTTAGTGAAAATACTAAGAGAAAAATTTAGACATTGTCAAAAATTTTTCCCCATATATGTGATGCTACAAAAGAGCTTTCAGCAGAAATTCTTATCACAAGTTCTACGTGTAGAAATAAAACACCTGGGCACAAATATCAGCTTTTCAAGGCTCAAGCTTTTATCTTAGACATTTTTGCCAGGCTCCTCTTTTAGCCTCATGATTACAATAGCCCAAAGCATCGAGTACATGCACAGTTTTTGGGTACTGCTGTAGTTTTCTCACATATTAAATGTAGCTGTGTAATTTCATTCACACAATTTGGAGCCTAGATGTGGTAACACAGAAATCAGCACTTGTATTTTCAGGGTATTTCCACATTCTCAGAGAGCTCTCTCATCTGGCAAAGCAGGTGTAAAATAACCTCAAAACTTCTAAGGTGGCTTTCACAATTCTCAGCTAAAGGTGTGTGTGTGCAGTCTGCAGATTCCACCCCAAGGCTGCTCTGTAAGCTGTGGAGCTCTGCAGTGACAGCTCCCTGCAGAAAGAGAGATGCTGTGCTTGCCAGGTGTCACCCACAGCAGATTCCTACCTGCCTTTTGGCTTGAGGTGGAAGAAGGCTTGCATCCACAGGTTTAGCAAAGCCAGGATTAGCAGGAGGGTCAGAGGAGAGCAGGGCTGCTCTATCCGTCAGCTCCTTGTAAAGCATTTGGAAAATTGCAAAGACAGAGTGAAGGAGAGAAAGGAAAGGAAGACAGTAAATAGGATTCAAAGAATTTTTGAGGCAGAAAGAAATAAAAGAAATAAAAGCTGCTTTTAAAGATGCATTACTATGAAGATTACCAACACATTTTGCAGATTTTTGCCACCCACCCATTTTATGAGCAACTGCTACAATCAAAGATATATTTAAAGCCAAACACATTCAGTACTTTTTAAGAGATTTTATGATCAAAATAACTTCCTTCAGAGTGGCCAAGGAAACCTCTGGCCATTTACCACACACAAAAAGCATTAACAAGTAGCCAGGTAGCATGCAAACAACTTTGGTTCAAGGACAGAGAAGGCCAGTGGACATCTACAAAGCCTACTCTACTCAATACTCAAGGACCTCAATATTTAAACAAACAAATGGATACAAGGATGAAGAATTAAGAAAGTCACCATCTTTGTCAAAACATCCACACCTTGCTCATCTTTCCTTCAGATCTTTCAGGTGACAGATCCAAACTCTGCCTATTCCATCAATTCCTGGCTGAAATGTGATTGTGAGCTTCTCCCCCCTCCCCTGTAGCATGGGACTGTTTTTACACCACCTCTAGCCACACTAACAACAAACCATGGAAAAGCTGTGCCATGCACAAATGTGTTCCACTCTGCCTGGCTTTGGAATGGAAATGCAGCCAGACGTATCTTGCAAAAGATCAGGTTTCCTTTTAACACCTCCTAGATTTCCCATAAAGACAGACTCCACAGGACATGCAGTGTCCTTTATTTGAAAAACAAAGGTGACAACAGGCCTTCTGCAATACTGTGTGCAGCCAGCTTAGACTTCCAAATAACACAAACTCCACAGGCTGCCTTCTGTGAGATTTCTAGACACCATAACACACACCAACATTTATACATTTACATTTATACACATCAGTCGATCTGTATGACTTGTGTTTGTGTACCAAGTACTGAGGGGAATAATTTTAATTTGCATCAAGTATTAAAAAAGACAACCCACTTCAAACACCTAACAGACCCCTGTCATCCCTTGGAAATCCACATCAGATCCACAAGGAGGGACCATGGTTTCATTTCAGAGATGACTCACGTTCATGTAGGACCTACCTGTCTCCGCAGAATTGTATTTGAAGTGTTCTCCTCAAACTTTGCCAGCAGCTGAGTTGCCATTGATTTGACTTTGTTCTGGTTCACTCCTTCTCTGCCATCACTCTGTTCCTTCCCATTGTTTGTCTCCTGGCTTGGACAGCCTGAAGTCTGCAAGGCAACAACAAACCGTGTTTTTCTTAGGTTTCCTACAACACTCGTGAAGGGAGAGGAGAGAGATAACATCCTTATCAGCAAAGGGTGAAAGGAAATACAGCCTGCAGTGTAATGAAATTACATGTTTAGCATGCAGAAGTCACCAAGAAGTATTTTCATGGGTCCCAGAGTACAGTAAAAGGGAACATTAATCAGTGCTGCTATTCATAAAGCAGTCACAAAGGTGACCAATTAGAGAAGGGCTAGAAACAAAGCTGCAATGCAAACTCCTCAAATAAAAAACTGTCTAAATAGCTGAGTTTGGAAAATAACCCCAATATCTTAAATGTTCTTGTGTCAGAACAAAAACTACTGCAATTTAATTCATGCTCTACTCCCTGCCAAATTAATTTAAATTAATTTAGCTCTTCTTTAGTGCACGCCACAGTAAATTCAAGGTTTTAGGGGAGAGGGTTTTTTCCTGCCAAGCTCCAAAGGCCAAAGCTTGTCCCCCCAACTCCCACTGCTTCCTCAGCTCTGGTGCCCATCAAGGAGCTGGACACGGGTGGGCACCACCCAACACCAACCTGCTCAAAGACACCCAAGAGTCCTTTCCGACGCCTTTTGTTGGTCTCATTTTCTTCTGTCTTCCCTTCAGCCTGAAAGGGCAAAGCCAGAACAAGCTCCATGGGTAACTGCAGCAGTTCCCAAGTTCACCCCAGCAGCTGCTCCCAGGATAAGCAGTTGCACCCGCAGGCAGGTGAGGTGTGGGCTCACACAGGTGAGCAGTGCCTGGCTGACCCCCAGCCCAGCAGGATTGCTCCTCCTGCAGGTATCAGGGCAGCCCCAGCGAGAGAGATCCTTGCACCCTGTGCTGAACACAAACCCTAAACTTGGCAGTTCACCTTGCCCTCCTCCACTACTGAGGAGTTCATCATTCGTAAACACACCCTTGAAGAAAAAGGTTTCACAGCATCAGTTGTTGTGTGAGTTTGCAGCTAGACTGCACCGTTTTCCAGAGAAGTAACAAAATCCAGAAACCCCTCACTCTTTCACTATAACCCCAAATCTCTCTTAACCCATCTGTCTGCATGAATTCAGATCATGAATTCAGATCATGAATTCATGGCACAGTTATAGTTCCTTTTTTGAGCAATTACTGGCTGTCTGAAAGATCAGGCTCCCTCACAAGGTTCACCTCCCTGACTCTGGCTCAACATTACAATACTTAAGCAACCAAATTGCTTCTTTTCTGCAAGAGCCACACACATATTTCATTATTTTACTCAACTAGAGATTACACAAATCAGTAATACTTCATACTCAGTCTGCACAAAGTTGAAAAGCAGTCAATGCTTGGAAATTTTTATTTTTTATTCCAATCATTCCTGAATGTTTGATACAGTGATAAATTATGAACAATAAACTACATTCCACTTATTTGCATTTTCCCTGCATGCTGTAACTTAGTGCCTGCTCAGTCAACTTAAAAAGCCCCAAAAAGGAATAAAGACAGAAAGATCAAAGAATGCAGGCTTCCTTTTTACATACAGACTGTTTGTAATAAATCATTATGCAGTGAGGACGAGTAATCCCAAACAACTTGTGGGCAAAGAAGGAATCAGATGACAATATTTCAATTACTTTGCTTTGCTAGGTTGTCTCTGGAGCAGCAGCTGAGTATAACCCAGCTCTGCACTACCCAGAGAGGGTGAACACAGAACAGCTCAATGTACTCTGCATAATCACCTGGGCCACAGGAAAGCAGATTTTGCCAGAGTGAAGGAGCAAGCAAGGTGCCAGCTCTGAGAAACCTGACATGAAGGATTCTGGTTAACATGCTGAAAAAGAAGTGAAAGACAAAGCAATGACTCGGAAAGGGCTGCACCCTGCATTGTGTAAATACCTCCATTCATTTATTAGTCTGGAGCACAGGAAATCTCAGTTCCTCTGCAGCCAGAATGGAAAACATGATGCAGCTGAGCACAGGCTGCCAGAACAGCCACAGCCAGCCCAGCTCCAGCCCCACTGCCTGGTCTCTGCAGCCTGTGCCCAGGTAAGGACCCCTCCTGCAGCCCAATCCCAGCACAAAGCACCTGCCAAGGAAAGCTCAGCTGGCAGCACTCTGCCCTCCTACAGCCTGCATGGAACATCTGCTGTTTGTACACCTGGATAATGCTCAGCACCACTTTCTACCCCGAAACTGAAGCCACAGCCAAACCCTGAACTCAAGCAGCTGCTTTCCAAGGAGCTTCATTTCCCAGCTGGTTTTGGCACTGCCAAGCCTGTCCTAACCCACAGCCCATCCTTCACAGGGCTGCAAAACCTGGCACAAAACGCCTCGTTTCCCAAGCTGATTTGGGAAATAACACTTCCAGTTCTCATTTCCAACGAGCCCCTGTAGTGTGAAACCAGAGGGGCCCTTCAGGCAAATCACCTCGTGCCCTCATGCACTGCCAAGAGCTCCAGCTCCTGCTATGACAGAAGGCTTGTTTCAGGACAGGAGGTTAATCAGAGCCTCTATGGCTCAGTAATGGAAAGCTCTCCCCACTGCTAAAAGTCTATTTGCTTCTGCAAACAACTCATTGAAAAACAACGTTGTGGTCATGATAGAGGTTTTCCTTCTAAAGGAGTCACCCACAAGAAAAAACAAAGTTTATTCTTCCTTTTGGTTTCTCACTGCTTGGCTATGTGGGAACCATGTCACTTTGTTTTGTGGATACGTGGGTGGCACGAAAAAACTATTTCCAAACAAGGATATTTGAAGTTACTGAACAGTTGACTGTCCACAGGTTTTGAAAAAGCATTTGTGGATGGAAAATATTCAAGACAAAAGTCAGTGTAGGAAGCATCTGGAAATTCTGGAGTAATTCTTCAGGTGAAAAACAAACAGAAATCACACTTCTACAAGATAAGAGAGCAACAAATTTAAAAAGCAGTGTATTAAAGTACTGAGAAATGCAGTAGATGTGCACGTGTGCTAACTCAGGCCTCTGCAAAGCTTCAAGGCTCTGCATGTCCTTAATCACAGCATGTATGGGCATGGATGTTTTTATAATACAGGGACATAACAGGGCCTGTCAGCAAGTTGTCATTAATAAGTGACCAAGTGAGAAAAGTACATGGGCATGACTGAGAGATTGTTATCCCAGAGCTGCTGATCAGCCTGCCCACTGTTTGCCACCATTGCAGGCTTCTTCTGCAAGAGCTGGAAAGGTTCCCTTCAGAACCCTGCCAGCATCCATAAACTGTGCAAATCACTGCTTTTTTCAGAAAGCAGCACTCCCTCCCAGTCAATAAACAGTCTGGCACAGCACTGATTATCTGAGCTGGTATACAGTAGAATGGCTGTATATCCAACTCCAGGAATACACAACTACAGGACTCTTTCTTACAGGTAGAAATACCTCAAAACTAGAGCAGTGTATATATAAATCTCTTATTTCTGAGCCTGAAAGTTTATTTTCATGTTTTCAGGAAAAAAGATTCATAGGGCAAGTCTTGCTTCACAACTCACCTTTGGTACTCGTTTTCTTGGTAAAGTTAAATTGATATAATTATTAAAGATGAAATTTGATGATTTTGGTGATCCAAGATCATTATTTTCTCCATTTTGCTTCTCATCAGCATCTGTAGAAAAAAACCCAAACTGCTCAGGATATTTACTTAGATTTGTTTTTAAATTATTCTGCCTAAAGCTGAGTGCTGGTAACAATTATATATAAGAAGTAAATACACACATATATATAAATATATATATATATATTAAAAAGTAAATATACACACATATATATAAGCATATATATATAAAAAAGTAAATATATATATATATATATATAAGTAAATACACACAGTGTAGGGTGGCTTTTTAAAGGAGAAAACCACAAGCACGAATGTGCTGCGTGCAGTCATCCCTGCCAGGGAATCACACCAACCTGATACATGACCTTGGTGATGTCAAGCAGCGGTCGCCCAGCTGCTCCTACTCCCTGAATGCACCAAGAACCCACCAAACCTTGGTCTCCCATCCCATTTTTCCCCTTTCCTGGGCTGGGAGGTTGTTCCTGGCCCAGGAGCAGCTCTGCTCAGTGTGATGGAGCCTCACCCACAGCGCGCAGAGGGGCGCCCCGGAACAGCTCGTAGAACTTGGACAGGTACAGCACCATGCTCAGCTTGTCGGGCTCCCCAGCCCAGCCCAGCTCCTTGCCCGTGGTCACCGGGGGGATGCCGAACTCCTGCTCGGCCACGTCGAACGCCAGCTGGTTGTTCCTCACCACGTCCTCCTCGTTCAGGGAGTCAAAGTCTCTGTGGGGACAGCACAGCGACATCACTCCCCCCTGCTCTGTCTGGGGACACACAGCACTCCCCTGCTCTGTCTGGGGACACACAGCATCCCTCTGCTCTGTTTGGGGACACACAGCATCCCTCTGCTCTGTCTGGGGACACACAGCATCCCTCTGCTCTGTTTGGGGACACACAGCACTCCCCTGCTCTGTTTGGGGACACACAGCATCCCTCTGCTCTGTTTGGGGACACACAGCATCCCTCTGCTCTGTTTGGGGACACACAGCATCCCCCCTGCTCCCTCTGGGGACACACAGCATCCTCATCTCCCTCTGGGGACACACAGCACTCCCCTGCTCTGTTTGGGGACACACAGCACCCCCCTGCCCATGGCACAGCTGATGCCTTCAGTTTCAGCTTTCCTATTTGCAGCCCCTGCACTGCATTGCTGTGTGAGCTGAACTCCACACAAAGTGTTCAAGTTCTCCTCACAGCTCAGGCACACACAACAATCCTTCTCCAGCCCCACAACCAAGGACACCGTGGCAGCTCCGGGCCCAAAAAGCACAAGCAGCAGCGAATTGAGGAGAGCAATCTGGGAGGATGGGACTGCATCACCTGCAGCTGCAATTGGGCAATTAACCCCAATGTGGAAATGGAGCAGAACCTATCAAAGTGTGAAACTCCTGACCCAGGGCCCATCTTGGGTCCATCTTGGGTGGATCCTCAGCCAGGCTCTTGCGCTGCCCAAGCTGCATCCTCTGAAGGGTTTTGTTTAAATCCCCACTTTATTCCTTTAACTCTGCCCAGCCCCTGTCCCAGGGAGCCTCTCTAGGCATCAGAGCAGCACCAGGAATGAGGGCAGGGGCATCTCACTGGGTCAGAGCTACAGAGTCCACACAGTGCCAAAGGTAAGAGCTGCACACAAATCCCATTATTACAATTACTGGCTTGGCCAGAAATGCACTTTAAAAGCTTTTTCACTGAACTGGACCTTGCTGTAGTCCCATAAGAAAAGATCCTCTTATTTATAGAGAGGTGAAATTCTTCCTCAGAAGTGCTAAGGAACCTTTTCCTTCTCCAAACACAGCTGAACCACTACAGACTTCATCCATTAGCAACAGATCACTTAGGTTCAATTAGTGCTATAAATCATTAAAGCCAGGAGGAATAAATTTAGGAGAGCATTCTGTGGAAGTAGCATGTTACATGTGTGTGCACACATGCACAGGCACTGCCTTTCCTTTTTTAAGGTTTTACACACACAGTTTGAGCAGGGACCTCCTGTCCAGGCCATAACTGAATTTAGCAGTGCACTAAATAAGTCCATCACACATCTGGAACTCTGTTAGCCACTCTCTAATCCATTTTCTATGGGACCTATTCTAAGACTCTAATCTTTTGAACAGCTTCCAAAATTCATGATTAAAATAAACATGTGAATAAATTACAAAGCTCCAGGCAGGGTAGTTCCTTTCTCCTCACAGTGGAATGTGAGTTTTTGAAGCCCTGAAGAATTTCTCCTCTTCTCTCTCCCACCCACTGCCCGTTTCTGGAGCTGGGGGCTGTCACTGGCTGCCACCTTTCTCGCCTGGCTTTCATCTGGCCAAGTCCTTCTGCAGGCTCACTGAATACAGAAAGCCAGCAAGATCCAAACACAATGTTAATTAAGCAGCAGGAGGTCTGTTAGCTCAGGAAGATAAATTTATCGACTCTGTAGAGAGCAGCCTAGAGAACATGTTTTCCACAGGCAGCAAAGATTACTTTGCTTTCTGTACCCTCTCCCCCCAAAATATCCATAATTCTAATTGTTTTACACTAGCCCAAAGCAAAAAAAAAAAAAAAAATTATTTTAACTATTCTCAAAATCTCAGCTCTTCCTCTGTACAAACTGTACAAACAAGCACCCTAGGTACCATTCCCATTTTTTCCAATTTATCACACCTCATAAAAAAGCTCAACCATTCCTTTCATTTATCCACAATAAAGGCAGGCTGACAGTAATTCCTGTGTGACTCCTAAGGCTCTGCAGGAAGACAAGAGAATGCATCCCCTGCAATTTGGAGACTGGTGAGAAGAGAGAGTCACCCCACTGACTGCACCCAGCAGTGCCAGCAATTTCCTGACACCTGTTACCCACTGAGCCTCTTGTACCTACCTGTGGGACATTACAAAATATTCCCATGGGTGAAGCTGTGTCGTGCAGCACCAGGACCCCAGAAACTGTGCCAAAAGGGGAATGCTGCGTTACCCTCAACCCCTAGGACAGGTAATTTTCAAGGCCCAGCCCTTGCTGTGCCCACGTGAAAGGGCTCAGTGCTGTCCTGGACAGAGCTGTGCAAAAACTCCAGAGTCCAGCATTTCCCTGGCTGAGTGTCACAGCAGCCAGTACAACACGTGGAGGATGCCCCACTCCAGGATCAGCCAGCATTTCTGTGACTCAGGACGGTGCTTCATGGCTGTGCTTTCAGACAGACACTAAAACCTGTCTCCAGGGATCCAGGAACATCTCTGCACATCTCCCCAAACTGCAAACTTCATTTTAAACAGACACATGACTCCCACAAAGATGGGAAATCACAGGGTTCAAAGCCTTCCTGGCTCTTTGAAAGCACATCTATTTCATTTCAAAGGGAAAGGACACACAGAAGAAGCAAAACTAACCCAACCCCACCCTGTCCACCCCCAAAGCCAGCCAGGTGTGCACCTCCTTGCAGCCACACAAGGGCACTGCAGAGTGCCAGCTTTGTTCTGGCTGCTCTTACACCACCCTTTGGCAAATGCCTCTCCCAAGGAGCTCCACAGCTGTCACCTACATGAGGTCAGGCCTGAAGCGATGGATGATGGCACACAGAGCAAGGCCACTCTTCCAGGAGGTGCTCAGGTCAGTGACATGAACATTTCGGTATCCCTCTGTCTGCTTCTGGCACCACGTCAAAAGCTTGTTAGGCCGAATATCTGACTCTGCAGAAACAGGAGAGCAAACATTCCAGGCAGCTCTTGCGTGCTCAGAAGACCACAAACGTAAAGCCAGACAGAGATGCCACTTACCTTGTCTTGTGAGGTTCACTGATCTTCTGATGGAGCTCACTCTTTCAAGAGGACACTGCTGCAGCTCGTTGGTAACATACAATTGTCTCACCTGCGAGGAAAAGCGATTACCAGCATAACCTCAGACAAAAAACCAGCTTTGTGCCCAAGTTAACTTTATCAGCAGCTAGTTCTAAATTAAGGACTCTCCTGAAGATTTTGTTTACACACACTCCTTGCAGCTCTATTTACCCTTGACAAAAAAAGAACTGATTTCACAAGCAAGCCTTTTAAGCACTGACCTGGTGAGGTCGAACACAGCTCGAGTTCAAGTTGGGGTATCTTGTTCCCGGGTCAATGGTGTACTGCTCAAAGTTCTTATTAATGTTTTCAGGGGTCGTCTGAGGCAAGAGTCGATAAATGCTCTCTCTTGCAGAGGAAAAACATGCATGAGTTATGCATTAAAATAAATATTTATTATAAAAAGAGATTGGGGGTTTTTTTGCAGCTGCCTGAACCTTATTTTGGTTCTGCCAGGACAAGTGTTATGGACTAAATGCATAATGCATCCATCCCATTTCTTGTCCCCACTCAACAGAAAGATGCCAGACAGAAAAAGGACAAACAAGACAGACGCTTAGAGCTTATGCCCATATTTTCCTGAGGCAGGAAGTGAGCAAGAAAAAGAAGGAAAGGAAAAAAGAGGAGGTTACATCATCCAGTCATCTGGTTTTGCTTTAACAGCTACTCAAGGAGTAACTTCTTTACCACATAAGAGCACTAAATCCTGTCATCCTGCAATTCCTATAACCACCACAGCTTTTTTTACTATGCTGTTCAATTTTCCATTTGGGACTAGGCTGTGTTTGAGTCATCCCACAGGCTTCTATCTCGAAGTGCAGTAGTCAGTAAAGCTCCTGCTTGCCTTCCCACCACCATGGCTCTTCCTGTTACACATCTGCCCCAAAACAGCCTGGGAGCTGCAGCAGAGCAGGGTGGCTGCCAGCAGCACCTGAGTCAGCAGCCTCAACCATCAGAGCACGGTGACACCGGGACTGCTGCTGTCCTTAACAATAGATTTTCTTGCTCCAGTCAAAAAAAGCTTCTGCTGCAGCATTTTAACAACTCTCCTTGGCCACTCAGCCTCAAGAGAGCACCACTAAGCCAAATTGCAGAGTTAAAATCGCAGAGACCAACTCTGAAAGCTGTTAGTGTTGAAGAATTGATTTAGACTCCCTTCAGGATTTTTTAAAAAATTTTTATGATAAAAAACCAGGTGTTGAGATAGCTGGAGTTTTTGATGAGGTCTCTTTGGTTTAAGGATAACACTTAAGTGACATAAATCAGTGATTGAAGCCCTAATAATACTTCTCCTGACAGCACTCTGACACCCAGTGCCTTCTGGCAGAGCTGGAAGCTCTGGAGTGCTGGGGAGCAGAGCAGCACTCACCGTTCAGCCAGGATCTCCAGCGGGGGCTTGCCCTGTGCCCAGCTCCTCACCATCCACGCCGTGTCAAAGGCAGCCAGGAAACCTCTTGCACAGCCAGTGCCCATCGGCCAGAAGGGCTGCAAGAAGCATTCACACCTTAGCTCTGCACATTTCTCACCTTCTCACTACAGAACTAACTTCCAGTGTCATTCTCGAGTCTAGGGTTTCATACTGTCTTGGAAAAATTGCCCAGAAAGAGTCAAGATCCAACAGAGGCAACATTTACAGGTTTTAAATGTGCCTCTCCTTGGGTAGGGAAAAATGGTTACTTTTCTCACTTCTTCATTTTTTTAAACTTCTATATTTAAAAACAAATTTCTCAGCCTCAAAAGGTAAAGGCTGAGATAAAAAAGAAGACTCAAGAATTATTCAAGGAAAATAAAAAGATGCCCTTCCCACCTCCTAAATTTGCTTTGGACTGTTCTTTTCAAATGCCTCAGGCTGACAGCATGAGTTTAAAGTAAAAAAAGTTGCAGCTTTTCACTTCAGAAAGAAAAAAAAAAAAGGAACATACTAAGGCAAAGAGACTGCAATAATAACTTGGATCAAGTGTTTGTCTATGATGGAATTCAGTTAAATGATGCCATGCAGCCAAGCTGAGGACACAGAGCTCACAGTTTTCAGACAGCAACACAACTTGCATAAAGCAAAAGGGGATCTCAGCCAGAGGCTGCCAGCCAAGCATTAGCTATGACAAACTATGGCATAAAAAAGGAGAAAAGAAAAAAATGGGGGGAAATGTCTATTCCAAATGAGGTACCACTGTTTCAGGACATGTGAAAGAGGACATTTTATACTGGAGCATAAATTGAATGGTTGGATTAAGGAAATAAAATTTGAAAAACCTGAAAATGCTGCTTGGAAAGCATTCCAAGATTTACCTCAAGTAAGCTATCTCCAACAAGCGCCACCAGGAGCTGGTGTCGGTGCCTCTCTCTCACCAGAGCAGCGTTTTCAGAGGCATACATGGAGGTAAAATCAAACATTGCTACATCTGGTTGGCCATAGTGGTTAATTGCAAAATCCAAGGAAGGCAGCTGGTAGTTGGTTGCAAAGTCAGCAGCTTCTCTGGCGTAGGACAGCAAATTGTTCTGGTTCACATTTTCCCCACAGAGCAGCAGCTCGGTATCAATGGAGTCCTGCAAGGAGAGAAGGATGTGGGATGAGAGACTCCAGCATCCTCTCTGGATTGGAACTCTGCAGTCTCACAGCAACAAGTGGCACTTGTCATCTCCAAAAAGCCCATGCCCAGGCACAGCTACTGCCCCAAACAGAGCTCTCCTTGCCCATGCTGAATGAGCAGCTCTGTCTGCAAGAGAAGGTTTCAGCTCGGTTGTGCAATGTTTTCAGAACATTACTTCCCTCCCATCAGAAGATGTTATCCACTTTTTATATATATATAAAATATATATTATCACTGCAACGCTTTTCTGCACAGGTGCAGCCCACATCTGGAGCCCCAGGAGAGCAGAAGCACTGCTGCTGTAACGTGTGGGGCTCAGCCTGCAGGTTTGATCAGCAACAACACCACGTTCAAACCCAGACCACAGCAGCTTTCCTGCTGTTAGCTTTTGGGCTGGGGTTTTTTTTGGCCAGAGTGGAGAAGGACCCTGCCTTTACAGGTCACCCTACTTAAAGGCAGTGATCATTAATCAGGCAGGTTCTATTTCCAGCCTAATCGTGGATGAGACCCCTAATCACAGATGATACCACAGAACCGCTATTAGCCCAGTTGTTCCAGACAGACCGGCCTGGTTTTATTTTTCCACTCAGAGCTGAGTAGGTCAGGAAAACAGCTCTGATGAGCCACAGCTGCTGCTCCTCTGCTCCAAACTCCCCACAGATCCCCTGGGAACGCTCCCACCTTCAAACGCCAGCCCCACCAGCCACTCCCCCAAGGGATTCCGCCCTTCCTCTCTCCCACCCTGGCTGGTCACGGACAGCAGCTCTGCCCTGGGAGCCCTGGCCTCCAAAAGGGCAGGGAACCATGGCACTGAGCTAAGTGGTCCCATCAGAAAGCCCTGATGACAAGGTTCCCAAGTTGCCAAGAAGGCAAGAGTCCTTCTGACAGTTCTCCACAAGTACTTCCTTCAGGAAATTACACTTGGCTGTTTTGGCACTGTCTTACTTTGCAAGAAAAATTGACCTCTCTTGAGTTTCCAGGAAGGGAAATTTAAGTGGTGCCATAACACTTTTTAGAAACAAAAGAAAATAAACCCTGTATTTTACAAAAGAAGAAAAAATAAAAGGGAAAAAATACCTCAAAATCCCAAGTACCCTGAAAGCTCAGGCCATCATGTTTATACCCTTCTTCTATCATGTTTCACCCACTTGAGAGAATTTGCAGTTTAGGCTAGGGTAGGTTTTTATGCTTCCTTATTTGCCTGATAAAACTAGTCATAGCTGTGCTAAGTTCACCCTTAAATAACTGAGGTTTTTATTTTCTGCTGTGATGATCCCACCACGCATTTCCAAGGTGAGTCAAGATCCCATTTCAGCCAGCTTCAAAACTGATTAATTTAGGAAGCATTGTTTTCAGTTCTCTATAGAAACTTTGAGCTGACTGAAGGGAAAAGCAAGTTCTAAAAATGTCAGAGTAAGATCCAAGTGACCTGAGCTTGAATGAAGTGATTAAGTCTATAAACACCCTCTCTAACATGCAACAACGTTTGTGCCGATGTTCACGCTTACAGTGTGCCAAGTGAATAGAGCAGGGTTTAACCAGCACTTTTACATACATTAATAATCACTCCTTTGTCCAGAAGACTCTGCTTTTTTGCTGTCATCACAAAATAATGTGTGCTGTCTTTATAGTAGACAATATTCTCCAGGTCAATCCCTGCAAAGAGATACACATTTGTCAGCAAGAGCAGTGCCCTGCCTGTGTCACCCACCAACCCCCTGGGATTGATCCCAGCAGGTGCCTTCCCTTCTTGGGATGCCTCCACTCTCCCAGCTGGGACAAAGGATCACTGGGCAAAATGCTATGAAACAAAACAAGAGAGGAGGTTGGGCTCGCCCTACAGAGTTTTCCTCAGTGCAGTTTGCAGTTATTCTTTCAGGGAACAGCCAGTTAGCTACAGCATTAACAGCTCCTGAGGTAGAACTGGGTGCCAAGGGAACAAAGTGGTTTTTGGGGCTCTGGCACTGAGTCTAACCAGGGGGCTTGGGTTCAATTCCAATAATAATTTTTTAAAAATCAGCTGTAGATCAAGAATAGAATAGATAGAATAGAATAGAATAGAATAGAATAGAATAGAATAGAATAGAATAGAATAGAATAGAATAGAATAGAATAGAATGGAATAGAAGTAGAAATAGAATAGAATAGAATAGAATAGAATAGAATAGAATAGAATAGAATAGAATAGAATAGAATAGAATAGAATAGAATAGAATAGAATAGAATAGAATAGAATAGAATAGAATAGAATAGAATAGAATAGAATAGAATAGATTGATTGCAGTCACTGACAGTGACTGCAACTACTCTGAAACCCCTTTCCATTAAGATGTGTTTCACAGTTTGTATTCTTGGTATTTATGGCAGATTTTAGTTCTTCTTAGCTTATCAGCTCCACACATCAAAAAGCAAGAGTAAACTCCTCCCAGAAGGGCAGAGACTTTTTCAAAGGGTTTAAGCTGTTCAGCATGTGAATGGATAGAAACAAAACAAATCATGTCTTAAGGGAAAATCTCTGGGCCCTGAAAATGCTCTTCCAAATTTGTTCAACAGAGCAGACATTTCTGCAGTTGAGAAAAATTTAAACACTGAAACAAGCCATGATGTGGCAACACCCAGGCTAAAAAAATATCCCAGTGTACCATAAATGGACATCTCCATCTGCAAGCTTCTGACATCAACAGCATTTTATCACTTGGAAATTTTTTATACACATTATTCAAAACTGATGTTACCAGTAACAAGAGGGTGGCCTGGCACATGGAGCTCCCCTCCTGCCTCTTGTATTTGGTAGTGGAACAAATGAGGATGCACTCACCCGTTTCCTCTTTCAGGTCCTGGAAGAATTTCTGGTTGAAGATGAAAGCAACCCCACTAATTTCTTCTACCTTGGCTTCTGCAGTTGTATTTCTGTTTATAAAATTGGCAGTGATGGCAATAGCCAGCTTTCCACGAAATTCCTTCCTCCTGAAGCCTGGTGAGCAAAGAGAGGAATTAAAACCCCTGGAAACTTCAGACTGGACTTTCAGGGAGGGTCAGCTCAAGGCAGCTCGGTATCTTTCCTACACCTCATCAAACAACATGCCATCAGTAGATTCCACCAGGCCTCCAAAACTCCCTTGAATGTAAAGAGACTTTTCTCCCCATTCTCAGCAGCAAAACTGGAGCTGCACTGCATTCAAGGTAAATTCTCATTGAAAAATGGTTGGGGGGGGAACCAAGGGAAGAAGTTAAGGAAAAATTATGACTAAAAGAAAAACATGGACAACTTTTTGGACATGTCTGGAAATAGAACAGGTGATATTCAGTGGAGGGAGACAGTTTTAACATGCTAAATGGCAAATTAGCTATTTGTTACATAGGTGGTAAACAGCTCATGAAAAAAGATGAGCAAGAGATCAGCAGCCAAAAGCAGCAGAGCATGATGTGAAAATCAGAAACCTCTGTAGCAGTGCTTAGGTGCACACACTACCAGCTAACGAGATTTTTGACAGATACTTGGGATTGAAAAATATTCAGTGGCTTAACTGTTGTATTTCCAAGGGGAGACCAATTGAGAAGCTCCTTGCTTCATCTTTGCTCCCACTTTTCACAGAAAAAAGCCCCCTAAGCCACAATCTTGTAATCACATGTTGAAGCTTTCCCATCTGTATGTTCCCCTTATCTGTAATTAAATCATGAAATAGGACAGAGGATGCTTGCAGTATCTTTAGCCCACTGAAGCTGACTTCAGAAAATATGTTATTTTACAAGAAGTCATAAATTGGTTATGAATTTTTGTCTCTGTGCTTCTTGATATGCTGTCATTATTTCACTGGGATAGATCTGATATGACACCACCAGCTTCTGTACATATCTCCAGTGCACCAATCGCTCCCCTAGATCCTGGCATGATGATAAACATTAACCTCTCAACAGACTCTGCTGCTGAGATAAGAAAAATTAGGTTTTGCTGGTACCTGACTATTTAACCAGTCTTTTATGGGGGACAGCTGGACAACAATGTAGGGAGATTTCCAGCACAGCATTATGAGGAATTAACTGTAAGCACATTGTGGTTGGCAGATAAAAGAATAAGCAGACAAACTCTGAAGCTAATAAAAACAAGAAGCGTAGCTAGAGAACGGAAACTAGCATGGATATAATTAGAGTTAAAAGAGAAATACATCATTAAGTATCGGGTGTGATCCTGTGATGCAGGAGCAGCTCATCCAGTGTCTCTCCAAGAAACACAGCTCAGGTGGTCTGAATTCTCAGCAGTGACTCAGGTCAGGAAACATTTACCCCCTCTCCTCCCACACACCTTGGAGCTATTTATTCTCTTTTGCTGTTGTTTCTAAAGGAACTGCTTCTCAAGCTCAGTCTCATTTACAAAGAAGCAATGCCTCTGCTGCCTTCATTAAATACCTGGCCATCACCTTTTGGTCATGAGCTCAAGCACCCAGGGCAGATTCCCAGCACAACAGCAGAAGCTATGCAATTCCTGACACGTATCTAGTCAGCCTCCTTCGAGTTAAATCAGTGTATAATTACCTAACCTTGCAGCTAGCCCCATGGCACCACGATGTGTTCTGTAGGCAGTGCAGATACAGCTCAGAAGCAGTAATGACATTAAATGTCTTTTATTCTGAGCTACGACTTCACAACAAAACCAAAGAGTACCACATAAAGTAACAGCTTTCACACATACTTCCATGGATTCAAAGGTACTCTGCTGCTTTGTGTTCTCCTCCGACTTTCAGATCTTTCAATGTATCCTAAAGACCACAAATAAGGTTAAAAACACACATTCACCCACCTTCCAACGTGTTCCTGCGGCCATCTGCACCAATGATAACATCAAATTCATACTCTGACAAGGGGTGATCCATGGGGAGAAATTCAGCCCTCCAACCTGTCTCTGAAAACACAAATTACATTTATTAATTCTTCAGTATCATGACAAAGAGGTGATTTCAGACTCTGAGGAAAGGGCACTGAGATAAAGGGTGCATTTCTCATTCTCTGGATCCCCTAATGCAATAACTTCCTCTCAGCCACACCACAAGAAGATGCCAAGCACCTGATTCTCACAGAAATAACCCCACAGCCACCTTACCAGGGCAGTACACACATGTGGTTGCACCAAGGAAGAGATGGCTACTAAATAAAAATAGCATTCCATCATCAATGCTTTTAATTGTCCTCTAAACAGAGATTAAATGGAAGCATACTCACAAAGCTAAACTTAATCTTTTTACAAAGCTGATCATGTGAAAGTGTTACTATTGTCCATATTTTAAAATTATAGATACTCTAACTACTTAAACCAATATACCTGTTCTACTGTCACCACATGACCCTTTGAAGAGATACCACAGTGTTTTAATTAAAGTAAAATTTTAAAATATTTTAGTGACACTACATCCTAAACACTAGTATTAAAAAAAAAAATCAGAAAATGAGAAATCCTTTTCTACTGTTTAAAAATCTTGCATAAGAATGCTGGTAAGACTCTGTGTGCCAGTGGGAGCTACATCAAACATGAATGCAAAACGAGGCCCTGGGCACTTCATCCATCCTCAACATTTACATTATCAATCAAAATCTGTTTTTGCAAGAAGATCCTGAGCAGCCACACCAGACTGGCTAGAAAGCCTCAAACACAAGCCAGAAGGCACGGAGCAAAACCTCAGCTTGTCAGCCTGGTTTGTGCTCTCAGATGTCCCAGCCCCCTGTCACACTGGGATCACTCATGCCTGTGAGTGCACACAGCAAGGCTGGCCCAATAAAAAGGGAGAAAAATCTCTTATTTCTTTCAAGAGTTTGACTGCCTTGTACGGCTTCACGGAACAGCCAGCACAAAAAGAAGCTGCTGGGAACAGCACTGCATTCTGATAAACAATACTTTGGTTTTCTTGATCTTCAGGAGGCTCCAGGACTTTCACAAATTCCAGGTTCACGTGGATTTCGACTCCCAGGATAAGTGCAACTTTGAAGAGGATGAGCTGAAGCTGTCGAATACCTGTGGAGAGGAAGTGACAGAGATGTGTCTGATAGGTCTGCAAGGCCAGGTGCCACCAGCCTGCTGAGAGCTGAGGTTCACTGCTAACACAGGCATTTCTGCTTCCTGTACCGTGATGAACACACACATAGCAACCACCACAGGATGTTCTTCTCTTCCGCCTCCTTTTCCTCTCGCAGCACAACCTCGTCAGCAAAACTCATTTCAGTCCAGTTTCTTAGAATGCTTTTGTAGAGGTTTGCCTCTAAGTGATTTGTAAAGGATCTGCTAACCAGCATGTTTTAGAATACAAAATTTTGCAGCCTATTTCCCTATAAAATAGTCCACTCTACTATTTGTGTCCACCTTCAACTTACTGGAATAAATCTCAATATTCTTCACACCCCATAATCAAAGCCTGGTGTTTAACCATACCAGACTAACAAAACAATCTGCTCTGTAAGACTGTAACTTGTTCTACTGCCACTTTGCTTAAACGAGACCATTTTTGTTCCCCTCTGGGTGCACACTTGCACATGGTTAAGGCAGATGAACTTTCTGCCGGAGCAAGAATGTCCCCAGCAACCTTCTGATCCTGCAAACCTCTGATCCCAGCAGCGCCCGTGCCCTCAGGTACTCACTGATGTGATCAATAGATCCCGCACAGAACTTCCCATAGAACTTCTTTGCTCCCAGTCCCCGGAGGTCGTGGATGGTGAAGGGCCAGAGGTGCAGCACGTTGTTCCTGGAGAAGGTGTCCCTCTTCTCCACCACGACCACCTTGGCTCCCAGGAAGGCGAGCTCTATGGCAGTCCGCAGGCCACACGGGCCACCTCCAATAATTAAACACTGGCAGGGAAAAGCAGGAGTGTGACACAGGCTTTTGTGCTACTTCCACACAGCTGCCAGCTTACTCTGTTGGCATGACTTGAAATACAACTTGCACTAGTGAGAGCACAAATGAGTCATTTACTTAAATCAATGAAAAGGAATTTTTTTTTTGCATGTGGCGTTCAGCCTGCTTAAAAAAGAGGATAAACTGTGCTTAATGCAGACACAAAAGCGTCTGATGAAGAGAAGGAGGAGAAAAAACAGCAAAAAGCCAAACATTTTTGAGCATCTGCTTGCACAGAATTCCTGACTCCCATTTAGCGTTTCGCAAGGGCTCGCAGTAAACAGCATTTACAGTTGTATAAAAGGGAGGGGAAAGGAAATAAGTGGTCTTAGTGTAGGCTTTTTTTGTTTTAAAGAGGAAATGGGTGTACATTTACTGGATCTGTTGGACAAACCTACGATAAGCCAGGAGCCTTAAGGTATTAGCTACTCTCTTTCATGCAAGGGTGGATGTGACAGCCTGGTTCACCTACTGAGGTATAGCAGGATGTGCCAAGGGAACTCAGCAGACTTGTCCTGCTCTGCCAGGGCCAGGGAACTCATCCTGTCCATGTCCACTCCACCCAGTGCTAAACATCCTCACTTTCAGGGCAATCACACTTCAGGAGCTTCAACCTAAATTTGGGCATCCTCGGAAGAATCGCTTCCAAAAGGTCTACAGAGGATTCCTGCCCAAATTTTAGTTGACAGCTGTAATTTTTCACAGACTAACAGGCAAAGGATTTCCAGAAAGCAAGCTAATTAAACCCCAAGCATATCCAATGCTTACATTTCCCTGACTGATTACTGAAAAGTGATTAGAAACAATCTTGCAGCTGGACAATGCTGCTGTTCCATAGCTGCCAGGAGCCCCCTCCAAACCCCCCCAGACCCCCCAAATCCACGTCCCAAGCCGTGGCTGTGCTGAGGCCGGAGCAGGGAGAGCTGAGGTGGCTCTGGGAGGATGGAGAGCCGCGGCACAGCCGTGCTGCAAACGCCAGGTCCCGGTGGCAGAGGCCGGACGCGCTCCCGCGCGGAGCCAGGCGCTGAGCGCAGCAGCACAGCGAGCGCACACCTGCTGCAGCCTCGCTGCCTTCCAGCCTGCTTCCCATGGCATTGCAATTCCAGAAAATACAGGCATTGATTCATTTTGGTTTGCTCCTCATCTGTTTTCAGATTTAACAGCTTAAGCAAGAAGTATCCAGTGCTGTGTCCAACCCAAATCATAGAAGTGCAAAAATGTCTTTTTTCAATTTAATAAATAATTCTAATAAATTCCCATTGAAAGAACTCCTGTGAGGTGCTTTGGCTTCGCTTTAGGCAAGTGTTTTGTTAACCAGAGATATTAAAGTTAGGCTGCTGCCTTAGCCACTTGGCTTTGTTCCTCTTAAAAGAACATTATTTAATTCAGAATTTCAGAAGAACATTTCTCACTGCACGACGAATATGAAAACAAAACAAAAGCAAACCAACAGATGGAACAACATAAAGGAACGAAACAGAGGGCATATGCAGCCCAGCTGAAGGGGATCCCTGGTGGATGTGGGTCAGATTTTCCTGCACATGCTTCTTGTGATTAACACGGGAACTCTGGGCTCTGACAAGTGAGTTACTCCATTGAGCCTCCACAGCTACAGGCGTTTCCAGCCACGTTGAGCAGGCAGCTAGAAACATTTTACAAATAAAGCCCATACATGGTCTGATAAGGTGAGGTTGGTTTTTGCACTTACCAACTGTATTATATATAAATGAATGCAACTTTAAAGAAAATAAAATATAAAAAGAAACAGCAGTCTTTGGAGATTTAGTCATAGCAGACCCTGCCAAGTAACAAAACCCACACAGAAAACCCTTCGTTCCTCCTGATGCTTGGCAACACACTATGTTAGCATTTTAAGGAGGATTCTGCCCTCTCCTCTCCTCCTATCACACTGACAAATTATCTTCATAATTGCCTAGAGACCCCATGAAAAATGGTTGTGTGTTTGCCACCACCCATGGTTACCTCCAGAAACACATTTATCTACATCACAGAGCTGTTTGTTCTTTGATTTATTGCGGACGCTTCCTGCCAGTGTAGAACTTATTCTTGGCACTTCTTCATCTAATTTTGAAACTTCTGGGGTCAAAACCGGCACAAAACCCTTGCAAAAGTAATTCTGACTGCATTTGTGTTCCTATCTTTATTAAGAAAGGGAAGGGCCCATGCCACCCCCTGGCAGTGTGCTTGCCAGCAGAGGCCCAGAAGAAACCTTGCTGCAGCCAGCCTAGAACAAACTCTGAATGGCTTCCTAATTTCCCCTCCTGTTATCCCAGTCTCCTGGCTCATCAGGGCCTGCTTTTGGAATTAATTTCTTGCAATTTAACACAGATCATGACAGCTGGCATCACATAAGGGAGTCTCAAACAATCAATCCTGAGTGAACAAATGCCAAGGGCTTCTTGACATCCACATCACCATTCACACATCAACTGCCTTTTAACAGTGCCAGATCATCCCCTACAAAGCTAAAGGGCAACCTGACTTTTCAGAGCATCTCCTACAAATTATTCCTAGTAACAGTTGCTGTAAAGAACAAAGAGCTTTTGCATATTTCTTGCTCAAGCTGGAAATGACAGGAGAAAGTCTTGTACAGTTTTACAGGGCAGCTTATGAAAGGACAGGATCATGACCAGACTTCTGTGACCTGCCTGAAGAATCAGTACCATGTGGGATGCTACATCTTGTTTTACTACCGAGAGTACACCATCAGTGCAAGATAATAATGCTGAGAGAAGACATTTTTCTTGGTGAAAACCTCTCAGTACAAATGGCTGATCTGCCTGCAGATTCATGTGAGTATCTTCTGTCAAAACAGAAACTTCATTGAATTTAACACATTCCCCAAGAACAGCACCTGTGGTAAGGCAAATTTACAGAAGGAATATGGGTTACAAAATTCCCACTGAACCAGACTAATGCAAGTTGCCAGGCCAGTAACAGTTGCCTAGTGACAAACTTAGCACTATTTCAGTTTAAATTCATATATAATAAGTAAAGCATGGACATTTTTGCACTTCACTAAATAATAAAACACTAACAAGCCCATGCATATTTTATAAAAGTTGTTTATTCAAGTTGCTGAGTAAATACTCTGTTTCTATGATACTGTTAAAAAGTATTGTACTATTCCCTAAAAGACAATTGCTTCTGTATAAAACTTGTCCCACACTACAACCAAGCACAGTACACAATGCATTATTTCTCTTCAGACTGAAATAGAGCAGAACTTCACGGATTTCTTCCTTCTACAATTAAAATGATGAATCAGAAATTTTCACATACATTTACTAAAATGAGCATACACAGCATTTGGTGAGTCCCAAAAGCTTGGCTCCACTCAAGGGCCAGTCTGACTGTAAGAGATGCTGCTTTCTCTCTCTCAGTATGTTTAGGAATGGCAGTGCCTTGAAAATCTCCAGGAAATATTCCTAGTGCCGAGCTAAATGGCAGCACAAGTCACCTCCCTGATAGCACAGTGCCTTCTGTGCCAGGCACAGGATTTTGAGATGATTACATTACGTTATCCTGTGTATAATGTACAAATACAGGACTCCAAATAGGAGGGCAGGAAAGGGAGAGGGATACAGTGCAGAGGCCTCTTGCAATCCCTCCTTTCCCCCACTATTAAATCAGCAGCCTGTGAATCCAGGCACCTGCATCCCATTCTGGAAAGATCATATGCAGTTTAACAGCTGAACACCACCGCTCTGTTTAACAAAAAAACCCCATAAACAAACAAAAAACAAACTAAAAAGACCCCAAACCAACAAACAAAAAAATCCCCACAGCAACAACAAAAACTACCAAAAAATAATCCACATCAAAATAACACTGCACAACAACCTGGTCACAAAAACCTCATCCACTATAACTGAAAGGCTGAATCTACTCATTGTCCTTGAGAAAAGTAAAAAAAGCATTAGCTGTGAGCATTTACATGCTCAAGGAATCCACCAGTCAGTGGTAGCATGGGGCTGGGGGATGCAGCAAACAGCATCTCTTGGCATAGCTAAGAGCAGACAAATCCTGCTGTGGCCAGTGCATTATCCCACTGCTGTCATCCCCCTCTAAACACCTCCCTGCTCTCCTGCCCGAGAGACATTAAATTAATCCTGGAAAATAAAGGGGTGTTAAATGATGATCCACTCCCTGTACATCCTTGGGATGAGGACAGAAGCTTCAATCACTCCAGGAATCCAAGATTTCCTCATTTCTGCTTTCAGCTGTTTTGGAGGTGAAAAAGAAGAGATCATTTTTAGCCTCCAGCTCAACAACAGCAGGACAGACAGAGGCACACCCTTTTTTGCTGTCCCATGGCATGCCAAGCCAGAAGCACTGTGCTACCCTTCAATGGAAATGCACACACACACACACAGGTGAAAACACAGCAAAACCCATCTGCCGGGTTACTGAGCTGCCCTGAGCCACAGCATCCGTGCAGGACACCCTGCAGGCACGGATCACGCTCCCAGAAAGGAGCAGCAAGGGGTGACTTTCCCCAGAAGCCTCCAAGCCCCCTGATCCTCACGACCCTCAGCAGCTGTGGGTCCCCCACCCAGGGACAGGAGGTGTCTGCAGGACACAGGGACAGGAGGTGTCTGCAGGACACAGGGACAGGAGGTGTCTGCAGGACACAGGGACAGGAGGTGTCTGCAGGACACAGGGACAGGAGGTGTCTGCAGGACACAGGGACAGGAGGTGTCTGCAGGACCCAGGGACAGGAGGTGTCTGCAGGACCCAGGGACAGGAGGTGTCTGCAGGACACAGGGACAGGAGGTGTCTGCAGGACACAGGGACAGGAGGTGTCTGCAGGACACAGGGACAGGAGGTGTCTGCAGGACACAGGGACAGGAGGTGTCTGCAGGACACAGGGACAGGAGGTGTCTGCAGGACACAGGGACAGGAGGTGTCTGCAGGACACAGGGACAGGAGGTGTCTGCAGGACCCAGGGACAGGAGGTGTCTGCAGGACCCAGGGACAGGAGGTGTCTGCAGGACACAGGGACAGGAGGTGTCTGCAGGACCCAGGGACAGGAGGTGTCTGCAGGACCCAGGGACAGGAGGTGTCTGCAGGACCCAGGGACAGGAGGTGTCTGCAGGACACAGGGACAGGAGGTGTCTGCAGGACCCAGGGACAGGAGGTGTCTGCAGGACACAGGGACAGGAGGTGTCTGCAGGACACAGGGACACGCTGTGCTTTCCCACGGCAAACACTCATTTCCACGGCCAGCACCCCTGGCACCATCAGACAATTTTCACGCCGGCCCAGGCCCTTGTGCAGCGCCCAAAGCGCCAGGGGCGCACCAAGGGCCAGTTTGGCTGATTGCAGAGGGGCACAACAATCCCAGGAGGGATTTGGAGCAGTGTTCACTGGTGACAGGGCTCCACACGCTGCAGCACAGAACAACGCCGTTCCTGGAACAGCAGCGACCGCTCCCCTGGAAAGGCTCCAGAGAAAAACAGCTGCGTAAGCAGCCGAGGCAGACGGCCACCAGCAGCTTCCTCCACCACCATGCTTTCCAATCCATCCCCTTTCCTGGATGAGAAAATGCTTCTGGCAAAAATAGGACTGCTCAGCGGGACATTCCTGACTCACTGACTTCGAGTTCATCTCCCACTTGCAGCCCCAGATTTTATCACATCAATTCACTGACAGCCACCGGATACAACGCTGCAGCCAAATGCACCCCGAGCACACTGAATAATCAATTTAAAGCTTGAAACATCATCGTGGAAGTCACTGAAAAATGAAAATCTATATGCCACTTCAGACAACATTAAAAATGTCACAGGATGAAGCTTTTTTTTAAACAATTTTTTTAAATCCATCTTTCCTCCCAAGACGGGGGGGACAACACCTAGGAGCTAATTAAACTTGACTACAAAGATCATGTAATCTTTAAAAGGGTATTTTTCTCTGTTGTACCGTTTTTTGAGCTCCTTATAGAATTAGTAAGGTTAAAAAAACGTGTCATTTGACTAAAGTAATATTCACTTAGATTTTTTCAATGGGGGATCCTAACTCTCCAAAGGGTTACGTGGACACTGTTTAAATACACTACAGAGAGGTCTAAAAATCCACCTTAAAATATTATTAAGACTAGCTGGATCTTGCTGAACGGGCATCTTTGGAGAGGGACACCACATAAATACCACTGCTGGGGAAGGTCAGAGGCACCTGGGAACAGCGAGGCTCACACAGCCCTAATTGCAACAAAACCCCACATAATGTGTGAATTGAGAGCCCACTCCTGCTCTGAATCCCTCCAGTACATTACCCTCTGTACCCCCAGCTGAGCACCTCACAAATGTGTGGGTTTGTCCTCTCCCAGACCAGAGACTGGCATTATCTTTTCCCCCCTCTAACACCGTGCCATGGACGTGAGGCCAATTTCCACAGGGTGCCTTTGGCCAGAGCTCTCTCCCCAGCCCTGCAGCTGCTGCACTCGCAGCTGGACGCAGCACAACCCAGGATCAGAGGATCTAGCTTTACTGCCCTCCTGTTTTATTGAGTCAAAATGCCAGAAGTGAAACATTAGTACATTTATTGCATTCATCTGGCTCATCTTTACTGGGATTTTTTTCTCTTTTTTGGAAGATGAGCTTCTGCATGGAAAAAAAGCATGTGCCCTCATTTTTCCTGGATGTATTTGGACACACTTGTCCATCCATCCTTTCTGTCACATGGATATATGTACTAATATTAGACCTGTGTATTGAAAAAAAAAACCTTTTGCATAGTTTGAAATTAAAACAGTGGTATGAAAGATGTCTGAAACATTCTGCTGTGCCACACATTAAAGAGGGGCTGTGTACACTCAGGGTGTTGGAAAGTCAAGAGTGCTTTCCATGATGCATCAGAGCTGTCAGGACTTCAGAGCATTTCTGGAAAGCTCTCTCAGGTGGCATTTGTTGTATTTAAATCTGGTGATTTGATCTCAGATATTTTAGATAATCTGCAAAAATACTTCTTCAAAAACTGCAGCTGAGAGTCAGAATACAGCAAAGTCTGCCTGGAAACTTTCTGTTGCCCTGTACCAGGTACAGTTATCCAAAACACCTAGCCATTACTAACACAAAAATGGTACACTGATTTCAGTAAACATATCCACCAGAAACCAGGCAAGCGCTTTAATCCAAAAATCTCCCCAGATAAAGCACAAAGTAAGCCCTCCAACATCCTTTGGAATTAAGTGTGTTTGCTGTTTTCTTACCTGCCTTTCATTGTAACCAAAACACGGGAAGAAAAAAAAATAGAAAAACAAGCCCACACCCAAAACCCAGAAGAGATTGCTTTCTTTTCTTTTTTTTGGCCAGCTGCTTAAACAATCAGAAGGAAAACAAGATAAACCTTGCAGAAAGAATGTTGCCTGCCTATCCCAGCCATGAGCAGGGTTGGCAGCATGTAAGCACCTGGCCTGTTTTCTGTAGGCTTGCAGCCTGTCACACCGAGATAACGCTCCAGAACCCAGCAAAGCCTCCAAAGAAACACAACTGGGGGACACAGATAAATGAAGGCATCAAGAGCCTCACCTCTGAGCACAGCAGAGACCAAGCCTTGGGAGCTTTGTGAGCAGGGATGGAGAGAAAATGCTTCATCCTCTACACACTTTCCAGGGGCAGGGGCTTTGCTGGGCACCAGCAGAGGACTCGTGTGCCTCCCCAGAGGAAAGGATTTCTCATGCTCTATGGCATCTCGAGCATGCAGGCAGGCTGCTCAGCTTTATTACAGCAAGAGCTGGGTAACATGCTTTAAAAATCCACCCCTGATTGCTCCAGTCAGGCCCTTGTACAGAGAAACCGTCACAACAATCTGACAAACCAGCTGAGCTTCCACCTGGAAATTGGCTTTTTCAACGAAGTGGGGAGTCAGCTTACTTTGAGGGTATTTCACAGAACTTTGTAAAATACCTTCCAAAACTGATTTTTCGATTAGGTGAATCGTTAGCCAACACCCATTTAAGACGTGGCTTTTAGAAGCTGGTCCTGAGTAAATGAGCTCATATAGAACTAGACATCAGGTCTGAGTCAGAATCCAGATTTTATTTATTTATTTTTAAAGATCTTAATCATTTAATCCCATCATTCCTAACTCCCCTAAGCAGAATGACTGTACAGCAGTGCACATCAGCTATAGAAGAGCTCCAAGTGCAATACTGTACCAGAAGGCAACAGTTCTGGGCTCCTGGAGTATTCTTTTCTCTTCCAGCTCATCATGCAGCCTTTGAAGTCACTGCATTTCCACTGCTAGCACTCACAGACATTTAACTTGTAAATCTAAATTCAGCTCCAAAAGGAGTGATAATCTGATTTCTTTCCTAGTTTAACTGGTCACTTGCACAAACCAGTTTACCACAGGCAGACAAGGCCTTTGCTTTTTACACTTTTCCTTACAATTTGAGAACACTGTGAATTACCAACCAGAACTTCTTAGTAACACAGCATCCAAAAGTGCCAGCAAGCAAGATGGACTTGAATTGCTCAAACAACCAGAATTAAAAATATTTACCTTTACCACAACATTTTTTAAGAAGGCTTCTGATAGCAGGGAAAGCTAAGAGCACTCACAAAACCCACAAACCAGGCTGCTGGCAGCACATCACACAGTGAAAATTTAACACAGTTCAATTTCAGCACCTCTAGTTCTTATTTCCAAAACCTTTTCTGGCTGAAAACAAAGGTGGTACATAATAACCCTTATTACTGAGGGGAAAATCCTCAAAAATAAATATAAAATGGTTAAAAAATTATAAAAAGAAGCATGCTTCAAGAAGAGGGGCAGAGAGCTGGAGACATAAACTGCACATCACGAGGTGTAATAGTCTCCTTCACACCAACATCCGACACAGGAGAAGGGAGATAATCACACACAGAAGAGAGGTGTTTATTTACACGTATTAATGAGTCTGTTTTTTCATTCCAGGCAGGCTGAAATGCAGATGGAGGCACCTGCCCCAACAGCACTAGCCACGCTCGTTCTGCCACTACCAGGCTGTGTCCAGGCTGGCAGGGATCTGCTCCCTGGGCATGGCATGCACAGCCACGGCTGCCCGAGCAGGGACCAGCCCCAGCAGCCAGGAACAGCTTCCTGCCCTAGCCCAGGGTCTCCTACCTTGCTAAAGCACAAGTCACACAAAAAGGGGGGAGAAGAAACTTGAGAGAAATGCCTTTGCCTTCTACTGAGCACTTGCTGATCTGCACAGTTTGTTATTACTGCTCTGGGTGTGTAGTCCTTGGCAGGATGCTCTGCCATCTCCTGCAATGTTTTCACCCTGAGCTGCAATTTACCCCGGAGCAGGTGTTTTATCAGCACTGGAAATCCTGCGAGGATGGCAGGCAGAGTGCAGGCAGGACAGCAGCGGGAGGAAGGAACACTTGCTGCTGTTCAGCTCCTTCAGAGCTGCTCTCGTCAGTCCTTCCAAGGGGCAGGAGAAGGAACACAAGGCTAACTCACAGTGTGGCAGAACCACATGGCTTCTGCTCAGACAGGATCTCAGCCAGATGAACAAAGGCACAGAGTGGTGCAAGACAAGTCAGGCAGTATCTCTTGGCTGGTTTGTCAATCAGACACAGCGTGCCCTTGGAAAAACACGAGCTGTTCCTCAGGAGCAGCAAATGTCCAGGGCAAAACCCAAACTTTGAGAAGCTGATCTGAACTTGATCTGTCAGCGTCAGCAGGACAACAGGAGACAGAAGGGAAATGCCAGCTCTGGTTGTGCTCCATGGTGCTCCCCTCGGGGCCTTCCCTAACACGGATGAGGTGAAGGCACTGAAGCCTCTCCTGCTTTCCCCGTTCCTCTGACCATTCCTGCTGCTCACCTTGCTCCAGCTTATCTGCCAGAATATCTTAGCTGGGCTTTCACCTGCACCAAGGAGGTGGCTGGATGTGTGGGTCCTTACAAGCACCAGATCATTTTCTGCAGCATTTTCCCAGTTTTCTCCTTCTACTGGAAGGTTTATAATCTCCTAGTAGCTTCTAGCAATTTTGCCCTGTAGAACTCAGGTTAAGACACAAATATTCCAGAGACCTGAGATGGCAGTTTGCAGAAGCCAGGCAGTTTGTAGAAACAAATTATGGAAGTGCAGACTTGTTAGGGTTTGTGGAAATGTCAAGAACTGTCTGACAAAAATTATCCCACTTAAAACAGTGTAGCAGAGAAAGTAAAGCAAATTAAACCAGTTTCAAGAGCATTAAAAGGGAAACTACTTTTTCCTTTCAACAGATACCAGCTAAACCTTTTTCACCAAGAATGCCATTGATGTTATGGCATTTTAGAGAGAAAACACTAATAGAAATTTTCTTGTTTGCTTACAAAAATAATCTACTAATATATTTTACATTTTCTCTTCTTCTACAGCATCTTAGAACTGTGGTATTTTGCATTCTATGAGAAGCACATTCACAGCTATCTGCACTGAGGCCCACCCAGCAGATAATGCAGAGTTTTGTTTGCCAGCAGAAGGAGAGCAAGCACATCCCCAAAGCCCCTGTTCTCAGGGCAGACATGGGAACCTCAGGAAGGACCTCAGCTGCAGGAGACAGGAAATTGCCTTATTGTCTGAAATCTGGGGTTCAGCAGCCAAGTGTTTAATCACTTCTTGGTGGCAAAAGTGATGTATTTCCTCGCTTATCAGTACACAAACACGGCCAGAGCGAAGCTGGAAGCGCGGCTAACAACAACCACATCTGGCAGCGACCCCCAGCAGCCCCACGGGTCTCCTGGAGGCAGCAGAAAGACTCCAGCATCCTGCCCTGGAGCTGCCCTTGCCCCCACGCCATCCTGCCTGGGGATGGACACAGCCCAGCTGCTCCAAGGAAGCAAACCCCAAAGGCTCCAGAGGCAGGCTCAGGGCTGGACGCCCTGCCATAACCCTGGCTTCCATTCCGACCTAATTAAGCCACTTGTGGTGACAATAGTGGTGGTTTGTGTGAAAGTAATGGTGTGTCGCTCCCTCTGGGAATCTTTGTAAAACATCTAGGAAATCAGGTCAGGGTGGGACAGTTCCCTTCTCTCCATTACTTGCAAAGCCATCAAGTGAGGGACAGGGAAACAGCAGCTCTGTCAAAATACAGATGTAAAGCTACTGTTACCTTCCAAGCCAAAAAAAATTTAAATTCCACATGCCTAAAAAGCCTTATCTGGCCTGTCTGATTGCTCTGCTTTGGCCAGGCTTCATTGCTTTGCAAGACTGATAAAGGTGAAAAAACTGTGTGTTTATGGAAGTGTCTCCAGGACAATGAAAATAAAGTGATTTCATTACCGAATCACATGCCAAACATTTGCTTTTCCTGACGTAATTTGGCTCAATCTCAGTTTAAAACACATCACACAGAGTCAAATACTTTGTTATGTTTTCAAAGAACTGTCTGCTGTGTGTCCTGTCATCACCCCAGCTTCTCCCTATCCCCCCTCTAAAAATCCTCAGAGAAATGAAGGAAGGCAGTGCTCAACAACTGTGGCTCCACAGAATGTTCATAGGTGATTTACTGCTTCTCCACTCCTCTCAAGTGAATTGTCCTTGCCACTCATCTTCATTAGTCCCATATTTTCTACAGCTTTGAAATTCAAGTTGCACATTAAAATCCTTAAAAATAAATCCACAATGGCAATCAGGTGCAAGGCTCCAGAAGCCCTGTCCTAAAAGCAAAAGCAAAGCAGCACCAATATCAAGATAAACAGCTTGTCTCTCAAGTACACCAAACACACCTAGGTGCCACTTAAAAAGTCAGTGGAACATGGTGCCTCTAATATTCCCAAAAAGCTCACACTTTCTGGATTCTACTATCCAAGCACTGTTTGTTTGTTTCAAAGTAAAGACAACAAAACACACACACACACAAAGCAGCTGAATGCCTCTTTGTAAAAAGCCACAACCTTTCATTCATTCAGCTTCCTAACTTGGCAGTCATCTTCTGGCTGACTAGTTCAAGTTTTCCTGACTTCACAGGAATGCCTTTTTATTAAAATAAGCAAGCTAGCAACACTATCTAACAGATCTGCAACAAGTTTGGTGTGTTCATTATAAACCCTGATTATCAGGTTTGGAAATCTAAATAATTATTTCGAAGAAATTAGTAAATCCAGCAGAAGGTATGGGTATTTACTCTTTATAAAGAGGTTAAAGTTTTCATTATGATATGGGTATTTTTTCCATTGGCACATAAGTTTCCATTGGCACACTGGCTTTCCCTTCTTTCATCTTACGATTCAATTACTCAATTAAAAACCAAATGTTTGTCTTGAGGGATGCAATCAGGGCAGTTGAACTCTCAGACTGGTTTCTGTACTGGTCTGCAGAGCACTGGAGAAAGCTGCCTCTGAAGGACCAGCAAGTGCCAGCACCAGGGGAGGAACCTGGCCCCTTAGGGGCAGCTTCATCCCCACGGGGTGATTTGCTAGAATAAGGGACAAGGCTTTGTTCAGCAGATAGAGGAAGGTGGGAGAGGAGGACGTGTGGAACCCAAGCTGCCTGATTTCCCACGAGGGGCAGGGCTGCAGAATGGGATGTTTGCAAACAGCTGAGGACTGGTGGGAAGCCAGTTTGTACCCAAGCACAAGCAGAGAACCTCTGCTCGTCCTGCCCATCTCCCCGCGGATACGGGACACGGCAGCACCCAGCGACACCAGGAGCTCCTTTCCCCTTCTCCGCTCTGTGGGAAGGGCAGCACCAGCCAGGCAGGTTTGTCAACTCCCAAGGGATTCATTTGGCAGTCCTTGGAAACGGGGACAATGTGAAAAGGAGCGGAAGGGGTTTGCAGATACAGAGCATCCCCCACTTCATCGCTCACGGGTACACCAGTGTGGTCAGAACTCAGTGCACTCAGAAACCCTGGAACCCCAGCTGTGACCCAGGGCTGCTCCTCTGTCACTCACAGCCTGGCCCAGCTCCCCTGAGAGCACAGCTCTGCACTGCTGCGTTGGCCCAAGCATCACACAGAGCCCTCCCTGCAGCAGGGACACCGATGTGGCCGTGTCCCAGTCAGTACACAACCGTACCAAAAAGAGCCACTCCAACTTTAGGTACATCTGGAAACACAGTTAAAAACAATTCTGAAGTCATTCTCTTGCAAACAATCTCCCAACAGGAGCTGTTGGAAGGAAACCTCATCTACTGCAAAGCAGGATTTGAAAGGCTGACTTCAGGAATGAGTAAAAGAGAGGTTTCTGGGGAATGGGTTTAGTGGTGAACACAGTGCTGCTGGACTCAATCTTAGAAGCCTTTTCCAGCCTTAATGATTCTATGATAGACTTCAAGATCATTGAATTTGTTTTTCAGGATTTTCTGTTATTCCATATAAAATGCACATAGGCATGTTTTTAGATGCACAGCGTTCAAAACTTCTTAGCTTCATTTTATTTCCTTGCTTTATGCTAATATTGTTCAGCCTTGAAACAGCAGCTCGGACTGTACAAGTCTCCCAGCAGGAACTGGGCCCAAGGTGGGGTCTAAAATACAGACAATGCTCAGAATGCCAAAGCTGTGCCCAGAAATTTGTCCCTCTTGCACTGGGGAATTTTGTCCCACAACTTGTACATCCAGAGAGAAATGCCAGTCTACCAAGGCAGCTGACAATTACATGGTAGCACTTTAAGCCAAGTTTTCTTAGCTCTCAGGTGTAAGCAAAAACAGCATGCACCTCTGAAGGGGAAGGCAGCTCCAACACCTCCTCTCAGAGTAAGCCTGGGATGTTTCCAGGTGCAGAAATCTCTGCTCTCCTGAAGCATGGGAAAGCTGAATTTCAGGTGCACAGTGTGAGCCAGGCCCTGCCCCTGATACATATTCATACCCATCTGAAACAGCAGTGGGAGCCTCATTTATCTGTGCATGCACATATTCGTATCATTTCCACAAGTAAACCGAAAGTAAATGTAAATCAAGTGAGAGTAATGAATCTGCCCCAGAGAAGCAACACCCACAGATGTCTTAAAAAGGCTAATGAATATACTAACACTAGCTGGCTGAATTCTTTGTCATTACATTATGTTTTGCATATTCAAAAATTCAGACTGACATTCAAACTGCTAGCATAGGGAACAACATGCATTAAACCTTTAACGTTCTTCAACTGTCCTGCTTCATTCCCTGAAGAAACAAATAATCACTTCAGAGTCCAGCCATGCTCCTCTGCATTCATCAGTGCAAGGTGAAAACCAGAGAGAAATTTTGTCAGCATAAAAAATGTGTGCTTTTTTTGAACATATTTGCAAAAACCACAGTGTGATATCTACACTTTTGCCTGGTTAGTACAAACTCGTGTTTTCTAATGCTGCAGAAGTGGGCAGGGGCCAGCTCCAGAAACAAATTTTGAAGAGGACTTATTCCCAACTTGTAAGTTCAAGATTGAAGGAAGTTTATGTTTTGTAAAAATGTAACACATATACAGTTAATTTCTCCCCCAGTTCTGTGCATGTCTTTCTACAGCACTCTGATTTTATTTTGGGGAATTTGTGGTCTTTTTCTTCTACAAAGAATTCAAGGAAAAATAATGTCCCTAGTAAGACAACCCTCAAATAGCAGTGGGTTTGAACTTCTTGAAAATTGCTCAACTGGTTTTATTCACTCAGATTAAAACTGTATCATTGTAGAAACTTAGAAATCCATATTTGGCAATGCTCTTCAAGAGCAGTTAAGACACAGGATTATTGTTATTTAGCTGGAGTGGAACGTTCTGTATGTATAAAACTTGTGTATATTGCAATGAGTGACTGAAGTGTGGCTGAAGAGTTTACAAGCACAAAAATCAACAAGTACGGCATTCAGCTCTTAAATACCGTGCAAAACAACAAAACAAAACAAAAAACCAGCCCACCCAAGGAGTTCTGGGATGAGGCAGCAGATTTTCATTATGTTTAAAAAAACAAAAACAAAATAAAAACAAACAAACACTTCCCATGAGGCATTTAGAACCCAAGTGCATCTTCTTTATCTCCCCCAAAGATTGGGAAGATTGCAAAGCCATATCTAAGAACCACGAGCTGCAGGCTCAGCTACAGCATTCAAGGCCACAACCTCATTTAAAGCCTTGAAGTCATATATTTTTTTTTTTAAATGATGCCTACTAGCAACCTTGGCTCCTTGCACAGAGCTGCAAGTGCAGAAATGCACTTAGCTCCTTGCTGGAGCCGTGATCTGCTGGGACAAGCAGGGCTTTTCCTGAGGGCTGATGACATGCTGAAGTGCAGGTCTGGGCCTGGGCCAGGCTCATGATGAACATCTCCAAGCATTTCACAGAATATCTAAACCCACACTCCTCACATACAGACGTTCTGTAGCCATTTGAGAGATGGTTGTATGTGCATCACAGAAATGTCCGGTAATTTCTGCAAATACTTACACCATGCCACTAAAAATAAATCTTTCGTCTCGAGGGGCAGTAATACCATCCTTTCAACACTGTGGAAGGTGTTGATTAGCCTCCTCCTCAGCAACCTTGTAAAGCATTACACAGCCTATATATTTTATGTACCAACCCATTTCCACGAGTCTCCTCACAAAATAAAAATTAATCACTTTGCTTAGGAAGTTTACAGAACAAAGCCTTGGCTTTTCACTGTTTCAGAGAAGCCTTAATTTTTACATTTCACATGGGTCTTAAAACTGCTTTTTTGTGCTGCAAATACTTCCTCAAACTCACCACCATGGAAATTTGGACCTGGGGCTGTGTATCGTGAGGTGCACGTGGAATATTTCCTATAATTTGTTAATCATCAGACACTTTCTCATTCCTTCCCTTTCCTGTCTGTTTTCATCACAAAGATGCTCCATGACATATGTTCAAGGACTTTTCCGAAGAACAAAAAGAGAGGAAGGAAGCACAGGTCAAAAAGGGAAATGAAGGAAAAAAGGAGAGTAGAAAAACAGAGTCTGCCAGGAACACATTGCAAATAGCTGCAATGACACTCCTTTAATAAATAGAACTATATTATGGACCCTTATGACCTTAAAAAACATTAATAATCATTTGGAGCTTATGAAAAATTAATAAAACCAGAGGAGTCTCTGTGTTCTGAAGGTAACTTGGTGCTCCTCTCCCTCATTCTTTTGAGAAGCTTCAGTCAATGATACAAACCAGAAGGGACTTTCAACACTGCCTATCTACTGAGTCCATGAAAGAACATTTCAGTGAGAGTTTTAATTAAAAATCCCTCCACATTTTGGTGTCTAGCTATCGCCCAGTATGCGCCTCCTCTCTGTTCTGCCTCTATACAGTTGAGCAGGTTCTTAAAAGTTACCCTTCTTGGGGTAACATTTATCCATCACTTGGCAGTAAATGAATGAACTGCTCTTGGGACAAAGCTAGTAGAAATATGCTGTGATAGCCAGCTGGAACAACTGGCAGAAACTAGAGTATTTTGTACAGTTTTGTCAGCAAGATTTACACCAGTGCTCAGTGGTGCACTCTGTCAAAATACAAACTGCATGCCCTGTGAGAAGATCATTTCGTGTCCTCTCCACAGCCAAGCAGAGCATTCCCTCAGTCACTACCACAGAGCAATTATCCACACTCTGCTTGTGATAAAGCACTCCCAGCAAAGGACTTCTCCATCCATAAACAGAGCAGGATTGTCTTTTGCTGTTGTTTAGCAGCTGGGGCCAATGCCAGGTGACAGAGACAGATCCCCAGACCCCCAAGCAGCACTTTCAGAGCAGCTTAGGAACTGCTGCCACACATGTGGCCAGCCCTGGTCTCTTACAGCACACACAGAGCTGAGGAGCCTGCTGAATATGTCACAGCTGTACCTGGCAAAGCCCTGCTCAACAAAGCAAGTAGTTCTTGAAAGCCTGCAATGAATTCAGCCTGCTTCTTCAGGAGTTTGTATCTTACACCTCTTTGGTGATGAGGTATAAAAAGGACAGAAAGTCTGAGACAGACTGGAAAACATGTTGCTTTAAGGCTCACTCTTACATATTGTGAGTTTCCACAGAACTTTCAGAAGAAAAACACCTTAAAATTTGTCCAAATCAGTTGATAATCAGTTTCAGCATATTAAAGGAAGGGTTACTGAACAGACACACTGAACGTGATGGTAGAAACCTTCCTTCTGCAGAAAAACAAGTTTCAAAATTCCCGAGCTGTGAAATCCAAAACTGAACTCTGCTTACCTTAGTGTTCATACAAGATTTTCCACGTTTATACTCTTTGTGACTTGCTCTTTTATCAAGCTTGTTCCACAAAGCTTTGGCCTTCCACGTGGTCACTCTCGATTTCAGTTTGGTGTAAAAGTTTCTATTGTCCAAAGGATCTAATTCAAGTTGGCGAGTGAGAATATTGAAGGCCTGAATGGTGCCCTTGCATGTTGATGCTTGTACAAAGTTTTCAAATACCTGGCCAGCTTGGTTGTATTTTTCATCGTCGTTTTCCCCCATGTTCTGAGAGCAGAATTTGAAGAGAATGAATAAGCTGGAGCTCTTGTGCCAGGGTACAGGTGATCAACAAAAGCAAGTACTTCCACACATGTTATTCCTGGAAAAGACAAACACAGGTCATATTAAAGCAGGTTCTGTGTGAAAAAATTAAAGCCACAAACTGCACGTACAACATGAACAGAAAACCCAGCATACAGTGACTAGACAAGCAGGCACAAAAAGTCAGTAGAGATACCCAAGAATTACAAACATCACATACTCGTGTTGTCATGACTTGTACTCTCACAGACTGCTATAAAACCCCTGCTAACTCAAGCCTACTGCTACAACACCAGGTTCACCGAGAGCTTGAGGATTTCTTTAATTTTTTATTTTTTTTTTTTTTTTTTGTTCAGTCCTAGATAACTGATGAACAAACTCCAAATGTCCAGATTCTTTCCCCAAACAGAATTTATGTAACAGCAAGTGACATCTTGGTCTTAAGAATCCACGGAAACCTGCAGCCAAAAGTCAACACGGTTTGATGGACTTTTTCATGCTGTTGCACAAGTTAGGGCCAAGGGTGCAGCTTACCCAGAGCAATTTAGAATTGGCACAATCACTTGCCACAAGCAAATGCAGAAAACAGGCTAAGCAGAAACATCATCACAAGTTACACCAGAACTGAAGAAACCAGAAAACAAGCAATCACAGAAAGCCCCCCTTTTTCCTAACACTCTTGCCAAAATGAGAAAGGGTTTGGTGCATAGAAAGGAATTTTATCTCCACGTCTCCACATGTTCAATGCTGAAGTTATGTGTTTGGAGTCTTACCTTGTCATGTGCTGATGATATAGAGTAATGATGCTTGGCCTGCTAAGCCCCACTGGCTTTTCCCAGTAACATGATCACTGTCAAACTGTGCCTGCTACTCCAGATAAATACCCTAACATTCTGCAAGAGCAATGCTATTCTAAATTAACACAAGTTTCAAAGAACTAAAATACTTTCATTGCGGCACTCCCTTATCCTTCTTTAACCTTGTTCTCCATCTCTAATGGGGAGCATCTTGGAGTCAGCCAAGGTCCACAGAAAGTATCCAAGTGGCTTTCACATCTTCCAAGAAAATTGTTACAGGTTATGTATAAACTTGTCCTCAGAAGAAGGTTTACCTGGACTCAACTTCAGAAATTTAAGTCATGTATTCTTTTTCTTGTTATTAAAGAATTATCTGCCAGTCCAAGAAACCAAAAACTAAATCAGTGCTTGCCTTACTTCCCACATAATTAGTTATTTTACTTGGAATGTCATCTGTTGGCTGATAGTTTCAGAATAAATTGTTAGAAATGCCTTTGAAGTCATGCTTCTCAGTTTAACACTGTTCACAAACTGTTCATTCTCTGCTTGCATTTCCTTCAAAGAAGAAAAAAGAAAACATAACCAGTGTATTTAAATAAAGAAGAGACCCACTATGTCTATCTTACCATCCTCTAATACAGAAAAATATTACACAACTTATTACAGAGATCCCACTGGGAGATATAAGGAAGCTTTTGGAATACTCACATTCCCTGTCTGTGCTCAAAATAAATAACCTTTGTATGCACATCATCAGTCTGTTGTGGGTTTGTGGGTAAAATAAATTGGCAACGTTGAGAGTTTGTACATTTTCTTAGACCAAATGTCATGATTAAATATCTGGTGCCAAGAATAAGTCAGGAAATTTTTGTTTTCCCCTCTGAATATTTCATTTATAGTAGGCTTCACGCCCTCTTCTGCAGAGCTTTGCGAGGTAAAAGCACAAACGTTTTCCATGCCCCGCCTTTCAGAAGGTCTAACTTTTCAAGCAGCTGAGTGCCATGAACTCCTGTTGACTCCGAGGGAGTTCAGGACATCGTGCACCTTCCCAGGCTGGAGCCCTGGCTGATTAATGAGCAAAGCCCAAGAGCCACATGTCAACAGGAGGGTGACTGCCACCCACACCACTGCTGGCTCTGGGCATGCACAGCGACACAACGGGCTTAGGACAGTCCCAAAAGGACCAACAGATCCAGAAGTCCCACGGGAAAGGCAGGGGACAACCCTGCAACACAACGCAAGATGCTCCGATGAGGCTCGAACAGCTTGATACGCATGCGCCTCAGGATTTGAGGCCCATTAAAAAGAAGCACTTAAAAATCAAGGCTAAACACTTTACTCAACTTCTATCCTTGCCCAAGATATTTCTATAGCAGGGAAGTGGAAGTATTTGTTTTCCTTTTTCCCCAAAATAACGGGGAGCAGCTTCTGGGGAAGCAGGGCAGGGTCAGCGAAGCGTCCCCCCACGTTGGCCGAGGGAGGGAGCGGCAGGCAGGAGCGAGCTCCATCACCTCACCCCTGCTGGGACCCAGCTCCATCACCTCACCCCTGCTGGGACCCAGCTCCATCACCTCACCCCTGCTGGGACCCAGCTCCATCACCTCACCCCTGCTGGGACCCAGCTCCATCACCTCACACTCACTGGGACCCAGCTCCATCACCTCACACTCACTGGGACCCAGCTCCATCACCTCACACTCACTGGGACCCAGCTCCATCACCTCACACTCACTGGGACCCAGCTCCATCACCTCACACTCACTGGGACCCAGCTCCATCACCTCACACCCTCACTGAGACCCAGCTCCATCACCTCACACTCACTGGGACCCAGCTCCATCACCTCACACTCACTGGGACCCAGCTCCATCACCTCACACTCACTGGGACCCAGCTCCATCACCTCACACTCACTGGGACCCAGCTCCATCACCTCACACTCACTGGGACCCAGCTCCATCACCTCACACTCACTGGGACCCAGCTCCATCACCTCACACTCACTGGGACCCAGCAGGGCTGTCCAGCAGCGCTCCCTCCCCGCTGCCCCCTCAGCTCCCCCAGGCTGCAGTGCCACACAGCACAGCTGTCTCCAGAGGTAACTCCTGGTGCAGCGAGCGTGGTCACAAGCCCTGAACTCAGGGCCTTTCTCTGCTCACAGAGACAAGAGTTCATGGCCTCAGCTGCTGCTGTCCAGCAGGGAAGTGGGGCCAGAGCACAGCTCAGAGAGGAGAGCAGCGCCTGAACCAACCAAAGAAGAAAAGCAGCGTGTGGCAGTGCTGACAACAGCGAGGGCAAGGCAGGACCCAGTGCAGGCCAAGGGAAGGGACAGAAACACCTCCAGCATGGAGTGGAAGAAGGTGCTGCACACACACAGGCCTGGCCTGGCCTTCCTCTGCCTCTCCACTGGGGAGGGCAGGCAGGACACCTTCTCCAGCCTTAAAACCTCCCTTCTCCAGCACCACCAAGCCGAGATGGAAACTCTTTTTTCTGGACACAAAATCTCCTCAGGAACTTCCAACACACTCCCATCTTGCCCACACTGAAAAACTGAGGAGTGGCAGCTCAGCAGAGACATTTGCTCACCAGAGAAGCATTTCTCCTTGCTGTGTCAGAGGTCATAGTCTCCAAAAAAGTAACATTTTGTGGTCAAAAAAGCAGGATGAGACAGGAGACTCTGGTTACTAAGGTTTCTGGATTGCTGGAAACACCACTTATTTTCTCCTTTTTTTTTTTTTTTTGGCATGAACTCTGTGTTGACAGATGACAGAGCTGAAGATGGTGCTCTAAGTATATGCAGCTGATGGAAAAGTATGCATTTCTTCCTGAGAAGTCACTGATATTTCACTGCAGTACCGTATATAACTCACTAGAAGCAATACAATACGGATAAGAAGTTCAACAGGGTCATTCTTGCCTATAATTAAAGTTTCCTGTTCTGTAACTGTCTCAAAGAGCTATGAGGCAATGCATTAACAGCTTACCTGTAGCAGAAAAATTAACAGTGTTTGGCAAAGTACTTGAGTTCTTAGAATATTATCATTTATCCTTTTATTTCCTTCATCATATAGATCACTCTAGGGATGAAATACAGAGCCAAAAATCTTGTCAAGGTGAGTATTGATGCTGCAACTACAAACTATGTTTTTTGCAATGACTTTTGAACTTCCTTCTAGTAGCACAATCCAAAAATAAAATGCATTGTATTTGAAACTTCACTGATGTGGTACAGTAAAAATTTGGGTCAGTGACAGGAACAGAAGGAGGGAGCCAGAAATAGGCTGGACACACAGTTCTTTCAAGTCAGAACTGAAATGTCCGTGGGTTAGACACAAGAACTGCCATTTTAGGTCCCCTGCATGGTGTATTGAGCACACACAAGAGCTTGGGGCCTTCCACACAGCTCCCCGTGGCACTGCAGGAGCCTCTGGAGGGCACAAAGTGGGGAAGAAGGGCTCTGCTTCACTGGCCCCTCCACTTCAGAAGTTATCCCTGCCTCCCTTTTGCCTCCAGCCAGCCCAGCAGGAATGTCAGATAAGGAAAGCTGAGAAGTGCTGCTCATGCCTGCTGGCTGCCCGAGAAGAAAGTGAAGATCTGGTTACAGCTAAAAGGAAAACAGCGCAAAAGGGGCAGAGAGAAAGCAGAAGTTAAGGCAATGGCACGTGCACACATTTATTTATCCATAGCAAAGCTAATGTCTCCAGTCTTGGCTGATATTTCCTGTCAGCAAAACAAGCTCTGCTACTCCAGATGATCTTGAGAATACTGAAAAAAGCAGCTCCAGTGACAGGGCAATTCCACTGAGGATCTCTAGTGGGATGGATGTAGGGAGCTGGTTCACATCTGCACGTGGCACCTGTGAGCAGCAAGATGAGCAAGAAGCTGGCACACAGGAGTCATTACAGGGAAATAACTTTTTGACAGCAGCACCATACAAATTGCTTGTCAGCAAGGTCTGGAGGTACTAGCCACAAAAATTAAAAGCCTCTTTTGGCTTATTTGTCCCACTGGAATGAGAACAACTCTAATTTAATTCAAACTTGAAGCACTTAAGTTCTTCCTTAGTCCCTTAATGCGCTGCTTCTAATACTTGAGAACATGTTCCTCGGGCAGATCGGAATAGGATTAAATTCCTAGCATTTCAATAGCACTAATCCTGATTCCATTTTCAATACAGCCCTAATTCTGCCATGTTTACCAAGAAAAAATTCTTTTATTAAGACCCCATGTTTGGCATGCAGGATACAATACATTTATTGTTGGCTTAAGGTTACAAACAACAACAGAAACAAGACTGTGATCTGCAATGTTTGGTAATCACAGCAGTCATCGACTCCAGCCCTTCCTCACCATCCGTTCAAAGTACATTTCTGCTGCCTCTCCCCCTGGCTGAACTGTCTAACAGATCAATACCATCACAAAAAGTGAAATTTGCAAGTGAAACTGGCCATGTTACAGGACCTCCTGAGTTTTTCTGCTCAGTTTCCACCGTGATGCACTTTGTTTTTGTTGGAGACCATTTTAAATGTAAACATTTCTATCTGGAGGAAACACAGCTTTTTGGTGGTTTGGTTTCTTTGCGTGTTGTCCTAAAAATGACATAAAAGGAAATAAGAATATGGGATTCTGGTAACAAGTGAAGCTCTCGTTTGCTTTGCTTGTAAACCTGGTTAAAAGCACGGTGGTCTGACACACCAGTTTTGTGCTGGTGACAGAAAGGCAGCCCATTCCTTAAGGTGTCCCTTCCTACCAGAAACATCAATGCAAGGGAGCTGCTTCTGAACAAAGCCTCACAAACTGTCTCTGTAAATCAGACTACTCTGCTGCACTTTTATAAAAAGCCAACTTCCCCAGAACTCCTGCAAAATAACTTTCCGGTCCAAGTATGGAATTCAAAGCAGCTCCTACTGATCACTGTGTGCCCATGAACTCACTCCCAAGGTTACTGTAGATGCTAGCAGCTTGTTTTGCAGCGGTTACATGAGACATTTCAAACACAGCCCTTCCAACAAGTGCTGCTGTGCCCGCTCAACCTGCTGCAGCTGGAAACTGCCACGAGAAAATACAGCTGGAAACATGAGCACCACTACACTAAGGCTTGGCACTGGATATTTTAGATATGTTCACAGGAAGCGTAAAATAAAATGACCTATCTGTGGGATTTTATCTGCCCTGCAGATAAAGAAACTTTCTTTCTGTTTTTTATTTTAAAGCAATGTTGTTGTAGCTACACCAGTGCAAATTGTAACTAAACCTTCAAGTCCAATGGTTTTAAGAAGAAATGTCTCTAGCTCAATTCTTATTCTGTGCAGGTCACAGAAAGTACTTAAAAATTATTTTTTACAGGGCTGCTAAAAGCTCTGCTGCAAAGTCCCAAGTTTCCATATAGTCTGCATCTTCAAAGGTAACTGTAGGTGATTATACCACAGTCATTTGGGGTTAATGCTATGCATAAACAAGATATTAAAACCTGATTCTTGTTTAGACTGGTTTTGAGGAAGAACATTTTTCAGCTCTGTTGCAGTAGATCAGATACACAATATAAACAACAGCAGAAAGTTTATGCTGATGTTTCCCTAGGTTAGGATCACAAGCACAAAAGAAGACAGTATAGCAGAAGGGTAACATAGCCTACAAGAAAGCACACCTCTTAAGAAAAGGCAGCTGTTATTTAAGCTAGAAAGATGTCACAGATGTAGTCTCAGTGAAAACAGTTTAAAGGACAATCTTTAAGCTCTTTGAAACTCCTGCCTTTCTTTTCCTATAGTGACACTTATAATTTCAAGCTCACAAGCTGGAACAGCGTAGACATTAATCACAGAACAGGCAATGCTGGCTGTCTTTTGATCAGCCCAAGATTTTCTACTTTCAATAGGATGTTTGGAACACTGAGCCAGACTAGCTTGGAGAGCAAGTAATACCGTATTTTCCATTCCCAAAATCACAGCAGCAGGGAGATGGCAGGGCCAGACACACTGAGCAGGGATGGGCGGCACGAGAGGATGATGGAGAAGGAACTCTGGCACCGCTCCTGCCCAGCCACCACTGGGAACATCAACATCCCACTTCTCTCACAGCCCTGTGTCCTCCTCCCTGTCCCTCACCCTCAGGTCATGGGCAGAACTTAGATGGCACAACTGTGACCATAAGGAAGACAAATAAAAGCACACCCTGTAGCTGACAGAGCCCTGTCAGCAGAATCCTGGTACATATAAAGCCATACCAACAAAACTGAGCCACGTTTGGCAGCGGCTCCTCTCGTACAGCTTTCCCTTTGAATTCATGGGGACATAATTACGGATGTAAATACACCATAAAAGAAAACAAACACATGAACCAGTAAAAAAGCAGACTCTCTGAGTCAGCAATCACAGAAATGATGTTGGTTTATGGTGCTTTGAGAATAGGAATAATGCAGAAGGATGGGGCAGCAAGACAGGCCATGAACTGCCGCAGCAACGTGGCACTGCCAGTGCCTCAGCAGTGCCCAGGAGGGGCCCCCTCATTGCTGGCGGACCCCAGCAGGGAGCAAGTGACAAAGAATGCCACCAGTCTTGAATCCCTGAAGCCATCTGACACCCAGACACAGCCTGTCTGTCCCCTCACTGCCATCTCTCCCAAGCCAGAAAGCAACAAAGAGCAGCAATGCTGCTGCTCTGAGAGCTGCCCAAAAACATCAGCTGGAGACACCAGCAGAGTGTGTGTGTGACACTCAGAGAACACTTGGGATGCCAAAGCAAGGCTGCCTTTTGTTTCTCCCCTGGATTCCTGTGAGGAAGGAAATCAATATTTGTTCAGGGTTTTTTGAAGCTAAACTATGAAATTACGGCTGTGCTGAAGCAGCTTATGTCTTGGGGGAGAAGAAGAACAGCACCAGCGTTAGTTTTCGTAGAGATGCACCGAGAGCTCTGAGGAGTGTGTTTCAGATCATCTTTCCCGGCAGGGCTCTGCAGATCCCTGCTCTCCAGGATGTCCCTCTGGTTCCTGGGGCTGTGGCAATTACCCAAGAGGAACAAACAGCCGGCACTGGGGCTGCAGGAGCCTCGGGGCTCCAGCCCACAATAATTCCTTTGGCAGAGCTGCCCTCATCCATAGACATCAGACTTCCAGATCAGTAGCGAGGATTAATCCATTGAAAACACAGACAGGATTGCTTTGCCAATGATCAAAGAAGTGAAACATTCTGGGCAGTATTTCAGATGCATACACACACGTTCTTAGGAATCAACACATTCCACCGCTGTAATTTTTTTAATTTTTCTTTTAACACAAGGTAGCACTCAGTTCTTCCTGTGTTTTACTGGGGCACCAGTGTTATCAGTCACACTGAAATCCATGGGAACCACAAAGTTAAAGAATCAGAGAAGGCCAAAAGCAGTTTTGAGTTGGAAATGATAGGTTCCTTGGGTGCAGCAATGCCAATTCACCACCAAACACCGGCCATTGAACGGCAGGGGAGAGCTGAGAAGCCGCACCCAGACGAGTCAGCCAGAGGGTGATGGCAAAGCAGAAGATTAAACACCAAACTCTGCTCCAAGGAGCATTTATATAAAAAGACAAAATCAGAAAGAAAGCTAGTGTTAGCTTTGTATCTGTTTTATGTTTTTTGTCCTTGTAAACTGGACCCACAGTTACCAGAAGAGATTGGAAAAGACATAGTTTCCGAAAGTAGAAACAGTATTTCTGGAAGAAAATGTGCAGGACAATTTCTACCCTCCCTCTGCCCAGACTTCCCAAAAAAATGAAGAAAAACAAAGTATAAAAAAAACCCAAATAAAGATGCCAAGAGAGTTACAAAAACATGATCCATTTCTGCTGCAGAAAAATCCTCAGGCTATGGAATACATCCTGAAATATTAGTTTTGGGACATCCACCCGAAAAAAAAAGAACAACAAAAAACCCCATGGGAGTAATATGCTAGGAAGCAGTCCCATCGAGAAATTTAAAAAAACAACAACTCTGAAGGCAGAACATCATTAACCAACAACAGGAGGGATGACAAATGCATCACGGTTTTCACAAGGCAAGCTGAGATATAGTCAGGATTGAATTATGATTCATCTTCTCCAGCACAGAAAAGTTTACTAGAAACTGTGAAATACAAAAAAATCCCTTGTTGATAGTAATTGTTCATCACACAGCCTGGCTCCAGAAGCCTAAGGTTTAAATTCTCTATGCAAGTCCTGTCAGCAGTATTGAAGGACAGAGGTGGTTGCACCTTCTCTATTGAAGTTTTTATGCAACAATGGTCATTTGCTTCCAGTCATGTCCCAAACTGAATGGCCTGTGCTGTAATATGTAGATGTTATCATCATGCTCTTCATTAGTCATCCATTCATTTGGAAAACTTATTTTATCACGTCCCTGTATTTCACTGCATGTAAGCGGGCAGACAGCAGGAATGCAAGCCCTTTTAAAGTGCCAGGGCAAAGGACAACGTGGATTTTTTCTAAAGGGTAACTTTTCTCACTGTCATCTAGTCCTAACATCCATTTTACTGTACAGAAGAGCCAAAATCTCTTGGTGAAAGCATGCATCTGTGGGCAGCATCAACACACATAGCTGAAAGGCAACGTGAGCGGTGCATTTGGAGAGCTGAGCCTGTGTAAGTGCAAAACCATCACAGGTATGCTACCCAGACCCAGAAGTTTGAAGGCAGTGCCTTCATTCCCATATATTGACATGAGGTTAGGTGCAGCAGCCACAGCTGCCTGGGGATCCTGAAACGCTGCCATGTGTGACTGCACCGTGCTTATTGTGTGTGGTGTTTCCAGGGCACAGGAGATAAGAGATCACGTTTCTTCCTCCAGCCACAGGAGCTAAAGCTGCTTTGGTGCCCATCTCTCAGACAGCCTGTCATTTTCAGAAAGGGAAGGGATTAACTGCTTCTGGCTTCACAGGGGACCAGTCCCCAAGGTGCTGATTAGAACTGGCTTTGTTAGAGAAAACAACAATTTAAGAAGGCAAGCGGTTTGCAGAAAACCTCTTGGGTCAAGCTGGTTTTGCTTTAGCTGAGCCCTCACCGCTGATCCCCTGAGCACCACGTTCCTCCCTCACTTCCAAGAGCAGGGACTGGGGAATGGGAACTGTCAGAACACTGGAAGTTTTTATGCAGCTGCTGGTCAGGAAACCCAGAATCCGTTCATCCCATGTGCCTACACAAAGCAAACCAACTGAAGACACTGAAGATGGGTTTCATTATTACAGTTCCTTAATATATATTTCAAACAGCTTTAGTGTTTCCCAATTTATAGAGACCAAGGAGGAAAAAATTTAGAGACCAAGAAGGAAAAAAAGAGAACTGACCTTCAGAAAAAGGATGAACACAAAAATGTGTGAATCTAAACTGTTCACTAAAGAAATACCGTTTAATTCCTCACTTTACAAATATGATTTTATTTTATTTTTTAATAGTTTGTTACTGAGCCTGAGACCTTATGTTGGCTTGGACTTCATTCTGTTTCTATATTAGCACATATTTCTCCCTCTCTTCTGCACTCAGGTAAACAGTACTGCTTTTATTTCACTGAAATGTGTAACCAGATCTTTATCTATGCTCCAGTTATCAAGATTTACTTTACCAGGAATAAGGAGTTGGCTAATGCCCTAATACTGTATTAGCACTGTGATTAAATACCAACACAACCGGTGCCCAAAAGTCATATGCACAGAACAGGCTTTGTTGCAGCATCTTTCAAAAATAGGACATCCTTGGAGCTCACTACACAGGCTCTGAGAGGTCAGAAACCCATGGAAACAGCACAGAAACTCAGCTTTTCTACCCAGACAGGAATTTTTTTAATATATTTTATCACACCCCCCCCAAACAATTGCCTGGAACTGCTACTTGGATTACCAAAGAGATCAAGCCAGTGATACACTGCATAAAAAAAGTTTGGGACAGTAGGCACACCAGGTCCAAATGGATACAATTTGCATGTTATGAGCTCACCTCCATCAAGGGAAAAAAATAATTGAGTCAACATAAAAACTAAATCTCAGATGAAGATTAAAGAGTATTTATATCAGCTCTGGAAGCAAAAATTTCAAGAAACAGTGCTTTCTTTTGTGTGCAAGTCAGAGCACAGCCAGATAATACCTAAAAGAAAACTCACACCAGTAGCAAGAGGGAAAAAAAAATTAAAAAACAACTAAAAAAAACCCCACCAAAAAACAAGAAAACAAGGCAGCAGAGCAACATAAAATAACCCCTCATATGTCAGGTATTTCCATAATGCATTTGTAAATCAGGAAACCTTGTGAAGGGAAGTCTGGAAGTGAGTGCAGCAGTCACTGAGTCAGTCCATTTCCTTAAGGTACAGCACGAGAGGTTTTAGCCCTGCCCTGGTTCCTGCCAGCACAGAGCACTGATCAGGCTCAAATCCCCCTGTGAGCAGCACAGACCTCCCCAGCACAGGGGGAACATCCCTGTCCCCTTGGGGCTCCCACACCTCCTGTCCCAGCCAAAGCCACACTGAGCACGATTCTTCACTGAGGCTGTGGATTTCAGGCAATTCCCTCCATTCCAGCTCTCCATGGGACAGACCAGTCTGTGTCTGGGGAAAATGGGATCCTCTCCAGCCAGATGGACCTGCCACCTCCAACTGCCCTGCTCAAAACCACACACACAGACCCAGGGAACAGTACAGCATCTGGCTTGTGAGCACACATCCCAGCTCCTGCTGCCACTAATGATGTGGAGCCTTGAGGAGAAACTTCTGCTGGGATTCATTTGATGGTTCATCTGTGCTCCACGATCAGAATTCCACCTCCCTGCAGCACACACGGTGGGGGCTCTTCCACCCCTGTGCTTTGGACCACCAGTCCTGGCAGGGAACACAGCCAGGGCCCTGCCTGGGGGAGCAGCACAAGAGAACTGAGAAAAGCCTCAAAAGCCTTGGTAACCAGGGCTTGCTTACCAGGTGCCCTAATGCCTAAGTCAAAGACATCCAGGATAGTTTATTCCTAGCTCTCTGTGATTGGCAGGACAAGCTAAAAGTGCTAGAATCCTGTTTTCTTCACTGGACAAAAGATGCCATAGGTTTGCATAAAAGAAGACTAAAAAAGTTGTGGAGAGGTACAAGTTACAGATGTTGAGTTGGCCGCCACAACCCTCCTTACGCTGCCCATGAATACATAAACAGTCTCAGGGAGATTGCTGGGAAAAAAGTGCAGAAGGCAGCACTTCATTGGATTCCTAATATCCAGCATATCAACTAATTATGAATCAACTTGTGCAGAGCCCATTTCCCCAAGGCATCTTGGCAGGCAGTGTATGGCAGCACACCAACAGCTCACCCCAGTATTTTCAGGTGAGTGCAGCACCAGGCAGAGAGCACCTTTGCTTTCCAAAAACAGAAGCTGACAGCTTTGCCCAGGCCCCTTCCAGCCCATCTTGCTGCTGGGACAGCTGTGCTTGGGTGCTGCCTCCTTTCACCTTTGCTGGCAGGGCCACTCCAGAGTCACCTCGTCTCGTCTGGCAGCTCTTTGGCACAGCTCCGATCATCCCCAGCAGGTTAACAGGTCAGCCGAGTAAATCTGCTTTAGGCAGAGCCCGGCAGGCAGGGGCAAGGATCACAACAAGGACATCCAGCACAGCCACTGCCAGTGTGGCTTCAGCACTCCAGGCTGGAGCTGGAGAGGAAACACGCTGGGAACAGAGGGAAGAGTGCAGCCAGCTCTGACAAACAGTGTGCCTGCACAGGCACGGACACTTCTGGGGTTAAACACAACACACACAATGTCTCTGCACTCCCAGACAGAAAGCCCAGGTTTTAGCAACAGTTCCCTACACAATTACAGGTGGTTTTCTTCCCTTTCTACCCAACGCCCTGTATTTCTGATCCCTGTGAGGCTGCACACCCCAGTGCACCTCTCAGCCCCGAGCTGACAATTTCACTGCTGGAAGTTTAACCAAAAGCAGTAAGAACATAATTTAGAATACAGGCTTAGAGGAGAAAAGGAACAGGTAAAGGCAAAATACAATTTTGGCGGCACAAAGAAGAACCTTTGGCCCGAGTCTCTCTGCCACTCCAACACTTTCTGACAGAAGCTGACCACAGCTTTGTAAGTGACACCGAGCAAAAGCTTCAAGTCACAGCACCTTGGGTGCAATTTTGACACCTTGGGTGCCACACAAGCAAAAGGCCGAGCTGTCTCCACCTGCCCTGAGACTGGCAAGGTTACCATTAGAGAGTCAGTGCCACCAGACAAACACAGCCATGTCCGATGGCACGGGCACAGCAGGGCAGGACTCACCTGCCGGGGTGTGCCAGGTGAAACTCACCCCAGCATGACTAAACACCAATTGGCTATGCCAGCACCCAGCCGAAATTCTGGAAATAAAAACACCTCTCCTTACCTCCCCCTCCCACCCGCCGGGGAATACGGGAAGAGCAGAGCGCTGCAAATGAAGTTTGGGAAGCCTCACCAATTAAAAAAAAAACCCAACATGTGAAGAGATGCAAAGCAGCTCTTCCCACAGAACAGTGGATACAAACACTCTCTGTAAGATAAAACTTTATCAGGTAAGAAATATCAGAAATGGGGATCCCACTGCCAAAAATAGAAAGGGAATGCAGATACACTTAATGGAGACTCTCCATGTGAATGCAGATCTGTTTGGTAATGAAATAATTAATGTAAATGTTACCTTTTTTTACGTCATTCTAATTGTGAGAGGTGGTATTTACATTGCCAATACTAGCTTCTACTGATGAAGTCCAAAATAATCTATTAGTTTTCATTTTAAATTCCCCAGACCTGGCAGAAAAGAGAAAAGCTCTCACTTCTCTGGATATTCTTCCCGAAGAAATCAGAATCATCATTATAATCATAATAGAATCACCAGCCAAAAAGAAGAAAGCACTGTTTTGACCTCACCTCCTCCCCCAAAATTAAAAGAAACACTTATTTCAGCCCTGTGACTGGCAAAATATCCCAGCTAAATATTATACAACAGACAAAACCCAAAAGAAATGTAGAAAATTTGGATTCAAAACATGAGGTGCTTCTTAGTATGACAAAGGTGTATTTTTTTTCATCAGAGAAACAGTCATTAAAACTAAATAATAGTGATGGCTTCATGAATTCATCAGAAGCATTGATCACAACCTTACAATGCCTCTTGAAACCCAGCAGGAAAGTTGGACAAAGTCATGAGCTAAGCTGGTTTTGCAGGAGTCCCAGTAACTCTCTCTTCCCCACACTTTCAATAAATTCTGCCTGTGGGTTGGGCTACTGGCTGGGAAACAGCTGATGAGGCAAGGAAAACCCTGCCCTCCTTTGCTACTTCAGTAGAGCAAATAAAACTGAAAACTAACCCTTCACATCCTTTGTTCACTAGAACCATTAAAGCAAAAAAAAACCTGTGATGTATCTGCATTAATATTTACCTCTAAATTAAATCTTGTGTGCAAATGTAAATCTGCTGTACTATGTATGCCATTCCTGGATTTATCTTGGAAATGAATGAACTAAGAGAGACACTTAGATAATTTCACAGCTGGTTTTCAGAAGCCAGTGTTTGTAGTTCTATTGGCTTGAGATTTCAAACGAGCCAAATTGCCTCACAAACATGTATACTATCAAGCTCTGGGTCAGAATCCACAAATCTTTGTGACAAAAGGCAGAAGTTTCATATTGAAACCACCTGAAGGATGCATACAGGTGCTGCCTTCGAAAAAAATGAGTCAAGGAACTCTGTCAAACACAGCATTAAGTTATTCATGTATTTTACTGAGTGTCAGGTGGAACCTCAGACTAACCTCTGTAAGGGAAGAGTATTGTGAGCAACACACAAAAACATCTTGCCTGGCTCTGAAACAGCCATATTCTCACTCTGGAACAGCCATATAGCTCTTCTTGCTCTCTATTAATGGCTAAACTAATTGGGAGACACGCTTTGATTCCATACCTGAGTTTGAAGATGGTTCTACACACGAGATACTAATACCATCAGTCAGTAAGTCAGGCAGGAGCTGAGGAAATAGTTACAGCCAGGTGTGGTGGTCTATATCTAAATGCATAAATAGGGCCTTAAGATGTCAAACTCCTGCAGTTGTCATGAAATAGCATCAGAAATTCTGCTGGAGCCCTCTAAGTGCTCCATTCAGCAGTGCTGGAGCCCTCTGTGTGAATGTGTTCAGCAAACAATCCCAACTCTTTCCTCAGTCACAAAGAAAACAGAGAGAGAGAAAACAGCACCACCCTTTGCATTTTGGCATAGGTAAGTGTGAGACAGAAAGCTCGTGGCTCTCCTTTCCCACATGAACACACAGAGCTGAACGCTCCACTGTGACTTTTCACTCCCAGCTGGGAAGGAAACCCAGAGGAAACCCTTCTGTCCGGGTGAGGGACCAGCACCCAGCTCTGCCAAGCTCCTGGTGCCTGTGCCAGCACTTGCTGCACCACATCTCCCAGAGCCACCTCTCCCAGAGTCACATCATCTCCCAGAGCCACATCATCTCCCAGAGCCACCTCTCCCAGAGCCACATCATCTCCCAGAGCCACCTCTCCCAGAGCCACATCATCTCCCAGAGCCACCTCTCCCTCCTGGCTGCCCCCAGAACACCCTAACTCCGCTCTGCCCAAGGTCAGCATCCCCCTGAGTCCCCCATCCAGGGGAGAGCCGATGCTCCGGAGGAATAATGCTGCTCCCCTCTGTTCTGTTCCATCTTTAACCTGAAAGTTGATCTGTGAAGCAGTCACCAGGATTACTGCACAGGGGATTCCAAAGGCAGTTTTCCCCATGATGTGCACAGAGCTGGCCTGGTGCACATTAAGCTGTTTTCCTGTGTGCTTACCCAAGCATGCCAGGTGAGATGTGGCTGAGCTGCGGCCCTCGGTGGCTGTGCCACACCGTTCTGCAGTAGGTGCTGGGGAGTGTTACATGACCCAGGGGATCTGGGGATCCCTGCAGCTCACACCTCCTCCCAGAGGTGTCCCAGGTAGCCAGGAGAAGGCCCAGCACAGCAGTGGTGTGTGCACACAGGGGTATTGGCCCGGTGAGGCACACGGCGTGCCCGTGCCGCAGGGCAGCAGCACACAGTGATGTGTGGCAGCAGTGCAGCACACACAAACCAGCCCCTGCTCCTGCACACTTGCACCAGGAAGCAGGTCACAAACAGAGTAATACCCGCTTTGTGTGCTGAAAAATGTGTGCTATTCGCTGCCAGGAAATAGAGTAACCACCCTAGCCCTTCTTCCCCCCCACACACACCCCAGCAGAACTACAGAAAGATGGTTTCTTTTGAACAGGTTCACTGCCATGTATTCAGCTCTTTACACAAGCTTCACTATCCCTAGTGCATTTCTGGGACACCTAATGTTGGCTTGGTGCTACGGCAGAGTTTCAGGGAGTAAGTACAGCCAGAGGTATTTGATTACATCCACAAACTCTGTTTTTGAATGCACCAATAGTTCATCTTTTATGGAGCTTGTGTCCAAACCTTAACCTTGTGTGCATGTTACTGACGTTCAGTCAGCCACGTTAATGTTCTGAACACAAATATTGTACACAGGGGTGTCAGCTGTTACTTTTAAAAATCCATAGATAGAAATGGGAGGAACCTACACCCTGCATTCATACTCTGAAATCTTAAAAATGGCTCCAGCCATCAATATTCTTCTGTCCCTACAGCCATGTAATTACTGAAACAATCTTCTGAACTGACAGAAACAGCTGGCTGCATAGGTGGCAACCATAGGAATTCGTAGCACTCAGTGAAAGGGGAAAATCAAATACCAAGCAGAAGGCCAGGAGATCAGATCTAAATGAGAACTCGTTCACATAAATTATCCAAGCCCAAATATCACATTCCATCAGAAGTTCTTTGAGTTCACCTCGGATGGAAATGAGACCTGGAGCAGTAAGCTCTTGTGTCAGGACACTCGCTCCTTCCCTACCTCTGAGAGGAGAACAGCAATGGCAGTTCAAGTGCACATCAGCCCCCGTGTCTGACCCACAGCTGGGGTGAAGGATGACATGGGGGTCATTAGCACCCACTGCATATTTACCACCACGAAGCCAAGCCCAACACAAGCCCCATTTTTAACTCTAATCAGCTCAGATTGCTACTTTAAATTATTCCCCAGGTCAGCACAAGGTGCCATAAAGACAATGAATAAAAACCAGCCTGATAACAAGCACGTACAATAGGTGAACCTGTATTAAAGGGGGTCAAACTATGAATAAGCAGAAACTGAAAAGTACCCAGTATCTTGTAAAGTTCCTGTTTAAGCAGAGGGTTTCCTCAGCTAGAAGGGGTGTCAGCAGAGAACATTGCATTCCGTTCTGAATTCCTCCCTTTGCCTTTAGCAACTGCTTTCAGAGCCTGCATTTGTTTCTGTAAATCCTTCTGTGCTGCTCCCTGCGTGCATGAGCTCGGAGGGTGAGGGTATTGCACATCCCTGACACCACTAACAGATGGGGCTCACCTCAGCCAGCAACACAGATTATGGTCTTTCAATACACTCTTATCCGATCACACACAGAAAAGAATTCCACTATCTGCCACACACCAGTCTTCTCAAAGACAGGGGAAAAATCTCCTCCTTCTGCTTTGCTGTTTACTAAATTGTTCATATTTTTTTTGCTGAATTCTATCATGGATGATTTGCACAGCACTGGCTAGGAAAAACCTGGAAGATTTAAAAGCCTTCCAGTCAGCTATACGCGTCACATTCAGGTAAGAAAATGACAAAATACATTATCAGAATTGGGTATTTTAATGCCCTTAGTCTCTAAAAGTAACACTATATAATAAAAATATCATGGCTCCAGTGTCGCACCACCCCCACAGCAAAGAATTTCTTCCTGATAGCTAATCTAATCCTGCCCTCTTTCAGTTTAAAGCCATTACCCCTTGTCCTATCACTACCTGCCCTTGTAAAAGTCCCTCTCCAGCTCTCTTGTAGCCTTTTTTGGTACTGGAAGGGTGGTTTAAAGTCTCTTGAATTACCATAAGACTACTTAAATATGATTACAAAGCATCCCTGCCTACTCCCAACAAAAATTTCACACAGCTTTGGAAATTCTACTTTGATGCTTGGTGATGGCAGCAGTAGAGAACGATGAACTGCAGCCATTACTGCAGTCTAAACACACAATAAGCTGTGAGCTTAAAAGGTCTGAGAAGGATTTATTGTGGACTCTCAAATCCAAAGAAACTGCTTTTGAGGAAGCCAAAACTCCACAACACACAATGCCAGGCACAGTCCTTTTAAAAACTGAATTGGTAATGTTCCCCTGGCTGAATGCAGCAGCTGGAGAAACTGCTGCCATCATTTCAGCGGAGCCAAGAACAAAAGTTTAAATCTAGTCCACATATTTCCACCACACAATTCCATAAACCACCTGCCTCACCAGGTTTCGCCATCACAGCTCTAGGGGGCCAAAAGCAAGTAGCAAACCCAAGTTTCCTCCTAACGCCGTCAGTGTTACTGGGACACTGAAATAAGAACAATCAGAATTTAACTAAATATAATAATGGCAGCAGCATCTTCTAATTTGTGCTGTGGTACCACCTACCTTTCCCAACACAGAATGGGCTTGCTCTTGTTCCTCTCCCCACACAGCAAATTGCCCACAAAGATTTGGAGGAAATAAGAAAACCCCAAAACCATAATCCCCACTGAGCACGGGGTTATCAACCCAGAGCAGAAAGAGGGCTTGATAGCACACAGACTTAGGGACAAGCTGAACTTTTCTCCTTTCATGGAACTAGGAGTCTAAAGATAATTTTGGGAAAGTTTTTACTTGCTTGTAAATGTAACTATGCATACATGAAAGAGTTAGTCATCCTCTCCAGGTCAAAAATAAACACAGCAATTTCCAGAATGTGTCACAATACAATATTAACTGCGTATCTTCACAGTCACTGAATCAGAGGACACTTAATGGCCTTAATTTAGAATATCTATATTTTCCAGAATCAGTCTAACGTACCCTGAACTACTAATAGCACTTGTGAAAGAGTGAGTTTGCTGTATAAACACCTCTCAAACCTGTCCCAGAGATGAGAAACGAGCAGCGTGCCCTCCCTGCAGCGCTGAGCCGCCAGACACAGCGCGGAGCTGCGCCCTCCGACTTCACAGGCTCCTCACACAGAAAGAGCTTGAACAGGAAAGGTGCAGCCAGGAGCTTGCTCACACCCCAAACACACACACACACACAGAATTCCTACTGGACAGGTACACACCTGTTACAGAGGTGCATGCAGGCCAGCACAGCACAGCCACGGAAAGCAGCCCCTCAGCCTCTGTGAAGCTCCTTGACCCCACACGTGAGCAAGTGAGGAATCAGAAGGACCTTTGGGACAGATGTTTCAGACACCTGAAAGTGTCTTCATTTTAAAGGAATCAAAACACACCATGCCCTTAAGAAGCAAAGCCTCTCCCACTAGGAAAGAGCTTTTCTGGTGACGCCAGGGGAATTGGAGTGAGCTGAAGGAACAGACACAGGTTACCAAGCACTCACAGCAAATGTCACAGCCACGTGGAAGATGGGAATTTCCAGTGGGAAACAAAGCATTCCAAAGTTTTCCCTTGAGTTTTCATGATACTGGTTATAAAATACCAGAGAGCAGATACCAGGTATGTGCTGAAAGAGGTGGGAGAATTAACACACACTCATGAGAAACTGGAGAGCAATCACCTCTCCTGTTTCTTGGTTTCTTACACTTAAAGAACACCTCCAGCCAAAACATCGGCTCTCTCACCTCCACGAGGAGCAGGTATGACAGGAGACTAGAAAACCCTGCTTCAGCAGATCTGAGTAAAAACCAAACGTTTTCAGATCATACATCTAGATTCTAGGAGAGACTGAAGGAAACGTGATCTCCCCACAAACAGCAGCACCCTGATGTCAGGGTTCTGGTAATGCTGTACAACTTCAGAGCAACACTGAGGCAATTAACTAGAAACAAGCAAAGAAGGAAATTTAGAGTGAAACAGACAATTCCCCCTTTCTGCGTGCTTCTCTTCACACTAATTTGTTAAGACTTCACCTGATTTTACAGCCAGGGCAGGAATAGCCACATCACTTACTGCAGACCACACGGCAAGAGAAAGTGGAATGAAGCATGCTTCGCTTTCCCTTCAGAACTTCATTTCTCCACCACACACTCTAAGATGCACCTGCAGCATCATTTCCTATACCATGAAGAGAACGGCACTGCCAAACATCAAACAGCGTTTTAAAAGGTGTATTTGTCAGGTCTCAACGCTGCACATCTGCTCAGCACAGGAAGAACAATGCAGCTGGAAAGGAGAAGCGAAGGCGTGAGTCGGATGCCGTGTGCCAAAGCAGCCTCAGCACACAGAGCCACAGCGGAGCCAAGGCGCAGGGAAAGGACTGGGAACTCAGCAAGCCCAAGGTTCAGGTGAAAAACACCGCGGTGCCGGTGCTGTGAGGCAGGGTGTCCACTCGCATCAGCTGATTTACGAATGCTGGTGTCTCCTGGTGTGTGCTGACCCCAGCATCGCAGCCCCTGCCCCTGCCACTGCAGGCTCTGCTGTCTGCACAGGGGGAGGCAGCAGCCAACAGGAGGGGCTGGGGAAAGATTCAAGTCGGGAGTAAAGTGGCTAATTACTCCTCTGAGCAGCAAGTAACACGGTTAAAAAGACAGATTTTGTATTCTAAAGCTTGTGTGTTCAAGCAGAGAACTATAAATTTGTATGTTTTACCGAGACTGACGTAAGAATCAGGCTGAGTAAGATTTAAGATCAGGGACACGCTGACAGTTGAGTCAACACGGTTTTAATTCCTAAAACCTTTACTGACCTCATAATACACGAAGTGTGTAGTATCTCTAGAGTTAGGAGCAAAAGTCTGTTATTGCTTCAGTGCAACTTCTCAGATGCATCCTCCAGGAAGGATAAACCCCGCTGTTTTCAGAGAAACACCCAGACACCTTGACCTAAGTGTGAGCATACACTCACTGAGAGTGCCCGTGTCAATGGGAACGAACAGGAATTCCAGTTCGGCTGTCAGATAATCTGTTTTCCACCCCAGTAATATAATTAGCACCCAAAACAAAGTGGCGAAATGAGGGAAGCAGGATGCCCTCTTTTCTCCCAGATCAAGGCACTTCGTGAGCATCAATTAGATGTTAATGTCCCTGGGAGGCAAGCGTGACAAGTCTTATTAAGTCATTTTAAAGATTAGGACACTGAGTCACAGAGAGATTAAGAACTTCCTCAAAACCAAAAGCAGAGTCAGAGAAGGGGCAGCTACACCCCAGCCGGGACTGGCAGCAGAGGACTGCGCTGCTCCACCTTACTGCAAGGCTTAGAATCTCTAAAGACAAAAAAAGAAAAAAAAATAAAGGGAAAAAGAACGAATCCACGCTCCCAGAGAGTTTCCTGGCCATGCCAACATGCCTCCGTTTTGACCTGCAAGGGACCACCTTTAGATACAAGAATGTAGTCCCATTTCCACGCTCAGAGCTCATTTTGACTGAAGGCACCAACAAGGATGCCAATTGTAAACAGTTTTTAAAGTCGACAGAGACCTCCAGATCTCTTTCAGTAAGCTTGAGAGAGACCTTTTTGATAGTGGCTCAACCTTAGAGGCGTAGGAGTAAGTAACTCTACAATCACCAGTCCACGAGCCAGCCATCCGAATTCAAGTCACATGCTGAATTTACACATGAAAAACGGAGCGAACACGACAAGACAATCACTGACACAGGTTAACAAACACTTCAAAGCGCAAAGAGAAACTCAGCAGATGCCATCCTCAATTAGCCCAAAAGGTGAGCAGAGAAGGATGTTAACACACTCATTAGGACGCGTCCAAACTAATAGCCCGCTCCAGTGTCGTAACACATTTGGAAAGCGCTCGGCTGCCTTAATGGCAGGGTACTCACGGAGCGAAAAGATTATTTTGCCTTTTCCTGCGTGGCCGTCCGAGCCAGAGCGGCGTCCCCGCCCGGGAGAGCTCCGGGAGGGCTCCGGGAGAGCTCCGGGAGAGCTCCGGGAGGGCTCCGGGAGAGCTCCGGGAGAGCCCCGGGAGAGCTCCGGGAGGGCTCCGGGAGAGCTCCGGGAGGGCTCCGGGAGGGCTCCGGGAGGGCTCCGGGAGAGCTCCGGGAGGGCTCCGGGAGGGCTCCGGGAGGGCTCCGGGAGGGCTCCGGGAGAGCTCCGGGAGTCCGGCGCCCGGACTCGCCCGTGGGGCTCGGCTCGGCCCAGCCCGGCTCGGCTCGGCACAGCCCGGCTCAGCTCGGCACAGCCCGGCTCGGCTCGGCACTGCCCGGCTCGGCTCGGCACAGCCCGGCTCGGCTCGGCTCGGCACAGCCCGGCTCGGCTCGGCTCGGCACAGCCCGGCTCGGCACTGCCCGGCTCGGCACTGCCCGGCTCGGCACTGCCCGGCTCGGCTCGGCACTGCCCGGCTCGGCTCGGCACTGCCCGGCTCGGCACTGCCCCGCTCGGCACCACACAGCCGCCCCGACCACCGCCGGCCGCGGAGCAGAGCCCGGCTCAGGGCGCTCCCTCCCTCGCTCCCTCCCGCCCCCGGAGGGACCCGTGCCCGGTGCCAGCCCAGGGAGGGACCCCGTGCCCGGTGCCAGCCCAGGGAGGGACCCCGTGCCCGGTGCCAGCCCGCGGCTCCCGCTCCCGGCCCCGCCGCACCTGCTCCGCCCGTCCCGCGGCCCCAGCGGCTGTGGCGGCGGCGCCGCTCCTCATGCTGCCGGCGCTGCTCGGCGCGGCTCGCCGGGCTCGGGGCGGGGCCCGCGGCCCCCCCGCCCCAGCTCCAGCCCCGGTACAGCCCCGGCACTGCCCCAGCCCGGCACTGCCCCAGCCCCTCCAGGCGTGCTCAGCCCCTCGCAAGGTGCTGGTTCCCCGCTCGGAGCTGCTGCGGGGATTTTCCCACGGCCGCCGGGTGTTTTCGGGCCCCACCTGCCGTGCGGGATCTCCGTGAGGAGCTCGGGGCGCTTCCTCTCCGCTGCTCGGGCTCTGGTTTGGAGGAAGCGTCAGTGTCGTCACATGTTCGGCAGCTTCAGGAAGGTTTCGGTCGGCAGGCCAGCAGAAAAGCACTGGGGGGAAAGTTCAGCTAACAGCGGCGGCACTGCGACTCCCCGGCTCCCATCGACAGTGCCATATCGCTGATGGGAAGTTGTATGAAAAAGGAACAAAAACAATCAGGAGTCGCTTGAAGTGCTGCAACAGAAAGGGCAAATTTAAAGCCCTGTGTGCTAACCTAAAGGCTTGACAAAAGCCCCAGCAGGCCCTCTTTGTAGGTACCCTCAGGCAGCTGGAGACACTTTGGGGTGTCCCACACAGTCACCACACCGAGGTGACGCTGCAGAAGGTGACAAGGCAGCGGGACCCTGGCCCCGTGACATGAGCTCTGACCCTTGGCACACTCGAGCCAAATTTGAATCGGCTTTTGGATAACGTGGAGAGAAAACAAGTGTGAATGTGGCCCTTGTCATCCATGCACAGCTGAATGTAACAATCTCTGGTGACACAAGCGGTTTAGCCAACTCTCTAAAATAATATATTGATCTTAAGACAAATATTTGGTTGTAGAAAATACCTCTCATTTGGGTTGAAATTTGTCTTCTGGTTTTGTGCATCGTGCTTGGCTGAACCCAAGTTTTACTCAATGATTAACTTTGAATTGCAGTATGTTTGTCTGCTGGTTTAACTTCAGGAGATTGACTGTACTTTTCCCCAAAGTGATAAAAGCAGGAATATAGAAATAATGGTGAATACCATTTCCTTGCTATCTAAAAGACTCATCTTTAGCAGCCTAAGGGAAGGCAAGAACACGGAATGTTCCCCTGTTGGCAAACTTCCAGAAAAAAAGTGATCTGTAGTTAGCAAAGAGGGATGTGTCTATGAAAGAAATCATATTTATATGATTTTTACGAAGTCTTGCTAGTTTGGGTCCAGCACTGAGAGCCAGACAACCCAGAAAATATGAAGTCTGAAATAATTTAGCCTCTACTGGGAAATATTCCAAAACTTCTTCCTTTAGGATGGATGTTCCTTTTTGGTTAGGAAAGGTGCTTACTGCACTTACAGCTCCCACGTGTCTGTTCACCTTCACAACTGTCCTCTTCCCTCCATGCCTGTCAGAAAAAGTTAACAAGTCCATAAAAAAATAACCCTTTCCTGCCAAGTTCTTCCAAAATTGTTCTGCATCATCAGGGGCTGCGTGAAGACCAGCAGGAACCTTGCTGTTTATTAACTATAATTAGTGTATTTACTCATTGTCCTTAACTGCTTTGAAAGTGGCTGAAAGATGACTGTATAACTCACACTAAACTATTATCACAACCATCTTTAAGAATTATGTTTCATTAGATGTTACTTAACCAGAATGAAGAAATTCTTTATTCACAGTCACACCTCCCTCTCTCCAAAGGAAAACACAAGTGAGATACAGCCCAGTCACTCTGGGCTAAGATGAGCACGCATCAGCTAAAGATTAGATTAATGAGCATTAATCAGGAGCCACCAGTCTGTCATGACATGGGGCTCTGTGGGATAGCCTGGCCCGTCTTTGAGGTGTGGAACACACAAGCCCAAAGGGAAATAGCAACTTCCCTGGGTGCTGCACAGCCTCCCCTTCCCCTGAGACCAAGGTCCTTAACCTTTGTCTAACAATGTGGCTGCTTTGTAATCTTTTTGTTCAATCCTAGCCTGTTCTCCTCCACTGAAAGGAAAGGAAAAAGGAATAAGAATGGTCCTTTAAAAAAACAATCCAGCCCTATTAAGTGGTACAAAGCCGTGCTTGCTAACTCTGCTGCAGGATGTTGATCCCTCTCTGAGGCTGGTGATGTGCAGCACTCCCTTCCCTGACGTGTGCAAGCCTATCTATTCAAATTCTTGTAAATGGATTCCTATCTACATATCCCACACAATAAAAGCCCTTCTAGTGGTATTCAAACATCTGTCTGATCCTTTCTGCTGAACTGTGGATGTCTTCAAAGTTAACTGAATTTTTCATACAAGAGGGATGGCCTGGTTGTGGCCTGGCTCTCAGGAGACCATGCTGAGCTCCCTCCTCAATCATTTATTTTCTTTAAGACTTGGAGAGTTCATCATGTATCAGTTTGTGGTCTGTAGTAAGGTGAGGGTAACAGGACTTCCTTCCCTTTTGGGGGTTGTGAGGATGAAATGACATTCTGCTGCATCATGTGGAAGGCCACTGTGGATATTTTGCTGCTCTTGGTTTGAAGTTGCTCATCCTACTCCTCTCTGGTGAGAATCAGTAGTTAAATACAGATTTTCATGTTCTTTTCCTTCATTAATGCTTTCTGGTTTGTATCAGCATAGGAAGCCATTAGGGTGGCTCTTTTAAAGGAATTTTGCTTTACAGAGTAAGGAAAAGAAAACAGATCTAAGGAAAGGAAGCTGGGTTCTTTACGTGGGAGCATGTAATTTTCCTGGGGCCTGGAATAGCTGGATTTTCTTACCACATGTGCAGGAAATAGCCCTTCCTACCCAATCCTGGGTGTATCAGATAATACCCTTAGCATATAAAGGAACTATTCCAGTGTGAGACGCCTTCTAAGCAACATTTCTGTTCAAGTTTCCAAGCACATTAACAGATTTATACAGGTCTGTTGAGGCAGAGTTCAAAACACTTTGATTCATTAGCAAAAGCAGACAGAAGTAGCTGTGAAGCTAATTTTCCAGCCTTTTTCCCACGGGAGCCTCCGAGTTCATTTGTTAGGGAAGTTTGGGGCCGTGTCCTTCATCATCCTGCCTTCCTCCTGCGAGCAGCTTCTCACACACCCAGTGCTGCAGGAGCAGGGCTCTCCCAGCTGCCAGGTTTGTGTTTGCCTCTGGCCCCTGAGAGCTGCCAGAAGCCATCCCTGGGCACAGCTGGGCAGCAGCACATCCCCAGGCTGCCAGCACTGGCCCTTCTTCCCTCCACACACATGTTCTCCTTTGCATTTTGGGCACGGTGTGCGGGTGGTTTGAGTTTCCCACGTGTCTTCTCTCTGCTTTTTTAATGAACAGGAGTTGGAGTTTGTTTGATGCATGTCACTGACACAAATCCAGGAAATTGCACTCTGGGTCACATGTCTTTGCTGGCTGGATCTCCCTGAGGCTAAAAAGGATTTTTACTGCTGTGAAATTTCTAATAATATACCAAATGGGCACAGGATGATCTCTTGCTCTTCGTATCATTCATCTCTAATCAATTCATTTCCTAAGACACTTTGCTAAATGCAGTTTCATAGAGAGACACACCAGCTAGCCAGCACCAGCCTCTTCCAAATCTTCAGCTCATGAATCAAAAACACTCCTTCTTGGAAGGCAGAAGAAATGAATCTCAGAATCCCCAGGACAACTTTAATTTTAGTAAGGCATGAATTTATTTATCCTGTATTTATTCCTATAATGGAGTCAGGTCTCAGTGTCATTTTACTTCATTAAGCAATAATGTCAGCTCTGGTGATGTTGTAATTACAAATTCTGGAAACATTTTTTGAGTTCTGAAAAGCAACAGTCACAACCCTAAGAAGTTTTAAACCTTTCATGGGAAACATTATCATCTTGCAAAGTGCATCTGAACTTGGAGAAGATTTAACAGATAACCAAATAAGGTGGACATTATGAAGGGTGGAATAAACCACTATTACAAAGAGTTCCATCTTTTTCTTTCCTTCTTGTAGCCAGTCTTTTATTCAGCTGTTAAAAGATTCACTCTTTCATAAGTTTTTATTATTACTCTTAGGAATACCACTGAAAGCCTTCATTTTATCTATCTTAAGTCATCAGAGTTTATTCCACAGATATTTTATATTTTCACTTCTGACACTTAGGTTTGTGTGCTCAAAGGAATAAAAAAATAAGCTCTTGATTCTGCTTTGATTTGCAGAAGTGAGTACTCTGAGAAATACATGAGAGATATCAAAGCCGTGGAGCTGCTTCTTTTGAAATAAATGCCAACATCTCCCTGACTTCAGAGAGAAAAGGATCAAGTAATTAAGTGTTATTTAGCATGGATTCTGATAGGCTTTGGGTCAGGCCTCGTTTCCCCAGCCAGCGCTGCTGCTTTGCATTGTGCTGACAAACGACTCTGAAAATCCAACCCACCGAGCTCAGCAGAGCTGATAAGATTTCCTTCCTGCTCTGCTGTGCTGACACCTTCCCTGAAAATGTGCTCCAGCTTTGGCCATACTTGATTTCACATTAAGGCTCTGCAGAGAAAAATGAGACTTCAATGAGATAAAGTGATAAAGGAATTGAAGTTAATGCACGCTCTTCCGAGCCAAGTGATTCCAGGCTGTGTGCAGCTGGGAAAGAGATTCTGCTTTGCTGGGGTGCTAAAACATCTGCCTGAGCCAGAATCTGCCAGCTGCTTGAGGGATTGTCACATTGCAAAACAGGCAGAGAGGGTTCAGATTGTATCAGGAGAAAAACACAGGGCTCTGTGAGAGACGTCTTGGGGACATTTAGTGAGAAAAGACAAAAAAAACAAAAAAACCCCCAAACACACAAACAGTAGAAACAACTCACACACCTGTGTGGAAGCAGTTCCTAGAATGTGACTGTCAGTGAGTAAGGGGAGCATTCTGTAGACACATTCTTAATACAAATTAACTTTTCTGTACATGTTGTCAGCGAGAACCTAGATTATTTCTTGTCTGTGGGAAACCTGTCAGAGACAAAGATCACTTTCCACATGCTTTGATCTTAGCATATTAAATCTTAGCAGAGACTTTATTTAATTAAATGTTATTTATGTTTTGTGGGTGTTCCTGAACAAAGACTTTCCTGAGTGTCATTAATGGAAGAATGACAGGGGGTTTGGGGCAGGGAGGACCATCACGATGGGTCTGGATGCAGAGGTATTTGAGGGAAATCACCGTTTCTCAGGCAGCTGAACACGCAAACACACTTCCCTAACTCAAGGATGAAACCCCAAGAGTTCTCAGTGCCATCCTCCCAGTCTCACAGATCCCTGATTTTGGAGTGAAGCCCTTGGAGTCTCTCTGTGCTGCTGCAATTGTTTCTTTGGCTGCTGTGGCTCCACACACAGCCAAGCCGTGCTGGGAGCTCGCTGCTAAACCTCAGGGAAGGAGGTGCCTTCCTTGGCAATGGCAGAGTTTGCTCTGGGAGGTTCTGGGAGGCTCTGGGAGGCTCTGGGAGGTTCTGGGAGGCTCTGGGAGGTTCTGGGAGGCTCTGGGAGGTTCTGGGAGGTTCTGGGAGGCTCTGGGAGGTTCTGGGAGGCTCTGGGAGGTTCTGGGAGGCTCTGGGAGGTTCTGGGAGGTTCTGGGAGGTTCTGGGAGGCTCTGGGAGGTTCTGGGAGGTTCTGGGAGGCTCTGGGAGGTTCTGGGAGGTTCATCACTGCCTGTGCTGCAGGACACTGCCTTAGAGCAGAGGTGACCTCACTTCTCCTGCTCAGCCAGGAAGGAATGGCCAGGAAGAAGATTTGGTCTTCTTTCAAAATTATCTTGCACAAATGTTTCTGACTTGCTCTATGGAGACAATAAAAAACAACCAGCAACTGCTGGGCATGAGTTTTGTCTGTTGTACATTATTGTATGTCCTGACAGCATAAATTTAATAAATGATATGTATTCAAACCCCTTTTGTTTAAAAAATAAGGTTGCTAAGAAACAAGAGTTGTGCACGTTTAATGCCATTTACGGTCAGAGGATCCTGTCAACAGGAGGGGAATAACTGAGGACCTGTGGGTTCCACATAACTTCTGCTCTTTATAGTTGAACACAGCTCAGCAAGAAGTGTTGATAATGATAAAAGTTCAGTTTACCTGCAGATTTGCATTTCAGTGTGATTTAAAATACGTTGTAAATAATTGTGTATGTAAGCTTTGTTCAAAACTGATTGGTTGCCATGGTCTCAGAGGTAATGCCCAGTGAAATGTGCATATTGATATTTTTCACTACTATTCTTATTGTCAAGAGAGAAAATTCATCCAGCCTCCTGCATTTCCCTGGAGCCAGTTCTATGCTCATTTAAACCAGGAACCAACTTTTCTTCTGAACTTGCTCAACTGCCAAAAAAAAAAGGAGAAAAAAACAAAAGGAAAAAAAAGAGAAAAAAGCAACAAATGGCAGCACAGCACTGTTAAAGCTGCAGGTACTCCTGGCACTGCCAGGCTAACAAACAGCACAGACACAGAAGAGACTTTTCCCCAAACCTGGTGTTATAAAGTTGACAGCTATAGGTCTGTAATCACTGCCTTAAACTTAGGAAAATTATCCTCAAAAGATTGCACTTCTTGCTGGGTAAAAATACAGCAGTGCTCTCAACGTGCTGCTCAGGAATATGCTCTTCGAAGTTTAATTGCTTTTTAACTACTCACTGCAACTCCAGGCTTTTTTCTTTTTTAATTTTGTATCCAGCTACAGCAGCACTGAAGATTTCTCCTTCTTATCTGATCCAGGGGGGTAAAAAAAAAAGCAGCTTATTCCTGCTTCCACCCTTTCATCCCTGGTTTCTTACATGGGGCCTAAAGCCATTTACCTGTTTAACCTCGTGGGATAATTAAGTTGTTCAGGCTTAGTCAGCTTCAGTTTTCCCAGTTAAACTGGCCCCCTGCCAGCATTGTCAGTTTTCCCCAGACCTCTGGGGAAGGTTTACACACCACCCCTGCTCCCAGGGGAGCTGTGTGCTGCCAGCCCACTGCACATCAGAGTGGCTCAGGAGGGCACAGTGCCCCTCAGCCCCGCTTGCCCTGGCCCACAGCCCCCTGGCACAGCCAAAGAAGGCTTTTAGTGAGCCCTGGGCAGCATCTGGGGGGTCAGGCCGTGCTCAGCACCCTCCCTGCTGAGCTTTTGGGGGTGTCGAGGATGCTGCAGCTCCCCCAGGGATGCCAGGCTCTGCAGGGGCACAGCTCCTGCCAGGAGCACATCTGTCTCCTGCCAGGATCACATCTCCTACCAGGAGCACATCTGTCTCCTGCCAGGAGCACATCTGTCTCCTGCCAGGATCACATCTCCTACCAGGAGCACATCTGTCTCCTGCCAGGAGCACATCTGTCTCCTGCCAGGATCACATCTCCTGCCAGGAGCACATCTGTCTCTTGCCAGGACCACAGGTCCTGCCACCCCGTGGCCATCAGCTCAGTGCTTGGCAAAGAGGTGCCACCCCACATTGTCACCAGCTCCCAGGGTGACACCAGGCCTTGTTGAGCCGGCTCCTTTCCCTTCCCTGGCTGTCTCAGGATCTCTCTGGATCACAACACAAGCTGTATTGTTCCTGACAACCTGCAAAACATTTTTATGAACTTCACCATTTAGTGTTTAAACATGTCGTGTTAGCAACTTCAAACAAGCATAGCTTGCAGGGAGAGCTCTTCAGACTTGCACCATCTGCCAGTAGCTTTGCTGCCAGTGCCAGCATGGAAAAATAAAAAGTATTCTCTAATTAAAAAAAAGGTCCCGTGCACCTGCAAGTTTGTCAGCAGGGCAGATGGCATCCCTTCCTGCTCCTCAGCACCCAAGGTTTGAAATAACAGCTCTCAGCAGTGGGGGAAGAGCCTGGACACGCTGAGCAAAGCCACTTGGAGCTGCCTGGAATGGCAGAGAACAAAGGCAAAGTGTGAGTGCTCCTTTCAGCTCCCTGCCCTGCATCCTTGCCATGCCTTAACGAGCAGCAGTCATGCTGCTCTCTCCAGATGTGCCTCTGCCATCACCCATTCCCCAGAACACTGTTTAGCAATGTCTAAGATAAAGGCTAAAAGGCATTTTTGGAATTTAAAAAAAAAAAAAAAAAGTCAGGCTGAAATATCTCCACGGGATTGAAATGGTTTATTTACTTCCTGGTGATCAAGAGATCACTGGCCCTTTACTCTCACTCACAGAGACAAATATTTGTTATCAGATGGTAAACAAAAGTTTAGTTGAACATGGATAATTAATATTGAACTTCAATGCAATATGAATGCTGTCCAAGACTGCTTCAGAGAATGGTTTATTGTGAAACTTCACAGATGAAACTTCCTTATTTAAAAAAAACAAACCTGCATTTCAGGCAGGCTCCCATTTTAATGAATTGAGTTAAAGGCTTGGTTTCCTTCATGCCACTTCTGCTGCTATCTGCTCCAGGCAGTGACAGAGCAGGACATTTTTCCTAGTGCACGGTGCTGGGTTTTTGTACATTTCACTGGCTGCTCACTGAAAGTTTGTATTTGTGTGGTTTTTATTTCACAACATATCCAGACTCTGGAAACTTGCCAGGTCTTGCCGTCTGTTTTGCCTAAGACATTAGTCTACAAAGCACCAATATGCATCTTAAACTAAACTAATGTCTGCCTGTCATTGCTTATAGATGTGTAGGTGCTTGCCTGGGGGCAGAGAGCCCATGGTACTGCCACCTCTGACTGTTATTTATGTGGAGCCTTCTCTGGGTTAGAGTTCTGCACATCCTTTTGCTCCAGATTTTCGTTTTGCCTGCCCCTGCCTGTAGCTGCACTTCCACCCCAGCAGCTGTGGCCAAGCTGAGAGCAGGGGCTTGGAGCATCCCCCAGGGCCTGGCCGGGCTCTGCTACCAGCACTGCTGAGCACAGATGTGCAAAGTTTAATAAAGTCAGTGGGAAGGCTCCTGCCAGCTCTGGTTAGCTTCAGATCCAGCTGTAAATTATGGCACTTGGATTTTATTTCCATTACTTGTCCACAATGCTTTTTTCCTGTGTTGACAACACAGTTTTTAAGCAATGACAGCCCCTTTCCATGGTCCATTTGTCAGTAATTGCACTGCAATAGGAGCAGATGGGCATCCTGAGACTGCTGCTGGATGGAAAAGGTGGAAAGAGGCTCCTCCTGGGTTTGTGGAGAGCCACTGGCTTCAGGGGAATCATCCACTATCCTATTATTCCCTTTCCAATATCCTGTTATTCTGAAGTGGGGAATGGTTGTTATCCTGCCTTTCCAGAGGAACAAAGTGAAGGTAAATCCCAGCTCTAGGAAATCACAGGGAAATTACAGGAAAACTGTTCTTCTGTGACTCCCTAGCTGGCCAATGGCAGAAGTTCCATCAACACAGGCATCCCCAGCTCATGTCCCCTTTCTGCTCTGTGTGACATTTCCAGACAGTGACACAGAAGAAAGCCCATGGGAAGTGCACAGGAAATCAGGATTTTGTCAGCTTAACAAGTTTAAAGAAATACATGTTCTTGGAATCAAAAGCACAGGGCCTGAAAACAAAAGGACAGCTGTCAAGGCAGTTTATTTTGAAGTCACAAAGTGATTATTCTCCTTGCACATTCCTCTAAATAAAATAAAGATGTAAGGAAATAGTGTTAAGTAATTAAAGAGATCTAAATTAAAAAGAAAAGGGGGAGATTTTCGTTAAGAACGCTGGTGGCACACAGCACACAGCTCTGTGCAGTCATGTAGCAACAGACTTTGCTCTCTGAGTAACAATTTTCCCTCAGAACATGTTCTATTTATAACCCCCCTAAGCCTTTTGCAGTGTGTTTCCTGTTCAGACAGCACAAAATGACTCAGCCAATGAGCCCAGTCACTTCCCAAACATGGGATTCAAAACTAGGGAGAAAATCACAAGCATGCTCAAAACTTGCCTGATGAGTCAAAATAGTTTCAACAAATTCTTTCTTCTTTTTTTTTTTCCCTAGGTTCTAGGTTAGTTTTCCTAGGTACATGTTAGAAATTGTTCACCTTGTAGTTGTTAGCACTTAGGTACTTGTTCCCCAAGAATGATAATATTTTGTTCATTCATTCACTGTGAAATGCTTTCTATCTCTGTAAATACTCTGCCACAATATTATATTTTAAAAGCAATGGCCAAAAATTGTAACATGGGCAATTCTCCCACTGCTCTTCTTTGGTTTTGGGGTGGGAATTATCATGAAGAGCTACTGGATACTTTTAGTTTGCATAAGAACTACCTTGGAATTACAAATGACTGGTTAAAATTGTAATTTTCAGCTCATTTACAAACTCACTGCTGATTTTTCAGCTCTAGAGCATGAGAGATGTTGCTACATTTTCTATGCACAAAAATGAATGTTATTTAAATAACCATCCATAAACCTCCTCCAGCACATTTATCTGCAAAAAAATTGGAGGTGGAGCTGGAATCCAGAGCAGAAGCATTCTAAATTCTCCTTTCAAGAGCAGAAGCATTATCAAAAACGAAGGATGGAGTTCCATCCTAAACCAAGAACTGATGCATAAGTGCAATGTGCATGGTTCACCATGGCTACAACCACAGAAATTCCTCCCCGCTCCACAGCTGAAATAGAGAAGCGGTTCCTTTTGTCCAGATGTGAAATCACCACATTTCTGGTGTCATTTAGCTTAAAGAGATCCTTACCTACAAGTCTTGTCCTAACCTGTTTGCACTAAAAACCCCAGAATATTCCTGGGAATATCCTTTGGAACCTGAATAATGACTTAGAGTTTATGAGACCTGTTAAGCAGAAGAACACACAAGATCCACAGCCAGAAAATTACCTCCATTTGCTATCTACTTCCATTTATTTAAAGTTTTTCTTTTTCTTTCAGAGAGACTGAACAGCCTTTCTCTAATCCCACTGTCTTTTTTTCCAAGCAGATCCCTAGAACAGGTTGGAAAGCGGCAGAGGAACGTGGTGAATATCCACAAATGAGGGAGGGCTTTTGAAATTTAACCTGAAACTGAAATTCATTTGGAAATGCAAGCTTTTCCACAGTAAGGAAGCTACATTTGTGCTGGGGTGCCCAGGGCCAAAACCCAGATGTGCGGGTTGTGCTGCGCTGCCAGCTGTGTGCTCCAGCTGTGTGCTCCAGCTGTGTGCCCCAGATGTGTGCTCCAGATGTGTGCCCCAGATGTGTGCTCCAGCTGTGTGTGCTCTAGATGTGTGCTCCAGCTGTGTGCTCCAGATGTGTGTGCCCCAGCTGTGTGCTCCAGATGTGTGTGCTCCAGATGTGTGTGCTCCAGCTGTGTGCTCCAGCTGTGTGCTCCAGCTGTGTGCTCCAGATGTGTGCTCCAGATGTGTGCTCCAGCTGTGTGCCCCAGCTGTGTGTTCCAGCTGTGTGCTCCAGATGTGTGTACTCCAGATGTGTGCTCCAGCTGTGTGTGCTCCAGCTGTGCTCCAGCTGTGTGCTGCGCCCCAGTGCCAGCCTCCCCTCGGCAGCCCAGCCTCCCTGGGGTGAGCAGTGCTGGGGAGCTGCCCCTCACCAAAGCTCTCTGTAGCTCAGTACCCTGGGGATGCCCTGGTTTCTCACCAAAGCTCTCTGTAGCTCAGTACCCTGGGGATGCCCTGGTTTCTCACCAAAGCTCTCTGTAGCTCAGTGTCCTGGGGATGCCCTGGTTTCTCACCAAAGCTCTCTGTAGCTCAGTGTCCTGGGGATGCCCTGGTTTCTCACCAAAGCTCTCTGTAGCTCAGTACCCTGGGGATGCCCTGGTTTCTCACCAAAGCTCTCTGTAGCTCAGTATCCCCGGGATGCTTTCCTGAGGTGCTTTCTCCCACCTCTCCTTGGCTCCTCGGCTCCAGCTCTCACCCCGGTGGCCAGCCGTGGTATTTCGGTAATTATGAAACTGTTCATTAACTCCGACACGCTTTGCTGGTTCTTTTCTCTTGAGCAGGAAAAATCATGTTTCTGAGGTAAGAAATACCTACCTTCCCTCTTTCTTCAGAGCCAAAGTTCTTTCAACTGCTCCAGTGTGGGACAAGGTGACCTTGACTTCTTCTGAAAAAGAACCTTTTCAGAGCCTGACATTATGCTCATATTTACTGGGAGTGGACAGAGAGGTGGCTCTGCAATGTCACCACCAGTTTAGCTGCTGACCCAGGCCAAGCACACGTGACCCTCACCCTATAGCTGCAAGAAGTTTTGATTTAAAATTTCATTTTAAAATAGATTTGGACAACTGCCTAAGCCTGTGCTGCATTCTGTAACAGAGAGGAAAGAGGCAGAGAAGAGGGAAAGAGAGAAAGAGGGAAAGAGGGAAAGAGGGAAAGAGGGAAAGAGGGAAAGAGGGAAAGAGGGAGGAAATTGGATTAAAAGAAAACTCCCCAAGTAAACATAGGTGAAATAATTAGAGAGAGACCTTGGAAAACTCCATCTGCTTTAAAGTTCTTGGGAAATAAGGATTTGGAAATACGAACAAGTCAGCCAAAGTATAATTCAACAGTTCAACAGTGTACCTTTCATTCAACAAAAAGTCATTATACAGCTGCATTTTTTAGATTAGATGGAGCAAAATAAGTTGTGTGCAGAACAAAAAGCAACATTGGGCACCAGTGTTACTTTCCAAGGCCTCTGTTTCTCTTGTGTTCTCTAAAGTCCTTCAGCCTGTTCTGTGCAGGGTGACTTGTCCAGTTTCTCCTTTGTGCTGTCCCCACGGGGTGAGTTTGGATGTGGGTGCAAAGAGCAGACCTGCTGAGTCCAGCTTGGCCCCATCCCCTCCACAGGAAATTCTGTGCTTCTCTCCTGGGAGATCACAGAGGCAAACCTGATCAGGGCAGGATAAATCCAGATACACAGCAATCTGCTCTTGATAGAAATATTTCCTGTCAGAACAATGACACCCCTCGCCAAGGAGCAATATATCAGCTGGCCTTTGGCTAAGGAATGCTTAAGCAGCAAGAATGTGTCAATTATTCCAGAAATGGTTCCAAAAGAAGCACAAACAGCACGGGAGAAGAGGCCTCTACTGAGGTAGTGACAAGTCACATTAAACTTCGTGCCTGACTTGCCCTGAAAGATCCTCACTGCCCCAGAGGGAACTCTGTCCCCTGAGCTGCAGGGATGCAGCCTGAGCACATTTCTGCACCCAGGACAAGTTCACAGGACTAATCAACACCCACTGAGCCTCATCCCACTGCCCTGGACTTCTTTATTCACTTCCTCACCAGCCCAATGAAGCTGTGTGTGAATTGTTTCCTATGTGTGTGTGAAATAGCAAATAACAGGAATGGAGCTGAGCCTTCTGCCAGTTCAGTGCAGGCTGAGCATACCCCTGACAGCAGAGCTTAGTGAAAATCAGAAGGAAAATAGGACTCAAAGGAAGATACAAAAAAATTGAATACCTCAGGAACTTTATCCTATTTTAATTTGAGTTCCTATCTAACACTGGTTGTTAGTTTTTAAATACATACTTTCTGTATATAACATCATAGTAACCCTTTTAGAAGTATTTTAGCCTTAATTAAAAAGGCTGAAATATTAAAGAAACTTCTGAATACCAAAGAAAATGGCACCAAGAGCTAGCTTGCCTCAGAATAAAAACCTCCTGCTGCTGCAGGTTATTTGTAGCTTGAACATATCTAGTTTCTACTTCCAAATTTAGGGTGTTTCTTCTGCTTGATTTCAGAGCTGACAGACACCTTTCCTTTACTATCATTTTAGCAGGTATTTAACACTGCATTTCTCTCTCAGTTTTTGGTTTTTTGTTTTTAATCAGAATGTCCAATGTTCTTAGGACAATTTAATCATAAATTCAATCAGCTCAGGTGTGTTCATGAGCCACACAAATCCACATCCCATGTGCACTGTCCAGCTCTATCACCCATCCAGCTTTGGCAGCTGGTTCTGTTTATATTCCATCCATTATTTATCTCCCTTTTGCAAACTATCTTGAATTTGCTCTGATATTGCCTCTGGCAGTCTTAAATTAACTATTCTGATGTTCCTGATCCATACCTTTCCCCAGTTTAAATACCTGGTATATCTTCTGGTTTTGGTCCATTTTATCCTACAATTTGGTAAAAAATACTGCTTGGTCAAAAATTTCCTTAATCTTCCCAGATATAGCCCTGAATTACTGGACTACAATCAAAGCTGAAAATATGCTTTTGTGTATAAAATGAATTACAAGAGGGACATATGTCATCAAACAATGCAAAGAATCAATAATAAAGCTACTTGAAACTGAAAAAATGAAAATAAAAGAAAGAAATTAATTAAATGAATTCAATTTCTGCTCTCACTGTGTTGACTGCAGTAAAACCTTCCAGCAGCAGTGTCTGAGCAGGAAGTCTGGCAGGGCTCACAGTAATCCAGCCCCAAGTAAATAAAGGTGTGGGCGAGTTTCAAAACATCTCGGGTGGTGCCAGGGTCAAAGCCTGCACCTCTCCTACCAGTGGTGAGAAGAACATGTTCAAATGCTGGAAATTCTGCCCTTCAGTGGGAAGGTTAAAAAACAGCACAACAGCCTGAGTCCAAAAGGGCACAGTAGCTGAAAAGTAATTCCATATAAAGGAAAACAGTAAAATCAGTCCGTTCAGTAAGGGGTTATATTTAGAAGGCCTCAGTGCCAGATGGTTTTCTGGCAATGAATTGTTGCCAACCCTGTTCCTCCTAAAGATAAATAATATCAAAGAGGCAGCTTTTGGTCACTAGGAACCAGCACAAGGGCGGTCAAGGCTTTGCAGAAGCAGGCACTGAAAGGCTGCACTTTATCATCCACGGGAGCAGGGATCAAAACCTGACATGATGGATTTCTGAGTTACATCTGTCAGAAGAAATAGTCTCATTCACAGAATTGACACTCCTGGCTCTCAGGCAGTAAATCCACATTTACTCTGGCCTTAAGCCAGCTCACCCTTGAACAAAAACAAGTATGACTCTAATAATCAGGGCAAAATCAGCACACAGGATATGACAAATAACATCTGCCTTTGAAAAGTCACAGCAGAGAATTCAGAGAATTTAAATCTTCCAGTGAATATTCTGAAGCCTGTCCTGAGTTAAGTTCTGTTCTTGTCCCATTGATAGATTTCATTTGTTTATCCAGATTGAGTGGATGAGGAGCCACTGGTTATCCACATGGGAGAAGATTCTTCACCTGGTTAAGGCTCACTCTTGTTCCAAGCTGTGCTGGAGCGATGTGCCAGGCTGGGCACACACACTGAGCAGCCCCAGCTCAGGAGAACACTGCCTGTGGAGCCAGCAGAGCCAGCTGTGCACAGAGCCATGTCCACATGAGCAGAGCCAGCTCAGAACACTGCCTGTGGAGCCAGCAGAGCCAGCTGTGCACAGAGCCATGTCCACATGAGCAGAGCCAGCTCAGAACACTGCCTGTGGAGCCAGCAGAGCCAGCTGTGCACAGAGCCATGTCCACATGAGCAGAGCCGTGTCCACATGAGCAGAACCATGTCCACATGGGCAGAGCCATGTCCACATGAGCAGCCCCAGCTCAGGAGAACACTGTGCAGCAAGCAGAGCCAGCTGTGCACAGAGCCATGTCCACATGAGCAGAGCCGTGTCCACATGAGCAGAGCCATGTCCACATGAGCAGAGCCATGTCCACATGGGCAGAACCATGTCCACATGAGCAGAGCCATGTCCACATGAGCAGAGCCATGTCCACATGGGCAGAACCATGTCCACATGAGCAGAGCCGTGTCCACATGAGCAGAGCCATGTCCACATGAGCAGAGCCATGTCCACATGAGCAGCCCCAGCTCAGGAGAACACTGTGCAGCAAGCAGAGCCAGCTGTGCTGGCACACACCACAGCACAGAGCCACGGCTCTGCACAGCAACTCAGCTCTGTCAGCTGCACAGCTAAATTTAAACCCAGCAGCATCAGGTTGCAGATATGCACCAAAAACACCTACATGGCAGTATTTATTTGGTCTTTTGGATCTGCAGATACATTTGAAAGGAAGAAAAATGCTCAAGGACAGCAGATGCACTGAGTTTCAATCCCAGTTCCTGTCTGGGTAATCTTGGCTTCTCCTCTCATGTTCAGCAGGATGTAAAAGCATTTAGAAATGTTTCTTCTCTGTGACAAAGACTTTACTCATGTGACTACCAGGTTAAGAGGTAAAGAGTAATGATTGTAAAGTGCTTTGAAATCCAAGATGAAAGATAGAGGTGTTGTGCAAGAATGATTATTGCACAGTGGTTCATCTCATTTGTCCCTGATGGTGTAACATAACGAGGAAGGAGAAATTCTTAAACTACACACCGAGGCCTGGAAAGGGAACTTGGATCCTGCTTGCCACAAAGTTCTCATGCCCATATGCTGCACAGCTACAGCACAGCCCTGACCACAAAAGAGAAGTGATAGAAGGGGTTTTTTTCCCTTAGTGTTCTTAGTAGAACTAAAATGTGTTTGTGATGGGTGTGAAAGTGCTTGGACACACATGCACTCCTTACAACACATGATCTCAGGGCTGTCATCGTATCAGGCACAACAACATCATTTCTGTAGCTCTGAAGGGGCAGAAAGGCAGGGAAAGGATGCAGGGAGGCACAGAAAGGATGCAGGGGCACAGAAAGGATGCAGGGAGGCACAGAAAGGATGCAGGGAGGCACAGAAAGGATGCAGGGAGGCAGAGGAAGGATGCAGGGAGGCACAAGAAGGATGAAGGGAGGCAGAGGAAGGATGCAGGGAGGCACAGAAAGGATGCAGGGGCACAGAAAGGATGCAGGGAGGCACAGAAAGGATGCAGGGAGGCAGAGGAAGGATGCAGGGAGGCACAGAAAGGATGCAGGGAGGCAGAGGAAGGATGCAGGGAGGCACAGAAAGGATGCAGGGGCACAGAAAGGATGCAGGGAGGCAGAGGAAGGATGCAGGGAGGCACAGAAAGGATGCAGGGAGGCACAGAAAGGATGCAGGGAGGCAGAGGAAGGATGCAGGGAGGCACAGAAAGGATGCAGGGAGGCACAGAAAGGATGCAGGGGCACAGAAAGGATGCAGGGGCACAGAAAGGATGCAGGGAGGCAGAGGAAGGATGCAGGTGGCTGGAGCTGCTGCTCTCCTGCTCCTGCAGCAGGTGCCCCACTCGTGGCAGCCAGGCCCTGGCAGAGCCCTGGTGCTTCTCCAGGACACAGCCTCACGCTGCACAGGTAAATGCAGAGGAAATATCTGCACTGCCAGGTGTCTGGATGGTGCCAGCATGAGCAGAGGGAAGGCTCCTGGAGCCTCTGGAAGCCTCAGAGCAGGCAGGCTGCCTGTGCAACGTGCCCTGCCTGTGGCAGAGCCTGGCCTGGGCTCCAGGCAAACCTTCAGGCAGTATCTTAATCCCCTTAGCATGGCTCTGATACACTGATCAGCAGCATCTAGGGCAGGCCTCTGAAGTAGCTGGGTCAGGCTCTAATACTCCTTTAGATCATAATCCCACAAAGATTTAACATTTGCAAATAACTTTATCATGTGAGTGGCTAAATGGGATGTTGGAGGAGCTGGGTCAGAACTGGGACATTCAACAGATTCCAGCTCTGGTTACATCTGTCAAGGACACAGGGAAATGTCAGGGGGCTGCTGAGAGACCTCTCTTAGGAATATTCAGCATTTCAGGGCTTAGATATCAGCTTAGATTCACCCACAACCATTCACTATCAGCATCAAACGATTTTAATCAGCATGCAAAGCTGAGTAAACCTGCAAAAGATAGGGACTGGATTATAGCAGTCTTTCCCCTAACACAAATATTCTGCACTCTGCCCTGACCCAGTGCCTATTTTAGTGTTTTACCACTTTTGGTTTGAAGCTTCCCTTTTTTTAACCTTCATCCTCCAAACTGGACACCTCAGCATGCAAATGCTGTGACCCTTTCACCTGTGCCAACCACCAGGATACCACCAGGACAGCAAAGAGAGAAGCTGCTGTTGAATGTAAAAGCTGAGCAATGAGTGTTTGCAGCTCTCAGCTGAGCTGGGCCACCCCGCCCTTGGCACCTAAAAAATCCTGCCTGTGGATTTGGCCTCCTGCCTTCTGTGTTTTAATTTGATTCTGCCTCTCTGCCACTGGCAGATTAATTTAAGGGAAAACAGTTGCATTTCTTGAACAAGTTTTGTGTGGTTATGCAGGAGGTGGGGCAAAGTGAGCAGAAAAAGGTGTCCAAAGAAAATGTATTCTAAAGAATTGGGCAGATTTTAGATGTGTCAGGTGAGAAGTATTTATTATTTTTTTTGTCACTGCTAGGTTTGCTATTGGCTAATTGAAAAAGTTATCTAATTTTCCATGAGTATTTCTGCCTGGGGATCTGCTACAGCCCTGCTGTGTTCAGGCTGGTGCTGTCATTAGAAAGCCTCTGCCCTGTTGCTCACACATCTTCTCTCACAGGGAGAATAAACATTCACAGGAAAATTAAAAGTGTCCTGGCAATAGAAGAAGAAGAAAACAACTGCTTGGACCTGGAATCTGCTTTATTCAATTTATGCAGGAAGGATGAATGCCAATTATTACAAATATTTTTTTTTTTACTTTTTCACTGTAATAAAAATGAGACCAGGAAAAAAACCCAACAGCAATTAATGCTGGTTTTGTAAATCAGTGTGCAATTAAGATTCAGATACTAGAGGAAGAAAAACTGGGCAAGACCAGAGTATGAATAGTAAATTCATTAATTCCTGGCTGAAAACTGTGTGTAATTGCTCAAATACTGAGGAGTGTAAAGGAGCAAGCTTCAGCATGCAGTTAGCAATTTAACTTTGCTCAGTCTGTCCTTTATTTATAAAATCAATCCATCCACTTTCCAAAGCACATCCTTGTCCTGGTGGGGGTTTCTTTAGAGGCCATCCCTTCCTCTTGTCCCTCTTAGCTCATTTCCAAGCCTTGAGTAATGAGCCACCTCCTTTTTTCCAGGCTGCAGAGACTCAGGGCTGGGAAAAGTGAGCTGATGCTGTTTTACAGCAGCGTGTCCCTGCTCCCCCAGCACATCCACAGCTAAATGTGTCATCTGTGCTTGCTTCTCATTTCAGTCCTGATAAACAAATAGCCATTCCCCCTCTATCTATTTTTAAATAAAATTAAAGACATAAATAAAATTAAAGAAATAAACAGATAAATAAATAAACCCCATATACAATAACAAATATATAATAACAAATGCATAATAAACAAAAGGATGTTTGGTGCAAAATTCAAGGTTTTGAGCAAGTCTTCACATGAAAGTAGTTCATTAAAAGCTTTGATCCTAAGGTCTTGGAGGGCTGCACAAGTCAGAAATACAGGAGCAAAAATGCCATAATTTAATAAAAGAACTGACCTAGCTAAATTATCAATATCCCATATGTACCCAATTCCTTACAGACTCAAGGTCTGCAGTAATACTTCCCCAGCATGTCAAAAAAGCTTCTAAAATTTAGTTTAGACAAATGAAAAACCAAGGCACTAATTGAAGTATCTTTCTATGCTTTCTGTCTGAAGAGAAAAAGATGTTACCATTATTTACCAGACAGAATTCTGTGATCATTAAGCTAGAACTTGAGTGCATAGTTATTTGTTTAAAATAAAGGTGATGGGGTATAAAAATAGTTTGCTGTTTTCAAGCCACACAAGAGCTTGGAAAAAAAATAAAAAACTTCATCCAAGCAAAACCTTGAATGTTGAGGGATTTTTTTTTTTTTTTTTTACAATTATATATCTAATAAAAATTTTATTTTCAAAAAGCTGTATAAACCCTATTTTTCCCAGTCATTCTTTAAAATACAGTGCTCATTGTAGGTGTTTCCCAGTAACTGCAGGCCACACTCATTAAGTAGCTCTGATATTCCTGGTTTGGAAAAACTCATAAGCAGGAGATCATCTGACCAGCCCATAAATACATTTAATTTTTATGGTAATTGGCTAAATTATTAGTCACATTTCTAGATATGTTGAAAGGTACCACGTGCCTGAGACAGCACAGTCAGTATGACTAAATAGTCATTAAATTCCTGATGCAAAATATTTCAGTAATCTTGTTGCTTGCCTGCTAACAAACAACAAACAACTGTGCATGAAATATCATTGATCCCAAGTATTTTATACTCATGGCCCGAGTCTGAAGCTTTCTCACAATAAATATGCCTGTAATTTGCTTTTCACATAAAACTGAGCAGGTTATTCAGTGCTTTTCAGCACTTAATAGCTAAGGGATTTTCATATCTATTTTGGGGTAAAAAAATCTAGAAGCTGGAGCTCAACAAAAACTCCAGCTGTGCTCCAGCCCCATCCTCACAGCTTCAGCACAGCTGGATTTCACAGCAGCCACTGGGGCAGGGTGCAGCCCCTGGGTGTCAACACTTGCAGATTGTTTGGGCCTGATTCTTTGAGGAGGATTTAATTTTCTTAATGAGCCTGAGTAAAATCATTACCTTCCAGAGTGGCACAGGGAATACTTTGGGAGATTTTCTGAGCCATGCTTCAGCACAGCACAACAACACAAAGTCACACCTGTGGGACACGGGGACAAGCTGTTCTCCCAAGATCTCTGCTGCACGGGGTGTTTCTAAAATACTCAGCAAGCCAATCACACTGCTGGATTTTACCAGAAATTATACACACTTTTTTTCTTTACAATACAATTTATAATCCTCTCCATGTCATGATTTTACCATGAACACCCACACTGAAGTGCCTTCATCGCTGGGATCAGGCCAGGAGTTACTTTGGGAAGTGAAAAAGTGGGAATCCCTTTGGAGCAGGTTCTTCACAGAGTTGCCAGCATGTTTCCTTGCCCCATGTCAGTGGGCAAAGGTGTGGAATGAAAATGTGGAAATGTGAAATGATGGTCAGAGTGTCTGCAGGAGCTGCACCAGCCCTGCACATCTGGGCTCCAGGTGAAGGCAGTGTGGCTGTGTGTGTGTGTCTGTGTGTCAGTGTGTCTGTGTGTGTGTGTGTGTGTGAGTGTGTGTGTGTCTGTGTGTGTGTGTGTGTGTGTGTGTGTGTGTGTGTCTGTGTGTGTGTGTGTGTGTGTGTGTGTGTGTGTCTGTGTCTGTGTCTGTGTGTGTGTGTGTGTGTGTGTCTGTGTGTGTGTCTGTGTGTGTGTCTGTGTGTGTGTCTGTGTGTGTGTCTGTGTGTGTGTCTGTGTGTGTGTGTGTGTGTGTGTGTGTGTCTGTGTGTGTGTCTGTGTGTCTGTGTGTGTCTGTGTGTGTGTGTCTGTGTGTGTGTGTGTGAGTGTGAGTGTGTGTGTGTGTGTGTGTCTGTGTGTGTGTGTGTGTGTGTGTGTGTGTGTGTGTGTCTGTGTGTGTGTGTGTGTGTGTGTGTGTGTGTGTGTGTGTGTGTGTGTGTGTGTGTGTGTGTGTGTGTGTGTGTGTGTGTGTGTGTGTGTGTGTGTGTGTGTGTGTGTGTGTGTGTGAGTGTGTGTGTGTCTGTGTGTGTGTGTGTGTGAGTGTCTGTGTGTGTGTGAGTGTGTGTGTGTCTGTGTGTGTGTGAGTGTGTGTGTGTGTGTGTCTGTGTGTGTGTGTGTGTGTGTGTGTGTGTGAGTGTCTGTGTGTCTGTGTGTGTGTGTGTCTGTGTGTGTGTGTGTGTGTGTGTGTGTCTGTGTGTGTGTGTGTGTGTGTGTGGGTGTGTCTGTGTGTCTGTGTGTGTCTGTGTGTGTGTGTGTGTGTGTGTGTCTGTGTGTGTGTGTGTGTCTGTGTGTGTGTGTGTGTGTCAGTGTGTCAGTGTGTCTGTGTCAGTGTGTCTGTGTGTGTGTGTCTGTGTCTGTGTGTGTGTCAGTGTGTCAGTGTGTCTGTGTGTGTGTGTCTGTGTCTGTGTGTGTGTCAGTGTGTCAGTGTGTCTGTGTCTGTGTCAGTGTGTCTGTGTGTGTGTCAGTGTGTCTGTGTGTGTGTGTGTCTGTGAGTGTGTGTGTGTCTGTGTGTGTGTGTGTGTGTGTCAGTGTGTCAGTGTGTCTGTGTCAGTGTGTGTGTGTGTGTGTGCTCTGGGCTCCAGGTGAAGGCAGCATAGCTGACCTGTGTCTCTCCACGTCACTCTCATCCCTTTGTGGCTGTCCCCTGGCTGGTCACACTGTCTCTCTGCAGCCCATAAATCCATAAATCCAGGAGTGCCTGCCTGGCCTCAGCACGGTGTGACTGTTCAGGCTCTCAGCTCGGTGTGACTGTTCAGGCTCTCAGCACGGTGTGGCTGTTCAGGCTCAGCACGGTGTGACTGTTCAGGCTCTCAGCACGGTGTGGCTGTTCAGGCTCTCAGCACGGTGTGACTGTTCAGGCTCAGCACGGTGTGACTGTTCAGGCTCAGCACGGTGTGACTGTTCAGGCTCTCAGCAAGGTGTGACTGTTCAGGCTCAGCACGGTGTGACTGTTCAGGCTCTCAGCACGGTGTGACTGTTCAGGCTCAGCACGGTGTGACTGTTCAGGCTCAGCACGGTGTGACTGTTCAGGCTCTCAGCATGGTGTGACTGTTCAGGCTCAGCATGGTGTGACTGTTCAGGCTCAGCACGGTGTGACTGTTCAGGCTCTCAGCACGGTGTGACTGTTCAGGCTCTCAGCACGGTGTGGCTGTTCAGGCTCTCAGCTCGGTGTGGCTGTTCAGGCTCAGCTCGGTGTGACTGTTCAGGCTCTCAGCACGGTGTGACTGTTCAGGCTCTCAGCACGGTGTGACTGTTCAGGCTCTCAGCTCGGTGTGGCTGTTCAGGCTCTCAGCTCGGTGTGACTGTTCAGGCTCTCAGCTCGGTGTGGCTGTTCAGGCTCAGCACGGTGTGACTGTTCAGGCTCTCAGCACGGTGTGACTGTTCAGGCTCAGCACGGTGTGACTGTTCAGGCTCAGCACGGTGTGGCTGTTCAGGCTCTCAGCTCGGTGTGACTGTTCAGGCTCAGCACGGTGTGGCTGTTCAGGCTCAGCACAGTGTGACTGTTCAGGCTCTCAGCACGGTGTGGCTGTTCAGGCTCAGCACGGTGTGACTGTTCAGGCTCTCAGCACGGTGTGACTGTTCAGGCTCTCAGCTCGGTGTGGCTGTTCAGGCTCTCAGCACGGTGTGGCTGTTCAGGCTCAGCACAGTGTGACTGTTCAGGCTCAGCACGGTGTGACTGTTCAGGCTCAGCACGGTGTGACTGTTCAGGCTCAGCACAGTGTGACTGTTCAGGCTCTCAGCACGGTGTGACTGTTCAGGCTCTCAGCACGGTGTGACTGTTCAGGCTCTCAGCTCGGTGTGGCTGTTCAGGCTCAGCTCGGTGTGACTGTTCAGGCTCTCAGCACGGTGTGACTGTTCAGGCTCAGCTCGGTGTGGCTGTTCAGGCTCTCAGCACGGTGTGACTGTTCAGGCTCTCAGCACGGTGTGACTGTTCAGGCTCTCAGCACGGTGTGGCTGTTCAGGCTCTCAGCACGGTGTGACTGTTCAGGCTCTCAGCACGGTGTGACTGTTCAGGCTCTCAGCACGGTGTGACTGTTCAGGCTCTCAGCACGGTGTGACTGTTCAGGCTCTCAGCACGGTGTGACTGTTCAGGCTCTCAGCACGGTGTGACTGTTCAGGCTCTCAGCACGGTGTGGCTGTTCAGGCTCTCAGCACGGTGTGACTGTTCAGGCTCAGCTCGGTGTGACTGTTCAGGCTCAGCTCGGTGTGGCTGTTCAGGCTCTCAGCAGCAGCCCCAGGGAACAGCACACCCTGCAGAATGGGACAAAGCTCTCCCTGAAACCCCCCTGAGCTGGAGCAGCTGGGAGATGTGGCCCTGCTGGGGTTATTTCTCCTTGTCCTGTGCCTGGCAGCAGAGAGCAGAGCCTTTCCAGCAGGGCAGGGAGCCCCAGCAAAGGCAGCTCTTGAGGCTAGAGCTCCTTTCCCTGCTCCAGCCCTTACATCAAACATGAAAAGGAATGAACACAAAGGGTGCTGCAGCCAGCGCTGAGTTCCATTTTCTGTTCTCACCAGCACTTGTCAGAGGTCACTGTTTGGCCAGTGAAGCACAACACGGCGTTCCCTCGCCACTTCCCCCTTGCCCCCCTTTTTAAATTTGAAAACAGGTATCTTCTTCCAAGCTGAACACTTTTAACCCCTGGACTGGAGAGGAAAGGAAGGTCACAGGCTGGCTCAGCAGCAGGCTGCTCAGACATCAGGGCACCGAGGGTGGAAATGCCAGGTACAGAGACACCCAGGGAAACAGGTGGATGTGTTCTTAAGGGTTCCTGTGATTTATGAAGTAATAAACACAAAATGCCAGGCCAAAATGTCCTGGGCCTGATCTTGCCCTGCTTACGCTGGTGTACACGTATTTTACATCTACAGCCCGTGCATGGAGTGAGCTTCCAAATAAATCAGGGCAGGAGGGCTCATCTCCCTTGGTGTGAGGCATAAACACACCACACCACACACCACAGCTGACTTCCAGAAGTGACCTGCTGAGCTCACTGCGAGGGAGAGGGACAGTGGCTGAGAAGAGTCTAAGCCTTTATCCAAACAATTTGTGTTCCAGGCATTCAAAATACAGAGAAAAATGAAGTCCATTGCAGTTACTATTTGGCACCACCAGCTGGATGCTCTAAGGAACTAAAATTGGGATTTTTTTTTTTTTTTTACTGCTTTAAACTGGAAAGACCAGCAGCGTGGTTTCCTGTGGTCTATAGTTCTGTGCTTTATTTTGCCTTGTAATGTATAAATACCTGGTGCCTTCTGCACGAGACGGGGAGGAAAACTGTTGATTTCCAACATATCAGCTGACAGGATGTTTTACAAAGGCCAGATTTGTGCTGTGTTACTGTTACAAGTGCTTGGCCTATTTCATTTCTTGGGTGTGACACACAGGTCAGGAGAGCAGAGCAGGAGCAAAGCTCAGGCTGAGCTGTTCTCTCTGTATGGGACAGCAGAGGTGTGTGAGCAGGGCACAGCAGGCTCCAGCAGGGTTCTGTGCCCTTCTCCCCCTGCCAGGGCTCTGAGTGCCAGCACAGGAGACAGGAGTGAGTGTGCCTGTTCAGAACAGCTGTGCTGCTGGAGACAGCAGTGAGTGTGCCTGTTCAGAGCAGCTGTGCTGCTGGAGACAGCAGTGAGTGTGCCTGTTCAGAGCAGCTGTAATGCTGGAGACAGCAGTGAGTGTGCCTGTTCAGAACAGCTGTGCTGCTGCAGACAGCAGTGAGTGTGCCTGTTCAGAGCAGCTGTGCTGCTGGAGACAGCAGTGAGTGTGCCTGTTCAGAACAGCTGTGCTGCTGGAGACAGGAGTGACTCTGCCTGTTCAGAACAGCTGTAATGCTGGAGACAGCAGTGAGTGTGCCTGTTCAGAACAGCTGTGCTGCTGGAGACAGCAGTGAGTGTGCCTGTTCAGAACAGCTGTGATGCTGGAGACAGGAGTGAGTGTGCCTGTTCAGAACAGCTGTGATGCTGGAGACAGCAGTGAGTGTGCCTGTTCAGAGCAGCTGTAATGCTGGAGACAGCAGTGAGTGTGCCTGTTCAGAACAGCTGTGCTGCTGCAGACAGCAGTGAGTGTGCCTGTTCAGAACAGCTGTGCTGCTGGAGACAGCAGTGAGTGTGCCTGTTCAGAACAGCTGTGCTGCTGGAGACAGGAGTGACTCTGCCTGTTCAGAACAGCTGTAATGCTGGAGACAGCAGTGAGTGTGCCTGTTCAGAACAGCTGTGCTGCTGGAGACAGGAGTGACTCTGCCTGTTCAGAACAGCTGTGATGCTGGAGACAGCAGTGAGTGTGCCTGTTCAGAGCAGCTGTAATGCTGGAGACAGCAGTGAGTGTGCCTGTTCAGAACAGCTGTAATGCTGGAGACAGCAGTGAGTGTGCCTGTTCAGAACAGCTGTGATGCTGGAGACAGGAGTGAGTGTGCCTGTTCAGAACAGCTGTGCTGCTGGAGACAGGAGTGACTCTGCCTGTTCAGAACAGCTGTGATGCTGGAGACAGGAGTGAGTGTGCCTGTTCAGAACAGCTGTGCTGCTGGAGACAGGAGTGACTCTGCCTGTTCAGAACAGCTGTGATGCTGGAGACAGGAGTGAGTGTGCCTGTTCAGAGCAGCTGTGCTGCTGGAGACAGCAGTGAGTGTGCCTGTTCAGAACAGCTGTGCTGCTGGAGACAGCAGTGAGTGTGCCTGTTCAGAGCAGCTGTAATGCTGGAGACAGCAGTGAGTGTGCCTGTTCAGAGCAGCTGTAATGCTGGAGACAGGAGTGAGTGTGCCTGTTCAGAGCAGCTGTAATGCTGGAGACAGGAGTGAGTGTGCCTGTTCAGAGCAGCTGTAATGCTGGAGACAGCAGTGAGTGTGCCTGTTCAGAGCAGCTGTGCTGCTGGAGACAGAGCACATCTCTGCTGCTGGGGCTGCAGGCAGAGCTCCTGCACACAAATGCCTGCTTTCCCCGGAGCTGGCTCCTCCTCTCTGCTCGGAAGGTGAAGTGTTCGTGCTGCAGCAGGGCAGGAGAGGGGTGAGCAGCTGCAGGAGGAGCTGGAGGCCTCCATCCCTCTGCCAGCGGATTTTGGGGCAGAGCTGAGGCTTTCAGGATGAGCTGAGCCGCTGTGCAGTGCCCACAGCACAGGTGGCACAGTGCCAGGGGATGGAGAAGGGTTCCAGAGGCTGAGTCAGTCATCAGGAGCAATGATTACCTTGGGGGTTCTGTGCTTTTGCCATTCAGAGCGTGTAGAGTGACAGGATTAGTGCAGTGCCAGCCAGCCTGGCCCTGGCCCTTCCCTTCGGAGCAGGCACCGCGGAGGAGACAGAGCCAGCCAGCAGAGGAGGAGCTGAAAATGCACAAGAGGTGCTCACAACACCTTCTGCCTTCCTGCAAACACTGCTGGAGCTGTAAACAAATCAACTCTACAGTTTGGCACCAGATTCCAGTCCTTATTCCCAGGACTGGAACAGCAGGAATGCTGCAGCTGAAGATGAGTGTGCAGAGCTGGAGAAACACACACTGTGCCCTGAAGGCACAGTCCGTGAGGGGATCACGGACAGTGATCCCCTGCTTTCCCAGCTTCAAACCTGCAGCTTCAAACAACACCCTGGGGGCTGGAGACAGCTTTGAGAGAGCTTTTGCTGGAAAGGGACAAGCCAGCTGAGTAAGAAAGCAACGTGCATTCCTAAATGTGTGTGTAGGGGAAGGATCTTACCTGTTCTTAGGGATGTACATGTGTATAAAAGCAGGTGTGTTCTGTGTGTTGATAATAGGATAAGCATTAAAAGATGTGACAAGAGAGATAAGGACTTTTTACAGTGGCAGCCACCTGAGGTGCTGCATGGTTCATCCCAGAAAAGCTTCTCAGTTTCTGCCTGGAGTGTGCTGCTGGGCTCATGGCAGAAATCCCTAGCCTGGATGGGGTGATGGAGGACCTGGAGCATTGCTGACAAATATCAGCAATAGGCATCTGGTTAGTCAGATGCCATTATGTTATTCAACCATCCCTAAATAACTATTACACCACTGCAGCCACAAATCCTTTCTGAGAAACACAAGTAAGAAAGCATTAATCGGGTGACCATTGCATGAGGACTGTGTTTTCTTTGGACTGAATGTACTGCAGGTTCTGCTCTGCTCTATTCCTTCCTGAAATATTCCTCACTAAGCCCCAACTCAATGTCAAAACCCCTACTAGTTTTAGTAGGTCTAGGGAAAAGCTTTTTTTTTTCCCCCATCAGCTAAGAACAACTCCCTCAAAAAACAGGGGAGAGAATAGATAACAGGATATTATAGCCATGTTTCACATTAGGATCATACTGTATTTTCACCTTTTCACATTAATTTGTCCTGAAGACAGTAACAAGTACAAACATAGCAGCTCTCAACCCCTAACCTCCTCTCTAACCCGAACCCAGACTCCTTCTCCTGACATGAAATCTATTCTGAGAAAAGCACTAATGGCCGGAATGGGGAAGGTGTGTCAATGAAAACTCTTCACTCGTGCCTGGCCCTGGGACCCCACTAGATGGGGACATTTCCATGGCACAGCTCCTGTGTGCCAGCCCTGCTCCAGCACCGGCTCACTCACCTTTCTGAGCCCCCTCTCTCGGCAGGACCAGCCTTGCTTTGGTCAGGACCAGCCTTGCTTTGGTCAGGACCAGCCTTGCTTTGGTATAAATACCAATCCAGGGCACTTTGGGGCTGGCTCTCTTTCTTTAAAGAGCAGTCAATTCAAATAAGTTTTTTTTCCATGAGACCAGAGGGGCTTTTGCCTGTGCACACACACACACACAGGCTCACACGTGTGGATGGATTCAAGAGCCTAAATGGAGTGAAGATCCCACTGCTCCTTAGCTGGAGTAAGTGCTACACCCTTTGTAAGCTGGGCAGCTCAGACATGCCAGACTTTGGGCACAGACTGGTTTTTCAAAGGCCTTCTGGTCTTCGTTAAAACAAGATGATGCATCTCAGGTATTCATTTCAGGGGTATTAGCAGAATACTTCTAAAAGGTTTGCTTGAAAATCAGGAGCTTTCATTTCTTTGTGTGTGTAAAAGCCTTTTCTGCAGCCCAGTATTTTCCAGTCTGTAGGAATCTGGTGTCTGTGCAATGGGAGCAAGGCCCACGTGGCATAGTCACTTATTCTGATAAGGAGAAACTACAGCAATGTTGAATTTTATGAGGTCCCTTTTTCTTTACAGGTGCTAGCATCAGAACATGGAAATATGCCTTATTTTCACCCTATGCTGCACAGGTCTGGGGCTCTGCTGGAGCTGCTGCTCCCTCTCTGTTTGCAAGATGCACAGAAACATTTTGGCTGGCAAAGCCTCTGAAATCATCCACCCCTTAACCCAGCACTGGCAAATCCCACTAAAACATGTCCCTGAGTGCCACATCTGCACATCCCCTGAACCCCCAGGGATTTCTGTCTGCTTTTACCAGTGTTTCATCTCTCTGTGTGCCCCTGATGTGTCATACCCCAAATCACTGGAGAATGAACTGCTTGGTGTTTCTTGCAATCACAATTAAAATGGTTTTTCTTTCCGTGAGCCTCAGGGGAGCCAGGTCCTGCCTGAGCTCCACAGGTCCTGCATCAACTTCACACCCTCCACTGCACAAAACAGATCCCAGAGACCTAGGAAGGCATCACAAATACCACTGAGCTGAATCACTGCAGAAATGTTATCTTTGTTAACTGTTTCTGCCCTAAATGTCATCTTTGCTAACTCTTTATTATTCCCTCATGCCTACAAACCTGCTGAGAGCACAGGACACCTCACTATCAACAGGGACACACTGCTCTTTTTTTTGGTCTCTCCTCTCTTCCATCGTGCTGATAGCTGTGGATTTTTGCCAGCTGCAAGGAGTTCTTGGCTGGCATTTGAGAAATAGCTCAGCTGGTGACTGGGGAAAGTATGTAGGGATGATCCATTGGAACAAATTAACTCCTTGGTCTCTGCTGTATTTCTGTGATTAACTAGATTTTCTTTCAGTATCAGAGTCTCTGAAACACTTTCTTTTGTCCCCCTCTTAATTTGCTTATTCAGAAGCATTTCAAATGGCAAATTGGAGGCTTCAGTTTAGAGTTTCTATGAAGCCCCAAGCTCCAGCCCCATCCCTTTGCTTGTGCACAGCACAGGGGAGCTGCCAAGGTACCTGCAGCCTGCAGCTTTTCTGAAAGGAGCCTTTGGTCAGTAATCACTGCAAGTTCACTTCTGACACTGAACTTTCACACCTTCCAGCATCAGGGATATAACCCAGTGGAGCTGCCAGAAATCATTGTCCAAGACAAGCCAAATAAAATGTTTATTATAAAGCAAGGTGCTCTCTGTAACATCATGTTTTCAGAGAAGTGTTTGCCCGGTCTCTTTTTGTTTTAACCCTTTTCCTTCCATGACTGACTCTGTGCATGCAGCAAATACATACAAGTCCACACACTTGTGTGAATTCTGCTGGAAAGAAACATGTGTACCTTAAAAACCCCCAGGAAAACCTGTCCTTTGAATAGCATATTATTACTTTGCCAATAAAACCTTGAGGTAGATGGCTTATTAAACTATCTTTTGGCCCAAATTGACAATATTTCCTTCTGGGAAATGAGCCACAAGTGTGCCTGTCCCCTGATGTTTCTGTGCCACACACACATCCCAGAAGGATGAAGGGTACAGCAGGGTCAGGACTCTGCTCTTTAGGGCTTGGCAGGTCAGTGGTGGTGAAGGTGTCTGCCTGGAGGCTTGGGAGCACTCAGCCACAGCTATCTGCAGCCCTGTGAAGTGGAGAAGATGAAATATTGAATGCTTTATTCCAGCTCAGTGACTTGTGCTGCCCACAGGGCTGCCTGCCTGGGGCTGTGTCAGCCGAGGACAAAAGTGAGGCTCCACTCGCAAATCACGAGCTTTGAAATATGGAGGGGTGGAAAAACCAAAGATTCCTTGCATGCCCAGAGTACTTTTTGTTCTGATAAGGAGAAAATAGAGACTTCTGGCTGCAGCATTTGCTTTATTACTCATTTATTTCTGCAGCTAGATGTGTTTTCACGGCACAGATACAACAGAATTGTCAGGTGACATAGCCCAGCCTAAAGACTACCAAAACCCAAATGAAGAAGAAACCCAAAAGAAAACCAAAACCCAAAAGAAGTCCCACTGTCACTGTCCCACTCTCAGTGTCCCACTGTCACTGTCCCACTGTCACTGTCCCACTCTCAGTGTCCCACTGTCACTGTCCCACTCTCAGTGTCACACTGTCACTGTCCCACTGTCACTGTCCCACTGTCACTGTCCCACTCTCAGTGTCCCACTGTCACTGTCCCACTGTCACTGTCTCACTGTCACTGTCCCACTGTCACTGTCCCACTGTCACTGTCCCACTCTCAGTGTCTCACTGTCACTGTCCCACTGTCACTGTCCCACTGTCACTGTCTCACTGTCACTGTCCCACTCTCAGTGTCTCACTGTCACTGTCCCACTGTCACTGTCCCACTGTCACTGTCCCACTCTCAGTGTCCCACTCTCAGTGTCCCACTGTCACTGTCCCACTGTCACTGTCCCACTGTCACTGTCCCACTGTCACTGTCCCACTCTCAGTGTCCCACTCTCAGTGTCACACTGTCACTGTCCCACTGTCAGTGTCTCACTGTCACTGTCCCACTCTCAGTGTCCCACTGTCACTGTCCCACGCTGCAGCTGTGACCTGAGAACACCCACTGCAGGGAGCACAGAACCTTGTGGGGAATGCAAAGGTTTCACACGAGTGTGTGAATCTCCTCCATCAGCACATGAAGGCAATACACTCCACGAGGGACAGGGTGCCACCCGGAACCTGCTGAGGCTCAGAAGCCCACAAAAACACTCCAAGGTGCTGAAATAAAAAGTATTTTAAAAGGCCCTTGGAACACTAACACACCTCCAAAGGCCAGGGAAGTCACAGCACTCAAAAATGGAAAGGCTTCATAGGTGGAAAGAACGTGCTTGGTGTCCAGAAAACGACTCAGTCTGCCTGGGCAAGCCCTCAGTGCCACCAGTCCTTCCTTGCAGTGTCCCTGAGTGTCCCTGCAGTGTCACAGCCCTGATCTCACCCCCAAAGGTGCTGGGGCTGATTTTGCTGCAGCCTGACAGCCGTGTTGGGTCACTGGTTAATTTGAAGTGTGACTGAACCAGTCACCGATTGCCTGGCTGTGCATCACATTCCCATTTTCCCCAGATTCTCTCTCTTTTGAAGAAAATGCTGGTTTCTTTTACCCCTGTATTCATTTTGGGCAGATCCGGGGTGTTTCTTCCTCTCTTGAATAAGCCCATAATAAAGTGGCTGTTTTCTTCTTCTTCTGAGACATTCTTGATGAATTTTCCTCTCTGATTAATTGCCTTCTCCCCACAACTTTTACTTTTCCTCCCAGTTATTCCCTCCAGCTAATGAGCATTCTGCTTTTCAGCAGGCACTGTGATTCTGTTGCTTTGTTCCAAGGCACATCACATCCTTTTCCTCCTGACAGCCGGTTTCTAGGGGCATGCCTGGATCTCCAGTTCCAGCTGTCCTTCCATTTCCAGTGTGTGCACAACCTGAGCCCAGCTCCTGGAGGCTGCAGCTCTGCCTGGGGCTGGATGCTCCTCCAGGGCACCTGGAGCTGCTCAGCTGTTGCTGAGCATCCTCACGTTCCCGTAACGTTTGGGGCTGATCTGTGCCCGTGCTGTGCCCTGTGACACCTCTGTTCCCAGGGCTGCTCCATCTGCTGCTGCCCAGCCTCTCCTGCCACTGCCTGCACTTTCTGCTCATCATTTTTAGCAGCATTTTCAGTGGATGACAACCTCTGTGCTCCAGCAGCTTTGGCCACATTGTTTTCATGGGATCACTGGTTTATTTTCACAGCTCTCCCTTCCCTCGTGCCTCTCCTCTGGCACGTTTTATCCAGCACATTTGATCTCTCCTCTGTGCTGACGCTGGTGCTGCCTGGGTTTTGTTTTCCATGGGGTTGGCAGCCCCTGTTCCTTCACTGTGACCACAAAAATTCACTCCACAGGAGCGCTTTGGCCCACTTGTATCCGAGCATTTCAAATTAACTTCTTCTAATTCTCATTAGAAATAATAATATTTAAGCATATTTTTCATACATTTAAAATATTTAAATTTTATTCATTCATTCATTTATTAATTTATTTGTTTACTTGTTTATTTACTTATTTACTTATTTACATATTTATTTATTTATTCTTTATTATCTATTTATTTATTTATTTATTTATTTATTCTTTATTATCTATTTATTTATTTATTTAAATTATGTTTAAATAATATTTAAACATAATTTTCATAGTTTGGTCCTCGCTTCTGCCCCAGATCCTTTCTGATTCTTTACCACAGGACCCAGGCCTCCATCAAAAGTGGAATCCTCCCTTGTACTGAACTGCACAGAAGTATTTGATTTTTTAAAAATTCAGGATGCTTATGAAAACCTTTCCCTGTAGATGACTCAGTCTAAATTCTGTTATTTTAGTAGAGTTATGGGTTTTTTATGTAAACAATAAAAATTTCTTGTCAAAAACTATAAAGGATACCACAGTTCATCACTTTAATTTTTTTAAAAAAACCTGAATTTAAAAGAAAATTGCTTAGAAATGCTTTTTGTGCATAATAAACTTGTGTTAAAGGAGAATAACAGTTCCAATAGGTTGCAGATAATGTGAACTTACAGAGGGATGTGCTTCAGGGGGTTATTTTTGCAGATGATATTTCATATGGATTATGAACTTTGCCCTCCATATTTCAATAGGAATTTATGTGAACATCTTGCCAAGAAAATACTGGGAAAAAAAAGAGCTGGGAAAAGGCAGCCAAATACACAGCAAAGTGCTGAAGTACAAAACAAAAGTACTAATAAAAGGAAAAAAAAGATAATTGTATAATGATTCACAAACTCAAGCAAGTCGAGATGGAGGGGGCACCTAAATTTCCTTAATGAAATGAATTTCTCTGTTCTGAACCACTCAGTGGCTTCTTCTCGTGTACTTGGACAAGTCCAAGTGCTTTGTGAAGTTCAGCATCAGTGGCAGGGACCTTGTGCTGGCTCCTGCAGCTCAGAGGATGCAGCAGGGAACACTGACTGGTCAAAGGGATTAGAGCATCTTGCATTTATGGATTTTAAAAGTCAGATCTTTCCAAATGAGGGATTTGTGTGTTTTTGTAGGCTCAGGGAAGCAGCCAGCTGTGAAAGGTTAACCTTTGCTGTGGGATTTCTGTTCTCTTTCGTGTGAGACACAAACTTATTCACCATAACAACCACTGAAAACTGTGTGGCATGAAACAGTAAAAATGGAAAAAGGCAGCAATGCCCATCCTTGAAGGAATATTAATTCAAAGCAGCTTCAATTCCATAATGGAAAGATGTACAAAATCCCATCATTCAGAATGGCAATTTTGAACTGGAAGTGTTGGAGCTGTTCCTCTAATGTGGGTATAAATACTGGCAAATCTGCTAAAATCTGTGCAAATAATGCCTGATTTTGGCTTGGATTCACTTCTGACTTCTGTGACATTACCAGTGTGATGTTAGATACACACAGGTGAAATATGTTCAAAATATTTAGAATTGCATGTGGGAAATCAGAGTATATAAATGAATTACTTCTTTACCAGGTTTTATCACTTTGTTTGCATTTTTTTTTATTGTGAAATTATAATGATATTAAACTAAGTTTTAACTATGTTACGAACCAAAAAATTTGAATAAAAACACAATGTATTAATCAGTAATATCTATGTTTTTGGTGTTAATGAATTGCAACTTAGGTTTTTGATGATTTAATATATAATTTTGTATTCCTCCCAACTTCATAAATGTTTATGATATTGCTAAACATCAGGAGGTGCAGCTTCTGTAGCTCACTCCCAGTTTCCTTAACCACAAAGACCCAGAAGCAGGAAATACCAGCACAGCCCTCAGGAGGGTGTTTGTAGCTGTGGATGCCAGCTGACCCTCTCCATCCTCTCCAGGGAAAACGTGCACACTTGTGTAGAAAGAATTGGCATTTCCATCCATCAGAGCAGGCTGTACTTCCTGGGAAGCTGGGAGAAAGATGGCACGCAGGAGTTTTAAAGTGTAAACTGATGGCAGAGGATCATTGCAAAGGGAAAAGATCTTTGAGGACACTTAGAGACCTTAAGAAGTGTCAGCCTGCCAGACCCACCACTAAATCCCATCCCTGTGCCGCTTCCACGCATCTGAACGCACCTGGACAGCAGATTTGAGAAGCAAAAGGGTTCCCACCCATTGCCATGGACTTGGGCATTACAAGTAAAAACAAATAAATACTTTCCTGCACCTCTCAGAGCCTTTTTTTGCCACACAACATTATTTCTGGGAGCTGACACAGTGCAAGGAACACTAAGGAAAAGCACTTTGGTGGGCATTAGTTAGGTCTGCACCACTTAAAACCTGGAGTGCCTTCAAAAGAAGATACAGTCCACAAAGCAATAAAAATGTTCATATTTCAGATGTACAGCTGCTACCTGAATAATGAGCCCTCAAAATGAGTGATATTTGTGTAATTCTGTTTTTGCTGAGTGAAGTACAGCTGCCACACCAGGGCTGTGTTTGAGGAAGCTGCCAGACACACTGTGTTTAACAACTCCTGACATACAACAATCTCACTGCTGGAATATTGTACAATAATCCAGTCACTTAAAGTCCTTGTCCCAACATTTCCAAGTTTCCATGCTGCAAACCCTCGTGTGAGCAGAAAAACATTCTTACAACAATCTTGCTATTCTTTTTTCCTGAACTTGATCAACTGATGGATTGTCCACAGTGCAATTGTTGGAGAGGGACAAGAACTGTTAATTAAATTGGTAAATGGACATGCAGCAAAGCAGATGTTTGAAACACAGAAAGCATAATATAATATAATAGAATAGAATAGAATAGAATAGAATAGAATAGAATATATGTAATATATGTAATATAATATAATATAATGTAATGTAATGTAATGTAATATAATGTAATATAATATAATATAATATAACATAACATAACAACATAGCATAACATAACATAATATAATATAACATAACATAATATAATATAATATAATATAATATAATATAATATAATATAATATAATATAACATAACATAATATAATATAACATAATATAATATAATATAATATAATATAATATAATATAATATAATATAATATAATATAATATAATATAATATAATATAATATAATTAATATAATTAATATAATATAATATACCGTGTCTAAATGAATGAACAATGTGTGGGAAAATGTAAATGTGAGATGCACACTCCCCACCCTGCTGCTCTCCTTTGTCTCCAGGCTCACCCAAGCAGGAGGTGGTTTCCATTCTCCAGGGTCACTGATTCAGATGATGCCTTTGACAAGAGCGTGTTCCCCGTGCCAGGGGCTTGGCTTTGCCTCAAATCCACCTCAAGGGGCTTGTACTGACACTGATCTAATCTTACAAATTCCTTGTATGTGATAGCCCTGAAATGTGCTTTTTCTAACTATATGTGTACATGTTCTAAGATTATTCTGCCTCATTATGTTCTCTCTAAATTAATGAATTAAGGCCTAAGAATAAGTGATATCTCAGCAGAAAGATCACATGGGTTTTGGTGTGATGTTTGTTTTTTGTGCTATGAATGAGATGCTTTTTAACTGTGGTACTTTCCTCAGAAAAAGTTCAGCTCTCTGGGCTGCACTTTACCTATGAAAATTTGTTAGAATTCCCTGACATCCTTTACCTAACATCGTTTTGGACAAGACTTTGCTCCAGTCCAATGTAAGAACTGACTAATCAGTGTTTGCTTTTATACAGAAGCAGTATTTTCAATGGACAGGACTTTTTTCCCCCACTGTGAAGAAACAGTAGAGAGACCCTGATTACAAGGGTTCCTTTATATTAAATGCAGATGAGTTTGTTGATTTTTGCTTTCTGGTGTGGGTTTTTTGTTTTGTTTAGTTTGGTTTTTTTACTGGAGGGGTTGTCTCTGTTGCTTTAATCATGCAAGATAAAAACAGTTAAACAAATGACCAGAAGAGGTGATCAATGCTAGAAACTCCTTCTGATCCTCATTTATTCTGTTTAGAGTGCAAGCCCCTCTGGAATTGATGGGAATTTGGTTTGAGGCCCAAATTCACAAAGATATTATGGAGTATCTAGCTTCTAGTCCGTTTCCTGGAGTCTGGCAGCCTTTGGGAATTTGGGCCTCCAGCATTTCTTTTAAAGTCTTCTTTGAACCTGCAGTGAAATTCTTGGGGTACAGCACAAGGAGGAAAAACCATGTGGAAACTGGGGAAGACACACACAGATAACAAAATGATGATGTTGCTCGAATATTTTTTAGAGAAATTCGAAGGGAATCATCGGTCAGTGGGGTGCTGGCCAGGCAGCTGCAGGTCGGGTCCCCCTCTGAGCCCAGAGCATCTTTTGAGAGCCTTCTCTGGCAAGCAAAGCACACGATGGAGGTTCCACACAGCTCCCACCGCCCTCTTCCATCCAACCTGTCCGGAACACCGAGAGAACGAAGGGCTCGGCTCTGAACGGGAAACTCGCACTGCTCCTTTCTCTCAGCATCTCCCCCTGTCGCTCAGAATCTCCTCCTGTTCTCTCAGCATCTCCTCCTGTTCTCTCAGCATCTCCCCTCATCTCTCAGCATCTCCCCTCATCTCTCAACATCTCCCCCTTCTCTTTCTCTCAGCATCTCCCCTGTCTCTCAGCATCTTCCCCTGTCTCTCAGCATCTCTCTGGTCTCTCAGCATCTCCCCCTTCTCTCAGCATCTCTCCGGTCTCTCAGCATCTCTCTGGTCTCTCAGCATCTCCCCCTTCTCTCAGCATCTCTCTGGTCTCTCAGCATCTCTCTGGTCTCTCAGCATCTCCCCCTTCTCTCAGCATCTCCCCGGTCTCTCAGCATCTCCCCGGTCTCTCAGCATCTCTCCGGTCTCTCAGCATCTCCCCGGTCTCTCAGCATCTCCTCCTTCTCTCAGCATCTCTCTGGTCTCTCAGCATCTCTCCGGTCTCTCAGCATCTCCTCCCCGCTCTCGGGGCGGGGGCTCCGGCGGGGCTGCGGCTCCTCCCGCTCCGCTCCGCCCCGACCGCCGGCGCTGAGCGTGGGGCCGGCAGCGGGGCCAGCGGGGCCAGAGGAGCCAGAGGAGCCGGGAGGAGCCGGGAGGAGCCGGGAGGAGAGGAGGAAAGGCCAGAGGAGCGGCAGCAGGCCCGGCAGGAGCAGAGGAAAGCCCGGCAGGAGCAGAGGAAAGCCCGGCAGGAGCAGAGGAAAGCCCGGCAGGAGCAGAGGAAAGCCCGGCAGGAGCAGCAGCAGGGCCAGAGGAGCAGCAGAAGGGCCAGAGGAGCAGAAGAAGGGCCAGAGGAGCAGCAGAAGGGCCAGAGGAGCAGAGGAAGGGCCAGAGGAGCAGCAGAAGGGCCAGAGGAGCAGAAGAAGGGCCAGAGGAGCAGCAGCAGCCCCTGCAGGAGCAGCAGCAGGCCCAGAGGGATGCATTTCCCGGCGGTACAGGCAGCCCTGCTGCTGCTCCCTGCCTCGCTGCTGGCCGCGCCGGGAGCGCCGGCCCCGGGCGCAGGGAGAGCCGCCAGCCTCGGGGAGATGCTGCGGGAGGTGGAGGCGCTGATGGAGGACACCCAGCACAAGCTCCGCAATGCCGTGCAGGAGGTGAGGGGTGAGGGGCTCTCTCCCCAGGGTCTCCCCGCTCGTTCCCCGAGCAGCGGCCCGAGCGCTCCGGGACAGACGGACAGGGATCGGGGCTGTCCCCAGCCGGGGCTCAGGGCTCCCAGTGCCCCCGAAACCCCCCGAAAAGCGGCTTGCTCGTGATGGAATTGCGTGTGCTGATCTCAAATTGCTGGCCCGGAATCGCACGGGACCCGTTTCACAGCCGGGAACTGAGACCGAACCCAAAGCCATGGTCTCGTATGGCTGTCAAAACACCCTGTCCCTGCACTCCCCTTCTTGTGTGCTTTTTATTCCCGTTTCTGGTGAGAATCTTCCTTTCAACTTCTCTTTTCCTCTCGTTCAAAAATCCTTAGTCTACAAAACCCTTTAACTGGCAGCCTGCTGCAGAAACAGACCTTGGTGTGCTATAATGAGATAATTTCTGAACTTTTGCTGTCATCCGGAACCTACCTCTGTTATCCTCTTCATTTGGACTGCAGACACATTGGAATAAACCATTCCTCACAATGCTGCTTAGGGATGGAATCACAATTCCTGCCTGTTTTACTCTACAGTCAGTGCTGGACTGAGGAAAGCTCTGTGTGCAGCACAAGGCGTGAATTGTTTGAGCAGTCTTAGGAGATAAATGGTTTGTGCTTAGAAAGGTTTGCAGCTGCTGCTTAAAACAAACAGACACGCCAAAAGGAGAGGTTTTGCCTAGGGAAAACTCCTGTTGTTCATCCTGGTTGAGCTGGCAGCCTCCCAGCTCTGCCCCAAATAAAGGACACGGTTTGTTCCTGTGTGTTTCCAGGATTCACGCCCTTCCTCACCCCACAGGGACAGCAGAGGATGAAATTCTGGATATGTGCACCCCCCTCATCTATAGGGCTGCCCCTGTTGGCTTCAGGGGATTTTGTTTCTCTCCCTTGCCGGGATATTCTCCCTCCTGTGTCAGAATGGAAGGTCTGCCTGAGGCTGTCAGTGGTTTTCTGTGAGGAACAGAGCGCTGGGCTCTCCTCTGACACTGATACCAAAGCTGCCAGTCCTGCACCCTTCCTTCCCTGCCAGGGACTGACTTTGGCTTCAGCAGCTCAAGGGTTGAGCTCAGCCCTGTTTGTGTGGCCCATTAAAAGCTGCTCTGGGCAGGGTTTGGCACTTGGGGGCTGCACAAGAAGCGTGGCTTGGTCTCTTTTGTGATATTTCTGCTAATTTTCAGTTGTTTGGTTGTTTTTTTATCTTAATTTGGCAGATGGAAGCTGAGGAGGAAGGGGCAAAAAAGCTGTCAGAAGTCAGATTTGAAGATTTACCTCCCAATTACCATAACGAGTCCAGCACAGAAACCAGAGTGGGCAACAGAACTGTTCAGACTCATCAGGAAATTGATAAGGTATGAGAAAACTTGTACATGGTGAGCTCTCCATCCTCACACACCTTGTCTTCAAAGAAACAACCCAGTTTTACATGTTTATTCACAAGGTAATTTGGAGTGTAAATTTTCCTGGTGATAGTTACTCTGGGGTTTGATTGTATCTTCTGAGCTTGACTAGTGTCAAGGAGAGCCGTCATGAAAGGTTAGAGTGAAATAACAATTCATTTTGGAAAAAGGGGAAAATGGGACTGAGCTGCAGCAGTTACATGGGAATGAAAACCCAACCTTCTCCTGCTCAGCTGGCTCCTTTGCAGTGCCATTTTAAACAGACAAGGAGGCAGCTCTGTCATCCACTTTCCCCCTCAGATTAGGGTTAATAAGGGTGGCAGCAAAATGGGAGAAAAGAGGGGGTGGGAGTGGGTTAATTATTGCAGGATTTGGGACTGAGAGTAACAAAGGACTAATAAAAACTGAAGTTTGATGTTTTGTTCTTTCCCTGTATCAGGTCACAGATAACAAAACTGGATCAACAGTTTTTTCTGAGACAGTTATTACATCCATAAGAGATGGAGAAAACAAAAGGAACCATGTAAGTAAGCACATTTATTTCCTTTGGAAGACCAAACAAATACTTTGGGTTCCCTGTTCAGAAAAATGTGTCAGAGTTCACCAATAAAATTTTGGAATGTTCTGAAACACACACAACCATTGGGGTAAGCAAATGTTTGTGTTTTTAAATTAGTTTAACTTAGGAACACTGTGACTTGGAAACAGAGTTAATGCACATGTTTGAATATTCAATTTGTCTGTCAAATGTAAATGTTAAATAGCAAAGATAGTTACACAGCCCTTCCCAGGGACTGTGGGTAAATCCTTACTATAACACTGAGCTTGTCTTCCATTAGAAAAAAACACTTTATGGATTTTAACAGTTGAAATAACCCCAAATCATTTATTTATGAGGAATCTTTGGAACAACATCTGGCTCTATTTGCTTTCCAGCCTAACTCAGTGATGGACAGCTGGCCATGAAATGTCACTTTGAGGAGAAGGGAGAGAGATGGGACAATGAATCCCCCTCCCCTCAAAATATGGTTGTTTAAGGACTCCCAAAGGAGTTTAAAAGCTCAAGAATGTTCTTTACCCGAGTCTTGCAAGCACAGGAACATTTGCTAAACGTCAGTAGTCACATGAGAAATTCAGCACTACTTTAAAAAATTGGCTTTTCATTGGTTGTAGTCTTACCAAAATGGTTCTTTTTTGTGCTCTTGCTAAGACTGGGCTGGCCAGGTTTCCTCTGATAGCTGGCTTCATCTGACTAATAGTTTGTGGTTTGATTTACTTCAACACACCCTGGCTTTCTTCAGAGAAACTTACCTCCAGTTCTTTCACTGAAGCAGCTCTGTAGCTATTTTATAAATATAACTATGGAAATTATTTTATAAATATAATGATGGAAAAATGATGTCAGTAGTTCCCATTTATAGAGGGCACAGAACCTGAAATTAGTGCCTCTTTTCTAAAGCTTTCCCTCTCACAGCTCATGTTTCTATACTGCTATTTCAATTTGAAAATGGCAAGTAGCAAAATACAGCACACACAAGCAACTTTACTTCTTTTTTTCCTACTATTTGGCAAAGCTTGTAGCTTAAGTGAACACCCGAGGTATAAAAATAAATTGTAACTATTCTAAACTACAGCTGATCCTATAGAAAGTGTTGACATCCCCCACAGTGCTTTTTGATAATGAGATTATGTGTAATGAAGACAATCCAAATGGGGTTTTTCCCAGGCAAAGGTGATCATCATCTTCAAATGCAGCACAAAACTTTTTAACCTTCTCAGCACTGCAGCACAGCACTGGTGGCGTTTCATAACGTGTTTGGCTTGCCTGTGGTGTCATTCTTCACACCCACTCCTCAATTAACAATTAACAATTAACAATTAACAATTAACAGCACTGAGGTGCCTGACAGGAGTCAGGCTGAAAATGCTTGCAAACTTCCAGTGTCAAGGGGAATATAACATATTCCAGTAATAGAAATAATACAGCTTTTGCTGTTACAAGGGCAAAGAGATGTCGTGGGAGCGATGCAATTAAGAACTGGGGGATTTGGGTTGCAGTGAGGAGAAAAAAGCAGTGCTGGGGGGAGATGTGTGAAGCAGGAGAAAAGTTTTGGCCAAATTCAAAGGCATTGTTGCTTAGATCTCTAAATTTAAGGCAAAAGTATTGGGAAATGAGTTGCAGGAAACTTTGCACTGGGCCTTTAGGTGTTTTTTCTGCAGACAGATTTTCGTACCTGAGGTTCTGTGTGACGTTGTGACGTGTCCTGGTCACTCTCTGGGCTTTGCAGACCAACAGGAGGTGGAAGAGTGATTCCATTGCCTTCACTGGCTCACTTTATAGGCTTTATTCACTTTACCTTATGAAACTTATGTGTTCCCACAGCTCCTGCTCTTTAGGTACAAAATTTGGGTGGTAAAAAGAAGAATTTTCCAAGCACCTTCACAAACCCCTTCCTGTGAAATATAAACTCAGTGTAATTTATTTCTGATAACTGGGACCCTGCACCTCCTGACTCTACATTTCTTTTCTGTGCTGACTTGTAAGCCTCTGAAATCCCTGGAAGTTTTTCATGTGACATTTTTGGCTTTGAGAGATGACACAAGAGCCTCACAAGGAGGCAAAGGAGTGTCTGCACTGCAATACCTGCAGTAATGGCAATAATCCACTTATTGGCTGGAATGAGAATTCCAGGGCTGGGGAAGCAGCTTTGTGGAAAAGAAATGCAGGTGGTGCCTGCATTTTTTAATTGAAACCCCAGTGCCTGTCCCCCTGCAGCAGATACCCATACACACACAAGCAGTGCATTGAAATAAAGGTGTGGAAGCAGGTGCATGTACCTGGAGTGCAGGTGTTACAGAAACACCAGGGGAGGTCCTGCACACACAGACTTTTCCTGGCAGACTGTTTCTCCCTGGCAGTGCAGCAGGGCTGGGCTGCTCCCCATGCCTGTGTGTGCTGCTGGCAGCTGGGCTCCTGGCCACTCCAGCAATGCAGCTCCATGCCCTGCATGGCTGGGAGGCTCCTGTGCATCCCCAGGCTCCCATTCCCTTTCTCAGGTGTCTCTGGGGGCTGGCAGCCACCCCTGCAGGCATCACTCTCCCTTCCAGTCAGCCATGCATTGGAATTGTACTGAAGGTGCAGGGTGGGGTGGGAGTTCTGGCTCTGTTTACTCCTTTCTCTGTCTGGAAATGACTCAGAGCCTGCTGCTGAATTTGGATCACATGAGGAATCCCTCAAACCTCATCCTTGGAAAGCCCAGGGGGAGAAGCAGTATCTCAGGGCATGTGGAGAGTTGGACATCAGTTTGCCATCGTGCTGTCAGGCAAAGCTTTAGAGGATTTCCTGGGTCTAAGATATCTCACAGCTGTCAGCAAGGGAAGGGTTTGGTCCCCTGGTGGTGTTTGCCTTGGACTCCATCCCTGGTGGAATCTGCAGTACATTCATGTTCTGACATCCCTTCTGGAAGGACACAGGGTGGGCTGCACACCCTTTTCCATTTCTTCCTCGTTTGTGTTCGTTTAGGAAATGGGATGAATATTCATGAATAGTCATCCTCTCGTGCTGTTGATATCCTCTAGGCACATGATTTCAGATGGAAAATTAAATTAAAGGAAAAATGAAATGAAAGAGGCTCTTTTTTAATCCAAACAAATGCCCCAAAGAGGAGGTCTTGACAAAGCTACAAAAAGTCAACACCTGTGACCCAGATGCCTGCTCCATCCTTAGGCAGACATGGAGCTCATGTTCCCAAAATCCTCAAGGGCTGGAGATGATTTATCCCACTGCTGTTGCTGTAATTCAAACCCCTTCTTCTTCCATCTACAGCTCATGAAAAATAAACTATTCCATTTCTTCTATGGGAAAAGCAATCTTATACTGCCAACTCTGCCGTGGGCAAAATCCACTGAATGTGGGTCCTTACCAGGGCACTTCTGTTCCAGTGTTGTCATCTTTGGCTTAAACAGAGTTAAGCTGAAACCCTAGACTACCAAATGAAGTGTGTATAATGATACAGGAACAAAGCCCATTTCCAGAGCAGGGTAATTACCTGTCAGATATGTCATTTATTTAATTAGAACAGTTCATCTCATGTGCCCACTTTGATATCACTGATATAACTGATTGAGATGAGTGCTTGGCACTGTGTTTCCTACACAGGAGAGTTTTAGAGGCTGTAGTCCTGCCAGGATCAGGTTATAATTACTGAGTGAAAAAGAAGAGTGAGGGAAGAAAATGAAGGGGCTGCTTCTGCAGAGTGACCTGCTGTTAAATTATTGCAAGGCATACAGAGAGATTTTGACCAAGAGTGAGCAGAGCATGATCTGAGAGAGCTCCTAGGCACCATTTTTCTCATTATCCTGAGGCATTTGCCAGGAATTTCTTTGGTTTTGTTTCTTTGGGTTTTTTTGGGTGTAGTTCCTTCTTTCATTGGAGTCAGCTCCTTGAAGCTGTGGGTGATATTTTATTTATTCCCTCTTTTGACATGGAGACCAACTGCATGGGGTCTGAGAGGACCTGATCAGTGACAAGATGTGATCAGTGACAGGATGTGATCAGTGACAGGATCTGATCAATGACAGGATCTGATCAGTGACAGGATGTGATCAGTGACAGGATCTGATCAATGACAGGATCTGATCAGTGACAAGATGTGATCAGTGACAGGATGTGATCAATGACAGGATGTGATCAATGACAGGATCTGATCAATGACAGGATCTGATCAGTGACAGGATGTGATCAATGACAGGATCTGATCAGTGACAGGATGTGATCAATGACAGGATCTGATCAATGACAGGATCTGATCAGTGACAGGATCTGATCAATGACAGGATCTGATCAGTGACAGGATCTGATCAATGACAGGATGTGATCAGTGACAGGATCTGATCAATGACAGGATGTGATCAGTGACAGGATCTGATCAATGACAGGATGTGATCAGTGACAGGATGTGATCAGTGACAGGATCTGATCAATGACAGGATCTGATCAGTGACAGGATCTGATCAATGACAGGATGTGATCAGTGACAGGATCTGATCAATGACAGGATGTGATCAGTGACAGGATGTGATCAATGACAGGATCTGATCAATGACAGGATCTGATCAATGACAGGATGTGATCAATGACAGGATCTGATCAGTGACAGGATCTGATCAGTGACAGGATGTGATCAGTGACAGGACCTGATCAATGACAGGATCTGATCAATGACAGGATCTGATCAATGACAGGATCTGATCAATGACAGGATCTGATCAGTGACAGGATCTGATCAATGACAGGATCTGATCAATGACAGGATGTGATCAGTGACAGGATCTGATCAATGACAGGATCTGATCAATGACAGGATCTGATCAATGACAGGATGTGATCAGTGACAGGATGTGATCAGTGACAGGATGTGATCAATGACAGGATCTGATCAATGACAGGATGTGATCAGTGACAGGATCTGATCAATGACAGGATCTGATCAATGACAGGATCTCTGTTTGTGAGCTGGGAATAAGCAGCTGGTGTGGAAGGGGCTGCAGCTCTTTCCCTGCTGGTGAGAGTCTCTGGGGTCACAGCCTGTCCCAGTAATTCCCTTTTGGGCAGCACATTTAGGCCAACGTGCTGTGCTGCTTTGGCACCTAAGGCCAGGCTCAGGTGGCTCCAGGCCACCTCCAGCTGTGCCCCATGGACATGTTCTGCCTCCATTTAGATTGTGTCACAGGGAGAACCAGAAATGAAGTGTTCCCAAATGAAATGCTTCTGGGAAGTGGGGGAAAAGGAATTGGAGGAGATTGGCTCCGTGGAGAAGCTCAAGACAAAGCCAAGGGATTTGTGTTTTGTTGTTTATTAGTTTTGAGCAGTCCTGTTCCTGCTGAGCAGCCACCCAAAGAGCTGGCTCTCCCCCAGCCCTGGGATGTGACCCCAGCACAGCCTGCAGCTCATGGCTGCTCTTTTTCAGACGTCTGTTTTTAACAGAAGTTCCTCATTTTACGAATGCTGTGTGCCTGGCAGGGCAGCAGTGAGAGGTTTGTGCTGCTGGAAAGTATTACAGAGGTTTTGAGGTATTTCAGGGCAAATTAATTCATATCTCCTTAAAGACAAATGCATTATGTGCCCTGTCTAGACAACAGAGAGATTAGGAACTGGAATGCTACTGCATTTCAAATTGAGGTAGTAGTTTCCATGGAGCAATATTCCATTCTGTGTAATTCTGCCCTTTTTTTAAATACATGTAGGATATAAAACAGCTTTTATGCTTCTTTTTTTTCCTTACTACTCAGCAGTTTTTGCCATCTGCTGCAGCAATGGAGAGCAGTCCTGCATGAAACAGCTTGCAGAACTGAGCCCAAGCCTGGGAGGGTTTGTGAGGGTTTGTGAATCCTTCCTCCTGGGAGGGTTTGTGAGGGTTTGTGAATCCTTCCTCCTGGGAGGGTTTGTGAGGGTTTGTGAATCCTTCCTCCTGGAAGGGTTTGTGAGGGTTTGTGAATCCTTCCTCCTGGGAGAGTTTGTGAGGGTTTGTGAATCCTTCCTCCTGGAAGGGTTTGTGAGGGTTTGTGAATCCTTCCTCCTGGGAGAGTTTGTGAGGGTTTGTGAATCCTTCCTCCTGGGAGGGTTTGCTGTGGGAGATGTCGGTCCCAGGCTGAGCTGGGATGGAGCTGATGCTGTCTCAGGGGGCTGAGCTGCTGGGGAAGGATCTGCAGCTCCACAGAGCTGAACTCTGGGTTTCACCTCAGCTACAGGTCCCTTGGGAAGAGTGACCTGCTTGGTGTGAGGAGGTTTCAGTGAACACAAAAAGGGGCTTTTGCTCAGAGCAGCTGTTGGAGCTCAGCTGTCCCCAAACACAGAGAGAGGAGCTCCTGTGCATTCCCAGGCTTTCCACTGAACTCCTTTTCTAATTGTCACACCAATTGCTCCAGTGGCACTGCCTCCTGTGCTGTTTGTGCTGGCAGAGCTTCCCCACCCCTCCCAAATCACTGCTTTTGCCTCTCCGTGGCTCGGGAGCCTGGAGTGCACCGAGGGTTAGGAATGAACACCTTGGAGGGGCTGTTCTGGCTCTTCAGCCGTGCAGAAAACAATCCTGCCTCTCCCCTCAGCCCCCTCAGAAGGCACAAAGCTCACCTGGATCACAGCAAGCCACAGCAAACAGGACACAGGGATTACACAAGGGGGGAAAGGGCTGCTCCTGCTCCAGGCTCACTGCTCCCTGCCAGAGAAGCACAGGAACGTCTGCAAGGTGATGGCAGCGCCTTCCTCTGCTTTCTTGGGGTCTAAACTGAAGAGTAAAGACCCCAGGAGAGAAAGTCTCGCCCAAGACAGTCCCTGACAAATATTGGCTGAAGATGTGAGTGGTGAAGAGAGAGTCTTGTTTGAAGTCCCCTTTGAAGAACTTTCTGACAATGTGGAGCCAGGGTGAGTGTGAGTGGGGGACAGGGAATGGATAAATCAAATGCCAGTTGTGAATTTAAAATCAGTGAGTCCATTCTGAAGGTCAGACATCATCAGAATAATTTTTAGTCTGCAGTTCAGGCTTTAATTAAGGATTAAGGGGAAAAAGTTAAAAGCAGAATGAGTGTTATTTCAGCACCTACTGTACCACCAGCAAAGCAGTAAATGTACTGCCACAGTGAGGTACCAAGGACAAGAAACCTCAGGTTTCTTTCAGCAGCAGTTGTTTCAGCAGACCTGGGAACCCTTTCCACGATTTTCATTTCTTGTTGCTTTTTTGTTTTCCCTGCTGGTTTTGGAACAGATCCTAATGCCCAAATATCTTCCAGGTGCTGCAGGATATTCACTGCAGAGCACAGTATTATCCTGAGAGCCCTCAGGATGCTGGGTGTGTCCTTCCATGGCATTTGCACCCTGGCCACTGATGGTCCCAGTACAGCCAGTCCCAGTGGTCCCAGAACCAGCAGTGTTCTCTCTTTGGTGCCCTTTAGCCCTGCCTAACACCATATTCCTTTGCATTTCATTTTATCCAGATTGGCTCCTTGCCCAGCAACTCTTCTGTCTAAAGGGAGCTGAATTAGAAAGGTCTGTTGCCTGATTCAATAAGGAAAAATAAATACTAATAATATCTATATGGTTCCCCTCTGCAGGTGGGCACTGGTGAGCTCTGCATTTACTGGGGGTGTCTGGGTGAGGCAGAGCAGGAGTGGGGCACAGATTCACAGAGCACATGTGAGAGGAAGCCTTTGCCAGGAAAGAAAACCACAAAGGGATTTTTTTTTCCCTGTCTGGAAACTCTCATAAAACTGAATGTCTGAACTGGTGGGACATAGTTCAGTAAGAGGAAAAAGTTTTTTGGCGCAGGACTCGTTAATTAATTGAGGAGAAAGCAGCAGCTTTGGTGTTAGATGGTTTTAGAGCTAGAGGGAGAGTTATTCCATGAGCTTAAAGCAGTTTGTGGCAAGACTTCTCCTTTGTGGAGAAGATCAGCTGGAAAAGCTGACAGCAGTGAGCCCTGGCTGTGTGCCTGAGAGGGGATGGAGAGGAGGGGATGGAGAGGAGGGGATGGAGAGGAGGGGATGGAGAGGAGGGGATGGAGAGGAGAGGATGGAGAGGAGGGGATGGAGAGGAGAGGATGGAGAGGAGGGGATGGAGAGGAGGGGATGGAGAGGAGAGGATGGAGAGGAGGGGATGGAGAGGAGAGGATGGAGAGGAGGGGATGGAGAGGAGGGGATGGAGAGGAGGGGATGGAGAGGAGAGGATGGAGAGGAGGGGATGGAGAGGAGGGGATGGAGAGGAGAGGATGGAGAGGAGGGGATGGAGAGGAGGGGAGCAGCAGGCTCTGCTCTGGCCATGGTTTGTGCAGGGGATTCAGAAAAGCAGCTGACATAGCTACCAGCAGAAAGCTGCCTAGAGGAGCTGGAACAGCTGCTGAAGAGAAGTGGCTGGCTGCTCACTTGGAGCCACAAACCCTCCAACATGCTGCAGAACATTTGGATATTTGGATTCTGACCCACCTGATCATGGAGCAACAGAAAAGCAGAAAAAAAAACAACCAAAAAAACCCCAAAACCCCCCACACAATACTGGGATAGTGAAGTTGAAAACCATTGTGGTAATTTATAGCAGCCTAGAACTGGTGATGCTAATTCCTTGAAAGGGCTAAAATGACTTCTGAACTGTGAACACGTAGCCAGGGTGTGCAGCTGTGGGGGGAGAAGAGTCAGAACCCAGAGCGGGTTCAGCTCCTGCTCTGGGCAATCAAAGGGCTGGGAAACCTCAGATCTGCTCAGGACAGGTCACATTTAAGGGCTGATCACCCCAAACCTCAGAGCTGCTCAGGACAGGTCACATTTAAGGGCTGATCACCCCAAACCTCAGAGCTGCTCAGGACAGGTCACATTTAAGGGCTGATCACCCCAAACCTCAGAGCTGCTCAGGACAGGTCACATTTAAGGGCTGATCACCCCAAACCTCAGAGCTGCCCAGCACAGGTCACATTTAAGGGCTGATCACCCCAAACCTCAGAGCTGCCCAGCACAGGTCACTTTTTAGGGCTGATCACCCCAAACCTCAGAGCTGCTCAGGACAGGTCACTGGGAAGGGCTGATCACCCCAAACCTCAGAGCTGCTCAGGACAGGTCACTGGGAAGGGCTGATCACCCCAAACCCCAGAGCTGCCCAGCACAGGTCACTTTGTAGGGCTGATCTCTGCAGAGCCCCATCGGGCAGGAACCCCCAGGGTGAGTCTGGGCAGAGCTGGAGGACACCAGAAGCTCGGTGGGGACCTCCAGTGGAGGAAGCTCTGCTCCAGCAGCTGGGACTGGTGTCTGGCTATTGCCTTTACATTGCTTGGCACCTAACGAGGAAGGAAGAAATCACCCACAGAAAGAATTTTTCTGGAAAAAAAATACTAAACTACTTTTTTTTTTTTTATGCTTAAAAAAACCCAATAATTGACTAGTTCTGAAAATTAACAAGCTATTAAACTATGTAAAAACTGGGTCTGCTTCTGTGAAATCTACATTTTAAAAACAGGCAAATCCAAGAAATAATATATATAGTATATACACACATATATAATATATATATTATAAAAGATATACATTTCATTATATAAAATTTTATAAATATAATAGATAACAATATATTATTATATAATATATACTAATATACAATTCTATTACATAATATATAATATATAATATATAATATATAATATGTAATATGTAATATGTAATATGTAATATATATATAATATAGATATGTATAATATATAATATATATACAGGTGTGACCCAGGTGTGCTCAGGTGTGCCCAGGTGTATCCCAGATGTACTCAGATGTGCTCAGGTGTGTCCCAGATGTGCACACGTGTGACTCAGGTGTGTCCCAGCTGTGCCCAGCTGTGCTCAGGTGTGTCCCAGCTGTGCCCAGGTGTGTCCCAGCTGTGCTCAGGTGTGTCCCAGCTGTGCCCAGCTGTGCTCAGGTGTGTCCCAGCTGTGCCCAGCTGTGCCCAGGTGTGTCCCAGCTGTGCTCAGGTGTGTCCCAGGTGTGTCCCAGCTGTGCCCAGCTGTGCCCAGGTGTGTCCCAGCTGTGCCCAGCTGTGCCCAGCTGTGCCCAGCCGTGTCCCAGCTGTGCCCAGCTGTGCCCAGCTGTGCCCAGGTGTGTCCCAGATGTGCCCAGCTGTGCCCAGGTGTGTCCCAGCTGTGCCCAGCTGTGCTCAGGTGTGTCCCAGCTGTGCCCAGCTGTGCCCAGGTGTGTCCCAGCTGTGCTCAGGTGTGTCCCAGCTGTGCCCAGCTGTGCCCAGGTGTGTCCCAGCTATGCTCAGGTGTGTCCCAGCTGTGCCCAGGTGTGTCCCAGCTGTGCCCAGCTGTGCCCAGGTGTGTCCCAGCTGTACCCAGCTGTGCCCAGCTGTGCCCAGCTGTGCCCAGCTGTGCTCAGGTGTGTCCCTGCCTGTGCCAGAGGTTTGGGAAGGGCCGGGGGGGGATCAGCGCTCTGCTGCAGACCCGTGCAGCCCCTGGAGCTGGCTGTGTTGGTTCCCAAGTAAGAAATGGGAGCAGTGAAGAGCCCCTGGGGTTCCGAGGGGCGGCAGGAGTTTGGCCAAGCTCGCTCTGCTCCTTTCCCCAGGAGTGCATCATTGACGAGGACTGCGAGCCAGGGAAGTTCTGCCTCTTCTCCCCCTCGGAGTACCGATGTCAGCTCTGCAAGCCCCAGCACACGGTGAGTCCTGAGCGAGGGGGGATTCCAGGGGGTCTTCACAAGCTCTGCAAGGTACTGCTGCTAATGGCAACAAGACAAAATTGACAGAAAAGAAGCTGCAAAGCTTTCTGCACCAGGGTAAAAATACTTTCTTCTTAGTGTGGGGTAATTAAAACCCGGGACTGGGGTGGCCTGACACCCACCCCCCTCCCCACCTTTCCCTGCAGCTCCCAGCAGAACACCTGTAGGAGCAGGAAAGTGAAAACTGGGTCCCAACTGCTCTTGTGTGGAGTCAATTCCCCGAGCTAGAACCTGCCCAGTTACACAGCATTTCCCCCTGAATTAGCAGCTCTCAGCAGTGCCAGTGTAGTCCTGCCCCTCTCCCCGTGTTAAACACTGCCTGTGGGATGGGCTGGGAAAGAAATCCAGATTTTGTGTGGCTGCCCAGACAGGGAAAAGCTGCTGAGAGGCTGCTCTGCTACATTGTTAATTAAAAAACTGAAAAAATAACCGAAAAAAGGGAACCAAGTGACACACGTGGCTTTTGTTGGGTTGATTTCTGAGGCGTGTGTAGTTGGAACACCGGGACAATTGTTGTACAAAGCGACCTTTAGCATTTCTGATTTGCAAAGAGATTTGTTTTTCAGAGAGATTTTTTCAAAGGTTCTTGGTTACCAATGGGGTCTGGTTCTAATTACAACTAAAAAATGGATTTTAGTCAGACTTTATTTTTTTTTGCTTTGCTCTTTGAAAACAATTCTCCTGAACAAATTGTAAATTCCTGCCTGCATTTGTCAATGGAAAAGATCAGCAATGTCCTCCGTTGATGACGTTTCACTTATTAATTTCTATTTCCCTTGATTGCAGAAGAGAGGGCCCCAGGGAGAGCCTGGAGCAGCATTTCAGTGCTGAGGGGGCTACAGGAGAGCTGGAGAGGGACATTCTGCAAGCATGGAGTGACAGGATAAGGGGAATGGCTTAAATGGGGGGAGAGTAGGGTTAGAGGGGATATTGGGCAGGAATTGCTCCCTGGGAGGGTGGGGAGAGGCCAGGCTGGAATTCCCAGTGAAGCTGCAGCAGGGCTGGATGGAGCAGTGCCCAGGACAGGGCTGGTTTGAGGGGTACACAGGGCAGGGATAGATGGGCTCTGCTGCTCTGTCCCCGTGCCCGTAGCTCCGGGTGTGCTCAGCCCAGGGAACGGGCAGTTGTGCCGGATCTCTGCTCCGGGGTCATTTCTGTCCCTGGGGCTGTGGGAGCCGCACGGAGCCCTCCGGAGCCCCTTTCTGAGCAGGTTTTTCCCGCAGCGCTGCTCTCGGGACGCCGAGTGCTGCGGGGAGCAGCTGTGCCAGTGGGGCCGCTGCAGCAGCACCGCGAGCAGGGGAGAGAACGGCACCATCTGCGAGAGGCAGCAGGACTGCAGCCCCGGCACCTGCTGTGCCTTCCACACAGGTACGGGCCCCCATCACAGGTACGGGCTCCCATCACAGGTACGGGCTCACACACAGGTACGGGCTCACACAGGTACGGGCTCCCATCACAGGTACGGGCTCACACACAGGTACGGGCTCACATCACAGGTACGGGCTCACACACAGGTACGGGCTCACACAGGTACGGGCTCACACACAGGTACGGGCTCACACAGGTACGGGCTCCCATCACAGGTACGGGCTCACACACAGGTACGGGCTCACACACAGGTATGGGCTCACACACAGGTACGGGCTCCCATCACAGGTACGGGCTCACACACAGGTACGGGCTCACACACAGGTACGGGCTCACACACAGGTATGGGCTCACACACAGGTACGGGCTCACACACACGTACGGGCTCACACACAGGTACGGGCTCACACACAGGTACGGGCTCACACACAGGTACGGGCTCACACACACGTACGGGCTCACACACAGGTACGGGCTCACACAGGTACGGGCTCCCATCACAGGTACGGGCTCACATCACAGGTACGGGCTCACACAGGTACGGGCTCCCATCACAGGTACGGGCTCACACACAGGTACGGGCTCACACACAGGTACGGGCTCACACACAGGTACGAGCTCACACACAGGTACGGGCTCACACAGGTACGGGCTCCCATCACAGGTACGGGCTCACACACAGGTACGGGCTCACACACAGGTACGGGCTCACACACAGGTACGGGCTCACACACAGGTACGGGCTCACACACAGGTACGGGCTCACACACAGGTACGGGCTCACATCACAGGTACGGGCTCACATCACAGGTACGGGCTCACATCACAGGTACGGGCTCACATCACAGGTACGGGCTCACACACAGGTACGGGCTCACACACAGGTACGGGCTCACACACAGGTACGGGCTCACATCACAGGTACGGGCTCACACACAGGTATGGGCTCACATCACAGGTACGGGCTCACACACAGGTACGGGCTCACACACAGGTACGGGCTCACACACAGGTACGGGCTCACATCACAGGTACGGGCTCACACACAGGTACGGGCTCACACACAGGTATGGGCTCACACACAGGTACGGGCTCACACACAGGTACGGGCTCACACACAGGTACGGGCTCACATCACAGGTACGGGCTCCCATCACAGGTACGGGCTCACATCACAGGTACGGGCTCACACACAGGTACGGGCTCCCCCCGGCCGGGAGCGGCTCCGAGCCCTTTCTCGGGATCAGCGGGGTTTGGGATCCCCGAGGGGTGGGTGGTGCTGCTCTCCTGTCTCGGCAGCAGAGTCCGAGTCGGCTGCTCTGGCTCATTAAGGATGAACTTCCAGTGTCTCACTCCCACCCAGTGCAGAAAGCAGGGCTGTGGCTCCCTGCCATGTGAGGGATGGAGAGAGAGAGACGGAGCCTGTGTTCGTGTGCCCGCACACAGAATTAACCCTGGGCTCACCCCAGTTCAGCAGGAGCTCAGGACTCCTCCCAAAACGCCTTTTCCTGCAGAGCTGCTGTTCCCCGTGTGCACGCCCCTGCCTGAGGAGGGGGAGCCCTGCCACGACCCTTCAGACCGACTCCTGAACCTCATCAGCTGGGAGCTGGAGCCCGACGGGGTCCGGGAGCGCTGTCCGTGCGCAGGGGGCCTGAGCTGCCAGCCCCGGAGGTGAGCACTGAGCTGGAACTGAGCTGGGACTGAGCTGGTACCAACCTGGTACCGAGCTGCCAGCCCTGGAGGTGAGCACTGAGCTGGTACCGAGCTGGTACCGAGCTGGTACCGAGCTGCCAGCCCTGGAGGTGAGCACTGAGCTGGTACCGAGCTGGTACCGAGCTGCCAGCCCTGGAGGTGAGCACTGAGCTGGTACCGAGCTGGTACCGAGCTGCCAGCCCCGGAGGTGAGCACTGAGCTGGAACTGAGCTGGTACCGACCTGGTACCAACCTGGTACCGAGCTGCCAGCCCCAGAGGTGAGCACTGAGCTGGAACTGAGCTGGGGCTGAGCTGGTACCGACCTGGTACCGACCTGGTACCGAGCTGCCAGCCCTGGAGGTGAGCACTGAGCTGGAACTGAGCTGGGACTGAGCTGGTACCGACCTGGTACCGACCTGGTACCGAGCTGCCAGCCCCGGAGGTGAGCACTGAACTGGTACTGAGCTGGTACAGAGCTGGGACTAAGCTGGTACTGAGCTGGTACTGAGCTGGTACAGAGCTGGTACAGAGCTGGTACTGAGCTGGTACAGAGCTGGTACTGAGCTGGTACAGAGCTGGTACTGAGCTGGTACAGAGCTGGGACTAAGCTGGTACTGAGCTGGTACAGAGCTGGTACCGAGCTGGCACAGAGCTGGCACAGAGCTGGTACAGAGCTGGTACTGAGCTGGTACAGAGCTGGTACTGAGCTGGTACTGAGCTGGCACAGAGCTGGTACAGAGCTGGTACCGAGTTCTTTGCATCATCAGCAGTTCCACTGGCAGAAAGTGAGATCATTTCAGTTTTGCTAAAAGCACTTTTAGAAAACCCACGTTTTCTATGAAATAAATCCTCCAAGTTTGCTCTACACTACCAGCACCTCGTTAACTTCCAACAAGGTGTCATAGCTGGGATGGAGATGCAGATTAGTATTTCTCTCTTCTGTGTCCAACTCTTTCTACATTGTGTCATGCTTGAAAAGGATCTGGGTAACATTTTGCTTCATAAACGTCACCTAAGGAAGCAAGCAGAGCTGGTCCCATCCTTTCAACACCACCTTTTTTGTTAATGCACCATTAACCTCAGGGAAGGTCTGTCAGCAAATGTCAGATCGAGTAAGAACATTTCAGATGAGGATACAGGAACACAGAAATTCATTAGGGTGTGAAAATAGCTGAACTGCCCAGAATTTTCTCTCTGAACTTGAAGATTCAAGTAGCATTTTTTTGTTATCTGTTCATTTGAGGGCCACTGCTCTCTCGTTTGCCAGGATCAGAGTTTTTGTGCTGTTAGGATCTGTGTATGTGGAAAGCACATTTATAACTCTCCAGCTGCCAGGCCTGTAGGAACCAGGTGCTTGTGAAGCCAGCTAGGGAGGAAGCATTGTGCATTTGACATGTTTTCACGTGGGGAGGGAATGGGGAATTTCAGAGTGGCAGCAGGACACAAAAGCCTGCCCTGGATGACCAATGTGCCTTTTCCCACCAGCCACAGCACTGCCTCTGTGTGTCAGCCGCCCGCCAACGGAACCCAGCACGCTGAGAGAGAAGATCCCTCGCTCATGGAGGAGATGCCCTTTCTCAGCTTGATGCCCCAAGATCTCCTCTCTGATTACGAGGAGAGCAGTGTCATTCAGGAAGTGCGTAGAGAATTAGAAAGCCTGGAGGACCAAGCAGGTTTGAAGCCTGAGCTTGACTCAGCTCAGGAGCTGGTTTTGGGAGATGAAATCTAAAGCCCAAGCACCAGTCTAGTTAGTTGTTTCTAGATTTTTTTCTGTTTAGTGTCTTGCTTGTTTGAACCCTGATCACACAATGCTGGATAGAAGTGCAATAAACAAGGTCTGCAAGGAGCATCCTTCTCTCTGTGCACCAAAGCTGCGTGTCCCAGCTGCTGTGGAGTCCATGCAGTGCCTGGACCAAAGCTCCTGCCACAGGGGAACCCCACGAGTGCCCTGCTGGATTTGTACTTTCCCCCTGTATGTCGGAAATAAACTTCTCAGTACTTGTACTCATTAAAAAATGCACACAGGCATAAATCATTTTCAATTACCAGAAACTGCAGAAGTGACCTTTGAGTACGGATGTTCAGAGTTGCTTTATTTCTCTAGAGTAAGAACCATCCACTCTGACACTGCTGCAGTCATAAGTTTTAAGGAATTTTTAAAGGAATTTTAATTTTTTTCTTTAGAATTGGTTTGTGCTTTTAATACACTTCATGTTACAAGATGGGATTATTTTTACCACCTTGAAAGGTCATCAATGTAAAAAATCAATAGCAAGCTAAGAGCAAAGTCTGACCCCCCAACCTCCCCAGTTTGCTAGCACGACTCCTCCACTGTCAGGTTTTCTGGCATTCCGATTTTACCATCTGTTGTTGCACATGGTAAAACAAGATGTGAGGTTCCAGCCAAGTAACTTTGCACAGTGCTTCTCCCCAAATAATCCCTACTGCTCAGGCCTACCTTGGAACAGCAGAGCACCAGGAACAGGAGCAGGTGTAAGACACTGCTGCCAGTCTGCACATCTTTCACCACTTCTGGTGTATGAAGGCTCTTCAATAAATCCCTGGGCAACAGAATTAATAATTAGTAGCCATTATCATTATAAATAGGGAGGGTATTTCATTGTAACTGTGTGAGTTTTGGTTTAAGGATTCTACAACCCATTCTCACACCAACACACACACACAGACACTGTCTCTGAGTCTACACCCTCCCTTTCGACCCCCAATAAAATCATTGTGCTGTAGAGACAGCCCCATCTATGCAAAGAGAAGGAATTAAGTGCCACCACAATTTTTCCTGTTCTAAAACATATCCGTGAGAGCAGTAACTGTCTGTAAATACTGCCCTCTTAAGGACAGTATTTCAAGGTCTTAGTGCTGCCATCCCCAGATTGAATCTCTACATTTCTGCCTTTCCAAATGTCTGAGTTGGAAGAAAATTCACAATCCATTTGAGAGGTAATTTTTCTCTCTTCCAAAAGCTCTATGGCTGCTTGAGCAGTCTCTGTCTGTGGCAAATGGCAGCTTAATGAAGTACCCTTCCCATGGGATGGTATTTCCCTCTCTGCTCCCTTTTCCCCACTTCCAACCTCAGGAATGTTGGCCAGAGGCAGCACAGGGCAGCCAGAGGAGGAATGATGAGGGGATGCCTCTGTGCAATTCCTGCTCCTCAGGCTGCCAGATTCCTCAGCATTTTTAGCTTGCTGTGGGCCAGCATGCAGGGAAGAACTGAAGGTTCTGTTATTCAACACCCCTTTCCCTCTGGAGCAGAATTTATCTGCCAGTCGTACTTGGAACTTTCACTGGTGAGAAATTCGGTTCTGGAAAAGGAAACTCAGAGTTGAAGAAAGATTTGGTGTGAATGTGAAGAGGAGCAGCAGCCAGGCTATAAAGCAGTTCCTGTAACACTCTGCACATACACACAAACACACAGCCTTGCAATTCCAGCACTGCCTTGGGGAACTCTGTATTTCCATGAAACGATTCCATAATTCTTGAAATAAAAACACAGCATTTAATGATTAAAATAACACAACAGAATGAACAAATGTTTTATTGGCATGTTCATCGTTGTAAACAGCATCTGGCATGAAAAAGTTTACCAAAATCTTTTGATTGTTATAAATTAGATGGTTTTTCCAAAAACTATGGAGAATTGTTCTCTATTGATCTTTATGGACCAAAGCAAAAAATTGCTGTTCCTAGGCTTTGCAATGAAATCATGTTGACTGCATCAGTCTCTGCACCACAGCCTGAACTACCGAGTTCGTACGTTGAGGTGTTAAGAGGTTGCCCCAATATTTGACTACATAAAGCTATGAAATCAACTCTGGGAAAAACAAACTGACTTTCAGCAGGTGGAGAAGATGCAAACTTGTAATAGTCTTAAAAACAAAATGTACAAAAAGTAGCAGAACAGAAGGAAAACTTCATTAACAAGGGGAAGTACAAGCCTAAAGTACCCAGCATCGTCAAACATAAAATGAATACAGATTTAAATAGGCAACTACACTTCCAAATGTACACAACGAAATGTCGATATGCGTAAAGAAACAGCATGGGAAAATAGCTGAACTGCAGTTCTGGGAAATGGGTAGGGCAGATTTTATTTACAATCCAACGCAATACACTAGAGCTGCTCATGGGTAACCTATGAAAAACCACTTTACCTTCCACCAGCACTTCTGCAAACCATCACTGCCCGGCAGCAGCTTCCTGCAGACACCCCAGTGAGCCCCTGCTTTATGGAAGAAGATTGTTAAACCTGACACTTGCAGCACTCCCCCGCTGCCTCCCTGGAACCCACGTGTTAAGGTTTACTCCAGACTCTCTGATGAGGTAATGCGTGTATCAGTGAAACAAACAGAGAAAAGGATTCTTTCATGGCCTTTGCACAGCTTTTATTATTAAGCTATGAGTATCCTGTTGGAGGCTAGTTTCACTAGCTACTATGTGCACACTGTCCTCAACAACTGCCACTCGTTTCCCTCCCCGCCCACTTTTGAGTTCTAATCTTTTATTTGCACATCCCTTTTAGCTTTACAGTACATTTGACTATAGTGCACAACATGATTCCAAGTCCCACGGTGCGCGGCGGGCGCTGCCTGCGGCCGGCACGCCCGGCCGTGCTGGTGGCAGCGCTTTACACCTAATGAATGTCCTGCCATAATGGCACTACACAGTAGTAGTGAACCTTTTGATTGGAAACAAAAAAAATTCCCCAGGGAGAATGCTATAGCGAGTATCAGTCTTGAGTCAAATCTTTATTTGGTGCTCCATCCAGATAAATTTTTAGTGCTTTTTCTTTACGGGGAGAGTAGGTTACCCGGTGTCCAGTTTTCTGCAGTCTGCTGCTTTCTTTTTTCATCAGTTCATTTCTTTGCTCATCTGTTAATTCCATTAATTCTTCAGTTTTATCCCTAAAGTGTAAACACACGTTCAAATTCAGATCAACACTGTAACCACAAGTAGACTCCTGCTTTCTTTTTTGCTTGGAGCAACTCGGTGAAATCCACAGCTAAGTGTAATATTTCTCAGGGACTGCTTTATTCTGCAGGAACAGGCAATGTGTCCAGCAGAAATGCTTTTCCAGCAGAAGCATTGGGTGTCCTGCCAGACTAGAGACCAGGGCAAGAACCAAGCCCACACTCCTCCACCTCTCCTGCTCCTCTTTGTTACAGCCACAGCCCTGCTCTGCTTTTGGTCCCAGTGCCAGCAGCTGGCAGCAGTGTGTCAGCCAGCCCCTACCAGGCGTTCCCCCAAGCCATTTCCATCAGGACCAGCACGTTTTTAACCAGCTGCTTTTGCCCAGCTCAATTATTCAAAATGCCACAGCAATGTGTCCATGAGGCTGCCCCACCCGCCAGCTTTAGGAGAAATTACAATATTCAAGCTCTCAGTCCTCAACTCCTGCCCTGGGCTACTGCCACCAGCTGATCAGCATTTTTCACATTAACAGAATTTTTAGCATAACAGGCTTTTTAGAAAGAATCTGTACTGATTTCTCAAAAAAATAAACTCAGATAATAAAATCCTTGCTCTCCAAAACCTACAGCAAGGCTCTCACTAACTTCATGTGGGATATGGTTCTATTTTAAAAAATTAAATCCAGATACACACTCAAGCATAGCAACTAACTTTAATTTCAGTGGTTTGGGAGGGAGGATTGAGTACAAAGGTGCAGCGCCCGTTTTCTTAATTAATATTTAGGCTTTTAGGAGGCAGAGGAGCACAAATATTTCAGCTGAACACTAAACCTTTTCTTGAAGGTAACAAAGAGTATTTCATGTTCCTGTCCATTACATCACCCCACAAATGTTAACCACAGGTTTTTTTGGCATGGTTGATTATACTGTAATGAAATACATACCTATAAAATATTACTGCACCATCATCACAAATGTACAGGGGCCAGACATTCAATGTAGATACTTTTGGATTCCAGTCCAAGTCTTGATGAATCTCTAGTATGGAAATGTCACATGGAAAGGTTCCTCTACCCTGAAAAAAAGCCATTACTTACTGAATGCAGTAAAACTCATCATCACACACCTGTGCCATTCAAAGGTAGAAATACACAAAATCTTACTTACCTTTGCAAATTCAATGTTTTCTAAGGGTATTCCACTTATTTCACTTAGCTGTGGAGAGAAATGGTGGATTTAATACTATTCCAAAGCAACATTACACAGTGTCTACTAAAGTCACCAGTTGACAAATGGAGAATTATCTGCAAGTCCTCCAGTGTACAAAAGCACAGTGACAAGGACAAATTCTTAACATTTCTGAAGTTACCAGTGCGTGTCACAAGTGACGCTTGCTGTGACAGCATTTCACCACACTTCTCTTAATACTGAAGGGGAGACAAAAAAAAGTTTATAGAAACAATTAATTAATTGATACAAAGATACAAGACACAAAGAGACCAAGTGCCTCACGTTAAAGCCTGTGTGACATGGAAGGTGCTATCCAGTCAACCTGAGAGCAGGCACAGCTGAAAGTATTCGTGGCTGAGACCCACCTCCACACATCTGCACCTCCTACCAGAACTTACAAAAATAAAATTGCTCCCTGCACATCAATTCTTAAGGCAAGAAAACAAAGGCAGCCAACTCTTTCTTCAGATACAAGTGAGGAGGAATTCTTGACTGCATGCAAGAACCTGTAGTCATAAGTTCATTTCTACCTGAGGAATGCGGAAAGCAGCCACAGCTTAACCTGTGTAAAACACAAGGCCAGCCTGTGGACTAACACCCCTACTTTATCAATTCTCAGGGTCACTGACACCAGCATTTTCACTGGCCTCAACACCCAAGGTGGCCTCCTAACAATTGGGCATTGCCACGTATAAATAACCTTTCTCCAAGTGTGGAGCCCTGTGTTACACTGGATTAACGAAACAGTCTCAACAGAAGACACTCCTCCAGATTTCTGCTGGCATGACACAGTTCTGCTCGCCTGCTAGAGTAAAACCAATCTGTACCACAGCCATACCTCTATCCAAACAAAACACAGTTCAACCTACTTGATACAGCAACACCACTCCTCAGCAACAGCTCTCAAATTCAAATATGAGTAGGCTGAAAGGTTTGGGACTTTGGAATAACAAAACATTAGCTTGAAAAAACACCAAGAGGCAACAACTTAGCTTTTCTCTCAAGTGTGTTTTTTGAGGTTAAGGGACACAGGTACAATTAAGCTGCTTGAACTTCAAGAGATGACTTTTTTTGCATGTATTCACTTGAGTACTTTCAGACCAGACCATGATGTGAAACTAAGAGAAGCAAAGTTGATAATTTGTGTGGTTTGGTAATGGGATGGGACAGGTTACCAGCTCCTGGGGAAAAATAAATACCATGCAACAAGATTTTTGGAACTATGACATCCTTGTGCTTCCCAGCAGAGAACATCAATAAGGCTCTTGGTCATCACAAGAAGCTTGCATCACATTACACATTTTACCTTTTCTTTTAATTCTTCCACACTGCTGCTTTCTAGTACAACTTCCTGGAAAGAATCTAATTTCATCTCTGACGGCCTCCATCGTCTCAATAAAACAGCAAGTTGTGACATGGATTTCATCTTTTCTACTCCTAGCAAAGAAAGAGAAATTTCTTGTATTAACATCACAATATATCCTGTTTTAAATTAGGGTTTGTCCATAACTTAAAGATACTCTAATATGGAAGACTGCCCTAGAGATACATGCACAAATTTAGTAGCCCAGTGGGCTGCAAGCAGTTCACTTGTAAAAAAGTGGAAGAGGAATGGACTATGAGTCAGCTGAAGTTTTCTGTTATCAGCTCTTTTTAAGGAAATTTTCATGGGCAGATTCTCCTTGAACCAGAGGGCACAGTTTTCACAAGGCCCAGCTCAGATCTATCTATCCATCCATCCACCCACCCAAGACCTATCCACCTAACCAGAGGCTGACTCCAGACCCAGCATCTGCACGAGACCTTCCTCTGGTATTTATTCATCTCCTTCACTTCCTTTACCAAAATAAACTCATTTCTTTTAATTTCTAGATCTTCTAGAAATCTTGCAATCTTCTTTCCACCCCTCACCTTCACGAGTTTTAGTATGTGCTGCCTCCAGCCTTTTCATACCTTGTTCCAGGTTCCAGAGCTGTCTCTGGCTGATGGAGCAATACTGTTTACATTACAATTAGATAAGCAGAAGTGATACCAAAGGGCTGATTTTATTTTTATTTTTACTTAGTCTATAATTTTATCATATAGCATGCAGAACATGCGGCTTAGACATTTATGTCTTAACACTACATGCTTGTTTTGCAGGAAACTGTTGCAGAACACATGGAAGCCCTGCAGTCTACAATGTGTCTGGGAGCTAGGTGGGCTGCAGTGTCTAATGCTGTCTCTCCAAGACCTACTCACGACAGAAACAGCACAGCAATTACCTAAATCTAATAAAAAATAATCTAATAAAAATGTAAAGTTTGAACTGCAGTGGGAGCTGATACATATGTCCATAGGAATCTGCAGGCCTCCTGAATCATTTCAGGTTCATTTCAAATTTTGATACTTCCATTGGCATAATTCTGTTAAAACTGAAAATACCAGAATTGAAGAGAGCTGCTGAAGTACTTGAGTAACAGCTAAGCGAGACTTCTTAAACCAGGTATGCATGGCAAGAAAATTCCTGAGTGAATGGAATTCACATTCTTCATCTATACATTAACAGCAGTATCTGTTAATCTAGAGGCCAAAGAGCATGGCCTACATTTCTTACCCTTAAATTATACTTTTGCATTCAGAATCAAAGTTTTAAGTGTATATGCAAAGCTTAAGAAATGGCATAATTTAAATGATATTTAAGCAGAATTTCAGAAACATTCTGCTCTCTAATATTTGATTCCAAAATTGCTTTGAGGAACAAAAGTTTCTGATCCAAATTCCTTCGTGACAGAAGTGTTTTTTCAAACCTGTCTGAAAACTACTAAATGACTGAACCGCTGTGCTGACTTACAATTCTACAAATGCATTATGTACCTGCACACACAATATTTCAGCTACCTAGTCATCACCAATATTAATCCAAAAATAAATCATTACCATCAAGTATTTCTAAGAAGACTTCCCAGTTGCTGGAAATATTGATATCTTCTTCATAGATATGATAATCCAGAAACACAGTGCCTGGATTCTTCCAGGTTTTCTTTCGTAGGCGAAACCTATAAATACATCACAAAAACCCCAGTGAGTTTCTATTTGCTCATGAACACTTAGCACTGCCAGAGACCAAAACTGAGTTTTTCCTGACAAAACTGAAATCCTACAACTCATTGATTCAAGGCATGGTGAAGTTTAACAGGAACAAGTTGAATGTTCTGAAACAGTCCTGACAACAAGGTGTCACTGCTGGCTTAGTGCTGAATCATTCATAAACACAAGGGAAACGAGTCTGTATTCCACTTGTTCAGTGCAGGAAATATGTAGGGATTTACAGGAAGAAAACTGTTTCCTAATTAGGGATTACCCACTTATGGTAAAGGGCAGACAGCCCAGATCAGTGCTGTACACGCACGATGATGCTGCACAAGCAGTTTGCTGCAGTCATCTCTGCTGGGCTTGCATATAGAGAGCAGGGGGCTGTTTAAAGCCTGATTTACTTCATGTTCCCCTTTCTGAAGGAAATCATCATTAGAGAGATCTAAAGCTGCAGACATGCTGCACACAGGCAATTCTATGTAAATATTATCCCCTATAGAATTCATTCTGTGTGAGATGAAAACCAAGAATTGCTGAGTTAGTGTTTATATTCACAAACAGATTCAGAGACCACAGCAACTTATTTCTTCTTCTTTCATTACTTTCTTTCTCCACAAGAGGAAAGAAATCCCCAAATCCATTTTAAAATGTATTTAATCAGGTTTACCTGTCAATTGTCAAATCTAGGCCACATTGCTCTCGAAGCTGAGGAAGCAGCTCCTCTTTGGACTGTCGGACAGTCATTCCTTTAGCAAAAACTGCATCTAGGAGAAACTTGCATGGCTGTGAACATAAATAGAAAGAGACTGAAGACAGAATTCTTTTGAACACCAAACTGTACCTCTGTTTATGCTTTGTGACCAGCCCCATCCACCTGGCAAAAGGATCAGTAGAAGGTTTCTCGTTAACAAGGAAGGCAATGAATTCATTAAAATGGGCGTAATTAATTTAGTGTAGCAGCAGCCCCGTGGCAGGGCACTCCAACCCTCTGCCTGCCTGTGCAGAAATACAAACACTGCCTGTGCTGTGCTGCTAACTGCTACCATTACATTCACATTCCACACAATAGCAAAGGAGCTTTTTAATTAAATAAGCCACATCATCATAAAAATGCCATTTTCTTGGCTTTCACGGATCAGATGCAACTCCATGACTCCATGGAAGTTGCTTTTAAATTTATCTTATTCCCTGCTTAGCAGTTCAGCTTAGTCTCTTATCCATTATTAATACATATTCTGCAGTTTTCTCCAAGAAATAAAATTAAAGTGCATACAAAGTCAACTTCTAAAGACTGCAATGTGTCCAGTCTATAGAACCACTTCTGTATTTTTCATGTCCCAGAAGATGTAACAAGCTTATGAGCTACTTTACTTTTGTTTCAGGCTTGCCTTACCCAGATAACCCCCCTGACAAGCACTGACTGCAGCACAAGTCATGGGATGAATTAGATCAGCTCAGCATCACTGACAACCAGTTTCTTCTTTGGACAGAATGCTACGTGACTGTCATGCATTCAGGGAAAACAAAGAAACAATTCACTTCTCCTCCATTTACACTACAGAAATAAAGACACTTGAGAGATAGTGTAAATCACATTCCAATTGCTTACTTGGAACAGAAATCATCTCAACTCTCTTTCTAAATCCAGAAAAACATGCAGGGAAATGTGAAGAAAAGAAGGAGTTTCATTTTTTTCCAAAAGATTTCAAAGCAAAACCTTGGCCAAGGCAATGTTAATATTTTCATGAATCAGTCTTGAAACATTCAATGCCTTACCTCAGGTTCATTTACCAAGAGTTGATAGACTTTAACTCTGTATTCACCCTTCTTAAGGGCTCTTCCAAGTCTAATAGTTATCTAGAATGCAAAAAGAATATCTGTTAGAACTGGTATCAAGTCAAAATTGTATTTTGTAAAAAGCTACCAAGACAAAAAATGATTATTTCAACTGTTGTAAATTAACTTTATCTATATTGTACCAATATACTTTCAATGACTCAAAATAACTTCTACACAACCTTATTGTCATCAGAAAATGATGAAAGGGTCTCATTCAGCCGAACGCTCTCGAACTCTTGGTTGCTGGCATAGACTCGAAAGACTTTGAAGAGGGAAGATGGAACTCCAACAAAAGGCTCCAAGTGCTGTTTGAAGGCAGACAGTGTAATTCTTTTGTCAACATGCACCATCAGCCCTAAGCAGAAATAAAGACAAGAATGGTATGAAACACCTTGCCACCAAAAAACCCCTCTCACGTACAGCTTCCATCAATTCCAAGCTAGCACTTGCAGGGAAACAGTCCTGAAAAGCCTGCATTATGGCTAATGGCTACATTTACATTTCAGCTAATGATGCTATCATGACCTTTGGAAGCTTGGCTGGATTTGAGGGGTTTATGGGCAGCTGTTTCTGGGGGACACAGCAGGTCCAAGCTGCCCTGGCTTGCACTCAGTGCCACAGAGCAGCAAACCTTGTCTGTTCAGAGAACAGAATTCCATGGAGCAACTGCAGATAATCCTCCTATAGCTTTCCCTGCCTCAAGGGAGAGGGAAGTGCTTTGGTGTTGGGACAGGCACAGGCCACCCAAGCCCTTCTGCTTTCCTTCCTGTCTTTCAGCATTAAAAAGGTTAATTCTGTGCTCTGGGAGGCCACAGGGTATACAAGACGAGCTCAAATCCACAATAAGGGACTTTTTCAGGAAGTAATGTTGTAACTAAGGAAAAACTGTAGTAACATGAAATTCTGGAAAGTTAAAGGCAGAGTTTATCTTTAGAATTTGTCTTTCTTAATACATGTAATTTGTACTACACTACAAACCATGTTGTGATTCTATAACATCATGACACTCTAGAATAAACTACTCAGAATATTGCAGTGAACAAATAAATTATTGGAATGATACTAAAAACAAATAAAAGCTTTCACCCTCAGGATAATCATTTACACAGTGTACTATGATAGCATCAAAATTACTGCAAACAAATAATTCCTGAATCCAACCAGACCTACCAAAACAAAACAGGGAAAAATGAAAGCACTTCAGAATTAGCCCCAAAGAAAGACCATTCTAAGCTAAAGGAGTAATTTTATCAAAGCTTTAGTAAATGCAAATCAGTTTCTCTGCGAGAAATTCTTCTTTATCTATTACAATCATTCTGCATTGATGTGAAAGCCTTTGCCTATGAAAATATTTATCTTACATCCTGCTATTCTTTAATTATTATTCTGTTATAAATAAATATAGTTATAAAGCACATGCAGGTGCATAGCATTGTTGAAATTATTTATTTTTATAACAATTATATGCCACTTAGGCTCTTATACTGAACTTATCTTATGAACTTCGCTTTCATGTCAGCCATATGCCTCACTGTACCCACTGTATTTCACTTAGTGAATGAAATTGTCAATATGGAGTATATTTGAATTTTCTTTATAGTCAAATGACTAGGGCTTCTCAGGTTTGTTAGTGGAAATGGTAACAGAAATAGGCTGTTTTAACCACATTAACTAAGTGCATTCTGAAACAGGTGAATCAGCAGCAGCAGATGCAGCTATGATCCCTTCACTGGCAGACAACCCGGCTTGCTCTCCAGAGAACACTGTCAATACACCTAAGTAGATGTTTTCTTAGAAACAAAAGAGCAAGACACTTTTCACATATGCAATCACTTATTAAAAGATCAAAATTAGGGCAGATTTTTGCTGAACACCACATCCTGTCTGCACTTTCATTAGCTTTAATTTGACATTATAATTGAGTTTTTCAATACTGCCATTTTTAACACAGCATATGAATTAAGTAGTAAAACCCACAGAATTATTTTAAGGCACTTAAAAAAGAATACATACATTTCTGCCCTTCTCCTGAACCCTCCTCTGCAGTGTAGGGCTCTGACTTAAAGTACATATACTGTGCCTCTCCTCTGCTCTTGCCACTCTCGTCATATTCACTGTCTGTTCCAGAATCCTCCTCTGCCGTGTCCCAGGTTTCCTTCTTGCCCTGGTTGGCTTTTGATCGCCTGCTACTCGTGATGCTGTGGGAATCCAGGCCGTTGGCCAGGGGGAGGGGGGCATTGTCCACGTTGCACAGAGTGTCACTGCTGTGGCTGGAGCTGAGGATGTCACTGTCCACCGAACTCGTGCTCCTGTCGTTATTGACATCCGAGTCCGAGCGCTCCTCCGACTGCAGATTCTCTGCATCAGAAATCTGAATTTGGTTGTCGAGTTCTCTGTTTTCTGCTGATGCTGAAGAGTCTATTTCATTTAAAGGTGATTCAATGTTTTCAAAATCACTAGCTTCTGTGCTTTTGCTGCTGTCTCCGTTATCTCCCTCCTGCTGCTGCTGTTGCTGCAGGGACAAGCTTTTAAGTTTTTCAGTGCTTTCTTCCAAAATTGCCTCTACAGATTTCATATTACCTATGGGTCCTTTCACTCTTTCACAAGGTTCATCCAAGTTGGCTGCAGCCGCAGCAGATTTCTGGTGGAGCGCCCGCCTGAGCTGAGAGGCAGGGGCCTGCTCTGGCAGCGCAACGTACAGTCTGATGGTGTTCGCGTGGCGGTCCAGGAGCTTCCAGAGCTGCGAGTCGGTGTACGGCACGTGACGGTCCAGGGACTCCGAGCTCTCAATGAACACCTGAACACAACACAAGGCTTGTACCATGGTCTGCTTTTTAAAGAAATGCAACTACAGCAAACTCAGGACTGAGCACACATTACAAACACTGCCATCAAGAGACAGCACCTTTCATCAAATTGTTAAAATACATGCTTAGAAAAAGACAGACTGAGGAGTATAACAATGATTTCACTTTTCCTTGTTTTCATAACCATGTTAAGACTGGAGTGGACTGCAAGCAGACTGACCAGCTGCAGTAAACACATTCAGAAGTGGATTCATACATGTGTGCACCTTTCACCTATTCACAGCACTGCTATGGGAGCAGTGAGCCCCACCACTGCAGCAGACTGTGTTTATCTTCTAGCACAGTGTCACAAGAAAGTTTTAAATGTATACATGTGTCAAATTAAACATCTCTCTTCCCTTTGTCAAAGGGCTCTGTGAAACACTGGTTGAGAAAGGCCCCATAGCAACTGAGTAACAACACAGTGCCATTGTTTTGTTCAGCTGTGAGCCATCAAAGCCTTCCTTCATCTTTCCTCATCAAGAAGATTTAACATGGAGCTTCAACTTCAGAGACTGAGGATGTGCAAAATGTGCTAAAAGATGTGCTATTTCTACTGCAGTAAAAAAGGGCAATGTATGCATTTAAAATGTTTAAGTTATTTGAGTACTAAGTTACTCTTTTTCTGAATGCATTACACAATTATTATTGGAAATACTTATTAGAAGTCCTTTTTGAAAAAATAATGTAAATTGTCCAGGGGACTCTTCATAGTGAAAACTACTGAATTTAAGATAGAAACCCAACAAAAACTTGTTTTTTATTTTTGTTATTTGTTTTTTAATTACTTTAATAGTGAGAGCAGGTAGAGTTGCTCAGGTGGTTTAGCACACACATCCAGCAGGCTTCACAGCAATATATCAATCTATGTTCCCTAAGAATGCTTGACTTTTAACAGTCTTCATCATAATGCTGTTAAGCTCAGCATCACCTGAAGCAGACAACAGCCAGGTGTCTGATTCTCAATCCACTCTCTGCTATGTACCACCCTTGGTTTCACACCCAGCCTAGAACATTGATCAGCACCACTGCACCGGGCACAGAAACCCCACACTACAGAGCAAAATACAGGACAACTATCCATTAGCAATTCTGGGCATACTTCCACGCCTTTTACAGCACAACAGTGACCACAAACACGAAAAGTGACCAATTCAAAAAGCAGAGCATGTACCTTGTTGCTTCTAAAAAAGCCTTCAGCTTTCAGAGTCTTGCTGGCCACGTTCAGCAGGCGCAGGTCATTGTAGCAGCGCTCCAACACCACCCGCATGGTCTCAGCGGGCAGGTGCGTGGCCTAAAGCAGGACATGGACAGGAGTAACATGTGCATCACACATACCCTCAAAACTGAGAGAAGAGCTTCATTTCTGGCATCATTCACAGGGAAAGGAGCAGGCTTGTTTATCACCTTCGAAATTGCAAGAGAACATGGGGCAAACCTCCCAAACATGTCCAGCCCCAGTGCCTTCCCTCCACCCTTTAATATGTAGCAAGTGTCAGTTTTTCCAAAAGGTCAGATGATAAAATGGCCTGGCTTTGCAGAGAACTGGAAAGTCATTTATGACAACTGCCTTACCTTTAATGTATGAACCAACTGAAAATTAAAAATATTCTCTAACAACAGATTTTGCACAGTGTTCACTTAATTCTTAGTTAGATTGAACTCAAGTTGCTGGAACCTTATTTTATAACAAATATTATGAAGTTACACTGACCACTGAATTCTTTTACACAGAAATGAGCAAATGCCATCTCTGTCTTCCAATGCAATGGAAGCAGTAACGTCCCTTGGTTTAAAGCCATGTAAAAATCAATTTGCATCTTAGTAACGAGTGGCTGCTGGGATGAAAAAGAGAGATTGCACAAAGAAGGTGGACAGCTTTGGATGTTAGGTTTCAAGTACTAAAGCTGGGGGGAAGTTACACTTCAGTTCAGTAGTATGGTAACCGTTCACTAGCTCTGACACCAGCTGGACTCTGCTCAGTGAGGTGGTTACAGATACTAACTCTGGGTGGAAGCTGCTTTCAGCAGGAGGGATCAGGTGGACAAACCCAACTGTAGCATTTAACTGACCCCTGCTGGACAGGACTCACTGTATCATCTGCAAAAGGTGCAGGCTCTCACTTTAGGTATGTAAATTATGACACATTTCACAGTCACAACGAATGAAAACTCTTTAATACAAGTCCTAGAGGGCTGTAAATTACCTTTGAAATTAGCTGTTTAAACTCTGAAACTGTCTGATTCAAATAAGCTCGTACACTTATTGGAGGAGCAACAGATTCAGCCTTCAGGTCAACTACGTGAACCTTTACCATGACCTCTGCAGGGAGGAGAAAAAAGAAAACCAAGTCACATGTATACACAGAGAAAATTCAACAGGCAAAGAAAAAGTACATATGATTGTCTGATGTAATAATTAAGGAGTTGCATTAAATACAAACAGTAAGAACGTGAATAGCAGTCCAATTTCAGAATAACATCTTCCGATCAAATTTAATGCCAAAAAAACCCCTTCCAGTTTGACAAATTTTAATATACCTTAAACCTGCTTCAACTAGAAGCAAGCCAGCAGCACAGCACATTATGTAGTTCTGAATATTGACTGTAAAATCTAGGTTTTCTTTCAACACCTCATACTGAAGCTGTTTTACAGTGCTTGTGCCATCACACAATGCAGACAAGGATAAACTAAAAGCATTTAGTAATGACATGTCTTACCACCAGGTTTATAGCACTGGAAAACTTGGTCAGGCCTTCTTGTTTCCAGCAGTAAGTCAAACATGTATGTTGACTTGACCCCTCCCAGTAACAAGCCCATGGGGGTATCCTCCTCTCCCTCGTACGAGCGCTCCAGGTAGTCGTGGAACTCATCGTATTTGACGAGGCGGCAGCAGTCCAGGGGAACAGCCTCCTCCAAATCCATCAACTGCAACACACACAGCCCCCACACATTACCAACTGCCTAGCTGGCAGCTCTGAACTCACAAGCTAGAAATACCTCGCTCTCTGTACATCCAGGAATCCCTCCAATTCATAACAGTCAATTTGGTTTCAGAAAACACATCATAGGTATTTTATACACATGCAATGTATATACATGTTTCCAAATTCAAACAGAAGCCTGCATGAAAATGCAGAAAAGAAAGAATTTTGTAAAGTATGTACACAGGCACATGAAGACAGGTCCCAGAAGTACTCTCAGAGGAATACACTGCCTTTCACTTATACCTGATAGCATCTTAGAGGCCCGAGGGTGTCACATCCATTAATTACTCTCTGAGCATGTCAAGGGGATGTTAGCATATCCCAAATCTGTGAGTGCCTTGCTGGTGCTCTCCCAGCCAAAAACATGTATGGCAAGGACCAAAGAGTACAAACAGGGGAGCAAGAACTGATGTCTTCAGCTCCCACCTGTCTGTGGAAGGCAGAGATCAACAGATGCCTCGGTGTTCACTCCTGTCACTGAATTAGCTCCCCAGGAAGATTCTCAACAACTCTCTTATTACATATCTAATACAAGGTGTTTACTGCAACACAAATAAGTATTCAGAATTCTTTCCATTTGCTGAGGCCATGGTGAGTCTAACAGCAGCTCTCACCATCTGATTTAAAAATAAGGGTATGCCAGATTATGCTGCCTTTTACAAGGGCAGGCTGCATCGCTCCTACCAGCAATCAGCTGATGGCTACTGGCAGAAAACTTAGCCAATAATGGCAAACTAGAACACCTTAAATAAACAAACAAACAAACAAAAAATAGAACTAAAAAAACCCATCATCCAAGACTTCCCAAGAACCAGCCCCCAAAACAACCCCACAGCCAAGCCCTCTCAAACACTCCCACTGTGTTACAAATTCAAAATCTGAAGACACCCAACAGAAAACACTACATCAGACAATTTAACTATCCTGTTATGCATGGCATACCTTGTAAGCTATTTCCACAGCTTCCCTCAGTGTTCTGTCCTTATGAACTTCCAGTTTGTTCTCCATCGTTATTAGCTTTGTAGGATGCATGCAGAATAATTTAATCTATGAAACACAAAAGGAAGAAAAATGATCATGGAGGCATTTTCAAACGTCTTTCCATTTAAGCTGAAAATCCCATATTCAAGCAATCCAGTATGAAATACACCTTCAGCCCTGCTTCAGCTGTGGGATGGTTTCCTTTCAGCTGGTTACATGACTGCAGACTGAAAATGTCAAAGGCACACAAGGTGTGCATCTGAATCTTTCTCCCAGCTAGGGTTCAGCTTCTATAACCAGAACATCTTGTAGCCATAGGCAGTGAGCAAGTGCCCCAAAGCAAAAACACATATGAACAATGAATGTGAAATTCCTCTTTCACATAGAGAGTTACACATTTTGCAATGAGAAGACTTCCTCATAAAATAATCACTTGATTCATAGATAGAGCAGCTGACTGCCATGCTTATAAAGGCACTGAGGTCCTATTTTGTTTGCTACTATTGAATCTAGGGTTGGAAAAAATTCTGCTCTTTCTGCCAAGTAACTTTAGAATTAGTTTAAGAAACAACATTGCACAAAGTCAAGTTCACAATATGAAAAGATTTAACAGTACAAAACACTTAACATGCAGCATTACATACTCTTTGGAAGTAATTTTGCTGAACATAAGTGATGCCAGATTAACTAGTTTTGTTTTGGTTTTAATACCAATTCAAATCCACATGCAAGACATGAATTCAACAAAAATGTCTGGTGAATACCTCTAACAGACGCCTGCAGTATGTACAGGTTTCCAACAGGTGTGCAATTCATTTAAAAGAATTGTTAGTGCAAACACTTATCACAAAGGAGTCCTTGTATTGCAGTAAAAAGGCACTGTTTACTGTAGAAACATTTCCCACTAGCAATGCATTGTTACTCAGTCCAGCAGAAATTCTAACCTTGCACGTGTTGCGTTCAATTTCACGTTGCCTCTTTTCTTGTTCTTCTAATTCTCTCTCTTTCTGTACCAATTGTTTAATGTGCTCTGGATATTCATGTGCCTCAAGAAACTCTGCCAGTAAAAACAAAGCAATAGTTTAAAAAAATAGTTTTTCCACAGCGGGCAACCCTTTAGGCATTACAGGTATATTTGAGTTATCTTTCCTGCCTTTTCACCCCTTTCTTTTTTCCACACAAACTTCCCACTATACTATGCCCTGTTCTCTTTTTCATTATTTAAATTAAACTGAAGTCAGCCTCTTATTCCCCTTACTTATGTTATCAGCAACACAAGAAAGTGAGAGTAGCAAAAGGTTCCAATACCACTATGCAAAGCTTTACTGTAGTAAAGAAATACACTAAAGCTGATGACTGCACTTGATCCTGTTTTTATAAATGCAAATACTCTTCTAGGAAGTGAATTAGTTGATAATGAAAGTCTCAGGATGTCATTCATATTGTGATAAAATAAATATTGCACTTCATGCAGATGACACTTCCATAACAAGAAACAAAACCACAACAGGCACCACTTAAGTTTAAAAAAAACCAACAACTTTTGCAAATACAGCAGTTGAACTTACTTGCATTTCTTGTTGGGTCTTTCAGTCTGTATATCAGCATGTAAGCATTTGTGGAGCTGGGGGAAGAGAAGAGACAGCTGAATTTATCACTCAGGGGTCAATATTGGCTTCAGAAGCTGCTCTGGTTTATCTTTCAGTAAGAAGCTATCTCATAGCTCAGTAACGCACTAACCAAGATGGATTTTCAAAAACAAGTATCATTATTTTAATATCATTATACATTAATTTAATGATCTGAAACAGCAGGCAGGGTAGTTCTTACAACTATCTGAAGCATCTGCTATTAACTTTAAGGTAACACGTTAGGCACACGCACCTTGGCCAGTCATTTGAGTACCCTAAAACACCACCAGAAAGAAAAGTAACATTACAGTACTACTAACCTAGCAAAAGCACTGGAATAATAGCCTCTGCTTCCAGAAGATCCTCCATATGTTTTCTTAATATCTTCCTGAGTTATCTAACAAAAAATCAATGTAATGATTATTTGAGAATCTTGCAAACTGAGATGCATTTATTCTCACTAGGAAACATGGCATTATACAACAAGCTATTTTAACAATTCCAACTTTAAAAATATTTATTTGCTGACTTCCAAAAACAATTTCCAAGTGATTTGCTTCTCCATTTTACAAAGAATGCAAACATACTTATTTAGTTTTTAAAGCAGGTGCTTCTTAGAGGAAAAGATACAGGTTCCTGATTGCAATAGCAGCTATGGATGACAGCTGCAACACCTCTGTCAGCAGCACAGGTTTAGCTGCACAGTCTGGGCTGTAACAGATCTGCAAACACTTCTCGAAGCAAGAAATGCCCTTCCATGTACAGAAGGCAAAATTCTAAATCCAGCCTGGTTTGTACATTTATAAAGGCTTCGTTAGGAACCATCCCACCATCACTGCCAAGGAGAAACACTCCTTTCCCCACCACACAAAAATACATAGATAAATAAAAAGAACCTCCAAACCCCAAGAAAACAGTTAAGCTAATGAGTGAAACATATGTACATGGCAGGACACCATGACAAGAGGATGAAATCAAGGCAATACTTGAAATGCATATAATGAAGCTGGTTTTATGGGTAGCTAAATGGAAAACTACAAAACAGAAACCTATTGGTCCATTTATGAGTGAAAACATAACCAAAAATCCTATTTTTACCTTGCTAACATGCTGATCATTAAAGCTGTACCACTGATCATCACTAAAAGATTTTATACAGGCATAATAATGGCCACCAGCAGCACTTCCAGAATGAACCATGACAGAAAAGAGCTCATACAGTAAAGAACTCTGTGGAGAGAAGAAAAAGGTGTGATATGGATCCACTGAAGAAAAGTTAAGCAAATGGTAATTTTAAAAAGTTGTAAAACAAGGACACAAACCTAGGTATGTAAATAGTTGGATGCACAGAGTGGATTTGTTTAATAGAAATTAATTAATGCAACAGGCACTGTACAAAACCAGAGCTCTGCTGAACTTTACCCAGGAGTTTGTGGCTACAAAGCTTAGGTCTATTTGCCATCATCCTTCTCCACACTTGCTGTCATACCCTTTTTTTTAATAAATAAATGGATGGAAATGCAGGGCACTAGGCACGTGCCTTCAGTGCTGCATATAAATTAAAAACTAAAACTGAACCATTCTGACTCACAAGTGTTATAAGGATATTTTTAGACTATGCAGAAAAAAGACTGTATGTTCTCAGCATATCCCACATCCATTATTATGATACCCAAACCAAAAGGCTTGGCTTGACAGCTTGTTTGCCTTGAAAACAAGTAGTATGAAATAACTGGCCAAAGCTACTGTCAACACTTGGACGTCTCACTTGCATTACAGACACATTAAAATATTCTGCTCTTGTTCCAGCCAAGTGACTGGAATTAACTTTTTCATCATTTCCAACTAAGACTGACAGTATTCAGAACATATACCAAAAAGTGGGATGGTGGAGAAAATCTGAAGAGTAAAAGTGAGAACACTTGTGGTTGGAGACAGTTTAATAAATAAAGGAAACAAAAACCAATTAATAGTGCAGTGATGCACAGGCATTACTGAGCACCTCCCCCAGCAGACCAATGGCCAGCCAGCCTCTGAGCAACAGCAACTTTGGAAAGGCCCCAGCTTTTCCTGCTGAGCATGATGGTGCACAGCAGGGAACCTGGCATGGAATATCCTGGGGGTGAATCCAGGGCAGCCTTGCCAGCTGTGCCCCTCCCTCCAGCCTGCTCCCCACCCTTCCAACACCCAGTGCTGTCATACCTTTTCACTGCCAGCTTTAGAGATCCTCTCTGCTGCACTATTGCTTTCAAGGCAGATTCCTTCATCAACTCCATCATCGTTAGAAAAATCATTGCTCATCTGATCACTGTGACAACTGCCTTCATTTTCAGCTCCACTATCAGTGCAACTCTCCGTCTGAGGAGATTTCTTAAAAATAAGACATACACACTAACTTATGCAACATTCAAAGTTAAATGGAACAAGAAATAACAGTGTTTGTGAAATTAAAAAATCCACTCTATGAAACAACTAAATTCATCAAAAAAACTAGAGAACTCTACAATTCAGCACCAAGAACAGAAATGCTGGTGTCTTCAGCCCAGTTCTTCAGTATTCCTGGGCTCTGTGTGCAACTGAAGGGTAATTAGCAGCTTTCAGACTTGGCAAGGTTATATTTGTTATTAAATTAATCTATTCCATGCACTAGCTATCCAAATTCAGTACCTGGAAGTCTGATACCAAACAATGAATCTGTTGTAGCAAGGCCCTGTTAATCAGAACTGATTGAAAATATTTTCAATCACAATCAAAGGCTTTTTCTTCCATTTCCACTTGCTGTCACTGGACTGAGCCAAGGTATTACAGTATGACTGATGAGTGTTCTGTTAGCTTAACAGCACGGTGTCACCAACACTGTGAATTGCAGCTCACTCAGTATATTCATCTCTTACCTGATCCTCTTGATTCTGGATAATTGTTTTGATTTTCTGACAGTTGCTAATTTTATCAGAGTTCTATTCTCCCAGATCAAGCTTTGCTGTAATTGATGCCCCCTGCCCAGTGACACTTTGAGAGTATCAGATTGTCTACATGGCATCCTTCCTATGGGTTTGCAGAGAGCCAGAGAAGCCTCCCCATATGCACACCCAGGCAGTATTTCTCTTATACCAGTGCAAGCCAACAAATGTTTCCAGGAATGAAATTAGAGGAATTACTTTGGTCTTCAATGCAGAATGCATAGAAAATACTTCCTGGTGAATCTAACTGCACAATGTGAATTTTGGTCAAAACCCAAAAAGTAAAAAGCCAGAAGATGCATGGGAAAAAAAAAAAAATTAAAATCTTATGTCTACAGTATATACTACATGGTGATTCAGAGGGAAGGAATTTGTTACTAATGATTTCTGGACTAACTTCACTATTCAGTTTTGAAACTTTACAACACCTCTTACGACCAACATGATTCAGACATAAGTTTCAGATAAATCTTCCACTCTGGAATTGCAGTATATATATGCAGAAGCCCTGAGACTCATGTCTTTAAATCTGTCAAGTGAAGATGTAGATCTGAAACAGCTTCTTTGTGGAAGCAGGAACCCCAACTACAGAGAACATGTTTTGTTTGCAATATTCAAATAATTAAATAAATACATAAATCAATCCACATGGACAGATTTAAAATCTTCACGTTTAGCACTAGCATGGCTAAAGAACATCTTATGTAGATGAATAATGGTGTTAAAATGGGACTGGGATTTTGATTTTCTTAATGACAAACTTGAAGGAACTTAAATGCTCTTCTCCGAAACCAAATGCTTTACCTCATCTTCCACATCAATAAAGACACCCATGTCCAGCTCCTCTGGGAAAGTCATGCGATCATTGAGTTTAATTCTGTGCATTGTGGTGTAATCAAAGTCAAATCTCTTCAGCTGTAACGTCAGCAGGTACGGAAAGTGCAAGAACCGCAGACCCTAAATGAAACAAGGACAAGATTGCACCCCTGTTATCAGGATTGATATTTATTGAAAGTAATTTTTGCAAATTATTTGACCAGGCTTTACCTTCCTTGCATCACATTTCTTCTTACATCGCTCACAAAAGTACTGATTTGGGCCATCAAGGATCTCAGGCTGAATGAAAGCATGCAGTGCTTCTTCCTAAGAATAAAAACATGTTAACCCATTTTTAAAGAGTGTTTACTATGCAGGTATAAATTTACAATGAGATTGCAAACATATACAAATACTTCATTTAAATCCACCACCAAAATTTGATTGACAAACTTTGGTATAGACACAATATTCAGGTAAACATGACCAGAAATCAACCTTCCTACCCAGCCCGAGGTAAACAGTAAAACCACAATTACTGTTAACTGCATCTTGTTCAGTGTTTGATGAATCCCAATTGTCTTTGGTTTAACAGTTACATTTACTCCTGTTACCTTGCACATCACATTTTGTCATGTCTGTAGAGTCATCTGCTGTGAAAATGAGCTTATTTTCAAACCCTGCCTTGTGTCCTTGTTCTCCCAGAATTTTGAGATGGTTCTTCTGCATTTCTAAAGAAGTTTTTCTCAAGAGATCCAATCTGCTATTTACAGGGGGGAACAGGAAGTGGCAGGGAAAAAAATGTTACTCAGTTTCTCAGTGCCCTGCATGAAGATAGTCTTAGTCCTGTTCGACCAAGGGTCTTAGGGTCAAGGTCAAGGGTCTTAAACTACATTTGAAGATCCTATTTTTAAGTGAAAGCTGGGGAAAGGACAGAGGGAACTGTATTTAAGTTTTGCTCCCAAAGGAGTGAGAATCAGATATGGCCATCTCCTATAATGACAGAAGTAGCTGCCTAGTTAAACCTTATGAGGCAACTAAGCAATACCTGGAATTTTGTCTTCTGACAGTTGCCTAGTTTGGGGTAGTTCAAAAAACCCCAAAAGTTCTGTCACTAATGCTTACACCCAGGACTTCAATGATTTCTATTTTGCTCCTCACTACAGCAAACAATATTTAAAATACAACCAAAATGATCATTATTCCTCTCCCTAATGCAATTTGCAGCAATGACACTGCACATCAAGGTGTAAATACTTGAGAACAAAATTGTTCAAAAAGAATTCACTAAGAATATCGAGATGGGTTCATTGAAGACTTTTACCCAGAGATTTCCAAAGTTAAAACCTATAACCCAGCTGGCTTGGGAGCCAATAGGCTCTGGGTTTCTGAACTCCAAGTGGAAGCCAGAAGCTCTCTGTTCACCCACAGAGGTGAAAACAAATACAACTTGCAATAACATGTTTAAAATCATCATCTGTTAGTGAAGGGCTGTGGCTGTTCCCCTGAAGTCTGAGTAAGTCAGAAGGGGCTTGACTGGGCAGAGTGAACTCAGCAGTCATAGCATGGCTGGCAAAGAACTTAAGATTGGTATCTAAAGTGTGTTGCTTGGCAAATCCCACTTTGGGAACAAATCAAGGATATGCCAAGTTCTTTACAAAAGCCCCCAATTCTTCCATTCTCCTTTCTTTCCAAGAAGAGAGGCAAGCAGCAAGAACAATAAAGCAAATACTTTACATAAGCTCTGTTGCTGCTCTAGGAGAAAGGACTTTTTTACAGGACTCTATTCCAGGTGACAATTATTCACAAACTAAAGACCTGCCAAAGTCCACAGAACAACTGTACAGTGAAGGCAGTCATCTCAATTCCCCATTTTTTGAGCCAGCCAGAAAGGCCTTGGAACATCCCCAAAATCACAGCTCTTGGGCAGAGAATCTCCAGATATGTGAAAACCTTTCAGAGTCTGAACTGAACTGCTCTCTATGTCTTTTCTTCCGAAATACTATGAGGCCAAGTTGCTTTTTACTCCAGGGCCACACAGACATCTGATGTTAGATTATGTACTGAAATGTGAGGAATCTCATTCTAAAATGTATGCAAAAGGACTGAAGTTAAAACCTGCTTAAAAAGAAAGCAGAAGAAATGCGTTGCTGTATTTTGACTAGTATTCAGAACTATTTCAGTGAAAGCAAAAAAGTTAATGGCCAACACAGAAAACATGAATCAGAAAACATCACATAATGACATCATAATCACAGTGACAGAACTCTCTTGTGAGCCAAATGCCAATTAAGGCAAGAAAAATATATTTCAAGGGTAAGAAAAATGTTGCAGCTCATGTATCAACATGAATATAAATGGGAATATATGAAGGATGGGACATAAATGATTGTGTAATGCTTATGCAGACTCCTGTGATGTGCAATTTAACAAGGAAACACCCTACACATTTTTACATAAGGCAAGAAGTTATGATGCTTTAGAGCCCTGGGAAGGCACTGAAGCATTATTACATCACTCCTGAGGTTTCACTGCTTACCACACAGAGTGAGCTGTGCTTTGAAAGGCCTCATTGAAGCCTGGGACCTCCATCACTTTTGAGCTATACAAATAGCCATGTATTTTTCCATGCTTGAGTAATGACCACTGCTGTTCCCCAAGCTGACTCTTTTGCCTCCTACACAATCTTTACACCAAGACTGGTTCTGCTGATGAGGAGGTTTCTCGGTACAATTCCTATTCTAGTGCAGTTCAGTGCTCTCTGCTCTGACAGTTTGCTCAGCAAAAGCAGGGACAAAGCTTCCAAAAGCTTGTCACAACTCACACCCCCTGCCCTGCAGTGCCACCAGAAGCCAGTGCTCCCTTAGGAGTTACCCTCAGAGCAGCACTGTATCTACCCTTGGAGTTACTGAGCATTTCCTAAATCCCCTACACACACACTCCAAAATAAAACATAAGTGATCAAGCTAGAGATTAGGATGACAAAAGCTATCTAAACTTCTTTCTAGTTCCAAGAATCAAAAGAATAATACAGGCTGAAAAAAAATTCTGGAGATCATCTGATCCTAATCTGTTGCTCAAATCAGGTCCAACTTCAAGCATATTGCTCAGAGCCTTGTCCAGCCAAGTTCTGAGTGTACCCAGTTTTTAATATTCTGAGATCTCCATCACTTAGCACACTAAAATGCCGTAACAATTCAACCTAATTATTGTCTGGCTCAGGAGAGGCACTGCAGAGAACCTTCCCTCCATAAAAATGCATTATGGTCTCATCACTAGTTTGACAGGTGCCATACTGCAAGCATGTGTAAATCTGTAAAACCTCTGAATAGGAGCAGCAGGACCTTTATGAAAACTTCCACAACAAATGGCATTTAGACAAACTGCTCTTGGAAAAAGCTAGAAACTAACTGCCACTTCAGGTTTTCAGAGCTCATCACTTTTCCTGTGTTCGAAGAGTATGTTCAATGAAAAATACAAGACCTTGTTACTGAGCTAGCTTTAAAAACAAAAAGGAATTATCACCCCATCTATATTCTACTTTCAACAGTCTGGCAAGGACACCACAAAGTTCATTCACATAAAGTTCAAATTAATTTCTGCCCTAAGAAGGACTACTTGTACAGAGTTACACTCTCAAAAGAAAAGCTATGGTACAAAAGATCTTGAAAGCCAACAACACTTAACAAAACACAACTGTATTTACTTGGATCATTATTAGTTTTCTGGTGTTACAAGTCAACTCTCACTGTATTCTAGTAACATAATTTCAGCATCACTGCTAGTTCCTAGTTGCATCTACCTTTCTCTCTGCTGTTCATCCTGCAGAACATTTTTTTTTACTGCAAAACATTTCAGCTTACGCCTAGTGCTGTTAAATTCAGGCACCTATACAAAAGACACTAGTACCTACAAAACTCAGAATGTAAATTGTTGCGCCTGTTTACCTCCCTGAAATAAGCCAAATGTTTTTATGCCTAGATTTCTGCTGACCTCAAGAAAAGCCTGATTCAGGGGGTTTTTGTCACCATACCCTTGAACAGTGCAGATTACACAAGTACTTTTTCAGAAACCATCTTGAGTTACATGCTGACAACATCTCAATGCCCCAGGGCTGCCCTAGTGAGTCTGAAGCTATGCTACATGGAGTTGGGGATCACAAAAATTCCAAATGCAAACCTTAAGACCACACTGAACAATTTCAGAATTAGTTCACAGTAGGAAATAAAGAAAGCATGACATTATCCTCCCCAGTTCTTCAATGTCCCCATGTATTGAGAGGTAATACACACATCAATTAACGCAACATTTCAACTCTGCATTTCTTTGGTGGTACACAATGTCAAACAGTGGGATAATGCTCTTTAAATGGCATTCTCCAAATTAACCTTACAGAAGGCTCCATCCACTCTCTCTTATGCAAAAGTAATGGAAAATCACTTACCTCTAACTAGAGTTCTTTGAAGGTAGTATCCTCCTTAGATCCCCTATCTTGGGTTGTGTCGCCTGCTGCAAGTTCCCTCAGGAGCTGACTAGCAAGGTGTAAAAATTTTACATTCCCTTCCATAAGCCCTATTAGCGCATGTGTGAAGTTTGTGATCTCTCAGACCCTTTTGCCTACACCTACTAAATCTCATCATCTATGGATCAATGGAGGATACTACCTTCAGAGAATTCCATTTAGAAACAGGCGATTTTTCCCTTCTCCAAAAGCAAGTATCCTCCATATCTCCCCACTGCTGAAGACTACAGAACTAAAAATTACATCTGCTATCGATCATACATATGCAGGGAGGAGAATCAATTGAATGGAATCAGAGTAGGAATTGAAAAAGCTCAAAAATTGAAGCATCAATACAAGTTGCAACCATGTAAGTTTGCGTAACAAAAATCTTTAAACTGTTTTCCTCAATGCAGTAAACCCAGTAAATGCAGACTGAAAGGAAAAATATCAAATACTATTAAAAGTAATCTGATATTTAAATCCTTATTCATTCAAGTTTTCTGTTTTTACAAACAGACAAAGTCTTTTTTTAGCATTGCACCACAGACTTGTCCACTGAAGAAAAAAATTTTCCATTTGAGACACAAATGGAAATTGACTTGTTGAGATGAATAATGCATTGTTAAATGCAGAATCAAACTACATGAACTGAACACTTTTCATTACTTTGAATAGATCATAAAAATCTAATTATTGAATAAAAATTACAACAAATAAAATTTGGTTCAGGGAATACTGCTAGAAATTAGGGTTAAAAGGTGAAAAGGGGAAGCCATCTGTATAAAATATCAGCCTGTATTAAGACAGCTTCAATTAGCTGGATAGTTCCAGAAAATTTTAATGCAATCTTAAAAAGAATTCAAAGGACATTACTAACTTGAATCCTTTTTCCAAGATCAATGTCCCTCACCTTTACTACTACTCAAGACTGGTACTTAAAGTTTCAAAGAATGAAGTACTTTGAAGCTATACTGCAGTTTAAATTGATTCTAACAATTCTTAACAGAATTACTGTTAAGAGTTGTGGACTAGTAGTGCTTTGAAAATATTTAGCACACTAAATATTTGAAAATACAGTACACTAAATACAGAAGGAAAAATACTCAATATATTATAAACTCAATTTTATAATATTATAAAATATGTATAAATATATAATAAAGCCAATTACACAAGTGTTTGTTTAAAACAGCCATTACTGAAAGATTTGTTTGATTTATTCTTATTCTTTCTCACAACTCCATCCACAGTATACTGTGGAATTTCATAGTTTGTAATCTCTTTTTTTCAGGGGGTGGAAAAACTCAAACTAAAGAACTTCCACAGATTTTCTAAGCCATAGTTCTGCTCGCCAGCATCAGTAAAGCTGGAGCAAAAGAGACCACAAACACTACTGTAGAACAGGATTTTGAATCATCATCAAATTGCTTATTAAAAGGATATGGTATTTAAGAAGTGATCTTTAAAAAGCACAGCAACAACATGGAAATTAAAGTAAAAATTTTATGTCGATGTTCTGCTCTTCCACTAAGACTTTCAATAATGCTACGAAAATTTAGCAGACGTGCCAATGAAAAGAACAACCCAAATAAAACTTTGTGATCTCATAAAAAAATCTCTCAAATAAATGCTGAAGAATTTATCAGGAAGAAAATAATTGATTACTGCAGCCTTAAGGCAATAAAGTTGCATTTCCCCTCCCCTTATACATGCACCAGTAGGACTCATTGAAGGGCAAAAGGAAAAAAAAAAAACCAAACCAAAAAATAAACCAAAAAGCCAAAAAAAAAGAAAAATCTTCTAGAACTTGCTAGCTGGTTGACTGCACAAAGACGAACACCCCAAGATGGAGTATCTAGGATGATACTTACCAGGGAACCAATTCTACCACTGGGGCATTATGTATTCTATGTGTGTATGGATGCACTATTAGGACCATAATAGTACACACCACGCTAGCAAACGCCTGGCTGCAGCCATAGGGTCGGATGACCAGAGGGATATCCAGGTATGTGTCGATTCTCCAGCCTTCATAGCCACACTCCAGGCACCTCACATAGTCCTTCAGTTTGCCTTGGTACAGTTGATTTATAAGATCAGCCTGAAACAAACAGATTCAGCAACAGGGATTTGAAAAAAAAAGACCAATACCACATTTCTTCAGTTTTACAAGAAACTACCTTTTTGTCAATTAAGTCTTAATTGCATGGCTACACATTTAAAACACCATTCCCCAGTAGGACATGCATCTCCTGATTTCTTATTTTCCCCTGCCCAAAGCACATATCAAATGAGCTTCTCAAACCACATTCCCTAAGCTTCAGTGTCCCTTGCAGTCATGTCTTAAGTGACTACAAAAGCCCCAAACTGAAGTTCTGAAACGAGCCTGATCTTGCAGACATTGCTGACAGACTGACCCTGCAGTCCTTTCCTGAAACAATTTACCAATTACTCCTATTTACCAAAACTGGCCTGCAAGAAGGTGGCCATTTATTAGAATGTGTCCTGTGCCATGAATACTTTCCTAACTTTCTCCTGAAATAAGAAGGGAGAGCTTGAGCTTCAGGAGGCCACAACAAAACCTAATAAACACTGACAGTGAGGAAGTTATTGTGGGAGTTACACAATCACTTTCTGTGCTTCAGATAAAGACTGAGTATCCAGAGTGCAGAATATTTCACTTTTAACTGGGGGAGGAACAGACACAACGCACTCTTGAAAGTCACACATCACCGTAGCTTAACTATTGCCTCAAACAAGAAAAGTGGAAACTCCCACAGATTTTCAAAGAGCTGGTATTTAAAATTTAGTAAATTATTTTTACAATCATTAGAAAACACAACAAACCCCCAGAATACTACACCACTGAACGAAGCCAGTTTTTCCAAGCTTACCTGCTCCGTTTGCTTCCATTTCTGTTCCAAAGCATCAAACATGACTCTACAAAGCTCCTGCACATCATGCTGCTGCCACGCTGTTAGGAATTGAAACTATTATTAGTTAAAACAGGAGATGTTATTAGTCCTAATACTGACTGCAGCCTGAGAATGCTTCCTAAAAAACTACTCATTAATTTCATCATGTACCTACATTATTGGCCACTGGGCCACTGTTCAATTGCACAGGCAGCTGCCTCTCAGTGGAAGTCAGAAAAATAAGCAGCCAGCTTGCCCACAAGGTTTATGCATAAACAAGAAATGTGTACACAAACAAGAATATGTGAAAAATACAGAACTGCTAATGTACACTGGTACAAAAACTGCTTCTGATTTCTGCCCCACTTCGTGCTGATTCTCCAAAACCCAATTTCCCACTCCTTATCATCATGTGATAATTAAAAATCTACAGGCTATGGGGCAATATTACACCACACATAACATGTGTAATGACAGTTTAATTACAAAACTTTCACGCTTTTTACTTTAACAGCCTAAAACTCAGAGATGCCATTTCTTTAACAAAGTATCCATGTAGGCTATTTTGATTCCATTGAAAAGGCCGATTCTATTAATTACTCTGAATTATTCTGGTATTTTCCCCCATGGACAGCAGTTGAGTCCCTAGCAGGCAGCAGCTGAAGCAAACCCCAGCAGTTTAACAGCTCACATTACCTTCACTACTGTCCCATCCAAAACTCCGTGTAACATCTGTTGTTTCAATTGCCCTTTTTTTGCTGGTCTGAAGTAAAACAAACAGTCTTTGAAGCTGGTAGGGGATACTCCTCTCAGGATCCTCTTCAGATTCCTCAAATTCCCACCTATTTACAACACAAGATAATTGACAAATAAAACTGCTTTGAAAGCATTACTCAAAAAGGCATTAAATCAACATTTGCTACATTTCAGGTCTGCCATGTCACAGGTTAACTGCAGCTGTTTCTTGGGAGAAGTTAAATGCAGTTGCTTTCCATTTCTGCAGTGAATAGCAATGATACTCTTCAAATGTAGAAACAAAAACAAATGAAAACTTGGAAGCCATTCACTGTACAGACATGAACTGCACTTAGCATCAAATTTAAGTTTGATGTTTTCAGGATTCTTTAGAAAGCTCATCCACACCACAACCAGTAACATACTTTACTGAAAAGCTGAAGCTTTTAAGCAGATATAATTTAGAAGTCTATCCAGCTTGACTTCCATTATGATTTCCAGTATCCAAACAAGGAAATTCTGACAGGTGAAATTCCTACCAGGAGACCAGAAAGGGTCTCCTACCAGTATGAACCAGCACAAATGTAAGAAGGTTTTGATTCTATATACTCACTTATACAATGCATTTCTAAATTCAGGAGTCATGAAAAGTGTTTGAAGAAGGCTGTTCAAGTAGCAAGTCATTGCTTGATTTACCAGCCCCACATAACCTAAAAATATGAGAATAATGAGATGGAAATAATATAAAAAGATGGCAAATCAGTTCAAGAGTTAAAACACTTGACAAGGAAACAATTCTGTGATAGTGTTTAAGAACTGCATTTGTCTGCTGTTATTTATTGTTATTTCCACTCTAAATGGAGGGAATGTTACAATTTCTGAGAGCAATAGAGAATAATAGTTTATATAACAGAAGTAATTCTCCTGAATGACATGAAGCTGTTTTTTTGATCAAAATAAAAAGTAATATTTAATGCTGAATACTACAGCAATGGGGATGTAGGCAGCTATAAATATTTTAATAGCAGATTTAAATATTTCACAGAATAAATGAGAATTTTCTAAGAAACATTTGTGTATCAGCTCACTTACTGCTTGATGTCTACTAAAAGTATCCCAGTAATAATGTTAACATAATTTGTATTTACACTAGTTTTATTATTGCTTCGAACCAGAAATAGAAAAAATAAATCTCAAGTTCCCACACAACACTACTATTCTAAACCCTTCCCCCTTAAACAACTAATTAAAAAAACCTAATTGAACTCCTACAACGCTGTCATTTTTACTAGCTGAAAATGAAATAATTTACCAATATTAATCTAAGCTCCAATTTTAAGATTTTTCTCCAAAATACGTAATATTAGCAACAACTGATAAGCAAGGAGCATATACTGAAGCACAGTACAATAAGGAAATTAAAAATGCTTATTCATACTCCAAAAATCATTGAAAAAAAATATCTCAGTACCATACTAGTAATGAAAATGCAGCTACTCCACACACAGGCATTTTCTGTGAAGAGACTGAGTCAGAACATTTGTATTTTATTTATTACTTTACACTACAGAAATCATCTTTTCGGTTTTATTAAATAGAAAGCAAGGCAGATAAACCTTCCCCTCCAGAACAGGGCAGGCAGCTCTCTTCCAGCTGGGCACCCTGCTGCCCTGACCCTGACTATGAACCAGGGATGAGCAGCACACAAACACCACAAAGGGGGACCCTGCCAGGGTCTGAATTACCCTATCCCAGCTAAGGAAAGGGTGGAATACAGTTCTTCCATTTCTAAAGTGACGGGAGAATATCATAAAAAACATGGATAAAAAAATGTAGCACTGATGTGGGTATTTTTAAAATAAATCGCAATTTATTAAAAAAACAGCCTAAGGTGCTGCTTTTTGGAAATGTCCTAAATTAATTACAAACTAGCATTGCCTTTACAAGAGAGAACAGCATACCTGTCTCTGACTTGCTCAGGACTGAAGAATAAGAATAGGTTTGACTGACATAGTCATTGCTACATCCCATGGAGCCTTCTCTCGGAAGGGGGCCTATGAATCTCTCCTGTGCTCCATCCTCCGCAGTACCCGACTCCTCCTGGAAACACAAACACACCCAGTGCACGCACATGTCAGACTGCACCTTTTATTGACAAGAGATTTGCTTTGCTCTCATAGCTGAGAAACCAATTTTGCTAGGCACATCACACAATTTTTTCAAAATTGCAGATACACAGCTGAACTTTAGTTCTGCCCTCCAAATTCTCAAGCCCTTGACACGTTGTTCTTAGCACTGGCAGAAGGAAAGGTCCTTTGGAACCCTGCACAACCAACCACAGTATTACAATGCACACAACAAGCAAGTTGGCAATTTAGTATCTCCTGTGCCTCAAGTTTTCTGCACTGAAATACAGAATAAGATTTTTTCCAGTCATACAAATTTTACTCCATTACTCTTTCAGAATCATTCTTAAATTCTGATCTCGAGTACAAATATTTACATGTGGATTTTTTCCCTTTGTCAGGTAATCAAACTCCACAACAAAGGCTAATTAAGACAGCATTGTGCTGATACAAGAAGTTATAATCTTAATATATCACTAGTCTATCCAATCCTTGATTTGAATATATTGCAGCTGTGTGTAGCGTGTATTTGAGAAATGGAAAATTTCAAAGTATTTGTTATGGCAAACAGTGGCTTCTAGCAACACTGCCAACTCTCTTTTATATATATATATATTTATTTTTCCATAAAGGTAAATGTGAAAGCAGCTAACTGCTGTCGATGCAGGGCTGCCATTTCTGAGAATTCTGCCAGAAAGGCCTAATATTGCTTTCAAACAACTAGAGGAAAGGGATTGGATGTATGATTAAATGTGTATTGCTAAGACTTCTCTCTGAATGTGTCAAAGATTAACTAATTACACAACCTTAGAAAATTCCTTGCAGCAAACATCACGTATGTATCTGATGAGCATGAACAGAATGACAGCAAATCATTACTAATGGAATTGGTCCCACTCAGGAGAAATGTGAATATAGATGCAAATACAGCCAAAGTCTGTTGAGAAGGTCCCCAAAGAAGCTTAGGACAAAATACTCAGCCCAGTTTTATTTCAAGTTCTGCTCTTACACAAGCACTCCAAAGAACACACATCTGTCCCCCAACACTGGCTTATGTAGCTGAGTGAAGATTTTACTCACCTGCATTACGTGAGGCTGCTCACCATCCTTGTCTGTCAAATGCAGAAAGTTCTTCTTCCCTGGCTCAAAACCAGCATCAAGAATGGTTTTGTCACTGTTCTGATCTATTGGAGTCTGATAAAAAAAGAGTAAAACAACAGAAACAACATTTTTTAGAAACAGATCTATATGCAATTAACAGATTCCATCCAAGTACATTGCTTGATGTGGCTGCTGACACAGTAAGACCTCATGAAAAGAAATAATTATCCAGCAAACAAAACACACATCATCAGTACTGAAATCACCTGAGAACAGTTTAAGAAACATTACAGTCTAATGCAGATAGTTAATCTTAACAGCCAGTTAATCTATTCAGGAGTCAAGACACTGGTCTGTAAGTTTCTCGTGAACATATTATCCAGGGTCCTCTACACAATGCAGACACTTTTTTTCTTTAAAAGAAAAAAAAAATACTTTCAGCAGGAATAAACATGACCTGAAATAAACTCATGTCTGTATCTTAACAAATCTTAGAAAGTTTTCTAGGTGTATCTACAGAAATAATATTAACTAAAATCAACACTGATTTAACAATAAAGCATGGGAGTGACATAAATAATTTTAATATAATATATTCTACAATATATTCAAATAGGTCCAAGAAACAGGACTCACTACACAACATGCTGCTGCTGAGAAGAAAACATTTCTCAAATGAGAAATGAGAGATCCCAGGACTCTGAAACTATTTATCACGGGTATGGTTATTAAAAACACATGCTGATAACCAGAACTAATATTGCCTCTGAAGGATGAGATTAGTTCCTGTTTAACGATTAAACAGACAGCATCCTGCCATGGTGCAGCCGGAGCACACGCTGCACGAGCCCCAGGAGGGCTCCCTGCCGCAGGGAGCTCCGTACCGTGGCCGTGACGCCGTCCCCGTTGCCCCACACCAGATGGAAAGAGCCGTTCACGTAGCCCACTTTGGCAGCCACGTCCTCGAAGAGCCGCCTGAGCGGCGTGGAGGCCGGCAGGTTGAGCGTGACACGCTCGTTCACAGTCTTGGAGTTGGTGGTGTCCTGGATTATACACAGCACCCGCGGCTCCTCCGCAGCACACTCCGCCTGCAACGACAGCACACGGGCCAAACCCAGCTTTACTGAACAATCCAAACAAGCCTCCACCGATAAAACCCACTCTACTTCTAAAACCTAAGGCTCCTAAAACTGGACTTTGTTTTCCAAAGTAAGCGTGAGAAAATTAAGAACCTTCCATTTTTAAAAGATCCATAAAAACAAGCTCCATTTTTATAGAACAAGAAGGAATCTGTATGGCTGTGGGGACACAGAAACCGCTCAGGTTCCACACAGAATTTCAGCCAGCAAGCAGATAGAAGACTGCTTCAAAATTGGGAACAGACTTCCAAGTCATCACTTCCAGCTCATATTTTGCTTTGACACAATCATAAATTCTGCCCAGGCAGAATATACCATTTGTGACTTTCAGGAATGCAACCCAGAAAATTTGCAAGCTTCCAAGGTGGCTTGACCTGACCACTCAACAAAAAGTTTTGTAATCAAGCCACCAACTTCCTACTAACTCCACTGCTGGCTGAGTTGCAGGAGATATTCTTCTGCCTGAACAAATTAAGAAAATTAGCACTGACAAATGGCTACTGGATAAAGGGAGTTTAAACAGAAACATCAGTGTAGCTGAAATCAGAACAATAACCATGTTGAATGAAAGTGGCAATGGAGTAATAAAAAAGTTTACGGACCCACGCAAGTCAAGAAAAATGGCATTTTTCCAACACTGAAAACCCAGGAACATCTAAGCACAATCAATTAATTCTCTTAATCATCCAAAACTGTAGATCAAGAAGGACTAACTGATATTTAAATACACATCTGATAGGGAAGGATCAGGTAAGTAAAAGGAATCGGTCCTTCAGGGAATCAGCCTTTTCAAGCTGTAACACACAGAAGCATTAGTAATGCATTGTCACAGTGCCCAAATCTCAGCCCATGGCTAAAGGCCATGGCATCCAGAAAGGCAAAAAACCACATGCAGTGTGTGGCTATCGTGATTCTCAGTGGATAAGAACAACAAATGGCAATAATTATGTTCATGCTCAAACTCTCAGTAAACATCACAAGCAGCTTCTAGAGAATACAGAAGTACAAAGAAGGTCTGGACACCTTCAGAATCCACTGTATTTCTACACAACGAGCCTCACAAAGCAGATAAGCGCCACCAAAGTGCTACAGCTCCTTTTGAGAGCTCTTACATCACCAAACCCTTGGAAAAGGAGCATGGCCATTCCAGCTGATGCTGCATGCCTCCACTACAGTGAAGATCTGCTGGCAGTGTTCACACAAGGATAGAATAAAATGTTAGCTGACTGCAGCATCTATTCCTATCAGCCTCACAAAAAAGTGGTTACAGAAAGGCAAATAAAACCACCCTCGACCCAATCTGACGCTAGCTTGCTTTTGACTAGGATTTTTTCTAAGATGTCAGAGTCCAATTTCTTTAGGTTTCTCAAATGAAATATCCTGTGTGGAAGCCTTCATTAACTGCATGCTCAAAAAGATTCAAAGCACCATTTGCAGCAAATCTGTAACACTTCATCCATTTCATCTTTATGGGAGAATTTTACATTTATGAACTGCTCTCTAAAAAGACACGCAAAACTATTCCTGAAACATTAACCACACATTAAGAAGAAAACACAATTTGGAAGTCAAAGTAATTTTGATATATTATATCCTCACTTTCATCTACAGCACTCACAGAGAAACACAGGGCTGTGCTTAAGTAGACTAAAATTAAATTTCACCAGTGATTACTTCTCCTGGGCTTTTTCCATGAAATTTCCTAGCACTGCATCTTTTTTTTAGGGGGGGAGGGAGTGTTTCTTTTTTTGCTGAAGAAGCAAGCTCTTTCTTTCACTGTGTGGTTAGGAAAGAGAAGGTAAAACTTGTTCAGTGGACTTCTTTCCTGATTTTTTTTTTTTTTTTGAGAAGGTGAGCAGCAGCTAAGACCCAACAAACTTGTAAGATCAACCTATATTTACACGCTGCTATTCATATAGTTCTACCTCAGAAAACAGAAGTTCATTTGGATTTCATTATCCCCACACTGATTTTGTATTGCTGCTGTGTTTGATCATGTCAGGAGCAGTTCCCCACTGGAGGCTCAATTCCCTGTGGCAGTGCCTCGACACAGCCGGCAGGGAGTCCCTGCCAAGTCCTCCTGCCACCCACACCTGCCCTGCCACCCTGCCTGGTGACGTGACTTGCACTACAGCTGCCAGGGAAATAATCAGGCACACAGCATCTGAGGGATGGCAATAACATCGAGGGAACAAATGATGGACCATTAGAGATTTGCTGTTGGGTTGCTGGATGTTGCACGTCACACAAACCCTCTCTTCCTTGTTCACAGATGTAATTCTGACAGACTGAACTGGTTTAACTCAGGCTCAGTAAAGCAAACACTATTAAGCTGTCATTCATTCACACAGCCACCGCTTCAAGCTGTTAGTAGTAAATAGATAAAGCAAAAATAACCTCAGCCCAACTCTACTCACGGAGAGCATCTACTCACCAGCTGAACCAGGAGACAACAAAGCAATACCTTGTCTGGGCTACTTTACTACAGCAACAGTGTGAAAAGCAAGACTGGCCAGTGATTGATCCCTCAGCTATTCTGTTATCAAACCAAGCCCACAAGAGAAACACAGAAATTAATTTTAACCATTTCATAACCTGATATATTGTGAGAGCAAAACAATTCCTTTTTTTAATGCACAGCCTCACACACCAGTGTCAAAGCACAGAAACACATACTCAATTTGAAGCTACCATTAAGACTGAATTTAATACGTGCATCATATTTGGATTCAAGAACATGCACAGAGAGTTTCATGTCAATAGCTCATGCTCACGTTAAAATAAACAGAAACTAAAGCATCATGCTGTTATTATGTTTCTTCGTTATCATTTTACAAAGTTGATTTCATCTGTCTACCTGTGAAAATTTCTTCTTCATTTCAGCAAAGATACTCTGTCTGCAACTCCAAAACATATCCTATAGTATATGAAAACAAAATTAACAAGCCATAATAATTGAAAGTTGTAAATTGACTTTTATTTTATATAAAGACAGTTTTATAGTATAAAAAGTATCATTACAGAGTTTGGAAACTTTGTTCACAGAATAACTCAAGAAGGAATAGCCAATTTTAATATTTAAATTATCACAGGAGCACTGTTACAGACAATGTCAGTTAAGTTGTAATACACAGACTACATTTCATAAAGTAAGAAGCGAATGGATAAGAAAATGTAAATAACAATTCAAGATATAAATTCATACTAACATTTTCCTTGATTATCTTTAAAACATGGCACAGACATAGGTAAATATTTTACCTCAAACGGTTCAAGGGTAGGATTAGCATATAACCCTGCCATTCAGTTTATTATTTTATTTACAAATCATGAAGCTGTCCAGTTTCATATGAAACTGTTCTTTCATGCCTGAATTATTTCCTGTAGGGAAGTTTTATTAACATGAGCCCATTCTGAAATATTCAGCTGAAGGTAGTAAAGAGGTGAAGTTACTGACTTTATTCCTACCACTCTTAAAGAAAGCCTGCCTTGCTATCTCTGATGTATCATCAAGAATTCAACAACAAACATTAACTGCACAAAACTGTTTTCTGACTAAACATCAAATTAACCAGTTTCTGAATCTCAAGTGGTGCACTCTGTATTTTTCCAGAAAAGAAAAACAGGAAGTGAGAAGGAAGATGCTCATAACATCACTGCTCTTCTCCAAATTCCTTCAACTGCACCCTCAGTAAAGACTACCAAAACAAAAACCACTGACATGATCTTTACTGACATGCCCTATTTGCCCCCACAAATGACCTACAAAAATAGCCCAAATTAGACTACTGTATTTAATTTCTCTGCAGCATTACAAATAAGGCAAGATTTTTTTCTTCATGTGCCGAGAACTGAAGATCCAGATTGGAAGTTTTAATATGGCCAGACCGTGTCCAGCAGTTTCCTTTACACACTAGTCTGTAATTTCAGATTTGAGAGATTTCAGATTTAAATCACACGATTTAAATGTTTTGCTGCTTATTGGTTTTACCTGCTCTTAATCAAAAGTCATGTACATCTTGTTAAAATCACCCAAAGGTGAACAGAGTCCTAGAATTGCAAATCTGGAACTGCTGATTTGTAATATTATCAAATACATTGCCCTGTGCCAAAGACTTAATTAAGACTTCCAATTTTCCTCCTAATCAGGGATTCCAAAGAACCCTGACTTTAGCCTGAATTCCTTCTCTCCGGAGACAGGCAAGCCAAGTCTTGTACACACAGGGGCACAAGTAATTTTGTAATGTGCTATTTGAATTGGTGCACACAGTGGAGGGTGCAAGGGGAGGACAGGCTCCAGGTATCACAGGCACAGAACTATCTATCTACTTGTTGCTTCTTTTATAAGAATATTCCTGTGCTGGCTTCTCAGCTCCAGCTGTTTTTTCAGTTAGGGTCTGCTGGAGGATTTTCAAGAGCTACTTCACTAAACAAATTCCAAGTACACAGATCAAACAAATGAGATTTACAAATTATACTGTTTATATTTTGTTCAGAAATTTTAGAAATAACTGAGAGCTTCTGTGACAAGTCAAATCACAAGTCACAGAATCACAAAACTATTTAGGACAGAAAAGACTTCCAAGATCATTGACTTTTAACTTTTTTGACTTCCAACTTTTAATTGACCATTACCAAGCCAACTAGACCATGGCACCAAGCACCACATACACTTGTTTTGTGAACACCTGCAGGGACAGGGGTTCCAGCCCTCCCTGGGCAGCCCCTTCCAACCCTTGACAATCCTCTCAGTGAGGAAAGTGCTGCTGATGTGCCAGCTGACCTCCCCTGCTGCAGCCCCAGGCCGTGTCCTCTCATCCTGAGCCACTGTCTGGGAGGAGAGGCCGATCCCCACCTGGCTCCCCGCTCCTGTCAGCCCATTCTAGAGGGTGACAAGGTCCCCCCTGAGCCTCCTTTTCTCCAGCCTCAACACCCCCAACTCCCTCAGCTGCTCCTCACGGGGCTTTCACCCTCCAGCCCCTCCCAGCTCCGCTGCCCTTCCCTGGACTCGCTCCAGCCCCCGATGGCCTCCTGAGCCGAGGGCCCAGAGCCGGACGCGGCACTCGAGGCGCGGCCTCGGCAGTGCCCAGGACAGGGGACAGTCCCTGCCCTGTCCCTGCTGGCCCCGCTGCTGCTGCCACAGGCCAGGCTGCCATGGGCCTCCTTGGCCACTTTCAGCTGCTGGCAGCCCCCAGCCCCAGCTCCTTTTCCACTCCAGCCCCTCTCCCCCAGCCTCCAGCACAGCACGGGGCTCCTGTGGCCCGAGTGCAGGACACAGCACCCGGCCTTGCTGAAATCCAAGGATGTGTCCATCTCTCACATGCAGCATTCTCTACTTTGCAATAAAAGTGTTCACTCAAACACTCCCAATAAACCTTATAATAACCACTAGCGTCATTCTACATTTTACAAAAAAGCTCCTCTCAGCATAGAGACACATTTAAGGTACAATTAAGAGACCAAAGGTCTTCTATAAAGTTGCTTAATTTTATCCTGATAAAAGTTACTCTGGAATGCACCAAGCCAATTACTTATTACACCTCACAAAATCAATAGGCACATTAACTACACAGTTCAAAGCTTTCAAATTAACATGCACACTATTCATTCACAGGCAAATGCACAAACACCTTACTGCCTTTTCCTCACAAGAAATAAGAGCAACTACTCTGGTAGCAAGCACATCTATCCAGTACTTGGGAGAAGTCCTCAAAGCTCCATGCTGCTACTTTGCCAAAGTGTGACATAATATACCAATGGGTCAGGAAAACAAGCTGCAGACCCTCAACTGCATAAGCACCTAAAAGGCAAATACAGACTGCTAATTAAGGCTACAATCCACATAATCATACCATGGTAATTTTAACACAGAAGTCTTCTCAGGCTAATATATTGGTCAGCAGATATTTGAAATTGTAATTTCAACTGTTAACTGTAATTTTAAAAAAATATTGAAACACTGATGCCTTCATCCTAAGCCACTCCATCTTGCTGAGGGTGGGAATCCTGCGGGATGGAGAGCACCCTCAGCAAGCCTGCTGATGACCATAAGCTGGGCAGTGCTGTCAGCCTGTTGGACAGAAGAGATGCCATCCTGAGGGACACTGAGAGCTTGAGAGCTGGGCTGTGTGACCCTCATCAATCGCAACAAGCGAAGTGCAAGGTCCTACACCTGAGCTGGGACAAACACACCTACAGGCTGTGCAGAGAAGTGACTGAGGGCAGCCCTGAGGAGAAGGACTTGGGGGTGACGGCTGATGAAAAACTTGCCATGAGCCGGCAGTGTGAGCTGGCAGCCCAGAGAGCCAAATGTATCCTGGGCTGCAGCAAATGGAGCGTGTGCAGCAGGTCAGGGGAGGGGGCTCTGCTCCTCCACTCTGCCCTGTGAGCCCCACCACAAGTGCTGGCACATTTCTGGTGCCCACAGCACAGGATGTGTGGTGTGTGTGACCACAACACACACGGAAGTGTTGGAGCAAGTCCCGAGCAGGGACATGAAGTCGATAAGGGGACAGGGGTACCTGCCCAGCAAAGACAGGCTGACAGAGCTGGGGTCTTCAGCCTGGAGAAGAGAAGCTGCACAGACACCTCACAGCAGCAGGACCTGAAGGGCCTACAAGGAAGCCAGAGAGCAGCTGTTCATCAAGAACTGTAGTGGCAAGACAAGGAGTATTGGGTTAACATTGAAAGAGGAACCTTACACTAGATATACGAAAGAAATTCTTTACGTGAGGGTGGCGAGTTGTGGAATGCCCCATCCCTGGAAGTGTTCACAGCCAGGCTGGATGGGGCTCTGTGTGACCAGGTCTAGTGGAAGCTGTCCCTGCCCATGGCAGGGGGTGGAACTAGACAATATTAAAGGTCCCTCCCAACCCAAACCATTCTAATGGCCCTTTACACTGCTCCATTTCTAGAAAGGTGATGATGGCAAACCTGCATGTAGAAGATTTTTGACTATTTGACCAGACTTACAAAAGACTCTTTACAATACAAACATGCAATCAACACACAGGTCTGACCTGGGTGGACATTCTGGAGGGCCATGCAACACAAGAATTTACACCCCATGTACCTTTCTAAAACATACTTCATCTTTCTTCCATGGAAGATCTGCACCTGCAAGTCGCAGAGCACAAAGCATGTTGTTGCACTGAAGCAACTCAAGCTGTATTTCTGTATACACAAAGGCAGCATTGTTATTAGTCATTAGTTAGTCATCTGCAAGACAGACATTTGCTTTGACCATATAGGTTCTGTATTTGTTGAAAATAAAGGAACAATAAAAATAGAGTGTTACTAGATCTGTCACAACAATATTCATATGTAGAACTGCAGTGGTTTTAACACTGCATTTAGATGTGGCTTGCTGTTTTTCAGCCTTGAATCACTGAGTTAATTAAAATTCTATAGCAGCATTTCATTATTTTAACTCCTGCTTCGTTTTTATAAAATTATTTTCAGAGATTGAAAGCAAAACCTAAAGCTAAGGTCAAACTTCATACAGATTCTACCCAATATTTCCAAATTCCAGGTCAAGAGTTGAACCAACAGATGTGTCAAGTTTTACTGCCAAGTACAGTTAATGGCCGACTGAGACTTAAAAGGATCACCACTGGAGAAGACTCTACATGTCCACACATCTACATAATTCTCAGGAATCACTGCAGTACAGAGGAAAGACAAAGACATCAGTAGCAGGCAGCAGACATCAAGCTTATATTCCCAGAATTACTTGGATGATTAAGCCTACGACAGCAATTCTCAAACCTAATGTAGCTTCAGCAACTTCAGCCTGTGATGGGAAGCCCACACCAGTGACTGCTGCATGTCACGTCGCTGCTGGGCAAACTCCGGGGTGCACATTCCAGGTCTGTGAAGGGACTGGATGCACACTTCCAGCAATTACAAGAGTAAGTGGAATCTGGGAGCTTCAGTGACACACAAGTAGTCTGGATCTGTACCTTTTACTTCCGAAATATCATCACATAGTTGAAACAAGCTTCTGTTCAGAAGCTCAACAGTCTAGTGTCTAGTGAAACTAGTGAAGCTAGTGTCTGAATGTTTCTTTCTCTCTCAGCAATGACAAACTACTATCAGATCAGCCCCCTGAGAACCCACAAGCATAATTTAGGAAAATTTTTCACCTATTTCAAGAGGTCTAATCCATTAAATGCCACACTGGATATGTGCTGACAGCACTGCTTTCCGCAGAAATGCAAAGATCAGAGATCTTTCCAACAGACAGTGAGTAAGGGGAGCACAGTCAGTGAGCACTGGGGGTGCCATTTCCCCCCGTTCCCATCATTTCCCTTCTTTCGACCCTGTGCTTTTGAACCATGGACTCCAGAGAGTCCTTACAACCCACAGCTGACCCCCTTCTACTCATGGAGCTACTCATGCTCCATGGTTTTTTCCCAAGCCCAAGGAATCTCTTTTTAGAGGCCAACTTCCCTGGTACAGCTGAGCAGGGCCCCTGGTTGACAAAGGTCCTTGCAATGAGGAAAACATCGAGCAGGTGTTCTCAGACTCACATCTGGCTTTATTTTAGAGGAAAGAAGCACCTTCTTTTTGGAATACAGGTTACTAAACTAATCCGGTCAGAGCACCGAGGTGTTACTCAACACAGGCGCTTTGCTGCAGCCCAGCCTGAGTTAGAGAACAGCACACTTAGAATCCTGTTACAAATGCCTGAACTGAAACACTTACAGAAACAGTTTTATAGCACACTTGTGGCAAACCGAATACACTTCTTAAAACACAGATCCCAGGAGGTCTTAAACAGAGTGGTTTTGAGCTTTTAATTTGATACATCTTGTATTGGAACGTTTCATGAAGTAAAAAAAACTCTGAACAACCTTGAGACACAATCTTAAATGATTTTGAATCTGACTGACTTTAAAGTATCAGGTTTGTGAGTACCTCAATAACACACTTTATCCTGACCTTTCAATTCTTCATTATACCTGGGGAGACTTCAGGCAAAATCCAAAAACAATGTTTTGACGCTAGTGAAACTAAAAAGAGGTCTTCTGTCCCTTTACAAGTAAGGAAAAAAGCTGCTTCACAACAAGCCTAAAATACCATCAAAATTCAAGAATATATATCCTGACTCTGACCTCTTTCCTAGTTACTGAACTTTGCCCACTCCCTGGTTTGCTGTGGGGTTTTCAGGGGAGTTAAGAGTACCAACAGAGGAGTAGTGGCAGTATTTCAAATGCACGTGTTACATGCAGTAGTGCTGACATCACTAAATACCAGCACCACCTGGACTTAACCGCAACTTTCTGTGGTATCTGAGAGACTGAAATGAGAGCCACCAGCCTTAGGTAGGGTATGAGTCTGCCAATGGTGCTGCTGCTCACAGGCCAAGAGCAGGAACTCCTCCTTCCTTCTCTTTGGAAAGGCCTAGGAGAGCAAAAAGTGCCACCGCTGTGGCAATGCCATGCTCCCACTCTCATACCACACTCCGCATGTCTGCCAGCTGCTGTGGCTACAGGGTGACAGCTGCACATCCCAGAGGGCACCTGGGACACACTGACACCATGGCCCTGCCCAGGTGGGACACACTGACACCATGGCCCTGCCCAGGTGGGACACACTGACACTATGGCTCTGGTCACACTGACACCCAGGGCCCTGGTCACACTGACAGCCATGCCAAGTGAACCCTATAAATGCTGTCCTTATGGGGGATGACCCAATTCAGGGAGGAGGTACAAAATCAGTTCTGTAGCAGAGCCTCTTGTTCCCTTTGGAAAACGGGGCATATGTTTTACTCTCTTCTCTGCCTTGTGTAGATTATTATTGTTTCCAAAGGCACCTTCTCAGAAATGCTTCCCTAGTAACAAAATGCTAGTTTAAAAGAATTGGAAGTGCCACCTCACTGAACCAGTTGAATGCCAGCTGTCAACTGTCACTCCTAGAAAATGCACAGGGACAAATTATTTTTATAATACATATACACTCTGAAGTCTACTACTTCCAACTTTCCAAACATGTCCAAAAATAACCCTATGCCTCAGAAATAGAGGGTGCTATGAGGCTAGTGTTTCCCTTTGAGAGTTTGTTCGTACTGCTACATATTACCGGGTCATTTGTAAGAAACACTAACAAAAGAACTGGAATGACAAAAAAAGTTGGGATGGGGCCAGAAATAAGAACAAGCCTGGAGGTTGCTCCAAAGACTACAGGAAAAAATATCATGTGAAGGGACACATGCCTGGGGAGAGCTGAACTAGAGACCAAAACATCCACTTTTCAGTCTTACAGAAGGTATTTTTCTTATTTTAGAAGACTTTAAAAATGTCTTACTAAGGACATCCTGAAGAACCAGTCTTCTTACACTTATCTCCTTACAGACTTTTAAATACAGCAAATTAAGGTGATTCAAGATTAATTACTTCTCTTAAGAAAAGTCAAACAAAGCAGCTGCCAGTAACAAAAGAGTGCAAATATGTCCTGGTTATACCTGCAGATCACACAAGAACTAGCACAGTTTCCTTCGGGGTAACAAAGAATAGTTTAAATATCTATAGTTATCTCTTAACCATTGGACATTGTGAGTATTTCACTCCCTTATTGTTAAAGGCTTTCATTTCAGCTGATCCTATTTTCTTTCCTCCTCTGACCCAAAGCTGTTGAACTTGCAAAGGGTTTTGCAACCACACTGAAATAATTGAAACAATTAAATGTCAATGAAGCTCTTCACATTCACAAATTATCTCTACATTCATTACAGTATAACCTTTACATTCAGATCTGAAACAGCCTCATCTTTATACAGCTTCCTTTGCCTGTAACTTCTGCCCACCTTCCTAATCAGCATGCTCCTTGGTTTTCCTTCAAAAAAAAACAACCATAAAAGCTAAAAAAGGGGATATGAGAACACAAGACACTTACTACACTTTTATACATTACCCAACAGTTGCAGTATTTGTCTCCTATGGAAACTCACAGAACTAGTGGATGGACTTACCCTTCATTTCTTCAAGTATGAATTTTATGGAAACATTTTCCTTTGTTCCTCCTATTCTGAAGAACTTTCTGCTGGATTGAATTACAAATGGAGCATTAGCATAAAAATAAATTAAGAGTCTGAGCAAAACCAGTACTCAGAAGAGTTTTCTCTTCATGGACAATTTTGAAACGAAGGTTTATTTCCCTACAAAATCCCCAACAGACACATACACTATAAAACTGAAGTCGTGTGCAGTTCAGCCATTAGGATGTACGTGACTACAGGCGCAGTTTTCAATTCTTTCACAACTCTCTAACTTTAAGCTGTCCAGCTGCTGCTGGCAAAGGAGAAGGAAAGGCTGAAGAGCGAGGTGTGTTAGCAGGGACTCTTTGTGCAGCTCCCAGGGAATTCTGCACAGAACCAAGGGCCCAGCTCACAATGGAAGCACCTGGGCATAAACTCAGCCTGCTGCCACTGCCACCAAGGGCTCCAGGGAGAACACAGAACCCTGGAGCTGTGTCCCCACACAAGGAACAGGGGTGACAGACACTGCATAATGAGAAATGACCTAGACAATTTTTCCACATGTAAACCAATGAAAGCATTTGATTTACAAAAACCAGGTACTACGCAAGAGCTTCTGTATCTGCTCTTTTTTCTTTTCCTTCACTCTTACTGGTCTCAACTCAACACCTACACAAATCAGTGAGCACGGCTGCCTTCCATTCCTTTAGCTCCTCTAGCATGCTGACAAACTTCTTCAGGAAATGCTATCTCCATGTTCAGACATTGTTTACTGGGAAAACTTTCACACTATATCAAATATATTTTCCATTAAGCTCTAGAAGCAGAGCATCCCCCAATCCTCAGCAATTCAGGCACACTTGCTCATGTTCCTGAGGCAGCTTTCGTGACGTGTTTATTGAGAGGCTACACCTGAACTGCAGCATAACTAGCTCTAAGCTATTCACAGAAATGCCAATCTAAAAATAATCTGCTGCCATTTTTCAGAAGCACCTAAAGCATCCTTGTGATCACAATCTCAACAATTATATTGAATCAAGTGATCTGTACCAATTTCACCCCTTAGTATTTTTAGAACACGCACAACATCCTTTTTAGAAATTATTTCATCTGCCAATGCTGTGCAAGAGCATTTGCTCAGTGTAAGCTGACTACATGCCAGGCATTGCAAAACCCAAAGAAAATAAAAAACTTGGGATTTCACAGTGCCTGAGACTGTGGTCAAGTTCATTGTTATTTTATCAGAACTCCACAAAAAAATTCTGTGACTTACTAGTACTCACAATTATCAGTTCTTTAGTAACTAGTGGCATTGTTTTGAGAATATTTCATTCAAGATAAGAAAAATAACAAAATGCTAAATGGCAGCTCACCCAAAGGTACACCACATTAAATCTTAAAGGGCAAAGTGTAAAACAGCAGCTTGAAATGTTCACAAAGGAATTAAAAACTTTTTCAAACTGAATAAAAAGGCTGAATATGTACATGTAGCTCAATCACTCTATTTTTACGGATGTAACTTTCACCTTTATTTTCTTAGATAAAACCCAACATATTACACAACAAAAAGCAAGAAGCTATGACTGGATACACGAACATCTGAACATAATGTAGTGCATTATAGTACCAACTGTAATGCACTGGGGGGGAAAGGTTTAGGATAAAATCCCACCCCACTCCCATTTAAATCTGACTTAAACATGTAACTCAAAGGTAGCACAAATTCAAGGTATTTGTTTATTTCAGTAAATCACCACAAGTTCTAATGTTATATTGAAGTCAATACATTCCATCAGAAGAAGAAGCAGCACAATAATAATTTCCATCAGTATGTGTGTGTTTGTACAACTAACATTTTAAAACTATGATGCAAGCCCGCATTGATTATATCCACAGGTTTTCAAAAGAACAGAAAATGGCATCTGGGGACTTTATTTCATAATGACAACAAACAAAGCACTGGAAAGTTTTGTTGCATACCGATACTCAGAGCTCAAAAGAACATAGAATGTAATACTGACAAATCTCTGAGGTATTCTCTGTTTAGGAAAAAGTTCATTACAAATCTGAGAAACAGTGTGTAGCTGCACAAAAAGAAAAAAAAAAAAAAAAAAGGTTTATACTTTTACTACTGATGCTTTTGATTCCAAAATTTTAATCACCATTGACACACAAATGGTAGAAAAAATGGCATTTCTTGTTTGTGGTTATGTTCAAAATGTATCACTGCAGGAAAAAAAAAAAAGTATTTAGTTATTTTGATATTTAATAGTTAGATTGTTCTCCTGAGTAGTAACTTCCTCCAGCAGCATTTACAGTCTGAGGTTCCAGTACCAAGTGCTGCCCATCAGGCAGCTGGTACCTCTTAGGCAAAAACATTTCATCAGATGGTGTGGAAGTGCTGATACTTCATTATCCTCATCATCTTTCTATGCTGCAGATTAAATGCCCAGATGACAGCAAGGGGAAGTAAACTACCGTTTACTGGAAACCCAGTGGCTGGAAAAAACAGGGAAAGCTCTTGAATTCTGCTCCCAAGCTTTATTCACCAAACTCAGTAACTACATGAACATCATTCAGAAAGTGCCTGTTTGCAAGGAACAAATTATTTGTGGAGTTCCATGTGGATTTTCTGTTTGTTTCCTACGTTTGATTTCCAAAATACCTTCTCAATGAATTAGTCAGTTTCTCTAGTTGTCACAATCATACCTTTATGTTTTCTAATGGAGCACACGAGAAGGAAAACAGGAAAAACTGATAAATTATGCAAGCTGTAACCACTTGTAGAATCTTTTAATACATGGGAATGAAAAAAACAAGGGTGTCATCAGCACTGAGAAGAACAGCATCCCTTTACTTAAGAGAATTGCAAAATATCTTAATCAGATTCCCGTTCTTCTAATGAGGAAGTCAGGATGATATCCATCAAGAGACACATTTGATTTGTTCAGTGAGGAAGATTAAAATGGATTCATTAGTGTAGGGATGAAAAGACTCACGTTAGTGAGAGACATCTCACACCACCTTGCTTGATTTAATGGCAGCAAGTATATATTCATATATATATATATATATTTATTCTGACAGGTATACTTTGGATATATAGTTCATGCTGAAACATGTTGAAAAAGCATCTGCACAGCATTTATTTAATCAGTTGTACAAACACTTCAAAAACCTCATAGCAGAACACACTTCTCATATTCTGACCAATACTCACTAAAGTACTCACACATCTTGATTTTCACGATAAGTCTTTGTAAAGTTCACTTATATTATCAATAAACACAAATAGGCATCTTTCTCACCAACTGTATTGATAAGATTATTCTATTATTTCCTATTTGAGGTAGATTTTCCCAAAATAAGTTTCAAATCAACTTTTCCTGTTATAAACACTGAAAGCCATAGAAATGTTTTCCCTTCTGATAGCATAATTTTCTTCTTATTTCTAGAATTATCTTACTCATGCTATTCACCCTCTCTTCCCAGGGTTACTGGGTAAAAATCCACAGCTATTAATACAGTAATTTTTATAGAAAATGCTCAAATTTTGCTACCAGGGTGCAGCAATGAACTGTGTTTTACTCAGTGCCTTCTGTTTACTGGATATAAAAGAAAACTGAACTGAATCTTTTCATCTTTTAGATGAAGAAAGCAAAGTAACTGAAGATTGGAAGGAAAAGGAAAAGGGGCCAGTTTACACTGAACCCCAAATCTAGTGAGCAGGGATTCTCACTGCCCCCACCAGAAGGAATTACAGGTCACACTACTACAGGAACAGCTGGGAAAGCATTAGGCAGCAGTGGGGATGCAAGAATGAACTCACTACGTGCCTGCATAGCCCAGGCAAAAACCTTGGTGCAAAAATAAATCCTGACACAGGTTTATTAGGAACTGCTTTAGTACATCTCTTCCAAAGGAAAGAGAACTGTGTCCCAAAGTTATGAGCAAGAGAAAATAACAAGGCCCTGAGTACCTGGACTTCAGAGATGCAGCTGAAGCCACCCAATGTCCAAAACAAAACTTTTCATGAGTGACCAATTAGAGATATTTGAAGTGCAGTGGTGAAACTTTGTATCCACTTTGTATCCATGAAAACAACGTATTACTGCTTACAAAAACTAACGAAAAAACCCCAAGCAAGTTTCCTTGGCAAACAGTAATCTGAGCTCCTGTTAACATATACAAAAATAAGGCTACAAACACAAACTGAAGACTCATAATCAATACCCATCCTTCCACTCCACCACACACAGGCTGGTAGTGTTAGAGACACCTCCTACCACTTATCTACCAAGGCATCATGTAACTTGTAGACAAGAACCAAAATCCTTTTCCACTCCTTTGGATGATTAGTCATTCCCTAAACCAGCCTAAAGCAAACATAATTACATTTCTTCTTGTTCTTTCCCACTGGAATGCCAAGTAATATCTGGTTGTGTGCTCATCTTTAGCAGAGTCGTTCAGAGCCCAGCTGAAATCTTTGAAGCAGCACTACAGTGAGTGTTAGAAGTGACAGCACCCAGCCCACCGGGAAGGGACTAAGCCATGAGCTGTGATCCTTTATCCATCCCTGGAGGGCACAGCTGACACTCCAAACGATCTGCTTTGCCTCCAACTGCTCTTAGGGGCATCATAGGTATATTTAGGAGCAGGCTGTTGAGAACCCAGAGACCTGGAGAATTCTGTTTACCCATAACTCAGTGCTCTCTGCAGTGGGACTATTACTGAATCTCAGAAGGACTTAATGGCAATGCTGCAGTGTAACGTTCATTAAAACTCCCTGTTGCTAAAAAAACAGAACGATATACTGAAAAACACTGGAAAAGTTGAAGACAAACTTCTGTTACAATATATATATAGATATAACCAGATGGGCTTAACACAAATAGTTCATCTGTCTTCTTTCTCAATTTCATTTCAATAATATTCTGTACAGTTTCATTTACTTTAAAAATGCATTGAGACACAATAAAGAAGTTGAAAAAACTTGCTGAGAAAAAACAACTCCTGCTAGCATTATCAATGTACAAAGTTTGTAAGATTTCACACTGTTTGTTTAAGATACCCATATCTATAACCACATATATTCATCTCCTCCCTTTCCCCATACTCCCCCCCCCCAGATAAAAGTGCATTCAAAAGCTTCGTCCAATGAGTCAGTTAAAAATACACATCTGAATCATAAGTATATTCTGAATACAACTCTAAAGCCAAGGGGGAGACTATTAATACCTAAACTAAAGACACAGCCTTGGCTAGCTGCTTTTATTCATACCTCGTCTATTCCACCAAACTACAGCCACTGCCACAATGTTTATCCTGCCACTATTCCTTCTCTGTATGTTTCTTTGGTTTTAAAATTAAATCTTTAAGTTTATCAGCTACTCTGTCTTCTGTCCCTGGCTTTATATTTTTGAAGATTTTTGTTAAAAGCTGATATTTAAGCATATTAGCTACTACACTCCATCTCTTTTTTAAAGCTTCTGGAGATTTCACTTTCCTGTAAAGATAAAAAATTTAATTATTTCAACCTTAGTATTTTAAGAAAGGAAATGAGGTAAAGTTACCTTTTTCCTACATATATCCTATGTTTACATGCACAACTGCCTACACAAAACATTGCTTCTAATATTCAGCGCTGTTATTTGCTTCCCAGATCTACTCAAGAATACCATTTAAGGATCAGCATCTCATTTTGCTAAGCTCCACGAAAACGAAGTCCTTGCCTGACAAAGCTTCCTGGAAGAACACGGGACGGAACAGGTAAAACGCAACAAACACCGAGAAACAACGGGAAGGGTTTGAGAAATTTATCAGAACTGCAAAACTGTCAGAAAAGTTGGCAAACCGCGTAAGTGTACCTGCTCAGGAAACAAAGTTTCTGCTGATACTATCCTACCAGCAGCTGTTTCCCAACATTTCATGCCACCACTCCAGCTCCTTCCCCTGCACAGTATCGCTCCAACTTGACACGTGTCAGTCGCCTATCGCTGCAGGACAGAGGCTTCGCCTTCCTCTTTCACTCGGGCTCTTATCTCCAGCCTATGGCCAAAAAGCCTTTCCCCTTCTCGCCACAGCAGGGGAGAGATGAGGGGCCCAGAATAAAGGAAACAAGCCGCCGCTCGACCCATTCCCTCCGGGACGCACCGCGGGCACTGCCGCCCGTTCTGCGGCGCTCCAGGACGCGCGGAGCCGGCCCGCACCCGGCCCCTGTCCCTCGGCCGAGACCCGCCGGGCCGGCCCCTGCTCTGCCCCTCGGCCGAGACCCTCTGGCCGGCAGGAGCGGCCCCGCTGCCTCCAGCCCCGTGCCACCGGCCCGGCCCGGCCCCGCCGCCGCGCAGGCCGGGTTCCCCGCATGCCGAGGGGCGGACAGGTGCAGCCCTCGGCCCGCCCGGGGCTCTGCGCAGCCCGGGCTCAGCCCCGGCCTCCTACTCCTCTCCTAGCCAGCCCCTTCACCCGCACACCACCACCGCCGCCGCCGGCCCCGCACAAAGACGGGCCCGCGCCCGCCGGGCCGCGCAGAGAGGGAGCGGAGCGGAGCCGAGCCAGGCCGGGCCGGGCCGAGCCGGGCCTCCTCCGCTCCTTCTCGGTCGGCGCCGACGCCCCGAGCCTAGCGCCCGCCGCCTCCGCCTCCCGCCTCACCTCTTTGGGGACGAGCTGGTTCTCCTCGCTGGGCACCATGGCCGGTGGCGCGGCGCGGAGCCCGCAGCAGGCTGAACCGAGCGCCGTCGTCAGCAGCAGCGGGAGGCGGGGGGACGCCCGCGGCTCATCCTTCTCCTCCTTTTCCTCCTTCTCCTTCTTCTTCTTCTTCTCCTCCTCCTCCTTCTTCTCCTCCTCTTCTTCTTCTTCCTCTTCTTCCTCCTCTTCCTCTTCCTCTTCCTCCTCTTCCACCTCCTCCGCTCCCGCGGGCAGCGCCGCGGCTCCGCCCCGCCGCCAATCCATGGCAAAATGGCCGCCGGCGCGGTTCTCGCGAGAGCCGCCCCGCCCCGGGCCCGCCGCGCTCCGAGCCCTGGGCCGGGCCCCGAGCCCGCTGCTGCCGCTGCCCGGCCCGGCCGAGCCCCGTTCCCCCAGCACGAGGGGCGGTGGCGGAGCCGCAGCGCCGAAACTGCGCGGGCCGGCGGGCCGGAGCCAAGCCGCGCACGGGGCGTCCATGGCGCCGGGCCGCCGTCACGTTATCCTGCCCTGGGGAACGGCGTGGGGCGGCCGGGCCTGCGGGGGACAAGGGAGTCAATAAACGAACGGGCACCGGCTGCGGGTGTGTTTAGGGAACGACCTGACGTGCCACGGTGCTGTTCGGTCATGGGGTGGACTGGATGGTCCCACAGCTAATTGAGTCCGGGCAAATGGAGCAGCAGGAGCCGAGCGGGGAGGGGGCGCGCCCGGGCCACTGCCCCGGGTACGGCTCGGAGCCCGTTAGCGCCGGGCCCCGGGCGGGCTCGGAGCGGGGCTCGGAGCTCCAGGCCCCGCCACACGGGCTCCGTCCCCTCGCAGCGCTCCGTCCCGGAGCCCCGGGCCGCAGGGACAGCCGAGGCTGCTGCAGCGGGATTCGCTCGCTCCTGTGCAGTGCCGGAGCCGGGCTGGAGGGGACGGGGAAGCGCAGCCTGGTCCCGCTGCCATGCGAACCCTTCCTGGCGCCCAGGAGTTGTTCCTTGAGGCGCGGGGAAGTTCAGCGTGTGCTCGCTGTAATTCCGAGGTCAATAGCTCCTTTGCAAACGGAGTGCAAGGCTCTTTCCCTGGTATTGCTAAATCGCTGAGTTTTGTCCACAACGAGCTGAACTATATTTGGTTTTTGTGCCACTGGAACACACTGAACGCCAAGTCACTGGAATAAAACGTGCTTTAGAGGAAAAGTACTTAATGTCTACTTCACTGCAAAATAGTTTGTAAGAGAAAAGCATTCTATTTGCCAAATGAACGATGCTATATGGTAGCTGTACATTTCTGTACAACTGTTTTTCTTATTATTTTAGTGTCCTCTTGTGGAAAAATGCAGTACTGAGGACAGTCTTTGGTTTTGTGTCCATGAAGTTTTGGGGTTCGGGGTAATTTTTGAAATCCACTGTACTACTGGAGGCTACTGAAGATTTAATAAAATTGAATGATCTTGTCTTCTTTTTCATGTTCAAAGTATGTAACTTCTCAGGTTCCTCTCTGCTCTCTCAGAGATAAGTGGCAGCCTTTGGAATCAGGATATGTTATTAGTCTATTAGTATAGTATGCTTTTTCAAAAAGGCTTCAAAATGGTCATTTCTCTAAATAGCATCAGCAGTTTTATTTTCATCTTTCAGATATGCCATGGAAATGCTGTTTCTGGCTTTGTTGTGTTTTGTCTGCTTGGGTTTTTTAAATTTTTTGCTCCTTGAATTAAGCACAGAAATCCTCTCACTGAAAAACTTAAAGCAGTTTTAAAGTATATTTCTAACCTGTTTTGTTCATGCGTTCAAATTATTTATCTTGTAAAGGTCAGAGGGTTCTTTGGCACAGGAGCTCTTGCCCTGTGGGTTTGGAATATGTTGCACCTGAAAGCCCCTCATGTTAGATCTTTGAGCTCTAATATGATAAAATCAGGTACTGAGACAGGAACCTGCGAGTCCCTTGCTGTTAATGTTATTTTATGTTAGCACGGGGTTTTGTAGAGCTACTCCTCTACAAGAGGAAGGAAAATATCTAAAATAGTGGGGTTTTTAATATGAAAGGCAGTATGAAATGAATGAACTCGTGTTTCTGAAAGGAGGTGTTTTACTCATGCTTATCAGCCATGCTGTGCATTAAAAGGTTTGGGATTTAGTTGGGGTGTCTTTTGAGGGGGACTTTTGTAATCCTAGGTGTGGGGAAAGGTAAAACTGCAGAAGAAGTGATGTCAACATCTGTAGGTGATTGAAGGGGCTGCCCAGCCGTCTGCAGGTGCCCAGAGGTGTCCAAAGAGCCCCGAGATCAGCGAGCACTGCTTGGGGCCAAGAGCCAGAACAGAGCCGAGCTCCCCGCACAGGGATCCAGCCAAACCAGGTGTGACTGACCGGTCTGCTGTAACCTGCCCTGTCCCCCCGCTTTGGGGACACTCCCCACTGAACCCTCAGGCCTGGAGGATTCTCCCTCTGCCTTGTGAGGAACCCAGAATTCAGGGACAAGAAGCTTTCAGAGATGTTACTTTGGACAGTTCTTTTGACTCCCTAAAATGTTATGTTCTTACAGGTTATTTTTTGCTGCCGTTTGTGCGTAACAAGGGGAAAAGCTACAGAATTCAATGACTTTATTTGAAGTATATTGATCTATTAGAATAAAGAGGTAGCTACCACAAATATGTGCCTACTAGATAAGAATCAGGAGTTTGTTTTTTAAAGAAATACTTTGTTAGATCCTCCTGCCAACCTTTAAAACTGTGCAAACATCCAGTGTAGCATGTGTGCATAAAACATCCTTAATGGAGTAATAATATCTAGTTAATAATTAAATCTCCAGGAGCTTTTGTAATTTGTGGATGCTACAGTATTTAATCTCTTTATGTGAGACTTAAAGAGGAATATTCAGATGCTGCAGGGGCTGCAGGGGCTGCGGGGGCTGCAGGGGCTGCAGGTGCTGAAGGCTGCTGCAGGTGCTGCAGGGGCTGCAGGTGTTGCAGGGGCTTCAGATGCTGCAGGTGCTGAAGGCTGCTGCAGGGGCTGAAGGCTGCTGCAGGGGCTGCAGGGGCTGCAGGTGTTGCAGGGGCTGCAGGTGCTGAAGGCTGCTGCAGATGCTGCAGGTGCTGAAGGCTGCTGCAGATGCTGCAGGTGCTGCAGGGGCTGCAGGTGCTGAAGGCTGCTGCAGATGCTGCAGATGCTGCAGGTGCTGCAGGTGCTGCAGAGCTGCCGGGCGCTGTGCGTGTGCCGGCAGTGGCAGCTCGCTCTGCGCTCACAGCACACAGCACAGCTCAAGGCCGCTTCCCTTTTCCATCTCTGGCAATTCCACATTGCTGATCCACAGGGATGTGTGAAAATTCAGCATGTCACAGTCCAGCAGCTCACTGCACTGCTGCCTGCTTCGCTGTCTGAGCCTCGAGTGACTCTGCCCCAGTTGCACAGCAAATTTTGGAGTATTCCTCTGAAAATCTGCCTGCACCAGCCAGTCCTTTCAATAAGGAAAGTTTAAAAAAAAAAATAAATCACTGAATTCAGCTCTTATATGGATGGAGGGGAGAACTAGCAGGAAGAACAAACAGAATTAGTAGAAGTAAAAAAGTGCATATTTTTATTAGATAATAATCTCTTTGATCTTAGCTCCTCAAGTATGAAACAGATCAATAAAAAGCTAAAGAACAAATTAAGGTCTTTGAAAAAAGAACACTGATTATTTTTAATTCTTCTGTATCTGTTAAGAGGCTTTTATAATTTAGTATTTTAGACTGTTTCTTGAATGTGTTATGTGGAATCAAGATACTAATTTAACGATTAAAAATCTTAAAATTATTTTATATGATATGTATTTTAAAATCCCCCATATGGATGTATCTGAAAATGTATATTTTGAAGCAGAATTTTAGAAAGTAAAGAATTCATTTCAAAGAAAAGAGAATGGTGGAAAATTAAAACATTAAATGGGAGATATACCATGGAAAAAGTATTATTTTGCTTTAGAGGGATCAGTGTTGCAGGTCTTGTGGTTGTCATGAGTAAGCAGCTCTCTGAAGTTAAACATCATGAGATTAAGGAAAAAATTGTTTATGTTCAGTGCTAAACACTGTGTTCTGCAGTTCTTAAGCAGTGTTTTCTGCTATAATCTTTATGAACAGGCAAGTGCTTTGCTCTCCTCTGACATGGTATTTCATGCCAAGATCTTTTTGATCAAAACCAGTAGGGGATTATTTTAATTAATTATAAATCAACAGCCAAGGTTCATTAACGTTTTTGTTAGAGATTATCTTATTACTCTGGTTTCAAGACACTGAGTGTCCAGGTACTAGCTTAGGAAGTTAGTTTTCTTTTCCATGATAGCATTAATCTTGTGTATGAATTCCCAAAAGAGTTTGGAGCTCAAATTACAGCTGTAAAGAGAAGTAGAGGGTTTTGCAGGACCGTGTTATTCCTTTATTTACACTGAATATTTTTACCAGCCTGGCTTAAAATTTTCAGCATTGTGTGCTTGTGAGTACAGAGCAGTTTCTGGCACTGGTAGCGGAAACAAAACACAGTGCCAGGGTGTTTGACCTCTTGATGCACTTGTCAGAACCTTCCTGGTGTCACTGGGAGTGAAGAGTGTGTGGTAGCAAGCCAACCTCCAGCTGGTGTGGTGGGAGTTTGGAAGGAGATGGGGCTGGTGTCAGGTGGACTTTGGGAGCTCCAAGCAGGTCTCACACGGAGTTTGCTGGCCTGGTCACAGTGCCAGGATGTGGAGCACGGGCAGCAGCTTGGAACCCTGCTGTGTTTCCAGATGTGCAGCCTGGTGGAGCACATGCATCCCCTCTGCAAGGTGGGCTCCCGTGTCATCCATCCCCCCGAGGCTGGGGGTGAGCACAGCAACACGGGAAAGGCTTCCCTACGGGAGAGCAAGGGGGAAGGAGAGCTGCCCTGAATCCTCACCATGACAGTACCTGAGTCTCCAGCACAGTTCAGTTACTTTGGAGGCTCACAAGGAGCTGGCAGTGATGCAGGCAGTGCATTTGAACAGCCTGGATGGACGCTCCCTGCACGTGCGGAGCTGCTGCCGCAGGGTCAGCCTGGGAGCACGAAGGCAGCAGTAAACAGGAGGCTGTCATGTGCAAAAGCACCAGAGCAGCCCAGGTTCAGCATGCCCTCGGTGCCCAGGACTCTCAGGATGGACAGTCCAGGTGTTTATAGCTGCTGGAGTTTAGGAGTTGGGGTTTGCACCGGGGTTCCCAGTGACCTTCAGATTATTCCTGGTGACGTTTCATATCCAACTGAGTTTAGGAGTTGGGGTTTGCACCGGGGTTCCCAGTGACCTTCAGATTATTCCTGGTGACGTTTCATATCCAACTGAGTTTAGGAGTTGGGGTTTGCACCGGGGTTCCCAGTGACCTTCAGATTATTCCTGGTGACGTTTCATACCTGACTGAGTGCTCATTATGCTGCTTGCAGCTCTTTGGGCGGGCAGGAAGTGGTTTCCCATCCTCAGCATGCCCTAGCACATAGAGAACATTCCATCCTCCCAGATTCAGGTTCCTAGGTGGCCTTCCCCTGGATGGAACAGGTTTTCTTCACCTTTTCTTTGTAAGGTGTCATGAGAGTCAGTGGAAAGAGGTAGCTCTGCCTGGGCTGCACCCCATCCCCTCACTGAGAGGAGGGAAGAAAAGGCATCTTTTGGAAGTCCCAAGTGTGTGGAGTACCAGGGCAGTGACTGCAGCAGGTCTTGGTGAGACCTGCCCTTGGCAGTGCCCAGCAGTGCTGACCTGCCAGCCTGTTTCCTGGGCAGGGCTGGAAACAGGAGGGCACTGTCACCATCTCCCCATTTCTGCTCTGGGGGTCCCTCTCGGGGCTTGGCACCGCTCTCTGCTTTGCTCTGGGCTGCTGACAGGAGGAACTTTGTGTTTTGAGGAGTGCTGGGCTGGACCTCCTTATTCTACAGCTGCTTTAGGGCTGCTGAGGGGAGGGGAGGTCCCTCAGATGAAGTGCTCTTCATCTGCCATCACTCCTCATGCCAGGGCCTGGAGCAGGCTGTGCTGGGACCTTCCTAAAGCAGATTTGAGGCAGTTTGTGCAGAGCTGGTGGAGGTTTGGTATTAGACCAGCTGCTGGCTCCATGGGTCTCCAGGCTCAACCTTGTCCCTGTTTTGCAATGTGCTGTGTCCTGAGCATCTGCAGCCCTCTGGGGCCTTAGGGCTGCTCTGCTGGGGGGGCTGCTGAGCTCTTTCTTGCATTAACGAACACAGCTTTACCTTTGGCAGCAGCAAAGGGAGCTGCCAGAGATCTTACACAGCATTTCAAATGTCAGCAGCTGCCAGCCCCCTGCTCTGGCAGGGGAATGTTGTCCCAGGCCAAGTGCAGGGAATGGTGCTGTGGACACAGCGTGAGTCAGGCAGGGCAGGGACCTGTGTACAGAGGATCCTGACACAGGTGAAATGTCCCTGGAAACCTCCCAGGCAGCGGCACCTGTGCTGCTTGTGTGGTGTGTAAGGAAATGCTGCTGGCTCCTGCCTGCTGTGGTTTATATCCAGCCCTGACTGTGAGCAGCTGTCAGAGTCTGGGGTGTGTGCTCTGTACAAAAGTCTAGTCCTTTACAGTAAAGTAAGGATTTTACAATTATTTTACAATTACTTTACAATAAAGTAATCCTGTGGTGCTGGGGGTCTCTCTTTGGGCTGAAAGAGTAGGGCAAAGCACAGGTGGTAAGATTGTTGAGAGAATGTACTTTCTAAAAGCAATAATTTTGGTCACATGTATCTCAATTTTAATTCTTTTTAATGGACTTTTTCTTTCAAATGTTTGTAATTTATCTGTTGATTGAGCTGAATTAATGTGGGATAAATAATAGAAACAATTTGTAACTCCTTTCCTTGCTTATGGCATTGCCTTTGTGAATAGATGTTTCTGAGAGCATTTGTTTCTTTAGCATTTGGGTTAGAAGGCTTGGCTGCAGAATTTGAATCCTGTATTTGCTGTTAGCATGGGAAGTAGATTTCTTTCAATATTGTTCCTTCTTTGCAATGGATTGTGCTGCTGTTGAAGTTAGGTGCAGAGCCATTTCCCTCTCCCCTGTGATTCAAGGCAGGGCCTGTTGGATGTAAGCTCGCCTTCCAGGGGTGTCCACATAGGTGGGGACAAGTTCCAGATCAACTGGGCTGAATCCAAATCCTTTCCTGAGGCTGAAGTCTCCTTTCTTTAAGGCAGCTGTTCAGGGAGGAGAGCTGCTGGGGCTGGGGGAGCCTGCTCCTGCGGGGTGCATCGTGGAATGCGGGGTCTGCGTGCCAGGCTCAGGGATAAAATCACAGCCTGTGATGATAAAATCACAACCTGGGCACTGTGATGAGCTGGGGCACTCAGCACAGTGCTCTGCATGTGGAATTCATTGTGCCCTTCCCTGTGCTGGGAACGTGGGCCTTTGCATGGGTGCTGCCTTTGTCTTCCTGCTGGGAACCAAGGGTTTATGTTAAGCACCCAGGCAGATTCTAAATTCTTCCAGGCAGGTAGAGCTGTGCTTTTGGTACCACCAGCAATGCAAACACTTACAGAGAACCTAACTCCAGACTTGCTGATGGGAATGCTCTTGACTAGGATAAGAGTCATCCCTAAACCTTTGGATGTTCTAGGTTTGTCACCTGCAAGGCAATTTGCATCCACAGCAAAGCTCCCGTCCTGCTCTCAGCCCAGAGCTGGATGGCAGCTTTCTCCTCTCTGAGACAAGGAGGGTTTCTCAAACAGGGAAAATGCAAGCCTCAGACCTTCAGAGACTGATTGTCCCTTCTGCCTAAGAACTTACAAACAAAGATAATCAAAGCAGTTGTATTTGTCTTTTAGGGGGTTTGTCTCTTCTGACCTCGGAATTCGAAGAAAAATGAAAGCATGATGATAAGATACTTTTCTAACTGCACATTTTCTGTTAATACCCTGACCATTCTTCAGTCTGCTCTTCCTTATTTATGGCTACTCCCTCTTCTTCAGCCTTCCCTCTTCTGCAGCCACAGACAAAGACTTTTATCCTCTTTGCTTGCCACATTTCTACACAGCCTGGTAGATCTAACAGGGTCTTTAGGGGAGTCCTTTTGCACATTCCTTGCCTTTTTATGGTGCCTCTTGGAAACTGAAAGGGCACTTTTTGTGAGCAGGTAATGAAACCAAGAATTCCTGCATTGAAAGGAATAAAAATAATGTTAATGCAAAGGTGTTTTGAGGATGCCTCTGTGATTTAATTTTTGGAAACAGATTTGTGGCATAAGAAACGATTCTCAAAGCCTTGCTGCTAGTCTGATCCCGGTCCTTTGGCTGCCTAAACCATGGCACTGCCTCAGGAGGAGGTATTTAGCTGGTGTTTTTAAGTGAGGAAGGGGGGAAACTGAAAGCACTAAGAATTAAAGTGGACATGCAATTTTTAAACTCTCCAATCAAAGTGATTATTTATGGAGATTTCAGAGTAGTTACTAGTGCTGCACTGGCTATTTAAAATCCATCATATGACTGAGGATGGTGCCACTCAGTGCACTTGGATTGCCTAATGCCTTTTTCTGGGCACTGTAAACTCCAGTAGCTGGGTGAGGTGTTGTTTCAGCCAGGGTTAGTTTGGTGTTGATGTGCAGTGTGAAGAACTCTGGGTAAAGCTGTAATACCTGGGGGACATTCCCAGGCAGAACTAAAGAGAGATGTGAAATCCAAACCCAAGGTGCTTTCTTCTGCAGCAGTCACCTCATCTGTGTGAAGCCTTGAGGAGTGAGCAGTTTGATTTTGAATACTTTGATTTTGATTGTGTTTGGTGCTGCTGCTCCCCTGGCTGTGTGCCTCAGTGTCTCACAGCAGTCTGTGCTGTGTTGTTTGGGTACATGAGATGCTCAGTGTGTCTGGGGGCTGCTGCAGCTCAGAATCCTGGAAACAGCTGAGGTTTATGATTTGGAACTATCCACTTACATGACATTAGCAATTTTGCATCTTCTCACTTTTCTAAAATGTGAGAATTTCTTTACTTGTTTGCATTATTTATTTCTACTTAGCAAACATCCAAGTCCAACTCTCACTGAAAACAGCCCAAACAATTGAGCTTAGAGTCACACATAGAAACCCTGAGATAATCAGAGTAGTGAGGAGTGCTGTTATTTGGAACCCAGAGAAAGAAGTTTCTGATTTTCAAAACTGAGAATGACCCAGGCAGTCTCCTCTGCTGTACACTGGCCATTTATCTGTACATTAGGAGAAGTTAGACATTAGAATCCTTTTGTGAAATGTTAACTGCAGCTCGATATTCTTTACTCTTTGAATTTATAACATGCCTTAATTTCATTTAAAAACCAGCAGCTTAAGGTTTTCTTGAGAGCACAATTCCTTTCTTTATCACTGTGCTAAGAGGGTTGATGTGAACAGATTCACATCTCTCAGGGTCTGCAGGGAGACCATTTTTATTTTAATAGTATGCTCTAACAGCGTATTAGCTTTGTTTCCTTGTGCTCAGTGATCAGATAGTCAGAAATCACGTGAAAAGAATATGGAAATTTCAAGTGTGGGGGCAGCCTGACATAGATGCACGTGAACATTTGTCTTTACCATGCATGATGTGATTTGTGACACTCCAAATTTTGCAAATTACTGTATATACTGGATTATTTTCCCAATAATTTCAAGGCTTCTCTCTTTTCCTAAGCTCTCCCAGTTAGACCTGGAAGAAGGCACTAAACTTGCTTAGGTTGTGTAAATTTGAAGGCTAGAGTGATGATAAAGAACATCCCAGAAAAGGACATGGCAAGGTGAAAGGCAAATCCAAGAGGTTTGGAAAATAATGAGAGACAAAGCGAGAAAAAGAGAAAATTAAATGTGATCTCTAAAAATAAATGGGAAATGGGAAAATGCATGGATGCTGATCATGGAAGGAATATGCATTTTCAAAAGAACAAGCAGGACACTATCCAGCTGCTTTTTTGTTTTGTTTTTGCACTCAAAAGACATTCTGGGATGAACCAAAACATTTCCCCAGGTGCTTTTATAGGACAGAAGGCAAAAGCAATAAAGCCATTTCCTGGTACTGCACTAGACAGTGATAATTGAGAAAGCTTCATTTAAAAAATCTATTATAAAAACACTAAAACATGAATATCAAGTGAAAAAAAATCAGTCTCTCTGAGCTTCCTGTCCCACCACAGTCTTGTTGCTGAGAAAGCTGAGCCTCGTGTGTGGGATCCCAGAGGGTGTGAGACACCTCGCAGCCAGGAGCTCCTGCTGGGAGCACTTTTGGGGGTGGGATTAGAGGGGGTTGGGAGGGGAAGCTGGAATTGCATAAGGAGGGCTCTGTGGGTTGTTTTCATGGAGCTGGAATAAACAGCTGTGCCAGCTGTGCAGCACAGGGCCTCTTTTGTCATCCAGCCTGACGGGACTGGGGATGGGAACCTGCAGCTCAGGCCCTGCATCCAGCCAGGGGAGTCCATGGGATGGGAGAGCACATGGGATAAAGGAGCCCATGGGATGGGAGAGCATGTGGGATGGGAGAGCACGTGGGATTGGGGAACCCATGGGATAAAGGAGCCCATGGGATGGGAGAGCACATGGGATTGGGGAGCCCATGGGATTGGGGAACCCATGGGATAAGGGAGCCCATGGGATGGGAGAGCACGTGGGATTGGGGAGCCCATGGGATAAAGGAGCCCATGGGATAAGGGAGCCCATGGGATAAAGGAGCCCATGGGATAAAGGAGCCCATGGGATAAGGGAGCCCATGGGATAAAGGAGCCCATGGGATAAGGGAGCCCATGGGATGAGGGAGCCAGACCCTTGGCAAGTGGCTGATGGGTGCTGGTTTGATCAGAGCAGAGCTTTTTCACCCCAGGAGCTGGTTTTGCCAGTATTACTCAGCGAGGAAGCTTTCATCAAAAGCTTGCTCACTGCCCTTGCCTCTCCCTTCCCCTGGGATCTGGAGGGATTTTAGGGTTTTCCCGAGGTTCTTTCACAGGGAAATGCACGCTGAAGAGAGTTCTGTTTCCCACTGCAGCCTGACAGTGCGCTGGGAAGAGGAATTCCTCAGCAAGAGAGGGAGCAATGCAAGCAGAGACCATTCACAGCCTTGGCCTCAGCCAGCTCCTCCTCAAGTGGGAAATACCTGTGGGTGACTCAGTGAGCAGACCTGGCTTGCCTTGCACAATTGGAAGAAGTGATGATCATGAGTGCTTTCCTCACTAGAAGCTGCTGGTGACATTTTCACATATTTTCTAAGCACATGTAAATATTTGGACCAATTTAACATCTTCCTGCAGGTGTAGTATTTTCACAGGAAAGGGAAAATGGTGATTTCACCAAGTAATAAATATTTAACGTTATGATCTGGTACTGCTACATTAATCTTGTTTCTCTACAGTCAAAGGTGATTCAGATGTTGGACATGAATCCAGTGCCAGAAAACAGGGTGAAAAACCCCAAACCCTCTGGGAATTTAACAAGACTAAAACACCTTTGCTGTTGCACTGCTGAGCAAACTGCAAGGAATGCATTCACGTGGATTCACGGGCAGTTCCAGGGCTGATTTATTTCAGCATAGCAGAATGCAGTGAGTGGATTGTAAAGAAGTGTGCCCTCATATTGAAATTATTACACCTCTAGCAGAGATAAAGAATGCTTGATTTACATTACTGAGGTCTGTGTTCTCCCCAGGCCTTCTGTACAATGACATCCAGAGACCTCTGTGCTCTGCTGGACAACATCACCACTTAGGGTGTCTTACAAGGATACAGTTTTTCCTAATTTCTGAGCTGGGAGTGGTTTACTTGGGTTCCAGCAGAGTAACTCAAGCTCAACAGCCGTGTTCCAGTGTTAATGTTAGGTTCTGTAATTGGAAAGAAAGGTCAGCTGCACAGGGAAGGATTCTGGCAGTGTTCCAGCAGAGCCTTCGTGCTGCTCTTTCCTGATAGTGCAGGAATTGTCTCTGGTACCTGACGTGCTCATCCTGGGCATCTCTGCAGTCCTGCCATAGCCTGCTGCAGGTTACATCACACTGCTCTACACATGCAGTGATTGCCAAGGAACACCTAGCAAATGTCTGTCTGTGCAGCTGGGAAAGGAGAAAAAGAGGGGCAGAAGGTTGAACTGAACATTGGATTTGAGTCTATCAAACTGAAAGGAGCTCAGAGTATGTCACAGGAATGCTGTGTGTTCTGGCTGTTAAAGAAAATAACACTGGTCCAAAAATAACGTGAGCACTATTAAAATGTTTTACTTGTCTTGGTAATCTTTTATGGCAAATTAGTTTCTTTTTTATCAAAAGAATTCCTACTCGGTTTTGGTTTAAATAATGCAGTTATTTAAATAAAGTTCTGTAGTGCTGCTTGTGTATTCCTAGAAAGCCCTATATTAATTTAAAATTCAGGATTACATTTGTATGCAGGGAACATGGTCCTTCTCCTTCATCTAGAGTCTGCACCACCCAAATATTCTTCCTTAAACCTTCAGAGGTAACCTGAAATACTGAAGGCATGGCTGCAGCAGAACTGGGGTGGGCTGCTCTGCTCTTAACTTTGCCCTCTCTTCTCTAGGCCTTGGTGAAACACTCACAGTGCTTTTACTTTCCCCTGCAGAATTTGTTATTCAGATGTTCTAGAGAGCACAAGAGGATCTCAGCACCTCTGCTCTGGTCTCCAGACCTTCTGCTGGGTGGGCTGCACTCCTGAAGGTTTCAATTAATCAGATTCCAGCCAATTAACTCAAACTCTGCAAGGGACATCCTGCAGTCCCCAAAATTCCAATGTTTTGGGATTCCCTTTTGCTTTACTTCTGTGGTGAAAGAATTAATTAATTAATTAATTAGATTAATTAATGAAAATTAATTTCATTAATTTTTGGCTCCTGTGTGATTATTCCACCGTGTGTATTGTCATGTGTTTATTTGCTGTGCAGGAAGAATTACTGCAGCCAGGAATGGTAACCAAAGAAGAAATTAATAAAGAGAAAGTAGTTTAATACCCAGCACAAGCTTAAGTACGATGAATAGCTCAGGTGAAGGTAATTTATTCTAGAAATTAATGGTTTTGAGCAGCCTAGTGGTTAAAAAAATTGTCTTTTTTTGGTAACTTTTCTTTGTATTTTGTTTTCTTTAATGCCTGTTGCTTTTCTTAAATCTCATTTTGGACAGTAATGTTCTTTTAAGTAGTGATATTGGTTGTGTGTAGCATTGACAATTGTGGACATTAATAAAGGAAAATCCCTCTTTTAAAACCTCGGGTTAGGTGAGTAGTCATTCCTTCACTGGTGTTTGCAGTGCATCAAACTGTACCTGCAAGGTGAAGCACTTGGCATTTTGGTTGGGTTTTTTGAGGGAGGGCCAGCTGCACCCTGAATAGGCCTGAATCCTTAGCTGTGGAGTCAGGAAATAATCTTTTTTCCAGAAAGTCTCCTGGAAATTCTTAGAGTTCTGCATCCCTTCCCATACTCGTGTGAACAGCTCGAAGCAGACTGAGCAGGTATGGTACACGAGATAACAAATGCACAGGAAGGTTTTGCCACAGTGTTCCCCAGCTGTACTCTGTGAATCAGAGAACAAGATGTCTCTGTTCTGTCAGGGGCTGGCCAGCAGGAGCTATATCATGGATATTTTCAGGTGCTGAATTGCATTACTGGAAAATGCTTAAACACATTCTCATTCTAAACTTCTTTTTTTACTTGGTGAGAACTCCTCCACTTTGAGAAAGTGATCTTTCATTTGCTGACAGAACTTTTGCATAAAGAAGTCTGGTCAGAGTACGACCCAGGCAGTTAAAATGTGAATATTCCTGGCTGCAGACACTGCTGGTGCTCATCTCCCTGCAGTGTTGGACACTTGGCTCAGCTCAGCTGGGGACACTTGTGTGCATCTTCCCCATGAACGTGTGGCCATGACTGCCACTCCTGGGGAAAAGCCTTTTGCCTGGGCTCTGTGCTGTGGGGTCTTCCAACATCACACATTTTCTATTGCTGTCAAGAAATGAAACATGGCAGAATTGTATTTTCTGCACTACATATTATAAACATGGAAACAAGACTTAAATACTCCATTCACAAATATGAAGTCAGACTATTTTGATCATATTAAAAATATTTTGATCATATTAAAGCTGCATTATTTTTTTTCCAAAATAGATTCATGCTGAGCGCATGCAGGACTTGGAGTGGCATTTTCAGCTGTAAAAGCATTGCTGGAAAATGTCACTCCAGCTTTAATAGCAGTCAGTGTTTCTTTAGCCCATGCCATTAAATTCAGTCCAGCTGTAGGTCGTCCTAGTTCTTGTCTTGAAATGTGGTGTGTGTGCATTAGGGTGAGTATGGAGAATTAGAGTCTAGAGATGTAGAGAAAAGTAAGATATTGCATTAGAATTAGGATAACAGTGGTCTGCTATGGGTGAAAACCCCGAGGAATGACTTTGCTCCCTTTAGCTGTACTCTGTCCCTTGATGCCTAATGCCAAGGGCTGATGGGTGGCTGCAATATCTGGCCATGAAAAAATGCTTTTTTCTTAAAAATTGCTTGGGTTTTCCAACCTAGCAGCACAAGGTGCCAGCTGTATCATGGAATTTAAAGGAGGTGGAGTTCACCAGCTTTAGTGTGAGCTGCCTGTGCTTCCTTTGCTTTCATGTCCCTCGGTTCTGAGTGTGCCACTGCCAGATGGGTGAGCCTGCTGTGAGGAATTCCCAATTCCCAAATTGTCCAGCTGGGACAGTGCTGCCTGTCCCCTGTCCTCTGTGCCTGTCCCTTGTCTGTCTGTGCCTGTCCCCTGTCCTCTGTGCCTGTCCCCTGTCTGTCTGTGCCTGTCCTCTGTCTGTGCCTGTCCCCTGTCCTCTGTGCCTGTCCCCTGTCTGTCTGTGCCTGTCCTCTGTCTGTGCCTGTCCCCTGTCTGTGCCTGTCCCCTGTCTGTCTGTGCCTGTCCCCTGTCTGTGCCTGTCCCCTGTCTGTCTGTGCCTGTCCTCTGTCTGTGCCTGTCCCCTGTCTGTGCCTGTCCCCTGTCTGTCTGTGCCTGTCCCCTGTCTGTCTGTGCCTGTCCCCTGTCTGTGCCTGTCCCCTGTCTGTCTGTGCCTGTCTGTCTGTCCTCTCCACTCTGTCCCCAGAGCTGGGTTTGGCCAGGGAGAGCAGCTCCCATCCCTGGCCATTCCCAATCTGTCCCAGATCTCCAGCACTGTGGAAACATCTCGGGAATGGAAATAAAAGTGGCTTGAAGCCTTTCCCTCACAAGATGGCAGCATCACTTCAGGGAATAACATCACCTGCAGCAGGGACACCTGAGTATTTCCATTTCATCCCTACAGAAACTCCAGTGCTGAGCTCATTTATGACCTGAGCCTGCAGAGCAGCAGCAGGCGTGGGACAGGACGGGTTCCACCCTTCTGCTGCCACCTGCACGATGGAAATGATGGATTGTGTTGAAATGGTGTCATTCTTGCTGGGACTCCAGTTAATACTGTGCCTGCATTCCTGAGATTCCAGCAGCAGCATTTGATTGTTTCAAGTGCACTAAGCAGAAGTATCTCACAGAAATTTGGGTTCAGATTCGTATTTCCCTCTGTGTCCACTGAGTGTTTTTATTCACTCCGATCCTGCTGTCCCTGCAGTCAGTGGCTGAGTCAGAATTTTAGGGTAAGGACATGGAAAGAGCAGAAAAGAAAGCTCATTAAAGTGGGGGTTTTAATGGGGTTTTTAGTGTTTTTCCCTGATAGATGGTCAGGAGTGATGAGAGAGCTGCAGTGTGAACCATCAGAAGCACTGACCCTGTTAACTCTGGCCACCACCTTTGTTTTGTTCCAGCACCGATCATCGACTTCTGAAGGAATTGGGTCAGGGTTGTTTCTGATTCTAAAAATAGCCCTTAAAATTTGGCCTTACCCATTGGGAATAAAGAGCTTGGGAATACAGGAATCCTCACTGTGTCTTTTGGATGAAGTTGAGATTCCCAAGAATATAAAGACTTTTTTTGTTTGGGTTTTTTCCATTTTTTATTACCATTTGGATTTTGATTTTACAGCATGAGTTGTGAGCTGAAGAACTACACTTTCTAATTCATATGGTTGTTTTATAACTTTCTTCAGATATTCCACTAACAAGACCATTTTCATTTTTAAATCTGAAAAGCATTTTTCATGACTGCCTGGAGAAATGCTTCTTTTATACTTACAGTAATGAAGATGTACTTTGCTATCCTGAGTAGCAACTGCTTTATTTCAAGGAAATATTGGCTGGTGTGCAATAATACTTTAACAGGAAAATATTGGAAGTCTTGTATTTTCAATTTCTTAAAAGTTTTTATGCTGAGCACAAAAAAAAAATAAATAAAATATTTCTTACCTTTTCTTTCAATTTCTCAAAATCCACCATGCCTAAGGCACGGTTTCACTGCCAGGTGGTCACTTTGCACTTCTAGGATTAAGGCAGGTTTAGTGTGCAGGTATAACTTTCTGACAGCTCAAGGTGTTGGATTTAATGTTCAGAGATATCAGAATTCATATGTTTAAACTTTACCAAGCTGGAATGCAAAAGTATTTAATTTGTTCTTTAATGCAGCTGGGGATTTTCAGTGGTTCTCCTCATCCTCGGCAATGCACAGCACAGCCTCCCAAACAGGAATTACCATCCCTTCTGTTTGCTTTTGTGGCTTCCAGAACATTCTCTGAAAGTGCTGGAGGAAGGGAGCCCTGGCTGTAAATGATATTGGGAGGATGAAGTTGGGGTGATGATGACTGCTGAGTTCTGCTCTCTCCTCCCTGCCCTGCACAGACTGAGAGGAAACAAAGGAAATGCACCCAATATCTTCATGGTAGAGCCCAGTGTCCCCCCCTGACCCCAGCCTGGTGCTGGGGGACTGAGCAGCTTCAGAAAGGCAGCCTCAAATTCAGCCTCAAATTCAGCCCCAAATTCAGCCCCAAATTCAGCCCCAAATTCAGCCCCAAATTCAGCCTCAAATTCAGCCCCAAATTCAGACCCAAATTCAGCCCCAAATTCAGACCCAAATTCAGCCCCAAATTCAGCCTCAAATTCAGCCCCAAATTCAGCCTCAAATTCAGACCCAAATTCAGACCCAAATTCAGCCCCAAATTCAGCCTCAAATTCAGACCCAAATTCAGACCCAAATTCAGACCCAAATTCAGACCCAAATTCAGCCCCAAATTCAGACCCAAATTCAGACCCAAATTCAGACCCAAATTCAGCCCCAAATTCAGTCCCAAATTCTGGGGGTTGTTTTGGCTGCTCAGGTCAGGCTGCCTGCAGCATCTCCTCTCTCTGGTTCAGAGAGAAAGGGCAGTGATGTGATCTCCTGCTCACACACAGCCTGTGATGCTCTCCAGCAGCTCCTCCCTCGCTCATCCTGGCAGCAGGACAAGTCTGGCTCTCGAAGAAAATTGAGAGGCATCCTGCTTTAAAGAGGAAGGTAATTCAAGGGCTGGCCTGCAGCAGAAAATGGAGAGATTGCTTAAGGAAATGAAATAATTCAGGTTACTGGTGATGAAATGTGCTATTGATCACAGTCAAATCCACCCAGACTGTTGAAGTCAGAAGCTATTTTTTTACAAGGCTATATGAAATGAATTTCCCCCTTCCCAGTGGATGAGGATCCTGCTTGTCAGTGGGTCTCCCAGGTTTGAGCAGCAGTGATGCTGTTTGTGGGTCACCACCCATTAATCTGCCAGCATTAATGCTCCTGTTTAAGTCAAGTTATTTTTCCAGAAAGCATTAAAGAGGGTTTGGCTTTTACTGTGTTTTTCAGGGCTAGCTGGAAGCACACTTGAAAGACACAGGGGAAGGAGGTGCCTCTAACCTTTACAGTGGCACCTGTAAGACAGATGCAAAACTTCCCTGATGCAGCTTTTATCAAGGGTAATTCCAGAAGCATTTGTGTCTGCCTGACCCACAGACAAATGGATTTCATTTCCCAGGACTTAGAAGTCAGCACTTCTCACACATGCTAAATACAAAGCACTGAAAGGAAGAAGAGAGGTAACATTTTCCCTCTGGTTATTCAGAGGATGTGATAGAAAAGCAGGTACCCAGGACAAGGTTTAAGGAAATGCTGAATTTTTGCTTTATACTTGTTTTTAGTATGGCCTATTTATTTTCATTGCTGGAATTATGCTAATCCAAGTTTATATTATGATCCAAGTGTGCAATTTTCACAGAATATCTTGGTAGTTGCTTGACTCTTGAAAGCCATGTTGATTGACTAGAAATTTTCAGAAGAAACAGAAATAATTTGGAGCATTTCCTTTTTTAAAAACCCCACTTGTCAGTCATGAAAGAATTTGAAATAACACTGTTGACTATGACCAGATTTCAAAATTTACTTCTCCTTCAAAAACACTGGAATGTTCTGTCTCAAATTCCCATCCCATCTGACTTCTCCATGCTCTAAGGATTTATGTCAGTTACAAGGTTTGGCAGAAGTCAACATTTAAATTTCTGTTTGTTCATAGCCTGATAAAAGTGCACCAGTGGAAAATAGATTCTTTGAAAGCACACATGATGGAGGAATTTTGGAAAATCATAAAAATGGGTTTGAGTAGCTGAGTACTGCTCAAAATCTCTGGATGGGTCTGCATTTGGCTCCTATTTTACTGCAAGGAAGAGATACTGAAATCCAAACTTTAATTCAAGTTTCTCACCATTATGTAATGTAAATGTGTCAAAAATCCCCAAACTTACTCTGAGAAGGATAACCAGACATATGGCCAAAATGTCATTAATACTTTTGCTCAGAAACATAATTAGAGGAACATATGTTGCATGGTGAATAACATTGCTTCTACTCACGGAGGAAAGGATTTATTAGACTCACTCCTTGGGCCAGATTCCACTTTCCCTTTCTGCTGTAACAGATGTGGAATAAACTGAAAGGTGAAAAATACCAGAAAAACACCAGCTATTGTCTGTAAAGCTTTTGGCATGTTTGAGATTAGTGCTTGTCCCACTGGCTGTATATGAATTTTTAAGTGGTAATAACATGTGGTACAATACTCATTACTTAATCCTGAGCACCGTCTTTTATATTGGCTTGCCTGGAAAGTAGCACAAAATTATAATAAAAATTAATAAATTAAATTAAAATAAATGTTATGCTTTACACATTATTGCTAAGAAGAAATCTGGTAATATTCTGCCATTTGTAGATGGGGCAGAGTTAAATAAAGGCCAAAAGCAGTGCAATTAATTAACACTGCTAATGGAGGAGAATATGTAAGGTAATTCTCTTTGTAACTCCTCAGATCTTCGGGGGACTTATTCAGGAATAATTCATAACAGATTTAGCAGAACAGAGGTTTGTGGGCTATGGAAGGGTTTTTTGGGAATTGTGAGCTGTTACTTGACAGCAGCTCCAAGCCTTGCTGCCAGACCAACTTCTTTATAAACAGACATCATTTAAGGTCACAAGTGAGAGCTTTTCTATAAAACAATATACTAATATTTATTCAGAGTTCAGCAGGCCTGACAGGTGAAAGGTGCACACACTCCACTGCAGAGCTGAAGATGTAGGAGAGAGAAAATAAAGAACAGATTATGAACTGCGGTAAATTGGGAGATCTCGGAGAAGAAGCAGAGGGGTTTAGAATAAAAAAGGAAGGTAAGTTAGAAGTGGTGAAGGGGTTTGCAGATAAAAATGAAGCCAGGAGAAAGGCTGGGTGAAGACAGGAGCGCCTGCAGGAATCCCCAGGAACGGAAAGAGCGGACAATATACAGGAATATGGAGCTGGGAGTTTAGGGAGGTGCCGCTATTTAAAATGCAGCCACAGCTGGGAGAAGTGTTAATGTCCCCAAATCCATCCGGGCTGGGCAGGACCTCACAGCCCTGGAACAGCAGCCTAGGGTGCCCTGCGAGAGAGCTGAAAGGCAGAACTGGCTGGGGGTGTTCGCAGCAGAGGGAGCAGAGAGAAGGGTGTTTGTGTTTGTGTTTGTGTCCTGCCCTGGGGGGGAAGGCTGGGTGGGTCCCACCACAGCCAGCAGGCTCCTGAGGTGGCCAGGAGTCACTGGAGCTCCTGAGACACAAAGCAGGAGTGGGCTCTGAGAACTGCAGTGCAGGACAGAGCTGAGCTCCACCTGCAGGAAAAGCTTTTGGGATCAGGGGAGGAGAGAGGTGTGTAGGAGCCAGGTACACTGGTGGCCCTGCAGCAGCTTGCCTGGGGAGGGTTTGAGGGAAGCTTGCAGGAACTATCAGCTGAGAAACAGAAACCTTGACCGAGTTTGAAAAGCGAGCACTAACGCCTTTAATTGTGTTAAATTGTTTAATTGTGTAAAAACCCCCAAAGCAGCTGAAGGAGCTTCCAGTGCAGCAGCCCGGGGTAGGCAGACACCTCTCACTTCAGATTGCCTTCAGGGTTTTGAGAGCTGCAGCAGAGCTTTGGGTGCTGGCACAGCTCGGGCTCTAACAATCTTTGTGAGATGCCAGAGATGCAATCCCCTGGTGAAAAGTGAGGGGCTGTAAGAAGACTGCAGCACGATTGTGATTCCCCTGGAGTGAGGGACGTGCAGTGGTGGAAGGAATGGGTGGCATCAGCTCAGATTGCTCGAGGAAACCCCCGAGACCTTTTGCAATACAACAGCCTGAAATTGTCTCTTGGTGCTGACAGAGTTAAGAGTTACCAGCAGGGTCCTGACAAAAGGCATTTGATATTTGTATGGAATACAAAGTGGTGGGTTTTAGCTGTTCAGTGCTTCTGAAGACAGCTGCCATGTGTTTTCCACGTTAGCTCAGCTGGGACATGTGCTGCTCAATGGCATTGAATTACGTTCTGATTTATTCCTGGGCAGGTGAATACACCTTCAACCAAAACACAAAACAAAAAACTCATCTGCAGTTCTTTTCAATTTGTTTCAAAGACTTTGCATACTGCATTCTGCCTTCATGGCAAACCTTTGCAAATCTGGCTGTGCAACTCTAGCTGAGCAAGACAGTATTTGTTAAGCATTTGAAATGAGCAGGGAAGGGGCTTCGAAGGAAATGCCACGTGTGTTACAGAGTTTATGTTTCCAGCTGTGGAGACAGTAGCTTAACAAAGGCTGTGTGAGTATTTCTGGTTTGGTTCAGAGCAGCTGCAGATGGGACACCATCAAATATATTGTTTAAACAGGCTATAAAAACAGCCTGGCTCCATCCGAGCACAGTGACGATTGCAGCGAGCTCGCTGAAATGAGTTATTTTTGGCAGGGAAGAAAGAAGATAGGGCTGGGGATGTGCACTGAGAACCTAATTTTCTCTTTATTTAGGGAACAGGAAATGAGAAGCAAACGACAGCTGAGTAAAGCCAGCATAAAACAATGGGGATGTAACAAGATAAACTGAGCTCTGGAGGGGCTGAAAGCTGTGGCTGGCTGGCAGAGGAGACACGATGGGAGAGTCTGGGGTGATGAGGGTTGCACTGAGGTCTGAAAAAGGCAACCAGGGAGGAAGAAGGGGGGAGTGTTCTTTGACTCTTGTATTTCCTACATAACATTTTGTGCTTCCTGAGGTGCCTTTTTAGAGTATTTTTGCAGTTAACAGTTTTAGTCCTGTCACCTTGTGTTTGGAAGCCACGTGTGGAATCCTGATAGTAATGAAATGCCTCCTGTTAATTTGAAAAACGATGATAATAAAGTTTATAGATTTGCACTTTTCTCTGCTATTGAGTGTTTCAAACTGAGCCATCAGTAAGGATGACAGAGCTGGGGTTCTGTGCTCTGCCCAGTGTTTCCTGGCTACTTCACCAACCAGAGTTAGGAAATTAACCTTGAAGTGGAGCAAAAGGTTAGAGAGCACAGGACTTGAAACCAGATCTTGACAAATTCAAGGAAGGAGTTATATGACTCCCAAAGAGGTTCTTGAATATTTAAATGGATTAGGAAGTGCTGTTAAACTTTTGTTTGTAATCAGTTATCTTAAACTGAGATTGTCACTGATTACCTGAAGGATTGAATAATAATTTTTCCCCCCTGTCTTTCCACTATGGATTCCTTTGATTTTTTCCATCATTACATTTGTTGGGTTGGTTTGTTTGTTTCTTTGCTGGGAACTAAGGATGGGAGCCTGACCATGCCATGCTGTTCCTCCCATGGGAAATCTTAATGCTCCTGTTTGTGTTTCCCACCCATGCTTGGCAATGCCATCTGGAGTGCACTTGCCAACTTTGGGGGGAGTCAGGAATTCTCTCCCACCCTCTCATCCCTGTTTACACTGGCAGAGGCTGTTGGGATCTTTATTTTTCCGTGCTCTTCTGTTTTATGGAGTAAAGCTGACTTCCTGGGCTTAGTGCAGCTGCTCTCCTGTGGCTCCCTGGCAGTGTGAGGCTCCAGTGCTGCTAAATGTATTTGCTCTTTATTTCTGTGGGGTGTCTGAAGGGGTTCTCATGTTTTGTATTAAAGAGTTACCTTACAGGCTCGGAGGGTATTTCAGCTGCTGTGTGTGTATGAATGGGCAGAATGGGTGCTGGTCTCTATTTCAATTTAACAAATCAAGGTAGTCCCCTCCCATCATTTACACCCCTGTTCTGCAAGGAAATGTCTCTGCCACAGTCACACAAGCAGCAAAATCAATATTGTGCTTTAACCCTGAGTTAATTTTAAATCTTGCTTTGAAAACTTGATTATTTTAGACTATTTCTTTGCTATGCAACACTCTAGGCTGCACACCCTCAATCTGCATTGATTGCAGCAGGAATAAAATCAAACTCTTTAAGCTCCTATTTCTCAGTGAAGAACCTAGACTTTTCAGGGGGAAAAAAAAACCGATCTGTGATCTTAGAATCTTTGCCCACAAGGTGTTGAACAATTTACTAATTCTAACACTTTTATTTTTCAACAAAACAGAGCACTCCTACCCTTTCAATACCTTTCCATGTGACTTAGAAAGCAAAGATTGTTATGCAAATGTGAAGGCTTTGAGCTACTTGAGTATCAATTACTTTTGAAATCTGCTTCTATTGAGAAGTTTGAACATTAAGGACAGTGAACATTACATAATTGGTAAGAATGGCTCATTAGTTAAAACAGAGTTTGTGTGACTGTTGATGAGTGGCTTGAAGTCCTGTTAATTTGTTAATGGTCTGTGTCAGTACAGAGTTCATTTCTGAGGTGTGAGGTGGTATTTGAGTGCTGGATGGAGACTGCAGAGCACTGCAGGGCAGTACCAGCTCTGCCAGCATTGCTGCCTTCAAGCACTGTGTAATTTAGGTAGAGATGGGGGAAAGCAATGATTGTTTTGTGCTCTCCACTCAGCAGTTCTGTTTCTGTTTCTGTACTTTGCATTCTCTTTATAAAAGTCACAAATGGCATGGTGTGAGGAGCTGCCAGGTGAGCTGTGCCTGCCCTGGGAGCACAAGGCTGGGTTTGCTCACACCTGCCATGGAATCCTGCTGCTGCCCTGGCTCCCTGCAGCCTGGGGAGATCCTGAGCAGCAGCAGCAGCACAAGGGTCTCAGCTCCACAGCTTCAGGGAGGGCATGAAGCTCAGCTGACCCTGTGAGCTGCTGCTCAGGAAAATGGGGACCTTGGTGACAAAACCTATAAACGCTGATCTATGGTGAGCTGGGCACACGGGACAGAATGAGTGGGAAGAATCTGTGTTGCACATCAGGTATAACTGATTTCTCTGTAATTAAGAGTGATTGCTGCTGAAGGGGTGCCTGGAATGTGAGGACTAGCAAGCCCCTCTCCAAAGATCTGTCAGATGTGGGGGGAACCAAAACCGTGGCTGATGGCAGAGTGAGGAGAAAGCTGCTGTCACTGGTGAGCTGGGAAAGGCCCAGAGGGGCCATCTCCATGTGAAATATGTGTACAGGGTACTTCAGAGCATCAGTGCACTCACAGGAGAAAGCTGCTAATCACAAATCCATTAGGTGGGTCAGGTCCATGGGAGGGTCCATTCCAGTGGGGAATAAAGGAGCTGGGGATAGCCAGGAGCTGAAGAGCAGCCACAGGGGCAGAGCCCAGTTACACGAGAAGCAGTTGCATGAGCCAAAGCCTGCAGATTGGGATCAAATTCCTGGTGCCCAGGTGAGGGGTGTGGGAGTGCCCAGGTGAGGGAGTGCCCAGGTGAGGGGTGTGGGAGTGCCCAGGTGAGGGAGTGCCCAGGTGAGGGGTGTGGGAGCACACACAGCAGAGATCAGTGTGGGTACCTGCTGAGGGCTGGGAGGGTAAAGCAGCAGCACAGCCCACCTGTGAGACAGCACAGGGGGACAGAAGGTGCCTCCTCCAGTGCCATCACAAGACTTGGATTATAGGCAGGAAAGAAACAAATGCTTCTCAGCCATTCCCCTGGCAAAACAGAGAAGCTGTTTTGTTTGACCAACCTACCAAACCCCCATAGCTGAGAATGAATAGATTGTTACTCTGAACATGTTTGAACTGCATCACTGCAATTCATTTTGAAGGTGCAGCTTGCAGCAATCTCTCTATTGATGCAGAAAAGGATTCAATTCTTGAGGCTGTTTATTGCTTTTATCTGTGATGCTACATTAGAAAGAAATGGGATGGTGTAGAATGCTTTTGTAATAAATGACTGCATCAAAAGTATAAGGTAAAGCTGGGAGATAACATGAGGATTCAGAGCAGGAAGACTCAGAAAAATGCATAGCAGATGTGTAGTGCACACTGTGATGGAACACAGATGTTTTCCTTGCCTCCTGATTCAAACTAAATGAGCTAAAAGTGCTCCTGTGACTCAGGTGAGGATAAAGTGCTGGTGCTGTGCAGCTGTCCTTGCTGCAGGATGGCCTTTGACTCACACAGCTGCACTCAGGGCTGTGTGCCAGTGGGCAAAAACAGCTCCCAAAAGCAGGAGCCATAAACCCATAGGCACAAAAGTGCCAGTCCTGGGGCCACTGGAATGCTGAGGGTGTCCTGTGAGAGCCTCCCCTCCTGGGCAGGAGGGCAGCTGGAGACAAAGCCCCTTGTGGGGTGGGATGGGAGCCTGGAGGTGACGCTGCCGTGTGGAACGTGTCTGGATTTCTGCTCACGGGAGAACCAAGGCTGATGCTCTGTGTGTGCAGAACCCTGTGAGAGGAACAGACACCACTGCCCAGAAATACAAACCTTTAAGGGGTTGGGATGGGTGAAGGTGAAACAAATGTTACTGTACTTAACAAACTGCTCTTCCCCCTGCAAGTCAGTTGTGAGGCTTCTGTTGGCACTCCTGATGCCAGCATACAGATCACTCCTGATCTGTAGAGGGGCTGCACAAAGAGCTCCTCAGTGTTTGGTTAGGTTCAGAAATAAAAATTTAAAAATAGAGAAAAAAAATTAAAAACCCAAACCAACAAACGAAAAAACCCCAAATAACAAACAACCCACAAGACCAAATCCAAAACCAACTAAACAAAAACCCACCATCCCCCCAAAAAACCAAACAAAAACCCAACAACAAAATACAACAAAAACGACGGTGGGTTTGAGCATTTGCTGAAGTTAACACTCTTACAGAGGGAATTCCTGAGTTCAGAATTCCTGGCTTACACTTTGTTGGCAGCAGAATTCTGGGACTGAAGTCTCAGTCTCTGAATGGTTGGCTCCTGATAAAGCAGTTTGAGGTGATGTCTTCTGCTGAAATGAGCATCCTCTGGAAGGTGTGAAATGTACCAAACACAGGAAATGGAAAAGAGCCTCTGGCATTCCATGAGGCTTTTGAGTGCTCCTGACTGTTTGCCAAGGCTCATGCAAAGAAAATCCCAAGGGTTACTCCCTAATAGCTCATGGGCAGTGACCCACGAAAGAAAAACTTCTGCAACTTCACTTGCTTTGCTTTTGCAAAAGAATGTTTGGAGAAGAGCCTGCAAGAAACAGACCATGCACATCATATTTATATTTGCTGCCTCCTTGCTATCAGATAACTCTTATGTGGCAGAGACTCACCAGAGAGAGGAGCCAGGATTTGAGCTGGGGAGCATTAATCCACAAAGAGGCAATGAAAGGTGGAAAACAGGAGCTGTCCGTGCAAGGGAAGGAAATAAAATGGAAGCAATGAACTGGAGTTGGGCTGACAGACAAAACTCCAATCTGGAAAACAGCTGGGCACATCTCAGGTTCTGGGTTAAGGCTCAGACTTTAATCCCTGAGAGAAATCTGGAAGTCAGTGCTGAAGGCAGCTGTCCAGCCTGGGGATGCAGAGGGGCTGCAAATAACAGTGAATTTCAGAGACCTGTTCACTTGGGTTTCTCATGGGTGGATTTTCTGCTGTCCTTACAGATGCAGGAACATTTCATGCTCCTTGTGCTCCTGCCACAGGGTATTGTGTCCCTTGGACTGGGAGAAGCACTGAATTTAAGACAGATCCATGGAAGGATGTGCTGTGCTCCTGCTTCCTGCTCATTCCATGGCAATGTGGAAATATGAATTCAGACGTTTGTTGAACAGGTTGGAAATGAATTAACAACATCCTGCAGTAATTGGCTCTTTAGGGCTTGAAAGGGGGAAGAAAAGAGCAGCTTTTGGCTGGGTATGCTCTTGATATGGAGAAATAACAGCTCCTTGCTGTGTAGAGCTTTGGACACACTGCTCTTTAATTGTACATTCTACGTGACTGTAGGCAAGGAAGTCCTGAATTCAGCTTTTCATCTCTTCTCATAATACAGAATGGTGTTGGGTTTTTCCTTACCTTTCTTCCTAGGCAAAAGGGCACATTTCTTTCATAGTAAAATATTTAGGATATTGTGAATAACTTTTCAGCAATGCATAGATGTCTGCATTAAAATGGAACTATGTCAGTAATGAATGTTGACTTGGAATTACAGCCGGTATGGTAATGAAATAAAGCCCCATTAGATTTAAGTAATTTGCAAATTGAGGTTGTTGTCAGTTAATAATGATATCCCTGGCTGATGTGAGGACAGGGTCGTGCTCCTCAATCAAATAGGAAGCAGGACTTGTAAGCAGATGTAAACTAGTGTAAATGTTAAATTATGGATTAATTCCAGGCATACATTACAGTAAATCCCCACCAGCAGACAGATGTCAAGGCTGCCTAGAAAACTTGGCCCTGTGTGTTTTCAATGTGACCATTCTCCTGCTCTTGCTCTACTTCTAGGAAAGCTCTAAGTGATTATTTTTTGTGTGAATTCCAGCAGCACACCAGTTTATCACAGTGCTCGTGTTAGTCACATGTATTTGTAGTTAACCATGAGTTATTCAGGTGCTAAACAGGTTCATCAGCTTTGGGTCACTTCTGACAGCCTTAACTAGAGCCTTACAAAGGAGTAGGCATAACAAATCATGTTTGAGAGGAGATCCAGCCAGGGTGCCCCTGGAGCTTTTAGTCAATGTCTATTTTTGCCCAAAGGAGCGGCAGGAGAATCAAAGTGCATCTCACACCCCTGTGAGCCCCGAGGGCTCCTCTCCCTCTGGGTGACTCTGTGTGCTGCCCAGCCAAGGCCTTGCTGCCACCGGGGTCCTCTGACACAAGGCTTGACCAGGGAGCTGTGTGACCACACAGCATCTGTTTCTGCACCTCCCCTCATTAAAATCAGCTTTGTTTGGAAACACCGTGGGAAAGAGAGTCACCAAAAGGGAGCCTCCAGCAGAGAAACTCACTGCAGCCCTCTGCAAACCTGGAAGCTCAGAACAGGGGAAATCTCTGCAGCTGTGGCAAAGCAGGGCACCAAAGAACAGCAAAGTCACCCTGACTCGACAGTAATTTGCAAGTAGCTACAAATAAAACCTGAATTCTCTTATTGTGTCAGCTGGGCTCCAGTGAAGCATTTTATTTTCCAGGTAGAAATTTATCCTATAGAATCACTGATTAAACATACCAGTCAAATAGCTTCTCAAATGAGAAATACTCAACTCTTTATCTCTTCCAGGAGCTGTGACTTTTGAAAAGTTGTTTTTTTTTTGTTCTGTCTACAGTTTCCCGCAGGGATGGTTTGATATTAATGGTGAAAGGTTTGGCTGGGTGAGAGCACTGCAGGGCTGTCTGAGGGTACAGAATGGGTGACACAAAGGCTCCTGTGCTGTGCCAGTCCCTGGAGCTGCAGGGATTGCTGCCCTTGGCTTCTCACCTCGCTCTTTGGGGGCTCACTTAGGCCTCCAAGCAGGGTGGTTAAAACTAAAGAGTGGTTTAGTTCATTGCTAAAGCAGAGCAGCTCTTTCTGAGCAGCTTTCCAGCTGTGCCAATGTGCTGCAGCCCTTCTGTTCAGTCATGCCCTGGTGGGATTGCCCACGAGTTACTGCAATGTGGTTCATTACAATAGTCAAGGATGACTGCTGCTAACCATTTCCTTATGCTTCCTTTCACACAGTGTGAGAAAAACTTGCCAAAACTCTGTTTTAAATTGTTAATATGAGATTTGATGGCCAAGCAGTTCCTCCTTTTCTCTCACGCCTGAGCTTCCCAACCTGACAGCAAGACAGGTGGCCTAGAACTACTGTGATGAAGGAAGCTTGATCAGGATCAAGAGGTCAAAACCAGACAAATAACCAGGCTTCAAGGACATGCTGAAATGGGCAGCACAGTTTGCACTATCTGTTGGCAGTTATTTTAAGATGCATAAGGCACAGAGCCCACAATGTCCTAATTTTGCAGGGATAGGCTGCAAAGATCATGAATTCTGTGAAAGGGGTCAGACTCCAATTTACAGGTCTGATTCAAATCTTGCTGAGGTCAATGAAAACCTCTTCTATTCAGTTTTGTAGGGTCTGAATAATATCTTAAGGAAAAAAAAGTGTATTGAGAGAGTGCTAAGATTAAATGAGAGTAGTAAAAATTTTCCCAGGATAAATGCACTTTTCATCTACCTGAAATAGGGAATTCACTGAAATAGGGAATTCAATGAAAAGATCACTGAAATAGGGAAAAAACCTGTTTATAAGACTGATAGTTTCTCACAGTTGCATTTTAATTTATTTCCAAATACAGTGAGCCTAATGAACCAAGAGGGAGATTATTCATTGCCTGTTGTCACACAGGACATGGAAATGCACCTTTCCCTCAGGGATCCAAGTGAGCAGTGGGAAGGGCTCTCCTGCCAGAATTTGCAGTACAGAAATGACCAGCAGTACTGCTGGAATGATTTGGTCCATTGAACACACGGTGCTGGAGCTCTCCTCTGGCTACATCCCAGGATTGCATTTCCTGCTGAAGGAAATGAGAGCTGCTCCACGGGCACTTGGAGCCACATCACAGACCTTGGGCTGCTTTCCTCTGCTGCTGCTGCTCGGGACTGGGCTGTTTGTCAGGCAGAACCAGAGGTGAGCTGGCTGTCAGGAAAGGCCCTGTACCAGTCATTACTGCTGCTCTGCATCAGCTGCCTTACAGAAGAGAAGTGCCCCTTAAACCAAGCACTGAGATCCTTTTCAAAGAAGGAAAAATAGTTCAGTTTTGAGTTTGCTCTTTTGCAGCAAAATAGAAATTTCAGTGCTCCTACAATCTTAGGCCAGGCCAGGCTTTGGTGGGGATAATGGGACATAAGTGCCTTTTGTTTTGGTGGTAGGGAGAGTAAATTGTACGGCTGTCAAGCTGTGGCATGTCCCAAGTGCCGAGCGAAACCTTTGCTGGGGGTGATGAAATGAGAGGGACGGATGCTCATCCATCAAGGGAACCTGCTGCAATCCTGAAGCAGCTTTAAACAAGTACAGATGCTGAGGATATGTGTGGACATAACTGACAGAACAGCCCCCATTTCATTTTTTATGGAAACACCTTGGTGTGTGGGATGTTTGCAGCCGAAGGGAGCAGCTGCTCGCTCCCTCCAAAGGAGCAGCTTCATCCCTCCAAAGGAGCAGCTTCATCCCTCCAAAGGCCATGTTCTTCAAAAGCTCTGTGTTCTTTGTTGATGCTCAGATTCAAAGAATCTGGTTTATTTGAGGCTCTCCCTTTGTGTGTAAGAAGCCCAGCCTGTCCTGCAGAGGAAGATGGAACCCCTTGCAGCTCAGCGTTGCTGATGTCCCTGAGTTTACCACACGGGTACCAAGACCCTCTGAGCTGTGAGGATGTTCCCAGAGCTTTGTGCTTGTGGTTTGTATCACTGGAAGCTCTGGCAGGATAATACCTGCATTTTCTGGCTGCCTGGCCATTATTTTTATTACAGAAAAAGGGAGTGGGAGCTTTAATCACGGGAGTGTTGCTCCCCTTCCAGAGCACGGCAGGGCTGCAGAAGCCACAGCGATGCATTTGCAAATAGATAAGATTTAATAGAACCTGAGGAAGGCTGTGCACATTTTTGTGTGCTCAAATATACCTTAATGCACAATTTAAAGTATTTAAATTCACAAGTGGCAGCAGTAAATTTCATTCACCATTTGAAAGCAGGGGTCTCTTCACTCCAGCCTCCTAAGCACAGATGCAGTTTTAGGTAGAAGCTCAGTTTCACCTGGTAGGAATAAAAAGTAAATATCCTGTGCCTGGAGCCTGTCAGGTGAATGTCTGTTTCTGAGCATGGAGTATTTGGAAATTGTCCCTGGTTGCTGGCATTGTCACAGTGTCTTTGCTTGTTTGTGATCTGTATAATGAGAAAACAAACCAGAGATGGGGGTAAACAAGTGCAAGAGTATTGTTTGTCTCACACATTTTGCATCTACATTTCACATTTCTGTTTCTTGGGTGACGAGCTTTGCTCTCCGTTTTTCTTTCTTTTGGAGTAGAATATGTATTTGCAGAGGCTGAGGTTTTTTAAAGGCAGATCCATTGTAAGCACAGGAAATCCATAAAAATGTCTATAGAACAAAAATATATGGCTGGGGAAAATGTCTGGGATCCCTCTGAGATAAATGTTCAGGGATTTTCTATTTTACTGTCCTAGCAGGTTTTGCTAGTGTCACTTTAAGCCATATGATTATATCAATTTAGCTTGCTAAAATGGTAATAATATGTATAGACAGATACATAAATTCTAAAATCACCAAACAGTTTCTCCCAAGATTCAAAAGTGAGTCAAGAAGGCAATGACCTAAGACTCCCCTTTTTTTCCATAGCTTTCTTTTTCTGTTTTCCTGACATTTTTGTTTGAAATTTCACTAGAAGCAGCTCTCCCAGTTCTTGAAGAACTCCAATTTGTACTTCACAACATAGCTGGGTTATAGGGAAATGTGTTTTGTGCTTGCCATGCTCTTTGTCAGCACGTGCAGAGCCAGCTGGGGTCCCTGTCTGAATGGGAAAACAGGTCCCCAGCTCTGGGTCCTCTGCTGTGAGCACAGGCTGTGCTCCATGGGAGGGAGAGGGAGGAAAGTTTGCCTGGAACTCCCTTTGGTCAGACCCTGCCTGCTTGTGTTGCTCAGTCATGGCCAGGCTGGAGACACATTTCTGATTTCCACACTGCATCTCGTTTTTTAAACACAGGCAGTTCATATTTAACAGCTTTTCTTGTTCATTAACTCCTTCTGGAAACCCTTCCCCATACCAAAACAAACCAAATCCTGCTCCTGTCCTATTCTCCAGCTTCCCAGGATATCACTTTATTAAAATCCAGAAAATACACTTGGGAAAGGTTTGCCCTGATTCCTAGGGGCAAAGATCTATTTTGCAGGCTGATTGGCAGCTGCTCAGTAAGGACCTTTTCATCACCCCCAGAACATTGTTTGCTGTTTGCCCTTGGAGATGCTGCACCACTTGACTGAAATTCAAGTGCTGTACACACACAGGTTTCTCATCCTAGGACACACTGCTAATTCTTCTGGTCTTGGTACAGAAATGAGGAGGAAGCCTTTCAGCCTGATCCAACCTGACTTAGGTATAAAAATAAGTCTTTCACTAGTCACTGTCAAGAATTGTTTCAGTTTTCTTTGCCCTGCTGGTGGTGACCAAAATCTTTGTCAAGACTTGCCTTTCTTTTCCATTCTGGCTAAAGCTATATTTAAAAGCCATGTTTAATACACCAGCATGTTCTGTATTTATAGCTATTAACTATGGCACCATTCCAAGCTCTATTTTAAGATCACTTTTGTTCAGTGTTTGTGTGATGCTCTGATTCCCCTGTCCTCCCAGTGCAATGGGTGCTTCTGTTCCCCTGCTGTGTTGCAAGTCCTGTTTTAAGCTCCCTGGAAAAGCTCAGCAGATGTGTATTTATCATCTGGGTGATTATCTAACATTGTTGAATAATTGCATCTTTTAATGTTTAGGAGCTAAAGCTGCTCATCAGGCTTTTTGGTATTACCCTTCCTCTTGTTGCTCCTTTCAGAGGTGGAGCCTTGCTTCTCCAATTGTTTCCAGTGCTTTGGCATTTGGGTTCTTTTATTTTTCATCTCAGGTTTCCCAGGGGATAAAGATGGCACCTTTTTATCTGAAATACATTCCAGAAACTCACTGCTGAGGCTGGTGTGTATGTCTGTGCCTTAGCACAGGGACTATTTTTGAGCTAGAGGTTTCCAGATCAATTTACAGGGCAGACTCCAGATGGTCTGGAATCCTTCTTTAGCAATCTGCAGCTAATCAAACATTCAGCACAAATGGCTCTGTCTTTGAGGCTGAGCACAGTCTTTCAGAAAAGCAGCCTATTGATCTTTAGCTTTGCTTTCCATAATTTCTTTTGTTTCATTCCTTAGTGTTTTTCATTGCACTTATTTTGTTGTGTGGCGCCTTGTGGCTAACGTTTCGGTCAATAAAGGAAATTAATAAGGCCTTTGTGGGCCACAGCTTTTTGTTTTTCTGAGTCACTGTGAAGGGGAGAAAATCAGGTTGTGCTGTGGCCCACAAAGGAGAACAGCTTCCTTTGTCCTCAGGGGCTGATTTGAGGTAAAGGAGGAGAGAGCTGTGTTATAAATGAAATAAAGGAGGAGAGAGCTGTGTTATAAATGAAATAGAGGTAAAGGAGGAGAGAGCTGTGTTATAAATGAAATAAAGGAGGAGAGAGCTGTGTTATAAATGAAATAGAGGTAAAGGAGGAGAGAGCTGTGTTATAAATGAAATAAAGGAGGAGAGAGCTGTGTTATAAATGAAATAGAGGTAAAGGAGGAGAGAGCTGTGTTATAAATGAAATAAAGGAGGAGAGAGCTGTGCTATAAATGAAATAGAGGTAAAGGAGGAGAGAGCTGTGTTATAAATGAGATAAAGGAGGAGAGAGCTGTGTTATAAATGAAATAGAGGTAAAGGAGGAGAGAGCTGTGCTATAAATGAAATAAAGGAGGAGAGAGCTGTGTTATAGATGAAATAAAGCCCAGCCATATATTACAGCTGCATGCTGCCTTGGCCTGAGCAGGGTTATCTCAGAGTCAGAGCACTCAGCACAGCTCAGCTGGTGCACAGACTGCTCCTGGCTGCCTGGGACACACCCAGGGACAAACCCACCCAAAAGGAGCAGGATTGAGCTGGGGCTGCCCTGAGGATTCCCTGCCATTCTAATCTGGATTTGTTTATGAAATGGTGGCAGTTATTAAATGCTGAGCATGATTCCTCCCATTCTGGAACCATTGTTACAGGAATGTTTCTCACTGTTCTAGGACACTGCGAGGATATTTTTACAGAGCAAAACCAGGCAAATATCAGTTACATGTAACAGAAACTTTTTCTGATTCTTATATACCCAAAGATTATCATTATTGTAAATCCTTGAATAAAGTTTGGCTCAGATTAACTCTAGATTTGATTCATTAAAACAGGTTCAGGCTTCTTGGACAAAGTTAGGACCGTGCTCATTAAATATTTTGCTGACCAAAAGCCAGTGCATGTTATTGTTACATGCATATTTCCTCAGTATTCAAATAAACTGGATTTTAAAAATACATACAAATTATCTTTTAAAGGCCATAATATATGAAAAGATTTATCCCTTATGAATGTGAGAATTAAATTGTGGGGTTTTTTTGTTAGTTTAATAGAGCTTTGGTTCTAGAGGTCTATGGGTCACTCTGTGACACATGAAGTTATCTACCAACACAGGTTCTTCCAGGATCTGCTGCAAAAGGAATTAAGGGTAGTGGGAGGCCTCTGGCCCTGGGAGTTCAGAGGCTGCATCTGCTCTGCACCTCTTTCAGGTTTCAGTGTGACAGTGAATTTACTTAACTGGAAGAGAAGAGAAGCCTGGGAGTAACAGGAGGCAAATTCAGACAAATACAGAAATATGTAGTGCTCTGTTTTCAGTGTAAGAGAATGCAAGCTGGACTTCTTAAGGTTTCTGGACTTTTCAAGTTATGACATTGCAGTTGAGTTACTTTTCAATTAAAAATTTAATGTACTTAACATCTTAAAACTTATTGGATAAGATCTGAAAATTTATGACCTTAGCCTACAGCATATATTAGTCACTAGTCTCAGGAACAAATTCTGCTGTAAATAAAACATTACAGTGATATATTATGAAGGCAGAAAAACTTTTTGCTCTGGCACTGCACTGCTGAAACTTAAATAATCTTTCTTCTTTTTTTTAACTGAAATGGGTTTTCTCTCTGCTCAGGAAAGGTGTGAAGAACTTCCCATTGGATCACAGAGAACAGGCAGTGAAGGATTCTCTGGGGTATCAAGTGCTGGGAAAAACATTCTGTGTACAGGCAAGCAAGGGAGGCTTCTCAGTGAACCTGTGTGGGTGCCAGGAGCCAGTGCCCAGGATTTACTGCATCAAATCCATGGAAAACACAGAGGAACAGCAGCACAAGTGTAATTGTCCAACTGCTTTGTGTTTAGGAACCAGACAGGGGATTTGAGGGAAGGCAGAAGGGGGACATCTCTCTTCTGTAATCTATCTTCTTTCCATCATGTCTACACATGTTGAGAAGGACACAGCATTTTCTGGGATGGCAAAAAAAAAATCCCAGAAACTGAAGCATGTCTCCATCTCCAGGTCCCAGGAAGGCCAGAGATGAAGCTGGGAGAGCTAGAACAACAGCTTTTAAAATGAAATGGGGACAGATACACTTCTCAAACTGACTCAGAGAAGTCTGGTTCAATGTGCTGCATTGCTTTTCCAGCTCACACCTAAGTTATTGTTCATACTGACTGCAGGAGTCAATCAGCATCCTGGATGTCTATGTGCAGGTAATGACTAATTCCTGAATGCTTTTCTGTGTACACCTGCAGCTACACAATTGTGCTTTAGGTGTATGGTGAAAGCTCAACTCACAAATGGGATGAATCCAGGATTTATTTTTCACTTTTTAGAGGAAAGGAGAATTACAAGAGATGTGGACAGGTTAGTTAAGCAAACACCTTCAAAAGGAAAGCAGCAAAAAATCAAGTTCTTGCATTAGTGCTTAAATTAATTTTGCTTTCCAGAAGTCTGTAATTGCCCTGGACTTTAGTCAGGTGGTCCACTTCTGCCTTATGTTCACATTTCTTCTGTGTTTGTGTGCAAGGAAAAAGCCTTAGCATCAGATTTGCAATGTGGAATGCTAATGAGTCCCAGGAGGGAAAATATCACAATTTTGCATCATACTGGTCAACATGATGGGTCCCAGGAATGACTGGTAAAAACTGCAGGCTGGGACATTTGTTAGTAAAAGTCCCCTTCCTGTGGGTGCTGGAATATGGGTGGATGGGCTCCAGTAAACCTCAGTGAGCCTGGAAATCAGCAGCTCAGCGTGGTGTGATGTCCTGCAATGAATATCACCTCTCCTAAAGGTCACAACTGCCAGGAATCACTGGAGCACCCCGTATTCAGTTTCATTATTTCCATTGCCATTGAAAGGGGATACAAACCATGAAGAGTTTCCAAAATTAGACAGAGCATTGCAGCCCCTCCCAGGTGCTGGAGTCTCTCCTGTGAGTGTTTCCTCCGGGTGTTTCAGTTTGGTTAGCACACACACAGCCAGGGCCTGTGTCCCCTTCCTGAGGAGGTGTAGAAATGGAATTGGGCACAAAGGGTGCATTTCCAGCCTGGGCACCCCCTGCCCTGGGCCCTGGGGGAGCAGGGCTCTGCACAGCTCTGCCAGACCATCAGGGCTGAGCTGCCCTGGCTGAGCTCTGACTCCATCCCAGGCCTTGGAATCCCCTCACTCAGCAGAAAAAGGCTCAGCCACCAGAAAACTCCACTCTCACGAATGAAGCTGGGTTGCCACTGAAAATCCTCACTTCCTCCCTACTTCAGCAGCCTTCAGCTTTTAACATCCCTTCTGTAACTCCTGAAGGCCCACAAAGTTGTGTTCCTGGAGTAAATCCTCTGTGCCTGCTGTGGCACAGAGCACTCGGGAGAGCATCGCTGCTGTCACCCCTGTGTGACAGCAAACAACAAATGCATTGTTCTACTTGGTGTGTTCATTTCAATAATTACCCACTCAAGGCTCGGTGATCACGTAAAAAGCAAAATGAGCATCACCAGTGCTGTTTTGCAGTTAATATAACATGCTTCTACAGAAAGTTTCTAAAGAGTTTTTTTCCTTTGCACACCACCCACGGGATTTTGTGGTATATTCTGGTTTGATTGTGGGATTTTTGGAGTGTACTGGGCAAAACAAGATGTACACAAGGGTGTCCATAATCTCTCTGATCTGGGGAGGCATAAGCACCCTGTCACTGGTGCATGGAAACATATTGCTGTTGGGTACCTTTAGTTAACACTTGAATGATCACAGAATTGTTTCATAGAAAGGCTTGGGTTGGAAGGGACTTTAGAGGGCTCCAGTTCCAGCACACTGCCACCTTTCCAACCTGGACACTGCCAGGGCTGGGGCATCCACAGCTCCTCTGGACAGCCTGTGCCAGGGCCTCCCCACCCTCACAGGGACGAATTTCCTCCTAATATCCAGTGATTCCTGCTGTTCCCCAGGCATTGTTTGGCTTTTATGAGCCAAATAATTGAACATAAAACAGAGCTCAAGTTGCTGAACTTTGCTTGCCCTGGACCTGACTTCACTGATGATCTTTAGGCTGAATGTTTTCTGCTTCTGGGAAAGTTGAATAGTTCTGAGCTTGCCCAAGTGGCGCTCACTGGGACGACCCCGAGACTGTGTTGGATGAAATGAACACACCAAACAGCTTTAGCTGGTTCTTTTCCAGCTCTTGTGGACCCCAAACTTTCAACAGTGCCGAGGTGCATTGGTGGAGCACGCTGTTACACATGCCCCAGTCTGAAATAATTAATAAATGAATACATTAATCACCCTACATCCTTTTGTATGGTCTGAGGTGCACCCTAAGTCACAGCTTTTTCAAGAAGGTGTTCCAGCACACTACCCTAAAAATCTAAAACCCTGACCATGTAAATCCTCACAGCTCCAGCGTTTTTGGGGTGTTTGTTTGTTGATGGCTTTGTGGTGTTTTTTCTAAATCTGGGTTACCTTTCCCTACCCTCCAGTTTAGAGCATAAATCAGCCCCCAGTACTGGTGATAATCCTACAGTGAAAGGGGAGTTTTTGGAGGCAGCTCTAATCTTAAAATCTAAACAAAGTAGGAAAAAGTTGTAATGAAAAGAATTGCCCTTTAGCTGAGACCTTTTTACACTGAGCTTTAGCCTGGAGCACATTTTTATAGGCAAGTTATAAACCTGTAAAACAATGTTTCTTGTAAAGCAGAGCCAATGATCTATGATAGTTGGAAGCAGACTTTATGGCCTAAAACATCCTAGAAATTGTTTGAAATACTTAATGCAGCCTTCAAACACATAAATTCTGGAGCTGTGTGAAGTTCTGCTGGCTGTTTGATTCTCTGGGGGACATGTTTTGGGTGACTGATGGCTACTTGTTAAGGTCAGCACAAATTAATTCAGCTCATAAGAAACACATTTCTGGTGGAATCACCTTTAAAGAAGCATTGTTCTTTAAAACAAAAGGGTACTTTTAGTTAAAATACAAGCTAGTCACAAACCACTGTCTTACTATCACACGACAGAAATTTTTGACTTGGAGAGGTCCATGTCTGCCATGCAGCTCATATTCCTCCTTGTTCATCTGTCAGCTACATTTATTAGTGCTAATATAATCATATTTATTAATGCTAATGTAATCATATTTATTAAGGCTAATATAATCATATTATATTATCATATTTTATCATGATAATATTGATAATATTGATCTATTGATATGATAAAATATTTTATCATATTTTATCATTATCATATTATATATCATATCATATATATAATCATATATTTTTTCTTTAACCCTAATTAAAAAGTAGCTTCAAACAAGTTGAATGTGTAAACCAAGGATTCCTTCTACTTGAGATAAACAGCTTCTTCCCTGGGGCAGATCTCCCACCAAAATCAGCTGAGCTGAGCCGTGCCCAGCTCAAATCAGACTGAGCAGAGAGGGCAAAGCCACGTCCTGCCTGAGGAGCTGCTCTCCTGCTCCAAAATGACCTTCACTGCCAAAGACTGTGCAGCCAAAATCCTGTTTGGCTTTTAGCTGGGAGCAAAGAAGGGCCAGGGAACCTTTCCTCCTGCTTCCCAAGACAGGAACATCCAGGACATTCTTCTGCACTGAATTCCTTGGGGCTGTGAACGATGGGGACAGGAGGAGAAAGGTCAGGCACAGAGGGATGGGGCTCAGGGGGTGTCACTGTGTGTGACACACAGATTGGGGCTCAGGGGGTGTCACTGTGTGTGTGTGACACAGATTGGGGCTCAGGGGGTGTCACTGTGTGTGTGTGACACAGATTGGGGCTCAGGGGGTGTCACTGTGTGTGTGTGACACACAGATTGGGGCTCAGGGGGTGTCACTGTGTGTGTGTGTGACACAGATTGGGGCTCAGGGGGTGTCACTGTGTGTGTGTGACACACAGATTGGGGCTCAGGGGGTGTCACTGTGTGTGTGTGTGACACAGATTGGGGCTCAGGGGGTGTCACTGTGTGTGACACACAGATTGGGGCTCAGGGGGTGTCACTGTGTGTGACACACAGATTGGGGCTCAGGGGGTGTCACTGTGTGTGTGTGACACAGATTGGGGCTCAGGGGGTGTCACTGTGTGTGTGTGACACAGATTGGGGCTCAGGGAGTGTCACTGTGTGTGTGACACACAGATTGGGGCTCAGGGGGTGTCACTGTGTGTGTGACACACAGATTGGGGCTCAGGGGGTGTCACTGTGTGTGTGACACACAGATTGGGGCTCAGGGGGTGTCACTGTGTGTGTGTGACACACAGATTGGGGCTCAGGGGGTGTCACTGTGTGTGTGTGACACACAGATTGGGGCTCAGGGGGTGTCACTGTGTGTGTGTGACACACAGATTGGGGCTCAGGGAGTGTCACTGTGTGTGTGTGACACAGGGATGGGGCTCAGGGGGTGTCACTGTGTGTGTGTGACACAGGGATGGGGCTCAGGGGGTGTCAGTGTGTGTGTGACACACAGATTGGGGCTCAGGGGGTGTCACTGTGTGTGTGTGACACACAGATTGGGGCTCAGGGGGTGTCACTGTGTGTGTGACACACAGATTGGGGCTCAGGGGGTGTCACTGTGTGTGTGTGACACACAGATTGGGGCTCAGGGGGTGTCACTGTGTGTGTGTGACACACAGATTGGGGCTCAGGGGGTGTCACTGTGTGTGTGTGACACAGGGATGGGGCTCAGGGGGTGTCACTGTGTGTGTGACACACAGATTGGGGCTCAGGGGGTGTCAGTGTGTGTGTGACACACAGATTGGGGCTCAGGGGGTGTCACTGTGTGTGTGACACACAGATTGGGGCTCAGGGGGTGTCAGTGTGTGTGTGTGACACACAGATTGGGGCTCAGGGGGTGTCACTGTGTGTGTGTGACACAGGGATGGGGCTCAGGGGGTGTCACTGTGTGTGACACACAGATTGGGGCTCAGGGGGTGTCACTGTGTGTGTGTGACACAGGGATGGGGCTCAGGGGGTGTCACTGTGTGTGTGACACACAGATTGGTGCTCAGGGGGTGTCACTGTGTGTGTGACACACAGATTGGGGCTCAGGGGGTGTCAGTGTGTGTGTGTGACACACAGATTGGGGCTCAGGGGGTGTCACTGTGTGTGACACACAGATTGGGGCTCAGGGGGTGTCAGTGTGTGTGTGACACACAGATTGGGGCTCAGGGAGTGTCACTGTGTGTGTGTGACACAGATTGGGGCTCAGGGGGTGTCACTGTGTGTGTGTGACACACAGATTGGGGCTCAGGGGGTGTCACTGTGTGTGTGTGACACAGATTGGGGCTCAGGGGGTGTCACTGTGTGTGTGTGACACACAGATTGGGGCTCAGGGGGTGTCACTGTGTGTGACACACAGATTGGGGCTCAGGGGGTGTCAGTGTGTGTGTGTGACACACAGATTGGGGCTCAGGGAGTGTCACTGTGTGTGTGTGACACAGGGATGGGGCTCAGGGGGTGTCACTGTGTGTGTGACACACAGATTGGGGCTCAGGGGGTGTCACTGTGTGTGTGACACACAGATTGGGGCTCAGGGGGTGTCACTGTGTGTGTGTGACACACAGATTGGGGCTCAGGGGGTGTCAGTGTGTGTGTGACACACAGATTGGGGCTCAGGGGGTGTCACTGTGTGTGTGACACACAGATTGGGGCTCAGGGGGTGTCAGTGTGTGTGTGTGACACACAGATTGGGGCTCAGGGGGTGTCACTGTGTGTGTGTGACACACAGATTGGGGCTCAGGGGGTGTCACTGTGTGTGTGTGACACACAGATTGGGGCTCAGGGGGTGTCAGTGTGTGTGTGTGACACACAGATTGGGGCTCAGGGGGTGTCAGTGTGTGTGTGTGGCACACAGATTGGGGCTCAGGGGGTGTCACTGTGTGTGTGTGACACAGGGATGGGGCTCAGGGGGTGTCACTGTGTGTGTGTGGCACACAGGGATTCAGGCTCAGGTGTGACAGGTTAGGGAGGGATGCTGCCAGTTATTTTTAATAAAGCTTTTCTTCAGTGTTGGATTAGAGCTATGCAGCCATAAGTGAGGCTGCCACTGACAGGGCTTTGTTATTAAGGTGAGATTTCAGCGCCTTTCCCTACCCCAGGCTGCTGGCAGATTAAGCAAGCCATCTCTATTGCTGTTGGCACTGATGCAGTTTTGCTTCTTCCTCATATCTTCACTGTGCCTTGTCAGTAAAAACTGTGATAATTCCCTGCACAGACACCAGAGGCGGTTCAGGAGGCATCTGAGGATGCTGAGTCCCTTTTCCTGCTCTCAGGGACCAGGCAGTCCCTCACATGCTGCTCTGGTGCTGTGGGGGGCTCTCACAGGCTCTGCCTGGGCTCACACCACCGAAACTGCAGAGGATGTCAGGCAAAAATCCATCTTCCCATCTGTATTCTTTACACTCAACAGATCAGCCAAATGCACACCAGCCTGTGAATTTTGTTCTTAAAGTGATCTTTATTCCACTTTGTGATAAATGAAGAGAAGCCTAACTGGGGAGGATTTTGGAGCATTTTTTAAGAAGTTTCAGTGAGCAGTAGGGGGAAGATGAGATTTTGACAGAATCCATACCAAGGAACATTCTCTAGAAATTAAGCAGAAAGGAGTTTGATGAGAAGTCCCCAGCTCTGGCAGTATGAAAGGGACCTCAGGGAGAGGAAACAGCTCAAGATCCATCCTTGCCCATGGCTGTTTTTCAAAGACTTTAGAGGATAGCTCATGCAGTGGCTCATACCAGCCCTTATTCTAGCCCTGACATGAGGAACATACAGCAGTGCAGGAAGAATAAAAGTTAAGGGTGAGATGGGGTGGTGGCTGGAACACTCTGTTCCACAGCTGTTTCCCAGGGCCTGGAAAGCAAAATATGAGCTGGGGCTAAGGAAGCCTGTGCCAGGGTCTGGGGGGAAGCACGGCCCGAGGAGCACAAAGGGAGTTCCAGCATCTCTTGTCTCCTGCTTGGCACTGGGATACAGCCCATTTCCCACCCAGCTGTAACTGCAAACTGAGCTGCTGTCATTGACAGCTGAGAGCTAATTTAGCACATTTCTAGAGGCACAAAGGGTTTCCAAGATGGATAGCATGGATGGATAGAAATGCTGGTTTTGTGCAGGTTTAAAGGTTTCCAGTTTCCTCCGTGTCCCATCCTGCTGCAGTCCCTGCACTCTCCAGACAGAACCTGGGAGAATGGATCTGTCATAACGTGACGTGACAGGCCCTGGCATCTGTGTGTGAGCATTATTCCCCAGGAAAAGGAGAATGCCTTAAAGAAACCTCGCTCCTGGGGTGTGCCAGCCTCCCTGACAGCCTCCCTCTTGCTTCACAGAGAGGCCATTAGGGATGGTGATGGACCATGCTCCTCCATTTACCAGCATAACAGGAATTATTAGCTCTAATAAATATGTTATTATGTGGCCATTAGGTATCAGTTGTAAAACTGCCTAATGTCTGTATGATTACTTGTAAATTGATTTGGAAAGCAGCTAAATTGGTTATTTATTGCCCATGCTGAACAGCATTATTTATTAGCTTGGCTCCGTAAGTTTGATTTTTCAAGCTGAAATGAGACTTTGTGATGAGCTAGCCAGGGTGTGAGTCAATTCAGGAAAATTATATTTTTCTGAAAAAATGCTAAATTTAATGGCAAATATGACTCTAGAATTACCTGGGTTTCCCTTTCCTTTCAAGTTCATTAACTAATTACTTTTAAATGTGCTCCTGAGACGAAAGTCTGAGAAACTGGGGAATGTAATACAAGTAACATCGAGATGCTTATTCCAAGTGGCCCTGTGAGTCAGCAGCTCCCTGCCTGGCAGATCATTTGCTGTACCAACGCTTCAAAATTTGCTGCTACAATGCTTTAGAAGACTGAAGCAAGTAAATAAGTTTTATTTCATGGGATGTAGTCTTCTCACTGAAGTTGATCCTATTTATCTCCCCTGTGTAAAAACTAATTTTTGGCCAATTATTTTCTGACAAAGAAAGGCTGGGGCCACAGCCTGCTGATTGAATTCTGACAAAGAAAGGAAAGGCAAGAAAAAGCTGAGGCAAAGTCAGCAAGTGCCAGGGCACGGTGTTTGCTCCTCCAGTAATGATTAATGCATGTTAAAGGCTCAATCCAACAGACAGACATTGCCCATGGGTAAGTTCCTAGACCATCAGGAGAAAGAAGAAAGAAAGAAAGAAGCACTTTAGCAGTCCTGAAATACATTGGATTGCTTTGAAATCCAGAAAGCTGCTGAGTTCTGTGGGTGGAACAGGGACTTGGGAAGCTCTTGCGTTTGTCCGTTCAAACAGTGGAAAGAAATTCCTGTGAAGCAGATGGGTATTATGTGACTTGTGGAAATTCCTGTGAAGCAGATCAGTATTATCTGACTTGAGGAAATTCCTGTGAAGCAGATCAGTATTATGTGATTTGTGTTTCTGTGAGCACGGAGCTCAGACTTGTGATTAAATGTGGCCTAAAGCCAGGCTGGGGCTGCAGCGGCCACGGCCGAGCCACTGAAGGGCTCCAAGGGGCTCGGGAGATGCCGAAGCTCCGAAGGCCGAGCTGGACGAGGCACTGCGGGATTCCGAGGGGCTGCTGGATGGGCTGTGCTGGCAGGGGGAAGCCCCTGTGCCCTCACCACAAAGGGGAGAGGGTTTTTCCCCGGGGTTTTGTGTCCCTGCTCCTGCCGTGCAGCAGGGGACGGGGCCGAGGCCGCGCTGCAGCGAGCTCGTGGTGCTCCACCAGGACAATGGTGCTGTTAGCACACAGCAGCCAGGGGAAACAAGGAACAAAGCCAGGAGGCCATTATCCCCATGGGATTGGTGTCTCTGTTTCCCCCGGGCTGAGGGCAAGGTCACGGGTGTTCCTGACTCGTTCGCAAAGGCTCAGCTCCCTGGGAAGGCCTCGAGGCCTCCGGAGACATGGCTGAGCCTCCAAGGGCGTTCGGCCTTTTGCTGGCTGTGTTTGCCAGCATTTAGTGAAAGATGGAATAGAGCTCCGCTCCTCCAGTTGTGCCAGACTTAGAACAATTAGCTTTTTACACAACAGAATTAGTTACAACCACAAAAAAAGAAATCTTTATTTTTAACAGGCTTCGTGTTGAAATCCACCCCCTACCTTCTGGAACAAAAACCTACCGTTATTTGCAATAAAAAGCCCATATTTGTCTCAGCGTTGAGGCAAAGCTGGAGGAAAAAAACTGCATCAAAACCGTATTTTCAGGTAATTGGAACAGAATACTTGTCTAAGACTGAACTCTTCCCACCTCTCTTCAAAACTCTTGAATTATCCAGTTTTACCAGCCGCTCCAAGCAGAGTCTGAGATGTCAGGCCGTGGCTGAGGGCTGAGGCTGTTCCTGGGGAGGTTTGGGGTTCAGACTCGGGTTCTGGGGAGCAGAGCCGGGTTCTGATGGAGGTTCCCTCGGCTCAGCAGCTCCGGCCAGCAAACAGCCCCCAGAGCTGCAGACCAGGGAAGGAGGAACTGGAGACAGAAATGGCAGAATGTGCCAGAAACGCTGCTCTGCAAAGGGGGAGAACAGCAGGGGCTGTGACACTGATGCATTCAGATGGAGTGGGAGCAGCGCTTCAGGAATCTCTGGGGAATTATTGCCAGCACTTTATGTCTTGAACAGGCAATCACAGACATTAGAAACTTTCTTCATTCTGTAAACATAGAAGCACTAAGTGATTTGCAGAGAAGGTTGGTTTTGCTTTATGGCTGGAGGTTCAGTGTACTGTAGTGCTGTATTTTAGCTCCTTTGTGCTATCTTCTTTCTGTTTTAAATTGACCAAAGTGCAATAAAGCCCACGCGGCTGCTGCCTACAGATGAAAGCAAGGGCATCCAACATTAACGTTAATGGTGTAAGGCTTTGCCACCAGAATTCAAGGGCAGTCACCATAGCTGGAAATCAGAGTGCTCAGATTTTCTGTGGGCTCCTGACAGGAAAATGCAGCATATGCTGTATTTCACAAGTACTTACATTTTCAATTCTGCATCGCAGCTTGTTGCCTATTATTTCCTTGTGGTTCACTGTTCAGGCTTGAGGAACATTTTTCTCGATTTACAGCTCTATTAAACTGATAAATCAATCACTTGTGCGAGGGGAGGCAGTTTGCTGACATTTGCTTTGCCAACACACTGCCACCCACAACAGCATTCACAGGTCCTCAAGGATATGGTAACAGGGAGGAAGCTTTCCCTGTAACTTAATTTTTAAAGTATGAAATTTGATTCTGGTGCTCTGAGCAACTTCAATGAGAATATTTTTGAAGAGCTGTCACTCGCTAATCCAATATTCAACTTGTTTGTTATTTTTTTTTCTACGTTGCTGTATAACAAAATAGTTGCAGTATTGTTCAAGATGTAACAGACTATTTTTTTTTAAAAAGTGACCACTTTAAAACAGCTTTTAAAATTTTAGTTACCAAAAGGAAAAGAAACAGAAAACAAATATTCTGGGGAGCTACACAGAGTATTTTTACCAGTGTCTAAATTGTCTGACAGCCATACTCTGGGATGTGCTCGTCTTTCCTTGAGTGCATGCTTGCTTCTGAAACAAAAGTGTCAGGGCAATTCTTTCCAGAATTGTCTTGATACTTCTGTGTGTGGTGCAGAAGTTCCCTGTTGTGTGACCATTGGTTTAAGCAGTCACAGACCCTTTTTTTCCTCAAGCAGACAGAAGTGAGGTTACCTGAGCGCTGGAGTAGAGTTCACTGCACCACACAGGGGTTCCAGCCTTTAGTTAGGAGCTGCAGAACAGTGCCAGGGTCTGACAAACGGGGTGGGAAAGCAAAGCTCTTGTTGGAGCTTGGTTTCAAACAGGGGACAGCCCAGATACAGCAGAACAAAGACCTTTTCTTGTTGTCTTCAACTGGACAAACACAGCCAGACTCCTCCTGTTAACACAAGTGGTTCTGCACAGACAAGCAGAAAGAATCATACACACTGTGCTGTTTGTCTGAAGACTAGGAGTCTTCTTCGGCAATATAGATACATTTGGGGTTAAATTTTATTATTCTGAGCTAGTGGTTTTGTCAAAATCAGCTTATTAATACATATTGCCTCTTTGTTAGGATGATGAATTTATACAAGCTTTATTGAAGTTATTCTTCTTTTGTATGGCTGTAATTGATGGGAGAACTGGCTGAGTGTCTTGGAAAGAGGTAACGTGAAAAAAATGAAATGAAGAAGCATGTACTCTGTCAGCAGCATTCCTCATATAAATAAGTTTATGCTAATTTTATATTTCATCATTTATCATAATGCCAGGATGAATCCTTTTGTGCCTACATAGGATTTAAATAAAATTAGTGAGAACTTTTGTGTAACTTCTGCAGTAGCACTGAAGGGAACAAGTGAATAAAATGTGCATAATTATTTTCCTGGTTTTGCAGTGAGAGACTTAGTTGTTGGTCTTTCACTTGCATTTGCCATACAGTTCTCTTCCCTAGTATTTTCCTGTGCCATTCCTCTGGTGCTCAGCCTTAGAGAAATCTGCATCCCCAGGAGAGGGCTGTTTCCAGCAGTGCAGCTGGGATGTTGCAGAGGGCAGGCAGGAGCATCTCCTGGTGCCCAGGCACGCTGGGCTCCTTGTCCAGGCAGCCCTTCAGGACACTGGGATTGTGCCTGTTTGCTTCTTGCACCGTGAAAGCAGATTCTGATAAAAATGTAGCTGCTTCAAGATGCATTCTGTGTGTACACACTGATGAATGGGGAAGATGGAAAAGAAGAAAAGCACCTCGAGGAGGAAAATTCAGGTCTGGGTGCAATAAAGTGATGTTTTGTACTGCTATACTTGTTAGCAAGCCTTGCTTGGCTTTCAGATCCAGTTCAGCCTTGTCCTCATTTTTAGAGAAACTCTTTTGGGGATAGCAGTAAAATTCCCAGCACGTCTGAAAATCAGGAACATGAATTAAACTTTGTCTAAGTTCAGGTAGCTAGCTATGAACCACAGAGCAATGTGTGCCAGGGTGTTTGACAGCCCCACCAAGGACACAGCACTGGGCTCCAGGGCAGGACTGGAGACAGCAGCAAGCTGAGCAGGAGCTGGAGCACCCGAGGGAAGGATGATGCCACCCCCAGGGACCTGGAGCAGCTCCTCAGCACGGAAACACCGGCACACAGGAGGGCAACAGAAACCATCAGAGGTTGGAGCAGCTCTTCTGTGAGGAAAGGCTGAGAGGGTTGGGGTTGTTCATCTGGAGGAGGAGAAGGCTCTTGGGAGACCCCACTGCAGCCTCCAGTACTTACAGGGAGCTTGTAAGGACGATGGGGACAGGCTTTTACTCAGGGCCTGTAGCAACGGGACACGGGAAATGCCGTACAAGGAGCATGCTGAAACACTGCCACGGGTGGCACAGAGAGCTGGGGGATAACCAGCCCTGGAAACACTCCAGGCCAGCTTGGAAGGGGCTCTGAGCAGCCTGAGCTAACTGAGGATGGCCCTGCTCGTCACAGGGGTGTGGGCTAGATGAGCTGTAAAGGTCCCTTCAAAAAGTGTTCTGTGATTCAATGGTTATGAATTCTGAATGTGTCTCATTTCACTACATCAAAAATGCATCTTTAGAGGGAGTTGTTTTTAAACCCTCTTCTGTTCTGCCTCTTCACTCAGCAGCAGCTCTGTCTGTCCTAAGCTGACTCTCTGTACACTGTGAATTATATAATTGTTCCTTTTCACTGAATATCAAGCATAAGAAGCCCTATTCTACTATACTTCAAAAACCTGCCAGGTCCTCCTGTGCCTTTGCAACCATCACCAGTGAAACTGTCAGAAGACCATGGTGTGTGAAGAGCTGCATCTTTTCCATCAACTCTACTACAAAAACAAAATCTTTTACTTTCCTAGCATTACTGGAGATACCATTTCCACAGGTGAGAACATTGTCCAATCACAAGACCTCAATTTATATATTATTTGCTCTCATTAAATATTTAGGCCAAGATGTTCGACCTCTTTGTTGTGATTTCTCTGGGCTGAAAGAATTAACCTCAACTACTTCATCTCTGCTGTTTTCTTTGTGCTGGCCTCAGCTTATGTGCTATAAATGCTGTGCAGAGTAATGAAAAATTTGAAAAATCAGTTGAGATATTTGGATGTTCAATTGGCTTGTGCTCACCTCCCAGCTGTGGGAATGCTGTAGCCTACATGGAGGAGGTGATGGGACTCAGGCAAGGGGCAAGTGATGGGATCCTGCTGCTGGAAATTGTGTACTGTGGATAAAAAATTATAGTGTTAGTCTGGGTGAAGAAAGATGTTGTGAAGAAACACATGAAAAAGCTCAGGGTAGTGAATATCAGTGGTTCTTCGTGCCACTAGCACTTTCAGGTCAGACAGCATGCAAACCATGCCTGGATTTTGAGGGATATGCAAGAGCTCTAAATCTGGGCAGACAGACCTAATTTTGAGAGAGTGAGAGTCGCTTATTGAGGATAAAATAGATGTTGCAGAAGGACAGAAAACTGCACTGAAACATTCAGCTCATTAAAGTCCAAGACATTAATTGAATTCTTTGAATCAATATGTGCACATCCAAGGAAATCCTTCCTTTCTGATGTGTGGGTGTGATGCTAAAGTCAGAGCACACCAGCTGTGTGCAGGCTGCACAGAACTGAGGAAAGGCAGCCCCACCAAGCTCCTTTTTTATGAAATGTGTGGTGCTGGAAGGGAAGGGGCTGAGGCTGGGAGTGTTTCCACAGTCTGGGTCAGTGTGTCCCTGGTGCACAGCGAGCACAGGTTTCACAGCCAGCCCTGCTCGGTGTGCACTGCTGGCAGGCACAGCCTGGAAAAGGCCATTTTCCACAGACACAGTCCCACTGCAGCTCACACACGAATCCAAGCACACCTGATCCCTGAAACACCTCAGGCACCTCCCTGCAAAACCTCCTGAAATTGTCCTTGGCCTGTCAATGCAAACTGTGGCGTTAAGACAGAGGCTTGTTTCCGAAGTTCTAAATATCTTAGTTCTTATTGCTGTCATGGACTCTGAGGCACAATCCTGTGAGGAGTAATGTGCTTGTCACACCAGGCAGAGCAATCAGTGCTTTGTTTACCCTTTCCCCATTCTGAGTCTCAGTTTACAGCAGTGCCAGCTGCAGGTGTGATGGAGGCTTTATGACATTTCTCTGACATGAAGCTGAGACCATTAACTCTGACCTCCCTTTCACAACACTTTCTGCAGCTCTGCTGTGTTTTCATTGACTGTATCTGGCTGCTATGAAAATCCTTTTTATTTCTCAAACTCGATATGAACATACTCGAAACCACAAATGGTGCAGGTCTGGATCATGAATTTATTCATTGCTGTTGTTCCTCCAGCCCAGTTCAGGTGACTGAGCAGCTCTGGGAAGTGCCTGGGCATTTCAGAATGCTCTACTTTCTGTTCAGTAGGTGATGTTTGCCAGATACCTTTCACATCGTAAACATGCCACTCCACACGGGTTGGTGAGCAACTCCACAAAACAAAATAAAGATAGGCAAAATCGCTTGCTAGCCATAGGAGGGGTCATTCTTTCAAGAGGTACACAGATAGGATTTTTGTTTTAAAGTCAAAGTGCTGTAGACTGCATGCCATTACTGTTTGTGGCCTGCCTTTGTGTAGGTGCTATACCTTAACAGGTTAAGGTAGCAGAGGTCAACATTTGCCAGCCTTCCCTCTGCTGAGCATGCCTGTGAGCTCAGAATTTGGGCTCCAAATAAGAATGGGAGTGTACAGCAGGTTAAAATGGATCTGCTCTGCTCTTAACAGATCGTTTCTGGGATATGATGCTCTTCTTTTCCTTCCCCTTCAGGCCATTTCCTCAAGTCCTGTCCCTGGTGAAGAGGTCAGGGCCTGCCCCTCCTCTTCCCCTCATGAGGATATTGAAGAGCACCATGAGGTCTCCCCTCAGTCTTCTCTTCTCCAGGCTGAACAAAGCCAGAGACCTCAGCTTTTCCTCACAAGGCTTCCCCTCCAGACCCTTCTCCACCCCCGTGGCCTCCTTTGGACATTCTCTGATAGATTAAAGCCTTTTCTACACCGTGGCACCCAAAAGTGCCCTGGGAGTGGAGGTGAGGCCAGCCCAGTGCAGAGCAGAGCTGAGCTCCCCCTGCACACACACTCTGGGCTGTGTTTGGCACAAATGTGGGTTTTGCCTGGTTTTTATCTGAACTTTGCAAACAGGCACCGGTGGTTTAACACCTCGTATTCCCCAGCTTCTGGATCTGCCCCATTATCCTTTTCTCCCTCTCTGAATCATTATCTGTAACAGCTTGGCATGAATGAGGCTTCATGAAACTCATTACAATCCCCTTTCCCTACTGGAATTCCTCCTGGGCTTGATGGAAATAAATAAATAGGACTGCATGAGAGAAGCTTGTGCTACAGTGATGATGCTGTTATTGTCTGGATAAATATAATACTTGAGCTGCCTGCTAATAATCTGGCAGCTGCCTGTTAATAACCTTTCATAAAATAAAAACATTTCAGAGATTCTGTGCTCTGGTAGCAGTCTAATCTGTAAATAGAAGGGGGAGTTCTTAAGAAGATGATGATCAGTTGCTGTTCATGAACAGAAATTAACATAGCATTCAGATAGAAATTATTTCGTTTAGATGCTGGCATAAGAGATACATTAAGAAATGGGGAATATTTCTGAAGAGGGGAAGCAGGAAGGAAGGGTTAAAACCTTGGCTAGAAGAGAGCCAGGCTGATGGCCCTGGAAATATAAAAAGTGCTATAAAATGTGAGGAAGCTAACAGGTGTGGAGGAGCACAGAGGATGTCAGAGGGCTGTGATCTCCAAAATGCCCATGGATAACGTTCAGTGCATGCCCAGAAAGCTGCAAAGAAAGCACCACGAATGCAGTGAGGAGGGAAGGCAGATCAGGCTCCTTTCTGTGGCAGCTGACAGTGTCCAGTGTGGGGGAACAGCCCAAGGCAGAGCTGGAAGCGTGGAAAATGAAACGGGAGAAGCGGGGTGCTTGGCTTCATGTGATGGGAGAGGCACCTCAGAGGCCTTGCAGGAAAGGAGTAACTGGGGATGTTCCCAGGCTATCAGCTTTATACAGATTGACAGAGGAGGATGAGCAGTAGTTTTGGAGTCTAAAATACAGTGTAACCAAATGAAATTATTGTTGTTGGAAAAGAGAAACCAGTCTGAAATCCCTCTGGTTGGAAGCATCCCACTGTAATAATAAAAATGTAATGACTGTACAATTACCCCCATTCTCAGTCAGGATTCAGACAGAGGATAGAGTTTGGAGCACCTGCAGAGTCAGGGCAGGTATTAATAAGGGGATGTATCAGCTACCACCAGAATAAATGCCTCATCACCAATAACAGGACATAGAAATACAGTTTTTGGAGCTGCTCTCCTGAACTGCTGGTCTGCAATCCCAGAAAATCTCAGCCCTGGCTTTGGTCCTGAGTGGTGCACAGGGCCAGCTGGAGCAGCACGTGGGAGAGCTGATCTAGTAGCAATTGCAGGATGATCAGGCTTAACCCTGCAGCAGGAGAGACTAAACAAACAAATCCAGAACACAAGTGTTCAATTTAAAGCAAGGGAACTGCATACTAATATAGCAAGTGGTTAAAAGGAAGGAAAAAGGATTAAGGAAGGAGCAGACTAAGAAGGAAGGTAGCCAGGATCTTTTTGAGAAATCCTGTACTAGCATTCAAGACAAACTCTGTGCTGAAATTTGAAAAGAAATCAGAGCGGTCCAGCAAAAGCCCTATAGGACTAAATAGAAAATGAAGGTGATTTTCACATGGGAAGTGCTGGCATTTGTAACAGGAATTTTGTCCTTCAGAATAGAGCAGGAAACTCCATATGGCAGATCAAATGTAACCAGGACATTAGGAGGGTTAACAGAGAGTTTGAGGAGCAACTCACACAGGAAGGGGAAGAAAAATAATTTTAAAAGGTAAAAATTATTTCAGTATGACAAAAGCAGGAATATTCCTGTCCACAGAAATGGCTGCAGAAAGGATGCTGGAAACGATGGACCACGAGTCTGAGCGCCATCCTTCAAGAGATGACAAAGCTGCCAGTGAAGATTAAGATCACTGAACATGCAGATAAAGCGTTGGAGATGAGGATCTCCATCAGAACTGGAGAAACATGAGAAATCTGAGAAATCCGAGTTTGGCAGCCACCCTTTCAGTTTCCTGAGCTGGCCCAGGTGCCTGGGCTGCTGCAGCAGGGGCTCGCAGGGGTGCTGAGGAAGGGACGGCACACAGAGCCAGCAGAGGGGTCTCAGGGACTGTCCCCACACCGATGAAGGTGGCAGCAGACAGGACAGGCAGGGAGTGTGTGCAGCACAGGAGGGGACAGTTCCTCTGTCCTTCCCACACACAGCTCCCACCCAACCTCCCAGGACGTGAGCCCCTTCTCTCCACTGAACCCCAAATCTCTGTACTGCACACGTACGGGAAGCACAGAGCATGGGCAAAGGGCATGGGCAGCATGAAACAGAGATTGGAGCTGACTTCACATAAATGGACAGTAAGAGCTCTGTTCTGAGGGCTTGGCTGTTTCCTGCTTCGGACTCAGGAAGTTTCCCAAAACTGAGAGAGAAGCTCTTTAAGAGAGAACATTTTTACTTTTGCAGCTGTAGAGTCTGCAATGGTGACTAAATATACAATGAGGTCATAAGGTCTAAACAGAGCTCAGAACCTCAGTAAAGATGATAAATTTAAAGGGAGCATAATTGTGCAGTGTTTGAACAAACAAGCCAAATATTACACTGCAGTTATTAGGGAACCATCAAAGCTAGCAGCTCTGGTATTCCAAAATGTGCTCTTCCAACAGCACGGTTATTCCTCAGGGGAGGGCTGAGCACAGAATTCATTTGTGACTGTGACCACAAGCCTTCCAGGAAGCCTGGATGTTTTTCAATTGTCTGCATTATTGTTCTTATCTAAACGGATCTATTGATCATTAATGATCTCAAAATGCTTAAGGTGTGGCAGGTGACTGAGGAAAATCCAATAAGCTCTCCACCAGCTCAGAATACCAAGAAGTGAGAATATTCCTGTTGTGTCCTTCTGGCACGCTGTGAAACACTCCATGAATTAGTGAACAGGATCTCTGGATGCTCCAGGCTGACCCTCAGTTCTGAGAGTACACAGAGATCTACTGAGCACAGCCTTCTGTGCAAACAGAACCCACTTCCAAACAGCAGCTTATAAATTAAAAATAGATTTTTGAATACAGTGGAGTGTGCAACACCTACAAACATGCTGATTGTTATTTAGGGCTTACAAATATATTTAACATGGACACAACACACCCAACACAACATTATTGTTGTTATTATTATTATTATTATTATTATTATTATTATTATTATTATTATTATTATTATTATTATCCAACTCAAACATTTTTACCAAATGGGTGTGTACACTTTTGCCAGTGAAGACAGAGCCAAATGCCAGAGTTATTTTCCTCATCCAGGTAAAAATCCTGGGGTGTGACCCCTAGTAGGTGACAAGGATGAGAAGAACCTGATTTGATTTTTTTCACCACATGTCGCCAAAGATGGCCACTTTCTGTTGGCTTTCAGACATTTAAGTGTGTTTGTTTATTTAGAAGTAAGAAGTTCCTGGTTTCAGAAATCACATGAATAAAGGACCCCATAGATTTCCCAGTGAACCAGGCTGCTATTGTACCACTGGCTGTAATATCAAGAGGAGTTGCTGTCAAGGGTATCTAGTGCCATCACTCAAGGCCTGATTCACACAAAGAGCCTTAGCTGCTCTCTAGTGTCTACCCAGTAATTTTTAATGTGTTTGAGACCAATGAACAGCCTGGTTCTAGAGCTCTTTTGGCAAGAAGCACCTCTGTGGCATCACTTCCACCAGAAATGTTCGTGCACTAAAGCCATTTCAATTCAAGCACACAATTTTGAAACCCTCCTTAAAGAATGCTTTTTGTTTTCCTGGAAGATTTTTCTGTGTAGGCATCAGTGGCATCAACTCAGCCACAGAGTTTTAGGGATAAAGTACTCTGTAGATGTCACAGTCCTTGTCAGAAGCAGGCGTGGGGCAGAGCAGCCCAGCAGACATTGCCCAGCCTCCCTGGCACTGCAGGCAGTGCAGATGCCAGCTCTGATTGTCCCAGGAGCCAGGGGACAGAGCACAGAGCTGATCCCAGCTGCTCTCCCTGCAGCATCCTCTGCTGTGGCTGCATTGTCCCAGGAGCCAGGGGACAGAGCACAGAGCTGATCTGCGCTGCTCTCCCTGCAGCATCCTCTGCTGTGGCTGCATTGTCCCAGGAGCCAGGGGACAGAGCACAGAGCTGATCTGCGCTGCTCTCCCTGCAGCATCCTCTGCTGTGGCTGCATTGTCCCAGGAGCCAGGGGACAGAGCACAGAGCTGATCTGCGCTGCTCTCCCTGCAGCATCCTCTGCTGTGGCTGCAGGGCAGTGTTTGCAGGGTAACCCTGCCCCACTGCCCGGCCAGGCTGCCCTCCCTGCTGGGAAATGAGCTGCATGTGGAGGGCAGGCAGCAGGATTCACACACACACAGGATTCACAGCACCCGTGTCCAGCACTGCTCCTTGACAGCAGGAAGGGAACACTGAGTACAGGGCTGGCTTCTGCCCAGTGAACGCGTAAGAACAAAATCAAATCGCGGAGAGCAGGTCAATAAGAGAGAGATCAATCTGTCTTAAACCTGAATAAAGCATGGCTCACGTGGAAGAAATAGTACCTGTGCATGCAGCAAAGCTGTAGATCATAATGAACTTGTGCAGTTTCAATCCTGGTATCTCCTAATTCATTAATTCTTGGTTGTAGCTTTCATATCCTTGTAAATTGCTCTTACAAGTAATATATAAATGTACTTAAGAAATCTTAGCTTAATGGAACTATTCGTCATAGTAGTTTAGCCTTTTAAAAATTTTAAATAGTAATTTGCATGTTTTTCCTTATCCTCAGGTGCTTATATGTTTTTATAGTATATGAAATAGCAGATCAAATAAAGCTTGCAGTGCAGTTCTTGCATAGAGCTATGTTTGGCTTGGGTTACTTATTAATTTATCCAACATAAACAATGCTTTTCAGGATCATATGCCCCAAATAAACTTGCCAGATACCTTTTAGACATCAGATTAGAAAGAAGACCTCATCCTGTGACCACAAGTCAAGTGTGTTTTGTCAAGCTAACCTAATGTTAAGTATAGTATAGAATAAAGGAGTTTAAAAATCTGCCAGCAGTTTAAAAATGAAACAAACCAGAGAAAGGAACAGGTCATATGGCACAAGGAGCAAGAAATAAGGCTTGGTGCTAAGGGGGATATGGCAGAATTCCTGACTGGAGAGAGGAAACAGGTTGTGTGCTGTAATGTGGGGAGTGAACAGTGATGAGAGAGTGGAGGAGAAAGTGGGGGAAGAAGATCCTGATGGAACAGCACCGGGAAGCAGCACAGATCCCAGGCTCCCTGCCAGCCCCTGTGCCTGGTCAGTGATGGTGGTGCAAGCCATGCTTTTGATAATTGTCATTCCCTGTGTGTTCTGCTGCCTTTCTCATCTCAGGGGCTCCAGCTAAGCCAGGCCAGTGGCTCACCCTGCTGCGAGAACTCCTTTCCATGCTGCAAGAACCAGCTGGTGACTGGACCAGAATGTTCCCTCCACTGGTTGTTCTGGCTGGTGAATACTCCTTTCTTCAGCTGGCCAAGTTGGTGGGTGGCTGTGCTAACTACTTGGCATGCCACACAGGTCTGAAGAGATCGTTTGTTTTATTTTGGGCAATAATGAAACATTCTCTTTGATTAATGCAGATTACTAGTTAATTAATGCTCATCCATTGTTGTATTTTATTAAAAGTGTGTGATACATCAAGATTTCTGCTTCTTGGGAAAAAAACAACCAAATAACCTTTCTTTACTATTTCCTGATAAATTAATAATGAGCATTTTGCTACCTCTTTGATGTTGTTGGGATCACAGTCTATGTGTGGCTTTCATTGGGACCACTATGTTTCAGGTCAGTTCATATTGTTTTGTCTGATTCTTATACAACACAAATGTTTTCCCTTTTAGTCCTCCAGTAAGTTGTTATTTTCCTAGGCCATCATCTTTTTCCTGCTTGCATCAGGATAGAAATTCTGCATTTTAAGAAATCTACATCTTTCTGCAAGTCTGGCTCATTATAACCTTACAATGCATTATTAATTCAGTGCTTAGCAGATTAAGATAAATCACACACTGGATATTATGAGGAAGCTTTGGGATTCAAGGATGGAAGTTGAGGCTGGTACCTCCTCAGGAGGAGTTATGAGGCTGGAGGGGGTTTGACTACTGGAGATTTTCAAGGAACCTGCCCGGGGCCAGACACGTGAGGCTTTCGTTAATGACCGCTCTGAAATAATGAAGAGTTTGCTAATGAGACCCCGGTTGGAATACAGCTGGGAAACATTGTTACTGTGCAAGAGAGCTGCAGGATGATAAAGAGGAGCTGAATAACCTTGAGGACAGCAAGAGATAAAACAGAAGAAATTCAGCAGCGGAGGGAACAGGTTCATGCACTTTGAGGTTTTCAGGAGAGTTTTCTCCTGTGAGACTGCAGCTGCCACCCAAGCCAGCCACAGCCAGGAGCCACTGCAGCCTCAGTCACTGTCATGTGAAAAACTGCTCGGAGCTGCAACATCAGGGCACACTTAGCTAATCAAAGCTGATCAAAGCTTCACAAGTTATACATTCTCCTGGCTTTCCCACTGGCTTCTCCCTCCAGAAGCACAAGGGAGGTGGGCAGCACCAAAAAGACCCTGAGGAGCACAGGCTTGTTTCACTCTTAATTCACCTGTCCATCCAATTTGAAGGCAGATCCTGAGTCTGGATCTGGAGAGTGCATTAGCAAGCAGGATTAAGAATATTCAGTTTCAAGTTTTCTGCATTCTCCAGTTGAAATATTTACTATCCCAGTAATCTCCTGTAAGCTACCATTTACACTGACTGCATTGTGGTGAAACTTGACCAGATACAAAGCTCCTGCCAGCTCAGCTGACAGATGTTGATAGCAGAGCCAGAGCAGGGGTGGCAATGCCTTGCAGGCAGAGTGGCCCTGCCTCTTGGGCCAGCACTGGCCTCAAGGACGGGATGGAGCTGCCCCAAAACCCCTGCTCATCATTAATGTGTTGACAGTGCTGTGCTGCTTGTGTTCCTCTTGGATTTGGACCACAGCCTTTGCACACCAACATTAATTTAGAAGGAAAGCCTGATGAAAATGCCTTTGAGGTGTCACAGCATCAGCGGTAACTCACAATCACTGCCAACAATAAATACTCTATTGAACCACAAGGATGGGACCCTGGGAACAAAATGCTTCCCAAAAGCTGAGCACTCACTCTTTGGATGCTCTCTTAAATGTCTTCCAGCAGTGGTATCTCTCATTATTTGTCACAGTTGAAAGGCTGCTTCTGCTTCTCATTAAATGTTTCGCGCTGCACAACAGGTCCCAGGTTTGCTGTTGCTTGAATTTCCCTTGTGGATTGTTTTTCTTTTCAAAGACTTTCAAAGTAGTCCTTCTTTACTGATCTTTCACAATCACTAAAGCATTGGAAGAGCATACACACTGTGACAGAAAACAATAAAGTTCAGGCGATTCCCAGCTGAGGGTGATGTGGCACCATACATCCATCACATGGATTCAGGCATTAGAGAGAAAATGAAGCAGCTTGTTGAAGTTGTGGCACCGTGCCTGAGTGTTGGAAGGAAACACAACACTTTCCTTCATTAAATGAGGATTTAATGTCCAGGGTGCTCAAATGTTTCTCATTTTTTCTAAAGCAAACCCTCATTAGCATGTTTGTTTAAGCAGTACAAACTGTCCTGTCCTGGTGGCCACGAGGCTCTGGCTGCAGCTGCCAGCCCCTTCTCATGGGCTCTTGGACATATCTGCATGTGTCTACTTTGTTCTGCACTGAGAAAATATGATCATTAAAGGGTCAGATTGCTGACTGGTGAAAAGTGGAAATAGGCTCATAAAACCAGTAGTAGTAGGTGCAAAACCATGTCACTGTTCAAATTCTTCAATCTTTTTTAGTTCTTCTAATCTTTTTATTCCACAGAGCTTTATTTCTGCTTGCAGGACATTTTTATTCAAGGGTGGTAAGATTCCAGAAATCAGTGTTTGCAATGTAAATTGTGACCTGACTTTAATGTTAGCCTTGATCACCGCCTGCTGAAACAGCTGTGCCTTAAGAAATACTGACTATGATAAATCCACCACTACAGTAAAACATAAAAAATGAAAAAATACACATACAAATAATTATTTACAGAGTCTGGGATGGGACTAGAACAGCAGGAGACTGGAGGAGGAAAGGCTGAAAACTCTGCTGGGCCAGCTCCTGGGTGTCAGGAGCACATTGCTGTGTTATTGAGGCTCTGTGGTCCCCCCAGGACCATTTGTGGGGCACTCCCAGCTCTGGCCTCAGCAGCTGCCCATGGGAAAAAACAATCACCTTATTAAACAATTGATATTTGCTTTGCCTTCCCTTGCAGCTGGTTAAATGCAAGCTCAATTACAGCTAAGTGCCAACACCTGTGCCAGGGAGCGCCGGCAGCTGGGCCAAGGCTGGGCCCACCTGGGCAGAACCTTCTGGAAGGAGGGCTGGGCTCAGCTGCCCCTGGCTCCTGCTGCTGAAGGCAGGTGGCCTAGGAAGGTTGGCTGGTGGAGGTGCTGCTTGGAGGGATGCTCTGGGGTCAGGATGATGGAGGTGCTGCTTGGAGGGATGCTCTGAGGTCAGGATGATGGAGCCACGCTGGTTTCCCAGGGAGGTTGCAGGTAGGTGATGAGGATGAGCGATGTGGGCTGGGAGATCAGACCCTCCAGGGGAGCGATTTGCTTTTTAATTTTGTTCCTGTGTTTGTAGCCAGCCCTTTTCCATGGGTGAGGGGCCAGGGGCGAGGCTCTGTGCTCCTGCCTCTCACTCCCCTGGAGCTGTAAGTAGGCTGCTTTGGGAGGCATTGGCTGTGCCAGAGCTCCGTTTGCTCAGAGCCATGGAAAGCCCTGGCTCACAGCTTCAAAGCAAGGCTTTCCTGTGTTCTTTGTCCTTCCACAAGGACAAGGGAACAGCAGCGTGCCCAGGGTGGCTTCTGGAGTGTCCTGGATTTGTCTGGGGAAAGCATTTACTGGAGGACAAAAGAACATCTATCCTGTTAGCTTTTGATTCTTGGGTAGGCTTAGGAGAGAAGAAAGGTGTGGCAGGGGAGGTTCTTGCCCTCACTCCCAAAACTGGCTTTTTTCTCCCAGGAAAAGCGAAGAAACTGGGGGCACAGTGTCATTCAGTGGTTCAGCATTAGCAGGAAGCCTACAGGGAATTTGGCTTCATTCAGTCAGCCAAGGACACTAAACCCAAGGATTTCAGTCCTTTTCATTAATGTAGCTATGACCCAAAAGGCAAAATAATGTGTCTTAGTCTCTGTGGGAGTTTTCTCCCCGTGCAGGGGCCCACAGCAGAGCAGCAGCGAGGTTATGAGGTTACTGCATCTGAAGCACAACCAGCTCCAGGCTGAATGCTGGGGCTGAGGAGCTCTTTCAAGCCTGGCAGGAGTGACTGGTCTGAAGTGGGAATAGCTTAAAAATAAAATGGAAGTTCTCAGTTATGACTGCCAGAGGAACACCTAAAACAGCCCTCTGATGTGAGGAGAAGGTAGAAAACTGCAGCAGGCTAATAATGTCCAGTCAGTTTTTGAACACTATCTCAGTTCCTGTGTCTGAACCAAGTTTCCTGGATTTCTAGAGAATCTCATTTCAACTCTAAAGCCTTATTTTAAGAATTAACTTAACATTTCAAAACAAGCTGTTGAAATTTCAGTGGTGCTGCAATTTCCCATCTGCTATTTTTCTAATTCTAGCTTATGCTCAGATAAATTTGGCTCACTTTCACAAAAGTATGTTCTAGGACTTGCATGTTCTGGCACTGCATGATCCTCTTGGGTTTATTTGTGGATTGTGTGGGTACCTGGGGATGGGGTCTCGCAGCTGAAAAGGTTTCTGATGCCTGTTCTTTGCCTTCCCTTTTTTCAAATTTAAGGAATGGTTCTAAACTGCTCAGGTTTATTATTCTGAAAGAGAAGGGAGAGGAGGATCAGTCATTGTAGTCTCTGCTTGATTTGGTGTGTTTTTTGGTGATTTGACTTCCAGAAAGAGTGCTCTGCTGTTGCTAACACTTATTCTGCTCTAAATAAAAGATGTGCTGGGGGTTTGCTTTCCCTCTCTTTTTTCAGATGTTGTTGCTGTTGTGAAAGCTCCAGCTCCATAACTGATGGGCAGATTTCCAAACTGTGTGGGGGCTGAGCAAGGTTAACGTTCCAGAGGAATAACAATACAGAGCATGTCTTGATTCTGGTTAACCTAGCAGTTGTGGAGGGCTGGGCCTTCCCTACATTCCAGGCTACTGTAATAATTTCCTGTAATAATTTCCTGTGTTTCTGGGACATTGGCACATACCATTTTTTAAGTTTGTTTTCCACTTACTGTATCCAATTGTATATAGGCTTATGTTCTAATAGTGTCACTGCAGTTTCACACCAAGGACAGAGAGGTTTGGATCAGAATTCTTCCCTGGTGTGTTGTGGGCACTCCTTTGGCTTCGTGTTCCAGGTGATTCCTGTCCCTGACTTTTGGATCCCCTGCTCTCAGTGTAACTAAATTCTATCACAGTGCCACCTGCACTTTTCCAGAGACAGCTTCATGAAATTCTGCATGAAGGACAGGCTTTTTTTCTTTTATGGGCAGAACACCTAATCCTGTTTCCAGTCACACAGCTAATGTGCTTTGGGCTGCCTGGGAAGTGAATCACAGCCAGCAGAGAGCCAGGAAAGGAGCTCTAGCTCTGCTCTTGTACTGTTAAACACTAGGTGCATTATATGGGAATGCCACTGATAGCTTAAAAGCAATTTAAGAGTAAACTTTGTTGTACAACAAAGTAAAACAAACTTATTTTCTTCCTCCCCTTCACAAAACCAAAGCTGGCTATCTGGAGACTTCTGAAATGAGATGGTATTAGCAAGTTTCTTGAAGAAAAATTAAATGTGGGGTAACTAATAGAATTTATTGAAACTTGGGAAATTATATTGCCTGTTTCCAAGCACAGTAAGCTGTAATATTCCATAAGAGAGCACTAAAATCACTTGACTGTTACAGGCTGGTGTGATAGATGAACATGATGAGTGTGCTTCTTGTCTTGCTGCAAAGCCCTCGCTGACTCTGTACCTGCAAGCCCAGACCTTTCTGCACCCAGAGGTCAATATCAGCTCTACTTGTAGGGCAGCACCTGAGATCAGCTGTGATTTGCAGCCAGCCACGGATGGGGTGAGCTTGTTTTCCAGGTTCCAGAGCAGTCCTGTCAGCCCAGCTCCACGCAAGCTGAGCTTTTCACTGCTGTGCCTTTTGCTGCTGCTCAGCACAGCACGGTCCCACGCTCTCCTGTGCCCTGGCTCCCGTGCATGGTCAGCTCAGAGCTGAGCTGTGTGCCAGGAGCCCTCCTGAGCTCACTCCCCATCAGTCACACAGGTGCCAGCTCTGCAGAGAGCTGCACACACAGCCTGAAGCCAGCAGCTCCTGCACTCAGCCACACTGGCTGCCCTAGACCTTGTCCTCTCAACAAGGGATGTTCACATCATCTAAATGGAAGAGAGGTGACTGAGGTCAGTCAGAGATTGCTTCTGATTGTCCCCTAATAGAGTCAGAGGCATCAAATGGTGGGAGGCTGGGAGAAAGGAACAGAAGTAAGGAGGAAAACCACTCTGTGCATGTTCCTTGGCTCCTCTGTCAAGGTTTGGGGCACATCTGCCTTCCAGGGTGCTTTAACAATTCCCTGTATTTCTGGAGGTTCAGTCAGGGCTGTAGGACACCAGAGCACTGCCTTGGACTTGGGAACTCAGCTGACCTAAACCTCTGTTGGCTGGGAGAGTCTTTTGGAGAAAGAAAACCTTTGTGGTGTGCTCTGTACTTGTTCTGTCTGGGTTATTTGCTGCTGGCTGCTGCAGGGACGGGTATGGAGCCAAACAAGCTCAGCCCCAGTGTGTTAAACCCTCAGTGGGCTCAGGAAGGAGCCAGACCACCAGGAGCTGCTCCCCAGCCTCCTGCAGGGGTGATGCCAGGCTCCTTTTGTACCCTGCTGCAGTTATCAGCTGCTGGGCTCCAATCCTCCTCAGTGCTGGGTGTGCTTTATCCCGGGGCAGGTAACCCCAGGGCATCCCCAATAAAGCAGCTGCAGGTGCCACAGAGGCAGCAAACCTCGGCTGCCAGGAGGAAATGGATTCAGCATGTACCTTTCTCACCTCCAGCACTACATCCCTCGTTTTTCTGAGGTTCATATGGAACTCAGTGCCTGTGCTTTATATATGGATGTACAAACAGGCATGGATGTGACCCCTGTGGGGTCAGGGAAAACATCATTTTGAAATGTACGTCTCAGTAATTCTCAGTGCCCAAACAGAATGGAGGAAAACCTAAAAAAAATTAAGAGAAATGAGGACGGCAGCCTGCCAAATGCTGCTCAATTGTGCTCTTTGTCAGGGTGATTTCTTTAGATGTTGACCTGTCAGCAGCTATTTTGAAAGTAGCCAGGATTTTGGTTAGCAAATGCAAGGACACCTATTGCTGGCAGTCAGCAGAAGGTTTCAGTGTCAGGCTACTGAGGAGCAAAGATTTCAGTGCTATTTATATTCCTTTTCAACTATGAATATTCAAGCACTTTGCATCCTTTAACTCTCAGTATTGACAGATGTTAAATATGTTCAACTAGCAGTGAGGTCAAATCCCATATAATGAGCTGAGCTCATGAGGTCAGCCCTATCCCAGTTATTTGAGGAAATTTTACTGAAACACAGTCATGTTAGTTTAGTCCTCATCTTCTCCCATATTTATTAAAAAGACTACTACCTAGGCAGAGAAAAATCTCTACATGTGTTAGGCAAGGGAGAATGGTTATTAAAGAGTGGTTATTGTAGTGTTGTCTTGCACACCAGCATGGTCTGGATCAGTGTAGTTGTGTTTTGATTAATGGCCTTATCAAAACTGAGAAAAATTACAAAACTTACACAAAGGAATGCAATATCCGTTACCAGCACAGAACTTAATAACCAGGCAAAGCATGAAACTGTTTGATGTCATTAATAAAATCTATCATGGGATGCAGGAAAGTATTTGCAATTGCATCAGTCCTTGAGAAAAAGGCAGACAAGACAGCTGTGCTGATGGAAAAGATAACACATTAAAGAAAAATTAACATATCTTTGGGGATCTTTTTAGCAGGAGGTGAAGGGAAGCTTTTCTTCATTAAAGGAAACTGCAGAAAGCAGGGAGAACATCATGGATAGAAATCTTCATTATTAGAGCAAGCATTCTTAAAGTGGAGCCCCTCATGGGTGCCTGGGTGTTTCGTGCAACCAGAGCTGTCTCCTCAAGAGGAAGTTTCAGCTGCAGTTGTGTTTTACCTTTGTGCCAGCTAATGACTCCTGGAGAATGCACCCACTGTTCCTCCCATCTATTTCAGCTAATGGCAGCAATGAGAATGCAGTGAGTGTTAAGGTCCTTAGTTTTAGCTAAGTCATACCATAAAACTTCAGAACCTGGAGTTATTGTATTCTTTGCTTGCTTTAAATTTGCCTTATCTTTGCTTGTCTGGCTCTGCCTTTCCTTGAGCACTGAAAGCAGCAAGCCTTGTGGCCTGTTTGTTCTGTGTTAGTTTCATCCCCTTGAAAGATGGGGATGTTTTATTGTTGCACCCCCCTGTGAATAGGAGGCACTAGGGATCACCAGATCAAGTCTTGAGGCACAAGGTGCAAACACTGCACCTGGGAATGGCCCAAGAGCCTCTCTGGAATACTGAAACACAGCTGACTGTGTATCCTGCTCCTTTACAACTCGGAGCAGCAGCTGGGGGAGCTGGGCTGCTTTGGTCAGGAGGAAAGGAGGCTCAGGGGAGACCTTATCTCCCTCTGCAGGAGGATGGAGCCGGCTGGGTCGGTCTCTTCTCCCGGGTAACGAGTGATGGGATGAGAGGAAATGACCTCGAGTTGTGCCAGGGAAAGTTCAGGTTGGATATCAGGGAAAATGTCTTCAACAAAAGGGTTGTCAGGCATTGCAACAGGCTGCCCAGGGAAGTGGTGGAACCACCATCCCTGGAAGTTCTTAAAAACCATGGGAATGTGTACCTGGTGAACGTGGTGATGTGGATTAGCAGCTGGACCTGATCCAACCTGAACTGTTCTGTGATGCTACACAATCACTTGCCAAATAAACTGTGCCCAAACCTGAGGAGAAGCAATCCCATGCTGCCACTGGCATTTGGTCACTTGAAGTCAGGCCCAAAGCAGAGAGGCAGAGCTGAGAGAAGCAGGAAGATCTGCAATATGCAAGATATCTACAGATTTTTAACCACCTAACACCAAGCATGAACAAAATTCTGTGATTCCCTGTGAGAGGTTCCTGCTCTTGCCCAAGTTCTCTGTGAGCTGCTCCCCATCTGTGTTAGTTCTGCTGACAGTGATGGACAGGCAGTGGAGGAAGGCTCAGTCTCAGTTCTGGGTATTGATGAGATATTCTTGATTGTGCTCAGAGGAGGACCAAAGGCCAGACTCCAGGTATTTCTTCTGTCAGCAAACTGGAGATATTCTGTCCTTCCTAGCACTCTAAACTGCTGCTTAAACACCTAGATCTTATTAATGAGAAGATATTTTCATTGCTGTGGCTGAATGACTTAAAATAATTGAGAGCTCACTGGGCACGTGGCCAAAGCTCTGAGCTAGAAAAATCAAATAATTTATGGATTTTTCTCCTTTTTCAGGCTACTTGAACCACCCACTGGTGCAAGGCCTGGAGGTTACAGGTTGTCATAAAGTTGAATGTGAGATTATTTTAAAGAAGTCTCATTGAGTTAGCTTAGATTCACAGAAGACTGAGGTATATTCATTTACCCCAGCTAAGCTCATCTTTTTACAGCGCTTTCTCAGCTCACCTTTTTTATTCTGCTTTCAAATCTTTGTCCATCTGAACCATCCAGCTGCAGAGGACTTGCAAAAGAGCCACTCAATGAGTTGGATTTTGAACAAGAAGCCTCCAAACTTGGTAGGGGTCAAGGATGCTCTCTCAGGGTGTTGGCTACGTCTGCTCCTTGCTTCCTGAAACGTTTCTTCAGCTGCAGCCTGTTCTCTGGCTTCCAAGGTGCTTGCCAGAAGAAAACCTGCCAGGTTGTCCTAAGATGCTGAAGAATGCCTGTGCCAGGGTTTATTTCACTGTGTGCCTGAAGGAGGAAGATCTGTCTGATGGTGACTGTGGTCCTCAGGCACTGGAGCCTTGCACCTGCCTTGCTCCAGCGCTCTCTCAGCCAGGAGCTGGTTCTGCCTGGGGTGCTGGGGGATACCGAGGTCACCCCAACCCTTACACTGCTGCCATTGGTGCAAGGAGGAGCAGAGGGTGGGAGCTGTGTGCTGACCTGCAGAGGGAACTCGTGGATGTTCTCGCTCCATGCACTTGCTCTGCCATAAGTGTGGGTTCAGGGCTTTTTTTAGCACGGCACCGTTCTTGGGCATGTGCCTGTCAGCAGAATCCTAGTTTGTTCCCTTTCAATCCTCCTGATTATTTTTCAGGAGGTTATTAAAAAAAAATCTGAAAGGAAAACACACCTGCTAGGTGAAGACAGATTATTCAAGTGTCAGGAGAAAACCTCCTCCATATGCACTGTAATAAAAGCAAAGACTCTTAAAATAGAGTTCCGTGGCTTGCATAATAATTGGAACACAATTTTCTGTGGAGACAGCATCAGTGTAACTAAGGAAACTTTCCTGTCTGATGGTGGAGGACGAGGAAATGGTGTATCAAAGTGCTTCAATCACTGCTTTAAAACTATAATCTGTGTCAGTCAGATTGAGAACACATTATGTGTTCTTTCGCACCATCTGCCCAACAATCACTTGAACTTAGTCTGCAAGTGATGGAAAAGCAGCCCTCAGTAACTTGAGAATATGACATTTATCACATTTAATACCTACTGAAGAAAATGTCTGTTAATAAAAGGGTGCACAAAAATAATAATGGAGAATTTCTTTGGGTTTCTGTCTTCATTTTTGTATAAAAGTGGAGATGAAATGCTACCATCTTGCTTGTCAATGTGTAATTGTCTTTCAATGGTTGGCTGCTAAGTAGTAATTTTTTTCCATTTACTGGTTTCAAAGGCAAAATCTTTTGATAAGACTTTGCCAGGCTGGAGGAGATGAAACTGTTTCACTGTCTTTAATTGCAGATGTATCTTGGATGCATCCTGTGCTTTGTGAACCTCTCCTGTCCCATCACCTCTGCCCTCTCCTACCCCAGGGGCTTTTGTTGCAGTTCCCCACGTGAAGGAATTGTGTGCTGCCCCATGATGAGTGTGCACAGACCTTGGCCATTGCCACATCCTAATGCCAAACCCCAAATAATTCAGAGTGTGAGGGAGCAGCCTGTGGTGGTTTTCATCTGCCAGCTGTGGCTGCCTTGCCAGGAGTTCAGCTTGCCTGGAACCTTCCTTGTGAAGCTGTAGCACAACACAGAGATGGTTCTTGTGGCTGGAAGCCTTTGGGAAAGCAGGGACATGTCCTGGCTCGTGCCTTTCCAAAGGCTGTGTGGTGACATTGTGTGGTGACATCCTCTGTGTGACAAAAGGCAGATGTGTGCATTGCTCTGGACTCTGAATGCCAGTCAGGAATCAAGGGAGGCATTGACATTGGATATTTGTTAATGCCATCCTGTGCTTATCTGAGTGGTTGGTTGGTTTGGTTTTTGGGGTTTCTTTTTTCCCATTTTATTTCAGAGGATAAATTCCAAATATTTTCTGTAAGCTGGTTTTCCTTTGGAGGCTCAGAGGGGAAACTGAATCTTGGTGGCTGCTATCAGATCCCCTTACATGCATAAACACCAAATAACATTCTAGAGGGCAGAGAAGTTGTTCTGCTTTATCCCATTATTGTCTGCAAGGAAGATGTCTCAAAGACTTTTTGGATTAACAATTACAGAAGAGAAATTATTTTTTTCCCCCTAAAATCTTAATCTTAAAATCCTAACCAGTCAAATCCTGAGATTACTCTAATGAGGCTGTGGGCAGATGTTCCATGTGGTGATCAGTGCATTTATAAATCCCCCACCAAGACCAGCAGAGTGCAAGTCCCAGAAGCCTGTCCCTGAGCACACTGATGTTAACTGGAGCCACTGAGGTCTTCCCTCTGCACAATGGCATTTTGTCTTTGAGAAAAGTCTCTCTGCAATTTCTGCTTGTGTTACAGGTCATCTCCATATCACAGTGACTTCACAATACTGAAAAAAAAACCAGTATTTTTTTTTCTTGTCTTGTAAACCTGACATTCTTCTCTGCCTTTTTTGCCTGTGATGCCTGTCAAAAATGAACTGTAAAGGAAGGGATGGGGGGAGTATTAAATATTGAGAGAAATCTAACTTGAGTGAAATCTAATCTGAGTGACATGTTCATCTTCCTATTTCTTTTAAATAAGGAGGGTAAAGGCTCTCTTGCAAGTGAAGAGAAGTGAGTAAAGCTGTGCTGGTTTGTCAGCCAGGGTCAGTCCTTGCTGAGTGTCTGAAGCTGGTTCAGAAGAGCTGGATATTCTGGATCCTTTGGCCCTGTTTGGCAGCGTGGCTGCTCAAAGGACAGGTATTCTCTGGGGCAGACAAAGGTAAAAATGACTGAATTGTTGCCTGAATGTGTAGAATACCAAATTCAATAAGAGACAGGAGCAGCTCCTTTTCATTTTGCACCTTAAACTTCTGAAGTTCTGTAAGTTCTCATTTTTGCACTTGAGGGGGAGTAATAGCTGTGGAAGGTGTAAGCTCATGTCACAAAAGGAAGATGGAAATCGTGACTCTCTTACCTTTTTATGTACAATCTGTGACGTGAAAGGCTTGCTCTGAAACTATAATTGGTTCTTGGTGTTTCTGAGCAACAATATTTAACAATATTGCAGTTCTCCAACTAGCAGACAATCTTACTGGTCTGCAGTCAGAAAACTTTCTGGTTCCAGCTGTAGCTAGGAGAGAAAAGCAGCAGTGTTTCCATCCAGTGCTCGTGGATCTCATGTTTACACGTGGTTAGTGGAACCTGCCCCCTGGGAAAGATAAACCTTCACCTTTTTGCTCTGTTCATAACCCCTGAGGACAAACCTGTCCTCAGTAGTGCTTCTCCAGCTCAGTGACTGCACAACTCACTTCTTCATGCTTGAGTTTCTGTTTCTTTAACTGATGCAAGAAAATTTACTGTCCATTAAGTTTCTTTATGAATGAGCTCTGCTTCCTTCAAAGGAAAATGTATAAATATACACCCCCTAATTTACAGTTTTGCCAAATGTTTCGTGTTCCAGCCCAGCCAGCTTTGGGCAGTTAATGGAATTGTTGGTCTCTGATGCAGATTCTTTCCAAGAAAGCAGTCCAGTGAAATGCAAAGGCAAAGCCCAGCAGCACTGATGCATGAATTAGTGGTGTTAGGCCTCCTTTAGCCTCCATCTGTGCTCTCTCCCAGCTCTGCTAGATATTTATTTAGCAGGAAGGGGGAAAAACAAATAAATCAGCTTTTGGCAATGGCATCTAGCAAGGTTTCAGTCAGGGTTCTGGATTTCTGCTGCCAGTGACTGAGGTTACGATGTGACATCTGTGGCAAACTCAGTGCTTCTCCCACCTTAGGAATTAAAATAGAGAGATCATTGTGGTTGCAGGGTTTGAGAGGTTTTCCCTGGTTTTGTTATTATCTTCACTTGGCATAGTGTTTTATTACAGCTAGGTTTAATCTGATTTAGCTGCCTAATGAACTCGTTAAAACTTGTAAAACATTGCAGGAATTCTTAATGGTGATGGTGTGGAAAGTGGGCAATGGGAATGAGAGAAAGGAGAAATTTAAGGGGAAATTCCCCCTTTTGAAGGACAGCTAAAAACAGAATCTCTAAGCACAATTTATTTTTTATTTTTGGCAATTCTGAAACTTTAGAATTTTGGTGTCAGAACTCTCTTTTCTATAAAAATTACCTAACATTTAATAACACTACTGTAGCATATATTAATCTGGGCTATCATTTCTATAACAAGTAGAATACAAAGATTTATTTCTGCAGGAAATAGTCACATTTGTGGTCTCCTATATACATGAGACTATAAAGCCTTCTATGGAAGGTAACAGAAACCTTTGTTTTCATCTTCTATTTTCGTTAGAAATGTCACAGGTTGTACTTAATGTTAACATTAGAACTAAAAAAAGTAAAATCAAGAAGAAAAGGAAAATACAAGATGTGTTCAATTTGGCCATGTTCTCCAACAGGGTGAGAACTTTTTATCTGACCTGGTATGAAAGAGTCTCTCCTTCTGGTTCATGAAGATGGGTATGAATTATGTGATGTCTCATGTCTTGATTTAGGTATTTATTAAATCTGGCTTAAAGGTTGAAAGTAAATGTTTCAGTTCTTTTCTAAAAGCCTTCTTTTTTCTGAGCCACAGGAAAATGTGGGAGTTTTTCCCCTTTCTGACCATGTTGCTTAGTTTTATTTTTGAAAGCATGACAGATTTATTACGGCTTCAAAAAGTCTCGTTAATATCCTGCAGGGTTGTGAACAGACCCTTGGATTTTCTTTTTTCTAAATTAGTCCACAGATTCTTTTTTTTTACTGGAAGCAAGTAGGTTTTTTGACTTTTTGTTTCACTCTAAGAATGTCAAGAATTTAGAGGTAACACAGCATTAGAAGTGCCACATCATTAGAATGAATTCTAAGTTACAACAGTAATCAAATAATATGTTGGTTTTTTTCTTTAAATAAAAATGATTTTTTCCACAGGAAAAAAAGCCTTTCTGTGCAACAGCTTGGAGGGGAGGGGGAACATACTTAGTTTTTAGACAAAGGCTTTAAAGTCAGATTAGAGACTGATGCTTTTCATCTTTGTTGGAAGGAAAGAAATTAATATTTCTCAACAGGTTATTAGTTCTATTTGTGCTGCTGTTGCCCAAAGGTAATGGTTTTTAAGGAAATAATTACATTATTTTATTCACATTTGTGTCTCTACATTTTTTTAAAAAGCATGATTTGTATAAATAGGTATCTTCTTTATGGTAGACATGAATTAGTTTGAACATTTTCTGCTCCCTATTGTACAAATATTCCCTAGGCTTTGACCAGCAATTGATGTTTTGTCTCTGTGGCAGTGCTGGAGGTGAAATGTGGATCTGTGAGCCAGTGGAAGCTGTTTGCTGCACATACCCTCAGTGCAGAAAGAAAGAATCTTTCTTGCTGCTGGATTGGTGTGTGCTGCCTCATTTAAAGAGAGGAAAATAATGAAGAGTTGTAGATTGCAGAGCTGTTCCTGGGCTCTTTTACCAGACACAGTGAAGTGGAAAACGTGCTCTAATGAAGGAAGCTTTACTTTTACTCCTCCTTTTGTGTTTGTCACAGCCATTAATTTAGTTTGCTTTAAGAAAATAAGAAAAACAACAAATGCCCCCCCCTACCCCACCCCCCCAACCAGGGAAAGTTATTTCCTATAACTCTCAATAACAAAAAATAACAAAGAAGGAAAAAAAATGATAAAAATGAGTCCTGGAGGACTGGCTCACTTTTTGGAACAATTTTCTTAGGGGCTTGGTATTTATTTTGCCCTTGAAGGATTAAGGACATTGAACTTTTCTGTTCAGGCCTTGTAAAAAGGACCTTGCAATGGAATTTTCAAGACAGTACATGATACCAGTTTGACTTTTCTGAAATATAGAGAAGAAATCTAAGTTGCTGGGACAGTATGAGAATCATTGCCTGTTTCACAAGTTCTTCTGTTTGCCACAAACTGGCCACAAGACGTGTTCCCAAACAGATGTGCTATTTCAAATCACCAAACTCACCTTATTGCTGTGTGCTGAGTGCTTCCAATGCCATTTGATTATCAGGATGTGTCAGAGTGCACTTAGAAGCATGAAAGCTGCTACTGATAGAACAGTAAATGATGAGCTTGTTCAGAGCTGGGAGGGCAAACAGGAGCTCCTGGTTAATGAAAATCCCAGTGGAAATAACTCCCAAATTACACCTACCTGTTTTTCCTATAATCAAAACTTGCAGCTGGAGTTAGTATGGCTCTTAGAGCCAGCAGAGTGTTCTGCAGCCTGGCACCACGCAGTCCTGCAGATATTTCACAGAACTGTTATTTGACTGATGAGTCACCCTCAGAACACAGCACTGTAATGAAATAATGCTTGGCATGGGATAGATAGATCTAAGTTAAAACTGGTGGAAATTGCTTGAGCTGGGGGAAGAATTACATTGAAACGTGTTTGGGGATCTTTTCTTTCCCCCAGTCTTTTACAGCAAGAGGCAAAGTAAATGAATATTACCAGGAAACAAACATCAGGTTAGGTGTTGCTCTTTAATCCTACCAATGGTCCTTCCTTCCCCTTAGAGCAAGAACCAAAGCATGGAGTTGTATCTTGTGCCACAGGTGAATATTTAATACAAAATGTATATTTTTTATTGTGCCTTGCTTTTCCCTTTTGCTTACAGGCTGTTTTCCTATCTTTTCCCAAAAACCTCCACCTGCAATCTACCTTTTACTCTTCCAATTTCACTGCAAGAGGTTACAGTGTTGTTTTTATGGGTTGCTTACCAAGGGAGTATGTGAATCCTGGTTCTGCGTCATTGTTTCCTGAGAGACTTCTGCTGAGAAGTCCAGATGCAGGGGGAGGACCTGCTGAAAACTGACATCAGTTCTCAGAGTTAAATACTTTGTTTCTGAAATATTTGCAGCAGAACCTTTCTAATGCCCTGGTGAAAGGAAAAACAGGAGCTTGTTGAGGTGGGCCCTGCAGGGGAAAGCGTGAGGTTGCTGTAAATAACACAAACAAAAATAATGAGCCTTGGGCAGAATTTCTGTTGCTAAAATAACTGTATTATTTACAATCTACAGAGAAACAGTGTCTGCTGCGATTTCCACTCTTCACAGCCTATATTGCATGTTTTGATGAGCAGCTAGGTAGAAGCAGCCTGTGTGTGCTGGTCAGTGGGATGTGTTTAGCACGGCGCTGTCCGGAGGTGTCAGACTGCTGCAGGTGTTCCTCAGCTCCGCTGCTCTGCTGATGGCTGAAGATTTCAGCTCTTTAGTCCAAAAGCTTCTGGCAAGAGGCCAGTGGAATGTAATCCTATAGAGGAAATTCTCTAACAAAACCAAGGCCATAAAACCGGGTAGGTGAACATGTGCAGCTGAGATCTTTGAGGGAGGAAGAGGCGCGGTACAATTTAAACAGATTGCGCCTTGCCCTTAAACCCACGTGGTCCTGTGATGTTTTTGAACTGTGTAGGTTCAGAGGGGTAAATGAACTTCTGAATATCTTTTATTGATGACATTTCCATAGTAAAGCCGCCCTGCAATTGACTTTATAATTTAAACATGTGGTGTTTAGTATTTCAATAGCAGCAAGAATTCCAAAAGTTTTCTTGAGCTCACACATTCTGTTCCAGACTCCAGGACCCAGTCATGTTTTTAAGGAAGTTTTCTGTGGGACAGAAGAGTCTGTTCCAGCAATTATAAAGCAAATAGCATAAAGAACAGGAAGGTAAACTGGAACACCAACATAGGGAAATTCAGCTGCTTGTTTCTTTAGATGATCTTGAAGAATTGCTGCCTGGTGCTTATCGTTCTGTGAGTGAACATGCTGTGTGCTGAACCTGGAGAGGCAAATAGAAATTCATGCCCTTCCCCGTCTTGAGCTGTATAAAAGTAGGTAATTTTATAAAAAATAAGTATTTTTCTTCTTGTGCAGACTACTTGAGACCAAAAAAGGAATAAACAATTTGGTATTTTTCTGGCATCCAGTGTTGAAATTAGCAATGAACAAACCATTAGCAATAATGACCATGTGAGTCCCGTTTATTCTTGGACTTGGCCAGAAAAGACAATACAAGGAAGGGTGAAACCATTTCAGCACATGAAAAAAAAAAGTTCTCCCTTGCAGTCCTCCTGTCAAAGAAAGCCTTGGCATTTCTGTAATCCTGTCCTGTGATTGTCAGAGTGAAAGCTGTGGGTTAGTGAACCGCTGGGAGCCTGTTACAAAATGCATTTTGTAGCATTTCTTTGGCCTAGAGAAGGTGTGGATGGTGTGTGTTTGTGTGGTGCTGATAAAAATTCAGGCTGTAAATTAAGCTGTAAATAATGTTACAGCTGGAGGCCTGGACCTGGCTGTATGTGAATCTTCCAAATTATGTAACAGCATCTCCTTCTTTAATGCTTGATTGGTTCTGCTGAACACCATAAAGGCAGTGCAGCCCATGTTAAAAAATGGAAGGATTATGGGAGTTTGACAGCAGCAGAGTATGTGCATGTGACTCCCATGTGCACCACAGGGAATATTGTTCTTTAGTCAGGAAGGGGTTTGGTTGGAACTGTATGGGAGATTTTAAAAACTTCTAATATTTTAAATTTTTATTTTTTGGTGATTACAATACTTTTGTTAAAAATTAACTCAGTAAGTTGTTTGAAGCTTATGCTTGGAAATGTTCTCCTCAGAAATTCTAAAATCTGTAGTTCTACTGAACTCAAGGCATTCCTAGAAATTTGTGAATCCTGTATGGGGTGACCTCTACTTGCTGGTACCTTACTGGTTGTTGAAAAAACTCTTGGCTCTTGTCCAGGGTTTCCTCTGAGGGCTTCCTTTTCTATTCCTGTGATGACTTCTGTAAGCATTTCTCGTGACTTTCTGAACAAGAGGAAAGTTTTGGAAGCAGAAGTGATGTGTTGCTGCATGAGTGCTGGTGAGGAGCTCCACAGCCCAGCTGTCACTGCCACACGAGCTCAGCCTGTGCTCTGGCCATGGGCTGGGGACAGTTCCAGCCGCCACGCTGGCCCCAGGGGCTGTGGGGTCACAAAATCCCCTTCCACTGGCTTGGAAGAGCCCTCTGAGCTCAGAGTCCAGCCTGGGACCCATCCCCAGCACCTGGAGCAGAGCACTGAGCATCTCGCCCAGGCTTTCCTTGAACACCTCTCCCCCTGACACAGGTAGCTTGTTCCAGAACCCCATCACCCTTTCTGGGGAAAAGAATTCCTATTGTCCAACCAAAACCTGTCCTGGCACACCTTAAACCCCCTTAGTTGTGCATCTGCTCTCCCTTGTCCCTGCCCAGCTGGCAGAAGTCTGGCGCTGACGTGCTGGCAGCAGAACAGGCTGTGAGGCTGTGACCATGAGTGCTGCTCAGCTTCCAGGACACTTGGAGGGGCTCCTCTCCTGATTCTTTCTATCTGCCCACTAAAGAAGAAAGCAGCAGCTCAGGAAAGACCTGCTGGTTCATGTCACAGACAGCTGGCATGAGAGCAAAGGTGAAGAAATAGAGGGGGGAAAAGGCTGAGGCTGGAAAGTGGAGGATGATTTATTCTGGAAGAGCTTTTCAGGAAGCACAGCCCGCCCTTTGGAGAAGCTCTCGGAGCAGCACGTGCAAGGCACTTCTAGCATGGGGCTGCTGTGGCAGCAGGACAATCTCCAGGCCCCCTCCAGTCCGAGAGCCCTCAAAGCAGAGAGAATGGAACTCCACAGTAACAGGAATTGGGTCTGAACGCCACGATGTGACCCGGGCATAGAGAACAATTGCAGAGAGAGAATGAGCACAGGCAGTCAGCTGACACACTTCTGAAGAAATCTTTCAGGCAAGCAATGCACACTTAGACACAGCTCCACATTCTCTAGCCCCTTGAGAGAAATTATTGACACAGGGGTGCAACAAGCAGAGTACAAGAGATCCCAGTGATGCTGGGATCTGGAGCTGGGATGTGGAGAGCAGTAGCTTTGGGCCAGGATCTTGGGATGGTGCTCAGTGAAGTGTGGCCCTGTTGAGGCTGCCCAGCAGCAGCCAGAACACGGGGCTGTTCCCAACACCCATCCAGCAGCAGCCAGAACACGGGGCTGTTCCCAACACCCATCCAGCAGCCAGAGCACGGGGCTGTTCCCAACACCCATCCAGCAGCAGCCAGAACACGGGGCTGTTCCCAACACCCATCCAGCAGCCAGAACACGGGGCTGTTCCCAACACCCATCCAGCAGCCAGAACACGGGGCTGTTCCCAACACCCATCCAGCAGCAGCCAGAGCACGGGGCTGTTCCCAACACCCATCCAGCAGCAGCCAGAACATGGGGCTGGTCCCAACACCCAGCCAGCAGCCAGAACACGGGGCTGTCCCCAACACCTGTCCAGCAGCCAGAACACGGGGCTGTCCCCAACACCCACCCAGCAGCCAGAACACGGGGCTGTTCCCAACACCCATCCAGCAGCAGCCAGAACACGGGGCTGTTCCCAACACCCATCCAGCAGCCAGAACACGGGGCTGTTCCCAACACCCATCCAGCAGCAGCCAGAGCACGGGGCTGTTCCCAACACCCATCCAGCAGCAGCCAGAACACGGGGCTGTTCCCAACACCCATCCAGCAGCCAGAACACGGGGCTGTTCCCAACACCCATCCAGCAGCCAGAACACGGGGCTGTTCCCAACACCCATCCAGCAGCAGCCAGAACACGGGGCTGTTCCCAACACCCATCCAGCAGCAGCCAGAACACGGGGCTGTTCCCAACACCCATCCAGCAGCCAGAACACGGGGCTGTTCCCAACACCTGTCCAGCTGCCAGTGCAGGGCTGGGAACTTGGGGAGGGCTGGGGGCTTTACCTCAGCCAGACCCAGAAGGAGGGCTTAGACAAATCTGAACTGTCAGCTTTGCAAACCATTCCCTCTGCAGCTCATCACGGCAGCTCTGCAGCAGGGCACAGGTGTTTGGTGGAGCAGGGTGGTATAAATAAACCCTTCCCTTTCCTCTCAGACTGTGAGACCTGTTATAACACCAAGCTGGGCTGAAAGCTTTCTTGCTCTGGAGTCAGTTTTGTTTAAAAATGGCACAAGGGCTTTCTTTTGTGTTTCAGGTTGTGGTTTTTATGCAGTGAACAGATCAGAGAAAAGATAATTTCTTGAGGTCACCAAATCCTTTAAAAACCAAAGCAGAAGACCTTTCTATCTATCTAAGAAAGAGAATTTATTACTAATGTACTCCAGGTATTTTAAGATGAATTGTTTGTTTGCTCAAGCTGTGGCTGCAGTGTCTGATGAAAGAAGGTGTCACACAGAAAATTGTTCCAGCAAACTGTAGAAACTCATGCTTCAGCTAAATTACATATTTGGATGTAAATCTGACACAAAAGCATGAACGGAGGCATTTGTGCATTTACTCTAACCACTGGCTGAAGGACAGCTGGCCAGTCTCATCTTTAAAATTATTTGGATAATGTTGATTGGGAAATGGAAGAGTTAACCCAGTTGATTTCACCAGCACTGTCCTTCAGTGGTGTCTGTCCTACCTTACATTAAACCAGTAAAGCAGAATCATACGAGTTTTCATAATTTCTGGTGGAACAAGAAACGGAACCTACAGAAGTAATGAATTCTTTCTAATCATCAATTTGAATTAAAAAGGACAATTATTTTTATGTTCTGTTTTCTTTGATCTCTGTTCTAAGTTTAGTCACTTCTGAGGTTCTACCCTTCTAATCCTCAGCAGTGGTTTCATTAACTCTCTTTACTCTGGCATAATGCTCTTGAATGCTTCAGTGTCAATTCCAAGCCTTCAGAAAAGAAAGAATTTGGAAGAAGTAATCACCCCCTGTCCTGCAGGAATGGGAGGAAGAGGAGTAGTGCAGATTTTTAGGCTTCTTTTGAGGAATTTCTGTCTAGAAAACTAATTCTCTAATGAGCAATTTTAGGAAGTCACTTTCCACCGATTTATGGATTTTATTTTTGTTTTTGAGACATCAGAGAATGTGGATAATGATGACAGTTGATGCTGGACTTAATTGGTACTTGGGCTGCAAAGCCTTCCTTAGGAGTTTGTTCTCCATTATGCTTAAGGAGAAGCTCCATTCATGCATTAAAAACTGATTAAGACAGAAAGGACAAAGAATAGGAAGAAATCATCAGTTTCCAAAGAGAAGGCAGTCACGAGCAGGGGAGGTATTGCTGCACTGTTCAGCATACGTAGATGTGATCAGACAAGCATGTAAGCAGTGAGGGTACCACAGCCTCAGTAACTCCTAAAGCCAGCTGCAAAAGGTGGGAGAAGCCATGACCCTGAAGGACAAGCTGCTGAAACAGCAAAACTACAGAACTTAATTGCAGTGTGGAGTTCCTGTCGTGTGAGAAGGGGCTGCATGTGTGACACTCACATGGGCCAAGAGCCTTCTGAGGAGGGGCTCTGTGACAGACCTGCACAATACGTTTGTGTTTCTGTGGAGGATGAGAAAGCACTGGTTCAGAACCTGGAGAGTTTGTGACTGCTTGCACAGCTAGAAAAAGCAGTCACTTGCAACCACTGACACAGCCTTTAAGCCATTAAATTTGTTGAAGCTTTTCCAGGCAAAGCCTGGCAAGAGGGCTATTCTTGTCCCTCAATATTCAGAGCTAGACAGTACTTGGAAATAGGATATTTGGCTGCCTCAGTTCTTGTTTGATGTAGTACAATGATCTGTATTACTATAGTTAAAGATAGAAAGAAACAGCATTGTGGAATTGTTTGAGAAAGCCAAGATTTCTAGATGTCAGAAATGATTTTGCTTTTATTCTTTTTTTTTTTTATTATTATTATTTTGCACCTGAATATAAAAAGATTCAGAGATTGAGTGGGCTGCAGTCTCTGGGAATCTGTTTCAAATGTTTCCAAGGTTTAACACCCCAAAATGAAGAGACTTGAAGTTGCTTAGGGACAAGGTTGTCACTGGAGGTGCAGGGTGTAGACATATGACAGCTTTGAGGAGAACAGAACATAATGCTGCTCTGAGAAACTGTAGACATGCCACTCACAAAGGACCATATGCTGCATCTTTTTACTCCTGCTGGTGAATTGCTGGTCACACATGAGTCACTCAAGATGGATTAACTGAGAGTTTTGTGGCAAAAAAATGGTGCAGTGTAATGCTGCCAGAAAAAAAATAAATCATGCCAGCGCATAAAAGTAACAGGGATCAATTACAGTATGAAGTGATTTTTGATGGTTTTGATAGAAAAACATTTTGGAATGACAAATGGACAAGATAAGCCTGGCAAACACTGAGAATGGAAAATGCCATCTGGAAACAGAAGATACAGACATAAATTTTATAGCAGCTGTATCAGGGAGATGGGAAGGCCGTGAATCTGGTGATGGAGAAGACAACACGCACCCGTGTGCACCGAGCTCTTGGAGGTTGCTTTTTAACCTGTGTCTAGCAGATGTTTCCATGTTCTTTGTGGCTCTGCTCTGTCCCTTTGCATGAGATGTTTTCTACCTGTTTCAAGTGCAGTGAGAGCTCAGTCCAGAAGTCAGGATACAGTTCAGTTTTCCCCTTGAAACGGTGTCAGCACTCTGTTGTTTCTGTATCTTCTGTTATGTTAGATTTCTTCCCTTCAGTGCTCTGTGAATGGATTTGAAATGATGGAGCCCATGGCTTGGACAGGTGTGCTCTTGTCAGGGTGAAGGTGTGTCTGGACAGGCAGGTGGTGCCAACCCAGCTGGGGACAGTCCCCAGTGAGGTTCCCAGGGCTCTGTGTTGAGGCTGGTCCTGTTTAACATCTACTGATGGTCTGGGGACGGGCACTGAGGGATCCCTCAGTGGGGAGGACACTAAGCTGGGTGGGAACGTTGATCTGCTGGAGGGAGGAAGGCTCTGCAGAGGGATCGGGATGGGCTGGAGGGAGGAAGGCTCTGCAGAGGGATCGGGATGGGCTGGAGGGAGGAAGGCTCTGCAGAGGGATCTGGGCAGGCTGGAGGGAGGAAGGCTCTGCAGAGGGATCGGGATGGGCTGGAGGGAGGAAGGCTCTGCAGAGGGATCGGGATGGGCTGAGGCCGATGGTGTGAGGGTCAGCAAGGCCGGGTGCTGTGTCCTGCACTCGGGCCACAGGAGCCCCGTGCTGTGCTGGAGGCTGGGGGAGAGGGGCTGGAGTGGAAAAGGAGCTGGGGCTGGGGGCTGCCAGCAGCTGAAAGTGGCCAAGGAGGCCCATGGCAGCCTGGCCTGTGGCAGCAGCAGCAGGGACAGGGCAGGGACTGTCCCCTGTCCTGGGCACTGCCGAGGCCGCGCCTCGAGTGCCGCGTCCGGCTCTGGGCCCTCGGCTCAGGAGGCCATCGGGGGCTGGAGCGAGTCCAGGGAAGGGCAGCGGAGCTGGGAGGGGCTGGAGGGTGAAAGCCCCGTGAGGAGCAGCTGAGGGAGCTGGGGGTGTTGAGGCTGGAGAAAAGGAGGCTCAGGGGGGACCTTGTCACCCTCTAGAATGGGCTGACAGGAGCGGGGAGCCAGGTGGGGATCGGCCTCTCCTCCCAGACAGTGGCTCAGGATGACAGGACATGATTATCACATCTTTTGTTTGGAAAGGTGATAAAAAAACACAAAGGCATCTCTGCAGTTCCTGCATATGTCTTTTTATGGTTTGATAGAAGTTTAAGGTCAGTTTAAAATTAGTGCTAGTGATGGCTAGGGACAATGGACCCCAAAGATCACTTCCCTGGGGACTGAACACCTGAGCTTTACCTTCAAAACAGAGAAAGCTGTCTCTTTTGAGCAGCTAAAACCCCACTTTTAGATTTTGAACTGTTGGGAAGATCTCATCTGCAGAAGGGGTAATCTCTGCCTGAGATGTACAGGTCTTGATTTGTGTGTGCAGGCTCAGACATCGCAGCTTCCAAAAAGATTACCTTCTCAGAGTAATTCAGGCTTTCCTAAATTTATTTAGTCGTCTCTCTCCACAATGTAAAATGCTGTGTTGCTTAGTGAGTGCCTTTGCAATTTTTTTATCACCTTTCCAAACAAAAGATGGGATAATCATGGGTGAGAGAGAAGAAATAATAGAAGAGAATCTTCTCAGACTAGATAATAATGATTATATCTCCACAAACTAATAGGATTTCAGCTAAGAATCTGAATAGAATGTGATAAAAATAAAGGTTAAAAGTTAAGCTTTTCCACTGATTTCTAACGAGGTGTAAGAAACATGTTCTTATAAAATGGGGTAAGTATTTTTGGTTTTGATGTTTCAAGCACCATCTTACACATAAAAGGTTTTAACCTGTATCAAAATGCAGCAATAAAAATACAGTTCTTAAACATTTCCCTTCCATGAACTGCAATGATAAGTAAGAAATACTAACTGAATTACTTCCAGGTCACTTTACAGCTGCCACTTACCTTGCATTATTTACTAGGTTGTGAGGTTAATATTTCCCCAGCACCATTTGAAATGGTGCCCTATTACAGCTGGGGGAAATCCACATTAAAGCCTGGAATACATACGTGTTTTAAGAATGTGAAATAATTTGCGTAGCATGACATAGCACAGCAGTATCAGGACAAGGATAAAATCAAGACACACATTTTAATAACCTGCAGAGTAGATTGTACTGCCTCAAGCTTAAACACCTGAAGCAGAAAACACCACTTTGATTTAAGAGAAAATATTTCATAGACCTTGTGCTCCCCTATAATTTAAATGTTCAAAAATGAAACATTTAAGGGTTTAACCACCTAATTTTCTCCCTGACTATAGAAATACTGCCAGCATCACATTATTCTCCTGTTGTTCCTTTTCCTGTTTTTGTTCCCATTAAATTATTAAAGTGGACTGCTTATGTATTTATGTAATCCGTTGCACAAAGGGGTCTCATCTGGATTGCAATGCTAAACAATAAATCAAAATGACAAAACCAACCAATTTCTACATGGCATACACTTGGATACCTCCAACTTTGTATAAACCCATAAAAGAAGACTTTTAAAGAGACTTGTCTAGAATATTATTACCAGAGGCATGAAAGCAAGCACTTTTTTGTGTGTGTATCAAAGCATCTGGAGGTTTTGCTGTGAAGTCAATTTTAAGAGTAGCTTCAGTAAAATCAAGGCTCAAGTTTGGAGGCAGGAGTGCAGCTTTGGCAGAATGCGGTTATAAATGAAAATGTATTTTAAACATGATCAGAGAGCTGATGGGAACACAAGGCTAAAGAATTAATAGTTACTGTAGGTTAATTAATATTATAATTAATGTTATAAGCAACCTATTAAGGCTGTGAGACACATTATGTGTATTTTTCCAAATGCTTGTGTCACTTCTGGATGTGCTTACAGTCATTAGTAACAACTGCTGTTCATATTTGTTTATAAAAGCACTTTGTGCTCAGTATTTGATACATTTCTATGGAAATTATGACTGATTAATGCTTGTTATTCATCCCTTAGCTGGACTGATTTCAGATAAGTTGTGCTGTAAATTGAGAAGTCCCAGGCCAAGTCCTGGATTCTGCCTAAATTGCTGAAGAATTCGTATTTTGTGACTGCAGGCAGGGTTTAGAAAGATTAAAGGAAGTCTAGGTAAGTCTATTATTAAAGGCTCCAGCCACAGCATTTCCTGCTCTCGGTTTTACCAGAAGCAAAGCTGTAACACTGAAGTGTCACACAAAGATAGGAAATAGGGAAATAAATGATGGTGTAGACAAACATTCATTGCAGACCAAGTGGATTAACTGGCTTACAGGTGGAACTGTTCTAATGTATTCTGTCACTGTTCTGTCTTTTACAAAGCTTGACCTTGTTCACTGACAGCTCTGTCCAGCAAACTTCCCTGTATCATGGAAAATATTTAGTCTTAAAATGTAAATATTGTTTTCACATTCAAATGCCTTGTGTTATATGTTTTCATTTCCAAGGGAGTTCTCTTGGGCTCACCTCTTCTAGAGTTACCACAGGGGAAGTATTTTAAACTGGCCAAAATTTCAGTTAGTTTTCAGAGAGAAGACGGAGGGGGCAGTTTGTTTTTCCAGCTTTGCTGGCAGAGCTGACTGCAGCTTCTGTTGCTGCTGGTTTGTATGTGTCTGAGTACTTGTCATTTTTACTGTTTCTATGGAGCACCAGCCGATGGAAAGGAAGAAGTCATTCTGCCTTTTGGCAGGTCAGTTCCCTGCCTTCTCTCTTGAATACTGGGTCTTGCTCACAATTAATTTAAAAATAACAACCCCAAGACCTAGGACAAATCAGCTGCTTTTACTTCTCTTAAGCTGTTGCAGTGTACCCTGGAGCTGTTGAAGGGTTTGAACACTCACATATTTATGCTTCAGAGTAGTAAGTGCCGGTACCCTGCTGGGCTTTCTGCACGCTGGCAAACGCTGGTGGCACAGTCAGCTCCGGAGCGTGACTACAGAGTGCAGTCCATCCACAACGTTTGATGTTCTTGCTTTCATTGGATAAGTATTTAAAATAATTTTAGAATGTTAATTAACACGTGCCTCATTGTTTCTAATACTGGATATGCTGGTGACGTCTTTGTCTCGAGACTATCAAAAGAAAATGATCTCATATAGTACAAAAGTCCCTATTTAATAGGAATGGAAAAGATTCATCATGTGCCTTTCTCTCAAATCAGCGAGATTTCATATTGAGGGGAATTTGCCTTTTTAACGCGTTTTCAAAAGGAATGTAAAATGTGAGGTGAAGGGAGGAGAGCAGCACGGCTATGCCGAACTAATGGTGAGTTACCGATCCCTGACACCGAAACTAATTCGGGATGCTCCGGGACGGAACGTGTTCCTGCGGGGTGGGGGAGCGATGACCAGGTGGATCCGGGGCTCTCCGGGGTGGCTGCGAGCAGGCACCCGGTGCTGCCGGTCCCGGTGCTGCCGGTCCCGCCCGGGGCTCAGAGCCAAGCCGAGAGCTCCGGGCACACCTCGGGCACACGGGCAGAGCCTCCGCAGGCTGGGCTGCCTGGCAGCCGGCCACGGCCCCGGGCACCCACCGGGACACGCACGGAGGGAGGCGGGCAGGGAGGGAAACAGGCAGGGAGACAGACAGGCAGGGAAGCAGGGAGGCAGAGAGGGAAACAGGCAAGCAGGGAAGCAGGGAGGGAAGCAGGCAGGGAGTGAAGCAGGCAGGCAGGGAAGCAGGGAGGGAAGCAGGCAGGGAGGGAAGCAGGCAGGCAGGGAAGCAGGGAGGGAAGCAGGCAGGCAGGGAAGCAGGGAGGCAGAGAGGGAAGCAGGCAGAGAGGGAAACAGGCAAGCAGGGAAGCAGGGAGGGAAGCAGGCAGGGAGTGAAGCAGGCAGGCAGGGAAGCAGGCAGGGAAGCAGGCAGGCAGAGAGGGAGGGCGGCTGGGCTCGGAGCAGGTGTGTCCCGCCGCATCCCCGCCCCGCCTGCGCCGCTGCCATTGGAGCCGGGGCCCGTCAGTCCGGGCTGGCTCCGCTCCCCGGCGCTGCTCGGCCCGGGGCTCGGCCGCGATGGCCAGCGGCACTGGCAGTGGGAGCGGGGCCGGGGAGCGGGGATGGTGATGGTGATGATGGGGATGGTGATGATGGGGATGATGGCCATGGCCGGGCCGGGGGGAGGCTCCTGAGCCCCGCTGCCTGCTGGCCGCGCTGCTCCCCGTGCCCTCCCCGCCCCCGCCGCTCCCTCTCGGTAGGCGGCGAGTCCTTTTTATTCCCTGGACCGGAGAACTTTTTGCGTGGAAATTTCCTGACTTCGGAGCGCTCTCCGTGTCGGGGAAAGAGGGGAAAGGATTTCTTGTCGTCGCGGCTTATTTTTCTTTTCTGGATCGCAGGATTTTTGGAGCTATATGGAGGGATCGCAGGATGGTGTGCACCAGGAAAACCAAAACTTTAGTGTCCACTTGCGTGATTTTGAGTGGAATGACTAACATCGTCTGCCTGCTGTACGTGGGCTGGGTCACCAACTACATTGCCAGTGTTTATGTGAAAGTGCAGGAGCCGATCTCAGAAAAAAAGTTAGAGGAAGACAAAGGGGACACTTTAAGGATTATAGAAAGGCTGGACCATTTGGAAAATGTCATCAAGCAGCACATCCAAGGTACCACCTCGTCCCCGCTTGCTCGCCCTGCTCTCCCCTCTCCGCCCGCCGTGCTCGGCTCCATCCCCTCCGCCGAGTGTCGGCTGCGAGTGTCGCGTCTGTCGCGATCGGCAGAGCCACCGGCAGCCCGGGGGAGCCGGGCAGCCCTCCCGGAGCCCTCCCGGAGCCCTCCCGGAGCTGGAAGGAGCCCCAGCTCCCGCCTGCCTGTGCCTTCCCCGGGCAGGGTCCCGCTCCCCATCCTGCATCTTGCTGCTTTCGTCTTTTTTATTGTTATTTTCTTTCCTGTTTCTGTTTGTTGTTTTTTTTCAAAGCCGTCTGCTGCTAGTGGAATTCTTGTTGTCCCCCTTTAATCCCGGCTCCGCTAATCCGCGCTGAGTCTCTGCGTGCCTTGGGATGATGAAGGTTTTCCCCCGGTGCCGCTGGAGTGCCGGGAGTTGGAATCCCTCTGGGGTTGTAACTGGGGCACTCTCCCTTTGTGTGATGCCTTTTTATGGGTGCCCTGGGAGTGGTGAGGCACCGGGAGAGAATGTAGTTATTTCCTGTGAGTTTGAGATTTCACATGACTTTTGCTTTACCAGGGGATCTTTATGGTATTCCTTTATATTTTCATCATCTGCGTGGCGTCACAGCGTCACTCTCTCAGCCTGCCAAGTGAGTTGGATGGTAAAGGAGGCTTGGGGGTAGGTGAGAACCTGTACAAAATCTAGAGGAACCATCTTCCTCTATTTCTGCATAACCTCCACTGAATGGCCAAACCCCAGTTCTGGTCTCTGCTAAACCTGGAAAAGGAGAATACACCATGTGGTGAAGGATTCCTGTCAGCAGTGCAGCAAATCCCACTCACTTCCAGGCAGCTTTGACTGCTCTGGGAATACGAAGCAAATGGAGTGAGCGGGGTGGGAAATCCCTGGCCTTCCCCGCTTGTCAGTGTGCAGAACTTTGTGGTGCTGTTAAAGCCCAGCTGCTTTGCTTTGCCTTGTGCTAATAGCTCTCTAAACATGGCATGTCATCATTCATTTTGTGTCTGCACTCATTTCTCAGACAGTCTTGTCGTCTTGCTCAAAGGAGTAAAATGCTGCTGCTTACAATTTTTTCCCACCTTTCTTCCCTGGAGAGTGGGTCATAGCAGCTTCTTCAAGTTTTAAGTTTTATCATGCAGCCCTTAAGTTTTTCTTGATTCCCGAAATGGATTTTTAAAAGGAAATGTATTCTTGTCTGTGTGCCAGTGGAGTGCACTGTGGAAGCATACATGAAGGCAGGGATTTTCACTAAGTTAATTGACTTCCCTGATGAGGCTGGAGCATAACTCCTTCAGGTTTGTTGGTGTCAAACTCAAATAGTGTTTATTTTCAAGGAAACTAACAACTGTTTTCAAGGAAACAAAACTGTTTTCAAGGAAACTAACCATATTGGTGCCTTTGGTCACTAGTTCTTAGAGCAGCACAGAAAATGTGCACCTAAATCAGGGGACAGTGTAGCATGGGTTAGAACATAAGTTTTTGGGTTTTTTTTGGTGACTATCCATAAGCCATAGACTAGATTTTCTTTTCCTCAAATAATGCTTCTTTTAAAGTTGAAGAGGGTCTTTCAGAATTAACTAAGTGAACAGTTTGGTGATAAGTACTGAAATATTAGGGGGGTTAAAAAAAGCTTTACAAGCTTCTCCTGCCTTATTGAAACTACTTTGTGTTTAAGAGAAATAAATGAGTAAAATAAAAATCACAGGTCCTTAGCTCAAAGTGGGTTTTCCGTACTTTTATTTGCCAAATATTTATAACTGGGGTTCTCACAGGAACTCCTGTGGCAAATACTGCAGAATAGGGTGTTAATTTAATCAGATTTTGCTTAGAACTGCAAGATGCTGTGAATTCTGGCTCATGGTGCAAAACTCACTGAAGTTATTGAAGGAAATATCCCAAGCTTGGCTGGGTTTGATTTGAAGGTTAGCTTTAAGAAATTCTGTGTTTGAGAGTTGTTGCCAGAAATTGAGTAAACCAGCTGCTGCAATGGTTCTAGACATGGTTACAAGGCTTATCTGTAGTTTGCTACTAAACTTTTCCTTGGATCACTTCTTTTTTGTGTTGGAGAGAGGTCTCGGTAGCTCAGATGTTCTGCAGTGCTGAGCAGGCATGAAATTTGCACGGGTAATAGAAGTACATTCCATAGGATACCCTGCAAATGCCAGAGAGCTTTAGCTGCTGCATTTCACACACAGGGTTGTGCTAATATTTCATTTTAATTTGCTTTCTGATTGAATTGTTTGGTTAGATGCCATCTGGGAATTCCTTAAGCATATAAATTGCAATCTTGTAATATTTTATAAAGTGTCCTGGAAATGAGAAGAAATAAAATGTGCCTTCATACAAAGCCCTTTTTAAAGTATGTATTTTTAAAAATCTGTTTTCATGGCAAGAAAAGTGTCAGACTGAAAAGAGATTTCCAGGTAAGAGAGGTTCAGAGGGGATCAAGGCTGGTCCGTGTTGTGTTTGGGAAGAAGTGTATGGACAGGGAAATCCAGGCCACAGAGAGAATCTTGTGGAGCTAAAGCTCGATGCTGAAACTTGAGCTGGCTGAAACCTGGGAATCCCGAGTTCCTGGCTTGTGGCCAGACACCGCTCACAGGATGGTTTTGGCTGAGTGACTTTACCTTTTTGCAGGATTTTCTGTGGCAGTGTGGTGGGATTGTGGAGTGAATTACATCCAAAAGCTCCCCCCAGCCCAAATCCCAGCAGCAGGCACGTGCTCCGTGCTAGCAGGCAGCCCACCGAGAGAAACTCCTGGTTCCCACCTCTGCTGGAGTTTGCAGACAGGATGGTGTCTCCCTGGAGGTTAATTGTGTGTCTGTGTTTATGTGGATGACAGAAACTGAGGAGAGGACCAGATGGGTAGCTTGATGCTAAATGCAGCCCTTTCCACGCCTGGCAGAGGTGTGTGGCGCATGCCCTGTGTGGTAGCACTGAGCTTTATTCCCAGAAAGTGTGCTTTACAGGGCTGAGGTTAACAGGTGTTAAATGGGATAAAAAAGCCGTGTTCTGTTGAGTTCCCAAACACCAAACTGGCTCAAAAACCCCAAACACTCTCACATTATTAAAATCAATATGAGAGTGCTTCAGAGAGATCACAACATATCCTTCATCTTAATAATGCATCATGCATTGGCTCTGACACCAAAACCTTGAACTGAGTTGTATGTGCAGTTGGAAGATCAAGGGAATGGACAGGCTGCTCTTAGTCTGATCCTGAGTTTGTATCAGCAACAAAGTGAAAAACACCAGCCAAAAGGGAGAAATGTGTTTTCTGCAGCCTCACTTTAGGCCTTCATAGTTCATGGTTTAATTTTCCTTGCAAAGCTAAGCTGTGATTAAAGCCACATCACTCAAAACACTGCTGCACATCATCCTGTCTTACTCCACAATGTCATTTTCCAGCCTTCCTAGTTTGAACCAGATGATGTTTCTGTTGTGGAATTATCTCAAAAGATTATAGACAGTGAAGGATATGACATGAACTTGCTTCCTTGCCCCCACCCCATCCTTCCTCCCAGCCCCTTGGACCTAAACAGAATTACTGAGCAGTTAAGACAGGCTAGATCTGAATGGGAGTTGTAACACACAGTTCATTTCTGTGAATTAGCTGAATTTTTAGTTAAGGTTGATGGATGGTTACTGAGACATCTGTGTCCTGCTAGGACTTTGCTCCTCCATCCTGGCAAGCTGCTGCATCTGTTCCTGTCAGAGGAATATCAGGACTTGTGTGGACTTGGGGAGAATTGAAAGAGAAGAGTTGTTTACATTATCTTTCATTCTGCTGCTTAGAATGATTTGCTGTGTGGATTTGCTTGAGCTAATATTAGCTATCCCAGAGCTGGATATCTGATCACTCTCTGTGGTCAGCTGGGCGAGGGAGAGGTCCCCAGTGTGTGATTCCCTCAGTCCCTGTGTCAGGCTGAAATTATTTGCTCTCAGAAACTGTGTTTTGAGCTTGGGAGCACATTCTTAATTTTAGCCTGGGAAAGATTTGAGTAGGTAAATGTGTTTCTTACCTACCCTTTATTTCTTGATCCCACACACAGAGAGGAATGTTGTGTGTCTTTTGCAGCCTGGCTCACCAACCCTGGCTGGGTTCCATAAAGTCAGCTCACCAGGACTCACACTGCTGCTCCACCATGTCTCTTACTCCTGAGGTACTTCCCTTTTGGGAATAACCCATGGCCAAATCCCCCCAGCTTGTTTCCCTCAAGCCCAAAAGCAATTAGGCATGTTTCTTTACTCTGCTGAGCAAGGCTTGAGCAGCAGGCAGCAGCCCCAGAGCAGCCAGCTCTCGCTCCAGTGCAGAGGGCTCTGTGTTCCCTGTCTGTACCAGACCTGCTGTCCCAGGGCACCTGGCTGCAAGGGAAGCACTGCTTGCATATGTGAGACAGGCAGCATTAATCCCATTATTTGTCCTCTTCAGACTGTGACTTCTCAAGTCATTCTGGATGGCTGCAGATTAATTGGAATTTAACTTTCATGTTCTTCCATGCTTAGGGATGAGCACACTAAAGAAACCTTAATATAGTTACTTCAACTGGAGGACTTCATTTGCTGTAGATTTTCAAGCAGCACTGGAGGTGTAGGTATTTCAAGGACAATCTACTGAAGACTTAATGTTGTTGATTATGTTGACTACACCTTGATAGTATATTATTACTATTCTTAAAATTAACATTTTAGTGCTTTTAATATCTTTATCTCCCTTTTAATTATTTTGTTGCTGGTTCTTCCACTGAGGATTTATGTCACTGGGGTTAGGATGCAGTGGGCAAAACTGAGGAGTGGTAGCTTGGCCTTGTTAAGGTAACAGGGTTTCATTGCTGGATATTCAATGATTCCTTTCACGATTAAAGCTGTTTCCTTCAGAATGAGGTTTCTCTTTTTATTTTGTTGTCCATTCTCCTGATTCTCTCCTGATTGCCATCTAGATTTCTCTGCTTCTTCAGAGAATGGCATGGCAGATTTATTTGAGATTGTTTCTTTTGACAGAAACAAGAGAAGTTTTATTTGGCCACAGAGTGAGGGTGAATGATGGCTTTGTAGTTGGGAAGGGAATTGACCTGGATTCCTTTTCCTTCAATCATGACAATTTCTGTAGTTCACAGGAAAGAAGTCTTCAACAGAAGGTTAAGAAAATTAATCAGGAGCAGAGCTGTGACTTCCATGCCCTCCACAAATTCCCTCATTGCTAGGCTAGAGAAGTTTGCCTTTTTCTCTGAAAAAGTTCATTTTTGTTGACATTTGTTATCTCTGCATAGTGGCAGAGCCTCGGTGGAAGGAGGGGGTTTCAGTGCAGTGTTTGAGCAGGGTGCCCGGGCTGAGCAGGCGTGGGAGGAGCTGTTCTGCTCCAGGTTCCTCACTCAGTGCTCCACTGGTGCCACTGGTGCCACTGGTGTCACTGGTGTCACTGGTGCCACTGGTGTCACTGGGCTGTCACTGGTGTCACTGGTGTCACTGGGGTGTCACTGGGGTGTCACTGGTGCCACTGGGGTGTCACTGGTGTCACTGGGCTGTCACTGGTGTCACTGGGGTGTCACTGGTGTGTCACTGGTGTCACTGGTGTCTCTGGGGTGTCACTGGTGCCACTGGTGTCACTGGGCTGTCACTGGTGTCACTGGTGTCACTGGTGTCACTGGTGTGTCACTGGTGTGTCACTGGTGTGTCACTGGTGTCACTGGTGTCACTGGGGTGTCACTGGGGTGTCACTGGGCTGTCACTGGTGTCACTGGGCTGTCACTGGTGCCACTGGTGCCACTGGTGTCACTGGGCTGTCACTGGTGCCACTGGTGTCACTGGGGTGTCACTGGGGTGTCACTGGGGTGTCACTGGGCTGTCACTGGTGTCACTGGGTGTCACTGGTGTCACTGGGCTGTCACTGGGGTGTCACTGGTGTGTCACGGGTGTCACTGGTGTGTCACTGGTGTCACTGGTGTCACTGGTGCCACTGGGCTGTCACTGGTGTCACTGGTGTCACTGGTGTCACTGGTGCCACTGGGCTGTCACTGGTGTCACTGGTGTCACTGGTGTCACTGGTGTCACTGGTGTCACTGGGGTGTCACTGGTGTCACTGGTGTCACTGGTGTCACTGGTGTCACTGGGCTGTCACTGGTGTCACTGGTGTCACTGGTGTCACTGGTGTCACTGGGCTGTCACTGGTGTCACTGGTGTCACTGGTGTCACTGGTGTCACTGGGCTGTCACTGGTGTCACTGGTGTCACTGGTGTCACTGGGCTGTCACTGGTGTGTCACTGGTGTCACTGGTGTCACTGGTGTCACTGGTGTCACTGGTGTCACTGGGCTGTCACTGGTGTCACTGGGTGTCACTGGTGTCACTGGGGTGTCACTGGGGTGTCACTGGTGTCACTGGGCTGTCACTGGTGTCACTGGGCTGTCACTGGGGTGTCACTGGGCTGTCACTGGTGTCACTGGGCTGTCACTGGTGTCACTGGTGTCACTGGTGTGTCACTGGTGTGTCACTGGTGTCACTGGTGTCACTGGGTGTCACTGGTGTCACTGGGGTGTCACTGGTGTCACTGGGGTGTCACTGGTGTCACTGGGCTGTCACTGGTGTCACTGGTGCCACTGGTGTCACTGGGCTGTCACTGGTGCCACTGGTGTCACTGGGGTGTCACTGGGGTGTCACTGGGTTGTCACTGGTGTCACTGGTGTCACTGGTGTCACTGGGGTGTCACTGGTGCCACTGGTGTCACTGGGCTGTCACTGGTGCCACTGGTGTCACTGGGGTGTCACTGGGCTGTCACTGGTGTCACTGGTGTCACTGGTGTCACTGGGCTGTCACTGGTGCCACTGGTGTCACTGGGGTGTCACTGGGCTGTCACTGGTGTCACTGGGCTGTCACTGGTGTCACTGGTGCCACTGGGCTGTCACTGGTGTGTCACTGGTGTCACTGGTGTCACGGGGTGTCACTGGTGTCACTGGGGTGTCACTGGTGTCACTGGGCTGTCACTGGTGTCACTGGTGCCACTGGGCTGTCACTGGTGTCACTGGTGCCACTGGTGTCACTGGGCTGTCACTGGTGTCACTGGTGCCACTGGTGTCACTGGGGTGTCACTGGGGTGTCACTGGGTTGTCACTGGTGTCACTGGTGTCACTGGTGTCACTGGGGTGTCACTGGTGTCACTGGTGTGTCACTGGTGTCACTGGTGTCACTGGTGTCACTGGGGTGTCACTGGTGTGTCACTGGTGTCACTGGTGTCACTGGGGTGTCACTGGTGTCACTGGGGTGTCACTGGTGTCACTGGGGTGTCACTGGGGTGTCACTGGTGTCACTGGTGTCACTGGTGCCACTGGTGTCACTGGGCTGTCACTGGTGTCACTGGGCTGTCACTGGGCTGTCACCTTGGGGCTGCAGCTGTGCAGGGTTCCCAGCCGAGGTCCTTCCTGCCAGCCTTACACCACTTCAGTACTGACAAGTGATTTCTGTCTGTGTGACCAGAAGAGAGGTACATGAATCCATCTGAAGTGGAACACAGAGCCAGACTCACAGCCAGCTGCTGGGAATTGTGTGCAGTGTGGGAGATCAGCTTGTCCCCAACTCGCTCTCTCCTGGCATCCCCTAAGGCAGGTCTTGCCTCTCTCCACCCCAGAGCTCCCTGGGCTGTGATGAGCCACAGAAGCAGTTTACTTTAATTCTATATTCAACAGAAAGGTCTCCAGTGTCACACTGTGAGAGTGCCCAAGCTGTGGAGTGCTGGGGTGGGTGGATAGCATCCACCTGAATGTTAGGGACGTGGTGTGTAAAGAAAATCCGTGGTGATTTTAAAAAGCAGACATTGGGCTCAGCTCACAGATGAGATGGCTTAGCTGCCTCCTGAGGGTGATGGAGGATCCTGTTTGTCTTTGGAACAGCCCAGGAACTCGGTTATCAGCTATTAATGGATGGGATGGGGACACACAGGGACAGGAATCCTCTGTAGCTGGTTAATGGCTGTCCTCGTTTCTTACAGCCATGGGATTGTGGTGTCAGCCACACCTGGAGATGTGAGACTGGGCTCTGTGGTGTCTTGGGATTGTCCCTGAGTCCAGAGCAGTGAGGTGATTTACTGGCCCCAAATTAGCAAAATTAATGAAGTTTAATTTCTGTCTAATACAAAAGTGAAAGCTGCCTTCATATTGTGAAAACCAGCTTCATTCTTCTGAGGCAAAGCCCTTTTCGTTCATCTGCTGTGTTATTTCCCTTCTAATTGTCTCTGGAGGTTCCTTTCCATGCTGCCCTTGGCCTCTGCCCCCCTTGAGGAACCTCTGGGCTCCTTTTCTCACCCTGACCAGAGCTCAGGAGCTGTGCTGGCTCAGCGTGGGCAAACACTGCAGGGACACCTGCGAGGAGCTGAATCCTCCGTGCTGCTGCTGTCTGCTCCTGGATGTGTCCTGCAGCTGTGCAGTGCACGTGTTCTCTGTCAGCAGCACTGTATTCTGTGCTCTCCATGGCTTTTCTCTGCTCAGCTGCTGTTTTGTAGCTAAGGTGCTGTTTTTAACATGATGTCCTCAGTTTTCTGAGGGAAAGGCAGAGGTGTTCAGGAGCTGAAACCATGATGACATGAACTGTTCTTACAGTTCTCCAGCATCTCCTTTGCTTGGCTTTGAAAACTCACAAACGAGAATATTCTGATTTCTGGTTTAGAATATGGAGGTGGAAGGTCCAAGCTGCTACCTTGTAACGCTCTGCCTCTGAAATGCCAGCGTGCCTTCCCAAGTCTGTGAGGGATTCTTGCTGTAGTCGCTGCTTCAATTGTGTTTTAAACACAGGAGATTTTTAAAATGCATTATTTCTATGGCAACAAGGCCGTGGCAGCTGGCAGAACCCCAGTGTGCTGTGATCAGAGCCATGGATGTGCACTGGAAGCCCTGGTCCCTGTGGGTGAGGAGTGCAGGGCAGGGGGGAGAGAGCTGCAGTGGCCCCACCTTTGGGGGCTGTGGCTGCTGGCTTTGGCTGCTGGGGCTGCTCAGGAGGAGAATCGAGGTTCCCCTCAGCAATAACCCAGTGTGTGAGTGCTGCTGGGGCTGCTCAGGAGGAGAATCGAGGTTCCCCTCAGCAATAACCCAGTGTGTGAGTGCTGCTGGGGCTGCTCAGGAGGAGAATCGAGGTTCCTCTCAGGAATAACCCAGTGTGTGAGTGCTGCTGGAGCTGCTCAGGAGAATCGAGGTTCCCCTCAGGAATAACCCAGTGTGTGAGTGCTGCTGGAGCTGCTCAGGAGGAGAATCGAGGTTCCCCTCAGCAATAACCCAGTGTGTGAGTGCTGCTGGAGCTGCTCAGGAGGAGAATCGAGGTTCCCCTCAGCAATAACCCAGTGTGTGAGTGCTGCTGGAGCTGCTCAGGAGAATCGAGGTTCCCCTCAGGAATAACCCAGTGTGTGAGTGCTGCTGGGGCTGCTCAGGAGGAGAATCGAGGTTCCCCTCAGGAATAACCCAGTGTGTGAGTGCTGCTGGAGCTGCTCAGGAGGAGAATTGAGGTTCCTCTCCTCTCAGGAATAACCCAGGGAATGTGTGAGTGCTGCTGGAGCTGCTCAGGAGGAGAATCGAGGTTCCCCTCAGCAATAACCCAGTGTGTGAGTGCTGCTGGGGCTGCTCAGGAGGAGAATCGAGGTTCCCCTCAGCAATAACCCAGTGTGTGAGTGCTGCTGGGGCTGCTCAGGAGGAGAATCGAGGTTCCTCTCAGCAATAACCCAGTGTGTGAGTGCTGCTGGGGCTGCTCAGGAGGAGAATCGAGGTTCCCCTCAGCAATAACCCAGTGTGTGAGTGCTGCTGGGGCTGCTCAGGAGGAGAATCGAGGTTCCCCTCAGCAATAACCCAGTGTGTGAGTGCTGCTGGGGCTGCTCAGGAGGAAAATCGAGGTTCCTCTCAACAATAACCCAGTGTGTGAGTGCTGCTGGAGCTGCTCAGGAGGAAAATCGAGGTTCCTCTCAACAATAACCCAGGGACTGTGTGAGTCCTGCAGGGCCAGATGTTGAGGTGCAGCCACATCTGTTGATTTGAGGCTGACATGAGCCCTGAAGTGTGAGCTTAGCTAGCTCTCCCAACACTTTTAATTAGCACAATTAAATTAATTAATTTAATCTTAAATACCACACGACTGCCTCACTCTCTGCTGGTATGCTGGAAATTCAGGAGCCCCGTGACCTTGTGTTAGTAATGTCAGAAGAGGTGTGGAAATCCTGTTGTAGTTTTGGTTCTGACATTTCCTATCTCCTAAATCAAGCCCCATATTTTAAATGTGGATGTTTGAATTTTCCTTTTATTAGAGCTGTCACAGGTGATCTCTGAGAAAATAGGATTTCTATAAGCAGCTTTCCAAAGAGTGTAAGAAAAAGATAGTATTTCTGGGTTTTTTCCTTCATAGATAAATGATCATTCTAGTCTTCATTTTAGGGAGATAATACAGATTTTTAGACTGTGTTACTTGCTCATATGTAATGTGAATCCAGCTAAAGATCTCTTTCATGAATCATCCAACTAATGCAGAGAATTACCTGGCCCTGCTTTCATGGTGGATTCAAATTGCTTTGAAGCTTTTCTTTCTGCATCAAGTCATGACTTGCCAGAGGCTTTGCAAGAAGATTTGGCATGCTGGAGGTAACTTCTACCTTTGAAACTGTCAGATAAACTTTTCAAGCACTGCAGACTCGGTGAGTCTGTACTCATCCATTACAGGATTATCATTGCATTGAAATGATGGTTGGAGGAAACGTCTTCTGGGATTTCTCTGTGCACAGAATAAAAAGGGCTTGCAGAACTCAGCACAGAATCATTTTTAAAACAACTTAGTTCTGTGTATTTGTCTTTCTCTGAGGTATTTATAATGTTACCAGCTGTATATGGAATGATCATATCATGCCAGCCTTTCCCTCTTCTACTTGTGCTAACAGGAATATTTTTTTAAGTTGCTCAAGTGAGGGGTGTGGGAGTAGTATGCTGTAACTTCTGTGGAATTTCTGATTAGAAGATGTGTTCACATTTCACAGTTTGGAGGACAGGGAGGGTCAAGGAGGAGAAAAACAAAAGCTACAGGCTGCACAGGAGTACCTGAACGCTTTATCCTTTTTGAGTTGTTATGAAATTGCAGGTATTGAGTGGAAACTCAGGATTCTCCACTGGTTTTATTGAAACTGGTGCAAATGAGTTTCCATGGAGTGGAAGGAGGCGATGCACCGTTTTTGATTCTCTTCTGCTTTTTGCTTTCCTGTTGCTCTCAAAACCAATTTCACATCTAGCAGACTGCTACAAATATTTGATTGTTAATTAACCCCAAATCTAGCATTCAAAAATTGGAGATTTAAATCTATTTGGTTTAATTGATATGGATCTTATAGAACATGTGTAGCACCTTTAATGAAGTAAGAAATTTTTTTTTGCATGCAGCCAGACTATCATAAGCAAACTACTTGGCCTGGAACCAAAATTGTGATGCTGTTGGTTTCCAGTATTATAATTGTGTGTTGTTGTTTTGATCCTGTGTTTTCAGAGTTAGAACCCTGTGACTTTACAACGTGATGTCAGCCATAAAGGATTATGACATCATTAAACAGAGATGTAACAGAATGAGGTATTTCAAGCTTCTGTTCAGCTGATGTTTTCATGTGGCTGTAAAGCTGTACAAGTTTAAAATGAATGTAAAACTGTGAGACATAAACCAAACAAACCAGCAATAGGCAGGCCCAAACACAAGTTCCAAAGGGATGTGTAAACTTGTATGCAATGCCAAGAAGATTGGCAAATTTAGGCACTAAAAGCAGCAAGAGCAGAAAAAGCTGTAGCAAAATGCCAACAGAAGAATTATGTTTGGATAATCATCCCCACTCATTGTAACAGGAAAGCTTTTGGCATAGAAACATTTAAATCTCATTGGTTCATTGTTATACTTCCTATAAGTGCAGTTCTATCAACACACACAAGTTTTCAGCACAGCTTTGCCTTTCTTACATAAAAGGACGTGATATTTGTTAAAAGCACCTTCACTGCTGATTCTGCTTCTCTCATTTAAAACAGAATTCTGCATGCAAATGAATACAGAAACATTAATTATATCTAGAACATTTTCTGTATGATATCTCTCTCTAAAAACAGGGTTAAGCTAAGGATCCCTGTGTCTTGTCTGGAAGGCAGGAAGGGGCCTCAGCCTTCACTGGAAGGGTTTGGACATGGTACCAAAGGCAGAGCACGTGGAGCGTGTCTGCATCGCATCTCAGCATCATCTCCTGCAGCCTGCCAGGGCACAGGAGGGAAACACAGCCTGGAGAGGGCTGCAGCCAGCCTTGCAGCCTGCCAGTGCACAGGAGGGAAACACAGCCTGGAGAGGGCTGCAGCCAGCCTTGCAGCCTGCCAGGGCACAGGAGGGAAATGCCTGGAGAGGGCTGCAGCCAGCCTTGCTGCCAGTGCTCCCTGCCCAGCTGAGTGCTGGCTGGTGGCAGGGCTCATCCCTGCCCGTTCCTGGCTCTCTTTTCCTGGCTGGCTGCAGGTGGAACACGGAGCCCCAGTGGGGAGCCACAGCACTGATGTCCTGTTTGGAGGAGTAAGCAGAGGGAAAGCCTCTTGTGTGGGTATCCAGCCCTGGGTCCTTTTTTTCTTAATTAAGCTGCTCTTGGAGAAGTTCTGAACTTATGACAGGGTAAAATTCCTTGTTATGAGGAAACCTGGAGACTTGAAAACACGTAAAAGGAAATTCAGTGTTGTGATGTGGGAAACATTCCTCAGCTCCTTGCAGTAACAACATGTCAATATATTTTTGTTGGCTTGACAATATGAAGGAAATGCCTTTGATTTTGTAAAATTGCATGTAATTTCCCAACATTTCTTTTGATTCTATTGATTAAAGCTGTTCTGCCTGCCTAGAGACATTAAATAGCAAACCATCTGCTAAAAGTGGATTGGCAACATGCCTGAAAATTACCATTTAAAAAAAAAAAAGTTTAGCCTAAATATATTTCAAAGACTGTTTCTATTTGTGTTCTGAGATGAAGGGGAAGACAAAAGCTTCTGTTATGGTCTGGCAGAAGGTTGCCATACCTGGTGAAACAGCAGTTTTGTGTTCCCACTGTGGGGAGAGAGGTGTTTTCTGTGGCAGGACACTCGTGGTGTGTGTTCAGCACCTGGGTCCCTTTGGCAGGGACAGGGATGGGCAGCACCAGCCCAAAGCATCCCCTGGGTGTGCAGAGCTGCCCTGCCTGCAGTCACTTGTCCCAGGGGCCAAGGGTGGCTTACACAGGAATCCCTGAGCCCCAAGGGCTGCTGGAACAGTGAGCTGGTAAATACTAAACTGGGGTGACTGTGGAGAGTGGGGTTTTTGGGGTTTTTTTTTTGCTATGCTTAGTTCTACTCACCAGTGACTTTCTGCTTGCTGTTTTTCACAAAGACCTTTGTGTGAGCAAAGGCTGTCAGTGGCTGTCCTGAAGCTGGAGCAGAATGCTTCCAGGAACAAGAACTCTCAGAATGTTGAAGTGTTGGGTCAGCCACAGGGAATGTTTCTTGGCAGGTTAAGGCAAAAACCTTGTGCGTTTTTGTGTGGCTGTTTTTGCCAGGTAAGAATGCCATGTACCTTCCATAAGAAATGTGTTTCTCTGTCTTAGGGGAAGAAGGAACAGAGAGAAAGAGTTACTCAATGCTCTGTGTGTCAGCACAGATTCAGTGGAAGATAATTCTGGGTATTTGCTTCTTCAGCAACCGGATTATCATTTCTGACCGTCCAGTTAAAAATAACTTCTAAGTAGTAAAGTAACCTCTGAAGGCACTCCCACCCTCTCTGTTACTGAAATAAAGATGGGTTTTACAAGGGTTTTATTTGAAAGTGAGAGCAAGGAAGACTTGGGAGTGACTGTTCTGTCATAAGAATTTTTTCTCACCTTAAGATACTGATAGATACTAAATAAATAATGTTTTTAGGCTGCATTCTGCCCACAGAAGGAGTGGAGCAGAGAGCCCCTGGGCTGAGTTCTGGCAGTGTGGGAGGGAGCAGAGCAGGGGCTCGCTCTCTGTCCCCTCTGCTGGCCCACAGCCCTGCCCTGAGGTCCCACCAGGGATGGGGAGGGGGCTCCTGGGCAGCTCCTGTCTGCACAGCACATCACTGAGGTGCGAGGATGGGCAGGGGAGGCAGCAGCACAGCACTCAGCAGTGCAGAAGTGACATTAGGAGTGACATGACACAGAGTGCCCGAGTGCAGGCAGTGACACTCATCAGCCATGTGCTCCCTGTGCTGCTGGTTCAGGCTCGGGCTGGGCTGGCTCTCAGCTCTGTTCTGCCTGTTCCACACTGGGGACACAGCCTGGGGACACAGCCTGGGGACATGGGGACACAGCCTGGGGACACAGCCTGGGGACATGGGGACACAGCCTGGGGACACAGCCTGGGGACACAGCCAGGGTGCCAGCCCCAGACAGGGACAGCCAGGACAGCAAAGAAATGGTGCAGCAGCAATGTGGGATGGAGCAGGTTAGGTCTGCTACATTCTGCTAAGGAGAAAGCATCATTTTACTTTAAAAAAACAATTATCTCTTCTGCTCTCTGTTCAGTGTTTATGCTACACATTTATTAAGAGTGACTTTGGATTTGCCTTTGTGCTATTCGATGAGAACAGATGTTATTTTCTCCCAACTTCTTGACACCTGGAACTGTCAAAATTCCCCATGCTCATTCAATTATCATCCAACAAGAAGGATTTATTCAAGCAATTTGCCTAGAAGGGCCAATTCAAAACAAGGTACCCTTTTCACTGCTATTAAAATAAACTCAAGAAGTCCTGTTTATTTCACTGGAATGGATAGCTCTGTCTTTTAGATTAAAAAAAAAATAAAAAATGCAGTTTTATCATGTCACCTCAGCAGGAATAACACTGGGAGTAGAAGGCCCCAGCTGCAGGAATTTTCACATTTACATTTCCCATCTTTCAGTTCCAGTATTTTAAGGGGAAGTCTTGCACCCCCTTAAGTGGTCAAACATTACCCTAAGGGTACCCATTGTTATTGATAGCTGAGGCCTGAGCACGGTGTTTTGCCCCCTTGCTTTTCCCAGCCCTGAGCATGATGTGTTCTCAAGTCATCTCATGTCTAGCAGTGTTCTTGTTTTAGCTTGCCTTGGCAGCTCCAGAGCCAAAATGTGAACTAAAATGGATTGACTAGAGATTCAAAGGAGGTTGCAGTCAAGCAATTAGAATTTGGTTGAAAATTTAAATAGTTTAAACCACTGCAGCCATGCCATGTGGCAGAACATGCTCGAGGCCCAGTGAAGAGCATGATGACCTTTTCCTTTTTCCCCTTTACCACTTTTCCCCTTTTTATTTTTTCCCATTAGTTAACTTAATTAATATCTCGTGTTTCCTAGGAATGGTTCCTCCCCCCACCATTAATCTCATTATTTAAGCCTTGTGGAGCTGTGTTGTAGTAAGTCTGTTTTCAGCTGGTGGACTTTGGGAACTGGCAGATAAAAGCAGTGAGGAAAAGGTAAATTGGCCATGGCATGTCTGTTACAAACGTGCAGCAGTTCCCATGCTGCCTATCTCCTTGAAAGAGATTTTTGGTAACTAAGTGACTGCTAAAATGTCTTTGCTGAACTCTGTAAGCAGCCAAATTTCAGTGGGTACTTATAATCCAAAATAGCATAAGGGGGAATGAAATTTCATTTCTCTCTAGCAACTTGATCCACTTCACTAAAAAGCCCCAAGGGTAGGGTCAGTCTCCTTGTGTTCTTGTTGTAACTGGATTTCCAGGCAGGTGGAGCAGCCCCTTGTTCCTTCCTCAGGAATGCCATTCTCGGGATGCCTCAGCCTTGAGCTGAGAGTGGTGAGAAAGGCTCCAGGGGCTGAGTGCAAGCTGATTCCAGTTCAGTGTGGGCACCTTCTTGAATGACTTTGTTTGTTGATTCACACATTTTAAATTGGCTCTTGATTGCCCTGACACCTTCAGCCACTGCCTCTTACCTGGCACAGAAAGTGCAGTGGAATCATTAGTGTGAGTGAAATCTTTCAGATTAGAAATGATGACAAAACACCAGCTCTCAGAGGAGCAGAATTTCAGTGAAGTGGTTTTGAAAAACTTGGAAGCCCCATTTCTACAGGTCTCTCAGATATGTTTTGATTTTTTTTCCTGTAAATTACTTTGGAGCCTTCACTGCTTTATCTCCTTTAGTGTGTGTTACCTTTCCAAGAAAAAAAATTTAATTGCTCAAGGCATACCTCAGGATTTTCCCACAGGGAGCTGGGGGTAAAACACCAGCTAATGGAAATTCTGAGGCATTCACACAATACATTTTAGTTATTATGTAATTGGTTGAAATTATTACCAGTAATGTTGGCATTAAAAGGAGGAATCAGATACCTACTGGGTTATCTCATAACCTTTCTGTTTTTACTTCTGAATCTGAATTATTAAGAAAGCAATCTGTCTACCTTTCTAGTAGCTTTGGAACCTAGCCATCAAACTGATGGAATCTGAGGATTAATATCTTGGAAATAACTATATCCATGTATGTCTCCTCCAGCTAATGGAGGGAGACACTGCTGGTACTCTCTCGTGCCAGTTGAAAAACTGCATTTATTAACATTCAGTCAGACAGGGTGCCTGGGAAAGAACACTCACCTGCTCCCACTAATTCCCTGAACATTGCAAAATTTTCAAAAGCGCTTGCATTAACCCCAGAATTAAGTCCAAAGGAAAACTGGCATTATCTGCTCATGTGCTCAGTGACCTGGTTTATTTCATCATGTCCCAGGTCCCTCCTGTGCTTTTGGGAAGAGTTTCTGAGCAGAAATGGGACTGTTCATTGTGCTGAGCTGCCTGATGCTGGTCTGTGCTGTGGTGTTTCCATCAGCTGAACTGAGCTCTCACTGCACATGGACCAGAAACTGGGACACAGCAAAATCAGCAGCACGATCAGCAAATGAGACAGAAAGTGTACTTTGCTATTTCCAGATACTTGCAGAAGATCATCTGAGCTGGCTGTCCTCTTGCTCAGCTTGATGGGGTGACCTGGGCTTTCAGAGTAGGTGAAATCGTGAGTAGGAAATGGAGCAGCTGCTGGAATTCAGCATCTCTGGGAATGGGACAGTGAAACTTCTGGATGGGTGTTCACCACTCCAGTCTTCATTTCAGGAGCCAACTGTCCCATTTGCAAGGATCAGAGGATGGAAAAGTCAGTGAAGCCTGGATGGAACATTGCACACTTGCAGAGCTCGGGAGCCTCAGTCAGTGGGAAGGGCTGAGCTTTTACACGTTTGTACACGTTACACATTATTTATTACAAGGCTGGGAATCTCAAACCACACCATCCCAATGGGACAGAGCAAGTGTTCAGTGTCAGAATTCCTGGGGATCGTTTCTATCACTGTCTGAAGGCTGTTCCTGGTTGCTCAGCACGTGTGGCAATCTCCATTAGCAATTAGCATTTCACAGCTGTGGGTGGCATTTGGCATTCTTCAGAGCACTGATTTCATCACTGCAGTTAGCCAGCTGATTTTTACATGATCATTTGCCCTTCTGCAGGAACCTGAACTTGAAAACCAATTGTCAGTAAAGTTCTTTGCCACTGAGCAGCAGGAAGTAAGGATGTCAGCAAGACCTGCTGATGGCCAAGCTGTGGCTCAGAATTTTGGTGTACTATTCCCTGACATCTGTTTTCTAATCATTCTTAAATTAAAGTCAGCTTTCCAAGACATAAAATATTCTCAGTGTAGTGAGCACTGTCTTCACCCTGTATTGAGGTGCAGACAGGCCTCTGAGCCAGTGTGTAGGGAATTACAACATCTCTCTGGATTTGCAGTTCCCAGTTGGCAGAAAGCTCTCCCAGATTTCCATCTGGACCTCCACAGCCACTGGAGCAGGATCATTATTGCTAATGGGATGATGAGTTACAGGAAAGATGAGTGCTGGTGGAAACCTGCCTGTTGGAATGCTGGGATCCAGAGTAATTCTTTCACTGAATGGTCCTTTGGACCATCAGTATCCTCTGGACATCACTGCTGGCTGTTCTGCCAGCAGGTGGGGGTGATTTTTCTTCCATCCTGGCACAGGTGACAGGTTGAGCTTGCTGAGCTGATTAATATCCCTAAACAAAAGCTTCAGTGTTTACTGTTCTAGGAGGAGGCTTGTCAAATTCAATCAGTCATTTTATTTACATGGCAAATTGTTTTTGGGATGTATCATAATCAGCCTGGATATGAATATTTTTGTGCAGCAAAGCACAGAAGCTTGACACTGTTTGAGGCCTTCTGCAATAAACAGAATGGCTAAAAGAATGCTTGCAGCAGGAAAATAAATGTTGTTACATTTTTAATAAGTGCATTTTTTTTCCTGCCATAATGGAAATTCTTTTGCTGTTTTTGTTGGGAAAATTCTTTGTCAGAGGACACACTTATCTCCTCCTGTTGAGGCTCAGTTTGTATGCTGGCTGCTTTGGGAAAGTGCCAGCTGACCTTGTGACAGTTCTGTACACAGTGGCACTGGGGCCCTGGTGCTGTTTGTTTCTGTCACTGGTGTGGATGCATTTCCTTTTCTTGCTTTGCACTGCACAGGGAATACTCCCCTATATAAATACTCCCTTTTAAATTCATAAGGAAGAAATAAAGATGTGCAAGGAAGGCTCCTGTTTCTTTCTGGGAACAGGTTTTTATGGTGCAGATGTAGTTTCAAGCTCCCTTTTGCAATTGTGTGCTGTTTCAAGGTGGCAGAGCAGGCACACTTGCAGGGTTTCCATGTCCAGGAAAAAACCAGAAATGGTGAAGTTTGGCCTGGCAAGGGAAACTCTTGACAGTCCATCAGGTTTTGGTGCTGTCAGCTCTGCACTTTGTAGCACCTTGGCAAAACTTCAGCTTTTGTAGAGCTCTGGATTGTCCCGACAGTGGCTGAAACTTGTAAAAAAATCTCATTTCATTTGATGACTACAGCCTGCTTGCTGTGTAAAGCATATATTTTCTGTGGCTGTCTGTAATGTAATTTAGTGCTGTAGCAAATGTTTTATTCCTTGTTAGGGGAACTGCCCCAAATGAAGTCTGAAAATTTTCTGTGGAGGCAACAAAGCCATTAAGAAATGTAACAGTGCTGTGGCTGAACGAGGATTCCTGTCCATTGTGGTGAGCTGATACTTTCACAGTAAAACCCATTTCAATTCATGCTTTGTAAGAGCTGCCCAGCAGTTATTGACAGAAGGCAATTGGTTTTCTTTTAAAATTTCACTTTCATGAAATTCTTTACACACAGATTACAAAAAAACCCTCAAACAACAAAATGAAACCACAACCCTCACACCAAGGTAATCACATAAATCTTTCTGTGGAAGAACAATGAAGACAATTCTGCTAGGTAAGCAGGAGACGTGGTTACAACTCCTTTGTGAATTATTACAAGTTTTAAATACAACACTGTAAGGACCCGCAGTTTAAAAATTCTGGAGTTTAGCATTAATTTGATAGCGTAATGACAGATAAGAGGGATATAAATAGAAATTCTTATGTGTGAATACAAAACCTCTGAAACTCCACATCTGTCAGTTTCTTAAGGAATATCTGATTTTAATGTATGCTATTGATTGGTTTTTCAACCCAGAAGCTCTGTTCAATTATTAATACATCTCTCTCCAGGAATCTCCAGTTTCTAATGTGTGTTTAAAAGCAAAACCTCTTCCCTTCCTCCCTGAAAGCCCTGAAAGCCTGGCCCTTGTGCCTTTGCCTGCCGTTTACTCAGAGCTGCAGTGCAACCTCTGGAAGAGCTGGGTTGCCATTTACTCTGCTCATATCTTAATTTCATTAAGCCTGTGCTGATGGCCTCAGTGCTGGGATGTTTGGAGCTGTCGATTCCTGGGCTGCCTTTATTGCCTGCCTGAGGTACAAACAACGTCAGGGGGCAGCTCTGTGTCCTGCAGCTTTATTCACTCCACCAGTGCCTCTGCACAGGTCACAGAAAGCATCCCAAGGCACGTTGCCTGCCCCTGAGTTTCTCTGAGTTACAGCTCTCAGGAATTTTAATAAAGGGAGTTATAAAAGTTAGATATTTTCTTATAAAAAATAAAGTTACTGCAACAGGAGTTTAATTAATGGAAATGCACATTCTGGACATCCATCATTTCCTCTTCCACACACAGATTTTCCCATAATGACTCTTGAGAATAGAAGCATCCAAGATTTGCATGTTTGATTTTTCTGATCTTGGGAATATATGCTGCCTTAGATTAACCTCCCAATTGCCTTCTAAAGCTACTTAATTATTTTCCTTTCCTTGTCTTGGAGCTGGAAGTTCTCCAGACAAATCATTATCTTTTCTGAATTGCACAGAGCTTTACTCTTAATCCCAATGACTCCTGCAATCCTGCTGGCCTGGTCAGTAAAGCCACATTCAGCATGAGTGACACTGATAATCTGCTTCACCATGCATTCTGATAGGAATTAATTCCACCCTGACCCTGTTGTTTTTCCAGAACAATCTCTAGCCTGTCCCTTGACCAATTTTTGATAACTGTGGCTGGAGCAATTACTGCTGAGTTTTAGAGTACAGAAAAGCCCAAGTGGTTTATTCTGTATATTCCACCAGATTGTTATGAACATATAGTATTCTCTTTTTACAAGTTTTTTCTTGGTTTTTGCTTGTTTTTTTTTTGTTTGTTTGTTTCTTTTTGTTGTTGTTCTTTTGCTCAGTCATATAAGAGTAAGAAAATGTGTGTGCAGAACATTAAAATTTATTATGGCAGTCAAATTGATGAGTTCAGCTCATCCCTGTGTGCCAGTTAAGATGGAGAGGGCAAATGTTAGTTATTCACCTTGGGAAAAACGCCTTTATTCCCTTGCAAAGAAAAGTCCAAGGTAAACTTTGAAAAACATTTTCACAAAATAACCATCCTGAGAGAGAATTTCAGTGCAGCTTTTCTATATCTTTATTTACTTGTGCAGCTGAGAGGAAGAAGGGGGAACAAAACCCCCTCACAAATGTATTTGTAGAACAAAACAGAGAAAAACACATACTAGAGGCTTGCTTTCTTCCTAGTACATCTGCTGATTCAAGAGTTCTACTGTGATAACTTTTGGAATTTTGCCTGAGGTTTTTCAGTTGATCACAACTTAAGGGAAAAAATAAACCCACACCCATTCCACAGAGCTGGCCAAGAGTGTGCTCTCGCTGCCTTGACAAAGGGCAGGGTTTATTTTATTTTTATTTGAGGTGTGCTGGGGCTGGAGCTGAGCTGTGGATGGAATTCCTGCCTGGAGTGGGTGGCAGGGTCACGTTTGCAGCTGTGCTCTGGGTGTGATGTGCCTGGAACATTTCCCTTTATCACTGCTGGGGCTGAGGCTCTCCAGGATCTGCTCTGGCCGGCAAGTGTGGAATTAAAATCGTCAGGAGTTATTAATCTGAGTGATTCTGCCATCATACAGTTCTGTATCTTAGGCTGTTGTCCAGAAAGAGGGAGGACAAGGAAGTCCCAGTGTTGCAGAGGATCTCCTGTTCCCCTGCAGCCTCTTGCATTTGTTCCTGGAAGTTGCTGTGAGACTGAAACCTGCCAGGTTTTGTAATAATACTCCAGTGACAGTTCAGTGGGCTTGGGTCTCTGGCTAATTCCTGGTGCAGTCTGCTGAATGCTACCCTAAATGGTTGGATTTTGCGTGAAGCTGCAGAAGATGGGGAAAAGGTTGTGGGAAAAAAATCATTTATTGTTTTCAAATAAACACAAAAAGCAAAACCAAGAGCTTAATTTTTACAGGAAATGTGTTCTTAAACTAAACTGTTTCAAATTCATTCTGGCATCATTTTGATTGGCAGTTTGGATGACTTTGTGCCTCACTAACATTTGAATATTTTGCTTCATTTGCTATCTTGCATGATAATTTTAAAATTGCTCATTTTAAATTGGTGCTCTACAGGAACTCTTCTGAGGCAGCAACATTATTTCTTCTGCAGAAGGACAAAGAGCAGGAGCATGCACAACGTGGATCCTTTCAGTGCAGATGTTCCTAGGTCTGGTGTGAGCTCTGCTTCCCTTTCTCCCTGCTCAGAGATGCCCTTGTTCATAATGAAAAAGGACTCTGCACCTGATTTAATTGTTTTGCCCTAAACCTTGAGCAGCACTCTGGGTTTCACTTCCTTTCCCTGTGGTGACCACTGCAGAGGGTGGGAAGGGATTCAGCTGATGGAAAGTTTGTGTCAGCCCAGGCTGGAACATTTCTCATTTCTCCATGGAAGCCCCTGCTTCTCTCCACAAACAGCAGAGGGATTGAGGCTTGACAACCCACATGCTGCAAAAGGAGCTTAAACTGAGCCAGCCACGTGCAGACATCACCCTGTAAGTGCTTACAGTCAGATGAGATCAACCCCACTTTAGAGGTTTGTCAGTCTGAATCTCTTGAAATCAATAGAGTTAATTGAGTGAGTGAGGTTGGACAGTTTTAAGCTGTGTCTTTGAGCCAGCAAAAAAGCCCTTGTTTTTTCTTCTCTCCTAAACTAATATTTTGTTGTGTGTCATGTTAGGCATGGGCTCCTCTTACCAGGTGCTGTAGCCCTTTGAGGCTGCCTGTATCAACCATACCTGAGGTTAAAATACACTGTTAAACCTCTTGGGACTGCATTTATTTTATCTCAGTGTTTTAGCACGAGTATCATTGTCTGTTGTATTTGTGAGTACATACATAAATACACTGACATGCTTGCTGGCTCTTTGTTCTGGCTGCATCTGTAATAATCCCCTGTTTCACTGGTAGGTAAATCTTCATTGTCCTGAGCCTTTGCTCAGGATGCTCAGGCTCCTTTAAACAAAACACACTCAGGATGTATTGTGCACAGCTGCAGCAGTGCTGCAGAATCTCAGAAAATAATGGTTAAGGCAGGAGGCCAGTAAGCAAAGAAGGTATTTCTGTGCAGACAGGAGATATTAATTTATATATACGGACTCAGGAAATTATTTCTGCTGCCGGTTGGGAATTTTGAGCGACAAGCCATTATGAGTACTAAAAACCAATTTATAGCAGTGCTTCCTTTCTAGCTTTTCCTTTAGGCTGCTGCTTCCACTGGGGACTGGGAACATGAGGCTGGGTTCTTTTGTTTTGTGCAGATTTCAGTGCAGCATCACAGAGACAACACATGACATGTAAGGCACCACTTGTGACTTTGCTCCTCTTCATCCTCACCAGGGTCACCTGGGCAGAGGCTGCTGCAGGCTTGCAGTTGGGTTACCCTAAAAACAATCCCAGTGTTGTGAAGCAGCAGTCATGGACAGGAAGGATTTGTTGTGTTCTGTTCTTTACTGTGGAAGTTACAGGAACAGGAAGGGTTTTGCCTGTGGTGCAGCAGGACCTGCTGCACTCTGTGGCACTTCCCAAACCGAGGGGATAAATTCTCCTGGTGAGGAGGTTCCCTTCTCTGAGAGTGGGAAAAGGGAAAATGGAAAGCACAAGGGACTGAGCCCCTTGGCTCCAGTGGGCAGTGGATGTTGGCTGTTACTTGGGTGGCTGCCAGCCTCTGTTTATGTAAGGGGAAAAGGAAGCCACACGCTCTGAAAACAATTTAATTAGCCCTGTTTCTCCTGGGCTACTGATTGGGTGGCTTTCACAAACACTGAAGGATTTCTTCATTTCATTAAAAAGCAAAAGCAGGGAAAATAACAGAAATAGGAGCAAAAAGAATACTTTCAAACGTTGCCAGTTAGAAGGAATTTGTAATGTAAAGATTATGGGATGTTTTGATTTTTTAAAGGCTTTATCTAAAGTCCAAGGTTTGTAAAAAATATACTGAAGTATGAACTGTTTCACAGGTAACCTGAACCTCTCTTAAGGTTTTTTAATATTTTGTGTGTCATCTCTTACCCACTGGAGACCCAAGAGGGCATCTGTTCTTCAAGCCAGTGCCATAGGCCAGCGTTTTAATGTGTATGTTGGTTTTTAGGGAGGATAAACCCCCACAAAACAAAGATGAACCAGGAGCAGCTGTGCTAGGGTAGTTTAAAGTTCTTTAAATAGTCTCCATCTCTCTTGAGCTCAAGTGAAGGGTGAGTGTGAGTCTCCACAGCTGAGCAGATGCTGTGCTCAGTGTCTGCTCCCAGAGCTGTGCTGCTCTGTGCTGGACCCACAGTGCCAGCCCCTCCACAGCCTCCCTGGGCTGCTCTGCTGCCTGGGAACCCGGGAAAAGCTGGTGGGAATCCGGGAAAACCTGCTGGGAATGCAGGAAAACCTGCTGGGAACCCGGGAAAAGCTGCTGGGAATGCAGGAAAACCTGCTGGGAACCCGGGAAAACCTGCTGGGAACTCGGGAAAACCTGCTGGGAACTCGGGAAAACCTGCTGGGAACCTGGGAAAACCTGCTGGGAACTCGGGAAAACCTGCTGGGAACGCGGGAAAACCTGCTGGGAACCCGGGAAAACCTGCTGGGAACCCGGGAAAAGCTGCTGGGAACCCGGGAAAAGCTGCTGGGAACCCGGGAAAAGCTGCTGGGAACTCGGGAAAAGCTGCTGGGAACCCGGGAAAAGCTGCTGGGAACTCGGGAAAACCTGCTGGGAACGCAGGAAAACCTGCTGGGAACGCAGGAAAACCTGCTGGGAACCTGGGAAAACCTGCTGGGAACCTGGGAAAACCTGCTGGGAGCTCGGGAAAACCTGCTGGGAGCTCGGGAAAACCTGCTGGGAACCTGGGAAAAGCTGCTGGGAACTCGGGAAAAGCTGCTGGGAACCCGGGAAAAGCTGCTGGGAACCCGGGAAAACCTGCTGGGAACCCGGGAAAACCTGCTGGGAGCTCGGGAAAACCTGCTGGGAACTCGGGAAAACCTGCTGGGAACTCGGGAAAAGCTGCTGGGAGCTCGGGAAAACCTGCTGGGAACTCAGGAAAAGCTGCTGGGAACCCGGGAAAAGCTGCTGGGAACTCGGGAAAAGCTGCTGGGAATGCAGGAAAACCTGCTGGGAGCTCGGGAAAACCTGCTGGGAACTCGGGAAAACCTGCTGGGAGCTCAGGAAAACCTGCTGGGAACTGCAGTGCCAGGCTGGACAGCCTGGGCTTGGTGCAGTTCCGTGTGTTCTCCATCTGCAGACAGAACAACCTCCTGAGCTGGACTGGCTGATGAAGGAGAATATAAATAGCTTTAGAACAGCACCACGTTATGCTGGGTGGCACAACTTGTCACCTGCCTTGGCACCTTACAGCTTTTGATGTGCTTGTGACAGCAGAGAGCCTGAAGGTCGAGCAGGTCTCACCTCAGTGCTTTCTTATGAAATATTTACCTTTCATGTTTTTCTTATTTCCCTGAGGATGCCTTTTAAAGGTTTTTCTGTGTCAAATTAATTTTATTCCGTTTATTTATTTACTTCTAGAATGGCTCAGCATAAAAAGGGAAGATTCAAGGCAAACCAAAGACAAAGCAAGCAAGCAGCAGAGCCCTGCAGGTTGTGCACCTTGAAGTTAAATGGACACCTAATTTGAGGCATCAGGCAAATTAAAGCTGATTGGTTCCATCCACTTAAACGTGGTTGTGCACAAAGAGTTAAACAGTTGCTGCTCATTATATGTAAGATACTGATTAGGATGCTTAAACTGTGTGAGAAACAACATCTCATGAAGGAGTTTTTTCTGGTCATAGGATTTATTCATTTTTTAATAAGAAAATTTAATCCATAGACATCACAGAATGAATTAATTAAAATTAATTTTAGGGCTCTTCTGTGAGCTTTTTGTGTGTGGCCACAGAGCAGGTGATTGTCCAGTGGTTGCCATCAAAAGTTCAGTCTAAAATCTTGTGAGTTTGCAGCCTTTGACATTTTTTTCCATCAGTACAGAATTAGTTCAGTTCATGTTTTCCAAACTCTGAATACCATTGGAGCAGTCGTGGTGCTTAGGAGTGAATATTGTTTAATTCCACTTCTGATAAGGAGCATTTGTTGGATTTCTTGGTTTGGAGGGGCTGGAGGAGCAAAGGCTCTTTCTGAGCTCTGGGTGGAAGAAAGTGGCAGTAAAAGGTTTTTGTCCAGAAATGTATTCTGCCCTTTGCACGTGGCATTGAGGAGGAATAGCTGCTCTTCACCTGTGTGGCCATACATGACAGAATAAAATCATCCAAAAACGTGACAGGGACTCCTGAGAATGTTGGGATACAAGTGAACAGTTTGTGCTAAAAAGTTAATCTGCACAGTTGGGGCTTTTCTAGGAAAATCCTGTTGAATTGCCAAATTCTGGTAGGCATTTCAAGGCAACAGCTATTTCTGGTTTTTCTGAGGCTGGCAACTGCAGTTGGCTGGGACTTCCCAAGAGCTGCTTATCACAAAGTGTTTTTTACCTTCTGCCAGCCATAGAAGTTGTTATTGAAATGAAAGATGTTCCTGAGGTTGATGAGGAGGTTTTCAGGGCTCTGACTTTATTGAATTTCTCACCTCAGACAGGTGGGCTGACCTTGTCTCGTGGGGTTTGCTGCAGATTAATGTCTCTGCACTTTTCCTCCTCTTTTGTTCCTCGCCCTTCCGTGAGTCCTGCTGGCTGCCAGTGCCTGGAGATATTCATGGATGACAAGCCCTTGGAATTTTATCCCAGCAACACCTGAAAAGCAGCTACAAATTCTGAGTTTGCAACTGATGTTCAAATATAATGAATGCCCCATGGCCAAAGTAAAAGCAGAGCCAGCTCACAGCCCCTGCCCTTTCCAGACCCCTCACTTAATTAAACAAGGAACCTGCTTGTACCTGCAAGAAGCTGTGAGCTGAGAAAATCAGCTTTATTTTAATGCCACAGTTTTGGCAAACTGTACAATCAAATCCTTCCCATCTGCAGAATGGGCTTGGGAAGGATGTGGCTTCTCTAAGGAAATAATTCAAAGCCTGAGAGATGTGAGTATTTTTCTGGTATTGATTATTAATGAAGCCAAGGGGAAGAAAGGTATGACTGCTTATTTTCTTTAAAGGAAATTTGATTGCAAAACATCACCACTGTTCTTACTAACTGAATTGGCACTCCTCTTCTGGCAGCTGAGACTGCACAAAAATAAAACCTGGGTCCTAATCTTGCTTGCAATAAAACAAATGTCCCCAGTTAGTGTCTGCCAATATTTGGTATTGCTGGAGTGCAAATCAGTTCAGTCTCTACGTGCTGCAATATCCAGATTATATCCAGGGCTCCAGGCTCTTACTTTAATAAACTGCAGAGGCACTTTGCTTTGAACCCTGCATTCTCCTGGCTTTGTGCATGGTCTTCTTAGAGCCTGGTCTTGCAATTAAAGTATTGCTGTCAGATCCCCAAAGGCTGATCCTTTAATTTGTAGTTTTAAAGCAGGAAGTAAAAGGAAATTGCACATAAATATGAGTACCTTTCTGTATAACTGGGACATTGTACATCACTAAACCCAACAAATGCTTCCTGTCGTACAGACTACATGAATATTTTACTTATGAACATTCAAAACAGAATGATCTTGAATTTATTAAGCAGTGAACAATTAAAAGAAATAATTGCAGATTAAATGTAGGTGAAATGATTTGAATTGTAAAGTAGAAGAAAGAAATTGAAGGTACTGTAATGTTTGAGTTGAGGATCCCTTCCTCTCACATGCATACATGGAATTTGAGAGCATAAGTTCATGTTAAATCACATGTTAATTAAGGCTGACATTATACTTTCCTGTCTGGCATCTCTGAATGATTAACAGGGGGAAAAAGAGAATTGCACAGTAGCCCTTTGGTTTGGAATTCTCTAAGTTTAAATATCTATTTCTGAATATAGCACTGAATGTTCCTCTCAGTCTCCTTACAAATCCCTCTTACATCTGGGCACCAGCACATGAAATTGTATTTTATAGATATATATAGAACCCCATTCTACAGGGAATAGAGTGGAAGTCTCTTACATTTAAATGCTCAGCAAATAGATTTGTTTCAACTGGGAGCCGTGGAGTAAATTGGAGGGGTAAATAAAAAATTAATTATTTTTAATAATTAATAAATTATTAAAATAATTTTAATATTAAAATTAAATATTTTGATATTAAAATATTTAATTTTATCATTGTATTGTGCAACATCAGTCCCTGGACTCGTTGTAGGTTTCCCTGTGGGTGCTGAGCTGGTTCTTGCCCATGTGTTCAGGTGTACAGATAACATTTTCCACTGTGGTGGCATCAGGGGAACCTTTCTGGAAGCAGCCCAGCCTGGTGGGGAGATGGGGCTGGGATGTGAGAGCACCAAGGATGCTCCTCCTGCTCTGGGCAGCTGGGATTGAAACCTGCAGGACAAACCCACCCAGCCCAGCTCCCAGCCCTGCTGCATCCCCAGGAAACTGCGAAGGGGAGCATCCTCCTGATCCCCAGGGACACATCTGCAGTGGCACTTTGTGGAAAAGCTGCAGGGAACAGAAACACAACACATGGCTCTTACTGCATCTGCTCCCCAGAATTTTTATGTGAAATATTATTTGGTTCTAAAATTTCCCTTTCATTTGGCCAGAACATTGTTTTTTACAATAAGGACAGTTAAAGAATTGGGACTAGACAAACTTTTGTGCTGCAGTGCCAGGAGCTGCTGACAGCTGTAGTGTCAAACATTTCAGTCGTTCTTCATCCAAATTTATTAGGATTTTTTATTCAGTGAAAAAGACTATTTCAGCTTAACAGTCAGTCTGGGGTGAAAACAAATTATATTTGTGAGTATAAACAGTGCTTACAAAATAAACAATATATATATTATATATATATATATATATTATATATATAATATAGTTATTAGTACCAACTTCATTATATGAAAGAGAGCTTAGATGAGAAAGCTGCTCAGTATCTGAAAGAAATTTAACTTGCCAAACTCTTAGTTTTGGGATTTGGTTTCTTTTTGTCAGACACAAAAGACCTGCAGGTTTTGCCCCTGAAAGATGTGGAAAGTTTTATGACAAAAATCTTCTGTAGGAATTAGCACAGAACAAAAATTTAAAGCAGAGATGACTGGGTTAAAAGTGATGCCTTTGGCTGCTCTTGGTTTGCTGCAAAAGAGAGAGTGTTTTGGAGTTTGCCAGTGCTAGGAAGATGTATTTCATTTGTTTCCACCAGCCATCAGTTTCAAGACAGGAATGGATAAGGGACATGTTAATACAGTGTTATTTGTCAAAAATGGGTACTGTGCCATATTTTTATCAGGCCTGTCTTTGATTTTACTGAGATATCAGGCACACATCTCGAGGGAAAGTCATAAACTTGAGAGGACTTAGTGGTTCATTTCGTCTAATTGGAATTTGTTTAAGGCTCTTCATTTTTTCTGCTAGCTCTGGTAGGGATGAAGCATTTGGAGGGTATAATGCCTGTTATATCAGCAATCCTTAAAAATAAACACATTGGAGCTTTAAAAAGACAACTGCTCTTTGTAACTGCTGAATAGTCTCATGCTCAGATTCTTCTGCTGCATGATCACTGAACTCTGCTTAAATTACCTTTAAAAAGTTTCTAACTTACCTTGAATTTCAGTCATCAAGGATTTCTATCCAAGAATGAAAAGAATTCTGTGTAGTTCAACAAGTGCTGGATCAGACCTTAGACATGCCAGTTCTGCCACTGACTTCTGGCTTTGCTGGTTAATAGCAAGAAAAACTTTCAAGTACCTTGTAGGAAAGTGCTAATTGGTGGGGGAAAATGGTGTGGAACAATCCTGTTTTTCTAAATCACATCTGTAACACCAATATCAATATCCTCTGATACCTTTTCACGTGCAAATTTGAAGCTGGTGCTTGTCTGCAGTAATTTGGAAAAAAAAAAAAAAGGTCAGTATTTGACTTTTCCAAAGTCATCACCTCCTTCTCTTAATCTGTGTTGAAATTTGATGCAGTTGTTCTCTCAGTGCAGGTTTTAAATTTCTAATGAAGAAAGGTAGGTGGAAAAGGTGTTTAATGTAGTAGGCTCCATAGCAGCTATATCATCAGATACCTGAGTGGCTTTGGAAATGTCCCTAAGTTCCAGAAGTGTATGAATGGGGTGTTTTTCTTGGTTGTTTTTTTGCTTCCCATTGAAATCTTGGTATTTTTCCATTTATATAATCATTCCACACCACCAGTGAGAGTAAATTTAGGCTGGGAAGGAGTCATCAAAGCAAAATACCTTTCCCTAGCGGGTAAGACAGGATCCTTGAGAAGCATTTTGACCTCGTTCCTGTTGGGTAACTCCTAGAGAGCCTCTAACAGGTGTTAAACAAGCAGTGCCACAGGCTGGCAGGCTGGAGGGACAGCTCTGAGGATCCCTGTCATTCTGGGTGTCATTCTGAGCTCTCCTGGCACCTGTCAGCAGCTGGGCAGCTCTGTCAGGCTCAGGGCAGCTGGGAGCAGACAGGGCTGAGTTCAGCTGGGAGCAGACAGGGCTGAGTTCAGCTGGGAGCAGACAGGGCTGAGTTCAGGGGGCAGATCTGGGGGCAGCAGCTGAAGCAGGAATGGTCCCTGGTGTGGCTGTGCCTTCAGCAGGGACAGGGACAGGGACAGGAGATGTCCCCAGTGCTGGCTGCTGGCAGGGGAGGGTGCCAGGCTGCTGCCTCCCTCACAGTGTGAGTTTGGTTCTGTTCTGCACTGGAACTGCCCAGGTGAGCTCAGCTGGGTGATGCTGGGAGCCTGGAGCAGGTGGAGCTGTGCCCTGATTCTGTTGGTGTTGCTCTGTGCTTGGGGGAGCAGGAAGGAAAGGAGCAGGGTGTGCCTGGGCTCTGCAGGGTCAGGGGTGTGTTTGCTCCCACTGTCAGGATGCTTGGGTGACTCCTGGGTGTGCTGATCCTCAGGGCTCATCCCTGGAGCAGGAGGTGTCCTGAGGGAGCAGGAGATGTCCTGAGGGAGCAGGAGATGTCCTGGGGGAGCAGGAGGTGTCCTGGGGGAGCAGGAGGTGTCCTGGGGGTGCAGGGTGTGCCTGGGGGAGCAGGAGATGTCCTGGGGGAGCAGGAGATGTCCTGGGGGAGCAGGAGGTGTCCTGGGGGAGCAGGAGGTGTCCTGGGGGAGCAGGAGGTGTCCTGGGGGGAGCAGGGTGTGCCTGGGGGAGCAGGGTGTGCCTGGGGGTGCCTGTGGAAGTGCTGCACCTGGAATCTGGGGCTCTGCCCTCTGGGTTTGGAACATTTAATTTCTGCCCCCTGTGAGCCCTCCTGTGCTGTGGAACCCTGCCCAAGAGCGTTTGTTTTGCCATTGCTTTCTACATCTCCTGCATGGAGCTGGAGCACTCTCAGTCAAAGAAATGATTCAAGCCAGAGTGAATTCTCTGATTTTCCACTCTTTTGTGGAGAACCTAACCTTGAAATGCACATTTTGTGCTGAGCTGAGCAATTCTTTTTTGAGAACTTCATAGATTCCTACCAGACTGCAGAACTTCCCTGACTGATGAAATTCCATTTTTTCTGGGATGTAACTTATGTCCTCACCTCCTTCACTTTCCCAGTTGTCAATTTAGACTTGTATCTGTTTACACTAACTTACAAGAGGTTTTTGGGGAGTTTTTTTAAAATGAGGGGTTTAGCCTATTACCATCCTTTAAATGGAGGAAGCTTCTCAAACTAATGTCTGAGCAACCAATCTTCTGCTTGGGTGTGTGAGGCTGCTTCAATACTAAAAAAGGAAAACTATTTCCATAGCAACCTATTAGAAGCACAGAATGTTTTTGCTGTGCTGGGCTTTTGTAGTTGATGTTGTTACACCCTTACATTGGAGATTTTTGAGTGCTGTACCCGAGCCATAAAAAGTAGCCAGTAATAGCACAGCAACATTTGTTTTTCTATTTAAGACTTTGTTCTGCAGATATACTTTTATAAATAAATGTAAGCTGTTATTAATGAAATTCCCACAGGTTTCTAAAGCAGCTCTGTGTTTTGCCCACGTTATCCAGCATTTCTTTTGAGCCCTGATACAGCAGAACCAGCAAAGCTGCAGAGCAGAAGCTGAGCAAGCAGAAGTTAACACACGTACCTGAGGGGTGTGTCAGCAGCTGATGAGCTGCTCTCTGTCTCCCCAGAGAAGAACATTGGCATTTATTTTCACAAAGGGGTGAATGTGCACCCCTGTCCCTGTGCTGGAGCTCCTCAGGATAATGCAGTGAGCCCAGATATTCAGCTCCTTCTTTGTTTGGGTGAGGAAGCTGCTCGTTCCTCCCAGGGCAGCCCTGTCCAGGTCCTGTCATTGAGGGTGGGCAGGAACACAAGGAAGGCTCTGCACTTTCCCAGTCGTGCTTTTCCACATTGCCAGGTTAAATAAAGCCAGCAGCAAGATTGCACTTGGCTTCATGAGCAGTGCCAAAACACTGCTGCCTGTGAGCAGCTCCTTCTCTCCCCACTGTGCAGGTCAGGATTCCTGGTGCACCATCAGGAATTGCCTTTGCCACTGGGGGCTGAAGGCTGGCAGGGAGGGAGGGCTTCAGTCTTTCTTTTTGATTTCTGTTATTATCATTATCATCCATTTCTCTGTGTTTAAATGGCTGTGTCATAGGGGAACCCAAGGAAAGTATTTTGGGTTTTTCAAACATCTCTCCCAAGAAGTTCCATATCTGCTCTGCATTGTCTCTTGCTTGTTTTCACAGTAAGAAATCCTTTTTTCCTGTCTTGCACCTGTGTACAGGGTCCAGTGTCACTGCACTGACTGGATTTGCATCTCTGCATCCATGGGTTACTGTGGGCTTGGCAGAGTTAGGATGGTTTTTTACAATCTAAATGATATGAGGGAATAATGAAGAAACAGAGGAGGCAGTATGTAATTTAAAAGATGGACAGACAAAATGGCATTTATTTATTTGGCTTAAGGAAATTATTTCTTCCTACATTCATCTTACTTTGGTAATAATTTCTGGAATACTTGAATTTTGCCCCAGGACCTTGCAGTTGAGTTCTCTGCTGCCCTCTGACACTTTTACCACTGTAAAGCTTAAAGGGTTTGAGTAAATACTTAAGTAGGTAGTGAGTGGTCTCTCAGAAAAGAGTTGATTGATGAAGTGGGGCCTCATTTTACCTGTGGTGAAGGAGCTGATTAACAAAGAGGATTAGGGTGTAGGGAGTGGTGCCCTAATCCTGTCACTTCCATGTTAGGATTGTTAGAAGACTTGCTCATTTAGTTCAAAATTATTATTTTTTTTTTTAATTTGCTGTCACTGTTTATTTAATTAAAAATGCTAAGGAGAAGTTCAGAGCAGCTGGATTCACGGCATGGGAATGGGACTGGTCTGCACCAATTTACTCAGCGCTGCTGAAAGGTCATTAATTTGGGTTTTGCCCTTCTGTGTGGGTTCACAGGCTGGAATATTTTGAGATTGCTACAGGAAATCCATCCTTGTCACTGCTTGGCTTGGCTGTAGTGTCACAGCACGGGGATCCAGCAGTGGCAGGACATTTGTGGCTCAGTTTGGCGTAGGAAAGCCGTGCTGATGGTGGGGGCTGCTGATGGAGCAGTCACATCGTGCTGCCTGCTGCTCTTTGATCCTGGCACAGCTGACAAGATGCATGCATTAATCAAATGTAGGATGTGATTTGGAGATTTTTACTGAGTTTATGTGAAAGATTACTTGCAAACTGCAAGAGTTTGGCCATCTATAATTTGCTTTCCTGAGCCTTGCTGACAGTGAGCGTTCAGGCTGAGAGGGGGAACTCCTCACTTGGTCATTTGTGAACGTCCAGCTTAACTCAGCTGCTGCTGTTTGCTGTGGGATTGGTGTCCAGAGGCCTCTCTGAAGAGCTGGCAGGTGTTCATTCTGCAGTGCTGTTACCTCTGGCACTGCTGAGCCCCATTTCAAAGCAGCTGTGACACCAGAGGATAACATTCCTGAGAGGAAATTCCAGCAGCTGGATCCAAGGGCTGCTCTCCATCACAGGAAAGCTGACTCCATCACCCAGAGTTCAGGGATCATCTCCCACTCACTTGGAAGGCTTCTTCCACCAGAAATCCTAAAACTTCCATTAACACTGGGTGAGTTTAATTTCTCACCTGTTTAATCTGAAGATTTGTGGTTTTTCTTACCAACTCTGCTCTCGTGGTTACTTGCTCCTAACAGATTTCTTCTATTATCCTTTTTCCCACTGGAGTAGTTTGCTACCAGTGAGCTTCATTCTATACCTGGACTGTGTCTGTGTGGCTGAAAAGGTCATAGAGGAATATTGAAATTAAAATGGAGTCAAAGCTTTGTTCATTTTACTCCTGTTTTGAGCACATGCATTTTCCAAGGTGTTACTCTCCTTTTGTGCCACCTCTCAAGGCGGTGAAGATGTGTTAAAACTGAGTAGACAATGTGCAGACATAATGTCAAGAAATGGCACTGCTTTGTAGATGAAGCACCTGAACTCCATCCCATGGTGAAATGCACATTTAGTGTGGTTTGGTGTGAACAAAACCAGTTTTCATGGTTTGCAGTGCAGTTAGTGTAGCATTTCATTACAGTGACAAGGAACCTGCTGCTTTAACTCTTTCCTCTGAGTTAAATCCAGACTCTTCTAAGGCTCAGAGTAATGTGTACTTTTGCTTGTTTTATCTTTACTCTCAGGATTTGCCAGTACTCCCACAGCTGCCTTACATGTCACTCAGTTTTTCTCAGAGGTATCCAGGCATTTCCCATTTTCTTTCCTCTGAAGAATTTCAAAGGTCCAAAAACAGAAGCCCAAAGATTGGTTCACGAGATGGAGAAAGAGTGTTGAGGTTTGTGTCTGTGTTCTGCCACGGACTCTTAAAGTCTGCCATGGATTTTAAAGTCCTCGATCACTCTGCCTGAGAACCCTACCTGCACAATTTTGTCTTGTTTCATGAGAGAATGCTCAGTTCTTTTGTGATCTGCTGAGGGGACTCACTGGTGTGCCATTACTCTGGTTCTCAGTCCTGTGTTTTCGTGCTGCCACTCACACCCCTGGCTGTTAAATCTGCTAAAAGAGCAGGAAAGGTGCAATGACTGAACAGGATTTTGCTGCATGCTACAGCCAAACCTCTTTGTGGTCACCAGGAGCTGTGTTATGACCAGCACTGGAGACTGAGAGAGTTTATTTATAATTACAAAGTCTACTGTGTGAATATGGATTCCCCTACAATTAAAAAATCCACGTGTCTTTTACATGTTGAGAGAATCCTCCAGAGCCCCACGGTGAATGTTTGAATGCATTTTGTCAGGGAGTTCCTGCAGCACATCCCACCCCAAAGGAGAGGCCAGGCTGGTTTTCACAGCTCCTGTCAGCTCCTGGGATGCAGCAGATGTGAAACCCAGGGCAAACTGCTGTGGGCAGCTCCTGTCCTGTCCTGAGCTCTGTGCTGGCTCCTCAGCCCTGCCTCTGCCACAGGTGTGGGAAAACACAGCACCAGCAGCACTGGCAAGTGTCCAGAAATAGAGTGCTGTGTGTTTCAGATGAGCCAAGGGCTGGAGATATTTGAATGCTGATTCAGCCCCTGTAGTTGGAATTGATATAAATTGTATTTTCAGATATAATTTTTTTACTTTTGCTTTACAAAACTGTGCTCCAGATGTCTCTTCCATCAAGCAAATCCTGTGAGTCAGTTGTGTGTTTCCATAAAACAGTACAAGATCTCCTCTCCTACTCAAAACAGCTTTTGAACAACCTGTGTGAGAGAGAGCAGAACTGGGGATCTGAATATTTATATATATTGAGTGTCAGTTATTTGGCTTGATACTACATCTCAGCTAATTCTGAAGGGTCTATCCAAAGCTCTTGCCTGTTTTCTCGTGCGTGTAACTCGGGACAGGCAGGATCCAGCTTCTGGAATAAACAGCTCCTGGAACAAGTGGGAGATGGAGAACTTGGGATGTTGATTTTCGTCACACAAAGTCCAGTAGAGTTGAGTTGCTCCTTTTCCCAGTCAGTGGTGTGGGACAGCCTTTCTGTGGGGCTGTGGGTGTTGAGGAGGGTGAGCTGCCCAGCAGGCTGCAGTGTCGGGGTGCAGAGCTGTTCCTCGGGTGCTGCTGGCTTGGCTGTGCAAACCAACACAGGCTCGGGCTGTCGTGGGTTCCTCTGCTCCTCACGGGTTTTAATCAGTTGCTTGAAACGCTTCTGTGGGTTCAGGTGAATGGCCAGCTACTGTAGAATTGGATAGCAGCTTTAACTAAAAACTTCACAATGTTTCATAAGCTCTTCAGTCAACAGAGCAATTGCTGACATCTCCTGGGGAAGCAGCAGGGTTTTTTCTTTTCCCCACGGTGAGTTTGGGTGGGTTCACTTCCTCACCACCCGACCCCAAACTCCTCCCTGTTGTTTCTCTCCTTTGCCTGCCCAGTGGGCATCGTTTGTCTCGTCCCAGTTCTGACAGTAAACACAGCAGGAACGTTTGCAAAGAATAAACCTTTCCAGGTATTGCCAAAGCTGCTTGTGTGATTGTGTTAGCTGAGGCAGAGGGTGAGCTGGAATCCTTTCTGGACTGGGTTTATGTGCTAGATAAAGATATTTAATAAGAGGCAAAAAGAAAAAAAAAATAGTTTTACAAAGACAATCCTGACAAGCTGTGCTCTTCTGCATTTTATAGACTTCGACATGTGTAATTAAAATAAAACAAATTTAAATGATCAGGCCATTTTTTAGCTTCCAACACCTGTAAAGGAGCAGTAGTTAGGATGCTGGATTCTTCTAACTGTATTTATTTGGCAATATTACATGATGGGCTTTGAAGTTAGTGCAGAAAAGGAACTTTGTGCAAAACAGGTGATGTTTTTCTTGCCAGACTTTACTATTTAACTTCTTCCAGTTCTGGAACATGAAAATTTCATTGACCATTCAGCTTCTATATAAATTTTAGTGGACATCCAGTGGCATTAGGTTCTGGACAAAATTTCTGGTAAGCAATTAGTAAGATGGAAATCAGCTCATTTTTTCTCTCAAATAATATTTGACTCTTGGTTAAAGGTTGGAGAGCTCCACAGGCTGCATCTGAAGACTCGTAGTAAACTCCCTGCTGGATCATGTCTGGTGGATTTGCAGCTTCTGAGGAAAGAGGGGATTAATTGGAAATGTCAGGTTGGGTTTGCTGGAGTTGTGAGGGGTGGTGGGAAGGGTGTCAGAGCCTTTTTTTTCCTTCCACAGTTTCAGAGATGAGAGTCTCCCCAGATACAAGTGTAAATTTGGAGCTGTGTTCAAACTGTTCCTTGAGATTTCCATGCATAAAAGATTTTCCCAGCAGTAACTAAGAAGTCTTTGGAACTGGTGGGATTCTCATGAGGATTAAACTGGCCGTGCCAGGCAGCACCTCCTGTCAAGATGCTGCTCAGGGAGAAAATGGAATGGAAAACTCCACCTGGTTTAATCATGTGGTGACTGAATCTGTGCTTTGAGCTTTAGGCTGATGCTGTTTTGTGATAAATATTAGGAAAAATATTTGTAAATTCACACAGAAGGCTTAAAGAAGGGATGTGAGGTTTATTTTTTTAGTATTTTTTTTATTTATTTATGAGATGTTCTGATGAATTACTCTGTAAGATCCTTTTGACTTGCTGAGAAGCTGTCTCAGACCCTGAGCTGCCAAGGGAGGTGCTGTAAGGATGTTTCCCAAAGGTTTCCAGTGGGGCTGGATAAAACACAGCCTGTCTTGGGCAGTCAGTTCCTGTGTCCAGTGTCACTGGACACTGAGCAGAGTCTGAGCTCACACCTGCAGCTCTGCTCCAGAAGCCTGCCAGTCTCTGCTTATTGCTTTGACAGAGATTATCAATTTCCATATTCAACCTTTTCTCTGCAGTTTTTCACACTGCTGACCTCATGTGAGGGTGTGAAGAAATGTACAGGTTCTTCTTTTGAGACTTCTTGGGCTTTGGTACCTGTTACCTGCTGGGCTTCTGCCCAGAAAACAACTGTTTGTTGCACGACAATTTCACATCAATTTTCATCACGTTGCACACAGATTTTCTTTATGTTTAATATTTAATATATAATACACCTATATATTGTGCATCTCTAAATATTTTAGAGATGTTTTATAAATATTTTTAATACATATATTGCATTATTGTTGTAATATACAGATATTAGATTACATTCATATAAACATATAAGTTTTTTTCCAACAATATGCACATTTATTTTATGTATTTCCTTGCATTTCTTTTCATCTGTGAAGATGTATACATAATTTCTATGAATAATGACAACTTTCATGCATCTCTACTCTTGAGTTGTTCTGTAGAATATCCAGAAAAATCATCATCTATATGGAGTATTTCCCACTAGCAATTTACTCTGTAGTGTGCAGCCTGCTGGGACTTACTATGTAAATGCTCTATTTGTTGGCTCAACCCCATCTTTTTCTGAAAGAATGGCTTTTTTCATTGCTTTGGGAAAAAAAGCAACAGATCCCCCATTTGATCCTTCCCAAGGAACAGATCCCTCATTTGATCCTCCCCAGGAACAGATCCCTCATTTGATCCCTCCCCAGGAACAGATCCCTCATTTGATCCTCCCCAGGAACAGATCCCTCATTTGATCCTCCCCAGGAACAGATCCCTCATTTGATCCTTCCCAAGGAACAGATCCCTCATTTGATCCTTCCCCAGGAACAGATCCCTGCCCCATTTGATCCTTCCCCAGGAACAGATCCCCCATTTGATCCTCCCCAGGAACAGATCCCTCATTTGATCCTTCCCAAGGAACAGATCCCTCATTTGATCCTTCCCCAGGAACAGATCCCTCATTTGATCCTTCCCAAGGAACAGATCCCTCGTTTGATCCTCCCCAGGAACAGATCCCTCATTTGATCCTTCCCCAGGAACAGATCCCTGCCCCATTTGATCCTTCCCCAGGAACAGATCCCTGCCTCATTTGATCCTTCCCAAGGAACAGATCCCTGCCCCATTTGATCCTCCCCAGGAACAGATCCCTGCCCCATTTGATCCTCCCCAGGAACAGATCCCTCATTTGATCCTTCCCCAGGAACAGATCCCCCATTTGATCCTTCCCCAGGAACAGATCCCTCATTTGATCCTTCCCAAGGAACAGATCCCTCGTTTGATCCTTCCCAAGGAACAGATCCCTGCCTCATTTGATCCTTCCCCAGGAACAGATCCCCCATTTGATCCTTCCCAAGGAACAGATCCCTGCCCCATTTGATCCTCCCCAGGAACAGATCCCTCATTTGATCCTTCCCCAGGAACAGATCCCCCATTTGATCCTTCCCAAGGAACAGATCCCTCATTTGATCCTTCCCCAGGAACAGATCCCCCATTTGATCCTTCCCCAGGAACAGATCCCCCATTTGATCCTTCCCAAGGAACAGATCCCTGCCTCATTTGATCCTCCCCAGGAACAGATCCCTCATTTGATCCCTCCCCAAGGAACAGATCCCTCATTTGATCCTTCCCCAGGAACAGATCCCTCATTTGATCCTTCCCCAGGAACAGATCCCTCATTTGATCCTCCCCAGGAACAGATCCCTGCCCCAGGGGTGCTCTGGCTCAGTGTCAGTGGCTCCCCTGGGCTCTGCCTTTGTGAGAAGGGAAGGGTGAGGGAGGGAGGATGAAAGCTCCCTGCAGAGTTCATTTCTTCCTGCAGGGTTTGGTTTATTTCTTACTGCTTTTGGTCATGGCTGGCAGTAAATGGGGTGAGATGAGCAGTTTTCTTTTGGAAATCCTGATAACCTTCAAGTTGTCAGTGTTACCTGTAATCCACTCACCTTCTCCTGGTTTTTAGCCTCTTGTTGTCCTGCCCCTTCCCCTCAGGAATCCTGGGACTGCTTTTAAAGCCTTGTGTCTCATTTTCCTCATGTGGCTAACAAGTCTTCTCATTGTATCAGCCAGCTTTTCATAAATGAATATTGCTAAGTTTCACCACGTGGGTAATTCTTGCTTTCCAGCAGCAGACAACATCTCCTCTTACTTTTAAAATGCTTTTTTTTTTTAAGGTTTTATAAAATGACTGTATAGCAGAGGATGGACTTGAGATTTGAAGAGGAATAAGTTTTTCCTTCTGTGGTTTCCTGCACTTCAGGCAGGTGTGTGGAGGATATTCAGAACAGCAAGAGCAAGTTAAAAACTGGCAATAATGAACAGGCTGTGCAATATTCCCCTTTCTGCTCAATTACTTAAAAGTATGCTAAAAATTCCATGTATGACAGAAGAAGATGTACTCACTTTTATGCTGCTGGAAAGAAAAAGTTTTGTGTGGAACTGGAGTGGGAGTGAATTAAAACAAGAGCACATTGTGTTTGGGAGGCAAATCAGACCAGTTCTCTTTAGCCATGTTATTTTTCAGACCTTGTGTGCTGGAGGGTTGGAGAATGGTTTCTGAGGGGTCTGCTCCAAAGATTGCTTGTACACACATCTCAGAGTTAGAAAGACAAAGGGAATATGGAATTTTTTGTTGTTGTTGCACTGGGATTGAGAGCCTGATTCCCCTCTGCTGTGCAGCTCTGGTTTGGTTTTACCTGGAGAACAGGGTCAGTAACACCAGTTCTGGGAACATTGTGTGATGTTACATTAATGTAAAGCTGTTGGAATCTAATTCTGCTTGATGATATTTAATACCCAAGTGATAGAGCACAGATGAAACATGAGGAATAGGCCCAGAAACTGAATGAAAATTTGAAAATACTGGTAAGACAATCTCAGAAATCAGAGAGTTAAGAAATCTGAGAGTTACATGAGGGAGCAGTATTGAGTTGTCAGATTTAGCCAGTGGGACCTGATGTAGCATTGCAAAGACAGATGAGGTTAAAGGAGTCCTTAACTTTTGCCTAATTAGAAATTAGGCAAATTGGCAACATCTCTAACTTTCTAAGACTATGACCAAAGCAAGGACAGATGTGGCATCAACACATGTGGCATTATGTTGTCAAAATAACCAAATTTTAACGTTGTTACTGTGGGTCTTGGGTGTGCCATGCCCAAAACCAAGACATGCAGCAAGAAGATTTCCTTTCCTCAGCCCCTGCAAACAGAGTTTTCCTGTGATGTGCTCTAGGGGAGACTGCCACAGTGCTTCTACTGTAAATTGGCTTTTAACATTCTGATCAGAGACAGAACAATGTTGTTCCCTGGCTAATATTTGCACCTGTTTCTCAGGATAGAAAAATGCTAAGCCAGAGTGAGATCTGAGGGAGCACTAAACCTGGACTTTGCTGTGAGCAGTAAAGCAAACTGCAGAGTATTGAAGGTGGAAGTGTTTGTGAGCACAAAGCTACCAAAAGGAAAAGAATCCTCATTTGAAGCCAGGGGCAGCCAAGCTCCCCATGTGTTACAGTGATGCCCTGTTACCGTGCCACTCTCACTGCCTTCTGCACATTAACAGGGATAAAATGAATGAACAGTGGCTCAGGTCTGCAGTTTCCTTTACAGACAGAAACAGGAGAGCCCTTTTGATGGATCTGCTGCGTTCAGCTGGGCTGAAGCCAAAGCAGATCAGCAGGAGACACGGCAGAGAGAAGCAAACAGGAGGAAAATGGGAATGTTGCTGGAGATGAAGAGCATTCAGTTGAAAATAGGAGCTAAACTTGGACTTTATTGTGCAGCTGATATTTATTGTTATATATTGATATATATTATATATTACATATTATATATTATATATTGATATATATAAATAAAATAAAATAGAATAAGGGGAGCTGCAGAGCATGAACAAACTGCCTTTAGGGGAAGGTGAATTTGAGGAGGGTCTGGAAGATGAGTCATGTCAGAGGTAAAATGCCTCCTGCATCGCTGGTCCTTCTGGCAGAGCTGGTGCTGCTCCCAGAGGATCAGCATTGCTGGGTGCCCTTTCCCTCAGCTGCTCTCCTCTCTGCTCTCCTCTCTGCTCTCCTCTCTGCCCTCCTCTCTGCCCTCCTCTCTGCCCTCCTCTCTGCCCTCCTCTCTGCCCTCCTCTCTGCTCTCCTCTCTGCTCTCCTCTCTGCTCTCCTCTCTGCTCTCCTCTCTGCTCTCCTCTCTGCTCTCCTCTCTGCCCTCCTCTCTGCCCTCCTCTCTGCTCTCCTCTCTGCCCTCCTCTCTGCCCTCCTCTCTGCTCTCCTCTCTGCTCTCCTCTCTGCTCTCCTCTCTGCTCTCCTCTCTGCTCTCCTCTCTGCTCTCCTCTCTGCTCTCCTCTCTGCTCTCCTCTCTGCTCTCCTCTCTGCTCTCCTCTGCTCTCCTCTCTGCTCTCCTCTCTGCTCTCCTCTCTGCTCTCCTCTCTGCTCTCCTCTCTGCTCTCCTCTCTGCTCTCCTCTCTGCTCTCCTCTCTGCTCTCCTCTCTGCTCTCCTCTCTGCTCTCCTCTCTGCTCTCCTCTCTGCTCTCCTCTCTGCTCTCCTCTCTGCTCTCCTCTCTGCCCTCCTCTCTGCTCTCCTCTCTGCTCTCCTCTCTGCCCTCCCAGCTCTGTTTGGCAGGGCCAGGGGCTCACACCCAGTGCAGACCTGGGCCAGGTTCGTGCCCTGAGCCATCTGCACTGCAGCCAGCAGCCACAGAGTGCAGGTGGAACAGGCTGGTGGCTGGGCTGGAGGACACCAAAGGTGCAGCCAGAATTAGGGGCTGCTTTATTGATGGTGTGGCTGTTTGCATGACTCCTTTCTCCCATCCCTTCAGCCCCCAGAACACCATAACCTTCAGACAGTGACACACTGAGCAGATGAGGTTTATGTTGTGACCGAGTTTCATTAGATGTGAAAGTGAATTGGAATAAATGCTGTTTCCACCTGGGCTGCTCCTTTGGTGGTGTGGTGCTCTGGGCAGTGTCTCTCCAGCCTGCTTCCCTGTTACACCACCTTTTGTTACCCAGCAGGACGGGACCAAGTGAAAGATGTCCTGTCCTGAGCAGCAGCTGTGAACAGGAGCAGGGCAAGCATGTATGATAACATTTCCATTCCCTTCTGAAATTCAACCATTTTCACCCCTTGGATTTACTGAGTTAGGTGTGGTGTCAGTGTTTAATGCTGCCTGTGGTTTTCCATGCCCATTCCCTCCATTTCCCCTTCCATCAGCATGATCTCCTGCTCCTTCCCCTGCTGGACAAACACTTCCAAAGCTACAAGTTCCTTCTGCCAGGTGGGTGTTTTTGGAATCAGTGATGTATTGTGCAAATTTGATAGCCTGGCTAACACACAGTAAAAATGCACATCACTGATCTAATTCACAATAACTGGTGAAAGTAGCTAAGGTAGAAACAATTTTGTCTGGCCTTGTCTGGTCACTGTTCCATCCCTGTGTCACGTGTATCTGACCTGCACTGATCCCCATTTTGCTCAGAGACACTAATTTAAGTGAATTTCCTCACATTTATTTATATATAGCCTTTATTTATATAGCCAATGGTAGCACTGACAGCTAAAGGTGGCATACAAAAGAGGGTGACTCACTCGTTGGTGTGACATTTTGACAATGCTTTATTTTACATAAAAATGATATTCTTGTTTCAGTGGCTCCTGAATGCACACCAGGTACTCTGAATTTTGTTAGCCTGAGAGGAAAGGATGGCACAGTTCTTTCATTCCATGACTGTCACCTGCTATCCCAGGTGAGGTCAGTGAGATGCTGGAAACCTTCAGGCTCAGGTATTGAACAGCTTCAAACCTCTCCCAGAATGGGCTGGGTCACCCCTGGGAGCAGCTCTGCAGAAAGGAACTTGTTAGAGATGATTGAAATAAAGGTGTTGGAGTAATTAGCTCTGATCTAGGCCTGCCTTGATCTTGTAAAATATCTAATGATTTTCATTTTGAGATAGAGCTGAGCACTTTTGCTGACTTTAACTGTGTGAGCAGCTTATGAAATGAGGCTGCAATTGAAGAGCTTTTTGGGCAGGCCTAGAAGACAATGAATAAATAGCATTAATTCATTTACTGTGTAACTTCCACTCTCTGGTCTCACTAATTACCCTTGTGGTGGTACCCATGTGTGGTTTGCTTTGTGGCTTTCCCCTCATTTTAAAGAGGTTAAGAACAATTTTCCTGTTTGATGCTGGTTGCAGCAGCACTCACCTGTGTCTGCAGGGAGCTGTCCCAGCTTGGCCAGGCTGTGGCTGCTGGTGCTGGGCACCAGGACAAGGGCCAGGGGCAGAAAGGGACGCCTGGGAAGTGTCACCTGAGGGTGAGGAGGAACTTCCTCACTGCAGGGATCAACACTGGACCAGGCTGTGCAGGCTCCCTCACTGAGATGCTCCAGAACCTTCTGCACACAGAGCTGTGCCCTGTGCTCCCTTCCAGCCTGTCCCGTTCTGTGTTCCACCTGCCTCTTTAAAACTGGCTGCTTTTAATAATGCAGAGCAATTACGTGTTACTGAAGTCTTTCCTCAGTCTGGGAAGTCACAGGAAATAAGATCTGGTGTGATTTCAACATATGCCTTGCATTTTCTCTCTCTGTTCAGTTATCCTTTTTCCTGCAAGTCCTTGTCAGTGATCTGGCAGCAGTGTTACAAGTGCAAAAATCAGCCAAGAGCCACTAAGGAAAAGCAGCTTGTAACACGAAGTGCCTGCTCAAAATACGTATTTTTGTTATTTTTTAAACACATTCCACATTTTTGTTGCTTTCCTACATCTTTACTTCTTCCCCAAGTGTCAGTCAGTGTGAAAGCAGCACATTGCATTGCATGGAGTGCAAACAGGAGACACGTGGGCAGATCCCAGCAGGTGCTGGCAGCTCCATGGGGAGAGCCTGGGGACAGTGACCTCTGTGAAATGCTCAAGAGCTGCAGAAAATGAACTATTCCAGTGTTGTTATTCACAGCAGAGGCTCACAGACCAGATTGTTTCTGTGTCCTGCCCTTACACAGGTCCTACAAAATGTGTTTGAGAGGGGCTTCAGCATTTATTTATGGAGCCTCTCACAGTAAAACTTACTTTTAGCTTACAAAAGAGCAGAGTGCATTTTTCAACAATATCACGTCTCTGTTGTTAACTGTTTGTAGCCAGATCCAGATTAAAACAAGATTACACTAACCTCAAGGACCAGGAGAAATTTAGCAAAGTGTTGTGAGGAGGAGTGAACTTTCTGGAGCTTGAGTGTGCCCTTTTTCTGCTTATTCTGAAATCTCTACACTTCCAGCATGACTGTACAAACTGCATCCCTCACTAAGGATGGAGCTGAGTAACCTCAGGTGAGGTAATTAACAGCTAATTAGGGGCTGGGGAGCAGATTGCAGGCAGCTGTGTGGGGCTGGCTGCAGGGAGGGGCTCCAGGAGGGGAAGGGGAGCAGGGCAGGAGCTGTTCCAGCACCAGCACCAGCATCACAGCTCTCCAGGTGAGCCCCAGGGACCTGTCTGCTGGGACCTGTCTGCTGGGACCTGTCTGGTGGGATCTGGCTGATGGGACCTGTCTGATGGGACCTGTCTGATGGGACCTGGCTGATGGGATCTGTCTGCTGGGATCTGTCTGATGGGACCTGGCTGCTGGGATCTGGCTGATGGGATCTGGCTGATGGGATCTGGCTGATGGGACCTGGCTGATGGGAGCAGGGCAGGAGCTGTTCCTCCCCAGCTCAGCTCTCCAGGTGAGCCCCAGGTGAGCCCCAGGGAGCTGCCTTTGGGCTGCAGGGCAGCTGGGGCTGCTTTGCTGCTTTGCTGTGGCTGCAGGATGCAGCCCTGCCTGCAGAGACCTTTGGTGCCAAAGCTGCCCAGACCTAAAGCTCTGTAATGATATTTTGTGCTGGTCTGTGGTAAATGGTTTGAGTTCACAGTCAAATGATGGTGTAGCAGTGGTGTGGCAAGTTGGGCTACTTTTAATTTATTCTCTTTTCTAATTAATTATGAACAGTCTTGGATTTAGGTTGGGCTGAGCAGGTACAGGAGTTATCACTGTAACAGCAGGGCTGTCAAATTTAGTGTGCAAATCTAGACTGGCTCATTTAATTTTGAATCCTCAATTGCCCTTCTGTAAATGCTCTTAAAAATAGACAGTGATCAGATCTCACAGGTCAAACTATCTGCATTTATTTCACATAGCAGGTGTGCATTTATGAGAGGCTCTTTTATTTTCTGTGTATTACAGAATTAATTCATACAGGGGCTGCAGTGGAAGCTTTGGATTTAAGCTATTGTCAAATGGCCTTTTTAAATTGATAGAGATTCCTGTCACTGGTGGCTAGGCAACTCTCCTGTTTCCCTTCTCTATTTGCACTTCAATAAATCTTCCTTTCCTTCCTTTTATATGATTATTATTTATTAGATATTATTAATATATATGCATTTTATACTTTGTGGAGGGGAAGAAACAGACTTTGTGATTTTAGCATTTTGTTCTGTGTTCTCAGCAGGCTGTGGTCAGCTCAGTGCTGAGCTGTGGGGTCACAGCTGTGAAACCCCCTCTGGTTTCACAGAGGGACCTCTGGTGCTGCAGGAGTGGGAGGAACTTTGTGGAATTTTATGGTTTAAGGAGCTGCAGCAGAAACATGTATATCAGTATATGCTCATACATCTAGAGGTCCCTGATGCCAGGGAGAGGTTGTTCATGTGATGAGCATTGTGTCCATATTCTCAAGCAGCCTACAGGAGAGATGTCTGGAAAAGCTGGAATGGGGGAAAAAACAAAAGTCTAAAATTGTAATCATTATTCCTGTTAAAAAGATGCTATCAAAACACTTCTTTACAATTAGTTTCCCTTGCTGGCTCTTCACAGGAAAAAGAAAGATCTCAAGACTCCTATCCACTGACCCAAATCCCAGTGTAATTATTCCCATGTGAGAGCACGGGAAGGAATATGACTGCAGAGATAAAACCTAAAAGCAAAACCTGTCCCCGTGGTTTTGTTGAGAACTGAGGAGAGCGAGGGCAGTGAGTTGAACTAGAGAGGGTTTACACACAGTCCTAATCTGCTTTTTGATGTCTGCTGTACAACAGCCCTGGAGCTGGTTCATTTACAGCCACAGGTGATGAGCAGGCTGGAATTGTAGAGAGAGCTCCTGGAGCAGCCTGGGCTCCTGCCCACAGCCTGCACTAAAAATCTCCTTCCACTTTCTTCTTGTTGCTTGTGTCTTGAGCAGGGGACAGAGATGCCATTTCCCAGGGCTGTGTGCCAGCCCCCCTTGGCTGCAGCTGCTGCAGGGACTCTCGCTCTGCTTTAGATGCACAAATTGGCAGAAGCTTGTGGCTCTGCCCACGTTTGATCTTTCCCGAGGTTCCCCAGACACCTCCTGTAGAGCAGAGATGCTGCAGAGAGGGAGATGTTTATGGTGCACTTCCAGGAGGCTCATTAACTTCCCCAGCATGGCTGAACTTCAGGTAAAATAAACATTTAAAGGGCAGCCTAGCATTTTAAGGGACAGGTGGCAAGAATAATTTGTATCTGCGGTTATATTTATAAACATGGCATTTAGGAAACCTCAGATGCTGTACAAAAGCTTGTCACTACTTGGTTGCTTATTAAACAGGAGGAAAAATTGTTAGTGATGAAACCATGTGAAAATGAGATCGAGTGTCGTACCTAAGCAGCAGAAAAGGATTGTTTGTTTCCCAGGTCAGGTTAAAACCAGCAGTAACAGCAAATGAATGTTTTGGTTTTTTTACTCTCCTTCCGTAAGTTTAGACTTTAATTTTCTTACACCTAGAACGAGAAATGGAATTTGTAGGAAAAGATTTTGGTGGGTTTCACTGCCAGTGCTAACTGTGCAGGGGGAATACCCACATTGCTGCAAACTGAAGGGCAATCTAGTGATGCTGGGTTACTTCTGATTTTTGTTTAAGCTGGTTCTGCATCATGACATCTGCGACTTTAAAACAGGTACAGGCTCAGTACCTTTGCAGGCATTGCCAATTACTCCTTTTAGGAAGAGAAGTCAGCAGCTGTTAATGCTGATGTCCTTGATTAAAATTAACGAGTGGCTGTTGGCAAAGGCCAGCAGCCTGATTGGTTTTAGGTGGCTCTTGTTGAGCTGGTTCTGTTTCTGATTTGTTTCAGGTGGTTCTTGTTGAGCTGGTTCTGTTTCTGATTTGTTTCAGGTGGTTCTTGTTGAGCTGGTTCTGTTTCTGATTTGTTTCAGGTGGTTCTTGTTGAGAATTCTTTTTCCTGATTTGTTTCAGGTGGCTCTGTGGTTTTTTCTGATTTGTTTCAGGGGAGGTGGTTCTTTGTTTCTGGCTTGTGTGTTCCTCTCCCCAGTGTAAATGCTCAGTGATGAAGATGTAGCTTCCAGTTTTACTGAAGAAATATTGGTGAGCAGAGAATTCAGTTTGTTTTCTCTTTCCAGCCCTGGCATTGGCTTTGGAATGCTAGCAGGGAAAAACAAATCCAAGTCAGGCTTTTCATCTAATCTTGTTTTCTCCTAATCCATGCTGTCAGGCAGTGGCACATGAGCAGCCCCGTTCTTTCTATGCAAGGTATTGTTTGTGAAGCTTTTTTCTGCAGGGGAACCCATGAGATCAAGGCTGATTTTTGTCAAAGGTTTTTGTTTTCTGTGTTGCTGTCCCAGGTTACCAAAGGGCCTGGACACCACGACTAGCAATGTCAGAGATGTCTAAAGGTGTGAGATGTGTGTGACTTTAATGTCTTAAAGTCAGAGACTTGAAGGCTCTGTTGTAAATTAAAAAGCCAGACAGGTTTAAAGCTGCTCTTACTGTCCTTTGCCCGTGTTTAAATGAGTGAGAAGTAATTGGATGTTCATTAGATAGAAGGCCGAGCAAGATGCAAAGGTTTGAACCTCAGAGTGAGTAAATCCAGGTTGAAGACTGATTTGTAAAGATCAAAGGAGACGACAGAAGTGTTTTTAAATTCAAATTTAGTCCCTAATGCTTTTTGTTCTAAAGCAGAGGCTGTCATAGTTGAGTTTGATGCAGAAGTTGCAGAATTAACAGACCTGATCTGGGTTAAATTTTGGGAAGACCTGGGTTAGCTGTGAGTTGCTGGGGTAAAACTGGGTGAGGTTGGAGAGCTCCTGTGCAGGAGCTGCAGTGTCAGGAGCAGTGGGGCTTTCTGCCCTTTGCCTTCAAATACAAAGAACTCCTAAAAAATTCCTTTGGGTGTGAAATTGGAGTGTGATGTATAGCACATATAGGGGATTTGGGTCAGAGGAAGGTCATCAGTTACATTGTACCAAGTAAATTAGATGTTAGAATAATACCATAAATTAAAGTTACTGCTTTGTTGTCCTTCCATGAAGAAGCTGAATGAGTAAATTCACTTGTAGTGAAGTTAATGTCTGGCTAGCCATTAGAATGGCTCCAGTGCAATTACTTTTGTAGATCATAACAAGTGATACTGAAAAGTAAATACTTTATAAAAGCAAAAATCTTGAAGGAAATTACAGAAGGCATAATGGCTTTTTGAGAGGCATGCCTTTGCACCCATATATACGTTTTTTTAAAATCCAACAAAATTAAATTGGTCTGTTAGTTATTTCTGCAATGTTTTTTTGTCTGCTGCAATCCAGCAAATGATTAATGAGTGTTTGTCCAGTCAGAGCAGCAGGGGTTTGGATTGTTTGTTAGAGGAGAGGAGAGTGTCCTCAAAGACTTCTTTCTTCTCTTCTTTCTGTAACAAGAATTTTAGAAAGAAAAGGAAAAAAAGGTTAAACCCAAGTCATTCTGTGCTTGCAGTTGCTGTGGCTGAAGGGCCCCACTTGTGCCATTTTTGCTGTGGCTTTGTCCCCCTGTGGGCAGTGCCAGGGGGTTCAGAGGTGCTGGGAGCTGGCTGCAGGGAGCTGTGGCTGCCAAGGATGCTCCTCAGCTCGGTGCCTTTCCTCCCGTGTGCCCTCACTTTTCCTTTTTGCAGTATGATTTATGTCTCATTCTCCTCACCACCACCCTGTGCTTTCCCTTTGTCCTTCCGTGCTCTTCCCTGTGTCCTGGGCTCTCCCTGTGCTCTCCTTGCACACTGACTCTCCTTTGCTGAGCTGGAATTGTGTGTTTCTCCCTTTCTGGGGGGAGATTCTGCAGAGCTGGCATGGCAGTGCCAGGAGTGCCCAGAGGAGATTCTGCATGCCAGGAGTGTCCAGAGGAGATTCTGCATGCCAGGAGTGTCCAGAGGAGATTCTGCAGAGCTGGCATGGCAGTGCCAGGGGTGCCCAGAGGAGATTCTGCATGCCAGGAGTGTCCAGAGGAGATTCTGCAGAGCTGGCATGGCGGTGCCAGGGGTGTCCAGATGGGCACTGGAATGCTGGATGCCCAGATGGGCACTGGAATGCTGGATGCCCAGATGGGCACTGGAATGCTGGATGCCCAGATGGGCACTGGAATGCTGGATGCCCAGCATTCCCCAGCTGTGGATGCTAACCAGGAGTTAGCCTGGCACTGAAACCTCCTTTGATGCTGGATCCTGATTGCTGTGAGCATGCCAGATGTGTCTGGGTGCTGCTCCTGTCAGTCTGTCAGTCTGTCCAGGGCCAGAGCTGGACTCTTCACACAGCTCCTGTTTAACCTGCCCAAGAGGGGCAGTGGGGGAAGGCAAATCCCTCAGATGTGCTGAAGGGTCCCTGAGCACACGGACATGTGGCCCTCAGAGGACTTTTGGGATGTGGTTTTTGGGGTTTGATTATTCCTGACTGGAGAATGAGATACTCCAGGGGGATTGGATAATGTAGATGGCAACATACCATAAACTGTGCTCTGGAAAATGGCTGATGATGGAACCTAGGACCAAAAAGAGGTTTTACATTCTGATCTTTAGCCCAGTTTTGACTTTCTCGTGACCTGCATCTTACCTTGCTCTTTGCTCCTTAGCACATGCTTTATATTCCTTGTAACAGCAAATTCAGCTTGCTGTGGGGAGCCATGGATATTGCAATAACAAACAGGAGTGGGTAATAAACTGCAGAAATTAGTGTAGAGAATTGGCCTCACTCCACAAATCACCCACCTGGTTTTGTGCTGACGGCTGTAATATTTATGTGAAGGTGCTATATGTGTGTATAAGCATTTTTATCTGCATGCATCTCCCTATAATCCATTCTTCCATCCACATGGGAAAGAAGTCCTCAAACTTGGAGCTGAAACCCAAGGAAAGAGTTAGTGTTTTAATTAGTTTATTGGAGTGCAAGGATTGTTAACCACCTATCTGATGATTTTAAACTCTTAATTCTGAGGCATTTCCACTGTCTGTGAAGCTGGGAAGTTAAAGGTGGGGAGATGTGTGTAAATCCACTGTTGCAGTGATGTTGGCACAGCAGCTCCCCTGGCAGGGACAGGCACAGGCACAGCTGATGGTCACCAGCAGCTCAAATTTAGGATTTGTGTGCTCAAATCCTGAACAAAGTCCTTGTGTCTGGACCTGTTCTGCTTTCCAGGGTAGTAATTCAGTGGGGCTTCCTGCTTGGAAACAAAAGCAGTTTTCTTTCCACCTTGATGTAGTTCTTTTGGTTCAAGGTTGTATTTTTTAGCTTGCACCATGGTTCCTCTGAGCTGTGACCTCTGCCAGAGCTTTTATTTCTGGAATTTCAGCATTTCACTTCTGTGAGGCACATGGTATCACACTCAGGAAGAACACATGCACTGGAGTTCAGCCTGGGAGAAGGAGTGTTATTCTGGAGTTGAGAGGGTGGTTCATCTTCCAATGAGTAAATATATCAAGGTGAAATCTTTGTAAGCTCATGATGGACATGTTTTAGCATCCAGTATCCCCAAGGCATCCCAACAAGAATGCCTTCTTGAGATTTTGGCCGAGTAAGTGTTTGAAGTTATTTTTACTTGGGTGAAATTGTATTTTTTTCCTTGCCTGTGCCAATACAAAAGATGGAACAGTTCTATTTTCTTCGTGCACAAGTTATGTAGTTCTGTGATGTTCTTCATACTGAACAAACTGACAGTATTTCCTTGAATAACTGAATTATTTCCATGTAATGAGTTGGATGAATGAAAAGATTTAAAAAAAAACATCATAAAATGGGCAGTTTGTTTTCATCCCTTTGATAGGTCACAATATTATCCAAGGTCATTAACCATCACTGCAGCCAGTTTTCAGATGGCATTGAGTTGTGTGCAGACATCAAATCTGAAGTTCTAGTTTCTCTTACAGAGGACAACTTCTTTTCCATGCAAGAAATAGATTTTATGTAAACAAATAAAAATCTATATTCATAAAGCCTGTGAAGCACTTAATGTGGTATTTGCTGTCCTGTCAGGAGTCACACTTAAAACCACACTGCTAAAAACTACTAAAAACTGCACACACCTGAAAACTTAGGACAAACAAAGCAAGTGCTTATTTATTTGGTGTGCAGACAATACAGAGCCATGGTGCATGTTTTGGAAGAGAAGATGCATTTCTTAAGTGTTTTTAACTCCAACAAAATAGTGGAATAATTGATTTGTGCTGCAGACAGGGAATTCTGTGATGTGTTTGTGAATTTGAAGGCATTTGGGGATTGAAAACCCAGAGTAAGACTTGTTTAGGCAATAGAAGTAAATAGGGAGAGAGGCAGGACTGCCTCATTGCAATACATGGAATATTTCTATAGCTTTTTTGATTTGTGGGGATTTTTTTATTTTTGTTTTTCAGTAGAAGGTGCAGCAAACAACCTACAGGAGGCTCTTGCTTTCTGTCTTGTGCTTTGCTGGGCTGAGTTTTGGCTGGGTTAATGCAGTGTGTCCTGAGGCTGCGTGGCTGGATGAGGGACAGGGGCATGGCTGGAGCCCTGCCCCAAAGCTCTGCCCCAAACCCTGCCCTGCCCCAAACCCCTGCCCCAAACCCCTGCCCCAAACCCCTGCCCCAAAGCTCTGCCCCAAACCCTGCCCTGCCCCAAACCCTGCCCCCAGCCCTGCCATGCACTGCCTGGGGTCACTGGGAGCTGGGCACAGCTGGATCCCTGCCCCAAACCCTGCCCCAAACCATCTGGGGTCACTGGGAGCTGGGCACAGCTGGCTTTGGGGTCGTGGCTGATGCCTCACCCCTGTGATCTTTCCAAAGGAAAGCTGATCCCAGGTGGCCACCCAGGAGCCCTCTCCAAACCCCAGCAGCAGCTGAGAGCAGGGCTGGAGGTGCCTGTGGGATTCCAGCAGGCAGAAATGGCTGCAGGAGGTAGTTGTGGTGATAGATGGAGTTCTGCTCAGACTGTTCTATTGAAGGAGTGGAGATAATTAAGGTGTGGCTGTGTTTATGCACACAGGGCTGTTAGAAAGCAATGTTTTATTGAGTCTTCAAGGGCTGCAGCCTGCACTGCTGCTGTGAGCTGTTCTTCCCTTGCCCAAAGCCTGGTGGTCTCTGAGTAGTATCAGCTAAAATAGAATTGCTGTGCTGGGTGAGTTTTAGAATAGATTTCCATGGGAAATAGGAAGAAACAGAAATTGTGCTTGAAAAAGAAACCCTAAACTTGCTTAGTTGCATAAACACAAGGGACAAAGTGTTTTTCATGCAAAAAGCACCGTGGTATGTCAGCATGTTGGCACTGATGGTGAATGAGCTGTTTGAAATGTACATCCCAGAAACACGAAATATGCTGTGATATTTCAGTCTGGGAGCCTGTCTTAAATGGAGGAAAAAGGACACAAAACAAGACCATGTAGTTGGAATTTTGGACTTTATTGAGAAGTGAATAGAAAGTGATCATGAGCTCTATCTGTAGACAGCTGTTAAGCAAGTTTTTAAATATTTCCAAGAAAAACTGACTAGCAGAGCAGCCCACTGGAAATAAGAGTTGCAGTGCTAACCTTTACGCATGAATAAATGGATAGATATACTTTAATGGCATTTCTGAGGTTGATGTCATAATAGCTGCCTTCATTAATGATCTTTCAAAGCCGAGTGGAGGCGTTAGTGCAGAGATGGAATCATTCTCTAACAGCACAAAGGTGGCACACTGCTGGTGGGTTTGGAGGTGGTTCTGTAGAGACAGCACCAAACAGTGCCAGTTCTGGGATGTGCTTGTGAAAATGTTGTAGACTCAGATATTTCCACTGAGTTTGACTGCCCTCCATAAATGTCTTGTCAGAGTCAGCCTTGCTGGAAGCTGGGGCAGGAATGAATTGTGTAATGCTTGTTCCTGAGGATGGAAATAGAAACAGAGAAAGTGACCAGATCTCCCCTGAAAACCTTTAGTTTTCCAGGTGAAAGCTGTGAACCCTTTGAGTTTTGTTCCTGATACCATTCTCTGGTTTCCCCAGGAGGACTCAGAGGCTGAACACACATCCTGCTCTTTGCCCATGACAGCTGAAGCAAGCTCATAAACAGGGAGGGAAAGGCCTTTTCTCCTTGGATCTTGGCTCTTGTATTTAATTCTGATTTAGAGGATAGACAGAATATGTCCAACACACCATAATTGTGTGCACGTGAATTTAGGGAACAGGCTTCGTGGGAAATCAAATTAATTGCCCACTAGGTATTAACATGTATGATTTTGCAAAGTAATTTATCACTTCTCTATGAGATTTATCAATGGGATGTAACTCAAACTGCACATTCTCCAGGCTGTGGTTGAGAAATATTTAAAGAAGTTAAATTTGAAAGTATGATAATGTAGGTCAGTATTTAAACTATTTTTATTGTAATGACTAAAAGCAAAGTCATTGTTTTTAAAGCATATTTTGATTTTGTGAGAATAGGTACTCCAATACTTTTTGGTTTGGATGTTGTAGAAATATATTACTGTTTAATAGAAGTGCAAAACTGTTTGAATATTTATGTTATGAATCAAATCTCCTGTGTTAGGAGGGAGTGGAACCCGAGCCAATGTCCTGAGCAGCTTCAAGAGGGACATTAAGCTTTGTTGAGAGAAATGATGTTTGTAAACATTTCAGTTGTGAAATGCCCCAGGAGCAGTTGTCTGCGAGTTGTGTTGTTTTATTTCATGTAAAAACTGCCACTGGGATACAGCAGTGGCACATTTTGAATTCCAGAGCCTTTTCCTGTGTTTGGGCTGATACTGAGATGTTTGTGGGTTCCAGAGCAAGGAGATGCTGCAGCAGAGTTGGATTGCCACACCTGCTGTTGGAAGGGGGTTTTGGATTGATTTGTTTTTCTCTTCTGATGCAAAGTTATCCCAAGCTCTGTAATTTGTGCTGGTTCTCGTTCCTGGTGCCTCTCACCAACCCAGTCTTTGGGAAAGGATTCTGCCTGTCTGACACATTCAAGAATAAATAAAAATAAAAACATGTTTTACCTTTCCACTCCCTCCACTAGCTGTGTTTCACTGAGAGGGTAATGGATAAATTCAGGAGTAGCAGGAGTGAGAATTCTCTTGAAGGAAAGACAGAAGTTTTCACAGTAGCACATTCAGAGATGCAGTGTTTTTACAAGCTGTAAAATGAGTATGAACAAATACCTTGATATTTTTTTTCCTCTATCACAGCAATCCACATTGCCAGTAAGTACCAGGAAGGGAGAGCATTACCATGCTGAAGTTCACTCTGGGGATTTACTTATGCTTTAGTTATGGAGAGATTTTCAGTTTTAAAGTTGATTTTCAGTTCTTACTAGACGCATTTCTATAGATGGAATAATCCTTCTTTCATGAAATAGAATTATTAGAAAATGACTGTGTTAATAATGCAAATTTAAGAATCTTGACATGCAAATGTCCCTAATAAAAAGAAAAGCAAACTCTGTGCAGAGTGCTTAGTTTGCAAAGAATTCAGCATCAGGGTTTAGTATTGCTCTGGAGTGCACTTATCTGAAAGTAAAAGGTGTGAAAACAATCAAATACAAATAGGATGTTTTAGGGTTTTGGGAGGTTTCTTGTGAAGTCAGGCAACTTAAGAAAAGTGGAAATCTTTTAATTAATTTTTTGCAAAACCACTCATTAAATTTGGAAGTGCTTAACTAAACAAAACTTTAATTGAAAGTGTCAGAAGTGATCCGTGGCTGCATTACAATTCTCTTCTTCATGCATCATTTCCTTTGCCATTTAGTTGAATACCAAGTACTGCTCTGACCTATCAGTTCAGACACAAAATGATCACCCTGGTTCCTCTGGGCTCTGTAGCAAGAGTTAAAATAGGATTAGATTGAAAAAGATTTGAGCTCTACTTGGGTTCTTTCCTAGAGCAAGGTCAGTGTTCTGAGCAGGTGGCCACAGGACAGTTCCATGGATGCAAAAGGCTTTATTCCATGGGTGTTCCTTGTATCCTTGAGTCTGATTTATTATTAAAACATGCTTTTATGAAAGGTGAAAAGTATTTTAACACCTCTGACTACAGCTTTGTTAAATCGAAATATCTGGATTTAATGTCTGTAGTAAAAAGGATGATATCAAAGTCCTTAACTGGTATAGATAAATATAGTATTCCAATCAACTGGCATTGTTTTAAATTCATTTCGACCAGTGTATCTTACTACTGTCACACAGATTTTTGTGTACAGGATAAATATTTCTTAAAAAAAAAAGTAATTAATGGGGACATATTTTTAATGAATTTTTGGAGTGCACTGTTGATAATTCACTTTGTGAGTTTATGTAGCAAGAGTCAGCTACAAACTCACTCTGAGTGCATTTAAAACCTTGCACCACACAGGTATTTATCTGCTGCTCACTCAGAAAGGGTTCTCACCCTGCTGTGTGCAGAGTGAGGTTCTGCTCTGTGCCAGCCCAGGACCTGCTCTCGAGCAGGGCAGCAGCCACAGAGGAAAAGGGAAGGGTTTTACCCCAGGACCTGCTCTCGAGCAGGGCAGCAGCCACAGAGGAAAAGGGAAGGGTTTTACCCCAGATCTGCACTCACAGCAGGGCAGCAGCCACAGAGGAAAAGGGAAGGGTTTTACCCCAGATCTGCACTCACAGCAGGGCAGCAGCCACAGAGGAAGAGGGAAGGGTTTTACCCCAGGAACCCCTCGGGGATGGAGCCTGAGCTTCTGTCCCATGTGGAGAAATGGTACCCAGGGATGTAACAGCTGCTGAGTAATCCAGTTTATTGCACACATCCTTGATGCCAGACCTTGGTGCCTTCCTCTGAATCATGGCTGTACCTTAGAACTGTCTTGCAGCCCCTGTGGCAGCACCAGGCTGATTTTTAGCAGTTTGAGAAGGAATTCAAGTTCCTGTGTGCCTCAGCAGCACCCAGGCAAGCTTTACCCTGCATCACCTGAGCTCTGTAATGGGTGAGCTGGGTCTGAGAAGGTTCTTCCTTTGAGATATCAGCAGGCACAACAAGTCCTCCTCACCCAGGAGAGGAAGTTTTTCTGTTGTGTCCTCACCCTGCTCTGCTTAGCAAAAAGCACATTCAGATGTAAGGGTATTTTAAAGGGAAATCACCTGAGTCTTGGCCTCAGTCTTTCTTGGGGCAATGCAGGATTCATCTGTCCTTTGAAGCTGACAGTTCTGTCAGTTTACATCCTCTGTTTTAAAGTCCTTTTATGCTTTGAAAAGAAAAATTCATGATCATTCACAGAAAAAACCCCAAACCTTTCTGATTGTCTCTGCAGTGAGAGGTAAAGAATAAGTTTTGAAAAATGCAATAATGGGGAACGAGGCTAGCAGGGAAAGTTCCACTCTGCTATTTTGCTGGGAAGTGTGGAAATCAAAGTGAACCTGACCAGAAGATGAATGAATTTCAGCCCTTTTAACCTCACTGGTTCACCAGGTGTCTGTTCTCATCAATGAATGCAATCCTTCATTGTCCTCAGAAATGGTGCTGGGCCATGCAGAACTCTGCACTGTCAGCTGCACTGAGAAATGAATGCAAACCACAGCAAATACTAAATCCAGGCCTCTGCAAATTGTGACCCTTACAACTAATGTCATCTGGACTAAAAATAATCCCCGGCTGGAATATGGGATCCAAGGAACTCGGATCCTAGAGAAAACTGAGTACAGGAAAGCACTGTGGAGTTGGACTTCTTTCAGATGGAGGTTGGTGAGTGCAGAAAAAGAAATAAAATGCAAGCTGAGATGAGTAATTTCACATTCTGGCAGGAAGATGTGTGTAATAAAGTCCCTGGGCTATAACGAGTTTGGCATGTGGAGTCCCATGAATAAACTGGTAGTCATCTCTGTTTGCCTGAGAGAAAACAACCTTTCACGTATAAAGCAAGCCTAAACTGGGAAATGAAGCATGTTGCAGGACTATGAACTGGGCTGGTGGCTGTTTTGAATGGCACTTAGAGCTGTTTATTCCATCCAGCAGCACATTTGTGTGTGGCTGTCCCTCCTCGCAGCTTCTGGCTCCGTGTGTTTCCCAGCTCAGGGGGGCAAGGGAGGCATCGCTGCCACGGCACCTCTGGAAGGTGCTGCTGTTCATTCAGCTCCTGTTCACACAGCAGCTGAGAGCTGGTGGAAAACAAGGTCCACCTCACATCTGCACACCCTGAGGAGGCTGTTCTGAGCCCACCCTTGGAGGCACTGTGTGCAGCGAGGAACAGCGAGCGGCTGCTGGCCAGCACCCAAGCCCAGCACACCCACACAGATTTGGGATGCTGTGCCTGCCCTGGAAATGTCTGGCAGTGCTGCCAGTGGCACTCCTTGTGAGGACTGGGAGTGCTGAGCTCCCCTGCCCTGCCTCCCGTGGGAGCACTCACCTCAGCAGCCCCAGATGGCCGGGGCACTGGGATTACATTAATCTGTGCTCATCCCAAACACCACACATCACCCTGCAGATTACATCCTCGCTCCCTGAGTACAGCTGACCTCTTCTTCTGATGTTTTACCTCACCAAGAACATAAGGCACAACCAAGTGTTGCATTAATTACCCTCTTTAATACCTGTCATGCTTTCACCTTCTGGCAGAGGCTCCCCAGGACAGATCCAAAAGGATGTCTTGTGTGTAAATCTGGAAAGAGATCTGCTTGTTCTGCTTTGTTACTAAGGTTCCTATCAATAAATATCTCACTACTGTGAACAGTTAATCCTTTCCCTCTCACTGAAACTCAGAATAACAGAGTCCATTTAATTCAGTGTAGTAACTCATTTCTGCAGCATTCCACACCGACATCTCTCCCATTTCAGATACAGAGATGAAAGCACGTGTGTTTTTGTTTAGCCTCTTCCACTGCACAAAGCTAAGTTACTTTTCTGAATTAAGTTCTGCAAACAGCTGGGAGTGATGTGTTTAGTTTCTGCATGACCAGCATTGCACAGGGCCTTGTGTTTCTCTGGCCAGACCTTCCCTCAATGAAAATATTGTTCTGGGACTTCAGCTTTTGCATTTCTGATCCTTGCAGCCCAAAAAGCGTTGATCACCGAGCAGAAGCTGATCAAGTTTCTCTTCCCAGTTTTCTTCTTGCTCTCTTACATTTTAGAAATGCCTGCTCAGACATGTTTCACAGGATCAGAGTTTGCTGCATGGACCTTGTTAATCAGTTAATTCCATGATTACCTGTGTCAGAGGTTGTGTTGTGTAATGAGCAGTGATGTGTGATGAAGGCAGAGCTGCTCAGGGGAAGGTGTTCCTGCTCTGAGGAAGGAAAGGAAGTTTGGAAGTTTTCTCATGGAGTTCTGAGTTGCAGTTTTGAAGCTGAGATAAAGAAGGTTTCCAGTGGAGTGTCACACTGCCCCAAGTACTGATAGGTGTATTTCATGGGCAGGCACACTGCTCGGATCCTCTCACCTGGATTTAGATGTTGGGGACAATCCAGCTCTGTGGGAGTCACAGAGTCCACAGGGACCTCAGCAGATATCCCCAGCTCCTCACAAAAAACAAAAACAAGACTTTGTGTGTTTTATTTAAAATTAGGAAGACTCCTTGAAATGGATTACTGCAGTAATAAACAGAGGAAAATGTACACTTTTAAGCTTTTAAATTGCTAATATCAATTATCTGCTGAGGTTATGGGAAAAGAGAATGAAGGAATCATGTTTTTATTTTATTTTAGTTCCAGTGCTTTCCCTTCCTTTTCAGCTCATAGAAACTTTTCTTGTGCTTTTTAATATTTTATTTAGAAATATGTCAAAGAGAACTTAGGAGTTTAATTCATGTTGTCAGGAGTTTATTCCAGTATTGTCTCTTTCTCAAATGGTAGAGAAATTTTGCTTTTTGTTTGGACACTTGGGAAAGAGGAGAAAGAAAGAAAGAAAAAAGATTCAAAATGGGAAAAGGAAAAAACACTAATGAAATATAGGATTATGCAGAGAAACAAAAGCTATAGAAAATAAATTAATTTGTAAAAGTAGCTGTCTCTCCAGGTAAAAATTTATAAATACCTACTTTTTCACAGAAGCAGTGTTTTGAAAATCTGTTCTGCTTTTGTTGTTCCACAGATACTTTAGGGATGATCCATACAAATGTATCGGTACTGTTAATGCTGACTGAAAAGGAGATTATTTTGTTTTGTCTGAAAGGTTTTGAGAACACTTTTATTCTGATTTATTGAGATTACAGATGCCTTTGAAGCACAATAGTCAAGTTTTAGAAACACTGAATGCAGACACTTGATCCACTTGAGCGCTCGCTGTGTCTTTCTTTCTGCCACCTTTCAGCTGGGGTTGAGGTGCAGCTCGTTCCTGGCACAGATGGACAGGGAGGTTCCAGGAGCTCTCCCAGCTGCACTTGGACCCTGGCTCTGTGTGGGGATGTTCTCTCCCTGCAGGACACAACATCCCTGCCTTTGGTGTGTGAGCAGCACAGCTGGGATTTGCAGAGCAGCAGAGAGGGGCTGGCTCGTGGTCAGAGCTGGGGCTGAGATGTTGTGCTGCTGGTCAGAGGGCTCTGGAGCTGTGCTTGGTGTGCTCTGGGTGAATTCCTTTGGTGGTGAAGCTGCTGGCAGGACAGGAGCACGTGTGCTCAGAGAGCAGGAGGAGAGCTGTGGTGTTCAGCTGCAAAGGCACAGCCAGGCTGCCTGAAGGGAAATTAACTTCTCAAAGGGAAATAAAGCCTACATTGAAGAGAAATTAACTTCTCAAAGGGAAATAAAGCCTACATTGAAGAGAAATTAACTTCTCAAAGGGAAATAAAGCCTACATTGAATGGAATCTGTGCAGGGTGTGACTGTGGTGCCAGGTCCTGCCCTGAAGTGTCAGCAGGGTAATTCAGCTGGTAGTTCAGAGATGGTACCTGGTGGGTTTGACTTGCAGAGAGCTCTTCACATCTGCACTGCTCTCACCACCCAACACCTCCTGAGCAGTTTCCTGGTATGGTCAGTGGGATTTGGATCCAGTCATCCTCTGTGATTCAGGTGTTGGGATCAGGGGCTTTCTGAGCTCTCCAAACTCAGAGGGACAAAGGGCCAGGCTGTATCCAATGCAGAGTGTAAGCAGCTGTCCACAGAGATATGTCAGAGCTGTGTTACAGACTGTGGTGCTTTAGATTTGTAAAGGTGAATCACCCCAGGACACAGAAGCAGCTGTGCTGGCCCAGGTGAAGCTTTGTGCACCTTTCAGGGATGTCCTGAAGGACACAGTGCCTGCATCCTGTGCTGAGCTCGTGGTCTGATGGCAATGCCAGCTGGCAGCTGCTGGCCTCCCACCCTGCGGGAAGCTGAAAATTCACAGATTGCTTTTCCCTTGCTGCTCCTTGTGAGGGTTCCTGGTTTCATTTACTTAGGATGTGGTGTTAGGGCTCTGTCAGTAACGGAGAACTGTGTAACATCCAAATCTCAAAACCTTTTGCATAGCTTGCTCTATTTATTTCTTTAGCAGTTGGTTGCGTTTACGAGAAGCAAAAGTGTTTAGTTAATAAAAAGGATAATTTTCTTTGAGCTTCATTACCTGGAAAATTCTGTAAAATAGGTAAGTTGGACCTCTAAAATAACATCCATAGAAGTGGAGAGCCTTGCTGCTTCCCCTGGGTAATTGGGAAGGTGCTGCTGTTAACAGACTTCCTAAATTGATTTACGCTGCTCATGAGCACCCTGTAGCAGCGTTCTCAATGCTCTGGAAAGCAGATAATAATTTCTCAATTAAGTAATTCTATCAAGTCTTACCTGGAGGGATCAGGTTTTATGTGTTGCCCTAAACTTTACAGAAATTCTGCTTTGGGTCCTCAGAAAATTTGAGATTAGAAGGAAAGCAGGCTCTGAGCAAGAGTTTTGTGCAACTACTGTGATTTGCCTTTTTTAACTATCTCATAAAGTTAGATAGCCAGTTCCCTCTCCTCAAGCAATTATAACTTAATTTCTTGATATTAATTTTGATTCTTACTCAGAAGAGTTTTATCTCTTCATTACATACTCTAGCTGTAATTTGGCTTTTAAAGCATTGCTGATTAAAAAGAGATTTATTTCACTGAGCTAAACATTATTTTAAAATGGATATAGAGGCATCTGCTAACACACCTCCCTCTGAATATTGCTAATTGTATGAGCAGAGCTATCTAGAGGTCAATTTCGTCATTATCAGATGCTTTCATGGATTGTAAAGTTTTTAATTTAATGACTTCCAAAGAGTTTTTGCCATTTATCATTAAAAAGGGACTTGAGAATAGGTTGATTTTTCCAGAGGTAACCAATCAGTAGTGAAGGTGCTCACGTGGGATGAGACTTTGAATCTCTGATCTTTTTCAATTCTTTCAGCTGAAGGTTTAAATATCTTTTTGGCACTGTTGAAAATGAGAACTTGTGGAGCTCAGGATTCACCCTTGACAGAGTGACAGGACTGAATGTGTTTCTGCAAGAGATTTAGTTCTTTCCTGTGACTCATTGTTGTCTTACAATAATTTAAAATTTTCTGGTAGGCCAAAGTTAGGTGTGCAGTAGCAGCTGATTTATTTGTTAGACTGCTTCAAATATTGCATGAAAAAAGAAACTCTACAGATGTGCCTATCACTTCAGGAATATTAATATATAAATATTACATTTCTTTTTTATTTAAACTTTTTTTGTGTGTGGAGTGGATTAAGCAGTCTTTGTGCTTCATGTTCACATTTTGGACAGAATCAAATTAATCAGAGACTTGGCATTTAGGAAAGGAAAATGGAGGCACACAAGTGTAGCCTGAAGGTTTGTTTCAGTTATGTAGTCCTTGGGGAGGATGCTCAAATCAGGAAAACCAGCCCAAGCTGCACAGTTCATAACAATTTATAAAATCAAAAAATTGAGGAATGCTGCATTTCCCTGTGAAATCTGCCTCACAAAGCTGGGTGTGCAAGATGGAATTTAGCACTTGGCTGTGATCCTGTGGAGAGCATCAAAACTGAGATGAAATGAAATCTGAACTGCCAGGTATCTAGTTGAAATTCTAGACTTTTATGGGAAACATTTTGATTACTTGAATATACCCAGCACCTTATTCTTTTGATAAAATGTTGAATTTTAGCATTAAGAAACCCCCTTGCATAATAGCAAGATGAATCAGTAAAATAAGTTATTATCCATGAGGAGTGGCAATAAATCTATTTGTACTCTTCATCTCTATGGTTATCATGCTTCAAATAGAACTCTACCACAATGCCTTGTTGTATATGCTGGAAAGCAATTAATCCATGGAAGATTTGTTTTAACGAAGAATTGTTTTGTCTTGTTGAAAGATATATCTGCTGATTGTTTCTTTCAAGGGGAAAATGAAAAGTAATTAAAATGAACACTTTATTAATAGTGTGCCATCACAGTGGTTTGGCATCTTCTCTTGTGTTTTAGGGTCAGTTCTGTCTCTGAAAATGAAGCATTTTATTGTATCTTGAGCTCAGCTGGGTGATGGTGGGTGATTCTGGATGGATTATGCAGTGGCCACCTTGTTTTCCCCAAAGTATCTATCAGAAAGGAAAAAAGCAAGAGGCATGTAGTGCAGAACCCCCGAGAGAAGTCTGTGTCTGCTGAGTGAGCTGGTGGCCGTGACTCCCAGGAGGAGCAGCGAGAAGCAGAGCCGCGTTTCCAGGCTCAGAGCTCTGCTGGAAATGCTTCCACTGCTGAAGGCTTGGGTGGCTTCAGTGCTGCTCTCCACACCTCAGGCCAGGCACTGCTCGCTCCCATTGCTCATCCTGTTGTTTTGTTGGAGCTGTTTGAACGTGGGAATGACAGAATAGAAAAGGTTGGAGAAGATCCGAGAGCAGCGGGTCCAGCGTGGCAGAGCAGCTCCGTGCCCCAAACCGCATCGTCAGGGCCACGTCCGCTCATCCTCTGAGCACTTCCAGGGATGGGGACTGACTGCCCCACTTCCCTGGGGAGCTTGTTCCAGTGCTCAGCCACTCTTGCAGTGAAGTAGTTTTTCCTGATATCCAGCCTGACGCTCCTGATCCAGCCTGTGGCCCAGGTGAGACCATTTCCTCTTGTCGGCCCTGGCCGTGTCACACCACCTCTTGCGAGTGCTCTTTGAACCTGAAGGCTGTGGAGGATCTGCTACAAAGCTCCAATCCAGTGGGATACCCTTGGTTTATCTGCCAGGAAGGTGTATGAGTCACTAATGGAATGTCACCTCCTCAGAGGCTGTCTGTCCTGTCCGTCTGGAGCTGTTTGTCCTACCGCAGATGGCAAAGAGCCGGCTGGAAAGCGGCCGTGTTCTTGTCAGGTTTTGTGAGCACACAGGTATTGACTGGAATGAGCTGGGGACTGGCAGAGAGAAGAGAAAGATGATTGCAGTCTTGGTCTCGCCACAGAATGTCCTCTGTGCTTGTCCTGGGGTGGGGGATGTGGCTGAAGAGAGGGCTGGCACTGCTGCCCAGAGAATGAGGCACTCCTGGGGCACTCTGGGGTCTGGAGCATCTCTCTGGAGCACACCTGTCAGGGACAAAGGAGTAAATGAATAGTAAATGAATAGTAAATGAATAGTTAGAACAACAACATGTAATGTTGGCAGTATGCAAAGCTTGTTTGTTGCCTTCATGCTCTTGGTTCAGAAAATGAATTGCAGTCTCTGGAAGGAGGAAAGGGAGTGCTTCACATCCCAGTAATGGCACATTAATGCTGAGTACTGTGCTAAAAGCTAAAAGTGGCTTCTGGATGGAGTATAGTTAAATTTCATTCCTTTACAACCTAGAATAAAATTTGATATTAAAGTGCAAGCACACTGTATGCCAAAATGAAATACTGTAATTAAGTAATACAGCATTATCAGCTCTCAGCATTTTAAAGTCAAATACCTGAATCACAAAACTGACCAAGAAAGGTATAATTTTAAAAAATTGCATTTCAATATTTTTAACCTCCTTTTAGGACTCACAGATTTGTTCTACAGTCAGAGTGGTCAAAATTTTATTTTCTTAAGGAAAGCTGGAGATGTCTCTTTAAGTGTTTGTGGCTAAAAGAAACATTGGTAAGAAACAAAGCTGAACCCAACAGGCATGGGTTTTGCCAGGTACCCCACCCTGCATGTGAAGCACTCCATATGCTCCAGTTCCAGCTTGGAGAGGAAGCTAACCCCAAGGAATGCATCACCTGGCACATTGCACTCTTCAGTTCCTGCTGCCTGTGATGTGAAGGGGTCACATCATCTGTAGAATTACTGGGAACTGGCTGTTTCCTGCAGATGAGAACCCACAGGTGTGGGTTTCCAGCCTGTGTGAACAGAGGGTTACCTGTAGTGATGGTGTGGTTTGAGAGCCCTCCAAAGGGGTCACGTCCTTGTTTCAGGCATCTGTGCTCTTTGGCTTCTCTGGAAATCCGCTGTACATCAAATTACTTCTTTGTAATTAATTTTGGACACTTAGAAAAATAACAACAGTCAAAGGGAATTGCTTCTGGGGACTTAATTCTGTCAGCTGTTACCAATAACATAAATAGGAAAGTCTTCTGGAATCAGTTGTGTGCTCCCAGTTCAGGTGAGTCAACCAAATTCTCTCTTTTCTGTCATAGCATAGAATTCTCAGTGAATTCAAAGAGCTTTGCAGTAGAGCCCTGCTGCAAACCCCTGTGAAGTGCTCTGCTCGAGGGAGTTCTGCTGCCAGCTGAAAATCCTCTGAACAGTTCCCTGGGGTAAAAGGTTTCTGAGCTGGAGTGTAGGAGTCCTTTCTCTCAGAGGCCTCCTAGCTGTGGTGCACTGCTGCTCACTGGGTTGCTTCTGTGCAGGAATGTTTAACTGAGGTTCAATTTTAGCTGAGGATTTTAAAGTTTTGAGAGAGACAGTGTCAATCAGAAGCATCCCCAGACCCTTCCCCATCGAGTCTCGTGATGAGCCTGTGCCAGCAGGTGTAGCTGGGAGAGCTGTCACTACTCACTTTGCAGTGATTGTTCTTGGGGAGGTGACAAACTGCAGCCCAGTGCAGTGACACACTTTGATTTTGTGTGTTGAGAGAGAAAACAGCTGTGGAATTTTGTGAAAGACCGTTAGGAATTTTTTTTTTCTCCTGCCCTTTCTTCTTGCTTCATCTTGCCAGTGGGAAGGAGTAGAAGCAAGTGGCCTGCATGGTAATTGAGTGCCTGATCTGGAACTAAATCCTGCTCCCTGGAAAACCTCAAGGATGAAAGGAGAAGTCCAAGTTTACCTGTAAGGCAGGGCTCCACTGAAGGGCTGCAGATTTATTGAGTGTTAGATGTCAGTACCAATATAATAAAGATGGTGCACAGTCGGTGATGAGAACTTTTCTGAAGAGAAATCCTTTCCAATAGGTTTGTCAACCTGTCTGGAGTTGTGAGTTCTTACTAAAAACCAAAAAGACCGAACTAAAAAAAGACAGGTAGGGACAGAATGGAAGCACCTTCTGATCTGCTCAGCTTTCAGAGGCATTTCTGCAAGCTTAGGGCTAGATTTGTTATTTTGGAGCGTTGATCTGCTTTGATAATGAACTGCTTTGGGAAGGGGCATGTCTGAAATCTGTGGTGCTTCACCTCTTCTTGCCCAGAGGGTGAAGCACAGCTGGGGCAGAGGACAAGGCTGTGTGATGTGGTCCTTGCTGAGCAAAGCTCTCTTGTTTGGAGGGTGCTGGAAGCACTGTTCCTATGGGCTGAAGAAATCCCAGCAGAGAGTTCTGTGTGCTCTCCTGGGGACTGGGGAGGCTATTTTTGTGTTTGGGTACTGAGAAGTTTTCAGAGGTGTGTGTGTCATGGCCAGGAAGGTGTTTGGAGAGGGGAGGGTGGGGAGTGCAGAGCTGTGCCAGGAGTGGGGCTGGAATCCCTGTGCAGTGTGATGAGCTCCTCATGCTGTCTCTGACTGGATTTGCTGTGCTCCAGGACCAAGCTCAGCGTTTGCTGGCCAGGGCCAGGGGGTCTGGGGCAGGATGCAGCTGCCAGGTGCCGTGGCTGGGTCAATATTGCAGGAATCCATTTGTGGGGAGGCTCACAGGGCTGAGGCTGCTCATCACCATCTGTGGCTGTCAAGAAACAGCCAGAGTTTCTGTTCCTTGCAGGCAAGGAATCTGATTGAGGTTATTCTTCAGTGTGTAAAATCAAAAAACACTGTAAAATTTATAGCCTCCTCTACTCCCAGCCCACTTTCCATCCTGTAAACTCTCTGTGATGACGGTAATCTTTCTTGAGGGTTTTTTTATTATTATTCTTATTCCATTTGATCTTCTGAAAACTGCAGCTGACAATGCTTTAAACAAATCCAGCATTCACGAAAAATGTGTAAGTACACATTGTCTCAACTAAAAAACTGATTATTGAGTATGGTGGGTACTCCTGTTTTTTCCTTAAAGGTGTTAAATTTTGCTTTGACAGCCTTGCAGAGGTCCAGCAGGTTGAGATCTTTTGGGTAGCTACTGCTGCATTATGCTTGAGGCTCTTTCATTTCAGTTGCTGTATCTCATTTACTCTTTCAGCATTTGTTCTCTATTTCTGGTCCCAGGCTAGTGTTTCATCATAAATAATAGGGAAAAGAAAAAAATTAATTAAAAAATCCCTCTTCTAGACCATATTAAAGGCATTATTTATTTGAAGGTTTTAGATTTATTGCCTTAATGCCCATGCCACATGCTAATCATGAGCCAGTCCAGCAACAACTGCAGACTTCACTTTTTGGAAGACTTTATCTGCTGCTTGAGGCTGATGACACTTCTGTGTTTTATCACTTGGAGTGTGGGAGTCACATGCCAAACGTACCTGTAGTTCTAGACAGTAAACCTTGAACAGAATAAAGAGCTCTTTTTCTTTATCTGAGCACCCCATACATGATGCTTTAACCACCAAAGAACCACAAGTTCACTATTAGAGGCACAGAGAACTTTCTATTACAAATGAAGAATAAAGTGGTGTTTTATAGAGTGACGAGGTAAATAACTGTAAAGATGCAGATGTCTTGCTGAAGATGAAACTGGGCAAGAGGCTGAGGCAGGCTGCTGCTATTGCCTGACCTGGAAAATGGATGTTTTTGTTTTGCTGGGGGGTTCTGGTGGGGGCTGAGCGTTCCCAGCTCCCAGCAGGTTTCATCAGGAGCACAAGGGCAGCCCAGCTGTGCAGCAGGAGCAGGACTGCGCATCCAGAAGAGAAACTGAGAACATCTGTCCATGTGCTTGGGACTGTAACAGAGCACTGGGATCTGTTTTCCTTAGAGCTCTTGCCAAAATGCATTCCTGACCAAGTCACTGAACAGGGAGGATTTAATAATGCTGCAGCTAATGAGTGATTTCAGCTTCGTGTGTGGAAGTGGAAACGTTTGGGTGAAGCACTAAACCTGTATTATTATGGATGGATTATGGTTGAAGGGATTACAGACTGAATGCAGCCCAGCAAATCTGGCTTGCACAGGTGGCACTGGTGGCAATTAGTGATGTGCTCTGGAAACAAAACCTCTTGTGTCAGGGCCTCCTGCTGTGGGAGGATTACCCAGCTATCACACCACCTCACAGTCACTGTGGCTCTTTGGTTGACCTTCAGGATTCTGTGGAAGAGGTAATAGGTTATCTGTCTGCATGGGCTGCTTCTTCCACCCATCTGCCAAATTGATGTGATCAGCTTCACGAGCCAGGTGTGTCCCAGGGAAAATAACTTCATTCTTCTGTCACTTCTTCTCAGCTTGTCAGTCTTTTTTTAGTTGGATAGTACCTTCTTGAAGGCTTTTGTTTGCTAGCCAGAGTGATGGCTGTGCAAAAGTGTAAGCAGATAATAAAATATGGATTCATTTCCCATCTTCTGAATCAGTAAAAGGAGTAAATTTTAAATCTTTTTGCAAGTAAGCACAATCGATAGCTTGTCCCATAAAATGCAACCAAGTGCTCTCAACCACTGCTTTTTATTCAATACTGGGTCTTGTTCAGCATGTCCTGCAGAATTTGGCAGAGAATTTTAACTGTTCTCAGAATGGTCCCCTGGAAGCTGTGTCCATGTGTGGAAACAAAACGTTCTGGTAGGCTGGGCAGGGCTGGCACCCTGGCATCACAGTGGCACCCCTGTCCTCGTGGGACAAGGAATTCATCTCCTGGTGGAAGTGAAGGCACTCTTGTTCCTGGAAGGGAGGAGCTGCAGGTGGCAGGATTCTGCAGCAGAACTGAACCCCCCAGCAGAGCTGTTTCCTCTGGTGCTTCCTTTGGGGGATACAGCACTGCAGGGCACAGAGCCTGAAGGGAAAGAGGAGCCAGTGTGTCTCTGCCTTAATTCACACACTGAGCCTTGGCTTCTCTTTCACCTAAAATGATCTCTTTAAGCTGGATTAGTCCGAGAGTCCCTTTGTCCTGGGAACAAAGGATTTATCATCTTTCTGTATTGTTTTTGTGAAATCTCTGACTCTTCCCGGATAAATGACACCCGCTGTGTTTGTGAGCGATGCACAAAGCAAGTGCAGGTACCAGAATGAGATCCTGATCTCTTCAGGGGAGAGCAGGCATCGTTCCAGAATGAGATCCTGATCTCTTCAGGGGAGAGCAGGCATCGTTCCAAAGGAGACTGGAGACCTGACAGGAGAATCAAGGAACAGAAACACGAGAAATCCAGTCTAAATAGTGCTGTGTGCCCCAGAGAGAACTGCTGCAGAGCAGTGTTTGTGAAGAGCTTCAGGTGGAGGACAGGAGTTCAGATGGGAGGAGAAGGAAGTTCAAAAACAAACATTGTGACTGTAAAGCGTATCTGCAAACTGAGGAGTAGCTGGGGGATCAGTGGGATGAGGTTTCAGTAGCACATGTGGGAGAATAGACATATTCAGAGCTGGGGAGAAAAAGGGGGAGCTTTTTGCTGAAATGTCAGGACAACAACAACAGCTTTTCTGCTTTTGAAAACATATTTGTTTGAAGCTCTATAGGAAAGTAACAATATACCTTGTGTAGTGGGGCTTGGCTTACTTATTAACATGTCAAAGCTTTTAAACAGTATGGAACTTTTTTTTTAATGACAATCAAGTAAAATTTTCTAGTCAGAGTTTGGCTTGAGAAATATAAATTATTCTATTATAAATTAATATGTTAATATAATAATGTAAATTAATATTCTTTGGAAAGCCTGTTATTGAATTGCCTTCAGGATAGGTAATAAATACGGTAAAAGTTTTAACTGCACATCAAGAACATCACAGAGCTATAGAGAGACTTCTGTTGACAAAGACTTTTTAAAAGAAGCAGAGCATAGCTGCAATTGCAGTGTGTGTGCTAATTAGCAAGCTGATGTGTCAGCACCATCCCCAAGTTGCTCAGTACGGGGCACCATGGTTTCACAAGCTGCTTTATGGGCTCTTAAAAAGAATCATAAATGGAATAGTCCAACCCATGGAAAATGCTTTTAATACTTTTTTAATAGATCATTTAAATTTTTGCAAGGTAGAGGATGGATAACTGCACTTGGTGACTGCTGAAACCCAGCAGTGTTTCCCTTTGATTTCTGTGCACATCTGATGGTCCCACCTTGCAGATCCAGGCTCTGGTAGCCATTGACACAAACCCCATTGCCAGCAGTGTCAGCAGAGAGCATTCCTCATTGAGAGCTGTTTCTTGGGAGCCCTTGGCTCTCCAGGCAGGATTGCCCTCGTTAGGAAATGAGCTCCACAGTGCTGGGGGCTGTCAGCAATGCAAACAGCTCCCCTGACTTGAGGAGTTCTCAAGGCTAATCTAAATTTCCATTCAATAGTTTCTCATTGGCTTTTCATGAAGACTTCCAAATATTAATGGAATAGTTTGGTATTTAATTTCACAGAAAGAGTAATGATCTTTCTAAAAGTTTTTGAATTTTCATCCAAGTAATTAATCTCATCTATGCATAAGCTAAAAGCTTGCATGAATATATTTGCTTCAATGAATTTTAACTGATTAGAAAAATGTTTTCGTTGTAGAAATTGTGAGAATGTTCTACTGTATCTGTCCTTTACTATTCCAAATAACATTTTTAAATGTAGCTAGCAAAATTTTCTAAAGTATTAAAATACCATGATAGATTATGATATACCTAATCAGTAAAGCATAAATTGTGTTTGAATTGATATATAACAGACCTCCAATACATGTTCCCTTAAAAATGGAGATTCTTTTCATGTGGCCCTGGTGATTTTGGTTTTGTTGTGAAGATGAAGACTGGGGATCAGGTTCTTTGTGAAAACAGAAATTGCAGATCCTTTTGGAGTTTTTTATTAGCTACGGAATAATTTGCTTTCTTGATCTGAGGGAATAAATTATCAGTATGACTTTGTGTAAATAGGCATTAATCTTAATAACAATGTGGAGTGGCCTCCCTGACCTTGGAAAGAGCCCTGACTCTGCCTGGATTTATCATGGAGACTCAACAGCAATTACAAGGAAATTGCAAATGTCCTTGTGGGCTCTTCAGTCCTCCAGAGCTTGTTTCTCACAGTCTTATAGAATAAATATTTCAGCTTCTTACACTGACTTGTTTGGAAGCTACAATTGAGGAGGAAGAGGGGAAAAATGAGATGGGGAGGCAGAAAATGCAGCTTGGTTTCCTGGCTGAGGTATCCACATGTTTTCATGCTCAGTTAACTGTGGTTGTGCTCTTTACTCTAATGTAAAGACTGTTTTTATTTAATATTTAGAGTATGATCTGGGTAGCATCTGAGATAAAAGAAATACTAATAATTTTAGATGCACAGGCAGAGCTATTTCCCTTACAGGAGAAGGCATTCTTTTAAATATTTGAAAAGATGAGAAGAAAAAAGCCCCAACAACTTAACCTGTAAGGTTGTTTTTATATAATGAACATGGAAAATATTACTGAAAACTGCACAGAAGCCTATTTGTGTTGGTTGGAAACATCCTCCTGGAAATTGAGGGTGTTGCTTTTTACAGTGCAAGTCTTCTGCCCTGCTGTTTTAATTTTAATGAGACTTTCCCCCAGCCCCTCCCCAGGATCTGCTGGAGGTGGTTCAGATGGACGATGGGAAGAACAAGATCTTAGCAAGTGGAAGTTAACAGCTTCTGAAATATGATCATTAGCAGCTGTTTGAGATTCAGTGGCTGTAATATGTTAATGAACTATTAAATTATGCAGATAGGAATCACTGAAAGAGGAATGACATCAAATGGAATTATGTGACAAATATGACAAAATCCCATTCCTCACTCTCCTGTTCTTTTCTAATGGGAAATACTAAATTAAAGAATAGAATTTCATGTTTATACATTGAAGTTCTGTGAAGAAGCTTGCATAAATCCAGACTAATTAATTTTTTTTTGTCAAGTGTGGCTAAAAGGCAAACAGATGATGGTGTTAGGGGGCAGACCTTGGAAATCCAGTTAAGGGCTGGCAAGACTCGATTGTCCATCAGCCAGTCCCAAGTGAAACAAAGTTTTGGGTTATCCCTCCTGGGTTTGCAGCGCTATTTCCTTCTGCCAGCAGGTCTTGTTACCTCTTGGAAAGATACATTATAAGTTTGTAAGTCCTGTAGTTTAAATATACTTTATATAAAGCTGTTCATTTAACTGATACTTGTGAAAGAATAACTCAATTTCCTTACAAGTTAAAATAATGTTGGAATTACTGTTTCAATGTTCCTTTATGTTTTATCTTCTCCATTAAGGACTGTTGGCTTCAAAAGTGTGGTTTGGAAAGTAATATCTAAATTAAACATTAGCAAGGGCTGAGTTGGTCCCCAGCAGGAAGATCTGAGTAGTTGCTGCAGAAAACACAAGAAGGAGCAACAGTGTGGTGTGTCAAGTGTCCTTTCACTCCAAGAGAAAAGAGATTTACACTGGCTTTCCATAATTTACTGCTCCCACACAGCAGCTCTGCATTGCTGCTTGGAGGGAATGTAATGAAAGTGCTTCCTCTTCTTGCTCTTGCCTGGCCTCTGCTTCTACCATTCCCTCCCATGGCAAAAATACATTGTAAGAAATATATTAAGAGATATTGTAATACTCAGGGTTATGCTGAGATGAATGTTAATAATCAGGAATAGAAGTTTTAAAGAAATCTGAAGATTTATAGAACATGGCTTTTGTAAAGCATTGGAAGCTGTGGCATCAGTGTGTGAGAGCTGCCAGCAGAAAATACCTTTAAAAAGAAACTCCTATGAGTCTGTTGTTGAGTGTATTTAAATTAGGGGGCTTTTTCCCCCCAAAACATGGAAAAGGGGGCTGTTTTTTATGAGACAGGTTTGAGCTTTGGTCAAAAGTGTCTTTGCTCCAGATGCAGCAGTTGTTTGTGGTTGAAAAGCTGCCCGTGTTGTTTCCATCAGTAATATATAAAATCAGATGATGTCAGTGTTTCTGCTTTAGTGTCACAGTGCCGTGTGCTGGAGTTCTGCCTGCTGGTCTGACTGTGTAAGTAGCATCTCACTTAGGGATACCTGGTACATTTACTAATTTAATTTAAAAAAATAACATGAAGAATTTAATGGAAATCTCTAAAGCAGATTCCCAAATACAGTCTAAGAGAAAACTTAAAAACTTTTAGGTGTGAAAATTTGAAGACAGACACTTTCTGAGACTATAAACATGCCTTGGTGTTTTGTGGGCCAAGGATGTATCTTCTGACTCTTCCTCTACATGTAAATAGAGCATGTAAATTCCCTGGAGTTTCTTTAATTATCCCAAACACTTAAATTATACAAAAAAAAAAAAAAAAGGTGATAAAACAAGCATATGTTTCTATGCTGTGCAAGTGTTATGAGAATAAAACTTGAGTATCTTTTCAGGAATGCTTCAGAGAAGTTTTGAATGCTCTAGCACTGTAAGAATAAATCACAATGTTTAGGAGCTGGTGCTGTTTGGCCTCCCAGCTGTGGCAGTGTCACTTCCAGGGAGCAGATCTCTTAGACCACAGTATCTGCACAGATGGTTTGCTCACCTCTGAGCAAGAACAAACAAAAGAGAGGGGTAAAGCAGGCTGTGTAATTAAGCAAAGAAGTGCTCCTGTTGTTAGGACTGAAAGATACAGGTGAAAGAAGGGATTTTTGCCTGAACAAAATTACTTGTGTGCAGTAAATTCTACCCTGCTGTAGGACTGGGTCAGCTGGGAGTGGAAACCCTCTTGGTAACAATTGCTGCTCACAGAACCAAGCTTTTACCAGGCTGTAGAACAATGAATATCTGAGTCCACGTGACTGGTTGCAGGGAAAATGGTGCTACTGAAATATCCAATATTCCTCACAAGCCACACGCTAAAGAGGCTGGAAGAATCCAGTAAATCTCCTTACGCACAGAACAAATCCTCTGATACTAGTTAAGGAAATGGAATTGTAACATAAACATCTGCTCCCTGTAATGTGGGGAGTGTTGGAGCCTGGTGGCTTGGAGGCAGTGAAACCAACATTGTCAGGATTAGCTTCTTGTGGGACAGGGACAGGGAGCAATTGAAGACTGGCAGTGCTGCAGCCTGTGTGCTGATGCAGAGGAATTTGTGAAAGTGGCTGATCTTAATGTCTTTGCTAACGAGAAGAAAGAAGATTTTTATTGGTTTTGTAAGCGTTTCAGTGATGGCTGGTACTGAGCAGCTCTGAAGTGTAGCTTTGTTTTAATACTCCTGCAAGGCAGGGATGCTCTGCTATTCCTGTTTTACAGTGGCAAAATGAGATCCACGGGGAAAACATCCTGGCTTTTCTGCGAGAGCTCAGCTGTGCAGAGATAATCTAGGAATTATTCTAGGAAGAAAACTAAATCCTCTTTTTCCTTTACCACTGTTGAGGGGTGCTGTGAGCAGCGAGAGGAGAAAAGCAGTCTGAGTCTTAGTCTGAGTTCCCAGCTGAGCCATCATCCCCCACAGGAGGCCAAAGGATGTGCTGCTGCCTCAGGACACTTTGGTTTATGAGGATTGTGCACATTAGACTGGAGAGTATACAGGAAAATACCAATGGCAGCTCTTCCCTTGACTCTAGGTGATGCTGAGGACCTAAATAAGTGGAAATCTGGTGTCTGTGCTTCTCCTTCTTGGACTATTGGAGAACCTGGTGGTAAATGAGGCCAAAAAAGTGGTGATGGAAAAACAGACACCCCTTCCTTCACAGCTTGCTGGGTCTTCGGCAGGAAAGTGTGTGAGCAAAGAAGTGTTACCAGAGCAAATGTCTGAAGGGACAGAACCCTCTGTAACAACATTTATTGGAGAATTGCTCAATTCTCTGATTCTGATCAGCCTACTCTAATGTAAATCACATGGCACGAGCAAGATCTCTGTGGTATTTCCTTGCATGTTTATTTTAGACTCCTGCACTGGCAGAGAGATGCCAGTGACAGTCAGAAACCCTGCTCTGCTGAGCCTTGCAGCTGGCCACCCTTCCAGAACTAGCATGGAGCCAAACTAGTGTAGGAGTTCCCTTGGTGTCTGTTTCTTTCAGGAGTGTTTGGATAAGCACTGGCAAGCTTTCTGGCCTGGGTAGCCCACCCAAAATTTGCTATCTGGGAGCATTAAGCTCTTAAAATGCAGATTATCTGTTTTTCTGGTAAGTGAAGTTAACATGCAAGAGCAACGTGGGAGTTGAATCTGCAGCTCCTGTGCAGCTGCTGACCTCTTTCACACAGTGACCCCTGGCTAAACACGGCAGGAGATTGCATGGGTGCATTTTAGTCATGGGGACAGGGAGGCAGAGGCATTACAGAATCCCAGCCAAACCGTGGCTCTGCTCATGGAAGAAGCTGTGTCTCCTCAGCAGGGTTACCACATGCTCTTCACCAAGAAACACTATGGGGGGTTGGGAAATGTTCTCTGCCTAAGGTTTGGAGTTGTTTGTTAAGGCAGTGAGCTTTAGTTCCCCTGCTAGGGAAATCACCTCCTGCTTTCTCATTTGCTTCAATTCATCTCATAATTATTTCATTTTATTGGATGAAAATATTCCATATTCTGTTTTCCAGGTAAAACATTTAATTCTCTGACATTGCCTCGGGCTAGGATTTGTTTACAGAATTCCTGGAGCCTTTACTGCTGTTACCTTTACTTGACTGCCAAGTGTGTTTGGGTGTCAAATTATTAAAGGGCAGCTTTCTCCAGAGCGAAGATTAATTGGAAACAAACTACTAAGAAACTTCATTTGCTGTTAGAGAAAATTACTTGCACTTTGAATATAGAAAATCATTTGTTTTATTGATGAACAGTTATTCCAAAGGGACATCAGCTTCTCCCTAGTCTTCTGTTCAGAGCTGGCTGCTTCTAGAGCTTCTTCCTTCACTGCTACCATGCAGTTAATACCCTGACTTCTATGGTAAAGTGATTTTTTCATTCTTTTCTTATTCAAATAGAGTTTAATTAGCCCATCCCACCCCAGTGACTGATCAGTAATTAATTCTCAAGCCCTGTAGATTTCAAACACCTGCAGGGCAGGTGGAGCAAATGAAAAAAACACTGCTCATTTTGGACATAACTTTGGGATTAATGAAACCTGTGATCATGATTAGCAACTCCTAAAAGCATTATATAAATTCAAAACTGAATATCTCACAATTCTCAGCTGTTTTATCAGAATATATTCTTGTGGTGTCTATCCTAAATAGTCTCTAGTATGAGTAACATTAATAAATAATAAAGTCTCTAATTGTCTAATACTAAGACTGGTGAAAGTCTGTTTTAATTACTCGTTTTTTTAGGCATTTTGCTGACATTTGCTAACACTCTTGGATAATTCTGTTTCAGTTTGGAGCAGCTAGGATTAGCAAGCACATCTCTGGGATTATGTGTATATGAGATAACTCCTAAGTCCTCTCCTCTAATGCACACGAAATGCAGCTGTGGTGTCCTTCAGCAGCTTTTAAAAATAAAGCAACCTCTACTCCTGTCCATTTTAATATAGCTTAGGTGAGAATTTTACCTATAGTAGAATATTTTAAATGCTCTCCTGGATCTTTACGTGGCAGAGATGAGTAGGAACTGCTCTGTTCCCAGTCAGTCAGGCAGCTTTGGCAGTGCATCCCTGTTGGCACTGCAGCCAGTGATCAGCAGTGACTCGGTGAGCTCTGGCTTTCTGCAGGGACACTGCCCAGTGCTCCTTTCACCTGCTGGGCTGGGGAGGGCTGAAACCATTCTGAACAAAGAGGCTTGATTTTTATCTTAGACAAAGCAAGTTGATTTTCTCTTCAGGATGTGTGATATGCAGGGTTATTAAAAAAAATAAAAATTAGAAGATTTTTGCAGCATTCCAAAATATGTGTCATTAAATGATGGAGTTTTTCCCCTCATCCTTTTTGCTCTGTGGGTTTACCAGAAGCTCATCATCAGGTGTGGGGTGAGGACAGGAAGAAAAAAACTGTGTTTGATTTTTACCAAGGTATAATGTTGGTTTATGTTGCAGGAAAGGTAATAAATTAAAAACCATAGAAGGTGTCTCCTCTTCTTCTGTGTTGGTTTAGCACATTTTCAAGAGTTTGATTCGTGAATCTCAGACCTTTTCAGTAATGCTTCTCACACTAAAGTCACAGAGATCTGCAGGGAAATCTGTAGCCTTATGATGAGAAATTACTAACTAAATTGTATTTAGTATTTTATTTAGATACCCATTGTATCTTGCATAATAAATGGAATTTTCAATTATTTTCATTTAGTTTCCTATTTTGGCAGTAATTCCAGTTTTTCTTGGCTTCTTCATTTTTCCTCTTGCTTTTTATTTGTGTTTAAAACTCTCTAGCTATAAGTTTGTTTCATTCTCTAATCTAGCTGTGCTTTGGGTTTGAGGTATTTTTTTGGTCTCGTTCTGTTGGGGTTTTCTTGTTTCTTTGTTTTTATTAAAATTCTGGCAGGGCTATGATGACTTCAAAAAAAACAAAACTGACAAGAAAGCCCAAAAAAGAAAGCAAGAATAACCAGCCAGCCACATGTTCCCATTCTTCACACAACTGAAGCAGAGGAACAGTCAACTTAATGCAATTTCCAAAAGATTTTTTTTGCAAGTTAGTCTGCTTTTTAAAGTTTCAGAGGAAATGCAGAATGCTGTGAGTTTGAAGCCATTAAATTAAGACAATAGAGGAAAATTCTCGGGTAATAGACATTTCTCCAAGCTGTAGGATGGAGAGGGAGGTGAGAACAGTAACAAACGGAGGAATTTGGTGGGTGCAGCCCAGCAGTTCCCCTTTGCCTTCTGCCCATGCAGGCTGCTGCTCACCCACCATCTGCTGTCTCCTTTCACAATGTTTTTGACTTACTGACCAATTTCCAAAATTAAGCTGAAGTACCATCTCACATCATTTACCCAAATACCTGTGAAACCAGAGAACTTAATTTGATTGCATTTTCTTTCATTTTTCCTACTGTTTCAAGGAGAATTCCTGGCATTTTGATAGGGTCAGTGTATTATTGATGTTAACATTAGCACAAGTCATCTACTTGGTATCAAAGATGGGAGAGTGCTTTCCATTTGTCATTCATGTTTTTCTGCCCAGAGGAGAAGCTGTGTTATGCATCATTTTCTTTTTGTTTTCTAATTGAAGTGTGGTTTGCAAACCTTTAAAATGTACCTGCTCCCTGCCACTGCATCTGTCCAGTGCTTTGACAAGGACAAAGCTTTGACATGGCAAGGGTGGTGGCACCTGAGAGTGGAGGATGCTTTTACAGAGGAGCACGCTGGCTCTTCAGAGCAGCCCTGTTCTTCTTCATCATTCTCCAGGCTCCTTTCACAACTGAGACTCGTCTCTGTCTCTTGGGGTAGCTTAGGGAAATTCCTGGAAGTGGCTCCAGTGTGCAGTAGTGCCTGCAAGGTTTGGGCAGTGCTTTGGGAGCAGGAGCCGTGTCGAGCAGACAACCCTTGGCTAAGGGTCTGTTACTGCACTGCTGCTGAGAGCAGTGGCAGGGGCAGCTCCCAGGGTCATCCTGCAAGCACTGGGGAAACAGAAAGGGAGGTCTTGAGTGAGGGAACTGATGCTCTCTAAAACTTCTGTGTTCGCCAAGAAGTGGCCAAAAGAAAATTCCTCAGAGGACTGAAAGATCCAAATGGAAGTTGTTGAAGTAGAACAAATCTGAGGGAGCTCGGTAGAGCCTGGCAAGCAGAGAAAAATCTCATTTTGTGTGATTACAGAAATAGGAAGGCTGTTTTTGGTGCTTTGTGTTGGGTGACTGCAGAAGAGTGTCAGTTCTGTTTCCCTGTGTGAACTTTACTTTTGGTGTGCCTACTCAGCTCTGTGTGAAAGGAAAAGCTGTATGTATGTGACTAATTAGCTGTGGCACAGCCTGACAGTGCCTGGCAAAACACTTTCCAGCATGGTGAAGGGCCTTTCCAGGTGACACAGACTGGGGTTTATGATATAAAACACGTTTAAAGCTTTTAAAGCCTCTCAGCTGCAGAGATGCAAACTCCACTAATCCCAAAGTAAAATGTGGTCTGCTGTTCATTAAATGCAGATGAGTTTCTCTTTTTAGTAAGACCATTTGCAGATGCCTAAATTTAGGAACACGTGCAGTTACAATCAGTGGAATATTCTGAACCTTTCCATCTTCTTTCCTGCACTGGAACTCGCTGTGCTGGGTCTTTGAGAGCTCTCAGACTCCAAGCCCTAACCTGGAGCCTGGTTTATTCTGCTGCCTTTGCAAAGTGCTCTTTATATATAAATATCCTCTGTTTCCACTTGTTTCTTTCGTGGTGATAAGGAAGTGAGGAAAGTTGTCATTAGGAATTCAGCTTTGTACTTGAGTATCAAGTAGAAGCAATCTCAATTTTTGGCACAGCTCTGTTTCCTGGATGCAAACTGGTCTCTCATCTGTGAATTCCTGTTGTCTTCCACTCTTACCTGGAAAAAATACTCAGTGTAACCAAGGAACCTAATGAAAAGTAGTTGGTTTTGCAAACTTGGGGTTTAATTTGTACTTTCTTTTCATTTGTACAGGGCTCATTATCACAAAATTTCCTGGGCATTTTGAAAATGTTATCACAACTAATTAAAGGAATGGCAGTTTTGTGATGATAACATGTTGTCTTTTTCATCCAAGACAGGAAACATGTTAGGCCAGTGCAATAATTCTCACAAAATTGCACAGATGAGAGATTATGGGCTTATACTGGTTCAGCATTTTCCTTGACAATCTGATCTAATCAGCATTGTAGGGGAGTTTATTCCTCCTAACCAGAGGAGCAAGAACGAGGCTGTCACTCTGCTTGTCTGACAAATTAGGGAGGTAATTGTGCCCATCTCATTCTTCTCTTTCCATTATGAGTGCCACTGATGGTTCAGGGCTCTTGCACTGCAGTTTGTGATACTGAGATTTGTGTATCACAACTGAATAAATTCACCAAATCAATTTTCAGGCAGTTTTTGGCAGATTATTATTGTATCTTAAGACTGTCATTCCAAGAATTGTGGTATGTTTGCCTGCAGGTCAGGTTTAAGTTAATGCCTTAAGTACAGAATCATTTGAAATGAGAAAAATGACTTTGCCATTAAAAACATACTTCTTTTAATGAAACTGGCAATCCTTTAAGTTACAGTCAATAAATAATTATTCTGACCACCCTCAATCTTGGATGTCTGCAGTTAAGAAATTATGTGTTGCTTGAAGTGAATTGATGCTGTCTTTAATCTGGTTTCCAAGTGGAAGGAATGCAGAGAGGTATTGCTTAGGAGAAGCTGAAAATTGTGTTTTGAACAGTCTGAAGACTTGGAACTTGGTACTCCTCAGTCTTTAATATCCTCATAGTGTGTTTTTTGAAAACACGCCTCTTACACATTGGGGAAACCAAAATTGGTCCTTGACAAAATACTGATGTCAGTGGATACAATGAAAGGATTTAAAGTGCAGTATTGGTACCTTCCAGAGATTTCTGTCTCCATCTGAGGGGAAGTGGGTTGTGCTTGCAAATGTGTATTTCCTTAGGAAATCTCATTCTGGTAAATTAGAAGCTTTTGCCCTGTTTTCACATTGTAGTAACTTTGTGTTAACTTTTCCAGAATGATGCATGGACCTGTCTGGCCTGATTCATGTCCATAGCACAGTTATGGCTAAAGGGGAATTTAACAGGCTGGTAGTGAGAGCATTTCTAGCAGGAGCAGCAGTGGCCAGGATTTATAGTGTTTTCAGATCAGAATAGGCCAGGTGGAGTGCATACAGAAGAAATAGAGATTCCTTACCAAGACCTTGTGCCCATAAAAAATGTTGTTTATGTGCACCCACATCAGAGTTTAGCATTGACTCGGTAGCATAAAAAACATTTCATTTTTCTCCTGTGCGTTTTCTTACCCACAGGAAATAACCATTATCAAGGGATCTGCTGGTTAATTAGCAGTTGAGAGGTTTGGTACCTGCAGTTCTGAGAGCTCTTTAACTAAAGAAGTTCTTTAGAAGTCTCAAACCCCTCAGATTTCTCTTAAGACCCGAATTTTCCTGTTTCTTTCACTGCCCTCTAGCGCTGAGCCTGTTTTGAGTCATCTCCAGACATTTTCTTTGCTGTAAAGGAGCTTCTGTGCCACTTCTTAGGAGCTGTGGAGGTACCAAAATGTGCCAGGGCAGGAAGCAGTGAACGCCTGTCCTTGCTGGGGGCTGAGCAGCAGAACCAGACTGACTTTCCACCCTGATAGCACAGTAAGCATGGGGTTATTCACCAGAAAAAACTCCACACACAAACCCCCAAACAGAAACAAAATAGGTGTTAGTAGCATGCCAATGGCTTATACTATTGTGTATGTGTGCTGGAAAATGCAATAAAGGTAGCATTTAATTTAATAGCATATAAATTGTATTTTAAGTTCTAAAAAAAATTAAAGATTGAGAGAGTTTTTGGCATTTCCTTCTGCATGTGCTGTCATGCACAGTTTAGTCTTTAAGTTTTGTCTGATTGAATACTGTTGATAATGTTATCGTAACTTCTTGACAGCTGTTGAGGAGAGGATCACCTTTCTTTTGTTGGGGTATTTTTCCATTCCTCATCTCTCTGATCTGTCTGGTGTTTGCACCAACTGCAGGGTGTGCAAAGACTGGAGATGGAGCTGAATCCTCTCAGGGTGGGTGTGTGTTTTGCACGTAGTTCAGATCAGGTTTATTTTTTCTTAAGGTTAGGGCTCTGCTGCTCTGTCTGTGCAGAGCCTGACAGGCTCTGTCAGTCTCTCTGAGGAACCCTGGCACTTCAGTATGACTTACTAAGCTGTAAGTGAGCAGAATTTAACCCACTTAGGTACTGCATTCTTTCCTAGGAGCACTTCTGCTAAAGTAATTTCTTTGGGAACAAGACTAGAATGCCAAGAGGAATTAACTTGACTTGAATATTCAAAAGGGTGAAGTTGGCTTTTCAGCACAAAGCTATATTAATGTTGACACCTTGCCAGCAGTATTGTGATTTTTTGGGGAGGCAAGAGAATAAATAAAGTAACCTTTTTGAGGGAAGATTTGTTACTGAAACTTTCCATTTTTGTCTTGTGAGTATACTTTTCTCCATGGCTGATGCAGTGGTGCATCGTGGTGAGCTGCTGCTGCTGCTGCCTGGCGGTGTTTCACCACGCCATGCCAACAAGGATGTTTTCATTTAGAGGTTCACTCATCTGATACAGGATTTGTAGCAGGGTCCTTCACAGGAGCAGCCTTGCAAAGCAGGAATTGTCAAACTGCAATTTTTGAGAATGCTGATAAGGTGTTTTCATGAATTACAATAGATTTTAAAAGTGGAATTTTCCTCTGGATGTCTTGCTGTGTGACAAAGTCTAGGTGAAGTTTTCACACTGCTAGATACTGTACCATGGCTCTGTGACCCAGTGCCAGTCTGGGATTTTTACCTGTCACACCCAGTGGCTCTGGCCAGAGGGTAGAGAGGGGGCATGGATTGCTTGGGCAGATGAAGGGCACCTGGAGAGGAAAAGGATGGAAAGATCCTTCCTTCCACAGAAAGCTGAAAGGCTCTGCCTGCAGGAAATGGAATATAGATTTTTTGAGTGCTGGGAGCCAGAGTTTGAGGGAATTAGGCCTCATGAGTGAGCTGAGCTTTGTTTTGCCTTTAATGATAATTGCCTAGATGCACATGGTGAGTCTGCCTTGCACAGTGAGGCAAAGCACAGCTGTGGCATCACCTCTGCAATCCTGGCCTGTTCCTTCCTCTCTGGGCTGGCAAATCAAAGGTTCAGGCACTGGAGAACTGATCAAAGCCTTTCCCTCCTACTCTCTGGCATCATTTCCTACTCATTCTTCTTTTTGTGAGGCTGTTTCATTTAGTGCAGGTATTGATGCCTTCTGCATGTCCTGAGCTGACACAGGGGTGTTCTGCAGACAGGGTGTTTTTACTGTATCTACCTCCTTGTTACTGGCACCTAATGAAATCAGCAGATGAGGTTACACTGCAGGCTTGGTAAAGCACTTCTGTTTCCATGGAAGGCATTTGCACAATGGCAAAGCTTTGATGTGAAACGCTGCTGCTTTTGTGAATAGACCTGCAGTCAAATAGGGGTAGAAATGGATCAGAATGAAACTCAGGTACTTGAGAGAACAAACAGCACGTCTGGATCTGTCTCAGCAACTGTTTCTGCAACCCTTTTCTGACTTGATCCTTTCTCTTAATTGTGAACCTATTCATGGTAACTTTTCTTAGGAAGAATGTTGAAATCTGAATGGAGATGAAAAAATGAGTCTCTTTTAGTGAGCTTCAGGGGCTTTCATGGAGATTAAATGAAAGTTATTAATTAAATGATTGTGTTAATTGCTAATAAATTAAATATTTGTTTTCTTCAGAGGTCATAGAACAAAGCAGCAATCAGACAACAAAATGTCTACCCCTTATTATCTCAGTGGTGTCTTTTGATTTGGTGTCTCTGACTTATACAATAAGCAATAGGAAGAGCAAATTTCTGTCTTGGTGGCTGTCAGTGAGCTCAAGTGAAGCAATAGATTTATAAAAACATTAATTGCATAACTAGGAAATGTGAGTATGAGCTAAAGAGACAGAGATGATTTTGGAAAACAAACTGTGGGTTTTTTGGCTCAGGTGAGCAGTGTGTGGCCAGCTCCAGGCTGATGCCATGAGCGGCCCAGTCTTCAGCAAGGAGAGTTCTTTGGGCCAGATGTGCAGGCAGCTGACATCTGTGTAACAAATCTCTGCTGCTGACTGGTCGAACTGCAGGGTGTGAGTGTGCCAGGATTTGATGCAGGCTGGAGTGGGTGCAGCTCTGCACGGTGTGTAAAGCTAAAGCAGGGAGCCTCTCCTGAGAACGGCCGCGGTGACGTGCCACAGGCGTCCTTCCCACAGGAGAAATGGAACGGATCTTTCCTGTTTGGTACCGGCTGAGCAGATGAATGTGCCTCCCTCTGTATTGCTCCAGCAGTTCTGCTCCTGGATCTCCTCTGAGCCTCTGCTCCCCACCATCACTCTGCGACTGTGGGAGGGAGGCCTGGCTGTGAGACCTCGGGCTGTGACCCGTTTGCAGAGGCCAAGGCATCGAATGCACTTGTTGACTGGTCAAAAGGCAGCTGATGGTGTGTAATCATTATTTTTATTTCTTGTGAGAGGCTGGATAAAGAAAGTTGCTTTCCCCAAGGGTTTTTAGCCAAATAAAGGAAAGAAAGCTTTGTCATCAGAGATGTGTGCTGAATTCCATTGATTTGAATTGTAGTTGAAAGCTCCTGCTAATGTGTTTTTTTTTTCCTGTAGAGCAATGTATTGAAATAACATGTTTTCTTAGCGTACAAAAAAATTACTGCATTTGGTAAGTGGTTTGGTAAAGCTTGTAAACTAAATTCGCAGAGATCCATTACTGGAAAACCTTGAACTGATATACAACCTGGAAAACTGAGCACTTTTTCAATCAGAAAACAGCAAGAGATTCACAGATCATTTTAGGAACTACTCTCACCCACAAGATCATTAGATAAAATTCAGTACATACCCATGTGAGTCCGTGAAGGACAGTTGTTTCTGGGATGTCTCTTCATCCATGAAAAGACAAAGACATCTGTGACCTCCCATGCTGCTGTGATTTTTGAACTGGTATTCAAATGCTATTCTGCCTTTTTCGAGCTAGGACCCTCTAAAATGATCTGAGTTTATCCAACGTGCAGAGTTGCCAAGCTCCTCTCTCAGACATTTATCTGTGTGGTAGCAGGGCCTGTCAGAGTAGTTTCCTCCTTTGATGGAGGGTTTAGTTTGTCTTTCATCTTTGAAGAGTTGGAGCTGGTTCCCAAATTCAGGCTGGGAGACAGGACTTTGACAAGTAAAGCAACATTTCATATTTACAGAGGTTGGAACATAGTGTAGGAAGCAAGCACCATTAGTTTCCTGTCAGTGCTGTCAGGAGAAAAAAAGGAGAACATCTTGAACAAATCAAATAACCTAGTCTTCTCAATTTATGTTTTTGCATTTTGGGTTCTTTTTAGTAGGAGATCAAAGCATGCTTCCTGGCATTCTTTGGAAGTCAGGATTCTGATGGCATATTCTGCTAAATATATAACTATAATATATAAACTTGTCTTTTGGTGTTCCCATGAAGCTTAAGTCAGCTCTCAAGCCTGCAGGTGACTCTGGGTGCTGAGGAGGACTTTGGGGACAATTGATAGATTTTTCAAGATTCACTTTAATTCTCATAAGTCTCTCTGTTTGTAAGTACAGCCCTTTAGAAAGGAGAGTTCTTCATTTTGTTGGGTCACCGTTAGTGTGACTTTTGATAAATAATAAGAACTTCCAGAAAAAGAAGATACTATTTCTTTGTGTGGCTCTAGTTTATGTTGACAAATGGGAGTCAAGTAAGGCATTTGATCTTGCTTTACCCGTGTGCTGTGAAGTGTTTCCAGAAACGAGGGGTTCTCTTGGTTAGATTGTGTGTCAGCTGTGGTGTGTCTGTCACAGAGAGCTCACAAGTGATCTCAGACTTGCTGTGCAGCTAAACATTGAGAATGAATGCTGTGATTGATTTCACTCTACTGGAGCTCTTCTCAAATTGAATTCTGGGTATATCTTTCCCCCTCCTCTCTGTTTAGCATTGCAGCCAGAGATGTGGCCTTGTGAAATGAAAACCTTTCCTAATCACGCAAATACTACAAAGTGATGATCCCAGTAGCTTCATCACATGTACCTAAACATGGACTCAGAATTCAGATAGGTTGGATTGGTAAACTGGAGCATAAAGCATGATTGAACTTGGTTTGCTATTTAAACATGGATGCCTAGTACAGTGAATTTTCTCTGTGTTGAATATGTAGTTTTAAAGAACTTATTTTACACTTTATGGACATTGGCAGCCATTTTGTACACTATGTACAGATGATTTGTTTTTCTCTTTCAAAACTTCAGTCTTTTCCTAGCAAGATAATCCAGGCTGGAATGAAATATTTCATCTTAGTATATAAAAGCAAAATAATATTCATTTCTGATAAGGCTCCTTCTGAAATTTAATTAATTTAGATTTATCAGTCCTGGCCTTTAGTCAGGTTGCGATAGGAAAGAATTGTTTCTACATAACTTTATTTGACTATTAAATTTTGAGCCTTACATGCTAATAGTTACACGAGAGTACGTGAGGGCATGTCGTGGGAAAACTTCCAGGCAGCAAGTGGAGCTGAAGTTCTGCTTTTTAAAACAGCAGATCTTAATTGTTTCCTTTTGTCTTTGTCTCTCGTAGAAGCTCCACCAAAAGTGGAAGACAACCCCGCGGAAGCGTTCACGGACTCGTCGCTGTTTGCGCACTGGGGGCAGGAGCTGAGCCCCGAGCAGCGGCGGCTGGCGCTGAAGCAGTTCCAGTACTACGGCTACAACGCCTACCTGAGCGACAGGCTGCCGCTGGACAGGGCCCTGCCCGACCTGCGGCCCGGCGGGTGAGTGCTGGGGCAGCCTTGCTGGGGTGGCACTGGGGCCTTCAGCTGTGTGCCACTGTGGGTGTCACTGCAGCCTTCAGCTGTGTGCCACTGTGGGTGTCACTGCAGCCTTCAGCTGTGTGCCACCGTGGGTGTCACTGCGGCCTTCAGCTGTGTGCCACCGTGGGTGTCACTGCAGCCTTCAGCTGTGTGCCACCGTGGGTGTCACTGCGGCCTTCAGCTGTGTGCCACCGTGGGTGTCACTGCGGCCTTCAGCTGTGTGCCACCGTGGGTGTCACTGCGGCCTTCAGCACTGTGACAGTGTGGGTGTCACTGCGGCCTTCAGCACTGTGACAGTGTGGGTGTCACTGCATCCTTCAGCACTGTGACAGTGTGGGTGTCACTGCATCCTTCAGCTGTGTGCCACTGTGGGTGTCACTGCATCCTTCAGCACTGTGACAGTGTGGGTGTCACTGCATCCTTCAGCTGTGTGCCACTGTGGGTGTCACTGCGGCCTTCAGCTGTGTGCCACTGTGGGTGTCACTGCGGCCTTCAGCTGTGTGCCACTGTGGGTGTCACTGCGGCCTTCAGCTGTGTGCCACTGTGGGTGTCACTGCGGCCTTCAGCACTGTGACAGTGTGGGTGTCACTGCGGCCTTCAGCACTGTGACAGTGTGGGTGTCACTGCGGCCTTCAGCTGTGTGCCACTGTGGGTGTCACTGCGGCCTTCAGCACTGTGCCACTGTGGGTGTCACTGCGGCCTTCAGCACTGTGCCACTGTGGGTGTCACTGCGGCCTTCAGCACTGTGACAGTGTGGGTGTCACTGCGGCCTTCAGCACTGTGACAGTGTGGGTGTCACTGGAGCCTTCAGCACTGTGACAGTGTGGGTGTCACTGGAGCCTTCAGCACTGTGCCAGTGTGGGTGTCACTGCAGCCTTCAGCACTGTGACAGTGTGGGTGTCACTGCGGCCTTCAGCCCTGTGACAGTGTGGGTGTCACTGCGGCCTTCAGCACTGTGACAGTGTGGGTGTCACTGCATCCTTCAGCCCTGTGACAGTGTGGGTGTCACTGCGGCCTTCAGCACTGTGACAGTGTGGGTGTCACTGGAGCTTTCAGCCCTGTCCCATCTCGGTCACTCCATCCTTCAGCCCTGTCCCACCTGCAGGTTTCCCTCATAGGCAGGGTATGGGTAACCACCAGAACGAGTCATTTCTAGCAGGCAGATGAAGGCTGTAAGTTTCAGTTGTTCTCAAAAGTGCTGCTGTGCACAAAGTCAGTCCATTTACAGTCCCACAAAGTATTCATTAAAATTTCTTCAGCATCATTTGGAAACTTTATCTCAGCTACAATTTACATTAGACAGCTGGTGTGTTTTTTCTGCTAAAATGCTAATTTTCAGTTTCATCAGATAACCTGGCTAAAGAAGTGCTCTCGTTGAAAGCACAGAGCTGCCTGGTTAAGGTCAGTCAGCAGGTGAAGCTGCTGAGTTTTAGTGGTGAAAGGCACCTCTGAGCCAAGCTCTGGAAGCTCAGGGATCCTCCTTCCCTGGACAGCTCTGTGCTCGGAATCACGAGCTTCCAGGGTTATTCCAGAATTGGATGGGACCAAGGGAGGGATCAGCCTTCCCTTCAGTGCACCTGAGCCTGTCTGGGCAGGGCTGTTCACAGACAGGTAATGCTCACCTTCTGTGAGCCTTGGTGATACAGCTGGGCCAACAGCAGCTCTGGAGATGGAGAAATGGATGGAGGGAGAGCTGCTTTTTCTGCAGCTCATTAAAAAGAGAAATCATTAAAATAAATATGCTGGGTACTTAGTGAATCAAACGTGATCTTATTCATTTATTCTAACCAAATATTTTAATAACTAAAGCAGTAGTGCATTTTGCTGCACATTAAGTTGATGATAGCAAAAATATATCAGCACCATCCGAGGCAGCACTTTAGCAGTATCTATGTATTATTATATATTGCATTGTAGAAATATTTTTGTTGCAGATTTGCTGAAATACTGACTTTAAGGAAATCAAAGTCCATGCAATTGTATTTGTGCTTTGGTTAAATCAGTTTAGCAGCCCCTGTAGGGACAGTCTCTTTCTTGTTTTTTAATTGTAAACTAACCCAGAGGAAAAAGAAATCTTTTTAACTAGACATCAATGATAGAAATGTTTCTGTTCTTACAGCTCTTTTGAAATTACTGTTCTGAATGATTTAAATATAAATTTTTTATAACTATGTATTTTAAAAATTAAAAAGATGGAGAAAATGAATGTTACTGTAGCTGAAAATAAATGGAAGTTAGGATTTTAAAAGAAACTTCAGTTAGAAATTAATCATGATCCTAATTTCTGTGAAAGTTTTGATCCTTTGGTGACTGCCAGAAACACAACAGACATCACAGGATGTTTAGGGACACAGCCATCCACAATAATGGCTCAGTGCTGGCAGCCCAGGCAGGTTCCCCACGCCCCTTAGGCTGGGGAGCAGGCAGGGCTGTGACACTGGGTGACACTTCTGACCCTGGGGAAAGGAGCTGTGCTGGCAGGCAGTGTGCAAACTGTACCTACAGCACCCTGAGCAGTGCGCAGCTACAGCTGTTCTGCAAGTCCTGGTGTTGAAAAGAGAGCTCCTGCTCCTGACAGGGAAGTTCTCATTTGTGTGAGAGCACGTGCATGAATGCTGTGGGGGAAGAAAGTCTACCCTGTGAGAGTCTGTTTCCAGTCTAATAATCAGTTTTTGGGATTTCCAGCGCCTGGTTTTTAAGCCAAGTGCAGAAGTCACTCCCTGAGTCTGCATAGCTGCATTTCCATTCTCCTTGGGCAGCTGCTGGGCTCAAGCAGCACAGCGTGCTGGGAAGAGAGCACACAGCAAGTGACATGGAGACCAAGGCAGCCACCTTCACTGTACCTCAGTCACTTGTGGTATTTCTGTTCTGACTAGGGATGCACGAGAGCACAGATAGAGGAGCTGCCACAGTGGCTCTGGACAGTCAGCCAAGGTCTAACCAAGCTCATTAGCCTGGATTTAGCAGTGATGCTGCAAGAGTCAGCATGGCAGTGGGACCCCAGCAAAGGCTTGTGGCAGGTAGATAAAGGAGTGGAGCTCACATGGTTCTGGCTGGGCTCAGTGCTGGTCTGTCATCTGTATTCAGAACCTATCATATGGAGTACAGAAATTTGGGAAGACAGCAATATCTGCAACTGAGACCTAAGGAAATTCATACATTGTTAGCCCCAGTTGAGAGCAGGAGAATGAAGTGATCTGCCAGAATCATGATATTACCCCTTTTATATCATACTGGTGTGACTCAGCTTTGACCTTTCTGCCTGCAGTGCTCTGGGAATTCACATCAGCATATCTCAGTCTGTCTTTACAAGGTTCTGCAGAGAGAAAGGCCATTCCACATGTGTAGTAACACCAAATTAAAATGTGCAGCATTTTCTAGGCTTGAGGTCATCAACATTAAATGCCATGGCAAAAGCAGAGGGCAATTAGAGATTGCTGAGCCACAACACAGATGGAGGAGAGGGGAAAAATCCAGCCTTGCCCAGTCCTTCAGGCTGGGTGACATGAAGAGGCAGTAGAACACATTTAGCAGTAGGGGCAGTGCACTCTGCCCAAGCCTCTGAACTCTGGCCTCTCCAGAAAAGGATCATGACATTGGATGGAAACATCCAGCAGAGCACAGCTGGGTCAAGCTGTGGCAGGTTGTCACACCTTTCAGAAGGACCTGCTCATGCTTTAGGTACTGCAGAGTGGTTTCTGACCACTGTACAGCCATGAGCCTCCTGTTGCATTCTGAATTTGGTTCCTTTTCACTGTATTTGTGCTAGCACAGGCTGTCCCCAGCACAGTCCAAAACCATCTCTTATAGGTAAATAAGAGATTAACTGTCCTGGATACTTTAGCCTCCTGAAGGAATCATCACACCCTGAAGTGGGCTCAGTTTTTGCAATACTCAGTAGACAGTGCAGGCTTTATTGTACTTTATTGAGTACTGCCTCAGCCAGGGCCTGATTCTGATTCTGTGCTGCTGCAGCTGGGTGCTGTGCTGTTCCCCACCCTTCTGTGCATCTGTTAGCCCATAACCTATCTGCATCACTGACTGACAAATAGCTTCTGGCTCTAATGAACCTGGAAGCTCTGAGGAAGGCAGTGTTGCCCTTACTGTGTGCAGGAACAGAGGATAATAGTTCTGTGTTAGTTATAATTCTGTTGTGCTCATTACTTTTAGTAGGGCAGGCAGTACCCACAAAGCTTGTTATGAGTGAAATGTGGATGAAAGAAGCTCTTGCAGAAATTCATTATAGCAAGTTAGGTTGTTTAGGGGTCCTGAAGCTGTCTCCCAAACTCCTTTCAAGTGGTCAGATTCTACTTTGTTGGCTTGTGAATCTTTGTTGCCTGATCCATTGTGCTGGAGCACACATGGGAGAGGGAGGCAATATTCTCCTCTGATTATGTGAGGAGCCAGGGAGGCGACACAGGAAAGGTTCGCAGCAGGATCCCAGCACAGGAGCTGTTTCAAAGGGTTTAGCTCCTGCACAGACTGTCTGACACCAAGAAACCTGGCCAGTAAATGCAAAGCAACCTTTTCAGCCACTGTAACTGGCTGGGTGAAAGCAAAGACACAAAAAGCAGCAAAGGCAAGAAGGGTGAGAGGCAAAAGAAGCATTTAAAGCTCAGATATTTTAATTATTTTGAGATTTGTTTTAATTCTTTGGAGACCATTGCTATTGTCAGATACCATGGTATAATATGTGGCTTGCAGCAGGTTTGCCCTTTTCCTGGCTGAAAGTTTGTCATCTAGAAAAGTGCAGAGGAGAGGTCCTGCTTCCTGTGCAGAGAAGGGCTTTGGCTGTTTTGTAAGCACTTCTTTCAAACAATTCACCGCTCCCAAACTGATTATTTAGAGGCTCAGTTTGGCAAGGGACAATGGTAGAAGCCTTGAAGATATCCAAATTAGGTTTGTGGTAAAGTGGGCCCAGACAGAGCAGGCAAGAGGTCCCCTGCATGGAGGTAGGACTGCAAGGAAATAAAATCAAGCATTGGCTGGTTGAGGAGAGTGATGTGGTTTGGGACAAAAGTTGTTTATGCGTGTACATCTGTCCAAAATGTCCATCAGTCTTATGGTGGTAAACACAGTCCTGGATGCATCAGACTTACGTAATTATTTTCCTTTAATAAAACTGATATAGGTAAAATGTATAATTTCAAAGAGTGATGTTCAGGCTGGGTATTTGCATGTAATCTCTACTTCTCCCCAAAAGCCAGCTCCTCCATGCTTGCATTCTATAAACCTTTTCCCCCATGTGTCCCTGTGAAACAATTCTGTTCTGCTGGCTTTATGTTAGTGATGGACATGGCTCCTTGCTAATTTCTGACCAAGTTCTTTTGTTGCAGCTGGTAAAAGAGAACATTAATACTGCTTGTTGGTCTTGATGTTTCAAAGGCATCATTTAAAAAGAGCAAAAAAGCCTCTAATGTATTGTTTTGGACAGAAATCCTAAAATTCCTGAAGTATTCAGCATTCTTGTTGAATACCTCATGTTTAATGCTGTCATATTTCATGCTCTCTTTTACTTATCTCTCTTCCTCTCACTCTTCTGTTCCCTCACCTTTTCCTTGGAGTGGTTCCAGCAGCAGTGTGAACTGCCTGAGCAGCCACCCCTGGGATGCTGAGCTGAGCTCTGGTTTTCCTGTTGGGATGTACCTGCTCACACAGCTGCTCTGCAAGTGTTTCATATCCCTGGCACATCTGCCATATCACAAATATCACAAATACCACACTTACCACAAACCTGCTGCAGCCTCCAGGCTGCTCTAATAACCCAAGCTGATGATGATGGACATGTGCACAGGAAAAAAAAGAGATTTTTATACCCTGTCCAGTGCCAGCCTGCTCAGCATAGCCCAGTTAGCACTTAAAATACTGGTAATAGCAAAAAGAGAAATGAAGTATGATCACATCATTAAATTATAAACATAAACACAAAAATAGTTCTGCAGGAGTTCTTACTCAGTTCTTTCATAGAGTTTTAGTGCTACTTATTTTACTTATGTCAGAATGTTTTGGTTTTTGTTTTTTACTCCCATTTATTTTGAATTTCTGATTGCCGTTTTGGCTGTGGACAAAATGTTACCAGTTCTTGAAGAATGTAAAATTCTGTTTCTGTTTGTGCTTCTGAGAAATTCTTACCCTGTTGGAACTAAAACTTAATTCCCATGTATGTCCCCAAAACAACACTTGAACCCCAAATGTTTTTACTAACATCCTTATTGCATCCTGTGTAAAACAAAACAAACAAAAATCATGGAATATATGCTGTATTGTTCTTTTCTAAACAAAAACATGGGGCTTTTGCTATTTTTTGATATGATAGTCTTGGTGAAAGTTTTTCAAAGTTTGCAGAAAATAATTTCTGCTCATAATTTATGTACATATTTGTAGAAGGTCTGAGAGATAAGTTAACACAGGAAATCATTTTTTGTTTGCTGCTTTCATGCATAGTTATACTAAACTAATTTTTAAGTCTAATGACTGGCTAAATGGAATTATCACAGAGGATTATCATTAGAGGAACAGAGTTGTCTTTCTTGTGGACAAATATTTGAAAGAAGCCTCATAATGTATGCTGCCCTCCATTTCCCAGAGCTGTGCTTGAAATAGAAACCAGGAGTTTCTGTAAATTTCTGTAACCATGGCAACCTCTACTTTAGCGCTATTAGCCCGGTGTAATTGAGCGGAGCGGGGCGCTCGCCGCAGGCTCTGCCTTTGCTGGAGCGATGCTCAACAATGCCGGCTGGGAAATCGGGTGAAATTCCTGTGGATTGTTGGTTTGGGGCGAGAGGAGCAGGTCCGGGCTGGGATGGACCCTTGGCCATGGCCTTTGCATCTCGTGGTTGCCACACAACCACTCCCTTCTCTGAGCATTGTGGGGCTGGGATTCCCATCCCAGCGCTCCCTCTCCTCCTCCCCTCCAGCGTGCCTCGGACACTCACACCCTCTGGAGCCATTCCTTCTTCATTCCCATCACTCTGGAGTTACACACCCTTCTGGAGCCATTCCTTGTTCATTCCCATCACTCTGGAGTTTCATTCCTCACAACACTTGGTGTAAGGACAATGATAGACGTGCTTGTGAAAAGGCACAAGGGCTCTGCATTCTGTGCAGGATCAGGGGCTGATTCTGATTTGATTAAATAAGAAAAAAAAGTAGGTAATTTTCATTGTCATCAGCTGATGTGAAAAACAATGTAGTGAGGAAAAAGTGTTTTTAAAAACTACAGACACACTGAAAAACAAGTTAGTTTGAGCTGGAAATAAAGATAATGAGTCTGAATGGAAAAGAAAAGAAAACATGAACTCGGTTCAGGGATGTAACCTCATTGAAAATTAGTCTTCTTGAAAAGACTAAAGAAGTTGGACAATGCAGGAGTCTAATTCTATTCTCTCCTTTCATCTGTAGTTATCTTTAAAGGCATGGTGGTGCAAAAAGGGAATCAAGTTACATCCACAGGATTAAAAGCTGCTCTTGTCTGTACAAGTTGCCAGCAATGAAAAATTCTGTGCAGAGTGATAAAAATTGCAAATATGTGAGATGTAAATGAATGTGGGTGGGGAAACCAATACAAATAGTTTATTTTAAATGGATGGAAGACTCATCAGAAGCAGAACTTCTGTCTGAGCATTTCAGGTTATGCATGCAACTATGGCAGGGCAGCAGTGTATTGGGGGCTGTTTTGTCATCTGAAACCATTTTTGGAATAGTTTGGAATTTGTCACTAGTTCCTTGCAATGCCATATTTTATATTTCTCTCAAGCTCAGCTTAATTGACAGAGGAGAAAAAATCACCCATGTTTGAGGAAGCAACTTCTTTGAACTATTTTCAGTATATTTTTATTGCCATTCAAAGTATTTTCAAAAATCCCTTTAAGTTTTCCTTAATTTAATGGGTACCATATCTTACCAGATAGAGTTTCATTTTTTGCTAGAATTTCATTTTATCTTCTTTGCACATTGTTATGGCTGAAGATAACAAATATTACCATGCCTAAGGCTGTCAGCTGAAAGATAGATTGGCTGTAGATTTGTTTGCTGGACCATTTTATATCTCTTCATTTTGGCTGCAAGCACATCACTAAAATAGCAAGCATTGTAGCTTCTTTAAAGGGTAATACTGAAGATTATTTTAGTATGCTTAAACCTGTTGACTAGTTCATTGTCTATTTGAAGACAAATTTTCAAAACTTGGATGCATACACATCATTTGGCATGAACAGGTCTGTTCTTCAAGGACCTGGATCTGTAATGGTTCTTCAAGGACCTGGATCTGTAATGGTTCTTCAAGGACCTGGATCTGTAATGGTTTTAGCATCTTTTGGAATAAATGGAGTGCCAGTATTTCAGAATTCTAATGTGATTATAAGTACAGAGGCCTCCCAGTCACTCTGAGCCTGAAATACACACACTAGAAATCCTCTTGTCAGATGCCACTTAAACCTGATGGTCCCTAAAACTCACATTTGTCAAAGATTCCAGGTTTGACAGTGCTCAGCCCAAGTAAATCTATGCCTGCTTCAACTCCTCAGTCATGTGGGCTTTCAGAGATTGTTCAGCACCAGAGGTGATCTTTGTTTAAGGAGCAATTTCAGAGGTTAAAATACTCCAGGGTACAGGAGGCAGGTGTGGAAATGCTCTTTTCTCCTGAAGAAGCTGTGAAAGCAGAGTGTGTCTCTAGAGCTGGGACTGTTTCACCTAGGGAAGGGGAAGCTTAGAGGGGATGGCATCAAGGCAAATATCTGAGGGCAGAGCCAGGCTCTTCTCAGCACTGCCTGGTGGCAGGACCAGAGGCAGTGGGCACAAACTGAAGCACAGGTTGTAGAGTCCCCACCACTGGAGACATCCCAACCCTGTCTGGAGAGGGAAAATGCTGTTCCTGCACAGCTGGCTCTAGGGGACTCTGCTTGAGCAAGGGGCTGGACAGGATGACTTCCCAACGCCCATCCTCTAATTGTGTCCCAGGAAATTGCCCTGACACCTGACTTGCAGGCTCTGTGAAAATGCCTTTGTTTCTTCTGCCAAATTGTCACAAGTAAAATTGAAAAAATAAATATTAGCTTGCAAAAGAAAGAAAAAAAAAAAAGTGATTGCAAGAATTTTTGTGGCATTATAATCTAGAAAATTGGACATAGCCACAAAGAGTGGAGTTTAGGGTTTAAAATGCACGAACATCCAGTTGAAGACGTGCTGCAGATTCTTCCTCCAAAGAAACACGGGGTTAGAGAGCCTTGGTATCACTCCAGCTCAGTTTAATTGCTCCACAGAAAGTGGAACGACCCTGAGAAGGGGCACTGAAAATAATCACAGCAAGCTGGCTGGGAGTTGGCTCTCTGGGGAGATCAGGGAGGATGGAACTCAGCTCCCTCTGTCCTGGCTGAAGGTTTTAACTCCTGCACTGCTGGCTAAAAGAGAAAAACACTGCTGCCTTGCACTAATTGTCTTCTGGAGCAAAAGGCAGCTCCCCTTGCCTCTTATTGCAGTGCTTTATTTCGCACAAAATGTATGCTGAAAGCTCTCTTACCAATGAATAGAGGATTAACACTCCAGTAGAAATACAAAGGAGCATCACAAAGTCACCCCATGACATATGGGACACCAAGTTTTGGGTTGTTGCGTTGCAGAAGATCAAGCCACAAGTGGGAATCAGTAAATCCAAACACCATTTTAATTATTTCCCTCTGGTATTGATGCCATGGAAGAAAAAGCTGTGGAGCTCTGTGACAATGAGGTTTCATATTTGTTTCTAAAGGGAATATGAACCAGGTTATTAAAAAATATACTGTACACTTTTTAAGACTTGAACTGTACCTTGATTTTCCAGACTGTTTTCTGTTTTATATTTCCTTATAATTCTTCTGCATGGTGACAGAGAGAAAAGTACCTAAAATATAAAATTGCTTCTTTAATGTGATTTCCATCAATTTCAAACCAATGACTGAATTTAGAAAATTGGTTGACCAGCTGAATTTTGAGTATTATGCTGTGCTATCTCAGTTGGTTTGGGTGTTGTGTGTCCCATGCACTGACTGTTTTCAGAACCTGTAAAAGCACAGAAGTAAATTAATCACCTTGATTGAACTTAATTTTTGTACAATATCCAGCACATGAAGAGGAATGCTTTTGTGATACTTCTCTGTATTTATTTGCTACATAAATTAAAATACAAAATCCTAAAAGAATTTTTCTCCTTGAACTGAAGAAGAGATTTAGTTAAGGAGTCAGATTCAAGCATGATGTAAAAGTACTGAATCTGCCAATGCTTGCTGTGTGCAAAAGCTTGGCTGTTAGTTGTGCTTTCCACAGTTTCCAGGGGTTCCTGGCACCTGGAGAGGATAGCCACTCAGTGTTGTAGGAGGTAGAGAAAAGCATTAACATCCATCATTTCCATCTACAAAGTCTATCTAAAAATGCTGCCAGAGTCAGACTGTACCTAATTTCATCCGAGGAAATAGTTTCAGATCAGAGCAAAAGGTAGAATTAATTCTTGTTCAGAAACATTTCATTAAAATACTAAATGTTTCACAGAAAAATAGTTAAATCCATTTACTCAATTACATTGTGGCTTTATTTCAAAAGCAAATATTTTGCTGACAGTTTAAAAAGGTAAAGTGGTAAAAGACCTTCCTACTCATATAATTGAAAGATTTGAATCCTCTTTGGAAAGAAGGAGGTTAAAAAAAAACAACCAATAAAACACTAAGGAGCTTTAAAGTCGTGGGCAGTACTTCCATACTGCCATTTCCATCAGCATGTTGGAATGTGGCTGAAATACCTGTTTGTGAGAAAGGTTAGGAGAGTATTCCCCTTTCTGATTAACCCCCATGGCTGTGCTTACAGGTGAGTTCTCCACTGTTGTATGTGGTTTTTCTGGCTGCACCATCTGGCTTTGCTTTAGTAGCAGGACGTTCTCTGGAGCTGTAACTTCCAGTGTGTTCTTACAGCTGGGGGTGGATTTTGTTTGCATTGTGGCTGCCAACAATTTACATCTTTCCCTCAACCCTCCCTCCAGGTGCAGAAACCTGACGTTTCCCGAGAGCCTTCCCGAGGTGAGCATTGTGTTCATCTTCGTTAACGAGGCGCTCTCGGTGATCCTGCGCTCCATCCACTCTGCCATCAACCGCACTCCTGCCCACCTGCTCAAGGAGATCATCCTGGTGGATGACAACAGCAACAATGGTGAGAGATCCTGCTTCTTCCCCTCCCTGCCCAGGCTGCCTGTGAAACACAAACCTTGAATTCTGGCTCTTGCTCATCCCTTTGTCCTTTCAAATGTTGCCCGTGTGCTTTCTCCCTTCTCCATCCCACGCTCTGCTGGGCTGGCTGGAGCTCTGCACACGTGGGCATGTTTAAGAGTGTGTACAAAAGACAGGATGTTTGAGGTGTCTGGTGGGCAGAGCTTTGAATGGAACAATAATAGATTAGACCTAGTAAGTTTTAGTGCTTCAGAGTGTTTTCAAGCTCAGGTGCTTTCTTTCCATTGTATGGTTCCATGTGTGTACTCTCTGTTTTGTATAAAATGCCTTTCTGTGGTTCTTAGGCTTCTCCTTTAGATTTCCAGTTCTCCTCTCCTGATGAGCAGCCCTTACCTTGCTGCTTCTCTGCCGTGCTCATGTGTTGCTCTCCATGACCTGGAGGATTGCACTGCCCGTCCCTGATGGTTCAGTGCTTGTCAGGGTGTTTGTCAGAGGCCATGCTATGCACTCTTTACAAGTCTTATTTTCTAGCAACTTTAGTGATGAAATTTTAGTAAGCACAGAGTGCTGAACTTAAAGAAAAATTCTTTTTTCTGTGCTGGGGGGTTAGTTCTGAAGTGCTGAAATACAAGGAGAATCTGGATTGATCGTGTTGAAGGAAAAAGCTGAACAAAGGGCTTCTCTTATCCTTGCCATCACAACTGCTGCTGTCTGGCTGTATCCCTGTAGCTAAATCCTGTGACTTGCTGCTGATGTGTCTCGGATTTGTACAGACAAGAAACTTACTGGGAAGCAAGTAAATAAGTTCCCCACCCCGGGCTATGCACGTCATCATATCTTCTTCTGCAGACAATGAATGAATGAAGGAAAAGCCACAATCCTGGCTCTTTAAAGTACACACAAAACTCAACAAGTTGGTGTTAAGTTTTGTCCTCTCCCTTATGCAGCGCCTGGCAATTTGATAGGAAAGAGCACGACATTGAAATGCAGCTTTGACTGGTGGCCTTGGCTGCAACTGTGTGAATCCACTGCTGCACCTTTCAAATGGGAGCTCAAAGAACCTGGGTGGCTGCAGGGCCTGAGGTCTCTGGACACTGATAAACTGGCCACAAAACAGACATAAAAGGAGAGCAGCAGTCTGGTGGAAAAGCAGTGGCTTTGGAGTTGGAGTGTGCTGGTGCCTGGCTGTCAGGCAGTGGCTGCAGAGGGCTGGCTGCAGAGCAGAGTTACAGACAGCAGCAGCTCCTCAGAGCCTGTCTCACCACGACGAGCTCGCTCACCAGCACTTTGCACTGTGCTCTACACACTTGTCACAATTATTCCTTTTCATTATTTTCTACCTGAAATAGATCAGAAATCACAGGAACTGCTTTTTCTTTCAGGAAAACCTGTCCAGCCACATTTTTTGATAGTACCAGTACTGGTATTGTACTGTATAATATTTTTATTATTTTCAGGCTTGCCTTTCTTACCCTCCACTGCTTTAAATCCTTGGGTTCCTGGCCCCAAGCAGGGAGACAGAAATTGAGAGGAAGGTAACCTTTGGTTTGGCTGCCTTGGCTTGGTGTTACATGTCATTTTATACAAAATCACACTGTGCAGAGCTATAGTTAGCCTCACAGAAAAATTCAAGCCTCTACAGGATTTTATGCTACTCCTCTAACCCTTTCTCTGGCGTCTCTTCCCTGCAGAAGTAAATTAGATTTCAGCAGTCCTCTTTATCCCATAATGTATGCTGAAGACCTGGTAATAGGCATATATTTGGAGCAGATGGATGTTTGGAACGGGAGCGATTGCAAAGATGATTTATGGGCTTTCCTACTATTAGTTTAAATCTTGAAATATTTATTTTGAAACTTATTTTTCCTTTTACAATAGTCTGTTTTCCATTTTTTCTCCCTTTAGCACTGCTGAGATGAATCCCTTGTATTTAGTGTCATTCTGTGTTTTTGTTAGTAGCTCTGTAGCTCGCGAGTGTTGCTGCTTGTAAGGTAAGTGGGTTACTCTGGCTTTCCCTGTGATGTTTCCTGAGGGGCAGACACAGGGTTTGTGCTGGCAGTGGGCTCCAGCTCTGCTTCTCATGGGGATCTGTCACAATCCTCATTATCAGTGCTGTTCTTACTCTCAGCCTTTTGCCAGGGATGGCAGCTTCTCTTGACTTGATGCAAGATTTCCGTGTGTGGTGCCACAGCTGTGGGCTTCACAGGCAGGAAACATCCCGCTGTGGGGAGTGACTGAAGGAAAAAGGGAGACCAGAGATCTGTCAGAGCCCAGGCTCGTTTTAATGGGCCCCCAATTTCTGGAGATGTGCATTTTGGAAAAGGGCAGTGCAAGAATTAGATTTTTTTTTTTTTTTTTAACTTCCAGAAGGCTGATTTCAGAAACCATTAATTCAAGTGCATGGCCAGAGTCTGTACATTTGTCTTGAACAATATGTGCTACAGTATTTTATTTCTTGTACTTCAAGGTATGTCAAGCAAATTATGTTTCTCCCAATTATGTTTTGGGAGACCTCAGTTAATCTCTTTGTAAAATTTCCCTTTTTAAAAATAAATGTTTGGAGTTAGGAAACTGTGAAGATGCCAGTGTGTGCCACTTAAAATCAGGAAATAGATTTTGCAGGTCCTAAAATTATGATCCTTTATTTAATAAAGCTGTTTGCATGGCTTAATGTTGTATTTCACCATACCATCTTTTCTGGTAGAATTCTGATGAAGATTGCTCTGAATTGTTTCACATATGCAGATAGCTACATTAGTAGTAGAATTTAATTTAATTGAAGGATAAAAAAGGCACATTTCAGTGCCTACCTGTGTACTGTGTAACAAGAACAAAAGTTTTATTAAAACAAGCCAAATACCAGTGTTGTTTATTTGTGTCTCACTTGGGTCTTAGTCATGTTGGTGTCTAAGCAACTGCACAGATTTCAGATGTTTTACTGTATTTTTAAGTGTCACATCAGAATCTTTCCTTTCTCCTCAGTAGTGTTGTTTGCTTTGCAGAGACAATGTATGTATAAGTTTACAATTTGGCAATATAATTTTTTACTTATTTTTTCCTTCAAAAGCAGCAGAATTAGATTTTTATTTTCAGAGGAGAGGCCTAAAAAAAAATAAATTTAAGTGACCACACCCATGAGTGCTGCTGGTTAATGAAACATATTTAGAAGCATTGCCTGAGCTGGAGACTGCTGCCATTGTGGTTTATTTGCCCTGGTTTGAGGCCTCTGGGGACAAGGTGGTGACTGGTGCCACTGGAGCCCTGGCCTGGCTTTGGAGTCTTTTTGCTGGCATTGAGCACCATGGCATTACAAAGTACCCCTTGAAGGTATTTTCAGGTGATTTGATCTCTCTAAAAAAGCTCTTTGTGAGCCATGATGAGTTCAGCTTCACGGGGAGGCAGTGGGCATTTCTGTGTCCAGAGTATGCCTTGCAAAATGCAGCACTAGAGCAGTAATTATCCTGCCCTAGGACATTTTTATTTCACATTACAATTAGTAATTTTGCAGTAGAGGCTCAGATTTTGCAAGGTTCCTTCCTTTTCCTTGAAGCATTACTTATGAATGAAATATTCCTACATGTTCAGTGTAATGATTCTCATTTTGTCCTGAGATTGCCATGAATACAGCTATTGAACTGCAGTAATAGTGCTGGATGTCACAGGATGTGAATTCTACGTCTTGCAGTGTTGAGAATTAGCACAGACTGTGAAAAGTGGGTCAGGTGTGACTGTATCACCTGTGAGAGGTTGTCCTCAAAACAGTGACTGAAAAGAAACTTTTCAAAAAGCATCCAGAGCGTTTCACTAAAAAGCTGTATTTCTTTGGTAATTCTTAAGAGATATTTGGGAATAGAAGGTTGTCTGATTCTTTAAATTTTTTTTTCTTTACAACAGCAGTGATAAAGAAACCTCAAGACTACTGCTCAAATGCATGCTGGATTTCATAACACAGAATAGTTTGAAGATGGCTTGTAGATCATACAACTATGAAAAACCTATTGATAGCAATCTCCTAGGGAAAACCTTCGGTCTTGCTTTCTTTCTGTTTGGATTCTTGTTCTTCCCTTACCTGAGCGTCAGGAAAGTTCCAAGACAAACAGAAACATCTGAAAACAAGGAAATAGGCCAACTTTATCCAAAGCTCATTCATTTTTGGGCTGTGGTTTATACATTGGAAAGGCTTTACTTTATCTGCCTAGATTGATTCTCCGCATTGGTTAAAGGTCTTGATGCTGAAATGGTTCTTGCAGTCTTTACACAAGCAAACTCTCACAAGGGTTGACAAGGATTGACATCAAAAGAGGGCTGTGCAGTGCTGGTTTGAAATCAGATGCTAAAAAGCATATATTTATGTATAGAGCAGGAAATCTGTTCCCACTGTGGATTTGAGAACAACATTGGCTGTTGTTACAAACTCTGCGTTTTACTTTAGTAACGTTTAGTGCTGCAGCTTGAATTAATGAAGGCAGTTCTTGGAGCATGTGTCTGCTGCTGTGTGTTGTATGCTGCTGCTGGGGCTGCAGTGTGGTGTGCCATCTGCTGGGGGTGCATCTGAAAAGGTGCAAGAAAGAAATAACCAGAGGCAAACCCTCGTCCTCTGGCCATCTGTTCCAGCCACCAGCAGAAGTTAGAGCATAGTGTTCTTATTCAGAGACTGTCCTGGCCATGCAGATCAGAGCTCTGGTGGAAAAAAATAGGAACCACTAATGTAAACAGACTGTGAGATTTTTATGGGGACACTGAGTCCTGGAGATGATGTCCTAGCCTGGCTGCAGACTGTTGTCTCCTCTTACTTGTCAGTGCTTGTGACAATGAATTTGATTCCTGCTTTAAAGGGGAGAGGTTGTGGAGCAGGATATCAAAATGAAATGGGAGAGAAGAGAAGCACACTGCTGATGAATAAGGCCATTTGTCCCAATTCTTCCCCTTGGTTTGGTTGGTTGGTTGGGTTTTTTTGTGATTTATTTTATGTTTGTTGTTATTTGTTTGGGGGCTTTTTTGGCTGGTTGTTTGTTTGTTTGGGGGGTTTGGTTGGTTTTTTGGTGGTGGCAGTGGTGATTTTATTGGTTTGTTGTTTTGGGGTTGTGTTTTTTTAATCACTCTTCACACCTTTTTCTCCTTCTGTGTTCATTCCTTCTTTTCATCCAGGGGTGGTCTAGCTCCTTGGTCTTTATTGTCTCAGTCCACTTTTCTTGGGCTTCTTCTACCCTGGCAGTCTGTCCCCCCATTCCCTACAACTCATCCTTCTCCGTGAGCTTGTGTCCTTCAGCTGGGGTCTCCATTTGGCATGTTCTCAAATTCCAGGGTACCTGTGCCTCTTGTCATCTCCTCCATCCCACTGTCTGCTGCACTTTCTCACAAACTGCATTCCTCCGTTTTCCCCATCTCACCATGCAGCTTCCCCTTGCTTTTAGCTGCTGTCATTTAACTCCTGCCTGAATCATCCCTCCCTGCCTCCCTCCACCCCCCAGAAATAATCTGTTCCTTCCTTTTTTAGGCATATTTTTATCATTTCCCTCTTTCTTCCTTTTTCTCCCCATTGCTTCCTTTTTGTACATGTTTTTCCATTCTCTTCTGTTTTCCTTTAAGAATAATTATGGAGTATTCTTTTCATCCAGCTTTCCTAACTCTCCCCCATGCCTGAGCTCCGTAGTCCAGCACAAGACTGGAATTCCAGCACGTGAGGGGGCAGAGACAGCATCTGCTTTTCGTGTCCTTGTCACCATAGCTGTGTGAAAGCTGTTTGATAACCAGCATGGGGTTTATACTGGGAGCCATCACAGTCTCCTTTCTTTATCCCTCCAGTGGAAGATCCCTGGCCTTGCTTTTCTGGGCAATTAGGGGAGTTCAGTGCTGTGGGACCATTTGCCCCTCTGGAAGCTCTGTGTGCTCCAGAGGTGCTGGCAGTGACAAAGTGACCTTTCAGCAGAACACTTGTTTTACCCATCTGCAATAACCCATAGTTGAGTCTGTTGGTATGGCTGGAAAAGCAGCATTTCAGCGTGTGCCAGCTGATAGCAGCAGCTCTGGCCACATCAGGGGGCAGCTGTGCAGGCCAGAGCTTTTATTGCAGTCTCCTGACATCAGACTTTGACTCAAGCATTCAGATAATGCTGTGGATTGAATCTTCCCTTGCCAGCAGTGGCCAAAAGTTAATGTATGGTCATTTTATCTTCTGTTCCATCCATGGTAATTTAGCTCGTTCAGTCCCGATCCACAGATTGCAGTCTGATAAGTAAATAAATACCTTTTCTGTGTCAGACTGAGCACACCAAGTCTGAGGACTGGCCTTGCTTCGTGGTGCCTGTGTTTTACCTTGGATCCCAGCTCATCCTGCGCTTCCATCCACATCTGCTGTGTCCCCTGAACAACAAGAGGAGCAGTGCACAGTCAGGGTGTTCCTGTCCTTCATCCCCACTCTTGTCCTTCATCCCCACACCTGTCCTTCATCCCCATACCTGTCCTTCCTTCATCCCCACACCTGTCCTTCATCCCCATACCTGTCCTTCCTTCATCCCCATGCCTGTCCTTCATCCCCACACCTGTCCTTCCTTCATCCCAACACCTGTCCTTCATCCCCATACCTGTCCTTCATCCCCATACCTGTCCTTCCTTCATCCCCACGCCTGTCCTTCATCCCCATACCTGTCCTTCATCCCCACACCTGTCCTTCCTTCATCCCAACACCTGTCCTTCATCCCCATACCTGTCCTTCATCCCCATACCTGTCCTTCCTTCATCCCCACTCCTGTCCTTCATCCCCACTCCTGTCCTTCATCCCCACTCCTGTCCTTCATCCCCACGCCTGTCCTTCATCCCCACACCTGTCCTTCCTTCATCCCCACACCTGTCCTTCATCCCCATACCTGTCCTTCCTTCATCCCCACACCTGTCCTTCCTTCATCCCCACACCTGTCCTTCCTTCATCCCCACACCTGTCCTTCCTTCATCCCCACTCCTGTCCTTCATCCCCACTCCTGTCCTTCATCCCCACACCTGTCCTTCATCCCCACACCTGTCCTTCATCCCCACTCCTGTCCTTCATCCCCACTCCTGTCCTTCATCCCCACACCTGTCCTTCATCCCCACTCCTGTCCTTCATCCCCACGCCTGTCCTTCATCCCCACGCCTGTCCCTCATCCCCACACCTGTCCTTCCTTCATCCCCACACCTGTCCTTCATCCCCACGCCTGTCCTTCATCCCCACTCCTGTCCTTCCTTCATCCCCACGCCTGTCCCTCATCCCCACACCTGTCTTGCCCCCTGTCATGTGTGCCTGCATGGTCCTGCTCACAGCAAAGCCTCAATAAATTACAGTTCCAGTTTCAGTTTCTAGCTGATGATAAATAGCTGCACACTGGCACTTTGGGCTATTCTGGAAGAATGATTTGGGTCAGCCTATAGAAAATAGCATCACCTGTGTCAGGTGTGATTCGGAAGCCAGATGTGAGCACATTTAAAGGCTGCAGTCACGTTCACTGAGAACAGACTTGGTTTAAGCTCTTCTGGCAGTGATGAGGAATTCACTCTGTGTGCTTTGGAGGTGCTCTGAGCTGCTGCCATCCTGACTCTGAGGATGCCAGCACATAAGCACTGCCTTGGTGCACTTCTCAGCACCATCACTGTGATCTTAGCCTTAAAATTAATCTCTAGAGAGCTCTGAGAAATGGCTTGATTGGAAAACCTTTTTCTTTCCCCATTTTTTCCCCTCTCACATTTGTCAGATTATTTTGCCTTCAGAAATGCTTGAATGGTTCCTGCTGATAATGTTCTCAAGCACAGGTCACTGAGTTCAAGCAGCAGCCACAGGTGTGGATTTGGTGCAGTGACAAACACTGATGCAGAGCTCATGAGAAGTGCCAGTATCTGTTGATGTCAGGAAGATGCTGTGCTTTGATCAGATTGTTTCCTTTTGACGTCTTTTCCCATGAAGTCTGCCACAGAAATTGTATTTGAAATATTCTAGTAATGTAAGCTCTTGTGAGCCTGAATGACTTCTTAAAGGATTTCTTTCTCTTTCCTTATCAGAAGAATGGCACTTATAATTGAAAGAGTTTGACAGGGTGTGGGGAAATACTCTGTAGTGTCAGACAAAGGAGTCAAAGGATTTTGTCCTACAGAAAGTTAAAAAATGAAAATTGCCTTTCAAATGAACTTCATTAAAATTTACCTTTTCTCCTCAGCCCAAGCATACTTTCCTTAAAAAGAAAAATGAATAAAAAGATAACTTTCACAAAAATCAATGCTGAGTTTTTAACTTTAAGTAGTGGCAAAACTTCCTGCCAGAGCTGATAATTTCAAACACTTCAATTTCTTTGTGATAGAATCTCAAAATTCCTGATGTGCTGAAGGGTCCAAGACATGATAAGAGATTTGCCTAAAGAAGTTTTCAAGTATTTCACTAAATGATAAAAATCTGTTAGCAAAATATTTGAATCAATTCCAGATTAATCTTTGGTCGCCACACAAAGGCACATTTATAGGCATTGCTGGATATTTTACAGGCATTGTGGAACCTGCTGTAAGTCTAAAGTTCAAGTACAGAACATTTTAACAAAGAATATGTCAATTCTAAAAAAACTGAATCAGTTCATGTTGGCTTTTCTTTTGGCCTGCTTTTCTGTAGATATGCTTGGCATCAAGTTTTTGAAAGTGTTCCCAAAGTATATTCAATGGCCAAATTTTAAATGGCTCCATTTCACTTGTTCACTGCTGGCAGTTCCTGGGATGTTACTAAAATGGTGTTTCCTCCTTCCTTCCAGCCTGGAAAAGGAACCTGTTTAAAAGCAGAGTGCTTCAACCAGCAGCCTGGGAAAACTTTGGGGAAGCTCAGTTTAAAACTTCATGGAAAATGTGATGGAGGTGAATAAAAGCTAGAATTTTCATTTATGATGAAGCAATTAACAAGGGAATAGTGAGGACTTAGGGGTTGGGCTGTGGGATAGTGAGAATTCCCGCTTGTGTTTCCCACCTGGTTTCTGTGGGAAAACAAGGTTTTGTTTTCCCTGGGCCCCCATGGCCAGAGCTGCTGTTAACCCCACTTGGGGAGCTGATGTGGGGTCTGGGGGTGCTGGAGTCTGTAGGGATGGAGATACAGGTTATGTGCTGAGAACAGAAACACCCTGCACGTTCCTTTTGATTTTCACAAGGGTCTGGGAGTCTGCCAGCTTTGGGTAAGTTCTGCAGGCAGTTTCCTGCACGACCAGGGCAATCCTGCTCTCCTGGCAGTCCGAGAGGTGACAGCTTCTGACTGTCCTCCTGCGTGGAGCTGAGTTCTCCTACCACACCCCTATGGCATTTTGCAATGGAGTTTGTGAATAAAATGATGATTTTATTTTTATTTTTTCATATTAGTTTCCTTTCAAACAGAATCCAAGAGCAATGGTAGATGCTTTTTGGTACCGACTCAAAGGACAATTTGCCTTTCATTAAATTTAAAGGGCTTTGTCTGCACTGCAGTGTGAACTTTCCACTGGGTAATTCAGAATCAGGATGAATGCTAAATAACATGGCAGCATGAATCATTGTTGTTTTCTTTTGGCAGCAGAGAGAACCTTGATGGAATTGCTAAGTGCTCCCAGCTCTCTCCAGACAGCTCCGTGTCGGCTGCTGCATTGTTCCTCTGCTCCTCACTCACACACTCCTTTGGCCCAGTGCCTGTCTAATCATTGCTTAATCTTTCAAAAGCTGCCACCTTCTATTTGCACCAATCTTTTCAAGCAGTACAAATAACAGCAGATTTGCATACATTGAAATAGAAATAATTGGAAAAAATAAGGTGAAAAATAAATAAGAAATGAGATGTTAACAGCATTGATGTTTTATAGAGGTGGAAAAAAAAATCTGTGTAGCTAATCAAATTATGGTGAAGTTTAAGGAAGCCTAAAGATATTTCTGTGGCTGAACAGTCTGTCAGTCTTACAGGCTATGAAATAATTATTCCTCCCGACCTATTGCTCCTAATCTCAAGCTTTGCTCATGTACATGAAGTGGAAAGAGAACAACAAGGTCTTCTAAAATGAGAAACAAGTTGCAACTCATTTGCCAGCAAATAAACAAGTTGACAACTTCTCTGCCAGCAAATGAGCAATGATTTCTGTTTTTCATTACCATGAATGACTGCAGTGTCAGTACCTGAAAAATGTATTTACATTCCTGTGTCAAATAAGTGCCTGTGATTCCCTGCCTTGGAGTGTTATTATTGCTGCATGGGCAGCAAGTCTGAAACACCTCCCTGTGCTCTGCTTCTCATGTGAAATGTCCAGGATTACATTTCAGTGCTGGTTGTGCCCTTGAAACTTCTTTGTTGGTGGTTGATAGGCTTTGACAGGCAGTTTGGAACATGCAAGTGGAACTTGGTGGTGCTGGGTCTGCTTTTGGGTGTTCCTGTTTCCAGAGAACTGGTTTTGCTCTTTACCGATTTCCCCACACACAAATGGATAAAACTGCAGGAACACCGAGGCAAAAGTTGTGTGACTGTGTGTATGGTCAATATCTCACAGGCAAAGATAAAATGGTTCCACAATTAGTTTTAATTTTTATTAATGCTATTTGTGCTGCATGGTGTTCTGACAACCTCTGGAATGCCTTGTGTCCAAGAGGGAGAGCTGCTGGACTCTGAAGGTTCCTGCTCTTCTAGGAATAAATCTTATGTCACCTGAGCTTAGAGCATTAGTCCAGTGTGAAAAAAGAGACTTTAGGAAAGCTTTTCCACCAGAAAAATTCAGCTACAGCCAAGAAAAGAAAAAAAAAAAAAAAGGCAGGTTGGTTAAAAGAAAGGAAGATGTTTTTTTGACTGAGAAGCAAATACTTTACAGAATTCCCTTCTCCTGGGGAACCCAAAGACTGACTAAGGACAAGAGAAACAATCATGGTTATGGTTATGTTATGGTTATGTTATGGTTATATTGCCTTTTTCTTTTATTTTTCCCCCTTTGTCTAGGTCTGCACACTGCTAGAGCTATCTGAAGTAAGCAGTGTCTGACTTTGGAAATTTTCATTTAGTCTGTCTCCTTGCTTCAGCAATTATGGCTCCCAGAGGAGGAGAACATCACAAAATAATGAAGTTACAGGAAACCTCAGTGGCTTGTTAGAAGGAACATCGTCACACGTGGACACAGAATGATTACACAGATCACAGCAAGAGCAATTTCAGATGAAATAAGAGAATCTGTGCTTTAGTTTTACCCTACAGGCCTGAGAAGATCAGTTGTTACCCAGTGATACAGGAGTACTTTACAGGCTGCCTGATACCCAGGTGACCCTGAGCAGTATTTTATGTAACTACAACTAAACTTTAGCTGATGTGCTCTTCTCCTGAGATGTGAGCAAGTGTCTCCAGAGCTGCATGCCCCAGCAGGAAGAGCCTGACCCAGGGAACGTTGCTGGTTCATATCCTTGAAGACACACTGAGCCTGGAGCTGCTCTGTGCTTGTCTCTCAGATGGAAATCCAGCAGCAGGAGTACTCTGCACAGCTCCAGACACCATGTGGGCAGGAGCACTTCTGCAGGAGACACATCAGGAAATCCAGTTTAAAGCAGCCAAAATGGCTCTTTCACTGCATGCTGCAGAATGGGATTTTCTGTTGGTTTTGCAGATGTGCAGTCACAGTTCCTGAGGTGAGAAAGGTACAATAATTTTAGAGTTCAGGCTTCCATCACAGACAGCTCTTGGTGCTGGTGTGCTGCCATTCTCAAAATGGTGCTGAGATTAAACAAAGCATGATACTAAATCTAGAGAAGATGAGATACATGAAAGCTCTCAGTTGAAAATTATTTTTAAAAACTAAAGGGAAAAAAGGGGTTATTCAGCTACTTAAAAAGTTTAAGGGTTTATTTTACTTTTATTTTTTCTATAGCTCTTTTTATCTTCTGTCATACTCCATCTTTATCAGATGTCTACAGCTTTTAATTTATGGACTATCAGCACTTGAACGGTGCTGATTCCTAGGACTTAATTTTTCATTAATAGGCAGTGTTCTACAGTGTGACATAGGTTCTTTCTTGTGACATAGAAAAATATTATCCATAAAGTTGCATGATTAGTCCAGAGAGGATTACCACCAAAGGAAGGAAAGGCAGTCCTTCAGTGGTGTTAGGTGAGCTCACACAGCCCATCTCCTCAGATCAGAAATGGTTCTTCACTCCTGAGAGAGTCTTGTCTTCCCCAAGGATGTACCTGGAACCTCTGTGATCCTGTCAGCTCCCACCAGAGCCTGCAGCTCCTTGGAGCTCCCATCTGGGGCAAACGGAGTCTCCCAGGAAAAGGATTGCAAATCTGAGCCTGAGTCACCTGCAGAGCTCTGAAATTCATGCTGCACGCTCTGTGCACGTTAGCCATCTCCATATTTATGCTTTTTACCGCTCTTTCAATCACACACAAAAATTAGGAAGTCAAGGATCTTTTAAAGTACTAAAAAAGAAAAACCTTAGGGAAGGTGAATTAATAAAATGGTCTGTTAAACTAACCAGCATTTTATTGCACTAAACTTGAAATACTGAGAGAAATTACTTAGATACAGTAAAATGGAAAAAAAAATAAGGGGTCTAATCAGCTTTCCTTATAGTGGAAAGTACCCTAGAAAAATATGCCTGTTGCTTCAGAATATATCAAACTGAGTTTAGTCAACTGTGGGTTACTGCATAATTGCTCAATCAACTTCAGGTCAGCAAGAAAGACAGTGGAGGAATTTTTTAGTAGAACTATAAAAGAAAGATGCATGTTCAATAGTTTGCTTGACTTCCTGGGTTTGGATTATCAAAGTTATCAAAGTAACATGAAATAGAGCAGTGGGTGATTTACCTCTCTCAGGATCTTATGCATCAAGACTTGGCTCTGATATGTGACAAAACATATTTCAAAAATGGCATGAATTTTTATGGTGTTGCACAGTGTTGTGTGCACCCTGTGGTTTAGAGTTCATACAGAGTGTTTTCTAGAAAATGCTGAACTCTCTGGGTGGATTCTGCTCCACTGCTACTCTGGCTGTCTTTTCCCATCAGAGCAGTGGTGGGACAATTCATTTCATAAAGAACAATGCTCTCTTAGCTTGGACCAGATACACCCTGAGTTAGCAAATCTCTGTGATCCATCTGGAGATGGATTTTATTTCAGTTAAGTTTCCACACTCAGAAACTTTTAATCACAGCAGGTTCCTCTGGTTATCAGATCCAGGCTTTCTGCAGGCTTAACTTCCCCTACCTGCCCATCTCCAGTCGGACTAAGTGGATTTCTGATTCTGGTCATTTTTAAAGGTTCCTATCAGTGTGAAACTGCATTTCTGTCTGTGCCAGACATGCCCATTACAGTGGGAATTCCTGTGATTTATATAACTGTCTGTGGCAGGGGAAATGTGTTTTCTCTGCCTTTGTACTGTGTTTTTTAAATGTGATGCCACTTGCAGTTACCTGTGTAATCAGTCACTCGTTCTGTGCTTTCCTGGCTGAGAAAGACCTATAAAAGCACCAGTAAGTATGAAATAAATATGTTTCTATTTTTTAATGGGTCCTTTTAGAAATGGAAGGTCATTCTCTGGGAGTTTTGGATAATTTGATTAAAGATACTGTTGAAATTGAGGAGTAAACTGCCTGTATTATCCTATTTCCAGCAGAACCCAAGCTGACTAAGCCTCAGCCCAGGGGCTCAGTAGCATCCCAAAAGGGGCTGGACTAGTGACAGCTGAGAAATACACAAATTATACAGAATAAATGGCCAGATTTGAAGGGAGCACAGATCTCTGGCCTGGCACTGTAGGGACTGTACAGTAATCCTGGCAGTTCCACGTCTGTTTGGTGGGATGAGGCACTGCCAATGCCTGTCTGAAATTCTAGCGGATTTCTCTGTAAATATTCTGCAAGACATACTTTAAGACAACTCTGATTCCAACTGTTTCATCTCCCCCAGGAGCCAAAACTTTGTTTCTGTGAGTGGAGTGTGCAGAGGTGCCAGCAGAACGGGAGCAGGAGTGCTGGGGCTGGATGTGCTCGGAGTGGCTGAGCGTTCCCAGGACAGGCAGGAGTGGCAGCAGGTTGCTGCTGTGGCTGTGCAGGATGTTTCTGCCTTTCTCCATAGGAAATAAACACCTCTCCAACCTGTGCCAAGTCACAGCTCCACCAGGGAAGACTTGAGGAGTTACTCTGCTTGCTCAGGTCCATCCCTGGTGTCAGGTCCCAGGCTCCTCAGTGTGTTTACTCGGAATTTCTTTTAGCAGACTCTTGCCAAAATGTGCTGTTACTGGCACAGATGATAAAATGGGAGGGAACAAGTCTGCTCAAGAAAATCTCACTTAAAATTTGGTCCCCTTTTGCAAAGCATCTAACCCTTGTAGCTGTCCTGTTTTGTGCATTGTGGGCTGAACACCTCATGGAGCAGCCAGCTGTGTACATTGATTTATGTTCTTTTGTAAGCTCCCGCATGGAAACAGGGAGGTATTCCTGGTTTAGGTGCTGTGCAGCAATTGGATGCATAATGGATCCCATCCTCCTTGATGCCATTCCATTCAATGAAATTATTTGTGTCATATGAACTCATGAACAGTGATTCAGTCTCTTGGCTTCCATAAACAACAGAGTGATAATTCATCATAGATTTGATATATGCATGGTAAAAAAACTTTAAAATCCAGGGAACTGTATGTACTGTGACAACTGTCTGGAATATTTATTAGACAATTTACAAATTCCTGTCATCTTATTATTCCATTTAACATCGAGAATACTTTAACTAACCAAATTAATTTCTTTCTGAACGGAGTTTGGTGCAAATCACAAGATGGCTATAGACTTTTTGTCTGAGATGGTAGATGAGTTTCATTCTTAATCAGCTGATTTTAGTAAATTTTGATTTAATTATTTTTTTTTTTAAGTGCTGTACAATACTTTTCCTTGAATCAGTTATGTCCTTGGTGAGATCTGATATATTTGATGTTTTCCTGGTTTAGATTTTAAGACTTAAATTACTTACTTTTCCTTCTTTTATTGAAATTGATAGCTTTATATCCTAACACCTGCCCTGTATTTGTCCTGCAGTTCCATATTTGAAGTGTTTTTTTCCTCAAACTAGTTCTTTGCTCATTTTTTGATTGTGTTCAATTGATTTGGCAAAGCAAATTTGGATGGTTTTTGCGTGTTCTGTGTAAAAGCTGGTTTTTAAATGTTCCTGATGACTGTGGAGGGTTTAGAGCCAGCTCTGTGTCTTGCCAAATTGCTGAGGCTCTCACTGCCCCAGGCTGCTGGTGTGAGTGTCCAGCACTGCTGCTGGGAGGATTCTGTGGCAGCCTGGTGATGGGGATGGTGCTGTCATCACTTTCCCCATCCCAGGGCATCCCAGTGAGTGTCCAGCACTGCTGCTGGGAGGATTCTCTGGCAGCCTGGTGATGGGGATGGTGCTGTCAGGGGATGGTGCTGTCATCGCTTTCCCCATCCAGGGGCATCCCGAAATGCCAGCTCACGGCTGCTGCAATGAATTTGCCTTCAGAAATCTGTTCATATTTGTGAATCTTCAAAGGGGGTTGTTACTCCAGAGCAGCTCTTGGTCTCCAGTTTATGAGGAAAAGGTGTTCTTGTCAGCGGAGAGCTGCAGAAAGAGTTTTAGGTCTTTTATGACAGTTTTTGGTTCTATGGCTCTTGTAAGTGGTTAGCCTGAGGAAAGTTATTTTAATGGTTTCAAATGCAAATATCTAGACTTAATCACTGCAGATTTGGGGTTTGTGCTTTTTAACTGTGCCAGACAACAGACTTAGGTGTACTGTTAATGCGTCTGTCTTCACAGTGTGCTTCATTTGATCCGTCTCTGAAGAGCATGGGACAATATTTGCTGAGTAAACTTAAAAGGAAATGAGAGAACCTCTGTCAGGATTAATTGGAACAAGTGTCTCTCTGTGTTGGGCCTAGAAGAAGGATCAGATGATCTCTCAAGATCTGTTTTGTGCTGCAGTCTGATGGTATATTTGTCAAACTATTTTCAGTCTTTTACCTGAAGAGCACTTAGGTGAAGTTCATAAACATTCATTGGTTAGTCAGCATGTGGACTTTCAGGCAGGGATTTCATATTCAAAGAAACCTCTTATAGTTTCTGACAGCCATAAAATTACTTCAGAAGCCGTTGTTCCTGTTGAAGGGAAGGTGGCAGAGTTGCAGCCAGCAGTAGAAACAGTTCTCTCTGTATTTGGTAGGTTTATTTTCATTCTACTGTAAATAATTTCTGACCTCAACATTTTGGGAGGCCTGGACAAATAGGAAAAAATGAGATTCTTTGGAAGCCCTTAACAGTCCTGTGAATGTTCTTCTGCCAACAGGCAGAGCCAGAGATATCTTTAGTAACTCTCACGCTGTAATACTCAAAGTAGTCGGTCACCATTGACTGTGTCCACATGAAAAACTGTTTTTGAGATGTACTTTTAAACAGAGACTCCTGTAGATGGAAGAAAAACCATCAGGCTCTGCAATCTGTTTGCATTATGTATGGGGAATGCACATAAAAAGCATAAAAAGGCTCCCAGCTTGTTCTTTGCACAACAGCCTGTGGTGCGTAAGAGCACCAGATTCCTTCTCATTAATGATTCCTCATTCACCATCTGCAAACAAGGAATTGCAAGGCTCAGTTCTTCAGCAAACTGTTGCTGTTGGAAGTCCTGTGACAGAGCAGCTACAGCCTGATTGGAGTTCATTAGCTGCTGTTCCATAGATTTAAAGTGGAAGTGTTTTATAAGTTAGTCACTGACAGGCAGAGTTTCATTAACAGTGAAACACAGGGGACTCAGTCCCGTTATTTCACCACTGCTGAGCCCGTTGGTTCAGCTGGGTGCTGCAGTGTTGAGTCTCTGCAGGTCTGTGGAAATCAGAAAACTTCTGCTCAGTGACCCAAGCAAGGGCTGAGGAGTCAAGCTTCAGACATCTGTCTCAAAAACTCTTGACCTTCCAGTGGCAGAAACACGTGCTTAGTTTCTTGGCAGGATTTTATTTTATCTGTGAAATTGAAAAATGTTGTTATTAAAATCAGATTGTGTAAAATTATGACTGGAAGTTGCAAGCTCACAGAAGGGCCAAATCACTCACACCCCAGTTCCTGTATTGCTCTCAAACCAGCTACTCAGTGTTGTGATTTGTTCTGTGTCTGCCTGTTTATTTTCTCAGGAGATAGGTGTGCATCAGAAGAGATGAATGCATCCTTTCCTAGGCAGATGTGAGCTCTGTCACAGTCCCAGCGTGGCTGAGGTGAGGAGTGACCCCTGCAGACCTGCTCAAAGCTGGGTCAGCTACACCCACGGTCACACCCAGTTACGTCCCAAAATCCCCAACCCCAGTAATGTCTTTGTCACACTTCTTAAAAAGGTTTAAGGTGGCTGGAAATCTAAGCCAGAAATACAAGTTTAAAACTTAAAAAAATGTTGACTGCATTTTGGCATGTGAACATAATCACTGTTGATTTATGAGCCCAGCTGAGCCTCACTGACTGTTCTTGTTTAATTCAGATGCTGTATGGTTCTCACCAAAGCTGCTCTTGTCATCTTAATTCACAGAATTATTTCTGATGGCCAGATGCTAAGGAGTTGTAAAAGTGCCTTCTCTTCAACAATTAAAAGGATTGAGCTTCAGAGCAACCTCTCATGTGACTAAAAGACTGTGGTGATTAAAATGCCGATGCAAAGAGAATAGTTGGAACTATTTTAAGAATGCCTTAAAACTTTAAGAATGCCTTAAATGAGTCCCTAGGGGCTGAGCCAAGCTGCTCCCAGAGCTGGACACATCTGCAGAGTGACACATCTGCAGAGTGCTCCACGTGCTGGAGCTGCCCTGGCCCTGTCCTCACAGGCTGTCTTTACTTTGAGTGGTAAATCCCAGGCGGGTGTGCCTGGTAACACTGAGGCCGTGGGCATTTCAGGCTTTCAGACAGAGGTTTTCATGGTGCTGGGTCGTGCAGTAGTGAAACACAAAGTTTTTACAGAGAGGATGAAATGACTGGGTTTTAGTGAAGAGAATGACAGGATTCCAGTGAAACACCTTCAGGAGGTGCACCCTGCTTCTCCTGCTGCTTTTGTTCATTACAGTGCAGGTCAAACCAAGGGGATCAGTGGGTTCCAAAATCGAAGTAGCAGATGGGTGGAGAAAAATAAAGCAGTGTTTGATAAGGGTAGGCGTTATGTGTGACACAGCCAAGAGGAAATGGAGTTGTAGCTCGTCCAAATACTCATGAATTTTACATAGATTTGATCCCAGCTGGTTTCAGAGGGATTTGTGACTGCTAGGGCATATCAAATATCAGGTCCAATTAGCATTATTAGGGAAGGATAGTCTTGATGGGAGCAACAGGATGGGGGAGACGAATTCCTTAGGGAATGGTCACACGGAAACATTGGTGGCATGGTTTAGTACTGAAGGGACAATCAGCCCTTGGAGTTTTATCCAGGGATAACTCGTACCACACTCTCTAATTAATGTCTTTAGATTGACTCCCTCTGTTTACTAAGATACAACTGATACATTCTTTGTTTATCCACCTGAAGGGATTAAACAAGGCATGTACAAGACGAACAAATCTTTATTAGGATTTGATAGAAAAAGCCTTTTCTGAAGCACGATTGTGGCACAGCAATTTTAATTAGTTTTCACAAATGCTTCCAATTAACACATACAGTGTTTGCTTTTTAGCTACCAAGAAGATTCACTCACACAGCAAATAAAAAAAGGAATCTTGACATAAGCTTTCGTGTGCAGCTTAGCAAAAAGACTGAGAATAACTTCTTGTTAAGAGCTGGTAGTCTTTTTGGCTTTTCACAAAGTTACTTGCTTTTGCCATAGGTTTGAGCTTTTTGTTCTTCTGCATGGTAATAGAAAAAAGAAAATAAATATCTCTTGCCATGTTTTCGAAGAGATGTCAGGAAACCTTCTGGTTCTCCATGGTTCTATCACCCTGATTTGTCTGTGGTGAACGATAGGAACACTGACCAGTCTCCAGTTTGTAGTATTTGAGCTGTGACCACTTTTTGTTCGCCTCCTCGGGCATTTTGTCTTCTTTTGTTGATGGCATTTACTGGAGTTATTTATTTTCCTGATTTGAGTTCCCCAGTTGGAGCTGCAGCCTGTGGTTCAGGTTCTCCACTTTAGCTGCTGTTGCAGCTCAGGTGGCAAGCCCTGGCAGCTCCTTTGGCAGCAGCTGTGCAAGCAGCTCTGGTGAGGAGTCTGTGAAGCTCCCAGCTAGGGGCACTGTGCTGGGTGCATTGGCTGCATTTGATTTGTTGTTTATGTCAAACTCCTACGTGGAAAACGCTGCATTATCCTTGTGCTACTGCTATGAAACCAAAAAGTGAGCGCTTAACATAATTTATTAAAATAACATGAATTTCTTTTACTCTGTTTCCATAAGCAGAAGCTTGCTTTAAGCGTACTGGATCGTACATATGGAAGATGCAAGGAAGAAATTAATTACCCTTTGTTTAGGCCACTGAACTCTCTCAGAGTTTGCTATGTAGGGTACAAATTACAAGTTACACATTTTTAACTTGATATTGGGCAGGTTTAGAAAGCGGGGGTGATGTGAGACCCTTGGGGTTGGAAGAGCCACACGCCTCAGGAGGCTTCTAGCAATTTCTCTGTGGAATAAATGCTGCTCAGGATTTGTGAGGTTTGGATATTAACTACAACTCTGAGTTTAGTACCCATGGAAGCAACCTCCTCCTTGACATAAGAGTACAGCTGTGTAAACCCTGTGAGGTTAGCTGAGATAAATGCCATGTGGGAAAATGAGATCATTACCCGGCCCAAAGTTGTCCTCGATGCAACATATTGCAGTATGCAGACAAGGTGGAAATGCAATGCTTATAGATGGAGAGAATTTAATCATGCAATTTCATTACAAATTTAGCTGTTCAGGAAGCATTCTTTTGAAGATGCTAAAGGGTTTAAATCTGAGAAATCAGGCAGTAACTATTCTGAAAAATGTGGATATACTGCAAATCAAATTGCAAAACATTGCAAATAAAAATCCAGTCCAAGGAAATTAGCCATTATCTGTGCAGAATCATTATTCACAGTGAAAGGTCAAACAGAATACTGGAAGAATTGGATAGGAGGTAGTTTCAAGCCTTTGGATATCTCTAATAAATGGAGTCTGGTAGGTCTCCTGCAGAGCTACAGACTACAGCATGGCGGGCTAAATGAGATACAGGCAGTACTTAATGCTAACAGTCCTTCATAGAAAGGTGTCCTGGAAAAAACTTAAAATTCCCAAGTAATATTTTTGTGTAAATGTCAGTATTCAGAATTTTAATGTGTATAAAAATAATAATGTCAGTAAAAATTAAGCTGGTAGCTCTTATAGAAGTAATTTAAATTTTCTGCATTTATTGAGAAAATGAAGCTGTTTGAAAAATGTAGTGGGGAAGGGCCTGGATACAAGTGCCAATGTGTGCAGTTTTCCACATGAACAATCCTGAGTTTTCCTTAATGGGCAGTGACTGATGTTTCCCAGGAGTCTCTCTGCTTTGACCACAGGTGTGCAAGCCTTGCTTCAGAGGGTAAGTTTTGAAGTAAAAGGCTAAAATTAAATGCCAAAAAAAAAAAAAATATATATATAAAGGAAACAAACTGAAATATTAGCAGGAGGCACTGTCATTCATTAATATTCTCCTCAATTCTTGTTTTCCTAATACTTAATAATAATAAAAAAAAAGAAGCTTTAAAATGTTTCTTGTTAATTTTTAAAATTTTTTTTGTTAAACCTTTCCTCAGTGAGATCTCCCAGGAAGAGAGGCACTTCAGTGCCCAGGTGCTGTTTGTGATTCACTCCATTTTCTGTGACCTTCACAGGGCACCCAGAGAGAGGAGCCTGTGCCAGGCAGGCCAGGTCAGGAGCTGCTGGCTGCTTGTTCCTTTCTCAGGCAGCCCAGCAGAATGCCCTGCTTTCCCTGCCAGAACCATGGTCACAGCAGGAGCAGGAGCTGTCCCTCCTTCCCTGGAGTTCAGGATCTGCAGGAACCCGGAGCTCCAGCTGCTCCCTGCGCTGCAGATCCAGCCTGCTGGAGCTGGGGGGACTCTGCCTTCCTTCAGCACACTGAAAATGCACTTCTGCTGCTGATAATGTAAAAAAAATGGCTTTACTGCCAGTTGCTCCTAGGGAGCAGGAAAGGCAAGGCCGGAGTGTTCTCTTGTGTGTGCCTGACATTCTTCAGTTTTAAAACAAAACACTCCCAACTAAGCAGGATTTAATCAAATCTTTCTCAGGCTGCAGTAAGATGCTGACATCAGTGCTGTTCCCATGCTGTGAGTTGAAAAGGTTGAATTTTAGTTCCTGTTACTTCCTGGGTTATTTTTAATGCCTAGTTTTCCCAACCCCACAGAAATCATAAGGATTGCTGCTGCTGTCCCTCCCACGTTTCTGATGCAAAAAGGCAGGGCATAAACAGCAATTGTCACATAACAATTAACTCCCAAACGTGGCTTTAGAAATAATGGATTTATTGTGATTGGGTGCCTACAGATAAATTTTCTACAATAACTGATGAAAGGCTTGGAATAATTTGCTACATGGTGTTATTTTTAAGGATACAAATTCTGTGGTATTGTGCTCTTTTATGACTTGGAGTTCAGGATTTTTAGGAAGCAGTGGATGATGCAGCAGTGCAATAAGCAGTTTTCTTGGAGATCATATGTGTTGGATTTAGGGATTTTCCACAGCTACCAAATGGCACCATCCCAGCACTGTGTTACTCCTGAGGAGTAAGCAAATATGCTAGGAAAGAAGCAAGCCAGAATTTGTTGCTTTAATTTGAAAATGTTCATAGTTGATTCTTCCAAAAAAACAGTTTCTGTCTTTATAGATGGAAACAAACCCTGTGACTCTTATGATATTCAAACAAAATAATTCATAACCAAATGAGCAGCTGTAACTTCCAAGTTCTTCAGAATGCTGTGAACTGAAAGCCATGAGTTCCATAGCACAGCAGCTGCCTCCCAGGCTGTCCCAGACGAGCCTGGCAGTGTCCCTGAGCTGTTCCTCGGAGGGGGCAGTGGAAGTGCTCCCTGAAGGCAGCTCTTCAGCTGATGGGCCAGGTCCTGCTCCTTCCCTTTGTGCCAGGTGAGCAGGACTTGATGGCTCTGCAGGTAATAAATTGTGTTTGGCAGAATTTTTCAGGACTGCATGGTAAAATAAGAGGATGTGTGAGAGCTGGCTCTGAAGAGGTGTGACTTTAACTTGCACTTCCAGTGACACTGTGTGTGATGTTGCATTTGGGCTCTGGACACAGAACATTGCTTCCTGAGAAGTTCTCACTACTTCAGTGACTCCAGTGTTTCCCATGTGAAATATTTACCTGCAGGGGGTATTACCTGGTCAGCTCTGGCTCTATTGCCAGAGATGTTTTGGCTATTAGAATAACAACCACATTTGCTCATATTGGGATCATTTGATTTTATTTTTATTCTGAGAAACATTTTGTGTGACTGTAGCTCTGCTGATGCAAAAACAAGTCTTTTTGGGAACTAATCCCATCTGCTGAAAAGATCCCCCTGTGTTTCTCCCTGGTGGGTTGGGTGCTGTATTGCTACTGCTGTGTGAATTGCATTCTTCTGCAGGCAGCCTTTGAAAGGAGAAAATAATAACAGCTCACACACAACATGATCACAGGTAGCCAAGAAATCAACCTTTCTGGCCTGGAATATGGAAAGTATGGAGAGCAGTTTGCATTTGATGCGTAGGAATTGTCTGGTACTACAGTTCAGTCAAAATAAAAAGTTACCAATTGTATCTCTACATTTGGGCAAGGTTAAAGAAAAAGGCACTGTGAAATAATGTTATTGCTGTCCTGACCCTAGAGAATGCTTTCATAGTATCATCAGGTTTTGTGCATGTTGTTGGTTTGCTCCCAGGGAAGGGATTCTATGCAACGAATATGAATTATAATTTCTGGCATGCAAGGCTAAGTCCTGTTTATTCAAATCAAAACCTTTTAGTGCTCTGTGTCATTCTTTTAAATAATCATTTAACTGTTACTATGACCTCATTTTGTTTACTTGGACTTGTTTTGAGTAAAGGATTGGATTGCACAGGTCCCTTTCCCACGGGTATTTGGTGATTGCTTTCTGTTTCCTCTTCCTTTTAGAGTCCTGCTCTCAGAGACAGGTTTGATCCAGAGTGGAATATTAGCAGCTCTGTTTCTTCCAGTTCTAACTGAGTATTTGCATATTCCATTTTTAATGCAACTTATGTGACTAATTTCCTCAGAATCCACTCCAGAAATAAAGTAGTTACACTTGGATTAGTGTGTTTGAATTGGCAGGGTTTTTTTCCTTATGAATCTGTTATCACAACATGAAGTGCCATGCTGCTTCTTGGAGTCATGATTATTTATCAAGTTTACAGTAGAGTGAGCAGCTTGCTGCATCTTATTGTTATGAAAGTACAGAGGTTCCTAATGTGCTCTATAGATTGTATTTTTCTTGATTTATACAATCTGATCTGGCTCTGTTCAGGTTTAGTTTCTTTTCTGAATAGTGATTTTCCCCACACATCCAAGAAACAGATTAGAATTAAATGCTGTGTATTGGAAAAAAGCAAAAGTGCCATTTGGATTACTGGAAAGAGCCTGGACTGGAATGCATTTCTCGAGCATTTCTTTTAACATTTAAAGGTCATTTTACAGATTAATCCAGGAACACCAAGGAATGAAATGATGAACTCAGAATTTTGGCTGAGGTTATTATGTTATTATATTATATTACATTTTATTAATGTGTCAGCTCTAATGCATGCTCTTGGTGCTTGTTATGCCTCTCACTCTACAGCTTGTGACTAAAACTGTTGTACCCAAATGCACACAGAAGTGATTCTGGCCTCGGGTGTGCCAGTGTCTGATTTCAGCAGCAGTGCTGCTCCTGCTGCCATCACTGAACGCTGGAGTGGGACAGTGTTCCTCTGAGACTCATCCAGGCAATCTGTACCTCCCATGGAACCATCAAGTTTATACAGTTATTTAAACTCTGTATTTAAAGGCACTTTGAGAATGAAGAGCCTTTCTGGGGCTCCAGGTGCAGCCCTGAGGGGAGAGGTGGCAGCTGGGGCAGCACTTGGCACGTCCCTGCTCCGTGTTGAGCTGTGTTTGCAGGGTCCACACGTGCACACCTGACTGAGAAAAGAGAGTTTTGGCCTTTGTGTTAGTCCTGTCTTGCCTCTTAGAGAGCAGCAGTGTTCACCTGAGAGGAGACACAAGCACGATTCTCCCGTTGGTGGGGGGATGGACGGGCAGTGTTCAGCTCTTCTGGGGTAATGCATTCTGCTGACAATAGCAAGATCCCAAATATCAGCTGCCTCTTAATCCTGGCACAGGGATGTGGGAGAGCCCTTGGATCTGCTCTGGATCAGAGTTCTCATGGCTCAAAACACAGGATCACAGCCTTAGGGAAATTGTGTGATGATAATGTGCAGCCCTGGGATTTGGGAGATCCAGGTTCTATCCCTCCCCTTCTGCAACTTCTGGTGTCACCTTGGAGATTCATATGGCATCTCAATTTATGTCTCTGTCTTGGAAAGTGTTGGGAGACTGCTGCTAGAATGAGGGCTTGGTGATCCCTAAGATGGGATGCACCTCACAGGAATCGAGTGCTGTCTTCAAACAACGCTCAATAAATAATAGAAGAGAAATAAAAAGGACTTTACAGCCCTTGCAATAAAGACATCACCCCAGAAGATTAATAGTAACAAAAAATAACAGCTGTAATATTTATTTCTTCTGTATCCCCCTCTTCCATAACAGTGTTGACCTGTCAGAGTTTCCAAAAGATAATTTTCATAGTTCTTTCCATACTTCCAGGATTTATTAAGGCACAGCAATATTTCTGTGTAGGACTTAATGATCTGAAGTGTGGTATCCCATTTTCATGGCTGGGATTGGAAATTTACATCATTTAGAAAAAAACCAAAATGAACCTAAGTGAACGTGTCTGCCAGAGGGCTCAAGGAACTGGTGCTGGCACAGATTTCTTCTGCAAAGGCTGTTTGTTGTTGGAAGCTCTTTAATTGCTGGTTTGAAGTGGATTTATTTGCTGTGTGTTGTCCTTTTGCTGTTGGATTCTCAGGACCTTGCAGGAGGATTCAGTGCAATGCCCACCTGGGCTCCTGCCCTGCAGAGAGAAGATGTTTGTGAAGGAGCTGAGAATGCAGCCCCTGTTGAAAACTTCCCCCTCCTCTGTACAGATTCTCCTGGGCAATTAAAAGAATGTGTGTGTGTGTGTGTAAGAGGGGAAATGCATTTCCTTTCCCTGCCTTGACTGTGGGAGAAAGGTGCTGTTCATGTGCTAAAGAAACCCTTGGCCTGTAATCTAGGATGTGAGCTGATTGTTGTAGGCAATTTATCTTAATAGACCTGAGGAGCTCTGACAGCAGCTGGGACTTTGGCTTGCTGAATGCAGAGGTTGTGGCTGTGAAAGTTCATTACACTCTCTGTCTTTACATGTGGATAGCCTGAACTTCTGAGATTAGACTATGCATCTCTGTCAAGAGTGCAGGTTGGGTATGGGAGCCGAGGAGAAGGCTTGCACTGCCTTTTTGTTTCTGATGTCTGTCCAGATCAATGCCTTGCTGGTGATTTCCCCTGGGTGGTTTATCTATTACCTGATAACACAGGGTTATTAAATACGTGTGCACAGCAGGCCCTCCTTATCTGCTTGAGCATTGTTACCCTCTGCTGCAGACATTCTCTGTACACATGTGCATTACAAATGACATGCCTCTGTCTGGTTATAAATATTTTCCATTTGGAATTATCTGCTGCTGCTACAGAGATGAGAGGTGATCACTTGAGCATGAAAGATAAGGGACCAGAGGTAAGAAAAATAAAAATGATGAAGCACTGAGCTGCATACGAAGTAAGTGACACAATCCACATTTCCTATTAGATAAAGTGCGGCAAAACACAGGTTCTCTTCTAAGCCCAGCTGCTGCCATGAATTCAAGTTATTACATGAATTCAGGTTGGTTGCCTATAGAGGGACTTAGGGGGAAGAGAGGAGGGGTTTTGCAGCAAACCTGTTCTAACAGGCTTTCTTTATTTGCCAGAAAGTTAGCTCCATTAGTACACGTTAAAGCTGGAAAAGCAGCTCTTCCTGCTCCTAGGACTTAGAGCCAGCATTAATTGCGTAAAGAAGATGGAAAAATCTTGGTTTAAAATTAATTGGCTTGTGTGAATTCTGTCATTTTGCCAGTTCACTGGTGTTTCCCGTAGAAGTGAGATGTTCCTGATGAGACAGATGTTCCCAGTGTGGAGCATCAGTGTGGCAGCAGCCCCGGTGCTGGAATGACTTCTCGAGCTGTGCAGGTGTCGGTGCTGCCTTCCTGCAGGGCAGGCTCCTGTTCTGACCTGCTCAGGGAGCTCAGGAAGGCTCTGGGACCCTTGCCAGGAGCAGGCTGACCAGTGGGCTCTTGGCTCCAAGTGCAGGCATGAGCTCCTGCTGTATGCTTGCAGATGCTGTGATGGTTTGCCTTTAAAAGTGTCCTTTACCATCCAAGGAAATACCCAATGCTTTTCTTTACCTGGGGACCAGAGTGTGCCTTCAGGCAGCTCAGTGAACACCCAGAGGTAAAATAATGAATGGCAGGGTTTTACCCCTTTCAGATAACATGTCAATCCACCGTGTTTGGCACAAGGAGGCCAACTGTTAATTTAAACCCAGTTCTGTATTGAAAAGTAATTCTTCCCCTTCACAGTAAAAGAAGCCGTGTTTGTGCCAAGGGCCAAGGTAAAGAGGGACATGGTAATTCCCAGGCCTTTGGCATGGAGGGAAATACTTCCCTAAAGGAAAAGCAGAAGGTTTGGAGAGATGGCAGTAACATGCAGCATGCATTGCTGGGCCAAAGTCAGCAGGGACTCTTAGGCCTGAGAAAATGCAGAGTGTTATCATTGTTATTTTATTTATGTATTTGTTATTTTAGCCCTGTTGGCAAACTTAGAGCTGAGAAGAAGGTCAGTAAAACTCATGTCTCAGCCAGGCATGGTGTGGGGCTTCATAAATGTGGTCGTTCATTCAAGCACTCCGAGTGGGAGTATGTTAAAGTATGAAAGTCACTGGAAGGCAGCCTGAATTGGCTGTTCTTTAAGGTCCTTCTCCATGACTGTGAGGCAGTAATTTGCTATTTATGGCAGGCTGTTTGTGTCAATTACTTAGACATTTGAAGTCTGGGGGCAGAGCTGCAGTTGCTGTAGGATGCTGGGGTGAGGGGCTGAGGTGCCTGACAGCTCTGAGCCCGCTCACTTGTCAGGGCAGGGGGGACACAGGTTACAGGAGACAGCCCACCTCATGCTGCTGGATGGAAAGCACAATCTATAGGTGGTTTTCCTGTCGAGAAAATGGGGTGGCTGATGCCTTCTGACTCCTCATGCTCTTGCTCCATCCTGTCCAGCTTCTGCTGTTTCCTAAGAAGGCAAAGTTGTGTGAATCCTTTAGCAATGCTTTGTCTTACTGAGTAGGGGAACTTGACAAACAAAATCTTTGTCAATTTGTTAAAAATAAACAAACAACCTCTTAGAAGAGTTTGAACTTAATTATGTTAATATTAAACATAATTATGGCACGCTAATTATGTTTTCTACATTTGTGAGGAGAGTTGTGCTGTGCTCTCCAGACATCTGTACCATACAGAGACAGGTGGTCGAGTGCAACATTTCCAAGTGCCATTTTCCCACTCCATGTAGGGCTGCTCTTTCATTCCAATTGCAGAGCCTCATTCAGCTTGGTGAAATTGAGGCCTTATTTGAGAGATTCTGTGCTGAAAGGCAAATGCATCTATCTTTATAAGCCTGTTTGTTTCCATAATTAGACACTGAATCAACAGTGTATTGAAGATGACACATTTGCTTATTCCCCGTCTTCTCCCTGTGGTGGCATAAAGCCGTGAAGCACAATAATTAATGAAAAAGACTGTTTATTATTCAGGCAACATATCTTGAAATGGGAAAAAAAAAAAAGAACATGGGTTAAAATGATATTGCTGAAGAAAGACCATTGGTGCCATAGCAAAGCGAATGAATAAATCTGGGGGGAGAGTCCCATCATTCAGGCCAGTTGGGCTGGGTGCTCTAAAACTGTCAAATTCAACTCAGATTCCTCATGTAAAACCCAGCAAGACATGGAATGCATGGGGAAAAAACGGACTCAATTCTTTTGCTAGGACATCTTTAAAGCATTTTCCAAAATTGTGACTTTCTAAAATTCATTACCTTGTCTTCTCTGTTTCGTGGCTGAGTGAAAATGATCCATTTCTTCATAGCCTTGTATTTTCTTCTGGGAGGATCTGCCCAATAGGTCTTGTAAGACAAAGGGTGCACATGACGCTCTGCTCAGCACTCTGCCTTTGCAGAGCAGAGCTGATCTGCTTTAGGTAAGAAAGGCCAGAAAGAGCCTGACTGCAAAATACTGCTGTGTCTCCTGAGCACATGCTGCAGAGTAAGGCACTGCTTGTGGGCCAGTGTTGAGGATTCAGGAAAAAGCAGCAGCTTCCTCAGCCGCCTGAGGTGATCCTGGAGGCCAGGGAATGGTTCCTACAAGCTGACTGACCATGGGTAAACCTCCAAGGTTCCCCTGAGATGCTCCCAGGCCATTTGCACAGAGCTGCAGTGTAACCAGAAAATCAGAAGCGTGTGCTGCCTGGTAAATGTCACAGCCCTGATGTGCAGCTGAAGTCGTGCTGGTGGCAAGCCAAGGTTTGGGGTCTGGTCCATTTCCATCTCTTTCCATTCTACAGCAAGCTGTGAAATAGATTTTGTGTTTACTCCGGCTTCTAAAGTCAGCCCACATTAGGAAAAGTGTAAGGCAGGAGTAAGAATTGCCCACTTACTGAAAGGGAGTGACTGAGAGAACAATGACTGTCACTGCCTTTCCAGTCCTTGGTTAGAGTGACTCTGCTTTCCTTTCACATGCTTTATCCTCAGTGGTGATGCTGCATTGCTGTGGCAGATAAAGCTTCCTGGGATTGCAAACTGGGAGCAGCCACTTGCACCAAGAACAAAGCTTTGGTCTTCGTGTTTTGATACCCACCCTCAGCAGGGCTGCATTTTGGGAATACAGAAAGGGTTTGTGCTATTTTTAGGTGCATAGAATTACAGTAAAATAAATGTCTTCATTTCAATGTAACACGCTGTTAGCTAGTGGTTGGTTTGGTAGCTCTGTGCTCACTACAGATCTCTGTGTTAGAGGGTGAGCAGTAACAACATATGGTTTGGCACAGGCATGACTGCAATTAATGTGGGGTTTTTTTTTACTTCATAAAGGAGAAGTGTACTGATCAATAAGCAGCAAGTCTAAGACAGAATAGAAGAGTGCTCTGTGCTAAGTGGCTCACATTGTTTATTCCAGGTGATGCAGTCACAGACAAATTGAATAGATATTGGCAATGTAATGTCAAGAATTCTGGGAATATATCCAGTCAATTCCTAAAATATTGCTGCAGTTTACATGTTGTGATGGACATGATCAGCAGACTGTTTCTTTTTAATTCTCATTTTTATGAGAAGCTGTAAGTATCAGGACTTTTCTGTGGCCTTCTCTCATTTCATGCAGAGTGCATTGACTGGAAGGAAGGTGGCATGCAGAGTGCTGCAGGCCTGAGGAGCCAGCAGCATCACACCTGCTGATGTCTGAGAGGTTACAAACAGGCAAGAATTAAGGGAGCCTTGGTGCTTGGTGAGCTCTGTTCCTCTGGCAGCTCAAGAGAGACACACCCAGCTCCTTTCCAAGGGTGAACGTTTGGTGTGTGCTTGTTTTTATTTTCCTGTGCCATTAGCCATTCTGGCATGCCCATTGTCCAGATCTGTTTGAGGCGACCAGCTCCCAGAGCTGGAAGGCTGATGGCTTGAGAAGCCTCCTGGGCTCAGTGCAGGACTCCCAGAATTCACATGAGAACGTGCCTGAGGGTTGTCCAAAGACTCCCTGAACTCAGGCAGGTTCAGTGACCACTTCCCTGGGAACCTGTTCCTCGGCAGGAGTGAAGTGGCTTGTTCAGGTTTTCACAGAGAGGAGTGGTCAGCACTGAGCTGTGATGCAGATTGAGAATGCCCAGAAGAGCATTCAAGCCACAGGAGTGTAATTCTGCATCACAGCAAAGACATTCCTGGATTTGTGGAGAGGTTCAGGATAAAGGAAATTCATTGTCCCAGAGGGAATTCTGAGTGATACCATAACGTAATTAGAACACAGGAGTGCTAATGAAGAATAAAGTGGACAGTGCTTTCAGGTAATAATAATTGAGAACACAATATTTATACTCCACATACTGTATTTTCTCACGCAGTGGTCTTTAAATCAGAGATGTAATAGCTGTTGATCCAAGAATTGTTATTTTTTAATTAGGAATGATTCTTCTCCAGAGCTTTTACTGGTCCTTGCTCTAAGAGCAAAAGTTGAACTTTTTAGTAGAGACCAAAACCAGTTATCAAAGTTGGAAAGAAAAATGGAAAGAGGAAAAATAATGCATTTTATTCTTACTTCTCTTTTTTTCATTAAATATTGGTAGAGAAGATTAATGGAAAATACTTAGGCTTTTTTTTTTTTTCCTGGAAATATGAGACAGGTGCCTTGTTTATTGTTACAGTAATATAATATGCTCTTTTGTAGCTATGGCACTTCATTTTGTGGGGTGTCATTGTTAAACAGTGCCAGGATTCTGATGGCAGTCACGTAGGTTAATAGTTATGTATGATTTCTTTATTGCTCTATAATTCACGGTCCTTCTCCTTTTCGTTGGCCTCCTTTTAGACTGACTTGGAGAATTCTGAGTAGCTGTGAAGGCCCCTCCAGTTCTGCTGAAAGAGCAGATTTTTACCTCTGCTCAGGCTGAGGCTCTGTGCTAACACCTGGATCTTTCCCTTCCCCAGAGGAGCTGAAGGAGAGGCTGCAGCAGTACGTGGACGAGGTGAACGGTCACAAGCCGGGTTTCATCAAGGTTGTGCGGCACAGCAGGCAGGAGGGGCTGATCCGGGCCCGGGTCAGCGGCTGGAGAGCGGCCACAGCGCCCGTCGTCGCGCTCTTCGACGCCCACGTGGAGTTCAGCGTGGGATGGTACGTGCCTCCTTCCCTTCCCCTGGCCAGGCACCCTCCCAGGCGCTGCTCTCACATTGCTGACGGGCATTCCTCTTGCCTTGAGAGGGTGAGTTAGAATTCAGAGCTGTTTAATGAAGGTTCAGGCATGGGCACAAGCAGGGAAAACGTGTTTGTGCTGTGTGATGTGATCTAGATCCATTTTTATGGGTTGAGGTATCTGCTGATCTAATTATGGTGTATTTAAATCATACTGAAAAACTGCACACATTAAAAATCTCCTCCAATAATGGAGCCCTTCACCCACGAGGGGAATGTATCTTCTTTTCATTACAAATATTATGTTTCTTTTATGCTCTGCAGTGTTAACAGAGCTGTTATTTTGGCCACTCTGCAAAAGTAAACACAACTAAAATAATGTATTTGAACTTGTTCAGTCTGGATTTAATATCTCCCTTACTCCTTAAGTAAAAATGTTGGTAAAAAGGCAGGAGCTTCTGTCCCTAGGATAGATCTATTATTAACTCTGCTCCTGATGTCCTTGATAACGTTGAGAGCCTGAAGTCGTCGTTACTCAGTAGCGAGGGTAGAAATGCTCTGTGATATGCAGATACTCATTTCTTCCATCCTCCAGCTCAAATCAAGGTTAACAACAGGGCATCCTACAGAAAATGTTGCACTGTGTTATTCTGGGGCAAATCCTGCTCTGTCAAAACTCCATCTCAAAGCAGAGAGGGCTCTGAATGGGTCACAGCGTTAGACTTTGCTCTTTTTGAAAAATACAGCATAAGCTGCATTGTTTATTTGGTGGTGGACTACATAATCTTTAAAGGCTCCTTCCAAACCAAACTATTCTATGATCTCCACCAGTGCTATGCTCATATCGACGTAATCTTAACATTCTATTTCTTTTTTTATTATTATTTTTTTAGGGCTGAACCTGTGCTCAGCAGGATAAAAGAAAACAGAAGAAGAGTAATTTCTCCATCATTCGATAACATTAAGTACGATAATTTTGAAATCGAGGAGTATCCCCTCTCAGCACAGGGGTTTGACTGGGAGCTGTGGTGCCGCTATCTGAACCCTCCTAAGTCCTGGTGGAAACTGGAGAACACAACTGCTCCCATAAGGTAAGAGTGGCCTGGATGAGTCACTGCCACTGCTCCCCGAGGCATGGCAGGGGGCTCAGCTGTGCAATGGGTTGTACTGACTGCAAAGTTCAAATTCCTAAGTGTCCTTGAGCTGTCCTCTTCAGCTTTGTCCTTGCCACCTACACAGTCATCAAGAGAACTCTTGTTTTCAGTAGGTCTGTTTAAAAGGGTTTTAAAGGAAACTCTTGTTTTCAGTAGGTCTGTTTAAAAGGGTTTTAAAGGAAACTCTTGTTTTCAGTAGGTCTCTTTAAAAGGTTTCCTGCCGAGGTGGAATGGCAGGCAGGGCTGCTCAGCAGCACTGCTTTCTCCAAATGTCTTGCCTGCTAATTTAGTGTTTAAAGGCCAGGAATGGAGTTTTCTTTGCAGTTCCATTGTGTGCAGTTCCATTTTCTGTGCAGTTCCATGAGCTGATGTGACAGCTGTGTTCTCTGCAATGGGTGCACAGCTGTGCTGGGTCCTGGCAGCAGGTGCTTGGTCACTGATGGGCAGCAAAGGCTGCATCGTGTCCTTGCTTTGGGACAGTCTGGGTCTGTACGTTCCTACCCTGCCCAGAGTGTTGTTAGGCTGGAACAGAGCAGTACCTGTGTCTCAGGGAGGGGAGTTGTGGCCTCTGACCCCACTCAGCAGCTCTGCTGGGATTGCAGGCTCTTGTTGTAGGTACACATCCATCCCAAGGACTGGTACCTGTGCTCTGGCTCCCTGCAGAAAGAAAGTGTGGACACTGTTCCCACCACCTGAAAAGCTGAACCTCAAATAGCACTGGCAGCTGTTTTTCATCCAACAGCTCTGTCTTTACAGGCAGGCACTTTTCTCAGGTCCTGTCAGTCTAACGCTCTCTGAACTGCACTGACCCATGAGCAGGACCTGGAACTGGAAAGCAGAAGATAAAAATTTAACAGGTTTGCCACAGACAAATGTAAGAAGGGATAATTTCCATGTCATTAGAAACAGTTATTGGTGTTAATGAACTCTGTTAACGCTGTAAAAATGTTCCTGTGAAGACAGGTTGAGAGAGTTGGGCTTGTTCAGCCTGGAGAGGAAAAGGCTCCAGGGAGATTTCCAGCACCTTCCAGTGCCTGAATGGTGCTGGAACACCCTGAGGGGTGGTTCTGAGAAGGCTGGTAAGGGACAAAAGGATGTAGGACAAGAGGGAATGGCTTTGAACTGACAGAGGGCAGGGTTATGTTAGGTGTTAGGATGAAGTTCTGTCCTGGGAGGCACAGCAACAGGCTGCCCAGGGAAGCTGTGGATGCCCCATCCATGGAAGTGTTCAAGGCCAGGCTGGATGGGGCTCTGAGCATCCTGATCTATTTGAAGATACCTGCTCATGGCCAGGGCTTGGAATGAGATGATCTTTACACTCCCTTCCAGCCCAAGCCTATGATCCTGTGATTAATTATGTAGAATAATTATTACGATTTTTAAAATTGAAAGTATTGAAACGCAGAGTAATGAGCAAATGTACTTTTCCATTTAACCCCCAAACTCTGTTCTATATGAGGACAGGGGAGTGAGTGTCCTTTATAAATTTCAGGTTTGTTCCCTAGCCCTTTCCCTGGCACAGTTTTTTAATTCAGTGCAATATGCTGCCTGTGTGTGTTGGATAATTAAAACAAACACACCAACAAACAAAGCCATGTGTATTGGTGGATGGTTTCTATCATGCCTGCATTATGCTTTTAGAATTATAGCAAAGGGAAACAGGTGCTCTGAGAAATACTTCACCATGAAAGAAGCATAACTTTTGTACTGCTGTTAACTGCTATTTTCTTCATTAATAATAACATCAGAAACAGTCTTTCATTTTTATAAAGTAGGCACTATAGCACTTAGAGGCATTAATATATAGATTAATGTATAGATTTCTACGGAACTGTACAATTTGTGATTTAGACAGCCTATGATCTGTTGGAAAGCAGGTGTGTCCGCTAGCTGTACCTTGAGTGTTCTCAATAAAAGCAGTAAATTTTAAAATAAAAAAGTTCTTAATAAAAGCTGTACTGCTAATTAATATCCTGTCATTACCAGAGTGCCTGATACCAGCATAATAATCTGAAAAGACATTTTTGTTTCTTGCAATTGTGGATTATAAGGTAGGAGAAAAATGAAAAGGCCAAATGACTCTGTATCCTTCTCCACTGCATCTCATAAAGGTGAAATTGGACCCTCTGTTACTTGATTAAAATTGGTTCTGTATAGTAAAAATTGGTTGGTCCAGATGATGACTTGAATAGAGTTTACTGATCCAGTGAAGCTATGTGATGTGTTTAAATCTGGCTCAGGACAATGGACTAAGGTTGCACTATGCTGGTAAAGGCAGACTTTTCTTGATTCTGTATTAAAAAACCCTTATCCAGATGGTCCTACTCCAGAAATAATCTCTTTTTTTTATGGAAGCTCACAGACACAAGGTTAGCTCTAGCTAACCTGGCTTTTGGCTAAACACACAGGACTGTGCATCAGTGGGTAGCATTTGCAGCTGGCACAGACAAGAGACTTGAGGATTTAGCAAGGACAGAGGCTGCTTTGGCTGGAGCCTCAGAAACAAAACTGGGGCTCCTGGGTTTGCACTGTGAGCTCTGGAATCCTGACTGCTCTGCTGAATATTTATGTCCAATAATTTGACTCTAATTTCCTTCAATAGTGTTCATTTCAGTTAAGAATATTGGAATGCAAGGCTCAATAAAACTGTGAGAAATATGTTCTTAAGAATCTGTTTCGCTGCACCATTTTACCTGTGATAAATACAGTGATAAATGAGCCTGAGTAATAAAATTCTTCATCATTTATCTGCTAATTTTGGTTGCTGCTGGTTTATTCTTGCAGAAGTCCTGCACTGATTGGATGCTTCATAGTAGATAGAGAATACTTCCAGGAGATTGGATTGCTGGATGAAGGCATGGAAGTGTACGGAGGAGAGAATGTGGAGCTCGGAATCAGGGTAAGGAGAAGAATCAGCCAGTACTTGTGGCTTTAAAATATAATTTTAAATTATTTAAAATACAGCTTACTTCTTAAAGCAGTCCAAAACATGGGTGATGGCATGAAAAGGAGATCCACAGTTCTGCAGACATGTAGATTGGAGGAGAGTGGTGCGAAAAAAAGAGCAAAAACTCTCTTTACAGAGCTTAGTCTGGGACAAGGGTAAGTGTACAGAATTTCAGAGCTAGAATTTTACAGAGTTGATACCTAAAACTCCCTGCTCACCTGTGAACCCAGACTCAGTAAGGAGAATGGTTTCTCACAGGTATGATGGGAAAAAAAAAATTTAGATTACTTTATTTAAATTAGGAAAATCACTGTGGAGCGAAGTGGAATATAGAGGCATTTATGCTGCCCTCCAGAGGGAGGGGAATTAAGATATTCATAAAATGCATAAGTGTGTGTATTTTCTTTTTCCACTGTGCATTCTTCACCTGTTTACTATAATGCAGTGTTTTGTGTGATTTGTGTGCTTCTTTCTGTCTCTTCACAGCTAAATACCTTTCTGTTCCCTTTGAGAATCTCTCGGGATTTTGATAAGAGTGGAATTCTTAGGTAGATGATGGTAATGAAAACGGGTGTGGTGTGTTATAAAACTAAACTCTGAACCCCTCTGAACCTGTGAAATGTAAGGGGAAGGTAACTTTGTGTTTGGAACCTTTTAGTGCCAGAATAAAAGCATGCTGTTGTACAATAGCAAAAAATGAAGCTTGCTATAAGAATATAGAATTATCTCCTGAGACAGCAAGATATAACAGAAACCACTCATTTTTACTTCTGGTTTCTTGAAGTTCTTTTTCTTCCCCCTGTCAGATATAAGGAGTTATTTCAGCCTGAGTGAAGCACAGACCCCCTTTCAGCTGCACTGGAGCACTCTTTTAAGGAAAGGGAGAGAGAAATGCAAGACTGCTTCTCTTAAAAACACCATTCTTCTCACTGTGAGGGCCAGAGAGCTGCCTTCTGTTCCCAAAAACTTATTTTGCAGCTCAGTGCTGCCATGAGTTGAAAATTAATGTCACTTTGATTTTCTCTGCTCTTTTTCCAGCTGACAAAAACCTATTGTTTCCTCGTGAGCACGAGGAGTTTTCTCTGGGTGTGCATCATGAGATGTACCCTGTCCGGTCTGCAGTACAGACCTTGGAGGAGATGATTGTTGGTGTGCTGACAGTCAAGACCAGGGAGACACAATCTCTGCATAATTGAAATTTTGGAGTAGGCTGGATGGCTGGAATAAGGCCCGACACTGCTCTGATTTCCTTATGGCTTTTTGTGTCTCCAGGGAAGCAGTGCCTGACCTACATAAAATCCTTTTGTCTGTAACAGATTGTAGAGTGCAAGGTAGCACAGTGTATGCTGCCTTATCTGACTTTAATGGCTTGGATCTGTGGTCCTGGCTGGATGAAAACAAATTACAGAGCTGTAATAAACAGATTTTTTAGCAGTTTATTACCAGCTCTGCTCACAATCCTCAGAGTGTCCGAGACGAGAAGGATGGGACTGGGTGAGGGGAGAGCTCATTGTGGTGTTGGGCACCCTGAGGAGGGGAGGGCGAGGGGCAGGCACTGAGCTCTTCACTGCTGAGCAGTGACAGGACCCGAGGGATGGCCTGGAGCTGTGGCAGGGGAGGTTCAGCTTGGAGATCAGGAAAAGGTTCTACACCCAGGCTGGGCTGGCACTGGAACATCTCCAGATTACCTGTGTCACTGGGCACTGGAACATCTCCAGATTACCTGTGTCACTGGGCTGGCACTGGAACATCTCCAGATTACCTGTGTCACTGGGCTGGCACTGGAACATCTCCAGATTACCTGTGTCACTGGGCACTGGAACATCTCCAGATTACCTGTGTCACTGGGCACTGGAACATCTCCAGATTACCTGTGTCACTGGGCTGGCACTGGAACATCTCCAGATTACCTGTGTCACTGGGCTGGCACTGGAACATCTCCAGATTACCTGTGTCACTGGGCTGGCACTGGAACATCTCCAGATTACCTGTGTCACTGGGCACTGGAACATCTCCAGATTACCTGTGTCACTGGGCACTGGAACATCTCCAGATTACTTGTGTCGCTTTCAACTGCGGGGCCAATGATGAATCACTTAATCAAAACAGTCGTTTTTCTACAAAAACTACATTAGAACTACAATATTAGTGCAATAAATAATGTTTCCATTTAAAAATGCTGCTCTCCAGTCTGTGACTATGTATTACTCACTGTACCTCATCTCTTTTCTATTTTTTTAAGAAGTATCTAGATATTTCTAGTGTTCTGCTGCGTGACAAGCATTATCATCCAGGACAATGATCAGGCAGACCCTGTCTGTCCAAAATGGCCTGCTAGGGAAGTTTTATGTATAAACTTGTAAGAGCAAACACCTGGAGGAAGTGGGGAGTTTATTTTTGACTGCAGAAATAGCAGCAGTTGTTAGGATCATTTGAGCTACCTGTTTTATCTTAAACACAGGAAGCAGAACATGCTCCCATGTCCTTATATTGCTGATTCTGTTCCAGAGGATGTAAAACTACTGTGAGGAATCAGACCCTGACAAAATGGGTGACGAAATTTGTCACCTCATCACTTGCACAAATACCTAGTTATTAGTGTTACATGAGCACAAGAAAATCCCCAGCTGTTGGAAGCCGTATCTGAAGTATCCATTGTTGGTAAGCTGTAACAGGCCACAGAAAACAGGGCTTTGGAGGGTTATTCTCTTAATTCTGAAGAATTTATTTTCACTACTCCGCTCTGTTTGTCTCTGATTTGGAATACTGTTTTAACTTCTAAGATTTTTACCCTTGTCTGTGGCTATGTAACAGCATTTGTAAAATACTAAACATATATTATTGAATAAATATTAATAGAGATCCTTTGCCTTGAGCTAAGTGTTGACAGATGAGTTCAAAACACAAATGCATTTAGTTCTTAGAAGAAACACTTTATTTACTCCTCAAGCAAACATTTTCTTGCAATGCTGTTTATTTGCCCCATAAGAAAAAAAAAAGCAGGCAGATTGATGCAGGACTTGATAGAATCCTCTTTGAGCAGTTCCATCACTTTAATTGTGATTTGTCATTTGTGAAAGATTCATTTACTGTGAAGCAGCATCGTATTTGTAAATTCAGGTTAGGAAGAGAGGTGCTTCTTTTTGGTTTATGTTCAATCATTCCCAATTGAATGGACATAAGAGTGCTTTTAAATGACCAGATTGCATTTGGGGGGCAAATTGGAATCCCATTCTCATCCATGTGACCAAGCAGGAACTGTGTTGGCAGAAAAAGAATGTGAGTGTGAAGCTGGTGTTTCTCAGTGTCATTTGGGCTCAGCTTCTGGGTTGTGCCTGCACAAGCAGCTCCTGTGGCCATGGAAGACCTGCAGATCCTCTGCAGTCAGCTGGATGCAGTCAGATTCTGCTTTGGATGCTTCAAGTCTCGTTTACAATAGGCTTCTTTAAGGCCTCTTCCTACTGAAATTGGATTTTCTATCAAAAGCAACCAGTAGCAATCCTGTTGCCTTTTAAAGCAGCCTTGATAAAGCTTGATAAAGCTCCCAAATACCTGTTACACAAAGTTATTTGTGTCACTTTTAGGGATGCCTTAACAAATATTCAGTGATTTGCCTCAGGTCCCAGGCTAGGTCATCATTAGAATCAAGGGAACGTCTGTCACAAGGACTTTGTGCTTGCAGAGGAATTTGTGTACACGAGGATGTAATGGCCATGTTAAGTGGGTAAGAGGAAATTTTATTAGCAGGTAAAAGCTCCTTAAGGGAAAAGGGTTGGGTTTTGTTCCCACTAAGTGGTATATCAGGACTTTACATCAGCTAAGCCAGGAGGAAAATTGCATTTACGGTTAGTCTGAGAATGGTGCGCTCCTTTTGTACAGCATGTTGCTGTAGTGAAATTAATTGCTTCATTTCTTGCCAGTCTGGTGGCTTGTCTGCAGAGCTGTTGTGAAGCTGATGTTCTTTGTGTTGGTGGAGAGCTAGAGTGCAGTTAATGGAGATGGAGAGATGAGCTGTCTGGGCAGAGGACAGTCCCAGTGTTCTTTGGGGTATTTTCTGTACATTGGGGTCCCTGCATGGCAGGGCAAGCACATGTGAAATCTATCAATCCTCTCTCTGATCTGTCGTTTTTTTAAATTCCAGAACTTGCTCCCATTGTATTTGTTTGTTTTGGGATGGGTCTTATTTTGCTGTTTGGGATTTTTAATGTGTTTTTGGGTCTTACCTATCTTGTTTTTTCTTTAACCTCCCCCCACATCTTCTGGGGCCATGATTTTCCATTGCCTGTTAGTTGAGTCTCTCCCATTTGGTCATAGAAACTGGTGGCTGCTTACATGTTCCAGCCATTTCCAGTCCACCATGTCTGTGTATCCTGATTGTTTCTCACCTGAGATCTTTCTTATAATATTGCCCTTGGGACACAGTGTTCTTTTTGTTAGTCACAAGCAAGTGAAGGTATTTACACTTGCCCCCAAATCCCCATATTTATCTGGAAACATTTTACCCTTCTTCCTAGAAGTTTCCAGCAGTTTTACCTGTCAGTGTTCCTAACACAGGCCACAAATTACATGAGGCTGTGACTTTATTGCCTGTAAATAGATGTATGTTTTTATTAAGGAAAGTCTTTGCACAGTGGTCCTGGCCATGGCTGGGCTGGAGATGATTTTGTTCCTTGTAGCTGCTGCAGTGCTGTGGTTTGGGTTTAGGATGAGGACAATGTCAACAGCAGCAGTGTTCCAGCTCCAGTGTGGTTTCACAGCACAAGGCTGCACTGGCTGTGTTTTCTCCTTCTCCTTGCCACGCTCTCGTTCTTGCAGCAGCTCAGCAGTGCTTTGGCTCTGCCCCTCACCTGCTGCTGAACAGCTCTGCTTCAGCAAACTCCTGTCCTCTGTTTAATGCAGGGTTAAGTTTCACGTTAATCACTTTGTGATTTACTGTGCTGCCTCACAAACTGTTTTGTTGGGCAGATGGACAGGCTGGTGTGCCAAGAGATAGAAATGTCTGGGGGTGAGCAGAGAAGGTGAGAGGATTTTCACCAAGCTGCTGTTTTGTGGAGCTGTTTGCATGGGATGTGTCACCTGTGCCTGCTGTGCCTTTCTGTCCCTGCTGCTGGGCCCCCTGGCCTCCACTGAGCAATGTAGATCTTCCCTAAGTACACCTCGGGAAGATGAGCCAAGGTGTCCCCCATTCTTGCACTTGCAGTGTCATCACTTGTTGTAGTCCTAAAGCCATGTTTTCAGCTTGTTTTCAGTAAGAAGGCCAATATCCTTTGCCACTAGGGAATGATTTGCTGTACAGAAAACATCCTCAGTACGTGATCACGAGTGCTGCTCACCAGTACAAGGTTGGTGATGTGCAAAGGCAAAGGACTGAGAAGTCTGAAAATAGAAATATCTTTAGTTGTTACTCTGAGAAAACTTTTCATACTGCTTTTTCAGATAATGATTTCTCTTTAACTTTGCATTAAAGCTTTAAATAGAGAGAAGTTTATTTTGCTTTTATCCATTTTGTGAATTAAGAGGAGACTATTTCTAAACTAAAACCTGAAAGAAAAAAATAGTAAAAATTGACCAAATGTTACTTCTTACAAGATGTAGCCAATGCTTTTCATCGTCCACACTTTCAGCAAGACAAAAACAATTCCTTAGCAGTACAGGTATGGGATAAGCACTTGCCTGGCACCCTGTGTAACCAGCAGTGGCTTATCCAGTGCTGGGGCAGGTTTGGCTGCTGCAATATAAGAGACATTAAACTGTTTGAGAGCATCCAAAGAAGGGCAGTGAAGATGATGAAGGGTGTGGAGGGGAAGCCGTGTGAGGAGGGACTGGGGGCACTTGGTCTGCTCAGCCTGGAGGAGACTGAGGGGAGACCCCACTGAAGGTCCAACTTCTCGTGAGGGGAAGAGGAGGGGCAGGCACTGATCTCTGCTCTGTGATGACCAGCACCCAAGGGATGGCCTGAAGCTGACTCAGGGAGGTGTAGGTTGGATATCAGAAGAGGTTCCTCACCAGAGGGTGGCTGGGCACTGGGACAGGCTCCCCAGGGCAGGGGTCACTGCACTGACAGAGCTCAGGAGAGGTTTGGACAGTGCTCTCAGGCACAGGGTGTGATTTGTGCTGTCCTGTGCAGGGCCAGGAGCTGGGATTTGGTGATCCCTGGGGATCCCTCCCCACTGAGCACACTGTATCCTCTGAGATGAACAAGGCTGAGCAAGCCAAGTGTAGCTGTGGTAGGGGAGAGAAAGATAAAGCCATAAACAATGGCCAGCACATTGCTCCATGGATACTAAACCAGTGGTGATCCTGCTCTTCAGTCTCCTGCTTTTGTGCTTTTAAAGACAAAAAGGGATTTCTTTTAGTTCCTGTTGATAAGTTAAGCTTGGCAAAGCAGTGGTTGGTGTGTGGGTTATTCACTGTGCCTGGCAACGAGGAGGGCACGTTTGGAGGAGAAGTGACGGAGCCTCCAGTGACCTGTGATGAGTTATCTCCACGTGACCCAGGTCCAGAACAGCTCCTGCTCTCCAAAGCACCAGCACACCATGTGGACTTGAACAGTGCACTGTAAAACTTGCACAGCTCCTGAAGATACACACAAAATTAATCCCTGCAGAACAAAACAATTTAAAAAGTACATAATGAAGCAATTAGCTAAAAGAGGAAGAGAAGTAATGACAATTTAATTTGGGAAGAATCTTTACATGTATTAGGTTTTCGATGAGAGTGTTTTATGAAGCCACAATTAATGTAAAATGAGGCCTGTGAGGCAATTAATGATGACTTCAAAAGTTAGATTTAAGGGATAATTTACATTTTAAAAATGAAGAGCAGCTCTAGTTATGTTAAAGTCTTTTATTTTCCTTTTAAAAAGCCTTTTAGATTGTGGGGGTGTGTTTTTGTAGGTTACTTACAGTTTCACATTAAAATATCAGCTTGGTTATGAAAAAAGGCTGTTCTCACGTACAAATAAATAAGTTTACCTTAAAGTCTGACAGGATTGTGTGACAATCAGGAATATTTAGTGAAGGTTATCTGAATTCAGTGGTGATATGACCTAAATAAATATTAACATATTTCATCCAGTGGGTATCGTTCCTAGCTCTGCAGAGACCAAACAAACGTTCATGACAATCCAAAAACTTCCAGGGTGTGATTGAAAACCCACTGATAGCAACTAGAAATATGAACATTGATTTCAGTCACCTTTGTGTCTGACAACTCTGTTCTTTCTAGTCACCTGTCAAGATACCAAAATAAAAATGCAGATTCAAAATTATTGTGGTGTTGAATGAAAATAGCTTATTGATACTTGTCTGTAAAACATCAAGCTCATTACTGGTTATCAGTAAACAGTTAATGGTAATGACAAAGGCTGACAAGATTCACAAGAGATTTATACAAGAAATTGTTCCCAAAAATATATTTCAAAGATACTGGTAACTAATTAGTGTGTATCCACAGTCGTAATTAATTTACACTGACTATGTTTTTTTAACTTCAGGCCATCTTTAATGAGTACTTCTAATTTTGTAATTTGCAACCTTCACAGAAGCCAGAAATTACTTCGGCTTTTTGAGAAATCACTTAATTATTAAAAGGTTTTTGTTTGCAGTCCAAATGAAGTGATGGTATCAAACAAGGTCCCATCAGCTTTGGAGCAACTGCACGATCTGTGTAAATTTAATGAATGCAGTACACGCTAATAAACTGCTCAATGACTTGTAGGGTTTATTTTTTTATTGGATTAAGGGTCTATAACATAAAAAGAACACTCAGTGATTAAAGAGATAAAAAGAAGGTTCTAATGAAGAAGTGCTATATCATTTTATAATGAAGGATAAATTAAATATTCGAGAGAGGGATCGGCGTCGGAGTTGTGATTGTTTTGATTAAATATGCAAATTCAAATGTAAATGAAATTGGGGAGGATTTACTAAATAACGTAGTGAAAGAGATTTTCCAGATGTGAAAGGAATCTGCTTTAAAAGCCTTGTGGCCAGGTTGGTTTGGGTATTTGTGAGGAAGTGTGAGTGCCAGGCGGCTCTGGGAGCGCAGTGGGATCCCTGCTGGGAGGGAGGGAGGGGTGGCAGGGGTTCCAGGGCTTGGCAGATAGCTCTGAGAAGCTGCTTGGTGTGTTCCTGCTCCTGCAGCTGCCTCACCTGTGCCATCCCCCTGGCCTGCTCCACACTCAGCTCCTGTACCCCTGCAGTACCTGTACCTGTACCCCTCCTGCACCTGTACCTGTACCCCACCTGTACCTGTACCTGCACCTGTACCTGTACCTGTACCCCACCTGTACCTGTACCCCTCCTGTACCTGTACCTGTACCCCTCCTGTACCTGTACCTCTCCTGCACCTGTACCTGTACCTGTACCTGTACCCCTCCTGTACCTGTACCTGTACCTGTACCCATCCTGTACCTGTACCTGTACCCCTTCTGTACCTGTACCTGTACCTGTACCTGTACCCCTCCTGTACCTGTACCTGTACCCATCCTGTACCTGTACCTGTACCCCTCCTGCACCTGTACCTGTACCTGTACCTGTACCCATCCTGTACCTGTACCTGTACCCCTCCTGCACCTGTACCTGTACCTGTACCTGTACCTGTACCCCACCTGTACCTGTACCTGTACCCCTTCTGTACCTGTACCTGTACCTGTACCCATCCTGTACCTGTACCCCTCCTGCACCTGTACCTGCACCTGTACCTGTACCTGTACCTGTACCTGTACCCCTCCTGTACCTGTACCTGTACCTGTACCTGTACCTGTACCTGTACCTGTACCTGTACCCATCCTGTACCTGTACCTCTCCTGCACCTGTACCTGTACCTGCACCTGTACCTGTACCTGTACCCCTCCTGTACCTGTACCTGTACCTGTACCCCTCCTGTACCTGTACCTGTACCCCTCCTGTACCTGTACCCCTCCTATACCTGCACCCCTCCTGTACCCCTGCTGTACCTGTACCCCTCCTGTACCCCTGCTGTACCTGTTCCTCCAGGTACAGGCAGCTGAGCTGTGCCAGCACTGGGAGCCTGTTTTCTGTTTGCTCTGTGGTGCTGTTCAGCCTTGGGGAAGGTAAATTCTCACAGATTTAGGGCCACAATTGGCCTATATTGTTACTGTGCAAATAAACATTCAGTAATTAAGAGTGTGAAGAGACTTTGGACAGATTGTCCATCTAAGCCACAACAACTGAGGATTTAAAAGGAGGTTTCCCCTCCTTTCCCCCTCACCCCCTCAATAGATTCTCTTATTCATTTAATGTTCCTGTCATCTCTCCTTTGATTTGGGTTTAGGCCATGGGGTATTGCTGATTTTAGTCTTTCAGCTCTCTGAGTGTTCACCTTGGCACTGCTGCTGTCCCTTTGGACCTTGAATTTTCTTTCTGGAATTTTACTACGTTTGGGCAGTGATGAAGGAACAAGGAACCCTTTCAAAAAGAGGAATCCCTCTAAGCCCTTCTTGGGGCTGTACCAAATGTGTGAACCTCCTGAGGAAATTCAAGAATAAAGAGCCTTTTCTCAGGCTGTCTTGGAAGGGAGCTTTGAAAACACGCTCAAGTGGGCTCAGAGCTCTTTGGAAGGGAAACTCCAGTTGCTGTGTTCTTTTCCTGAAAGACTGTTTCTGCAAAGTAAACCAGCAGGACCAGAACCACAAGAAATTCCTCCAGAGCAAAGCAAACCTTTTGCCTTGTGGAGACTGCAGCAATCATGGAAAGTCCTCCCAAAGATACACAGAGCCTCACACTTGAAAGCTTTCTGAGGCAAAGTCTGAGACCTGCTGGTACAGTTTTGATTTTTAGTTTTGATTTTAAAATTGATGCTTTTACAGCATGGCACGTGAATTGCTGTTTATTGTGTCACAGTGATGAAAGCAGATGTTATTTTTACAGCTATATATGTATATTTTGAGATTTGACAGGAAATTGAGATTATTGCTGGTAATTTCCACTGCTCGCCTATCATAGGTAAATTATCTTCATGGACAGCAGGAAAAGGTGCTGAATTTCCTTTTAACCATGATTTAGGACATTAATCAAGTTTTTTCCTTGCAATTTGTATAAGCAGGTTAGTCATTAAGCATTACTGATTGCAACCACAGTATGCTCAGAGACAGAACGTTTTACTTCAAACTATTCCATGTGGTTGAAAAAAATCTTTGAAGCTCTTTTATCTTTAGACTTCTTGCTGAAGCTATGGGTGATAATTTGAAAAAGCTCCACTGATTTTTAACTTTTGTATGTATTTATAGCCTCCACATAAGATAGCAGTGCTGGAAGACTAGAAGGGTTCTATTCAGTGTGAATAAAACCTGAATAAAGATTGCTAATGATGGCAAAAAATAGCTGCAAAATCCACAGGGGAAATGTGGGAAGCTGCTAGGAACTAACCCCTCAGTTTCTATTCCTTCTTGCCTACAGGAATTTTATGAGATGAAGAGCAGGCCACTCTAAAAGGCTTCTCAACTTCCCTCTGAGTAGAGACTTTGAGAAAATATATTTCTTAGTATTAAAATATTAATTTAAAAAAACCCTAAAAATTGTATCTGACTGAAAGGTATTTGTTCAGAGTAATTAATTAGTCTTTCCTGTGCACTTCTTATGTGAGATTTATACCACCTCAAGGTTTGTCTCTTGAAAAACCATCCAGCTCTCCACAGCAGCTCCAACACAATGGTTCCAGCGCCAGGGATTAAAGCGCACGAGTGAGGGGGAGAGGTGGGAGTGGTCAGATTCAAGTGGACAGCTGGTCTAGAAGGGAAAGAGACTGCAAGAAATTCCATTATTTAAAATATAATCAGGGAAGAATTTTAAAAAAACCCAACAAACGGATGTTTTTGGTAGCAATTAATTATGTTTATTGTTTAATGTTCATACATACAGTTCAGTGTAGAGTTTGGTGTATGACTACCAAAGCCCTTCATTCCTCACTTGGGGATTTTGCATATTTTGGGGAGCTGGGAATCCAGACTTCCATGAGATTCCAGGAGAGCTTTGTGTCATTTGAAAGTCCCACTTCAGTGCCTGCTAATTACATTTCTGTTTGTTTTTTTGACAACTTAGCGCTCCCTAAATGCAATGGAACACTCAGATAAAAGAGATTCCTTGGCAGACTGCAGTGCCACTGGCAGTGAGCACTGGGAGAGAGAAGGGACACTGGCTTGTCCCAGATGTGACCAGCTGAGCATGTCAGGATTGTCATTTCTGCCTTTTTAAAGCATTGTCTCCAGTCAGCAGGGTTCCACAGCTGGCTCTGAGGTCATGCTCCCTCTTCAGTGCTGCTGCTCACTTCTGTGGAGTTTAGGAGATTTTTGCTTGGAAATAATATGGTTTTGAAATTGTTTAATGCAGCTTAGCAGTTTATATTGATAGCTAATGAATTGATAGAAATCAATTAGTCTCGAAAATAGAACAAAAGCTGATAGTGTCTGGGAGAAAGGAATGGCCACTGGAATTGATTAATTGGTGTTTATTCAGGCAGTGGGTAATTCTTACTTGCAAACTCTGTTGAAGATTTGGTCATCTCAAGTTGTTTTTGAAAACATCTCACTTCATTATAAAGTCAAATCAGTTTCCTGAAACTGTATCAATGCTAAAATTATAGATGACTCTCCTCTTCTGAATTTCAGTTCCTAGAAATTTGCTTGGAAATTCAGCTTATTGTAGAACTCTTTGGCTCAGCTTGATGTCAAGATGGCATTGAGACTTAGCTCTGATAAATCCCACAAAGTATTTGGTGTTCAGTTGCTGGCCTTGGCTCGAGGCCATCCCTGGTTGTGATGAGCAGAGGCTGGGCAGAGCACACAGTGCATCTGTGTTGTGAATTTCCTCTTTGCCCTGTCCTGGGCTAAGTTACAGCCATCTCTACATCTTCCTTGTCTTTTATGATACTAATTTAGGCAGTGTACAGTGAGTAACTCTGAAACAATTTATTGCTGGATGTCTGAGAAATAACTTGGACTGAAAGCAGGCGTTGTGTGAGCACAGCCTGGTGGTGCTTCACATTTAATCTTTATTAGGAGGTGTAGCCGGACCATTTATAATTAAATGTTTGATAAACTATTATTTTTGTTAGATTGTTAAACTGGATTGCCCACTTAATATGATATTTAGAAAGGCAGGACACAAATGTTGTTTCCAGATTGTTTATTCTTGTGCCAGATCAATTGTGTATTTATTTTTAAATATGTATGATCATCTCAGTTTTGCCCTGATTTTGATAATGGTTATGTTTATTTACTCTAATGGTTTCCCAAGTTCTGGACAGAGATGTGCTGCAGTCTTTTCAGCTCCCTTTTTGACTGTACAGCAGGTTCATGTGTCCGCTCCCTTTCCACAGAGCTCTGCAAACCAGGGCTCTGTCTCTTCTCCCAGCATATGCTGAATGCAATTAGGCACCAGTTCAGAAAAAGCTTTGTAAACATTCTGAATTCATGCCACATTTTCTGGTCTCAGGAGCTGCCAAATGCCTAAATGCTGTATTCAAGCCAGATGTCTAAATATATAAAATTAATGACTGAACAAAGTGCCTCCTTAGTAGAGCATATGCCTATAGGGTGGACAGATCTGAGGAGCCTGAGATGGGCTCCAGAGCAGGATGTTCTGCCAGCCCACACCCCTGGCCAGCAGGAGGGAGAGCAGAATATCATCCCCAGATGAGTGTGCAAGGAAGGAGCACCCTCACTGCCGTTTTCTGCTCTCTCAGTACGAGGTACCAAGTCTCTGCTGGCAGCAGCGTAAGGCAAACCCCGTCACTTCTCCCACTTCTCTGGGACACACCAGTGCTTGTTCAGCAGGATCAAACTGCCTGGGTACATCTGGCCTTTCACCTGAGCAGCGTCCACCAGCTCTTACAAATGGCCTGCCTTCATCTGGTTAGGTAGCTTACACAGTACAAGGTACACAGAAAAAGAGCTGCTGTGTAAAATAACTCAGATACTTCACTGACTCTTAGGTTTGCCAAATTGGTTTTCTCTTCTGTTGAAAGCAGAAAGAGTAAATCAGAAATGAAAGCAATAATTATGATTAATGTTGTGTACTTTAGCTCAGTTGTGGTAGTGGGTAAAACTGAAATCTGTTTGAGCAGGTAGAGTAACCTACATAAAAAATCTATTATAAGAGTAGTTTCTGATGAAATTGCTCACATATTTTCATTAGGCAGTCTTGGTCTTCATCGCTCCTTCTCGAAAGGAATAGACCCAGTCCTTTCTCAACCCTGTTTAAAGCAAAGAGTAAGATGCATTTCTATTCCTCTTCTTCACAGAACCTGAAACTTCAGCAATCTTACAAAGCTGGTTGCCTTTGTTTCCCTGTTAGGACAAGGTGCCTAACTTGAGCTTCTGTGTGGTGCATGTTTGGTCTGGTGTGGACTGCAAAGAACCTCAGAAAAATCATGCAAGGCTTGATTTTTTGAATGTCTTAGAAATAATCTTATTAGTAATCTTGAGCACAACTGAACTGATCCAGGCAGAGTGCAGTGAGGGGCCACTGGTAATGTAGAAACTCTGTAGTAAGATTTAGTAGCAATATTAGTTTATGATAAGGCAAGGTAATAACTCTCCACTCACAGCTTCTGTGTAGTGCAGCAAGTCCTGAGCGGTTTTTCTCCTTTGTAGCAATGAAATGGAACAATTCCAGTGTGTTAGGGAGCTGCCAGCAGCAGAATGTCCTTTTGTTTCTCCCTGGCAGGTGTGGCAGTGTGGGGGAAGCGTGGAGGTTCTGCCCTGCTCCAGGATTGCCCACATTGAACGAGCACACAAACCCTACACGGAGGATCTGACTGCCCACGTCCGCAGGAACGCGCTCAGGGTGGCCGAGGTCTGGATGGACGAGTTCAAGAGCCACGTCTACATGGCCTGGAACATCCCCCAGGAGGTGAGGCACAGGCACCTCTGCTTCCCAGCTTTGCCTGCACATCCTTCTGGTTTAGGTTCCCACCCTGAATTTTGATTTTTCTGGTAGGATTTTATGTGTATGTATGTATTTATCTCTCACATAAAGCACAAGGTGTTTGCCTATACATACACAATTGCATATAAACATATATGGGTAGTTGTGTCTTATTCTAGAATAATTTTCTTCTCTTTAGATTCCTTAAAAATTAATTTCTTGTCACGTTTATTCTCTTCACTGATGACTCTTCATGGATATTTTAAACCAGTAGCTGCAGAAATATGGGGGGAAAAGCCCCATCAAATCTACATTGCACATCTTAATTTGAATTTGAGTCTCCTATTTACCATCACAGAGAGCTTTAATTCCAGTAGATTTGTGAGGATTGATCTGCCAGGGGGTGTTGACACCTATTGATACAAGTGGGGTGTCTGATAAGTATTTCACATCAGAGAGGGTGGCTGGTGGGTGTCATGACATGTTGCAGAATCTTCCTGCAGCTCCCACTGCACTTCTTGTCCTGATTTCTTTTCTGTGGACGAGCACTGCTTGGCCCATTGTGTTGAAGATAATGTCAGAGTTCAGTTTGATTTTAGCTGCTCTGCGTTTCTGCAGTCAATGGTGTTTAATCTGTGAATAGCTATGAGCTACAGGGCTCAGAGCAAGGGGGCTGTGCTTAGAATCTGTGTGAGCAGATTGCTCCCACCTAGAATCATGGCCCTATTGAATCTGGAGTTTAACTCAGAGCACAGCTCTCACCATTACAGCAAAAGCAAACAGTCTAGATTTAAAGGGCAGATTAGTTCTTTAATAAAATCTCTGATTTGACAACAGTTCAGAGAAACTGGTTTTGCTGCAGTTTCGGGGTCAAGAAATGAAATGCTGTCCTTCTCCTTTAGTTTAATTATAAGAAAATGTTAAAAAAACCCAGCTAAATATATGAATGCTGATGTTGGTTCAGCTGCTCTCAATAGCTTCTTGCATCTCTTGTAATTAAAACCAGATAATTCTGGCAAAGTGGGGAAGTCACTGTCCTATTTTTAGGTTTCAGCATTAGCCTCATAATTTGCTTTGACCATGAAAAAAAATCCTCTATAACCTGATACATCTACTTTTCTGAAAGTCTCACATTCACAGAATCCAAGCTGCCCTCTGTGTGTCCCTGTTTGGAGTAGTTCCACAGCAGCCCACACAACAAAGATGGGGTTACTTCTTTTATGTCAAAGCAATTCCAAATGAATAATATTTGCAATTAGCTTGGTAGATTTAAAATTCAGTTTCTATTTACTATTGTTAATTATCCTCTTGAAGATTGGTTGGTCTTCATTGGTTGATCCAAGTTTTAGTTTTTTTGGCTTGCAAACATAACATTAACTTAGAAATCCCTTTTTACCAATGAGGATGTACAGTGCTATACACTGACTTGCATCATATTCATCCAGATGTGATGGTGGTGTTAATCTTGTGCAGATTTGAGATCTGAATGCAATTTGAGATCAAATTAATAAAGAATGCAAAAATAAATTGCAACTGGACAAGTACAGGAGTAATTCTTTATCTGGAAGCTAATGGATACTGGTAATAGGTAATAGAAATTTATTTGGTTACGCTGGTCAGGACTTCCCATGATATATGTTATTCCAAAATGTTAACCATGGGACATGTTTTTTTCCATGGAAGAACTCCCAGATCTCTGAGAAGTCAGATGTTTCCAAAGGTTTTGGTGTTTGGGAACTAATAATAAGAAGAAAAAGGAGTCAGATTCATTTTGCAGAGTGCTGTCTCTGCCCTCCTGGGATCTCTGTGGGCTTCTCTCTGAAGTACTGAGGGCTTTGCATGGAGACCTCTGCTGCCATGGTGACTTCTGCATCACCAGCACTTGGACAATAGATTCAGAAAAGCACTTGAAACTCACAGGAACGGTTCTGCAAGCCCCAGAATCAAGAGCTGTGCTCTCCATGTGTTGTGCCTGTGCTCCTGGTTTGGTTTTTGGTTTGGTTTTTCCCCATCATATTCTCAGCTTTGAGGAACACACTCTGGTTTTGGTGGTGGTGAAGACAGTGTGCTCCATGTGAGCTGTTTCTCTTCTCCAGCTGCATGGAAGGAAATGATTACTGAGGCTCCTGATGCTCTTTCTTACACCGTGAGCTGTGAGGGAACAGGCACTGGTGCCTTCAGGGCTGCACAAGAAAGGATTTGAGAGGCAGGGCACCAGTTTAGCCCTGGATCCCAGGAAGCCTTGTTAATGCTAGAAGTGGAATGTCTGTGTGCTGGCACCCTCCTTTTCCCCCACACAAGGGCCAGATACTCTGGCAGGTGCAGGAGGGGTGTTTGATTGATTGAGCACCCTACAGCCTCTTCATTTAGCCACTCGCTGCAAAACTCAGAAAAAAATGCCACTTAAGGAGTAGTTCCTCATGAAGTCTTACCAGTGATGTAGGGCTTGAGAAGGGGAGTCACCATTTCTGAAATCTTTATGTCTGATCTGTGTATGCCAGATCACTGTTTCCTACCCTTTTGTGTACTTTGCCAATGTGGAAGCCAATTTTACTTTAGTTAGAACATGCTTCCATAGTAAAATATGCTTGTTCCAGATTAACATTAATTCAGTGCTTTGGGATGCAGTGGTTGCTTCAGCAGCTCAGAAATGTAGATACTTACACTTTTTGTGTTGTGTAACAGAGAATTCAGTGCTTTCGATGTGTTTTTTTTTAAATCTCGTCTCATGGCTGACACAATCTTTGGGGTGTTTATGGCCCAGCAAAGGCTGTTGTTTAAGGAGATAGATTATAAGATTTCCCTGTGAAAATGTATTTATCCTGTGTTTTGCTCTGAGGCAGAAGTCATAGAGAAAAATGTCTCATTTTACTTCCTGTCAAGAGCAGCCACAGATCTGCACTTAGATCCCTCTCTAAAAATTTCTGCTGTGTGATTTTGTTGTGATAAATTATTGATTTTTATATACAGGGCCTTTATGAAAGTCATGCTTTGTGATCTGCTTTTATGAAAAATAAAAACTGGGTTAGCCAGAATTGTAAAGGAGAATAAAAATTACGGGAGAAATTATTCAGCAATTGCTTTTAACAAAAAGAACAACTTGTCTTTTACATAACAAAAGAACTTTAATAAGTGCTATTTCAGAGAGGTGAGCAGAGCTTCTGCTCTTTGCAGTAAAGCAGTAACCCAGACTTCAGGAATGGCCAGAAAGTGCCATACACTAATTATTAGAATACACTAATTATTAGAATACACTAATGATTAGGCCACAGAGGGACAGCAGCAATGCCCATGTTTCCAGGGCAACTTGCTACTTCCTGCCAATTCCTTTTGGATTTGGAAAATGCCAGGGAATTAGAGAGCAGCAGTTTGACTCTTGGGGATGGTGCTGTGCAGGGCCAGGAGCTGGGCTCCATCCTCCTGGGGTCCCTCTGCATGAGGGGGTCCTGGGTGTTCAGTTTACACAGATGTATCCCTGATGGCTTTTTCTGCCCTTTGTTCCATGTGCAGGACTCTGGGATCGATATTGGTGATATCTCAGAGAGGAAGGCCCTAAGGAAGAAGCTGCAGTGCAAGACCTTCAGGTGGTATCTTGTCAGTGTGTATCCAGAAATGAGAATGTACTCGGACACCGTGGCCTACGGGGTGGTAAGGATCTGGTTTACATTTCCCACTGTGCAAACATGGGGGAGAAAGCTGTAACAGTGGAAGGAACTCAGGAAGGCAATGCCTGACTCAAAGTAAATGAATCAAATCAGTTTGGAGTCGCTAGTTAAATAATGTGTTAGACTGGTTAGTTGACAGAGACAGCTGCTCTGCTGTCATTTGTGCTGAGGTATCCTCAACGTTACCTTCCTCCCTGATTTTGTGTTGTTTTTTCCTTCATGGCTTGATCCCACACAGAAATACTCAAGGTGTGATTTTGCAGACACATTGGGGCTGACAGGTTTGTGGCAGTAGGGGAACTCACAAAATAGACTCAGTATTTCAGCAGCAACCTTCTTAAGATTGTAGCCAGATCTTAATTTAGAATCATGGAGTCACTTAGGACAAAAAGACCTTTAATATCGTCAAATCCAACTGTTAAAGGCTGATGCTTTCTCTTACTAAACTTTTAGCCATTTAAGGTTCACCCTAGAGCAGGTATGACAGTCAAAGCCTACCATTCCAAGCTGACCAGCTCTCACATGGCTAACCTGTGCATAAAGCACCACTGGGGAGGTTCAAGAATAACCTTATAGAATAACAATAACAGAAAGTGCAGCTAAATCCTTGCATTTTGGGCTTCTCATTGGACAGGAGTGCCCTTGTCTGTGCTGCAATCACACTTGAGCTGCACGGTGCTGATTAAAGCAGAAGCAATTCTTGTCCCTCAGAACCTGGCAGGGCCCCAAACAGAGAGGGCATGGCATGGAAGATAAGCAGAGTAAAGTAACACAGGCCCATAATAAAGTGATAGTAGTCCTAGGATGTCCTTTTCACATTCTCTTCCACTCTCATTTTAAAAAAAAAATATTCCTGTGAATTAAATTTTTCTTTTTGTGTGACAATCCTAATTACGAAATGCAAGAGCAGATCACACAGGTGAAAGGTTTTTCTTCAGACATTCCTCCTCAGAAAGGAAACTGGGCTGTGCAGTTGGCCAGTCTGGCTCTGGAAGAGCCCCAAGGGTGCCAGAGAGCAGCTGCAGTGCTTTGGCAAGTGGAGGGATTGCACATCCTGCAAAGTTCCGTGGCCCCTGTGATGTAAAGGGAAAATAACCGTGCTGGCTTTTCATACAGTCACACAGGAAAAGCACTTCCAGCAAAGGTTTAGTCATTGCTGAATGCAGGAGATAATGGTTACCTTCCAAACCAGTTCAGAAAAATGCCCAAATGGCACCTGTGTGGCAGCAGCCTCTGGCACAGCCCGTGGCATTGCCCTCAGTGATGCTGTGATCCAGGCAAGGGTGGAGTTTCCTGAGGAGAAGGAGGCACAGCAGCTGACTGCTGCATGGTCCTGCTTGTAGCTGGCTCGGGATAAAAACCAGTCTTCTCAGGTAGAAGTGATAGAGTATGGATAAAGGAAGAGCTAAGGTACTCATCTCAGGATCAACTCCACATTGTGCAAGTCAAAATGAAAATCAGCAACAGTGATTTTATGCTCTGCTGAGAGATTTTCACCAACCAAAAAAAGAAGAGTTTTTTGCAGAAAAGCTGAACACAGTGGTCAGCCTGGAAAACAGAAGGCTTCAGGGAGAGCTTAGAGCAGTGTTCCAGAGCCTGAAGAGGGCTAAAGAGAGCTGGAGAGGGACTTTTCACAAGGACAGGATAGGACAAGAGGGAATGGCTTTAAACTAAACAAAGGCAGGGTTAAATTAGATATTTACTCAGAGAGATCATGGGCTCCTTGTCCTGGAGCTGTTCAAGAGCAGGCTGGATGGGTCCTTGAGTAACCTGGTCCAGTGGAAGGTGTCCTAGGAATGGCAGGGGGGTTGGGATGAGATCATCTTTAATGTGTCTCCCAAGCCAAGCCATTCCATGATCCTGTGATTTATCACTGCCCAGTAATGCACGTGGTTGTCACCAGCTGGGGCAGGTGTGAGGAGTGGCCCTGTTTGTACCATCACAAGGGAATTGTGGCCAGCAGTGACAGCAGATACACAGGGACTGTTTTGTGAAGCACACAGCTCACCATTTCATGATACACCCGCATATGACACAAGATTAAGTGCCCCTATCCTTTTAGTAAAAGAATCACTTGGGAGTCCAATCCTCTCTTGTGTCTGCTTTGCAGTTTGCTTGCACATCTTACAGCAGAGAAAGGTGATATTTCAAAACAAGTCAGCTGCTTTCTGATCCTCTAAATGCTTCCATTCATCAACTGGCTTCATTTTTCAGTAGAAAATAGAGATACTGCTACTATAGCATTTTCATCAATTTAAAAAATCCTGAGTAATTGAAAAAGCTGTCTGAATGGGGGTAAAGGTATATAGGCAGCTACAGAGACAGCCCACATATTTATTATCCTACATTTCCTGGTGTTCTGTGAGAGTTAGGGAAATAGCTGCATCATTCAGGTCTAGTTTATGCTGTGGGATACACCTGGGGTTGGGGTTGGTGGCAGAGTAAATATTTGGGAGGCAAATTTCTTTCTGAATTGTGCAGTACCCTCCTATTTAGAAGAAAGCAATGTCACTGGACCAAAAGCTGCTGTATTTGGTGAAACAATAATTATTTCTGGGGTTCAGCACAGGGATGGTCTGTTATATTTTGGGTTGGATTATTCATAAGATTAAGTCTTGGTAGGCTAAAATTGAGTTACTTGGGTTAATTGTTGGTTGCCACAAAACCACTAGATTTTGTAAAGCAATTGTTCCTGAGAATCAGGGCCTCAGATTTTGAAATAATAGCATTATTAGTTAACAGGTCAGTGGCTGCTCTGTTTCTGGTTTTTTGCTCCTTTATAATGGGGATTGTTGTGGAAGAGTTTATAATATTGGCACTAGGACAAGCATTAGGAGTTTGCAGAAGAGGTTTTGAAAACACAAAGGCAGTGATAGACCCAGGCATGAATTTATAAGGCTGATATTTATCATTGGTTTGGATAGAGAGGGGTGCTTAGACATCTGTTTGTGATTACAAACATGTCTGTGGTTACATTATAAGAAATAGAAAGCTTTGAGAGAGGATTTTATGTCATTCTCAAGACTTTATTTCTTGAGAGCAATGCCAGTATTGATACCTAATGCATATTTTCTCTTCAATGTTGGATACATCCTGTCCATTACTGGATCTGGAGTTAGGTTTGGAGAGATGAGTTGAGGGTTTTGATTTTATTCACTGCCAGGCTTCAGCCTCTGGCTTGTCCACTTTTCTTAGTGCTAGTGCAGTCCTAGGTTTCCTTTCTACAGATGTGAATCTGCTCCCAGAACTGTCCCCTGTGCAGGGCTGGCAGAGCTGCCCACTTAATCCCAGGAGGCTGCAAAGCACATCCCCACTCAGATCAGGATTCATGTGCTCTGAGCCAGTCCTTTACACACATCCATGGCTCACATCCTCGTCCTCATGCTCTGAGCAGCCCTCCCAGCTCCCTGTGCTCATTAATTAGCACTTCTCTTTCAAGGAAACTGCCTCAGCATTGCCCAGCTTTCTCCCAGGACAGAGAGCTGGGCTGTCTGTTCATTGCTGGGCGTGGGTTAGCCCAGAATAATCAGGGGATTATTATTGCTGCACAACAATTGCCCTGAAGTCTCCAGGTGTCAGCTGAAAGCAGTTTTTTGAATTATTTCCAGAAATCAGAAGACTCTCCTGAGTGATTCTTAAAAGCTGTTTAATACCTCATCTGTCTTGCTCAGCATGATACATTCAGGTTCTGTATATTATGTGTACCAGAGAATAAATATTTTTGAAACATACAGAAAAAAAAATACTCCTATCTCTGAAGGCTTTTTGAAATATACCCTGCCTGAAACTTGGTGCAACATTATTGAAATCAGTGGTGCTAGATTATCTGCAAGGAAGAATTCAGTCCAGATGCTTTCTCTTCAAGATCTTTACTGCAACATATTTTAATTTTGCATACTTCCTTCCTCAACTATATATGATTTATTTTTTCAAAGAAAAGAAAGTAATCACGCTATCTTTTTCTCATGTAAAACTTGCTTGATTTCTTTTTCTTTCTGTTTATTTTAGCTGCAGAATTCCCTGAAAAGTGATTTGTGCCTTGACCAAGGGCCAGACACAGAGAACATCCCAATCATGTATATCTGCCACGGAATGACACCACAGGTTAGTTTGTCTAATGATCTCTGATTTTGCTCTGCTGTTAGCAGATTGTGTGGGAGGAACCATCTTGTACCTGTCATTGTTTTCCTGCAACAATCCCTTGGTAAGATGTTCAGGAGCTCTTTTATACAGAGGCAACATTATTTCTGCTGTAAATTGAGAAGCACTGGTATAATAATGCTTTGACAAGGAAGCTGATTTATTCATTTTGAAAGAATTTAAGGAGTATGAGAGTCAGCACTGACCCAGATTTGCTGATAAAAGCTTTCATTTCTGATCCTTAACTGTGCATGTCATATGAAGGAAGCAATGCATTTTAAAACATTTTGCATAAGCACAAAGGAATACTCACAGTTTATTTATGCATTATCTGAAGCAATGTGGTTTTTTATTTTATATATTTGCTGCCTCATTTCCACAAATCTGAAATGTCCAGCCACCTTCTTCAGACCATACAGCTGTGCCAAACTCCAAACACTGTTCTTGTGAAAACCCCTCCTCTAAATGTCCTTTTGTTCTTTCTCTGCTGTTGTCCTGTTACTCTGGTATGTGCCAAAGACTCAAATTATCAAAACCTTTCCATTTTCCTGCATAACAGCTGCATTTACTAACTTGGCAGATGAGAGGGTTCTCAGCCAAGCATATGGGCTCAAGTGAAAGGGTTTCGAGGCAAACCTTGACAGGACAAACAATGTTGCATGGCCTAGAAGATGCTTGTCAAAGGCAGATGTGCAGATTATTAAGCCTTAAAAGTAACTTATGTAAAAATGACATAAAGGAAATGGATATACTTGTGGGAGTGACTGGAGAAACTGAAAAATCCCTCCAGTTTCAATTATTTTTCTACCTGAGTTTTATATTTTCTGTCTCATAACACTCCACCCCATGAAGTTATGGAATGTGGTTTTACCCAGGAATTCTCTTGACTTGGCTGTACAGCAAATGAATCCTCTCAGTATCTCAGAAATAAACCCAGAGCAGCAGGGTGATGTTCACCCCTGTGCCTGCCCCTCACAGTGAACTGGACACAAGAGCTTGGTGAGCTGCAGACACAATTCTCTGTTCTGCACTGGCTTCCTCTGCTGAGAGCCTTTAATGGTGATCACTGGTGGCATCGTGCTTGAGTAAATTGTGAGTGATGAAAGCTGGAATGTCTGGAAATCCATCAGACTCACTGCCTGCATGGGCTGTGCCTTGTGTGTCACACAATGATTGCCTGCAGGAGGTTTGCTGGCAGTCCCCAGTGTTTGCCCAGGCACCTGCAGCTCACCCCTGAGCCAGACCCTCATTCCTCATCCCCTGGGAGGGCTCTGGCACCCTCCTGGCACATCTTCTGTGAGAGCAGCACCCTGCAAGCATGCCTGCAAATTCCAACTGGAAACCCGAGTTCTAGCTGAGAGACAAACAGTAACAAAAGTCATTTCAGTCAGCACAGTTCTGTATTCACAGATAAAGAACTAGCTTTGAATGTCAGCCCGAGTTCTGTACAAATGAGATAGCAGCACACAAATGGCAGAGGGGAAGAGGCAAGGGAAACTCTTCTTGACAAGACTCTGCTCCTTCATAATTAAAATGTTGTGTCTCCTCCCCATTACTGTGTATTTAATTTTGTAACTAATGTTAAAAACAACATCCAAAAAGGCCAAATTTGGGTAAGATCCCAGTAATGACTGAGAACTTTTCCAAAAGAGAATTAGACTTTTTCTGTGTTAGGGATTATGGTATTAAGAGGGAAAGAAGTAACAAACATCACTCAGCATACTCCTCTGAGATTTGCAGTGTTGTGTCTCTTGCTTGAGCAGAGCTGCAGCCCAGCCATGTACTTTTTCTTTTGCATGTTGGAAATATTTGTATAAATATTCCTTTCAATCTTAGTGTTCTTACTAGTAGCCACAAAAGACATTGGTAAGATGTTAGTTTTATTCTAGCAGTGGTGAAATGCTATAGAAGGGAGATGTTTTTCCCACCTGGCAGCGCTTACCAAAGCAGATCAGTGCCCTGAGTGTTTGGGTGATGCTGTTCTTAGCTCACATGCAAAGATTTTCCTGTTGCAGCTATTCCATTTACAGTTTTATTGCTGCCACCCCTTGGCACACTTGCATCTAGATGTGCAGTAATACATCTTGACTGCCAGGAACCCTCTCTCATATGCAGTTAAGTTGCTATTATTAGTTACTACTATAGCCCCTCTTCTAAACTGGATATCTTCCTTTTCTTTCCCTACTAACAGCTTTTGGATGTTTTTGAATTTTCTTTTTGCACAAGAAGTGGCTTAGATAAGGTGTTTGACATCAAGGAATTGTCTCACAATCATTGGTACAGCTACTGTTTCCTTTTAAATGCTTTCTATCAGAAAGAAATCATCAAAGTCAATAGAAAGGGAACTGGATACCTGACATTAAAATTCCACGGTCTGTTTTTTTTTCAGACAGTGTCAAAAACATCATGTGTAGCTTCATAATTAAAAGCAGTAGCAAATGGGAAGGAAATATCCTAAAATATTGCAATGAAATGATCGGCAGTGTATTTTCCCATGGTGTTTCAGTGTAGTTTTAAACAGAATCAGGATTAGTGATGGTAGGACTTCTGTGATGAGATTGCCAAACCTTTCTGCAATCCACTCTGTGTCTGCTGTAACTGATGTTGGCATATTCAGAGTTAATTGCTGCAAGTATCTTGGAGTGCTTCATAACTGTGTTTCAGATAGAGAAACTGATTGTGTGGTTAAATACTAGGAGGGAATGGAAAATCAAACTATAATCTGTCCATTTCTGTAGTCCTCTGATACTACTAATGTGAAAGAATTCCTCACAGCAGGGTGTTTGGCTTGGCATGAAAAGACAGAAGGCACTTGAAAAACTAGAATCCATGATTAGGTGTGTTTCCTACCCTCCCTTCATCTGCAGAGTGTTCCTTCCAGGGCAGCTGTGCTTCATCCTGGTCCTGGGCACTCCAGGAGGCAGGGGCTGTTCACTGAGGAGAGCACCTCGAATGTTCAGCCAGTGGGAAAACAAAAAGGAGGATGATGCTGCAATGCACTCACAGGAATTTAAGGGAAGAATTGTTATTCCTTTACCTGTAGTAAGAGGGAATTCATTGCCAAATGCTGCCCAGATAATTAGGGTTTCTGTTGAGAGCATCCTTGTCTAAGTGGTGGCTGCCTGAGTAGCTCATCCTCCCCTGAATCTGTTGATGAAGGGTGTTTCTCCCTAAGCATCACATCTTCCCATTCCTGCCTTTGGACAGGCTCTGCCCAAGCCAGCCCTGTCATTTCTGCTCCACCCGTACAGCCACACACAGGGTGTTGGCAAAACTCATCTGCAGGAGCATCCCCATCACAGCAGAGCATCTGCTGCTGCTCCTCCAGGGTACCAGCAGCTGTTAGATGTGCACAGACCCAGTGTTGCAATCTTCTCCCAGGCCATCAGCGGGGTTTGGCACCTCTGCTGTGCTGCTGGCCACTGCCTGCAAGGGGCTTCCAGTGCCTGTGTTAGCCTGTCACATCAGGCCTCTCCTGCTGTGCAGCTGCTTAGCACAGCTGGACAAAACCCAGCTTCTGTGACTGTTGAAACAGCCAAAAAAGTAAATGCAGCATGGTAAAATAGTTAACTACAGGAGCTGAACCAGGCTCCTGCCACACTGCTTAGTGGTGGTAGAAATGGTGCTGCTTTAATCACATAAGATCAGTTCAGGTGCAGAACACAACAGCTCCCCATCAGAGTGGTGGCCTGGCAGTGAAAGGAGATAAATGTGAAGGCAAAACAATACCTATAACATAAAGTTCGTGTGAGGCTCTGGGGGTTTTGCTGGGGTTTCTTTAAGTGGTTCATGTAGAAAAGGATAAAGATACTGTTCTATTTCCTGAGCCTGTTAAGGTAAAGCAACAATTCCATCATACATTTAGGCCCTAGAAGATCTATTTCCTGCTGTGCCCCTGTTCAGCATGGAAAAGGTGATTGTTGCACTTGCAGCAAGTACATGCCCCAAGCCTGGCTGCATTCCCTTCCTGACTCTGGGCTCTGCCTGAGCCTGGATGTTTGTTGTTGTTGTTGAACACTGCTGTTTTACCAGGCCTGTAATCTTGAAGGCAGGCTGATGACAGCATGTCACTTGCATTAAAACTTCTCCTGAGCGACAGTTTAGAAGATTCTTTTATGAGAATGAAATACCACATTATTAGAGACTTTATTATATAATAAATAAGTAGCATCAATCAGTGAAGTGATATTTTAAGTGCAGATTTACCTTGAAAATTGCTCATGACTGAGGGGATAATGGGCAATTCTGTTCCCTTGTTCAATAGTTTCTGGCTCATATAGTTCTCAGTTTATAAGCAGTTAAACCCCAAAGCTCATCCAGTGATGTGGAAGTCAATAGAAACCAGTTAGATTTTGAGGAATTCAAGCTGAGGACCAGGGTCAGAAGACTAAATGGGGAGAATCACTAGAAAAGAAATCCAGGTGAGAAGGGACACCCATTTATATCATTTCATATTCTTGCAAGAGATTGCAGAAGTGACACCAGCCCTGCCTGGTGTGAATTATTGCATCTCTGTGGAAGGGAGTCCTGCCTGCACATGAAGCTCTGCCAGCTCACACTGTACAGAGCTCTGACCTGAAAGCATCATGTATTCTAAGCACAGTGTCTCAAGTACTGGGAGCAGTTGCCAAAACTCCCAGAAACTTCTAAACTTCTAAACCTCTTAGTATGGTTCACAAATGCTTCTTTTAAAGTGTTTATCATATATATTTTTATGAAAGCTTTCTTTTCTTTGATTAAATCTCTTAGCATGGTGATTGTTCATACACAGATATTTTTCATAGATTTCAGAAAATGTCTTCTGTTATTTAGAAGTTTGTTAAGTGTGTGTGTGTCAAACACATAAGCATTGCAGATTGAGACTCTGTGCAAGAACATAGTTTAACAGAAGGCCCCAGATGCAAGAGATGCTGCTTGTCAGGGAATAAGGAAGAAAACAACAAAACCTGCAGATGGATCAATGACTGGCCCTTCAGAGCTGAGAAATCAGTGCCCTGAAGATGAGGTGTCTACAATAAAAGCATTTCAGGCAGGCTTTTTTAGGCAGTAAAAGGGAGCACAGCAGCTGTTTAACAGCTCTCAGTTACATGAAAACTTGGGGCTGGTGTTCCTGTGTGCCTCGGGGACAAGTGTGGGACATGTCCAGCAGCAGTGTGCAGGACCTGAGCTGGGCAGTCAGTGCTGGAGGATGATCCTCTCCTGGCTGCAGACATGTCCAGCTGGGCAGTGGGTGCTGGAGGATGATCCTCTCCTGGCTGCAGACATGTCCAGCTGGGCAGTGGGTGCTGGAGGATGATCCTCTCCTGGCTGCAGACATGTCCAGCTGGGGCAGTGGGTGCTGGAGGATGATCCTCTCCTGGCTGCAGACATGTCCAGCTGGGGCAGTGGGTGCTGGAGGATGATCCTCTCCTGGCTGCAGACATGTCCAGCTGGGGCAGTCAGTGCTGGAGGATGATCCTCTCCTGGCTGCAGACATGTCCAGCTGGGCAGTGGGTGCTGGAGGATGATCCTCTCCTGGCTGCAGACATGTCCAGCTGGGCAGTGGGTGCTGGAGGATGATCCTCTCCTGGCTGCAGACATGTCCAGCTGGGCAGTGGGTGCTGGAGGATGATCCTCTCCTGGCTGCAGACACTCAGGGGCTGTGCAGGACCTGAGCTGTACAGAACACCCAGTGCCATCCTGCTGTGGGTTCTCTGCAGCGGGCAGAGCAGGGCTGCAGTGGCAGCCCGCTGACCTTGGCAGCCTTTTCCAGCCCAAATTATCTTTGCAGTGCAGGTGAAGATCAGTGGTGCTGAGTTTTGAGCTTGTGAGTGTGGATCTGAGGGATCTGCACGCTGCTGTCACTGCTGCCCTGCAGAGGCAGCCTGGCTGGGCTCTGCCTCCCATCCTCTCTGCTCCTCTTGCTGCAGGCTCCTGCTCGTCCTTTGCCTTTTCCATCAGCTCCTGTGGGGTGACCCAAGCACTGGGCCTAACTCCAACTTTTATGTACATGCTTGATTTCTGGGAGCAAGGATATTTTTCCACAATAAATAGCTTTCCCCCCACCCCCAATCTAAGTTGCCCAGCTCGGTAGATGCCCAAGTAATAGAAGATAATGTAGAGAGTCAGTGAAACTGCCTGGTTGTCAGCATTAATAAATTATATTTTTTATTTTAAACATATTCTGCAAATTGCTGTGGCAATTAATGTCTCATATAAAACATTCCTGCTGAGTAGTTTATTAAGGCTATTTATATTTCTGCTAATTTCTTTTGGCGCATAAATCCTAATTTTGATCATAGTAAAGTTAATGGGAATTGTGACCTTGTTTGCAAGGGAAGCAAGATCTGGTGTTAGTTTTTTGCAACCCTTTTCAGAGTCAAGTTTCTGTATGTATACCTGAGAAGAGGAATTGGAAGCTGCAGCCTCTAGAATATATGCCAGGTACATCAGGGAGCTGCAGAGATGTTCCAAAGGCTTCCAAAACCAAGCAGTCCTTCTTGGCCTAGCACAGGCAGTGCAGTGCTTTCCTCTTGGGGATGAGTTGTGGATGAAGACATTTCACATTGGATCATATTTGCATTTTCTCATCTTTTTCCTTAAGTTCAATTCTGGCTAAATTCTCATTATTTCCTTCAGCCCAGAGTTTCAGAGGGAGAATCTGTTAATCTGATTTCTGAGTTTGGAGCAGTTTTATGCTAAGCCACTTGCCATGAGTGAATTATTTCTGTACTTGCTGTGGCAGCATTAAGTTTGCAGTTGGACTCGATCTTAAAAGTCTTTTCCAACCTAAATAAGAGCGTTTTTCATTGCAGGTGAAGGTCTGTGGTGTTGAATTTTTAACTTGTTGAGTGTGGATCTGATGGGTCTGAGGGATTTACACACTCTGTTTTGCAACTGAATACAAGTCTGTGTAATAACAGGACAGAGACCAACCTGTCTCCTCATTTTATGACAGTATCAGACATAATGAATGTCATTCTCTGCTCAGAGGGTAAGAGACACTGGAACTCCAAAGAATCAGCACAAAAGGTCCTTCTCCAGGTTCCAGACCTGGGATGGGTCCTTTGTACATTTCACTTCACTGACTGAAAACAAGAGCAGAGGAAAAAAGCTGTAGAACTGCATTATTCTGGATCAGAGGGAATAACTTCTACATCCCTCAATTTGGAAATAATGGAATGGATATTTCTACTTATTTATTTTTGTGTTTGAAACCATGTAGTGTGAAAACATTGTGTGTGCCTGTGAGAATTGGGAGAAGTGATCACTTGGAATTGAAACTCCAACCATGGTGAAATGCGAGAGTTGAGAAATAATCTTCTTTTTCCTAAGAGTAACATTGATTTTCTTGTTTGGAAGCGTAAAGGATTTTTGTGGTCTTGGAGAAATGGTTTTGTTTTGAGGAAATTTTATCTTTGCTTCGATAGAATGGTCTAGAATGAAAAAAGAACAAAAACAACTTAAAAATGTCTTATATGGTTCTGAAGCATGAATAATGAAAAAGGAAAATACTAGTGTAAGCTGAAATTAGTGATCTGGCTGAAGCACCAATCTTGGCATCCAGGTTTCAGGGCCTGAGCTGAGGTTAAAATGCAAGAATTCAAAACACAGTTCAATTCTTTTAAGTGCTGTGAGGAAGAATATTAAGGACTTGAATTACTTCAAAACTTAGAGCCAAGAAGGCTCTAGGAAAGAAATTAGAAACGGCCAGGCATTTTTCTGATTGGGAAATGACTGCTCTTTTAAACAGGTAGATGCAGCAGGACAGTCAAAGATAACTTGGCCAGTGCCACAGAAGATGTGTTTGAAAAAGCAAATAAAACCCCTAACATTTCACAAAACGTAACAGGAATGAAAGCAGCTGTCTGTAATGTGCTGTATCTGTTCACTCATCCATTCTTCTAAATAAGAGGGAAATGCTCATCTCAGAGAATGGATAAGAGCTCTTTTATGGTACCAGAACTATTTAATATTTTGCAGTAGAGGTCCTGGTGCAATTTTCCATATCTTAGAAGATGTGCTGAAATGACAGAGAAGTGTAAGTTAACCTTTAATGGGGGGACAGATTGCAAATGCTGATCAGAAGCAATGTCAGAAAATGCTATCAAAGACATTCAGTTGCTCAGTTTTTGCCTAGCAAAGCAGGATTTCCATAGAGATAATAGAAACTTCAACTGGCAAAAAATCTGATGTGATTTACCTAGGCTTGATAAACTCAGCTTTCATCACATTGCTGCAGAGAAGAATAATGCATGGTGTCAGCAAAAAACAGTAGCAAGGGAGCTCGTGGAGTGCTCAGAGCAGCACCCTGAGGCCACAGAGATGCTCCTGTGGAGAGCCAGTGGGATTAATCAATTAGTCAATTAACACCTCTGCTTCCCTGTTGGACCACTCAGCTTAGACCTTTCTCACTGAGTGATTTCTTTGGGAGGGCTTTCATTTGTTGCTTTTAAGAAAAACTGGTCAGTTGATGATGCTGCACATCACAGACGGTTCCTCTCAGGTTTGGTTTCAATCATTTATGAAGGATTTTCACTTTGTGTTTTGTGTGCCCTGTTATCATTACCTTGCCTGCTTTCTGTATTGCTTTAGGTGTTGTGTTTGCCTCCCAGCCTTTGGGTTATTCTCTTCATCTTGAATTCTGCTGCCTTTCTGTATGACCAAATCCATCTTTATCATCTTTGCTGCTTATCTTGCCCACAGCTGATGTGTCTGCTCCTGATCTGGAAGGAGAGGAGCATGTATCTGCCGTCTTTGTAGTTTGACCAGAAACAATTTATTCAGCATTTTGTTTAATAGGTGAGGCTGGTACAGGAAGAAGGCAAGTAGAATATTAAACTAATTGATTTCCAGGCTATGTAGTGCCCCCTTTTGATTGTTTTTTTAAAATTTTATGAGATTCAAATAATTATTACTGAGCTTCTTATGGTCACTGTAAGAGCTTTCTTCTCTAGTGTACATTTTTAAGACAATTTGCCCAGAATGTCTGTAATATAAAAAAAATGCATTGAAAATGCAATTGAAACAAACTGTTGAGAGAAAGTGCAGTGCCTAAGAATTCAAAATTATCAGAGCATTTCAGGCTCTCATGTACTTTTTAAATTTAGAAGAGATTAGAGTTGTTATCCTGAATATTATACAACACTTCAGAGCCATTCCCATCTAGGAAATAAAAATGCACATACATTTTCAGGCTTTTTCTTTTTTTCCCTTGTGCTATGCTTTAAGAAGTGATTTTTTTGTAAGTTTTGGTCAGATTGATTTCAGCAGGTTAAAATATCAGAACATTTGAAAATGCAGAGGTGAAATATTGCTGTGCTTCTAGATGAGAAGCCTGGAGCAGGTTTTGGATTTGGATTCAGAGCTGTGGGCTGGTGCTGAAGGGCTTTGGAGCACTCAGGGTGGTTTGGGGGTGCTGCTTCTGTCTGCAGAGCTCAGTCACTGCCCTGGCAGCTCCCCCTCCCAGCTCTGCCCCCTTTGCAGACTTTCCTCAAACGAGATGGGGAATTGCCTTTGCTCATCTGAAAATGGTTTTATTGCACTCTCTTGGAGAACCAGAGCAGTGGTGTTGGGTACCTGCAGTCTAGTCTCAAAATCTATGGGAGCATTACACATTTTGTAAGTGCATTAATTTGAAATAGATCAGGCTGGGATATTATGTAGCTGCTACTGGAGTTATCCATATTTTAAAGGTGTCTCTTCTCATTGCAAATTGGCAGTTCAATCAGCAGTTTTTAAAACCAATTGTCTCTTACAATCTAAATTCAGCATAAAAGCAACAGTTATTGGAGCACATGTAGAGCACTTGGATGATGTAGTAATTGTGGGATGGCTGTCAATTTAAACATTCTTTTGATTGATGCTACGCTGTCTCTCGTTACTTCACCAGACACAGAAGTTCTGAAGGTCAGATTTTTGTTTCTCAAATTCTTAACAGTATGTTATTAACTATTAGAGAAGGTAGTTAATACACTAGATGGAAAATTCACTTTATAGTTACTTTAGTTTTATTGATAATTTTATTATGTCATTCCATTAATTGAAGTCATCCTCTGGCTCATTTAGAATTCATGGACCAAGTTCAGTCCCCATGAAAGCATATTTAACTCCCTCTGTAATTACATGAGCCCATATTACTTCCACAGCCTTCATTCAGATTCTGATCAGCAATTCAGCTTCAGCTTCCTTTCTCCCTGGTATTGTTCAGCACTTGCAGAGTGTGGTTATTTGCAGAAATGTTTATGGAATGATTACATCCACAGTGTGTTTCTGTGAACAGGGGATTTTTTTTTTGTCCTCCTCATTAACCATCATTTGTCCAATTGGGAAGCACAGAGAATGTCAGAAATTATTTGTTCACATAAAATGTTGATGGAATATTTATGAGTATCTCTGAAAAAAAACAAACCTGCATTGATTTGGAAGCCAAGGAGAGAGCTGTGTTTGTCAGATAATTTATTTGAAATCAGCAATCAAACTAGCTCTTAGCAAGAGTTGAGTTCAGTCTAAGTCTGGATATATTTACAAAGTGGATGTATTTTACCCAAAGAAAATAAGGGACACTAGAGATTTTAATCCAGGGTGGTTTCAATTGCCCATGGCTGGAAATTAAAGCCAGCTGGATGCCTGTTGGGAATAAGGTGCACATTCCAATCAGAGCAGGTCAGTGGCCATCACAGGAAGTAAATGTTGTCCAAGCTGACACAACTGGAAATTGTCATTTAATGCACTACAAATCATTGCACTTAGGGGTAGGCAGGTGGAAATGCAGAGCCTGTGGCATACAGGGGAGCAGAGTGAGAAACTGCTGCTCCTCTTTGGCTCCTGAATCTGCTGAGTGTCAGGAAAGTGGCAACCACAGCTAGGGCTTCTTGGAATTTCATTTCAGATGGGAGGGCTCAGAAACAACACCTAATGGTAACAGTGGATGGATAATGGTATGCCTTTAAAGAAATTGGGAGGAATTTAATGTGTTTTTGTATAGCTGTTAAATGTCTTGAATTGATTTTCCTTTGTTGTTGTTGTTGTTGTTTTTTGGTTTTTTTTGTTTTATTTCTCCTAAAGGGTGATTGCACAAATTATACAGTGATGAGTGCATTTAAGTCATTCTGATGTTACTGCAGAATGAATTTGGGGTGTTTTGGGATGAAGCTGCTCTGATTGTGGACGTTGGAGCTTTGCTGCTCTTGCTGTGTTAAAGACGTAGTGATTTGTTCAGCATGCATATTCCATTTCAGCAGTTAATTTTGGTGCTTTCAGGCTCTCAAATTAGCCTTAAAACTGTGAGATCTGCATTGACTGACTCACAAATGGCAGTTTGGGAGGTTAAAAATAGCAACACAACTCATGGATTTGCTAGTTTTGCTAAAGTAACATGAGGTTTAAATAAAAATTTTTAAAAAGGATAGAACTGAGGTTACTGCATTAAACCTGGAATTTTTTAGATGATGCTGCTTTGCCTTTGGGATGGAGATCTCTGACCAAAAGGGCAGGAACAAGACTCATTTTAGGAGAAGTAGATCATGGTAAATCAGGGCTGTAAATTTCATGTTGGCTTTGGGGTTTAATTTGATCTTCTATTTTATATTAACACAGAACCAAATCCTTAATTTTTTTACTTGTCTTTCAATGTGTTTACATGAGGAAATCTTGAGTTGTTCAAACAGAAATTATCAAATACCATTGCATTAGTGGGACACAGTGTGCTAAAAAGGTTTCCTTTGTTAAATTGTGCCTGCACAGTGTTTTCATTATATGGGGCATATTTTGGGTACTGCCTGACCCCAGGGTTGTGTGCTGTCAGTGCTGCTGGATCAAATTATGGCAGTGACTGACTAATCATAATTTAATTTATTTGTGTCCAATGCAGTCACAACACTAAGTCCTTTCATCTACTGGATTGATTTAAACATCACATCAATTCCAACTTCTTTCTTGTTAGCAGCTATGAATTTGAGGGGGTGTGAGCACTTCTGGAGCAGGTTGTGTTTTTCCCCAGATGGCATTTTTAAATTCAGTATGATAAGTAACAGGAGTAACTGGGAGTGTTTGCCTTGGGGTAGACTGAGGGTCTTGGGAGCTTCCTGAGCACTGGAGGCACATTTCAATATGAGCTGTCAGGTAGGTCTGTCATCGTGCCAGACGTGTGACACTCGTGGCTGGCACTCTGAGGTGCCTCATTCCCCACCTGCAGCAGGAGCCTGGATGATCACAGATTGACTCTGTGCTGCAGGGCTCCCATTCCTGGGCAGGCTCTACTTGCTGCACAGAAATTTGATGGAATTCTGTAATTTGATCAGTTTTCCCTGAGATAGCACTGCAGTTAAGGTTACTCAGAAGAAATTATGCTGCCTACAAATACTGTGTCAGGTTTGGTGTTTACTTCAGCTTCTTTGGCACTGTTTGGACTTCTAAACATCAATACTGATTCACTTTTTTGTTAATTAAACATTTACCTCTTGGGATTCTTCCTGTCCCTCCAACTTTGTTGCTCTCCAGCAGTTTTCAGCCTTGTTCTTACGGGAATCTGTTTCCCACAGTCACAGAATGTTTGAGGAGGGCTCTGGAGATCATCTAGTCCAGCCCCTGCTTGAGCTCGGTCAGCTGGAGCAAGGAAAAGATCTCACTGTATTTTATTTTCTTATTCTGTCATAAAAGCAGATGAAGCCCAGTTCATCTTGGGCAAGAGAAGAGCCCCCTGTGTGGGAAAATAAGTGGCATTGAAATAACTCCATCTCTTCCTGAATTTGCCAACTCCAAGACAAATATGTTTCCTGGACAGGGGTGAGGAAATGTTCCATGACCTCAGGCCCATCACTTCCCCAAAGGCTAAAAACTCCAACATTTGAGATAGATGTAAAAGAAACTCTAATATTTCTGACACCTCTTCTTTAAAGGAGCAAACCAAGCATTAAAGATCTAAGGTACCTTTAACCAGCTAGAGTAACCCATGGAAGTGTTTCATCTCCAGCAGGAAAGCGTGGCAGCTGTGAGTCAATAGTGTAAATAACAGCGGGGATGGAGCCCCAGCTGATCATGAAGGACAAACTCTGCGAGCTTCAGGATCACAGGACAGTGACTAAAGCTCTGATTTCAGCTAGGCTGGCCCAAGGATTTCAAGAAGTGCCTAATGAAATGGCTTTAGTTAAATAATAATTAAATCAGGCTTTAAATGCTTCAAACAAGCCAGAGAGATGCTTTGTGCAACAGGAGAGTAAAGCTGGTTCCCCTTGTGCCACAGAGAATGTGAAGTTAGTTTTATTTAGAGTGCTCAACACCATACCAGCACCAGCTACATCAGTGGGATTCAGGATGTAGCCTGTCACCTCAGCTTCCCATTCCTCTCCCAAATTGTTCCATGACTGTTGAAGGAACAAATTTTTCTGGCACCTCCTTTTAGGGCCAGTGCAATTCAAATTCAGTTGGTGAGGAAAGGGCTCTGTTGGCCTGAAGCACACAAAGAGATTTTGTGTTGAATGATCAGGATGTGGGTGGTGTGATTTTACCTGTTCCACTGTCTGTCTGCAGTGAATCTGGCAGGTGCAGGTCCCACAGTGAGTTGTTCTGGAGACTGACAAATTGCTGCCCCGAGATTCTGCTCAAGAGGCTGGCGGTGGTGGGCTTGGGAAGGCACGTGCTGAGGGAATAACCTGTGAGGGAATAACCTGTGAATGAATGACCTGTGAGGGAATGACCTGTGAGGGAATGACCTGTGAGGGAATGACCTGTGAGGGAATGACCTGTGAGGGAATGACCTGTGAAGGAATGACCTGTGAGGGAATGACCTGTGAAGGAATGACCTGTGAAGGAATGACCTGTGAAGGAATGACCTGTGAGGGAATGACCTGTGAGGGAATGACCTGTGAGGGAATAACCTGTGAGGGAATAACCTGTGAATGAATGACCTGTGAGGGAATAACCTGTGAGGGAATGACCTGTGAATGAATGACCTGTGAGGGAATAACCTGTGAGGGAATAACCTGTGAAGGAATAACCTGTGAGGGAATGACCTGTGAGGGAATGACCTGTGAAGGAATAACCTGTGAGGGAATGACCTGTGAGGGAATGACCTGTGAGGGAATGACCTGTGAGGGAATGACCTGTGAATGAATGACCTGTGAGGGAATAACCTGTGAGGGAATGACCTGTGAGGGAATGACCTGTGAATGAATGACCTGTGAGGGAATAACCTGTGAGGGAATAAGCTGTGAAGGAATAAGCTGTGAAGGAATAAGCTGTGAAGGAATAAGCTGTGAGGGAATGACCTGTGAAGGAATGACCTGTGAAGGAATGACCTGTGAGGGAATGACCTGTGAGGGAATGACCTGTGAGGGAATGACCTGTGAGGGAATGACCTGTGAGGGAATGACCTGTGAGGGAATAACTTGTAGCTGCCTGTAGCTGTGTCCTCCAGGTGTGTAGCAAGGGGAGATCCCTCCCTTGTGGACACGGGCCAGTGTCCCCTGGGAAGGAAGGGAGAATTCCATTCCACTAATTATCAATTAATTCCCAAACCACAATTTCTCCCATGCATGCCTCTGCCACCCCTGCCCTCCAAGGGAGCATCTAGCCCTAGAGAGCCTGTGTAGGGCCATGGATTTGTGCTTTAGGGACAATCTGCACAAAATAATATAAATCACTGGTTTATTGTAAAATAGACAATCGTAATAATCCTTACTAGTGTTTCTATTCATATGCAAATTAAGGAGCTAGCAGTAGTCATTGTTGTTCGTTTGGAACAATCAAAAGGATATTGTAAAATTAATTTACTTAAAAGAGTCCTGAAAGACCTATTATTTATATTGTGAATATTCAGTGACTTTTAATTATGAGTGACTGATGTGCCTAGTTTCTGTATTAATTCTAAACAGCAAGACAGCAGGCTTTTTCTTTAAATCTGTGTCCTGCAGATACTGTTATGGGATAATCTACTTCAGATATTAAAATAAAGCCTCCTAAGACAGGCAGAAAATGCAGGAAAAATCTGACATAATCTGTCTTTGGTGCTGAAGGCAGCTCAGAGTCACAGCCCGGTGGTACCTCGGCAGCCTGGAGCTTAGCAGAGCCCTTTTAGCTATTCAGTATTGTACTTGAAGGTCATTTAAACAGCCTGGGTTTAGAGCTGTTGGTTTGATTTTGCTACCTCATCCATCTGATAAGCTGCTACTCAGAAATCTGAGCCCCTTCTTGGTCCATGAAGGCCTGAGTTTGTATCGAGCCCTCACTGTTTGACTGAATAGCCTAGCAATGAAATGAAATGAAATGAATGAAAATCAGGGGGTGAGAGGAGGAGATCCCAAAGCATTTGCATGATTAAGCAGTGTGCCTTTGCCTATCACAGGTTGTGCAGTTTCATTTCTTGCCGGGGTTTACAGCTGGGTTTGTGCAAGGGGCACACGCAGAGCTGGCATGCTGTAGTTGAAGCAGAGGTGAAGCTCACTCAGCCAAGCCCAGTAAGGCTTCCTCACAGCCAGAGCACTTGAATTAATGTCTTTCTTGACATCAAAACAATTTTCTGCTTTTTGAACTGCCTTACTTGTTTATTTGATCCTAGTTCAGAAAATCTTTTGAGACTCAAACACTCCGGGTAAGAAACCTTGGTGTGCGGTTGTTTCTAATGGCATTCTTCTTTTCTCCCTTTCTGATAAAAAATGCCATTAGCACTAAAAGTGCACTCAGTGATAGAAATTAATTAGGTGATGCTTTCCTTTGCCCTTCTTTTGGGGTCAGAAGAGCAGAAGAGAAGAAGAATCTCTGGGATATGAGCACAGTATTCCAGCCTGAGACACATCTCAGTCTTACTTGCAGAGCTTTGTGAACTTTGCAATTTATTCATGAGCACAGGCAGGATTGAAGCTCCAGCTTCTGCATGAGGTCATAGTGAGCAGGATCTTCATTTAAATTCTAGGTGTGACTTCTTTCTCTGAGTGTCATTTGCTGTCACCCTGAAAACAGTGGAGCCACTTCTTCAAGACATTTGGTGGGCAGGGAAAGTGCCCATTCTATTAAGGCATATATATATATATATATATATATATATATTCCTCCACTTGCCTTGGAGAGCTTAAGAGTATTTCAGGGAAGAAATTTTCTTTTAGGATACAGTTGGGATGGATAAAACTTCATGAGCTCCTTTCAGTCTCTACAGAGAGAGACCAACAGGAAAGATTGAAACAAATCACTGGAAGTGATGGGCTTTATTACTTGAAATACATTATGTACAGCTAAGGCACAATATTTTTACTTTTTGTAGACTACTGTGATTAAGGATTTGCTTGGATTTTGATGCTTTCCATTTAAAATATGAGAAATCTTTTCTTCAGCTTAATGGGTTTAGTTTGGTTTAAGAGGCAAAACATTCCTGGTTGTGCCCAGGTGGGAACAGAGTAATTTTCCTTTGTGGTCCATGGGAGGGAGACTGCCCCAGGCTGCAGCTCCCTCCTCTGCCCACTGAGCAGCCACACCACAGCCACCCATCAGCACAAACCCAAAGGGAAATGCACATGGCCTTTGCTCTTTTATAACAAGAGAAAAGCTTAACTGTTGAGGACAGAGATAATAAAAAAAAAATGATAAATGTTTTTTTTGCTTTGGTTTGCAGTCATGTCTGCAACATCAGATTTCAATCAGTCTCATCCATTAATACTCTGCTGTGAGTACTGTGTGTGTGCTGGTAAGTCACATAAGTCATTTAAAGAAAAGGACATCACAGCACAGACATCAGATGTCTGAAATTTTATTCATATTATGACAAAGCAGGCAACTAAACCTGACAGAGATTTCATTTGTTATAGTTTATTAAAAATAATGTTACTGAGCATGAAAATAGGCTACATATAGTATTTGCCTTTCCTGTCAAAGTGGGCATGTATGACATGATAACCTGAGGCAAACAGTGTCAAGTTTGGCTCTGAAAAGTGACTAATTGTAACCTGGGAAAGGCTGCAGAGGTACCCAGTGAGCAGCTCGAGTGGGGGAGCTTGGTACCAGAGCAGCTGCTTGTCACTGAAACTGCAGCACTGAATGTTCTGGGCATGGAAATGCACAATGTACCTGCGAGTAATAATCCTTTAGGGTGGTGTTCCCTGATATCTCAGCTGTGAGACAACTCCCAAAGCCGTGGGAGAGATGAAACCATGAAGAGAATTGTCTGAGTGCTGTCTGTGCTGCTTTCTCTCACATTGCTGTGGGAACAAAGGGAAATTCTGTTTTGTTCTGGTGTTTTTGCAGAGGGTTCTGTCCCTCCCCAGGGTGTTGGAACACAGGCAGTGCTGCTCATCCCGTGGGTCTCCAGATGGGCTGTGCTCCCACCTAATTCACAACTTGCACAATATCCATAGCAAGGCTTTCAGAGTATAATTATTTCAGAGAGGTTGGGAAGTCAAGTGGGAGGTTACAACTGCTGATGGAAACTCTGCTAATAGGAGTAGGTGAAAACTTGGGAGCTTCCCTCTTGTCAGAGTGCTCTGGTACTCTGGGAAGTTCTAAGTTATTGTTTTTGGTTTAATTTGCATATTAATTTTGGCATTTCCATTGGAACTTTAGTCTCTAAGCAAGTTCTTTGGTTGCAGGTGGTTTGACATTTCAGTTTGTCCTCTCAAAGGTGCTTGCATGAAGGTCACTTCATCAGCTTAACTCTGGCTGATGAACTCGTGTGGGTGTATTGTTCTTGTGGGTTTTTCTGTGGGGAAAAATAAGTATATGTCCTTGCTAGTAGTTGAAAAAACCAGCTTAAGTTACAATGTGTTGCCTCACTTCCACAGAGAAGTTTTAATGTCCATATTTTGTCTTTAGCACAAGAAGTAAATACATTTTAGGTCAATTTTTTTCCTTTAATTTGCATGTGTTCGTGTCAGTGTGGTACCTTGGAAAACTGACATCAAATGCACATGTGATTCTAAGAATGGGTGAATGATTTGTGATTCCTTTTGGTGAAGCCAGGAGAAAGAGTAGGATTAGGGGTTAAGAAATACCTGTAGGGAACTGGGGATTCTTCCAGAGCTGTGCAGGAACTGCCTCACTTTGATCCTGTCACAAAATGATGAAAAATTACATCACTTGTGGAGCACAAGAGTTAAAGGAGCTCTGTATCCACAGCCATTGCTCACTGCCTTACACAATTAAACATGACAGGGCTGGGTTGCAAAGCAAAACCAAATGAATCCACAAACTGAAAACCTCAAACAAACAAACAAACAAAAACCTCAAAGCCCCTGAGATCAAGGTGTTTACTGTACAGCATTTTAAGAGAGTGTGGCACTTGGTTGTAATTTGCCTTAACTTATCCCTTGTAGAAAAAAAAAAAAAAAAGTCATCAAATTTAGTTTGGAGAACATAATAGTGTTAGAAATAACAATTTATTTTAGAAATCTCTCAGAAGGTTGTACCACTGGAAGAAGCACTTTGTGGGGAGTGGTAAGCTGCCTGATTCATCCCCAGCACTGCATCTTTTTTATTGTTTTGTTATTATTGCAGTTCCAGGCATTCCAATAATGACCAGATGTCTTTTATATCAAGGGCCTTACAACCTCAGGGCAAAACCTACGCCCTTGGCTTGAAGAGCTAAAGCCTACAAATAGAATTAGTATTTATTAAATATTAGGAGCAGGAGGTTCTGGGAGAGAGGAGAAGGGAATGCTAGGAGGTACTGACAGAGCATTCTTGAGCAATGCTTTGGAGTCATCAGTAAAATTAAAATTTCTGATATATTTTTTTCTTTTTGGACATTTGGGAAATTCTGTGGAACGGGCAGAGGAGAGTGAAGGCTGGCAATTAGGAGCTGGATGATAAGCTAGTGATACTTGCTTGGCTGATGAGTAACAAGAGAAGGGTTCCAAAGGGCTTTGAAAATGAAGACAAACAGTTTAAGCAGAGTGGAAAACAACAAGAGGAAGGATATTGCCATCCTGAAACCAAGTTTTCAGAAACATTCAGGAGGGACTTGAAGTGGGCATGAGTCTTGACATCAGTGAGGAAACCAGCAAGGTCAACTTTGGGTGGAAAAGCTGTATTTTATTGCAAGACAAATAGGCTGTATGGCAAGATTTGATGACTTGGGAAGAGGTTCAAGGTGAATGTGCCCATAGTATCTGGAGGTCTAGCTATGAAAAGGTAAAAAATCTGCTTTTAAAGTTACTGATGCAGAGCTTATACGCAGATGGCAGTACACTAGCTCAGATTTTAATTTGGCTACAAGTCAGCTCTGCTCTAAAGGATGGCCCTGTGCATCAGCATATGGAAAGAAAGGCTGTTTGTTTCCTGGTGAGTATGTGTGGAAGGAAAAGAGAACAGGGTAAGAAAGACATGGTGTTCTTTAGGAATCCACAAAGGAAACTGTGGAGGTGAGAGAGAGTTTGGTGGGAAAGGATGAAGGAAACTGCAGATAGGTCCAAGTCACAGGAGCCATAAGACAACGTGTTTTAATAAAAAACAGGACACAGATGCCAGAATGGTTCTGGATTTTTTTGATGCCTTTTCCTTAAAGTTTTTCTTGTGGGAGAGATGTAGAGATCTTGTGCAGAGAAAAGAGCAAAACCCAGAGAAGCATTAGGAAGCAAATCAAGTAAAATTTTAATTTATCCAGGTCCTGTTAATTCTGTACTTACCAGAATTAGGACAACTATGGCAGTAAATACTGAGAGCATATATAAAACCCATGATTGACAGTTTTATTCCATTTAAAAAGTGGAGCTTAAGTAATAGGATTTTTGTTTGCTTGTTTTAAATAAAACCAAAGCAGAATACCAAAGTAGGCAACACCAGAATTAGGTATTCCACTGCAATATGAGTTCATGAATTTAAATTAAAAAGAAAAGGTCTGGCATTTAGTACCTGTCTATTTTCTATTAAAGTGTTAACATTTTTGCACCTTTAAGCATGTATTTACAGCACCACACTGTATTATTGAAAGTTTCTGAGAACCTTGGTTTTATTATTATCAAATATTGTTGCTCAGAGTTGGGGTCTTAATTAGTGCACAGACATGAAGAGGAGCAGGCAGGGCAGATAATCAATGTGCTGGTGCCTTAATTCAGCAGATGCAAATCTGAACACTGAAGTGAAATAGTGAGTCTTTCTTACACACTTTAACACAATTAAAATCCAAGTTAAGGTGTTGCTACGCTTGGTATGCCAGAGCTGTTTGTCAGCTCTTCACTAAGGCAAGATTCATAGTTAATAGATCCTCAAAAGGGATAAATATCATCCTAATGGATTTAAAGTTGAATCATCTGGCTGAAAACCTGCCTGCAGAATGGCATGAATCTTCTGAGGGCTGACCTGTGGCTCAGGGGTAACTTTCCATAATCCTCAGCCCATGTTCTCATGTATTTCCTTCCTCAGCAGGGTTTTAGGGCAGCACAGGACACAGAGATGCTGCTGCCACAGCACAGCCTCCCTCCTCTGCCACTTCCCACATGAATAGTAAATGAGAAAACACTTGATTTTTATCTTAGTGATGTATGTGCTTGTATTGCTTAGAATGAACTTGGATTCTGCTGGGCATTTTCTTATCAGGGTTGGAAAGCTGTTTCAGATGTGTTTCTGTAACAAGAAATGCCAGGATAGGGATCAGGAACAATACAAACAGCCAAGTAAAGGCAATGGGAGCTAAATCTGGATTTACTGGAATCCACCAGGCTGCTCTTTAGCTGGAGTTACAGTCAAGTGTGAATCTGCTGTGAGACTTTGGACCTAGTATGTTAATATATTACTCCTGACAATAAATGACTTCATGGATTCATTTGGAGAAAAATACGGTTCAAAGATGGAATAAAGCAGTGGTGAATCAGGATTCTTATCCCTCACAGTTATTATGCCAAAGGCAGGGTAGCAAATAAATACTGCTGGTGCTGAGCATTAAGTTTGCTCATTATAAATGCAGAGTCCTGTTCCAGTCTCCAGCGTGATTTCATCTGGGAGCATTGCCATAAGGATTACAAATGGCTTTCAGCCTGAAAATTGGTATGTATTGCTCTAAACTTCCAGTGGGGAGTTAGCAATTTATCCTTCAGATAATCATCTTGTGTTAAGTTGAACATCTTAGTGTAACTTTTTGCTACATGATAAACTGGCTCCTATGAATAATTTACTGCAACTGGCAACCCACTTCAGCTCTGAAGTCTTTATAAAGTCTGATGGCTTTTCAAAGTTTAATAACAAACTTGGAGCCAAAAATCCCATTGCACTCGAAGTCAGTGGAATTTCAGTGTTAATTGCAGTGGGAATCACAATTTGACCTTTCAGGGCAAGCTGCTCAAGAACAGAAGCTCTACATGACATCACTGAGAGGCCAAAGCTGTGCATCCGTGTCCAAGTAAGCAGAGCTCATTTACCTTCCCCTGTACTCTGCAGCATCGTGGCAGGGCTGGGCAGATTTTATCTTGTCTAGGTATTTGAGATATTTTCACTGGGCAGGAAAATGTTGGTTGAATTGTCTGGGGTTTAGTTTGTTCCATGGCAGGTTTAGGGTGTGTTCTGCACTGCACCACTGCAACACACGAGATGTGAGCGTTGCACCAAAATTATCCTTCCAGCCCTAGGGGAAACCTGCCATGGCCATGGAGTTGGTGACTTTCAGAAAGAGCAGCAGCACCTTTCAATCTGCCAGGCCCTGGCTGAGTGGCTGATCTGAGACAGTGAGGTCTGTCCCAGCCTTTTGGTCTGGCTCTGTCTGGCCAGGCTGGGCTGGAGCTGAGATATGAGAGGGAATTCTGAGGGTCGTGTTTAGCATCATCCCCCATCTGTGTAAAACAGAAGCAAACAAAGCTTGTCAGAGGATCTTTAACATCAGCAAAGAAATATTCTGCATTCGTGTGCTGGGTTCCAATGCCCAGTCTCAGCTCTAACCCTCTGTAAATCACCAGCTCTTATTTCCAGTTTGGAGCACTCCTGCCCAGCTCCCTCCCTGTCCTGTCCCTCTCCCTGTCCCTCTCCCTGTCCCTCTCCCTGTCCCTCTCCCTGTCCCTCTCCCTGTCCCTCTCCCTGTCCCTGTCCTGTCCCTGTCCTGTCCCTGTCCCTCTCCCTGTCCCTCTCCCTGTCCCTGTCCTGTCCCTGTCCTCTCCCTGTCCCTGTCCCGTGTGTGAGCTGGGCAGGGCTTTGGGGAGCTCTGGCTGAGCAGAGGATGCACTCTGGCAGTGACAGAGCTCTGCCAGTGACATGTCAAGAGTACAGCTGAAAGCAGAATTTGTCTCAGAGGAGAGGGGTGGAATAGAAGGGCCAGAAGACCCTTTGTTCTGAATGTCATACCCGAGATTTAGGGGAGAGTGTGACTCCAAGCACAAACTCTCTGTTTTCTCTTCCCTGCTGATTTGCTGCAAGAGATTGCATCAGGAGAGAGGGAGAGTCCTGGCATTCCCCAAAAATGAGCAAGGGAATGGCTTGCTCCAATGACAAAGGGTGAAGCTGCATCTCCTTATTTCTGGAGTGGGTCTGAGTAGCAGTGCTGAGTACAGCTTTTGTTTTCATTGCAATATTGTACATTTTCTTGATAGTCAAGCAAATTTTTAGAAACTGTTAAGTTTAGAATATTAAATAGAAAAAAATAACATTGAGCAAACTAGTTCACCTGAAATGCAGGTGTGGAGAACATTCCAAACACCTCATTTTCTCTAATAGTTTCTAGTCATTATGATGATTTCCTGAGAATCCTATCCAGCTCTCAGCTACCACTCATTCATGTTCTCATCCTTTAGATATCTTTATCCAGGACAAGTAAATGGTTTTTATTAAGAAAAAGATTAATTGTTTGACAAAAATACCTTGACTAAACCTCACACTTTCACCTCCTATGAGGATTTGGGGAACCATTTTATTATTTTAATTATGTGATACCAATCTCGCTTTTCTTGTTTGGGTGTGAGTAGACAGAGAGATTATTGTGGAGAGCACAGAAATGAAGTGATGGCTTTAGATGGGACACTTGTAGTAAAATAAATTCAAGAAAGCTACAGAATAGTTGGTCCTTTAGCTGAAAGGTGCCAGTTTACAGACAGGAGGGTATTGGCAGGCCAAGTTTCTCAGCAGATATTAAAAAAGGGAGAGGTGCCAGCACCACGGGCTCAGGGCACACATTGGGATTTCATGGATCACAAATCCTGCCCAGGTTTTTTCTCACTGATGGTAGTGCTGAATCCTTGCAGATTCGCTTTTTGAGAAGCTAAGTGCCTTTTGTCCAACCTAACTGATTTCCTGAGCAGAAATTCTCCCTGCCAGGAGACACAGTTGTACATCAGTGCTGCTGTGGTGAAAAAAACAAGATGGTAAAATGCCGTGGGCTAGAGCAGAGTAATGAAATGTAGGGAGGTTTATTTTGTGACAGACGAAGGGAGCTGCTGTTACCTGGTGCTTGGGTACCAACATCCAAGCAGGGTTCTTTCTGTGGAAATCCAGAGCTCCTCCGGGAGAATGTGTGTGATGATGATGTGAGAATGTGTGCTTGCTTTGCTGAGGAGCTTGGAATGAACACTGGAGATACAGCGAGTGTCTTGACTTCAGTGGAACTAAATACATTTTTGTCTAAGCTCTAATCCCTTGAACAAGCACTGCTGTAACATTTGCTGTTGTGGCTGAAATGGAAAGTCCAGATTCTGAGTAAAATTTTCAGTTACCCCAACAACTTAGTAGTCCATGTTTAGTGTCCAGTCATTTGGACTTCCAAATGGGAAATACTGGAGAGGTTGTTGAACAAATCACTGCCCTGAATTACTGCAGAATTTCTGTCCTGTTGTGTTGGTTGATGGTGACATTTGCAATATTGTAGAAAAAATGTGCTGGTAAAATGCATTCTGCCCATATATTTTCAGGTGTTTTAAGCAAAAGTGCCTCAATTGTCCATTTTGTGAAGTGGACTGCAAAACAGCTCGTGTGCTTGTTGATGCTTGTTAAAAGCATCCTCCTCAAGGACTGCTGTGACCATTTATCTGTTCAACAGCTTGTTTAAATCACAAGTGCATGCTGTGTGTTTATAGGGAGACAGGGTGTTAAAGCATGAGCATGGTTTTAATCTGTAAGGCCATACTTTACCTGAAGGTCAGTTTAAAATATGTACAATAAAAAGGCATAGATGTGCATAGCCAACATGTGCATTTTGAGAGGGTAATTCAGTTATTGTAGCTCAGGTAATCTCCTACAGCCTGCTCCACAAAGCTAATTTGTGCTCCACCCTTCAACAAAAAAATCCCAAACTAGAAGCCACCAAAAAGAATTTTAAAAATCTCAAAAAGTATTTTGGAGAATGCAAGTAAGGAAATAGAAGCAGGAAGATCTGGTATGAAAGCAGTTAAAGTATTTTTAATATATGAAGTTATTTAAAGGGCAGCTTTACCATGGTTTCATATGTAGTGGCTTTAGGTTTCAGACTAGAACAGTAATCAGTAGTGTCAATTGTTAATTCTCTTTTACCACATGGATCTTCTCCCTTCATCCCAACAATTATTACTGTGTTCCTCCAGCGCAGGGACTGTTTCACTCTCAGGGTGGGGGACAGGAACCAGGGACTGTCAGTAGGTTTTAAGCAAAGTTTTCTGGCCAAGTGCAACACAGAGCAGTGCATCCCTGCTGGCTGACATGCTGCTCAAACTGAATTTTGAGAGGTTGTGTGCTTTTCATGTGATTCCTCCAGTAGGAAAACACAGCAGTCAAGCTGCAAGGTTGTGCAATGTTTTCAATTCTGAAGTGAAGTAAGGAATGGATTTATTGTATAAGAGACTAAAATGTTTGTAATGATATATAGAAGAGTTAAATATTGTCCACATTACTGGGTAAGCAAAGTGACATCTTGAAAGAGCCTTGCAGGCCAGGCTGCCCCCCTACCACCTCCTGGTTTAGTCTGAGCTTGGTTTTACATGCCAGTAAACCAGTAAGCTGGTTTTTCACCCAGTGAAAGGTGCCTTTCCCAACACTAGGTGAGAATTCAAGATTTCTCACCTCTTTTTCTAACTGGCCCACAATGAGAAATGAAGTGATATTAGCAGGTAGGCTCTCTTAATTAGCAAGCTGCTAATTAAATCTGTTGGGCATAATTGTATTTGATTGTTCTGCTTCTGTAGAGTTTTGCCAACAAGCAGAATTGAGTAGTTCCTCCAGCCAGAGCCATGGTTCTGCTTCTTCCCAGGCTGAACCACTGCTCCTCTGACAGCACAGAAATGATTGCTGGAGCTGCAGTGTGAGCTGGTTTGTCTGTACAGAGGATGAAATGACTGCTGGAGCTGCAGTGTGAGCTGGTTTGTCTGTCCAAGGATGAAATGATTGCTGGAGCTGCAGTGTGAGCTGGTTTGTCTGTACAGAGGATGAAATGATTGCTGGAGCTGCAGTGTGAGCTGGTTTGTCTGTACAGAGGATGAAATGATTGCTGGAGCTGCAGTGTGAGCTGGTTTGTCTGTCCAAGGATGAAATGATTGCTGGAGCTGCAGTGTGAGCTGGTTTGTCTGTACAGAGGATGAAATGATTGCTGGAGCTGCAGTGTGAGCTGGTTTGTCTGTACAGAGGATGAAATGATTGCTGGAGCTGCAGTGTGAGCTGGTTTGTCTGTACAGAGGATGAAATGACTGCTGGAGCTGCAGTGTGAGCTGGTTTGTCTGTCCAAGGATGAAATGATTGCTGGAGCTGCAGTGTGAGCTGGTTTGTCTGTACAGAGGATGAAATGATTGCTGGAGCTGCAGTGTGAGCTGGTTTGTCTGTCCAAGGATGAAATGATTGCTGGAGCTGCAGTGTGAGCTGGTTTGTCTGTACAGAGGATGAAATGATTGCTGGAGCTGCAGTGTGAGCTGGTTTGTCTGTCCAAGGATGAAATGATTGCTGGAGCTGCAGTGTGAGCTGGTTTGTCTGTCCAAGGATGAAATGATTGCTGGAGCTGCAGTGTGAGCTGGTTTGTGTGTACAGAGGATGAAATGATTGCTGGAGCTGCAGTGTGAGCTGGTTTGTCTGTCCAAGGATGAAATGATTGCTGGAGCTGCAGTGTGAGCTGGTTTGTCTGTACAGAGGATGAAATGATTGCTGGAGCTGCAGTGTGAGCTGGTTTGTCTGTCCAAGGATGAAATGATTGCTGGAGCTGCAGTGTGAGCTGGTTTGTCTGTCCAGAGGATGAAATGATTGCTGGAGCTGCAGTGTGAGCTGGTTTGTCTGTCCAAGGATGAAATGATTGCTGGAGCTGCAGTGTGAGCTGGTTTGTCTGTCCAAGGATGAAATGATTGCTGGAGCTGCAGTGTGAGCTGGTTTGTCTGTCCAAGGATGAAATGACTGCTGGAGCTGCAGTGTGAGCTGGTTTGTCTGTACAGAGGATGAAATGATTGCTGGAGCTGCAGTGTGAGCTGGTTTGTCTGTACAGAGGATGAAATGATTGCTGGAGCTGCAGTGTGAGCTGGTTTGTCTGTACAGAGGATGAAATGATTGCTGGAGCTGCAGTGTGAGCTGGTTTGTCTGTACAAGGATGAAATGATTGCTGGAGCTGCAGTGTGAGCTGGTTTGTCTGTACAAGGATGAAATGATTCCCTGCAGCCTTCAGGCCACGCTGCCCAAGGCTGAGGTGTCTGAGCTGATAAAAGCAGCTCAGTCCCCAGGGTTTGCAGGCTCGCTGCTTTCCTTGTGCAGAGCTGCAGATTTCACTTCTCAGAGTCAGAGCCAAGCCTGCTCATGGGTTTCCATGACTGATACTGTCATTAAGGAAAGAAATGCAACCCCCCTTTATTTTCTTGTGTTGTGTTTTCTGTGACAACGTGCTGAAATGAAATATCCTGCCTATTAGTTAAAAATTTCAATAACTGACATTTTCCCTTTATGTTTTCTAGTAGTAGTTTCAGGTAAGAGGTGAACAAGCTGCAACAAAATTTTATCTGCAGCGTGTCCTAACAATCCCCTTTTAAGATCATCTTGATCTTACAGCCTTTGCTCTGTCACTACCTCAGTCTCTCTCAAAAAAAACCCCAAAAAATATCTAAATAGATCATGGGCAGGTCTAAAATAGTTGCTCTTGGCCTGTCTAGGAAGTGCATTCTAAATGTTTATTGGTTTTTTGAGGCATCAGTTCTGTTTGCAGGAATGTTAATAACCAGAGCTGTGGATGCAGTGTGATCCTGTTGGTGTGCCCACAGTTCTTACACTTCAACCCTTCTTTCAGTCAGAACCATCCATTCTGGAAATGTGTCCTGCCACTCCTTTCACTGCCCTGCTCTCCTCCTGGAGGGCACGGCTGAACTCTTCAACTTTCCTGTGTTCAACCTCCTAAAACTTTCACTCCACTTCAGCCAGCTCAGGCTTGTCACCTTTCTGTGGGGTGAAATCAATGAAACTTCCTTAAGGGGGGAAAAACCTTGGATTATTCTAAACTATTAATGGTAATTAATTTTAACTCAGTTCTGTCAGGTTACATCTGCCCTGGCAGTGTTACAGGAAGGTAAAGACAGGGTCTTGCCCAAAACATCACCATTTGTTGTGTTTGTATTCAATCCCTGCATTGACTGTTTCCAGCACTCCATTTATTTATTGATTGATTGATATTTAGTTATTTATTATTTATTATTTATTTATTTCATGAAGCTCCTAAATCTTTTGGCAGACCTGGCTTGTTCTGCTTTTTCTGCTTTCTCTCCTCTTTTGCCAGTTTTCACAAATGAGAACGCTCACACATAAAACAATTTACAACATCATCAGTGAAAAAATACCAGGGAAGTCTGGGCACTGAAAAGATTCCCAAATGCACCCAGCATGATTTCCAGTTTCCCTTTGGTTACAGATGAATGGAATAGCTACAGTGAACAACAGGGGCATTCATTTGGTGCCTCTGCCACCACTGAGTTACCAAAGTCCTCACACCTACAGCCTGATGTTTCCATTTCGTCTTTCTCATGGCCCTTCCAAGAAAAGTCTGATTTTAGCAAAATAAATTCCATTTGTGATTAGCAAACAGGCAGTCCTGCCTCAGTTGTGTGTTACCATTTGGGCTTACCTGTAACCTGTCAATCTGAAGGAGGATTTATCCCCTCCATCCTTCCTCTTCCTTCTAGAGAAACCTCCCACGTATCCTTGCAGTCAGACAGAGAGAAGGAATTTGTGTAACACAATAAACTCATGTCTTTGGTCCCAGGTGAAATCCCTGAGGGCTCTTCTTTGCTGGAAATACAGAGCAGCCAGTGTCTGTCCCTTTTCCTCCTCGTGTCTGTGCATTGGCATTGACAGAAGAGAATGAGAACAAATTCCCTGAAGGGTGGCCCTGCTGTTCTCTCTCCTGCCCGTACCTGACACCGGTTGCTAATAACTATTTTTTGTATATAGTAGCTGCTTCAAGTGTGGGGTTTAGCATTTGTTTGTAGAAAACCTTCATTTATCTTTGTTCTGTAAGTGATTGAGATGCTCTGAACTGCTGTGCTGCTGTTCCCTTTTCTTACCTCTGCAGCGAGGCGTTATCCTCAGAGGAAATACTCTGATCAGAGCTGATCACCTATTCCAGCCAATCTTCCTCTTTGAAAAGCCTCACCATGACCACAGAAAACAGAGGAGCACATCATGAGCCAATAATCAGTTGTATTTGCATATTTCCCCTTAAATACTTAACCAGCATTTAAGCAATTAATTGTTAATTTAGACCAACTTTTAAAATGTTGTATTGCTTCCTGCATGAAAGGAAATCATTTAAAAGCCACTATGGGGTCAGCCTATTGCTCTTTAGCATTTTTATCTTTGCCATTAGCTTTGGGTGAAAGTTCTGTTTCTGTGTCGAGGCCACAAATGTTGTTTGTGCTTCCTGTTGCAGAATGTTTATTACACGAGCAGTCAGCAGCTGCACCTGGGTGTTCTGAGCCCCACCATCGACGACGATGACAACAGATGCCTGGTGGATGTCAACAGCAGGCCCAGGCTCATTGAATGCAATTATGCCAAAGCCAAGAGAATGAAGCTTTACTGGCAATTTACTCAGGTAATTCTTCCCCAGCAGCCATTTCAGAAAGTTTCAAAGCTCTGTTTCTGTGTCGAGGCGTGAGTAATCTGTTTACTGACAGAACAGAACCAGATTTATCCTGGCTCTCTTTGCACAGAGCCAAGAAGTGGGTGTTTAGGTTTGATCCCAAAATCAGCCACCTCACTTAGGGTACAAAACTTGTATTATATTTTCTGAGTTCACCATGAATAACTTGTTTCTAAGGCAGAGTGCTGTAAGGGAGGAAAAAGAAGGTTATTTCAGTGGAGTCAAATGCAAAGTAACCTATTTAGTAAGGAGGAACATAAATATTTTTGTTTGTTTTTTAGAAGTAGCAACTCCGAAATGGAGGTAGTGGATCATTGGTGATAGCAGCCTCATAATGAGTTCTGCAGTTTTTTCTTAAAAAAGCTCATGCTTTTACACACGAGTGTGAGAGAGGCAGAAAGAGGCTCAAGGAAAGGCTGAGAGGAGCTTTCACAGTGATGAGAATGCTGAACCCTAAGGCCAGGGCTGGTGTCCTCATTCCCAACTGATTTAGAAACATAAGGGAGAGTGAAGAAGCCACAGGAGTTGTGGGGCTGGAAAAGCTGTGCCATCCTGGAGATGGCTCTGGTTCAGCTGGGAGGAAAGGGCAAGGTGTGAGCAGGACACCCCAGTGTTTCCACACGGGGATACAGGTTACCCTGAGGACAAAACAGCTTCCAGTGGCTGGAAGTAAAGACAGTCAAACTCTGCTTTTCAAAGAAAGATGAGTTTTTCCCAAGGTAAGTTTAGCACCATGGAACTCTGCCACGTCAGGTACACTGGTGAATCAATGAAATGAAATTACTCTCTAAAACAAGTGCAGGATTGGTTTCTGGGGGAAGGGTCATGGCTGTGGGAGTTTGCCTGGTGTCACAGCTGCTCCTCTGCAGTTTGGAGTTAACAAATCCAGCTGGCTATTCCAGTCCACAGGCTGAGGCTCACCATTCAAAGCAAATTTTTTTTTCCCTTTTTTAATTTTTCTGTAACATCCCTGTGGGTTTGCAGGTATCTTTTCTGTCAACTCAATAATTTAACAGCCTTTATCCATATACTTTAGAACCTCATTAATACAATTAGTATCAATCTTGGTGCAGACAACATCTGGACATTAATCAGTAAAGCAAAATATTAGCTTGTTTTGTATTTATACTTGAAAGTAATTTAGGTCTTTAAAAGGTAATTCTCAAGCAACTGATCTTAAATCCCTAAAATGGCCCCTCAAGGGCAAAATTTTAATTGTATCTTCTCAGATTTTAACACTAGTCTTCTCATGAGGGGAGCCTCACTGTGTCCATCTCTGCACTTGATTTTTTATATCATTTTTAAAAAGTGTAATTAAGATTGAAGAGTATTTCAGTAATATTTTAGCATGGTCCACCTATCCAGTGATTGCACTGTACACCCCAGAGTTTTGGTGACAATTAATGGTTTCTGCTGCAGGATACTGCTGCTATTTCATGATACTGATTATATCAGATGGTATTTTTTGGGGGGTGGGGGGCAGCAGCAGCAGGCCTTGATAATTTAGCTATTAAATTATTTTAAAATGTGATTTAATGGTATTAGGTTTGTTGCAATTCCACATTCCAGCTACAATCCCTCAGTGAAGGTACAGTGCTAATAAATAAACTCAACTCGATGGCCTCTCTCTTCCTTCTGCAAAGGAACTTCTCCCCAAGAGAAGTTAAAGCTAATTAGTTGTTTCTTCATGATAAATTAAGACAAATGAAATAATTAGAAGTTTTCTGTTAAAAAAGGATTTTGCTAATACCTAATACTATTAAAGTGTCATTATTGCTCAACATTCTGCCTGGTGGCCAGCCCTGGGCAGGTTCTGTAAGCTGGGAGAAAGTTCACTGATGTCATCAAGGCTTGCCAGGATCAACTGATGATGAACTCCCTTTGAAGTGCTCCCATTCAGTCTGCTGAAAAGATGTGTTTGTGTAACTGTCTTGGGAGCTCTCTCTCTCTCAAAACTGTTTTTTATTACTTTTTTAAAGCTCTGGTATTTCTTTTCCATATGTGCAGTGAGCAGGACTTCTGTGAGTATCAGGAGTGTAAGCACTGATGCTTACATAGTTTGAAATTTGTGAACTATTAATAAAAATGTAGGTGCCTTTTGTAGCACTTTCCCCTGGCTGCAGCTGTGCCTCAACTTCCCTGGATTCTTCTTCATTCCATGAGAATGCCTGGTGGTATAGGTAAGGAAAAATACTGCAGTGCAAGTGGAGAATTGTCTCAGAAAGGGAACAGGAAACAGACTGACCACCCAAAGCAGGATAAAAAACCAAAGTAGATTTCCCTGATCAGCACAAAAATCTGTATTTTCTCTGCTTTACAGACACTTTAAATCAGTTTGAGAGAGGAAACACTATAATCTGAGAGGCCCCACAAGAGTCTGTGGTGGGGCATGGACAGCAGTCTGGTTGATAGAAAACTGTACAACTTTTTTTAAAAACAATATCCTTCAGATAACATTTTAGGAATGAGCATTTTAGGAAGGAGCTTCCCTTGTACTGTGTAATGATGAGTGAATTCCACATGACAAAAGTAGAAGATGGAGTTATCCTCAGGGGACTCCTTGCTCCTATAGATCTATTAAAGAATTATTTAATTAATCATTAAATCACATCTTTTAGATCAGCAGTGTGTGTTTACACATATACATATGCTTGTGCAAACCTGATTTCTTGTTTTATTTTAATTTACCTTTTACTTTGGTTTTAAAATTTTGAATTTCCTAGCTCTCTTCAGTTGCAGGCAGCTGGAGCCAGGCAGCCAGATGTCCACTGCTACCTTGTGGACAGAACTGTGGTTTGATGGGCAGGCACTGGGAGGGAGGCACCACTTCTTTGTGTCCTGTGTGTCCTCAGGTATATTTGTCCTGTACAGAAACCTGCACTGAGCATTCAAAGCTTGCAGAATGTGTTTGTATAATCAGGATCTCTCTGAGCACATTTCCATGCTCCACAGTTTTGTACAGCTGCCAAGTGCAATGAGACCCCATAAAATGTAGGCTTTGGTGGCATTCATGCTTCTAAAGCTTCTTCAAGTGTTTATAACAGTAATTATGTCAAATTATGTAAATTAGCCCAGCAAAGACTCCCATCAACTGGGTGGTGTTCAAGAATGTTATTGTTCAGGCTGTTTGTCAAGCAGCCTTCTCTTAGGGAAATGTTTGTTTTGGAAATACTCCTGTGCTGGAATGTGTTCTAGGTGTTTGACAGCTCAGCTAGTTCAGTCTGTCTCATCACATTCTCATTTCATCAGAACAAAGTTAGAGTTTGGAGCAAAAAACCAGGAAGTGATCAGAAACTAGACAGAGCAGAGGAGATAGAGGCAAGAACTACATGGTAGTAAAATGGTCAGAATTGCAGTACAATCCTGTGTGCAGCGTGGTCTCGAGGAAGCTGCTTGGGCATCACGCACACGAGGAAAGCCAAAGCTCAGGCTGAGCTGCTTTTGGTGAGGAGCAGGCACTGCTGGCAGCAGCTCCTGTGGCAGCGAGTGCTGGCCCAGAGCAGCAGCTCAGCAGCATTTACCCCTGTCCCTGAGCTCAGTGAGGCTGCTGGGGATGCTGTGATGGTGCTGCAGGCTCTGCTGGGTGGCAGGGAAGGGGCTGTGAGCTGTGGGAAAGGAAGGACAGAGCACCTGGACAGGTGAGGCCTCGGGACAGCTGTTGGCAGAAATGGCTTGTGGCCAGCCCAGTTCTCTGATGTGATCAGGTTTGTGGCTGTTCTGGAGAAGCAGTACAGCCTCAGTGCTGCAATCAGGTTTTCCAGAGGGCAAATCCCCCTCCCCCAGATTTGGGACATTTTGAGAAGCCTCTCAGTCCCCAGTTTCTCAGGTTTATTGCTGATGCAGGGTCTGTTGCCTGCCCTGCGAGTCTCTAAGTACCTCACCTGGCTGGCAGCAGATCAGTTCACTTAGGAAAGTTCACTTACCCCCTTAGGACTCCTCCAGAGGCATAGCAAAGGCAAAAGGAGGAGGTTTTTCTGTAATTACTCTTTATCTTGAACTATCTTCCTGTTTCTGTTTTGCTGGACAGGGATGTGACTATTCCATTCTAACCAGATGAGCCACATTCTCACTTTCTGCTGTTGCGAGAAATGCAACAGGGGAGAGCTCTCTGTAAAAAGATGCAAAAGAAAGGACACCAGGCTGAGCTAAAAACTTGGGATTAATCATCTACAGCTGTTTCTTACTTAGTTAATATAAGTAATTTGGCTTCCAGTGGTTGCCATAGAAAGGTAGGAAGAATCTGCAGCTGTAGGGATGGACACTCAGCACATCCTTCATGGGAGGGAGGAGATGTGCAGGGCCTGCTCTCAGCACTGTCCTGTTCCCATGTCTTCTGAAAACATTGCTTGTGCATGGTGTGGAGGACTGTGATTCTAGTCACTGCTGAAGGTTTCCACAGGATGGATTCCCATTCATGAGGGTTTGGAGAGAGTGGTTTGTGCTATGGCCAGAAAATGTAAATAAAATTGGTTGCTTGCAGCTGTAGTTTCAATATGTATTTCCTGAATATCATGGTAGGAATTGCTTGGGAAGGAAAAGGGAAGGCAGACAAACATATTAATTACTGAGTTGTTACAGGTGTTCCTCAGATAAATATGATGATTTAGATCTTATTTTGATATTAGGTAATAGATAAGGAGATCTTCTGTTTAGCTGTATAAAGAAAGAATAGACCTTAAAATTGCTGAATTTACACCTTGTTCCTCCTGCAGACTTTGGCCTTTCAGTGGCCCTTACCCACCTTTATCTAATGAAAAGAGAGGTTGTGACCCACCACCACGTCCCAGGGCAGCAGGGGAATGCAGCTGAGTGCCAGGATGAAACGGGGGGCTGGGAAGCAGGAGGAGAATCTCTGTACCAGGTTCAGATGCCCCTTGCTGGGCACACAGAGTGCAGAAGCAGAGCCCAGCACCATTATCCAGCTCCCTAACGCTAATGTCCCCTGCTGCTCTCACCCCACAGCCAGGACATCAGCCTGCAAGGGGGATTCATCTCAGCAGAGCTGAGTGTGTCTAACTCACCACATTCTCCATCCTGAGAGCCACAGGCTGGCAAAGCAGCATCAGTGATGTACCAGGAGTTTGGGTTTATGTGGCATTCCTAAGCACAAAGGGTGCAGATACTCTCTACGTGTCTCTGGAGCTGGAGACAAGCTGTACTGCTGTGGCACTGTCATTGTTTGCCTGGAGCTCAGGACAGAAAGGGATGGAGATCCTGTTCAAAGAGACACAGACTTTGATCCTGCAGGAGAAATATAAAGAGAAACAAAACCTAATTCCTCAATGAAATGAACCAATAGACCTGGTTAAGCCCTGTACTTTAGTGAGGCAATCTGATTGTTAAGTGAGCAGTGTTGCCAAGTGTGGGTTTGAACCTCAGACATGAAGGAGCACTTCCACAAACCCCAGGGGCTCAGTGCTGGTGTAGGGGTCCAGTACAGCAGCAGCATTTCTACATTTAGGTATTCTTTGCCCATTTTTTGTTCAAATATTACCCCAGCTTGCCTGTATTAGTATTTGAACTAAGTGGATAAGTGCACAAGGTGTTATAGCTGGAGGACAAGGATGCTGAATCATTGTTCTGCTCAGACATGAGAAAACAACAGTTCATGTTTCAATTTTCATTTTGTTTTAGTAAATTTGTCTCTAAGACATGTGTAATTTAATATTCTTGTCATATTTTAATATGACAATATTAATTTTTAAAAAGGTGTATTAAAATATGTTTTTTTTATTCACCAAGAACTGCATCTTACTATAAGCCTATAAACATTTTAGTACCATTTAAGCAGAATGGAATTGAGAAGTACAAAAATCTGCATACACGCTTTCTCCATTTTGAATACTTGACTGCAACTGAAGTATGAAAATGTATATGCAAAAAACATGCACAAAAAATATGGAATAGAAATATTACTACACAATATTGTGTTTTAACAACTGATGCTAGATTTGCTTGGCAATTATTGCTAATTGATGTTAAATTTACTTGTTAATTATTGCAGTAGCTAGTGGTAACCAAAATTTCATTCTATCAGTTTAGTTTTCTATTTGGAGTAATTTTCTAGTAGCAAGTTTTAATCTTTGCAAATTGGTGTAGAACTTGCCAGCTAGAAAGTTTGTGTGAAAAACAGCAGTAAAATGAGCTCTTAGTGGGTGCATTTCAAATCTTTTCTAGCATATCACATTATGCAGTATTTACTCTCCTGAGAACTACATTTAAGCTCCAAAGACACTTGTGCTGAATTAATTCAGAAGAAAGTTAACACATAGCCATGTTTTGCCTTCCTTTAGCCTGTTTGCATGCTTTATTTACAGAGAAATGTCTGGTTGGGGTTGCAGACGATTGTCCCTGATTTCAGCTGCCCAGCCAGGCTGATCCAGCAGTGCTGATCCAGCAGGGCCCTGTCACTGTCACTGTCACATCAGCTGTGCCAGAACATCCCAGCAGCCCCAGTGAGGAGCAGAACTCACCAAGGGAAGGGCCAGCTCCACATCTGAGCTCTGCTTTGGCTTCTCCTTTCCTTTCCTGCCCCAGCCCCTGTTGGGTTCTGTGTTCCCCACCTGTGGGACAGATGGAGGAGTCTTGCTGTTATTATTTCTAAATTCCCAGCTGAAAACAAAGCTCTGTCCCTATCAAGTCAGTAAAAGTTGCATCTTTAATCCCAATGGAGACAAAAGCAGTATGTATGTAAGCAAGATTTGGCTACCAAATAATCGCCTGTAGACTGAGATAAGGAGAAGAGAAAAATATTCCCTTGGAAGGCAAATAAATCAGGATGAAAAAATTGACAAGAAAAGTATTTGTTACTCAGTGAAATGATCAGGCCATCAAGCCTGGTGTCCTGAAGCCAAGAGTGGTGACACTCAGTATATCAGACCAAAAAAAATAGATTATTTTCATTACTGTCTGAGTAAACTGCACAAGGTTTGTGCTGCAGCAGAAAGGACATTCCTTTCCCAATATCAGTTCTAATCAGATTTGTGTGGGTAGTGAGGAAAAAGCCATTTTCAATAACTAGAACTATGATCAGAGTCCCAAAGAGCCCAGCCTAAATTCCCATGTTTGAATATGCAGATCAATTGAAATAGTGGTGCAAATTCATTTCCTAATTTTCTTCACTTGGCACTCAATTTATTTCTTAGGCTCTAGAGACAGGTTTAATCATAAGCATAATAATGATAATGCAAGTAGTTCAGTTTCTGGGTTAAAATGCATTAAGCCTCCTTCTTATGGAGCATTCAGATTAGGAAACTTAGATTAATTAAATACAACACACACACAAAAGAAATAAGATCGTCATTCAGTATTTTTGTTTTCCAAGGGAGGATTTTCTCACAAATAATCTCATCTAAACCCCATAACCCTTTGGAAATCTGTTAACATGCCTGCAAAAAACACAGAAAGCTTAGATTTCCTAATTGTGCCGAAAGGAGTTTCTCGTTTATCTGGCTGAAGAAGAGTAAGTGGCTATAACCTGTGCCAAGGCTGGTGAACTGCAGTGTGAAGTTCTTCACCTTAGAGCGATGTTTGCATCCACAGGGAGAGAAAGAGAGGAGGAACAAGGCAGGGAGGGGCTCCTGGGCACGAGCTACAGCTGCAAGATGAGCATTTCCTAAATGTCATGGTAGGAATTGTCCAGGTTTTGGACTGTCAGCAAGACATTGAGTGCTGGGATGTGTCCAGAGCTGGGCTGGAGCAGGAGGCTGAGGATGATGGGGGTGTTGAGCCTGGAGAAAAGGAGGCTCCTGGGGGCTCTCTGTGAAAGGAGGCTGTAGCCAGGGGATGTTGATCTCTTCTCCCAGTGACAGGATGAGGGAGTTGTGCCAGGGGAGGTTTAGATTGTGTATCAGGAAAAATTCCTTCACTGGAAGGTTGTCAAGCAGGGGAACAGGATGCCTGGGGAGGTGGTGGAGTCCCCATTCCTGGAGACATTTAAAAGACATAGAAGTGGCACTTAGGGACGTGGTTTGGTTTGGTTATGGAGCTGACAGTGCTGAATTAATGGTTGAACCCAATGATCTAAAAGGTCTTTTACCACCAAAACCCTTCCGTAATTGTGTACACCACAATGATATTACTTGAAACAGGAAGGCAAAACCTAGGGATACACAATTTGCTGCATCACAGATCACAAAATTAATTAACTAGATTAATTACTTGGTCCAGAAGGCTGCCCCAGGCAATGGTCAGTGCTTGCTGTTCCACAGAAATGTGCTCTGCTGTGAGCCAGCAGTTCACTGTGAGTCCAGGAGGAGGATTCCCTTCTTGACTCCTCATGTGCTCTCTTGGAGAAGATTGAGGCTTCATTCACCTCAATGATCATCTCAGCATGCCTAAAAAAAGTTACCATAAAATACTTTTATCATTAACAACTCTTAAAATTGACTCAGCCCATCAGAAACATCGAGTCAGTCAGTGAACATTGATGTCTGAGACAATGAATTCAGCAGGTTTCCAATACTCCCATAAATCACAAGAGTTATAGCAAATTTTTAATCTAACACTCCTTTTTTCCTTAGAAACTTTGTTTACCAGTTCCTCACTGCTATTCACAGGTGTTGGTGCTTTTGAACACTAAAGGCAGATCCCACTAATTTTCATTCCCCTACTAAGCAAAGTCCTGCTTTTATTTTATGTTACTATATTTTGTAATTCCCCAGCATCTCAGTGTTCCATCACACTTCAAGAATGTCTTTGTTGCCTTTCTCTGTCTTACACTTTAAACATCTTGAAGCAAGCCTAGTTCACAGCAGATGAATCAAGCCTGAGTTGTTTGCAGAAATCATTTATACGTAATGTCAGAATAAAAGAGGAAAAGTTGACTTTTCTGAGCTTTTCACAAGAAGCATTAAAATAAGCAAATAAAGCAAATATCTCCAGTACTCCTATCTTTTTCTTGGTTGTATCAAGATATTGTTTCACTAGACAGGCAGCTGTTGCATGGCACAATCAATGAGGATTGTAAAAAATCCTGGGTTTTACAAAATGACCCTGCAGAAAACACTGGACAGAGCATTAATTTTCTGTAGATCGTCTCCCACAAGACTCCAGAGGTGTTTAAAACACAGGATTTACCTGTAGCTGACTCTTCTGCTGGAGGGGCAGTGAATTGCAGGAGTTGCAGTTGTTGCTGTGAGCTGACAATCATTTACAAGCAGAGTTTGAGTTGCAGTTTGGAACTGAGCCCCAGCTGGTGGCTCCTGCACGGGCACTGTTCTGAGTGCTGCAGGCAGGGCAGGGCAAGGGAACACTCAGGTGTGAGCATCATCCCCTTCAGTGCTGAGGAAATAAAATCTGAACTCCCAGTCTGTGAATCATCCCACCAGCAAGAATCTCTTATTCCTTTAAGCTCCCAAAAAGGTGATTTATGACCTGTCCTGTTACTGCTTTCTCAGGACAGCTGTGCTCACAGAAACCAAGCACAGCTGCACAGCACCAAGCCAGTTTTTCCTTTTCCACAGAGGACTTGCTAGGTAAGCCTGGCTCTCAGAAGATCAACATACCACATCATCATCTGGATTTGTTATAAACCAGATAAATTTTAAAAATAAAAACCAAACCATGTGATCAGTGTAAATTCTGCATTTAGCCATAATTATCAGGGCTATTGGATTAAATATGGATAAAGGATTCCCTTTTCAATCTGCTTTCCACTCTGCCACAGCCACCCACCCACCCTGAGACAGTGTTCAATAATTAATTCCAAGAATCACATCATAAACCTACAATACTTGCTTTTGCAGATGTTTTTCTAACATGTCAGGAAGATTTCCTGGCCACTGTTTATACAGTAATAATTCATGTTTACTTCCTGAAAAATACCTTAGTCTGGCTAATGAATTCCACTCCAAAACTTCCATTTCCTTAATTTTATCCCAATTTTCTGTAGTAAACACAATTCCAGGTATCATATCCTAAAGATCTTCCTGGTATTTCAGTGAAGGCTTGAATGTAATTACTTTCAAGTTATCATTTTCTTAATCTTGCTATTAACAGGATTGCAACCTGCTATAAATCTGTGATAAATATTTTTATATATGTGGAGAAATGTTAGTGATAGGTATAAATCCACATGTTCCATTTCTGATTTTTTTGCTGTATCTCTATAATTTGTTTTACCTCTGTAATTTCTTTTCTATTCCAGTTACATTCTCTGTATGAAACTGCATATCCTTGTACCAGGTTTAATTGCTTTTATTTTAATACCTTAATTAACAGTATCATGTATTTCTGCATCCTGGAGAGAGCTGGCAAATGAGGCCATCCAGTCTAGAGTAAAGAGAACAGAAAATGCTTGCACAGACCTCCAGTTACTAAAGCCTGCTCTGGACTTACAGATGAGGCTGCTTCATTTGATTTGTCACAGCTCCAGTATTAAAAATTTGGTGCAGCATTATGAAAATCGAGCATTTATGATCATGTAAAACCTGAACACTCAGAGGAATGAGACAAAATAGTGATGTGGACATTAAAGTGGTGTAGCTCACTGTCAGAGGATGTTTCACAGTATTTACACACTGGGTACCAGCAAGTGGATGGTGGCTGGCTTGGAGGAGTTTGGGTGGCTACCTGACAGCAGAACTCGAGTGCAGGAGGAGGGAAGAAATTCCTTTTTCCTTAAGAAATGGTTTGGCTGATCCCTATTATAGCACCACTTAAGTTTACATTTTACATAGTAATTAGTTTTGTTTTGTATTGGAAAAACAAATTCACATTTTAAGTATGTCTTGTAAAAATCCTCATTTGTTTTTCTACCCTGTAAAGAAAGATCTAAATAGCTAAACAGATAACAGTATATTTTAAATATACAAACCTGCTGTATATATAATACTTCATATATATAAAAGCAATTAAATGCACCGTATTTTCACAGTACTCAGATATATTAGGAAGCATGTCCAAGTAAGAGCAGCTAACAATAAACTGCAGTGAGAAATACTTCAACTAAAATAGTTCAAATTTATTGATGAAAGATTTGAACAGCAAAAGTTATGTTATAGAGCCTGCTCTACTTAGCACACCTGTTAGACAAAGCTGGAAAATTCATCATACTCCTTTGGATTCAAGAGGGAGTTAATCACTTACCTTTATATTACAGATATCTATATCCTTTATACAGCTAAAAACAGAAAATTTAAACTGAATAATATTATCCAATATTTCTAAGAAGTGAGCAATACTGAAAATGCATTAATTACTGAACGGGATAAATGATTCCCTTCTTCCTGTGAACTTTTTCTTATTGCTTCAACATCCATACAGAAGAGAATCACACAGAGGAAAAAAATGCCTTGTATAATTTGTGTAAATTTTTTTAGGATTAAATTTGGCAGTCACTGAAAATTTACCCTGGGGAAATGCACGAGGAGATCTGGTGTTGTGTTTGGAGATTATCTCTGTCTCGTACACCTCACCAGAATTCTTTGATTCAAATGCACCAAAGCAACAGCAAAGATTGGAGTTTCTGCCTCAAAGGCAGAGCGAACATGTAAATATTTGAGGTCACTGATTGAGGTCCAAATAGAAAATTAATAAACTAGAGAATGCAGCAATCTATACAGAGGATGTGATAGGAGACTGGATATCCTTATTAACCTTTTGAGACCTTTTGCTGAAATAGCCATGTTTAGGCAAGCAAGAGCGAGCGTGTTTTTTCTCTGACATGAGCTGTAATGTGATGAGTGAACAGCAGGTTCAAACTGTGAGAGGAAAAGTGTTCACTTTGGAGTAACTCCTTAGGAACTGTTCCTCCTTAGCAACAGCCATCAGTGTGATTTTCAGTAATGCTGGCAGTCTCCAGCACTCCTTTAACACCCCTCGTCTCTACACGAGGTCAGGTCTTCTCAAGTGACCAGGTTTGGTAATTGTGCATCCACCACTCCCAGAAAACCAAAACAGATCCCATGGAACAGCTCAGCAAAAGCTGCTTGGCACAGCTTGGAGTGCAAGGCTTTGCAGGCACATCTGTGTTCTTGAGTGCCATGTTACCTATCAATTCTGCTTTGGTGAAAGGCTGGGAAGGAAACCTCTCACAGCCAGCAGAAGTGCAGGAAGTGCAATAACTGAAGGAAGTGAAAAGCCTTGCACCCTCTGTGTGCCAGGATGCTGATTTGAGACAGTGACAGCATTAAAAGTGCACTTACAAAGCACTCAATCAGTTTTCTGTGTGTCTGAGTACCAGCAGGAGCTGAGAACATCTGGGCTTCTCACAGGAATTGCTTCAATTTGCTTTGCAAAAACCATGTGGTTTTCACTCAAACCTCTCGGTGCTGACACGTTCAGTCTAATTGTTATAGACTAGTTGACCTGGATGCTTATTTATCCTCTTGAGACTTCTGCTGCCATTGAGCTGCCTCTCATCATCAGTGGTCTTAATCCTAATTCTGTTCAATTGCACAGAATTCCTCTTGAAACTTCTTTCAGCCTACAGAATTATGTTTAATGTCTCATGATTAAAGACATTACCCTAGGCTATCAGTTTTTGCCTTTAAATTGGAAAGTAGAGATCCTGCCTAGAATGGGGAAAGGAATGGGCAACTTTCCTAAAGTCTAGTAACACAAGAAAGCATTTTTCCAAGCATGCAGTAAACCCCATTATGAGAGTTTTATACAAGTTTGGATAACTGCCTACTTAAAAAAAAAAAAAAAAAAAAGGCAAAATATAATTAACTTAAAGGACACCTTTGCCTGCAGTTGGCTTTAGGGTTCCAGATGCTAATGATGATGACAGACTGCAGAAACCATTCAGAAACCATTCAGAAACCATTCAGAAACCATTCAGGAATGCTGTCATTTGGAGGCCAGGCCAGTTGGAGGAGCAAAATGCAGTGTTAGCTTTCGATGCCTCAGTCCTGCCTGCTCAGTTCTTTCTCTGCAGTTACTCAGTGTGTGAGTATTTATGTGTCAGTTTACTCCTCCACAGCTCAGCCCTGCAGGCTGTGTTAGCTCAGCCCAGAGCTGGCAGGACAGCAACACTGCCCCAGGCTTGGACTGGGCGGAGGGAGGGCTGGAAATAAACACAGTTAAGTAGAGAAATAACAGGAAATGTTGAGTAAATAGCATACAAACCTTCCTCCCTGTACTTCAGAGCAGTTCTTTCATTTCTGTGCCTGCTGAAAGCATCTGAAGCCGTGTACACTGCATCCTCTCTGAGGGCTGAAGCAGTGCCTCTGCACAAGCCTCACATCTCCTGCAACAGCTCAGCTCCCAGCAGGGCTGGAGCCTCCACCATTCCCTTTTGTGGTTAATAAAAGCACATCTTGCTAGAAGCATCTGCTCTCTACACACTCAATTCACACGTATCAGCCACTACTTAACTTTGGTGTCCCTTTTATATTCCACACAGCAGCTCCAATGCTCTCTGCAGGCTTTCAGTAGCCAATGCAGAGCATTTCCCACACATCAAAATCAGCTTCCTTGGCTTTTTATCTCCCATTGCACTTGTTTCTGTTAAATAGAAGCCAGATTTGGCATGAGGGCACATCAGAAAGAGGGAAGGAGTGTGAAGGAGCTCTTTCTGGTTGCTTGTTTTGTTTTTCCTTAGGAGTGGTTTACACTTTGTTTGTGTAGCTGCCTGTATTAAAGTGTTTCTCATGAATACATTTACTTGTAACACCCAGGTCTGCTCTACAACATTTAGAAAAAAGGAAAAATGCTGTCTCCACTGTGAACATCCTCCTTCCTTTACCCACAAATCCACAAGGCTTTTGGGCCCATTCAAGTGAAAGAAACCCTTGACCACTGAAACAAATGGGAATTCAGCAGAAAAAATTCCAGCTCCTCGTGGCAGTCTTTCAGTCTTGATGCTGTGCCTGACAGAGTTCCAAGTGCCATGCTTCACAAAAAAATGGAGAGGGAATTCTGTCCATCTCCTGATGCCAGTTAGAAGGGACAGGGGAAGCCTAAGAGTACCATGCAGAGTCATATCCCAAGTCCAGAAATCAGGCAAGTAATGGACCAGCCAGGCTAGTTTTCCAACAAGACAACGTGGGACAGCTTTCCCCAGCTTCCAGAATCAGCTTTCAGATCCTGAGCTGAGCTGAGAGTGTCTCAAGCACCAAAAGTCGGATGAGAGCCAATGAAGGAAAGACACAAAACTAATTTACATAACTAACAGCAACACAAGCACCTCCAGCATCTCTTGTGCTTGGAATTCCCACACAGAAAACACAAGGCAGTTAATCTCGATTTTGGATTTAGGCAGAAACACTTGTAAAGTGTAATTCCCATTTCAAGCCAAGAGAGCTGACCCTGGGTGCCCTGCAACACTGAGTCCCTGCAGTGAAAACCACACTCCACAGCTTCCATCAGGAATAGAAAGATCATGTTGTTCTAGAAGAAAACAAGATAACTGTTCCTCCACAATGAGAAAATATCCATTGCCTCTGAGTTTTAACATAACCTAGTTCAGAGCTCATTAAATTAACTTGGAGGGGAAAAAATAAATCAGCCTCACTACGATGATCTCTAGAAGGCCAAAGTAACTGAGAGAGTGGGGGAATGAGAATAGTGGGGGGTGGATGTAGGGTGAGTGTCCAGGATAAGAGAAAAAGTGGCATATAATAAAGCTGTGACAAAATTTTCATCCTAGCTTCTTCAAATTTCTTGTATGCCATGCAGTGTTACTGCCTCTGGATAATTTGGAGTTTATGCTCCCACCAGACAGCCAAATTTCACTCCTGTTATTAATACAAATGTCAATAACAGTTATACAGCAGTGGGAAAATACAGTTCACTCAGCATTTCATTATGGAGGTGTATTAAAATGCTTGTAAATGTCTGTCTACTAAAGCAACCAGTGGAAATTGTATCGAGGCTGCACATAGAACTACCAGGAGGATTTATGGGAGCCACATGTTTGGAATTGTTGTGGATTATTCTGGAAATGGTCCCTCTTACCCAAAGCTGTATTTTACATGTGGAGCTTTCAAACCTAGTTCTGTACTTCATTAGCCAGCCCCAAAATACCATTTTAGAAGGCACATCTTGGAGAAGGTTCTTGCTAATAAGCATTGCTGGAGGGAGAGGAGGGGAGCCTCAGACTCCTGTGCTGAGTGTGCTGCCCTGGTCAGGGAAGAGCCTGCTCTGAAACACAGCCTTTCTCTGGGGCTTTATGCCAATATCCCTGTGCTCATAGCAGAAGCCCCTCCCAGGTGGGACTTTATCCTGCAAGGCATGGCACACACTCCAGCAGAACCAGGGGGTGGTGGGTGTTCTGTGTGGAACTGGGTGGTTGGTTTGGGTTTTTTATAGCAACTGTTTTTCCCCATGGTACATTTAAGCAATTTAAATGCTTCTGCTCTTTCCATACTTCAGGTGTACTAATCTGCACCAGCTCCATTCTTCAGCTTGCAGATTAAACCAGTAATTCTCCACACAAGTCCAAGATACTTTAGAGAAAGCCACTTCCAGACTCTGCAATTCCTTCACTCTGTGTATCTCAGAAGAAACACTGATGTGTACAAGTTATCTGTTGCCTTCCTTAGACAGGAGAGAGGAGGAAAGAACCAACTAAAAACAGCTTTAAAGGGTGAAAAATGTAATTTACGTCACCTGTATGAGAATTGGATCGTAATTGAGGTCTGTAGTTATCTGTGTGATAGCAGTGATTTAAAGCTTGCTGCAATTCAGAAGTGAAATCAGGGCTTTAATAAGGCACCATTAAGCTGGGAATTGAACAGAGTCAGTTCTGAGGATTAGCAACAAAAGATCATAAAAGACATTTCAGTATTCAAGGAATAAACATTTTTTTTTGCATTTTATCATTTATACAGCATACCCTGGCTGTCTTTTGCTTTACTTTGGTGTTCAGAGGTGCATCAGAGCCACAGAATCAGGGAACTGAAGCAAACAGGAAGGCTTTGGCTCATGGTTAAAATGCATGGCTAGAAACAGCTCAGCTGCAGAAATCCCATTTACTGAAACCAGGCAATTGAGATTATTGCAAACTGCATCAGAGATGAAACCAGCCTGTGACAAAGGAACCTTCATCCCAAATCCAGCACTTACCTTGTCCCTAACTGGAAAGTCTTTCACAGTAGATGGACTGGAATGTTCTGTCGCTTCCATTACCCCAGGGCAGCGAGGCAACAAGATCAGTGGTTAACACAAACACTTCTTTTTCTTTGTTTTCCCCCAATCCTCACAGGGAGGCCCTATCCAGAACCGAAAATCCAAGCGCTGCCTGGAACTGCAGGAAAACAATGAAAACGAGTTTGGGTTTCAGCTGGTCCTTCAGAAGTGCTCTGGGCAGCGCTGGTCCATAACAAATGTCCTGAGAAGCTTAGCATCATAGCAGACTAAATTTTGTACCCCTTTCTTTTGCTACTGTGTAGCAAGTACTGGTTGTGCCTGCTGTGCTGTATTCCTCCCGCTCCCCAGCCCCCAGGTCCTTCTCTCCCCTTTTTTGTCTCGGATTTGATTTTGTGAGTGTGTGGAAACAGGGTTTGTGGGCTGGAAATGAGACGTTTTTATTTCACAATGATGTTTTCATGACATTTATAGAGATGCTGAATGACAGGTGACGGGTAGGCTATCCTGAAATATTTTACAACTGTAAATAGGAAGCAAATGGAGAATATTTATAACTCAAACTTTTATTGAATAAAAAAGTCCAAACACCATCACGGTCTCGCTGTCTCTGTGGAAATCCATTCGGAAGTTAAGTGCCGGTTTCACTGCTTTCATTAACCCAGGCCTGATCTCGGCCTGTTGCTGCAGAGCATCAGAATTCTCCAGACTTGGGATAAAAAGTTGCACCTGCACACCAGGAGCTGCAGCAAGGGAGGGTTTTCTCCATCCTCCCTCTCCAGAGATGTGTCCAGGCCACTGCAGCTGCTGGTGTGCGGATACAGGGGGAAGTGTGGTGTGTGGAGCTGTACAATAAGCCCCCAAGTATTTTTCCTCTCCAGTACCACCTAATAAAACCCCAGAGAGAACCCCAGGGCTCAAGGGAGGCAGGGAACAGAATTTGTTAAAAAGAAAGGGGGGAAAGCAACAAGAAAAGGAGCAGCTGCTGGAAGAAAACTAAAATATAAACCCTGACATTTTGCAGTGGGTTGTCCTCCATTTCAGTGACTGAACTTTCCTCCCAATTCTTCAGTGTTCTTACAACTCTGTTTTTTAAATGCACTTGTTCCCTGGGTACCACAGGCTTGGGTAAGAACAGCTCCAGCCAAGAGAAAAAGGTATAAAGGTATGAACTCACTCTGCCTTTCTCCCTGCCTCGAAGGAGGTGTGAATGCAATTCCATGTCATTTCATCTCTGCTAGGACTGGTGAGGAGAGAAAATGTGATGAGGTAAACCAGAACACTGGGATTACTAGAATCTATTTCCAGCTGCTTTTATTTGTATGTAAATCCCTTCTCTTTTATTATTCTATTTGTTCTTTTTATTCTGTTTGCTACCTTAAGCAAGAGTCCTAAGCTGGTTTGGAGCTGGTTATGTGCCAGACTGTGTTCTACAGGCTGCCTTCACATGCAGGATCAGCTCCCAGCATTGCTTCCTGGGGCTGTTCAATAAGCCTTGGGGCACATTTAATTCATTTAGGTGTTCTGGTTTCTGCTGTATACGTACATCTGCTTCTCAAAGAGGAAAACCCTGAGCCAGCAACAGGAGAAAAGTGATATGAGGGGGAGGTGGGCTGAACACCTGGCCTTTGACAGCCTTTGGAGGCCCCTCAGCCCTTTTTGAGAAAAAAAATCACATTAAAATTAGAATTAGAATGCAGAGTCATTTTGAACAGTCCTTAATCCAGCCATTCCAGATGAATGTTCAGACAGAAAAAGCACAGAACACATGGGGAGAAGCAGGAGACAAACTGAGCTTGCTGCCAGCAAAGACACCGAGGCTTTGGAGCGTGGAGATGCAGCCAGAAGGAAAAAACAAATGCTGTGGATCAAATCAGTTTCCTCTTGATTTCTCCAGCCTTGCTGCTGAGGGCCCTCACTTTCTGGTCTGGGGATGTTTTTATTTATCAGCACTAGAGGGAGATAACTGGCAAAGACTTGAAAAAAAGGTGCTGAGCCCAGAACTGCTCAGAACTGGTGTTTGATACCAAAATGAGTATCCTGTGTCTAGAATGTGCCCAGAGAAGACTGGAGTTACTCCTGATCACATTGCAGCAGCCTGCTGCTGCCCGCTGCCAAGTGGGAAAAAAAGCACCAATAAACCACACCCCACTGAAATGAACCCCCTGCAGTGCCAAAGCACAGAATCTCAGGATGGTTTGGGTTGGAAGAGGCCTTAAAGAGCTCTAGAACCACCCCCTGCCATCATCAGGGACACCTTCCACTCAGCCAGGTCTCTCAAGCCCCATTCCTTGAACTCTCCCAGGGATAAGACATCCACATCTCTGGTCAGCCTGTGCCTCAGCACCTTCACAGTGAGAAAATTCCTCCATCTACCCAACCTAAACATCCCCTCTTTCAGCCCAAACACTGCAGCCGTGTTCTGTGCTACCCAGCCCAGCTCCAGGGCTGCTGTTCCCTCACTCCCATGGGATCTGCACTCAGGAGCTCTTTTCTCCAACAGCCTCCCAGGGAATCAATCCCTCGGTGGTGACTGTGTTTCAGTTTGAGCACGCTGCAATTCTAGTAACTGCAGCAGAATTACCAGAACAAAAATTTGTGGTGGGAAACCCCAGAAATCTGGACTTGAAACATCATTTTATACTGCAGCAATTTGGCTATAGGTAAAAATGCATGTTTCAGAATATACTTTTCTCTTTGTTTTTTATGCTATAACATAATAAAAGGGAAAGGGGTTTAAATCTGTGGGTGAGCCAAAAAAAAGCCTACAGTAAAATTTATGAGTGTACATAAGAATTACATTATTGTGCTCTGAGACCTCAGGTGTCTGAACAGACTTTCTTTGACAAGCCTTTCAGAAAAACACAACAACACAAGCAGAACTGAAGGATGTGGCCACATTTCACTGGACACTCTCAGTCATGAATTGCCTCATCACCACTTTCTTTTTCAGCTGCACAAAAATTACACAGGTGTAGGAGCACTGCCTCACGCTGTAAAAGACAAATAATAAAAGTACCAGGTGGAAAATAAAACTCATCTTCACTTTCTGGAAAACTACAGAACCTTATTCAACCATCAGTTGCCTCAAAAGGTAAAAAATATTCCCTAACAATAGTTTTTTTTTGTATTTGAGGGGGGTTTTGATTGATTTAAAGAGGAAAAGCTAGCAAAGAATACCATTCCAGAAGTCAAATAACTCCTCATGTGAGTCTGGTCAGAGATGAAGATGGCCAGAAAGATCCAGTCACTCTTCCTCCTACTGCCTGACAGCTATTCCCACGTATTTTGATCAGTTTTCCTTGACAAATAACAACAGTACATCTACAGCTGATAAGGATATACTGGTGTATCCTTATCACATATCATGTGTTCACTTATGACAATTAAATGAAACCTAACATTTCAAGAAACCCTAAGCCTTCTTCCTACAGTGCTTGCTCCAATATTTATGGACAGTAAATGTCTTCCCAGGCATCCTTCTCTCGTACCAGGACATGGCCTGCAGTGGTTTCCCGAGGTTCCCCGTGTGAGTTCTCACCACATCAGCACCAAGGAGGAAAGACCTGGGGACAACGTGCAGGAAAGAGCAATTCCACATCCTTTGGGACAAGGAGTTAGGCTTTGCCTTGTGTCAGAGGTCCTGGACAGTCTTCAGAAGAGATCCAGGTTCTAGGAATTTATTCATTTATGTGTTTATATATTTACTTTTACAAGGCTACAGGTGTTCAGGGGCATGGATTACCAACACCATCCCTGTTCATTCCCAACTGGAGCTCTGACAGGAGAATTCGAGGTTATCTTTGCCTGCCTGATCTTTCCAGGCTTGCCAGCATCTGCTGGGAGTGGCTGCAGAGTGGGGTTTAGGATTGTCTTCCTTTGCTGAGGAAGAGGCAAGGATTTTTTGGTTTTGTCTTTCTGAAAGACCAAAATGTCATCCTCCAATATCATACCTCCTGTGTCTTTTGTAAACAGAAGTTAATCAGTCAAAACTAATCACTGAGCCTTTTTATGTATGCTAATCAAGAGGTAGTTGCAGAAATGGTAATTAAGCAAGAATCTGTCATATGTCATTTTATACTGGGTAGCACTGAACACTTAGCTGGAGATATAAAGAGAAACAGATTTTATAAGGTCATACTTAAATAGCTTGAACCACAGTTTTGCTTACAGACCTAAATTATGTGTACTAGTGAGTATATATATATCTTTACATCATCAAATATGTATCAATTTGCATACAGAACTCCAGCATGCCTGCACACAGACTATTTACTGGCAAGCCACAATGGAAGCAAAATCACATTCAAGTGCACTTTATGCAGCTACAGCCCTAAAGACATGCAGGTAAGAGTCCAAAATGTCAGGTTTGGGTCACAATTACATCACTGCTACACAGAACACCTTCATCACATCTGATTTTAACACTGACAAAAGAGCAGAACACACCATCCCATTTAATATTTGTTCAAGTGAACGTTAAAAGTTTTCCACAATAACTTCTCCAACCAGAACACAAAATAGCTGTGCTAACACAGGCTCAGGAGGCAATTAGATAGTCTGAGAGGATTTTTGTGATAAACCATCTGAAAACTTTCTCTACACTACACTACAAAAACATACTTTTCATGATAATATATTATTTCCAGTGAAGTAGTCTCATTTGAGGTGCATGTTTGATAAGAGAGCATTTTTCAATTACAAGAATATCATCTTATGATATGAAAACAACAAATATGTGTTAGGTGAAAAAGGGCAAAGGGGCATGAAATTTTCATTCAGCTTTTAAAAGGAAGGAAACTGAGTATTCTGAGTAAACTGGACCACATTTTAGAAGGTGGTGACTACTCAGACCTAAAAGTATTAAGAGTTAAGTTCAGCCTCTAAAGTCTGCTGACATTCTTGATCAGAAGTCTGCAGGGGTGGTAGGTTGTCTTTGGATTTTTTTTTTAATAAACAATAGCAGTCAAAAATTTCCTAATACTGACTCTTTTCTACCCCTAGACCAAAGCTCCTGTCAGCACACACAGAGAACGTGAGCCTCAGCTTGTCATTTGGGCTGATTTTCCCTTGCCTTCTCTCCTTGCTGAAACCACTTGTATTTCAGCATTTCCCCATCTGTAACACTCGCTCCAGAACTGGCTCACCAAAGCTAACCTCAGGAGGATCTGCCCATTTGCTGCAAACACAGATAGGAAATACTGATATTTAAGTGCCTGTGAGTGCCAGTTATTCTCGTAGCAGTTGTGAATATTTTGCTGCAGATGACAAGTGCACTCATTCCAATTCAAAATACACCACACCAAAGGCTACATTCTTATTTTCAGCATCTGTTAATAAGGGGTTTCTGTGCATCATATTTTTCTGATTTACCATTCTTTCTAGTTTTCTGTATTCTCCTAGACATTGTTCAGCTATATAACAAGTATCACTTGAGTTAGATGCTCTGGAAAGGATCACAATTAAAGAGGAGATTCTAAAAATATGTTCCAAACATGGCTACAGATACAGTGACTATCACAAAAAGGATCTTGCCTGCAAAATTGGATGCTGAGACCTTTCTAAACAGTAGAAGTACAACAGAAGCACTGCAAAGACAAGAATTGGAAGTTATTGTGTGAATGGCACTTTCCAAAACAGGTCTCGTGTTTAAGCATTTTTGCTGAGCATATCTCATCAGATCTGGCAGCCATTCAGAGAGAGCTTCTTTTACTGAGAGATGAAGAAAGATCATCACACTAGAGAAGTGAATAACCTTGATTTTTACTGTTCCTCACGTGCCCTTTTTATCTGGGTACACATTACATGAGAAAAATACCACCAAACCTATATCAACGATAACTTTAAGTTTGTGGCAGGTATCCCTTTTTTAATCTGCCTTAATTTCCTGTTCTTAGAAAACAGAGTCCAAAGGCCAGCTGAATTACTTGGAAGCCACACTGGCTGTGTGAGATACCTGATCCTCCTGCCTGCAGCTGAGTGCAGTGCCACCTCCATTTCTCTAACCTGTGTGAATTGTGCCTAGGCACTTCAATGTTGGATTTCTGTGTATTTAGCAAGCAAAGTTAAAGAAAAAGCCTCTCTTACACACATTTTTTTTCTAGCAGAGAGACAGATATATTCAAAGTTTCAGCTCAGACTTGAACCAGTTCATATTTAAACCATTTTATTGTTCCATAGCATGACTTCTGTGCTTGGACTCACAATCAATACTCCTGTTATGAGTGGCCAACTTAAATAATTCTTCTTGAAAGTAAAGCTTTCAGTATTAAATCCTTGACTGAATTTTCCTGGGAGAGATTGAATCACACAGAGCTTTCATCATCTGGAAAGATCTGAGAAGAATATTGTGTATCATACCCAAGCTCCCACAAGTCAGGCTTTACTGGTGGTGTTTCAGAGCCTGTCTGTTCACTCAGACCTCAGACTGTCTGCAGAAGTGGTCATTTACTCTATGGAAAAGCAGTTGTGGAAGATGAATATTACCCAAGTCAAATTAGCTTGAGGGCCAGCACCTTCTCTCCTCTCTCAGTTCCTGTGGGACCCTTGCAGTGAGGCTTTCCAGGAGAAATGTGGTTATAAAAACCTGTCCCTTGGTTGTTAACTCCACTGTGGATACTGATCCACGCTGCTCTTTTACCCCAGCACAATGCCTTGCACTGTTCAGGGCACAGTAGAATCAACAGATTATTAAAGATTACTACATGAGTCAGAGGTACAGGGAAATTGAGTTTTCCAGCAGATTTTGCTGTGCCCAGTGTTTTACCCAGAAATAGCACCTGTACTGCTCCTGTTTTTTAAAAACTGGGCAGAAATTCCTCTGGCATGAACGATGGTTTATACACCACCTTTCTGACCCCTCCTGGTGCTCCACTGTTAGAGCAAAAGCCACCACAAAAACAGTGTAAAGCAAAGTTGACAACTCCAAAAGGAAACAAAGAACTGGTACAAACACATTGAGGAAAAGGTGAGTTCAAGTGGAAGCTTGGCTTGAGGCCAGACAAACACACGAGTTTGCAGGCAAGCACCCAAATGCAGCTTTTATTTTCCAGCTGGAAGATGGGAAGGTGAGGGACAGCTCAGAGGTGATACAAACCTTGCTGCAGAGTATTCCATGTTACCCACTGAGCACAGGCAGCAGCTTCTGGGAGCCCCCTGCCAGGTGTTTGGGTTGGATCACCAGACACCCAGTAAATGGCACTGGATAAATGGATAAATGGATAAATCCCCTTCCCTGGGAGCAGCACACAGATTTGGGTACCGAGAGTGAGCTGGCTGTACCTGCAGCCAGGCCCTCTGGGTACCCAGAGCTTTGGAAGAGTGTCCTGCTGCTCTGCCTGCGTTTGTGGGCAGCCCTCTCCCCCCTAGGGAAGGGTGAGTTAACCTAAAGCACCTTGGCACAATCCTCATCCTACTCCTTGGCAAAGTCTCCCATTCCTTCAGTCACAGGCAGCTCAGCAGAAGAGATTTATGCCTCTCCCAAACAGCACAAAAGAAATAGCAACAAAGATGCTGCAACAGTTGCCATAACAACTGCTTTTAACTGGAAGAGGAGCAAGGAATACAATTCCTTTTCATCCACAAACTAACAATGTGTTCATTATTGCAAAGCAGACCTTTGTAAAGAGCTGAATTCTATTAAAGTTGTTACCCTATTTTAGATCTGTCTTTTATGCTTCAGAATAAGAACAATTCTAATTAATACCTTAGGTTCTGGTGTATCTTTCTCCAACTTCCTGCCCACATATAAAGCCCAAGGTTTTTTTTGACAAAATTACTGAAATAGAGATAACACCAGTTTAGATTTAGAAAACATCACCTGTGATTCACAGGCAGTTTGAGACCATGTTTGTCTTAAAGATAAGTTATAGTGATCAGTAACAGCACAAGGCAGCAGTGACCACAGAGATCAAAATATTTTCCTTTATCTCATTATTTACCAGTCTATAAAAAGGGGACAGGGGCTGAATTTCACATATGTTGCCATTTTGGAAGACTGCACTTTTCAGAGCTTCACGTGTTTCAGTCCTCTCTACTCAAACAGGGACAGCTACCACAGCACTGCTTTGGGCTGAAACATCTGCTGGGGACCAGGAAGGGAGAGCCACCCACAGCTGTGGCTGCAGACACTTGCACAGGGCCAGAGACAGAAGAGAAAAAGAGTTCTTGCCAAAGGGTGCAAGACACACAGGGGTGACAAATCTGTGCTTCAAAGTGCAGCACCTTGCATGTGATACCTGGAGTGACAGACTCAGATCAGAAAATAAATCCCAATTCCGAAGGTAGGAGGGATTCTCCAATTGCTCAGCCCCAGATCTTGCCTGCCAAAGCAGGGTGCTGAGGGTACAGAGAGCATCAGATAGGAAATCCACTGAAAAACTTCCAGTATATGGGAGTGTGTGGTGGAGAGAGGAACTGCACACACATGTCTGCAAAGTCTTGGAAGGATGTAACACATTTATTAGCTGGTCACAGAGAAATCAAGCTAGCACAGCATTCTGGTTATTTATTGTGTTGTTTAAAGTCCCAAATGCAATACCCTGTAATTATCTTGCAGATATTTTTAGTGCTCTCTCTGTTCATAGCATCTTAGGAAACAAGTCATTCCACGTCCCCTGGAAGCTGCAAGCACCAAAGCCACTGGCCATGCACAGTGGGGATCCAGCTGCTTTTTCCAGCTGTTCCTGGAAACAGCAAATGTCACAGATCTGCAAATATCCACTCTGACAGCTCGCTAATCTGGGGCCAGCCCTGCTCTCTCACTGCCACAGATGCTCTGATAACTTTGCACCAGTGCTGCCATTCCTCACACAATACAGCTCCGTTTTCATTTTGTAATCTTTCCTGCAAACTGGTAATTTGACACAGCCTATGCATTCAAGTATAACTTCCTCTAGGAGGAATTCCCCAACGATTCACCCCAAGGAATTGTTTTATGGGATATACCTTACCATGGTACGTATTGACGTGAAGCAGCTGCTGTGTCCAGGGAATCATTTACAAACATGTGAAGAGACAGCACAGGAGACCTTGTGAGCCAACATTTCCTACAAGCCCCAGCTGAGAAGGTCCCTGGGTTCCTCTGGGTTTCCCTGGGTTTGTTTCTCTGGGTTTCCCTGAGTTTCTCTGGGTTGGTTTCCCTGGGTTTCCCTGAGTTCCTCTGGGTTTGTTTCCCTGAGTTTCCCTGTGTTTATTTCCCTGTGTTTCCCTGGGTTTCCCTGAGTTTCCCTGGATTTCCCTGGGTTTATTTCCCTGGGTTTCCCTGGGTTTGTTTCCCTGGGTTTCCCTGAGTTTCCCTGGGTTTATTTCCCTGTGTTTCCCTAGGTTTATTTCCCTGTGTCTCCCTGGGTTTATTTCCCTGTGTTTCCCTGGGTTTATTTCTCTGTGTTTATTTCCCTGGGTTTATTTCCCTGGGTTTATTTCCCTGTGTCTCCCTGGGTTTATTTCCCTGGGTTTATTTCCCTGGGTTTATTTCCCTGGGTTTATTTCCCTGGGTCTCCCTGTGTTTATTTCCCTGTGTTTATTTCCCTGTGTTTATTTCCCTGTGTTTATCTCCCTGGGTTTATTTCCCTGTGTTTATTTCCCTGGGTTTATCTCCCTGGGTTTATTTCCCTGGGTTTATCTCCCTGGGTTTATCTCCCTGGGTTTATTTCCCTGTGTCTCCCTGTGTTTATTTCCCTGGGTTTATTTCCCTGGGTTTATTTCCCTGGGTTTATTTCCCTGGGTTTATTTCCCTGGGTTTATCTCCCTGGGTTTATTTCCCTGAGGTTTATTTCCCTGTGTTTATTTCCCTGGGTTTATCTCCCTGGGTTTATCTCCCTGGGTTTATCTCCCTGGGTTTATTTCCCTGGGTTTATTTCCCTGGGTTTATTTCCCTGGGTTTATTTCCCTGGGTTTATTTCCCTGGGTTTATCTCCCTGGGTTTATTTCCCTGGGTTTATTTCCCTGGGTTTATCTCCCTGGGTTTATTTCCCTGTATCTCCCTGGGTTTATCTCCCTGGGTTTATTTCCCTGGGTTTATCTCCCTGGGTTTATCTCCCTGGGTTTATCTCCCTGGGTTTATCTCCCTGGGTTTATCTCCCTGTGTTTATCTCCCTGTGTTTATCTCCCTGGGTTTATTTCCCTGGGTTTATTTCCCTGGGTTTATTTCCCTGGGTTTATCTCCCTGGGTTTATCTCCCTGGGTTTATCTCCCTGTGTCTCCCTGTGTTCAGGCTGCTGCCCGAGGTGTGTTCCCAGCCCAGCCCTGGAGCTGCTGCCCGTGTCAGCTCCAGCTCAGAGGCTCCAGGGAGCTCTGGCAGTGAGAGCCCCAAATTCCCTTTTTCCAAACACTGCCCTGCAGCCAGGCACCCTCCAGGCCACCCTGCCCATTTCCAGCTCCTTCATCACATTTTTACAAACAACACACAAATTGTTCTGAGTTTTCCTAAAGACAAACCGGGCAGGAGCCCAGCTTGGACAGGAGGATTCCAGCCCTAATGACATCACATAATCATGTCTCTAATGATGTTATGAAATTATAAGATGAATCAATTTGAACTTGGCAATCATTTACTTTTTCCAGAACTAATACCTTGTAATTTCTGATCATTTTGTCACAGCAGCAATTTCACCAAAATATTGGACTTAATTTCATACTATTATAATGAAGTATTTACATTTACCATAAAAATAAATTACCATTTACCAAATACAAAAAAGGGCACATGCCAATGTTTCAGCCTTGGCTCAAGAGACTAGATATAATTAGGCAGGGGAAATTAAGAAAAAAAAAAAAGAAAAATACCTTTCTAATCTTTCCTTTCCAAAATTAAGACTGTTCATAAAGCAGCAATATTATATGATATTATATAAAGTATTTCTGGAGAAACACTAAATAGGAATCACAGTTTAAAAATAAAGAAATATACATACATTACAGTATTAAACTCACTGTTTTGAATTCCTTCTCAGACCTTGACAGATGCTCAAGCCTGAGTGAAATATTTTCTCCTTGACTTTTCAGCCACTCTTTTCTACTGGCCAACATTCCTTTGCAGGCTTTCAGTGAAAACCTTCTGACACTTGCAGGTGTGGATATGTGGAAATTGTTAGTCTACAAGGAGTTTCACAGAAATTGTAATGAAAATCTCAGTAAAAGTTATGATAGTACACTAGGAAAGAAAAAATTGGACTATTTCACAGGACCTGAAGTGTTTAATCTCAGTGATTAGTGGATTAAACCCTGAATCCTGCCATGACCCAGGTTTTGCTTAGAACGTGCTCATCTTTGTAGAAAAAAAAGTCTCTGCTGCACCTGGCTCCTTTTTTAAGCTTCACCAAAAAGTTCTTAGGTCCAGAAGTATGGGATGTAATTCCTGAAGATGTGACTGGCTCTGTTCTCTGAACCCTCCTGTGAGTCCAGTCCCTTCCCAAAAGCAGCAGGATGAGGAGGTGTGCCTGATTTCCCTCTTGTCAGCAGTTAACACCACCCACACTGACGTGGAGTTTACATTAAATTAAATTACATTAAATAACCTTCCTTCCCCACCAATAATAAGCCCATTTTTTCCAACTTTCAGGGGAGTGACTTTCCTACACAATACCTTTCTCAAGTAGTCTGGTGAGGGTTTTCCCCTTTTCAGTGTTCTTTACCACAGCGTTTCTGTTATTGCAGTGGAACCATTCTTCATGAAGAAGAAATTGGAGCTGCTGCTGCCACCACCCCTGCCAGCCCCCAGGAGCTTGGTGCAGCTCTTCATCACAAGCCAAAGGTTTAGGGGAGCCACCTGAAGCACCAGCAGCTCCTTCCTGTTGTCCCCACACCAAAACTGCTGTCCATCAACATTACTGATCCCCTGCAAACAGCACAAGGTGTCACATGCCACAGGTGCTGGAGTGCTGAGCTGGGGACACTTCCCAGAGGGTCTTTTCACACAGGCCAGCTTTGTCCAGAGGAACAACAATCTGTGCTGAGGGAAATTCCCCTCTCAGTTCTGATCATCTGGACATCTTCTATGGCCCTTTGAAGAACTGACCTCACAGTTCTTGTCAATCATATTTAACCTCAGCCTTGACTGGAGTGGCTACCACGCTGTGCCCACAGTGCCTCCTAAGAGAGCATTTCATAAGCTCTTGTCCCCTCCCACTCCAGCAGATTTTGGCTTGGATTTCCATCTGAACATCTTGAAGCAAGAGTACTCAAATGTCTGACTTTGCAGTTTCTTTACCATACAGCAGGTAGTTGTAAAAAAGTCACACAAAAATAAATCTGTGAAGAATTTCACAGAATAAATCTGTATCACTTCTAAGGCAAGTGTGGATCATATCCTCAGCACACATCCAGCTCCCTGCCAAATAACTTAGGTATAGCACAGGATATAATAACTAATTAATAAAATCAATATTTGAAATAGAAAGCATCCTGCAGCCTTATCATGCGAGAAGAAGCACGGGCAGAAACGTCTTTAAAAATCATCATATGACCAACAACTTGAGCAAACTCACTAACAGGGCCCCCTTGCAGGAGGATTTCAGAGCTCTTTGCAGGTCAGATGCCCTTGAGGTTCATCATTATTGCCATTTGGAGCTGAGCAGCTCAGCACCAGCAGCAGCAAATCTGTGCCAGCAGCAGCAGCCCTTGAAACATTGTCAGAAATGGCTGCTGTGTCCAAAACCATCTGAGCATCTTCACCAGGAGTCCTCACCACCTACTTCTACCACTGCTTTAAAATCCTGCCTAAATAATTAATTAGTCTTTATTACACTCCCATCAAGTAGATAACTCATTTATTTCTATTGCACAAGTTACAATGAGGCATAAAGAAGTACTCTGTCCAGAAATCTATGAGCTAGTCCAGTATAAGAAATGGCTGGACAATGATTTTTGAAGTGTATGTTCATTTTAAATCACCATGAAGACCCTTCTCTACTATCTTAATACTCCCTCCAAACTTATAGGTGCTGAGTTTCAGCCAGAAGCAGTGAAACAGGATTTTCAGAAAAAAAAATAAAATAAGAAATCAAGATAGTCCATCTGACTACTAAAATACATGCACACTGTATTATGCAGCTAGAAACATTAATAAAGCCATACTTTGCTAGGGTAAGGGGCAGAGAAGTGCATCCAAATCCACTGCACCAGGAAAAAGTGCAACAGTACAGAATGATTTTATATTTCACTGTTAATGGGAATTAGAACCAGACAGGAGCATAGCACCACAGTTTGGCAAGTTCCTCCTTGAGAACACAGAAATATATACCCAAACAGTTTTTATTTTTGTTTTTTGGTGGAGACAGGGGTGTGGCAGGCCTGGGAGTAAGGCAACAAAAACAATAAGGAGACAGAGGTGCACACTTATATGTCTAGGGGGATTTTCTTTCATATTGCCTTTTCAGTTTTTCTCTCCTATAGCTAACACAACAAATAAAAGCTTTTAAATTCTATTAGCAGTGTGTGAAGGCTGGATTTGCAGTGCAGACAGCTCAAGTGCTGGGCACTGTGAGCCAGCCCTGCTCTGTCACACTGTGTGGAGCTGCCAGAGCAGCCCTGCTGGGAGAGTGGGATTGACGTGAGAAACACGTCAGGAGAGGTCTGGTACTTTCCAGAAGTGACAACAGCGTGCTATTCCTTGAATTTTGTCTTCTCAGGGCATTCAGTCTGAGAAGAAACACTTCCAATAAATACTCTTGTGATCCCACTCACAGAACACCCACTCTTGTACAAACACGTAAGGAGCATCATCCTTGCTCTGAGGAGCTCACAATTTGTGAGCACATCGAAGCAGAGGGGAGGAACAGCACAGGCACAAAGAGTGAGGGGCTCTGGCTGCTCCCAGGAGTTCTCTGCATGCAGGCAGGAAAACACACACACAAGCAAAAGCCATCCCTGCACTTACACTTCTAAATAACTTTTATCACCTGGGAAATGGAATAAAAACAGAAGAGTATATCCAGCCAAGCTGGTAACAAAAAAATGAACCTTTAGGGAGACATTTCAGGTTCAAAAAGAAAGCAAATTGTGACGGCAGCAGCCTGCCAAGAAAACAGCAGCGGTTCTGCTGGATGCAAGGAGGACTGGCAGAGATAAATCCGACCAGAGCAGCCTGACACAGTCCAGAGGCACTTGTGCATTAGCAAGTCTTTATCCAGAGAAAGCCAGGCTGGAATGCAGAGACACCAGCAGCACTAAACCAGGATGAGCAGTTCAGGTACTGCCATGATCCAAAGGAAATTATTTTTCTCAGAGCAGGCCTTTGGAAGAAAAGGTTATTTGTGTCTGCTGCAATGGGGTGACAGGCCAGAGGATGAAGTTAAAGCTTAGATTGAAGTTCTCTGGCTTCTCGGGGTACAGGAGAAAGACAGGAGAATAAAAAGCTGAAAAGCAGGGGGAGAAAATTCCTTAGCTCCAGACTGCTTTTGTTGTTGTTTATTAGAGGGTTTGTGGGGTTAGGCTTTTTTAAAGATGAAAAACTGACAAGGTGCCATTGGTTCTTAAAATAGAAGATTCCTTTTTCCCTACCTTCAAGTTACCTTATGTTTAAAAATTCCAAACTTGCCCCAAGACTACCTCAGTTCTGGGCTTCTGGCCCCAGTTCATGTGCTTGTGTTTGTACTGGGCTCGATAATCAGAGGAAAAGTAGAACAGCAGAGTGAAGAATGCTGGCCAGGAGTGCACAAAATTGATGGGAAAAATGGAAAGGAAATGGGAAGGAGCTGGAGGCGAGTAAAGGGAAGTCAAGCCTGGAGCAACTACAGGAACACATCAGCTGCTTGTCCCAAAGAACAGGTGAGGCACTGGGCACAGAAATCTGTGAGACAAGAGCAAGGCTGAGAGGGAGAGAATGGCTGTCCAAAGGAGACTATGGCTACAATGGCTAAAGGAAACACCTTAAACAAGATTTTAAATGTTCAAAGAAAAATAAATAACAAATAAATGTCATTCAAAATCTACTTTATACTGCTTTGTACAGTTCTAAGTGCTAAGAGAGAAATTTGTGCTTCCCAAACAAAATGAAATATCTAATTTTTTTTGTCTATACACAATTACTAACATGCAAAGATACACTAGGACTGAAGGGAAAAAAAAAACACCCCACACCATAAAAAATTAAATCAGGAGCATAACCACAGTGCCATGGTCCACTCATTCCTCATTCTCCCATATGCACATAAAAATATACAGTTGCAGATTCTTAAATCATACAATATCAATAGGAGTCCAATGAGAATTAGTACAAACACATTGATTTCTTTCTGATGGATTTTTTTCCCCTGGGGTGATACAATAAACAGTGACTGGGGTACATAATCTGAACTCTGTTATGGAAACTAGCTTCATGCAGCTTAATTCCCATAAGGAGAATGTTGAATCCCAGCACTAATAATTAGAAAATACAAAGCTAAAATGGGTTTCGATATTCTTTTTCATGTTTTCTGTTGTTGCCTGCCCCAGGAAGCCAGAGAAGCAGAGTTTACAAGTAGCACACATTCTCATTTGTTATGCTGCTCTGCACAGCCATGGGACTGCTACAAGACAGGAATTCCACATTCAAATTGTACTGTCAGTAAATGGCCTTTCGCTTTCTTTCAGAAAGGTTTGCCAAGCCCTCTGGGATCAGAAGTGGTTCCATCAGAAGATGGACAGGAGAGTATGGAAAAATAAACAGAAAATTCAGTCATCTTCCAGCCTGGTCTACCATAGAGAACATTTACAGACTTTTGCCAAAATTATTGTACTTCTTGTACCCCACCACAGCCCCTCCCAGCTGCACTGGAGGCACAGGGGCCATCTAATGTCAGGAACAGGAGCAAAACCGTGGCCACAGCTTCTCCCTAAGACTGTGTGACCTCAAACACGGTGCAAGGCTTACCTTGCCCCCAGCCCCACATCTTAAAAGAGAGATTTTAAAGATCTCTCTCATTGTTTTGAAAACTAATCCACTGCAATTCCCACAGGCTTGGTGGATGACTGATGATGATTTTAAAGCACCTCCAGGAGTTAAACTGGTGACTTTCAGAGCCAACTGGGAGTTTAACAACTGAACTCAGGAATAGTTTCTATTACTAGAACCTTGAATAGATCCACAATCCATGGCCAAGCTCTGCATATCAGTAGATACAAACTGCAGTTCTTGTGCTCTGTTCTGGCTTGTAACTGCAGAGGAACATAAATAAGGCAAGGACGGAAAAACTGACAGTGAATGTGCACTGCCTGATTTATTTGTTTTTATTCATTGTCATGGGAGGATGAAAACCTACTTGTGGAATGGTTTCTGTCTTCTGCTGTGTTTACCATCTCCCAGCTAGCGTGATCTTCCAGTTTCCACTGGTACTGGCTTTTTCAAAGTGTTATTTTTATGTGTAGAAATACACATTCCACTCTGAAAAATCTAAAGTCCTCAAAGAATCACCCTTATCAATCAGCACTTGTCACTGACTCAGTCCATTCCAACCTGACTTGGTCTGTCTGGATTCACCAGGAGCTTCTTGAAAAGAGATTATTTACTTTTGCTTCCCTCTTGAGGGAAATGAGGTCCTCATTCATAATTGGAGCTGCTGATCTTTGAACTGCAGCTTTTCACAGCTCCCTGGACTCAGAAGATAAACCAAATTCTTCTCCTGCCCCAGAAGAACTCGAGTTTTGTCACTCAGTGCAGTCCTGTGCAGGACAAGCATCAACAACACAACCTGTAAAGCATTACAAACCTCCAGGGGAACAGCATGTGTGAGCTACAGGTGTGAGGTGTGGGAACTGCCTTGTTTTAATCCAAGACTGTCCAAAACAATTCCCTGGAGCTCTCTAGCAGGGATCCAGGGGTGGTGCCAGGACAGAAGCTGCCCCAGCCAGCTCACTGTGTTTGTTGGCCCACTCTCCAGGATTGTCCCTCTAACACAGCGTGCCCAACAGCAATTCCAGCTCCAGAAAAACCAGGGTGGAAAAGCAACTTTCACCTCCCAACTTTTGTAAAGTGCATAATTTGGCATTAGACATTTCTTGTTTTACTTAGGAAAGGTAGTTGTAGGGATGAAGGGAGCCAGAACAGAATCAAAAGACAGAGAGTGAAACCATAACTCAGAATTTATTATTTAGGCAAACCCACACTTGAAAATGGAATACAGATTTTATTTGGATATTGTCTCCTGTCTATCTGCTAGAGAGGTGATACACCGAGCTCCCTGAGTGAAAGGGGCCAAAGACAAAGCTCTCTGATCTGCAGTGGATTGTACAGGCAAAGCAAGGGACCCTGGATGCCATAAAGCTTGCCTGTATCTGACAAATTGCAGATTTTTCCAAAATAAAATGCCAGATTGTGCATACAAACATCTTAAAAGCAAGCATTATCTATTCTTACATTAGAAGGAGCTTTATGTTTGCAATGAACCCATGAAACCACTGAAATATGTGGAAATTCTCTGCTTTAGGCAAATGGCACATTAATGAACTTTGTGTTTTACTTCAGCTCACTGAAATGGCCTGCCAAGGGCTGTAGCAAGGTATGTGCTGTGAGAATTTATTATATCCAGGGAAATCTGACACACTGCAGCCAAGAGGCATCTCTGGAATCTCAGACCAGGACAGAAGAGGAGCTGGGTGTATCTGACTGGTGTCTGCAGGATTATTCATCTGCACACACAAGCTCAGGATCAGCTTGGTCTTCGTGGCTCCCTGTTACCATCACCAGCTAGGGAGAAAAATCTTCAAAAGGATTTCATTACCTTTTCCCCCTAGATCCATCTTATTTACTCCCTCGTGAGAAAGCATCTTTCTTCACACAACTTATTTAAATGAGGGCTTGGAAGTGCTGTAGAGCCCCATCTGTGATTTCAGAGTTCACAAACAGCCATTTGAATATTCCAGAGCTGAGCAAATTGATGGGATGAAGGGTGAGTGCCATTTCTGGGCTTTCCACTGTAAGCAGCTCATAAAACACTTCTATTTGAAGTACAGAGCATCAAAGATACTTTCCCCATTTATTGCTGTGCACTTGGAGTATAATCCCCAACAGCACTTTTATCTGCTTTTTAAACACAAATACAGTGGCTGATTTTCTTTCTTTTTTCTCCTCTAAGTGAAGTTTCAGAAAGGAATGATTTGGGCCTGATAAATGCTTGATGAACTCGCCAGCATTAACAGTTCTTTGAAAGCTATTACTTTTATGGAGAGAAATAATCCAATTTCTTTTCCCTCTGAGATGCACTGAAGGCAATACACCCCTGTCACATGAAAGAGTGAACTTCCCAATTCCATTTCAGAAATAGCTTTCATGTTAATATGCACTATTTGGGTAATTTTACTAACAAGAAAAATCATAAAGAGTGGGAGAATACAAACCTAATCAACACAAATGCCTACTAAATGAATAGCAAACCTCATTAAAAACCAACAGCAATTTGGTTTGGAGAGAAAATATTCCTGGTTGCCTTGTGTTAGGAAAATGGTTGGGAACAGAACAAACTGCTGCAGATGAGCTGCTCGTTGTCACCAGATTTTTAAGTACAAACAGGTTTTTGTGCCTGAGCTGACAATCAGAATCAGCTGCTATTCTCACGAGTGTCACCAGAGAAAGGATCAGATTTCATTTGATCCTTGGACTGGAGGCTCAGAAAACACCTGGAAATTGGTCTTGAGGACCCAGCCTTGAATGATTAGTTAACCAGCAGAAGAGACACTCTATTCAGAATTAATACAAAACAATTAAGTATAAACACAATTTGGAATTAGTAAAAAAATTAAGTATTTTTCTAATCACTTCCTCTTCTTTCCATTGCAATAACCCATGGCAAAATGCACTAATATAATGTTTACATGGAAACTCACTAAGCAATTGCTGGAATGCTTTGATCTTAAAATTTCCAGATGTTTGTTTGAATGATTTACACACATAAACATCTCCTGCTAAATACAGACTTGTCCTCCACAATCTTGAATGAAAATCAGAGAGGAGAGACTGGTTGGTTAATGTGAAGCTTCCTCCAGGGTTTCCTCCAGCAGAAGTAACAGCCATTATTGATGAAGAATTGAAGGGTATCCCCACAGTCTGTACTGCACTGAGATTGTTCTCACAATACATGTATGACATATAAGATATATGTGACATAAACTTCTTTTCAGTCTTTTCAATTGGCTTCTGTTCCATCCAGACAACAGGAATGTGGTAGGGAAGGTTTTAAAGTAAACTCCAGCAATTTATTATTTACATGTCTAAGAGCTAATTCTCAAAAGCAGAGTTCTTCACTTTAGATTTACAGCACAGCTGTGAACCCAAGGATAAAATAAAAAGCACTCTCTCCCATTTTGGAGTCAAACACACTGTGCTGATACGGGACCTGCAAAGGGAATTGTCAAAGCTCCCTGGCCTTCATCCATGTGCTCTGGATATCTCAAATTTCCAGACCTACAAGTTGTTTCTCAAAAAAAAAAAAAGAGAGGAGATGAAGAAAAAAAACAAAACAACCCAATACTTTTCTACCATGCAAAATTTTATCCTTGTTTAGGATAATTGTGTTCTAAGTGACAAAGTAAGAGATGGAAGCGTTAAAAACCCCAAAAAACCTCCATGAAGAATTAATAATATAATATAAGCTTTGGCCTGACCCAATTTTGCCAGCCTTGTCACAGCTGAGCTGGAAAATCCTCTTACAAGCTCAGCTTGAGCAGAATTTATGTTGATTTCACATGTGTTTTACTTGAGGAGGCTGCATATTCCTCCTCTCCACAAGGCTGGAAATCAACTGCAATAACTTCCAGAGCAGTCACCAAGCTTGGAAGATTTCACTATAAGTGAAATTCACACTCACCTTAAAAAAAATTAAAAAATCTCCTTTGATAGTTGGACATTTAAAGTTCTAGCCATTGGTAGATGAGAGGCAATAGGTACTAAGCAATTTCAAAAACAGGCTTCTAATCTATCTTTCTCAAGTGAAGGGTAAATTGCCCTGATTTCTTGGCTCTCATCTCATGTCTGCTTTGTGGTTTGGATTTTTTTCTGAGTAAAGGGTACACTAGACCCAGTCTGGAGTTTTATTTCAAGCAAGGTTGTAAAGGAAGATGCAATGTTCCCCTGACTAAAAGAAGCCATAGACAAGAGTAAATGAACTTTAAGACATGCAAGTCCCTCACCAGGTGTGCTTGGGATAAGAGAAGAGATAATGAGAAGGTGAAAACACGAGAACAAAAATGAAAGGAAGAGTGGAATAAAGCAAACAAATTACAGTCCTTCCAGATGTACAAAAATCCATTTGTTCTACCACACACTAAGCTTGGTTCATTCAGGAGAACTGAACTGAAAGAACAGAGAACTGAAGCTTGACATTCCAACTAGAGAAGAGCATTTTCCACATCAGAAATAAACTTCTGGGCTGTGGTGGACAGAGAGAAAAGGGACACACACAGATAATTCAGCTCTTTGCTGGAGCTGCTTCCTGCAGCTGACAGAGGATCAGCCCAGCTCCTGCCCCTTTCCACAAACACAAACTCTGTACACCTGTGGGGGTGATTCGTGCCCCATGCCCTACTTTGGCATTTCCCATTCTCCCTGAGGACAAGTGTCAGTGTGAACATATTTCCCTTGCCACACAGCAGAGCTCTCCATCACGGGCTCTGCAGCTCACCTGTCATCATTCCACCATCATCACTACTGTTTGCACAATTCCCATATCTCTTCATCTAATGCCACAATTCTCTCTCCATCTGTCTATGAATCAGGTATTAAATTTACCTTTTAGTCTTTGGAAAAAAGGCTCACCTGTGAATCCCTTTGAAGCCTCAGCACACAAAAGCCCTGACTGTCACCCCAATGTTCTGTGCCCTTCATGCAGATGTGGGTCTGTCACCCACCAATTTCCTTTTCCACCTTCTTTTTAACGTGTCCAAAACTCTTCAGCTGGACTAATGACAGCTCAGATCAATGGAATCATCACAGGAATGTCACATCTGTCTTCTGCTGTGTTCTGTCACCTTCTTAGCTCCTCAGGCACCATAAATGTGGCACCAGTTGGCCACTGTCATCTATGACTGGGCTCACTAATTTCAAATACAGTGTAAAGAATTACTAATATAGTCAAAAGAATTATTCTGTACAGACATGCAGTAAAATCAAGTTATTTTTTTTCTCTTTAGTTTCCAGATAAAGAGTAGCAGGTATAGTGTAATAAACTAATTTGATAGGATTCATGAAAAACAACACTACCTCATATAGGGCACAAATAGATTTTTATGCATTCCCCTATAAATTCAATAAGAATATATCAAATAAGACAGCCTCAAATTCCATTTAGATTTTGCTAGAGGAATCTTTAAGAAGTGTTTTACAGCAGAGTACAGGCACTGCTGTTCCATAAACAGAACACAACAGCTCTCTTCATCCTTGAATTTTCTGGACTTTATTTCAGGGAATCTCTATCAAAAAACCAGCCAATTTAGTGCTTATTCCCAATCAATAAAAAGCTGTGAATTCATCAGCATGCACAGGTCTTACCTAAGCACTTACTCTTGTGCACCTCACTAAGAGTTACACGATGTGTTTAAGCCTGCATCCATGGGGGTCTAACAATCACCAAGCCTTAAAATCTTCAGTTAATAATCTTTTATGCACATAAAAATCAGAGCTGGCACTTCACTCATAGCTTAAGTAGAATCAAATGATGATTTAATTGAGTGGTTCCAGAACTTTTCAGAAAGTTTCAGTCATAATCCAATGAACTCCAGAATTGTAGGGGTTTAACCCTATGTGTCTGTTCTCGTGACAGATCATTGCACATGGGTGGCCATTTAGGAGAAAGACCCTTTTTTGTCTCTACACCTCAAGACAATATTTGGTTGTGGTGTGGCATGAGAGTTTCCAGAATATCTAAGTTAGTACAAAAAGTAAAAACCTCTTTCACTGGAAAAGTCTGTCTGCCAAAACTCCTGCTGTTCCTAGCAGAGCTAGGACATCATCCTGACACCCAGCACCCTGGCTTGGTTTAACACAGTGTGCAGGGCTGCAGTCATCCTTTGAGAGTAAACACCACTGGACAGAAAGGTGTTTTGTGCCCAAAAAGGCACTGAGCTCACCCAAAACCACAGCAAGCAAAAGCAAGCCATGGTGAGAAGAGATAAAGGATATGTTTTATCGTGAGATATCGTGAGATACGCTCCAGTCAGGGACCTGTGGCACTGCAGTTCTGGGTTTGTGCTGCCCTGGATCCATAGCAGAGGATAATGCCCTGATGGATATTCAGGGGAGAAAACACAGAAAGATGAGACCCAGCAACAAAGAGACAGACAGATGACACTGCCATCCCCAGCCAAAAGCCTTCTAAATTTAAAACGTTGTTTTTAAACATGATATGAAAAGCTATTCATTGGTATAACTTCTCTGGCTTCTGTATGTTCAGATGAGATTTCCCCAAGTATCTGCTATTTGTTATTTAATAATAAATTTTAAAAAATAACAAATAAGAAAATGAAAATTTGCTATTTCAAAGCTGAGACTAAAATAAAATCCTTCTTACCCCATGGAATTATGACATGTGAAACATCAGGGGACCCTAGTGAGTGGAAGGACCCCAGGGTTTCTGTTTGGCCTTCTCCATGCTTTAGCAGTAACTCCAAACATCCAAAGGCAGTGTGGGGTAGTTTGGGAAAGAAAGGGCAGAGATGTGGAAAGCAAGCAGAGCCAAAAGAACTCTCCAGAAAAATCTGAGGGAAACAGATAGACCTTAACTTTCATGCTACTGTGCAAATATATATGTGTATATATATAAATATATATATGTTTTCAGTGTGTAATTCTAAAAGAAATAGGGGAAGATACATGAAATACATTTAATCCTTAAGATTTGCTTATGTAAAGTGACAAGATGTCAAGGGTTTATTTACTGAAGTTTCTTTCACTGGAATTCTTAATGATTGTTTCTAAATCTTACATCTTGTGCTTTGTTTCTATTCATTCTTTAGTGTGACCTTCCTAAAATGACCAAGCTGATATTGTGATTAATGAGCCAATTATTTTCATCTGAGACATGGAACAAAACAAATAGCCTATTCCCCTCCAATTTACTTTCTTAATAAATAGTGCCCCCACCTCCTTTTTTAACTACTGAAAGTTTATGATGGATTTCCTATGCAACTTGTTCCCTAAATTAATAGGATCTGAACAGGGCAGGCTGGAAATGTAGGGGTTTAATTACCTTTGCTATTAAAGCAAGATGTAAATCCAACTTTACTGCTCTGAAGTGAGGAATGCTCAGAAGTGAGGCTGACAGGGGTGCAAAAAGGAAGAAAACATGAACTTGGAAACAGGCACCCTCCCTACAACACTGAGTGAAGGAATCAGCCTTCTTCCCTTCCCCTCGTGAGGCACATTTTCACCATTTATTCAAAAAAATGTCCTGAAGTATATAAGACACATACAGTTGCAACAAAAGAATATGAAATTTTTTTTTATAAATAAATTTTAAGCCGTGTGGGTGGACTGTACATTTGTAAAAGAAGGAACTAAGGGAAAGAAGAAAAAAGAAACCAACAACCCTGTGGGAAAAGCTTTCTCCACCCAAGGAACACTACAGTTAAACAAATAAATTCACTGGAAAGGCATGGAGGGAAATTCATTATATTATACTCAAGAGACAATTAAATAGCAATAATGGAAACTGCACAAGGACCGTGACTCCTGAACTCCAGGTCCTGAGGATCTCCTGCCTCCTTGAAGAGCTGCAAGGACCAGCTCCTGCTTCAGCTGTGGAGCCCTGGGCAACTGGGCACCTGCCAGTGGCTGCTGCAGGGGAGCCTCACTGCAGACAGCTGCAGACAGCTGCAGACAGCTGCAGACAGCTGCAGAGGAGCCTCACTGCAGACAGCTGCAGACAGCTGCAGACAGCTGCAGACAGCTGCAGACAGCTGCAGGGGAGCCTCACTGCAGACAGCTGCAGACAGCTGCAGACAGCTGCAGGGGAGCCTCACTGCAGACAGCTGCAGACACAGCTCCCAGCCCACCTGTGATAAAACACAATTCCATATGCAGAGTAAACACTCTGCTCTCCTTTAGCATTTCTCTTTCTTCAGGCTAGGAGTTTCATTTTCTTTTTGACAGCTTATGAAAGACAGGAGAGAGAGGCACCTTCACAGAAGTGGAGATAACAGTTTGCAACAGCCAGCACAAAAAACAGATTTATTTTACTCTGTGAGCTGCTCTGAGCACCGGACCCTCAGCAAAACACCCTCAGATAATGATGATAATAACCCTGTCCTGCAGCACTTCATTTGAGGATCTGTGCTCCTGTGGTGCCTTCCACTGGAAGATTTCCCTTTCCTCCAGGACCTAATCACCAAAATATTTGACAAGGATCAGCTTGACAAATACCCAAAAAAAGCACAACCCAAAAAAATAACCTACTCAGAACAAAAACAAAACAAAACAAAAAAAAGAGGATTATGAAAATACCTTGCCGAAGGTCCCTCACCAAGTTTGTCAGAGATAATAACAGAGTCAGACTCAAGCTCCAGACAGACACACAAGTTCCTTTCTCCAGCCCCTGGCTCAGAGGATCCATCATCTGCTGGAGAAGCCAGTGCTGCTCTTTGCACCATGTCACAGGCAGGACACCAACACACAGAACAGCCCCAGGTCCCTCAGCACAGGGCAAACCACACACAAACTTCAGAGCTTAGGTATTCAAAGGCATCACTTTCCCCATCTGCTTCAGAATGCAACAGATGCATTTTCTGTGCTCAGTGCTGCAGGCTGCTTGGACAGCAAAATAAAACATTCAGCACCTTTCTGTGAGCCCTGGATCAGTTCCATACCTGCCTAGGGGGGATACAGCGCTGGGCCCAGCAGTCAGTCTCCTCCTGGTCTGAATAAACACAGATTCTAGAAAGTACTCAGAGTTCTAAGACTTTTGGTTGATAACTGTGTTTGGAATCAGCCTCTGAAGTGTGAGGAATGCACAGCTGCTGAACACCTTTTAGAAAACCAGTATCTTACAGGCATATTTTTGCTACTGACACATACAACTCTTTTTTTAATGATGGATTTCCTATCTAATTCCTTCCCTGAATTTATATGACTATAATAAAATACAGAACTTATGTTTGCTGTATCCTCTTTTATTCTTAGCACTTTATAAGAGTCCACTATCCTCAGAGCTCACACAGTGGCTATGTAGCCCTGAAGCAAAGCTTCATAATGGTATTTAAGGACTTCTGTTTATTAATAGTTTTCCTTGTCAATTAATAATCAAGATCATCTATATGTCTGTCTTATTAATATTTACATTTTTCAGTGTATAAACAGTCATACTTCCTCCTAAGAGCTTGAGAAGAAAAAAGATTTTATACAGAAAACAATAAAGATTCTAAAAAGCACCCACAAAGACAAGAGCAACACCAAGGCACTCAAACATCTCCAGTGCTGAATGCAGAAGGAAAGAGCTTGCTACAGAAGACTAAAATAAAAAGGAAAATCCTCATCATCTTTGAAGCAGATTTTTTTTTTTGATCTTCAGCTGTTCTTTCTGATGAACTGCAAAATCCTGTAGCTGAAGTCAGTCATGCATAGTCTTTAGGAAATGAGAAAAGAATGGTTTGAACTTTGGAACTCCATACAGAAATTAGAAGAAAACTCATCTTAATGGAAAGTTACTTTTCAGGATGATTCTGTGCTCTAAATTAACGCTGACTTTTGAAGAGTTCTGGAGAATCCTGTGCCATTTCAGCAAGCACTAATTGATATTTACAGAGTGCTGCTGAGTAGGGTTATCACCATTTCAAACAGCTCCAAAAGTCAGACAGATTAAGTACAAATTGAGGAAACCTTCTATTCAGTACTTTCTTGATGTAAATGAAGTTAAGGCTCTGAAATTGCTTCATTTTAAGAACTACAAAAATGAGAAAAATACAAGTAATTGTCTACACCACCACCGATACTGAGAACTATCCTGGATTTGAGAAAAACTCAAGACAGTCTGCACCAGGCTGCCACAGACCACCTTTAAAGGTTCATTCATTCTCAGACTTTCTATAAAACCCCAGCATTTATGACCTACCCCAAGCCTGGAAATCAAAGTAACCAAATTTTCAAAAGAAAATCTGAAGTCATTAGCAATTTCTGAAAATTTTAACCACAGCTTTAAATAAGTGACCCCTTTAGGGCACTCAATTACATTTTGCTAAAATGCTAATAGATGTAGCCCTTTTCTTCACCCTTCTCTCTCACCTCCTGAACTCCTTGAAATACACCAGCTGAACAAGTATTATTTTAAATCTCTTATTTTCTCTGTTCAGTATCTTCATATTTTAGCACTCTTCCAGTACTCAGAAAGAGCAACCATTTTTTTCTCAGCCATTAAGTCCCCAGTAACACCGCTTGTGTTTTATTTGGAACAAAAAAACACAAGTCAACAACAGTACCAACAAAACAAAAACAAATAAAAAACCCTAACAAAACCCCAAAACTCAACCCAGATCACCCCCCCACCCCGAGTTCTGAATTTCCATGCTCAATGACAAATGGAAAACCTATGAACATGTTCTGGTGACAAGGACAGAATTTTAACACAGAATAAGGCTTCAGAAAGAGGCAGGACAAAAGGGTATGGTGATTGATTCTGAGCTGCATGAAAATAAAAATATTAGTAGTTGCCCCATAGACTGAAGAGCTTGACATAACATCACTGCTCTTGTATTAACAACAACAAAAAAACCCACAATCACTGAGGCAGTACAGAATTTTCTTCTATGTCTGCCTCTCTGTATTAGAAAAGGAGAAAACACTCAGAGCTTGAATGTTGATAGGCAGAGACAAATGACAGCTAATGTATCTTTCAAAATTAACTCCCAAAACAGAGAAGTTCATTCTGCTGCAAGGTAGCACAGGGTATTTAATTTGCTGTGAAAAAGGGCCCTTGTCCTGCCAGTCTCTTATCTGAGATGTGCCAGTCATGGCAGCCTTGTCTTCCCAGGGGCTTGGACTACACCTCAGATCTCCAAAACCTGTTACATTCCTTATTCATGAACTGATACACTTTGATCAGCCAAGCCTGTCACTCTTTCCTCCCCTCTATTTTCATCTTTCATCAAACTCTTGATAAAATTTTGTTTCAGACAGGTCTATCTTATACTTGGGGCAAATCACTAAAGATTATTTTCTATATTAATTTCAGAAACAGATAAAAATCAAATACACCCCATCATTGAATTTTCTTGACAGTCCCTCTCTTCTTGCAGAAAGGCACAAGCACACTCTATTAAAGATTAAACTAAATAACACATCCTCACACCCAGGGGAGAAAATATTCCTCATCTTTCAACAGACTAAGAGTATGCAGGAAATGGCACAAACACATTCAATATGCACTACAAGCAGACAAATTTAGCTGCACATTCAGGTACTTTTCTGGAGAAGAGTAGTGAAAGACTTTTGCAAGCAGTTGGCAGATTTTCTATTTAATTTAGTGTTTCCCAGGTGATGGGGTTAACTACCAATGTGACTGAGGCTTTGATCAGGTGGCAATCAATACTGCAATCAAAAACAGAATATACAGAACAGACAGAGAATGAAGTGTGCAGACAAGTGCAGTCATTGCAAACACCTCTGTGTCACACATGGAGGAAACAGGGTGCTCTGTAAGGGATTTTTAAATTATTTCACAATACTGCATGTTCCTTAGAGAAAGTGAAAAATGTGGAGTTAAGTATATTTCAGAGGCAAGGGGTTGGGAAGAGTTTCTCTTTTCCTAAAACCTTCCCCAGTTAGAGGCAGCAGCTGTGGATACCCTTGCCTCAGACACCAAAAATGGACAGTTTTTTGTGGTTGACCATTTCTGAATAACAGTAGCACAAGAAGTCCAGTTTTAACTTCACACGAAACTGCTCAGCTATTCTACTCATGTTCAGAGATAAGCAAGTACAAAAGGAACATGAGCTACAGTTACTTCTGTCTTGCTGCTGAGCTCTGTACAGCTCTTAGTGCCTGACAGAAATTATCAACAGAAAAGCCTTTCAATTTTGAAAAGAAATGCTGTGGATCTCAGTTCTGAATTTTTAAGCTTCCAGCATTGTCAGTGTTTTTAGGAGGGGGGAAGGACAGAAGGTAGGAGAAAAGAAGTTTCAATTTTGTCTCCTGAAATGGAAATATCATTTCCTTCCCAGCGAGATGTGTGAGGGGATAAGAAGGTTAGAGATGGTTTTTGCTCTTTACCTCAGTGCAGCTTCTGGGAAAGCAGGCACTGGCCCAAGAAAAATCAAGGTAAGTCCATTTCCACTTCTGACATACTGAACAACCTTCTTATTGTCCTCATTTCCCTTTTAAGTGTCATGAAATTAAAGAACAAAAGTCCACAACTCCATAAGAAGACTTTCTCTAAACTACCACAGCCACAGATTTGGCTACCAGAGTGAATGTTATTACAACACTGACAAGGCAAGATCCTCCTCATTGCTTCAGTTGGCAGTTTTATTGTAGTGTCAGAATTTAAATTGTGTTTTCATGGTTTAACTCCAGCTGGAAACCAAGCCCCACACAGCTGCTCACTCACTCCACCACACTGGGATGGGAGAGAGAATCAAAAGTGGGTGGGTTAACTCCTGGGTTGAGATAAAGATGGTTTAATAAGCAAAGAAAAAGCAGCACGCTTGAGCAAAACAAAGAATTCATTGCTGGCATCCCCTGGGCAGGGGAAATCTCCAGGAAAGCAGGGCTCCATCACCTCACAGTGACTCAGTAAATCAAACACCATCGCTCTGAATGTCCCCTGCCCACCTCCCTCCTCCTTCCCCCACCTTTCTACCCTGTCCCACCGGTGTGGGACATCCCCTGGGGCAGCAGGGTCAGCTGTCCCAGCTGTGCCTCCTCCCAGCCCCGTGCACCCACTCTCCTCACCAGGGGTGGGGTAAGAGGCACAAAAAGCCTTGGTACTGCTCAGCAGCAATCAAAACATCCCTGTGCTACCAGCCCTGCTTTCATTTCTAATCCAAAACGCAGCCCAGTGCCAGCTGCTGTGAAGAGAAGGAATTCTATCCCAGCCAAAAGCAGCAAGGGTCCATTTTCCTCCTGTGGATGATGGGCCTGTCAAAATCTTCCATCAAGGCTCAGTTGTCACAGTCCTATGAGCCTTGGCTGCTGGAGCTGCTCCAGCTCCAAAAATTGAAATTCATTGCTGATGTGCTACAGCAGAGTAAGTCAATAACCATCCACCTCAGCACCTCATGTCCTCATTAGAGATGCTCCACACAAAGTGAGCTTTCCTCCTGTCACATCCAGAGAAATACACTGGAAGGATACACACTGCACAGGAATGTGGCCCTTGGGCTGACCAGATGTACTCATGGAGACCCAGCACATAGATTAAGGCAGGAATTTTGGCTTATAGGGTGTGGTGTTACAAGAAGAATGAAGAACAAGGTTTCTATACTATTTGAAGTGAGACTGAAGAATCCACAGACTAATCTGAATATACCTGTGCCAAGCTTGCACCAAGTTTTTTGTGGTTTGACCTAATTTTTAATCTTGTTGGATATGAAATCTCTTACTCCATTAAAATGAATAAATAAATGTTTTTGAATATAAACCAAACTGTTCACTTGATTACAAATCTCAGTACTCAAAGTTGCTTAAAAAACTCAGTGCTTCAAATCCAGCCTTTTCCAAGATGTTTAGGTAGTCACCATCAGTATGGATATGGGAATGTAGAGGAATGCTTGGTTCAAAAAACCCAACACATATGGCTCACATTTTATAAAACCAACTTCTCATAGTCTATAAATTCAGGAAGATAAAGGAAATCACTTTTGCCACATCAGGGTGTAAACCCTGTATTAGTGTATTTCTTTGAATTGATCCTATGCTGCAGGAAAAAGCAGCCCTTTGCCATATATTTAGGCCGTATTTCTCCACTGATCGTTTCCACCATGGCTTTGTCTTCTTCATTCCTGAAGTTTCTAGACAATGCCACAGTCCTATGGTATCATCACAGGGTATTTAAACAGTGCTCTGTTGTATTAAAAATAGAAGTTGCATTACTATAGCAAATAAAAAGCATCTCCAGAATATTCTTATATCACACCATAACTTTGTTATTAATTTTTATTTAAAATTACAAACAAAAAAAAAACCCCTCAATCGCACAGAGCCGCTCAAGCCAAGGCAGAGTTTCAAAGCTGTAAAAATAGAACAGGTGCCAAGCTGTTTTCCCAAGCTGGAACTGAAAGGCAGCTTGGCAGGAGCCGAGTTCTGCTGGAACATGAGCACTCACACTCCGTGTTTCACCCTCTCCATCACCAATTCAGCCCTGCATCACACAGCTGGGGACCTGCGCTGCTCCTGCCACGGGATGTGCCTTGCACCGTCAACATCACACAGGGAAACCTGCCACTTCCTCCTGGAGTGCCTCAGAACACTGACAGCTCCAAACAAAAGTCTTGTGTTGGCTGGGGAGGGGGTGGATTGGGGGATTTTTAATGCTTCAGGAATTGTTACTCACAGCTTGCTGCAAGACTCAAATAAAACCTGGATCCCAGCTCAAAAATAAATCAAAATGCTGCAAGGCTGTGTAACAGCATAAACGTGATGAGATCAAACTCCCTCACTGGACATTACTGCATGTCTTTAAGGAAAATAAAAGATTTGCTACTCAGAGAGAACTGGAACCAAAATTCACTAAAAGCAGTTGAGATCTGGACACTTGTTTTTAATGACCTGATAGTGCTTCCAGTGAAGAGCAAAAGACCAAGCCAGTCTAACAAAAAGTCTGGTCACCTGGCCAAGGTGAAAACAATGCACATTTTAACAATTTATAAACGAGACATTAATCATTTAATTTTAACAACTTATAAACAAGACAATCATTTAATTTAGCTTTCTGCAAGCACTTCTAGAGGGGGACCTGTTTGCTATAAGCAGGGAACCCTTTATAAGCACACCTTAGAGTGTAATGAATTATGTTTTGCAGTCAATAAAGTAGATAAAGCAAGGGAGTGAAGTTCCTACATGTGAGCCAAAGAACACCATCCATGGCTACCTCTCTGCTAACCCATTCCTAAAAAAAGCTTTTCCTTTACTAACTCTGCACAGCACAGGGAAAGACAACACTATAATCTGTCAGGAGTTTCATTCTAAAACATAAACAAGCAATGGATCTCAGTTCCACTGACAGTTTAACTTTCCTCTTCTTCAGTTTGAGGAAATCATGATTTCAACCTCCCACATAACATCTGGAGAAACTTCTTGACCCTCCAAGCATACTTACCATCATTTTGAAAACATAAATCAAAACAAAATCAGCCTCAATCACATGAAACAGAGCTACTCTGGTCAGTGTAGGTTTGATGTGTCCCAAATGAGTAACATCACCCAAATTCACAACAGCAATCTTCACTACATAAACTGAGATTTCACAAATTGAGTTGGTTCCCAGGACATGCTGAGCACAGACACAGATGCCTCTTGTCAGTGCCTTAGACCAGCTCGTGGCTCTGCAGTGCTGATGTACCATTAATTAATCCAATTTCTTGTGTAAACTGGAGAAACAAGGGTTTTGAGAAATCAGTTCCACATTTTGATCAGTCACACCAATAGCTAACTCTGCAGCTCTGGGCAGGGGACTCTGGGGCAAAAGCCACCAGTGTAGGAGAAAAGGGAGTCTAATTCCAGTCATGTGCCAGCCCAAAGGAAGGATTTCTCAATTCTCAACACAGACAGCATTCGAGATAGCCTAAATTTTACTGCCACAACTCAAAAACATATTTGAACTAACCTGACTTTTGGAGTGTTTTTTATTGTTTTGTTTGGGGGGTTTTGTTTCAATTTGTTCGTTCATTTTAATTCTATTTGTTAAGTACAAAGATGCTGAGTTCCTCCAAACTCAGGGCACTTTAAAATGATAGGTTTTGTACACAGCAAGAGCGCTTTGTTAGCCCCCTCAGGATCCTGTGTGTCCAGTGACCCTGCTTCCCTTCCCTGAGCTGCAGCTCTGCACCCCAGAGCGAGCTGACCCCAATGAATCCCCTTCTCCCCAGCTCCCTCTGTGCTGCCCTGGAGATGAAGGCCAGGGATGTTCTCCCTGCACTGTGCAGAGGGTGAAGGTCTCACTCAGCAAATCACCAGCTGAGCTTACAACACACACACACACCTGGGGAACAGGTACTTCATCATCCTGACAACAGAGCTGAATCTCAGTAAAGACACATGCCACATCCCACACAGCATTTACCCTCCTGCTGTTTCTAATAAAACCTTTTCAAATTAGAGAACATGCTCACATTGAGCCACATATCATTTTCAACTGTTGCCTTCATTCATTTGAATTCCTACTATATTTGATTTTAGGTGCATAATAGTTCAAATGCAGCTTCTCACTATGGATATCAAATGCTCTTACAGAATGTTCCCAGGGCTATACATCAGCAGTTTATTTCCCTGGATTTAAGAGCAGCAAAGTCATTGCAGTATTTTTGGTTGGTGCTAAACGTGCAGAACAGTAATCTGCTAAGCACTGCCGTGCAGAGCAGTCAGAGAAAAGTTATTGATGAACTTGGAAAATACCAGTCTGCCCTCAGGGTACTAAAACAAACTCCTGTCACACAGGCTATGAAATTAGTGTGCACATATTCTTCCTTGCCACTAACTATTGTCTTCTCATTCTAACTTCTACAGTCTATTGGATCACATCAGCTCCATGGTTCCATTTTTGTTCTTTTAAAACAAAGAGGACCCCAAACCCTTCCTCCCATAGTATTTTCAATTCATTTTTCTGAGCTCTGATTGGTATTATAATGCATGTTTAATTCTGTTTTCCTGCTAGACTCCCAAAACATGAAGAAAGAAGAGGTAGATCCCAGCTGCACTTTTGGAATAGTGACCATCTCCCTCTGTTATCAATATTTATCAATAATTATCAATAATTACCACCCAGTTATATTCCACTACTGAGGCTATGGCAGATGGATCAGAAAAATCTTCATTCCACATTCTGGAAGGGAGGGAAAAGGCTGTACCAAGCTATTCCATCCATGTGGTTTTCCCACATCTTTATACATTTCATTTCCTTGTGCTGACCTACTACCCTACTATTTTGACAACAGGTGCTACTTTTAGTAAGACAATATGATGCAATCTTTTACAATTCTTTAGAAATTAACAGGGTCTCTGGAGCTGGTACTTAACTTGCACTATTTTGCCTGTTGGCTCTCCCCAGCAGCCCTTCCTGAAGCAAGCTGAGCTCTGGAAATGTAAAGGCTTTTTCAAGCCAGAGGCAGCAGCTCTTCGTTGCACTTCTCACACACTCTCATGTTTAGAAAAAGAAACTTAACAGAGAAACAGTAAACAAAACAACTGACAAAACAACCCTTTCTTTTTTTCTTTAACCCACAGGCTGAGCATCTGTTTTCTCAGAGTTCATTCCACATCAGCTTCTAACATCTTTAATTACAATCACTAAATTGGACCAAAATCAAAATTCTATCTAATAATTAACCACATGAGCAAAATGCCACCACAACATTATTACAGCAAGAATAATAGTCCAGTTCAAGAATTTAAAGTTTATGAATCCTCCAGCCATAGAAATGTTAATTCGGATTGTGTGTAAAGAAACTATAAAATACTTCTCCCCTTATCAGGACAGGCCTTATGTTGTTAAAAAACTTTAGTTTGTTGCAGGTTTGTACCTTTAAGCTTCTTCATTCCTAGCTCCAAGTACATGTGTCAGCAAGTCAGTGGGACTGCATGCAGAGTTTGGAAGTGCATGAAAATTTAACTCCTTCAAGTTAAAGAGTAAACAGAAAACCTTTGGCTAAAAGGCTTCATTTTCAGCAGAAAAGTGGAGTTAGAGTTCTTGTTCTCAAAAATCCACTTCCTTCCCCTTTCTGCTAACTCCTCCAATGGGATCCAAAGCACAGCCCTATGAAAAGCAGTGTTTGATGACTTCACATCTCTTGCTGGCATCCCTGATAGATCATGACTGAAATGGAATTTATTGAAGTGCATGACACTGCAGAAGGAAGAGATGAGGGGAGAAGAATTTATGCTGTTTTTGCAAATACCAACATACACTTAACTAAACTCAGAAATACCAAGAAAACTGATACATAGATTCTAAAATACGGGCATTTTAGAGGTGCTATAAGGTATTCACAATTACCATTTTCCTGTTTCCTTCATGTAAAATAACAGTGATTACTGCAATATATTTCCTCTTCTCTCTGTCTGTCAGAAGAGCTGCAGATCAGAAAGACCAGCTCTTTCTAGTAAGGGCATTAGGACTCAGGGATAAATAGTTCATTACTACTCACAGGCACCCCAGGACATTTTCTCTAGTCTCCCACCCCCTAAATAGATGTGCCCAAAAAAAGTTATTTCAGGATAAGCTGAACATTTCTAGAAACTCTGACTAAAAGAAAACAGCTGCCTCTCCTGAGCCTTGCTTAGCAATTCACATCTGCTAGGTAGGCTTAGAGCGCTGCTGGAACAGGCTACAAGGAGAAAAAGTCAAGTTTAACACTACCTTGAGCAGTTTTTGTTTTTACTGACCTAAAAGAACCTGTCTCTGATGACAGCAGGAGCACCATTTGCTCCTCTGAATGAACTGCCAAATTCAGAACAGCAACAGGCAGCAGACCTGGCTATAGCCAACATTAAAAAACCCTGTGGCAGCACTAAAACTTAAGGACTGAGTCAGTCACATCCAGCGGTAATGGGGAAACTAATCAGATGGAGCCTTGGAGCCACCCAGTTCCAGTGTAATTCAGGCTGCACCTTTCAGTAACTCAGACTCCACTGTAAGCACTACTTAGAAATTACTGCAAAAGCAGATGGGGAGAGATGAAGCTTCCCCCCCTCCCCATTCCTTTTTGTGTTCTCATATCTGACAAAACCCGTCTCCTCACTGCTTGAAGCTGAAATTCTGTTGTTGTTTCTTTTTAAGGATTTTCTGATGATCTCTCAGTGGGAAACTGAGCAAAGTCAGGTCCCAGTACCCACAGTGTCAATCAGAACAGAAAGATGATTCCCTCAGCATCTTCTTCTTCTTCATGTTCAATTACTCCTTGCACCTTCTCACAAGGGGTTAAAATAGGCTGTCTTACACTAAAGGCCTCACAATCCTCAGGTCTTTGCCACAGAATTTGAAAAACAGGTCTAGTAAAGCTCAGAAAAGCTTTTTAAAAATGAAGCTTGAAAAAGATGTTCTGTTTCTTAAATCCCAGTCCTCAATGAAAGATGGAAAGCTGAAGAGACTGAGTGCATGTTCTTGTTTAATCAAGGCAATCTCTGTCTCAAGAATAACAGGAGAGAATTGTTTTCATTATATGACTTTGCAAAACTAACCTTTAGACAGGGACAGCTATAAACATCCTGATAACTTTTTTAACAACGTTTAGGAATTTGGATCTGTTTAGAGAAGCTTGTGATGTATAGAATTCTAAGCATATATTCTAGCCATAATCTCAGAAGGTTACCAGCCCATCCTTTGGCCAGCAATAGGGCTCAGCAGCTGAGGAGTTTATTCCAAGATTCCTGGCAGAATAACAGTCCCTAACCTCTCCTGTGCAATCTGGATACACTACTCCCTGTGTAATACACACACACAAATTTCCTACTTGTGTCCCTCACTCCAAAGGATGTTTTAGGACCTATTGCTTGTTTTCTGTGAATGGGAAGCACAGAGCTTCTACTCCAGTACATCAGTGCATGTAGTCAACATCTCTAGATGTTAACAAGACACTGATAACATGAGTCAGTGCTGCTCCTTGGTACCCATCACATGGGGAGATGAGAAATGGTGATTTCTCTCTGCTGAATCATTCATATGGAGAAGAAAAAAATAAAACCCAAAATAAACCAGTGCATCTTCCTGCTGACTGGAGAACTCATCACAAAACACTGGACACAAAATGTCCAGTCTGGTGCTGAAGAAAAGTCAGATACCAGATCTCTCCTGTTACTGAAAGCAGTGGCAAACATAAAACTGAAACCAATGAATCTAATGCACCTAAGCAACCAAATCCTTGGATAAAAAATATAATGTATGTAGGATAAATACACATATAGGATAAATAATATAATGTAATTGTTTATTATTTTATTAGGATTATATGCTTTATTATTTATAGGATTATTTTAGCATCACTTGTTTGCAGATAAACACCAGCATTTCTGTGGTCTATTGAGGAATCTGTCAGACTGTCAACACTCTCCAATAGTTAAGAGCCAGTTTGACAACTTCATTGCCTGAGAAAAACCTACTTGACCATTTAAATCCTCAAAGTTCATATTTACAAAGCAGCAAAGAGAAGCTCAAACTCTTGCCACCATTTCAGCTCTAAAAACTTCTGATATAAAATCATATAAGGGGAAAATAAAATCTCCTCAATACTCTTCAAAACAAGAATATGGGTACAAAATTAAAACAGTAAGTCTTGTCTGTATAAGGCTTGGTGCAGTATCTGCACACATTAACTGAAACATTTTGAGCTAAACTCTGAACAGCTGCCTTTGCAAATGTCCTTTCAGAAATCATCTGAGGTGCTGCTCTGCAGGATGAAGAGTCTGACTCACTGAATTAAGAGATGCCATTGAGTCATGGTAGTTGAGTCACTGGTTGGTTATGTTTCTATCTAAAACAATTTCTAAACACTTGAAGATACTCAAAATAGTAAGGATTTTGAAGCAAAAGGGAAAACATTAATTCAGAAATGCAGGTCTTCCTTTTACACAGATCCCCTTGCAATAAAAACCACAAGGATATGCATAAGGGAAAAAAAAAAGGTTATATAGATGTCAAATTTTGAAAGCAGGGAATGTATAGAAACAGATACAGATATACAGAGTGCTTTCCAGATATTTCTACCAGACAACTGAGGTTTTTCAGCATAGACCAACCACTGTTCCTGCTACTTTTCACTAAGTTTCATTTATTTGGCAGCCTGTACAGAGCTATGATTCTTTTCATCATTACTGTGCTAACATCACTGCTGATACCCCATGGAGTTTAAGGATTCTAGGGAGATGCATGCCACTCTGTGGGTGTAATTGATTTTGAGTCAGTACTACCTCAAAATAGGGAAAAAGATGAAGAGAGCAACCAGCCTGTTCTTCCTGACTCCAGCTTTGCCAGTCTTACACCTGCCTTCATTGCTCATTAACAGCTGCTCTTAATCTCAGACATTTTGCACACTTTTAATAGAGAATTACCTTAATAACCTGCTACAGCTCTGAATAGAATGAGACAACAGCAACTGGTCATCCATTGATTTCAGCACTGAAAATATTCCACCCAAGATTCAAGCTTCATCTTATAATAACCTCTCCAAACAGTAGAAATATTTTAAATCAGAATCAGTGCTAGACAGAGATGAACAAAAATACATAGATATCTGATTAATTTCTTTCATCCCTTTTTTCTGAAGGGACCCATTGTTCTGATCAGCTGAAGCAGAGATGCTATAGTTTGTTTCTAAAGCATTTATAGTGTTCCCTGAGGTAATCCAGCAACCTTCTTTTTGCTGATACTTCTGCTCCTCCCTTTTTTTCCTTCCTCACAGAATCACAGCTTGTTCTCTACCCCAACCACAACAAAACCCAGCCAAACACAAAAATCCACAATCAGACAAAGAAAAAAGACTGGGCTGATTCTGAATCACCTACTAAATTGATTAGTCCAGAGTATTTTTCCCACCATCTTTTTTACTTTCACTTTCCCCCCAGCTATTTAAAAACAAAGCACACAAAACAAACTAAATCAAATAAACCCCAATGCAAAAAAGACACACACACCCCCATCAACCACTTCTGTGCTCACATCTCAACTCAAGATATTTATCCCCAAGTTGTGTCAGTTTAATTTGGATTGTCAACTTTTAGAGGCAAGGATAATATCTTACATAGATCTTGTAAGCTCCATATTCTTACACTATTCATCCTTATATTATTACTCATAAAATTTTACAACTGCATGACTAAAAGGAGAGAAATACCTAAATTTCCCTGAAGTTCATGACAATTTGGCACTAAATGCCCATTTCTCCATTGAAACAAGGAAGCCATTCTCTAAATTTACATCCAGAGCTTAATTCAGCTGAGAGATACACTTTCTTCTTGGGTTAGTCCTTCCTGGCCTCTTCCTGATACTAAACAGGTGAATTTTATCCAGCTATTTCATGGGCTCAGACTTGCCTGTAGGAAGAGATTTGCAGAGTTTTACATAGAGGGGGCTCAAATACGTGACTCAGAGGTTATGCTGAAATTACACTTCTCTTGAGCAGCTTTTCCTCCAGGAGTACCTCACCAGGTGAAACAAGGACTTTTCCCAGTGTCTCTTCATAGCTTTGAAGGGATCAATTTGTTTCTCCTTATTTTTCTAGGAGGACTAATCTCATTTCTTCACCCACATTCATTCCCATTACTTCCCCATTACTGTGCTACTGCAGAAGTATTTCCATTTGCAGTTACATACCATTCCTAATGACATTCTTCAAGCTCTGCTATATAGAACTTCTGAAGAAATATCTGGAAGTTATTTTAAGTTGATATATCAATATTTCTTCTTTAGAGATTTTGCTTTCCCCTTTGAAAGATTTAATCCTCTTCACAGCAACACAAATTCAGACTCTGATGCCAGAAAGGGTTTAAGTAGCTGCTCTGTTAAGCAGGATGTAGAATTTCTTCAAATGATTCTCATATCCAATCCATAACTTTTAGGCAAACAAAAGCTTGTCTTCCAGAAAAGTGCATTTTTGTAATCTTAAGGAAAAAACCACAATGCCAGTCTGCAGTGAGTTACTGACTTGCATGAGCCATTTTCTGCCTTCCTAATTCACTTGAAAACCCAGAAAAAAAACCCCACATCTCTCAAGGGAAGCAGAGTTTGCATCTGAATTATTTTTCCAGGCACTTAAAGAGATAAATCAAGAACTTAAAAGAAACTGAGTCAATGAGTATTTCCCAGCAGCCTGCTTGAACTCTGCTCTGCAGGCTTATATAACTTCTTGCTCTCAGACACAAGGATGATGAGCTATCCCCCAAAGGAAATCCTTCATGAACATCCCAGAGAAAAATCACAGACTGCACTACCCAGGGAAAGAGAACTGGAGTCACACGAGATTTAATTATTGAAGTTTTCTTACAATCACGTATCTAATTGTAACTTATATTCAGTAAAATGAGTTTTGCAAACCCTTCTAAGTAGTGCATAACCAATAACATTTCCAACAAGGCTCTCAGCCTGCAGGAGTGAAGTGCTGGAGCTGCCAGGCTGCAGGTGTGTGCCATCCCAGCCAAGTGCTCACACCTGGGCTCTGCCAGCTCCACCCCAGAACTGCCCTCTGCAGGGCTCAGCTTTGTGGGAACCATCCCAGCAAAAAGACAAATTATTTGGTTTTGGAAACACATTCCAAGTTTAGTAGAAATGTTTTGAGTTCACAACTAAAATTATTAAGCTTTCAGCTGAAATACTAATCGAATTTTTTTAAACTTGAAGTGAGATTCTGTATGGTGTCTGTCTCAGGCAGGCTTTGAAAGACTTTCCTGAGATAACAGTGAATTCAAAAAAGGACATCAGTATCATCCTATGTTGGAAGAGAGAGGGTTTCTTAAAATTTAAACTAAAGTACTTGTGAATCTGGAAGAGTGCTCATAGGCCTTATGTTGATTTGTTTAATGATTTGCTCAGAGTTTGTTTTAAAGTGTTGCCATTTAATATCAATCAGGATTTATATTTTAAAAAAACTAATACATTCATTGTCAGAACATAACACAATCTCAGTTTGAGAAAAAAGGAAAAAAATACATGAAGTGACTGAATAATTTTCCAAGCTGGAGCACACAAACCTTTCCTTCTTGCCCTTGCTCTTAATGACAACAGCTAGGTTTAAGAATTTTACAGAGGAAGATCTGTAACTGATTAAAGATGCAATAGAAGAATTCAATACACTTATTAATAATTTTGTCCTTCAGGCTTAAAAAATCAGAGAAGACAGTGTAAGTCTGCTGAGTTTGGAATTTTATGTCTGTCCTGTGTATTTTGCACACCAATTTGGCAGAGGTTCTAGGCCAAGTCCTGCATTATTTCCCCAGGAATGGGAATTGTGTCTCACAGCTGCTCAGCGTTATAAGGAATCCTCCAAAATGGATTTATGCCTTAAATAGCACAAGGACCTCTCTTACAGAATTTATTTACTACTCAGTGTGGAATACTGCTCTTGCCTACATGTCTGGAGAAATGTTTTCACATTCTTTAACTCTGATACACAAAAAAATTAAAGAGAGCCTAACTCAGCATTCAGAATGTTTTACAGTAATTTCATTTTCTAATAATTACAGCAAATAATCTTTTAGGGTCATGTAGAAAAGGTACTCAAGAATGAAATGAAAATGCTCATACTCTTCAATAATATAATTTAATTACAGACCTGCATACTTTATACTATATATATACACACATATAAACTTTATATTATACATATATATATTTATGAAGTACAGAAAACATAGATGGTCCAAGGTAGAAAAGCCAAGGGAAGCCTTTGAAAGGAGAGAAAGGAGGAGATGGAAGGGACCTGCTGAAGCCACCAATAATCAGTGAATCACAGCCCTCATAAAACCCCCACAGAGAGGGCAGAGCTCACAGCCTCTGTCTCCAGAAAGCAATCACTGCCTGATTAGAGAAAAATTATTACTGAAAGCTGCACCTTCATCTGTGAGCAGTCAAGGAGAAGCCAAGGAACAGCTTCATAAGCTGTGACAGCAGGAGACCAAAGCATGAGATGTTTGTCCAGCCCACACCTGCTTCCACTGGTACCTCCATATCAGACCCCTTGGACCCCACCAGAACAACAAGGTTTTATTACAGCAGGCTAATAATAACTAATAACAACTTTAACTGCTCTCTTCTGCATTTTGAGTCAGCTGATGAAGGCATGTACAGGCCCATAAAGAAAACCCCACAGGCTGAGAAAGTCTCCACACCTTTTGGCACTAGAAAGACGAAGCAGACACCCCAGAGCATACTAATAAATGGTTACTTTTATGTGCAGCAGCGGCATTAAGTCTCTATCTCCAAAAAACCTTCCAATCCTATTTATTTCACTAGAATAGTGGCTCTGATTTCACAATTTACTGTATCATAAATGCAGCAATACAGAAGCAGCAGTAGAGAATTGTGACATAGTTTTATACATGGATTAAAAGTTTACACAGTTTAAAACTCTATGCTGTACTGCAGCAGTATTCCATTAATTCCAAATTAATTGTCCAAGCAATCCTAGCTAAGCTCTCCTGAGCAGTACAGAATAACAGAATAACAATATCACCACTACGAGCCCTCTAATGAGGAGCAGCTGTGCATCTGCAGAGATTAAAGAGCCTGAACCCTCCTTGAGCTTTTTCCCTGGAAGCAGCCACAATCACAGGCTTTGAAGGCAAATACAACGACTCCAGAGAGCTTAAAAAGAGAACTTTTGGTGGGGGAGGAACCACAGGAAAACATAAGGTTCTCTCTCACAATGAGATAACAATCTGGATGTACATACTTATCTTAAAGCACTTAAAGACTTAAATTCATCTTGTATGTCTGTACTCATCAGAAACTCAGAAAAAAAGTCTAAAGGGCTGTGAGCAAACATCTCCTGTTTTTCTTTCCTAGGATGGGACAACTAAAAGCACAAATAAGGGGGTCATCACCCTATTAAGATTAGCAGCATAGCTCTGTACAGCTTCCTGTCAGTGCAGTAATTCAGGAAATTAGAGTTTCATAAGTGTATCTGATGTAAATTAAAAAGTATTTAGAAATTAAAGAGAAAGAAGAAGTGGAGAGCTGTGTTTTTTGGGGTTTTTTGTGCACACAAAATAGACAAGCTTTATGAAGTTTTATATAGTAACTACTTTATCCACTAGTTTTCAAAGGTTTCTAAGTTTACTAAGTTTTCTAAGCTACCTCATCACATTTTTAGGCAATATCAGTTGTGGTATTAGTCAAGAAACCAACTCCAGTCATTGTGCACTCTGAAACTCCCAGGATTATAAAAGCAATACCTGAAGAACACAGTGAAATATGGGCAGGAAAACAGATATTAATCAAAGTCACTAACCTTATTCTCTCTCTCCAATTCCCTGACAAAAGAAGAACTTGTGAGGAGCTCTGCAGCGTCTCGGCCTGCAGGAGTGAGGGGAAGGGGAATGATTGAGGCGCCAGGCTGCAGGTGTGTGCCATCCCAGCTAACTGCTCACACCTGGGCTCTGCCAGCTCCACCCCAGAACTGCCCTCTGGAGCTCTCAGTCTGTGCAGTCTGTGCTGCTCATCTGACTCATCTCACTACAACAGGAGTGAAGTGCTGGAGCTGCCAGGCTGCAGGTGTGTGCCATCCCAGCTAACTGCTCCTGGGCTCTGCCCCATCCCAGCCAAGTGCTCACACCTGGGCTCTGCCCCATCCCAGCTAACTGCTCCTGGGCTCTGCCCCATCCCAGCCAAGTGCTCACACCTGGGCTCTGCCCCATCCCAGCCAAGTGCTCGCTCCTGGGCTCTGCCCCATCCCTGGAGCCCTCTGCAGGGCTCAGTCTGTGCAACCTGTGCTGCTCACCTGAATCATCTCACTACAACACGAGGGGAGCACAGGGCAGACACAGATATCTGTTCCCAGACTCTGCAGTGTGAAATACTCACAAAGCTTTGGAGAGACTAAAGACTGGGGGGTTTTATTTTTAGTTTTATGTTTGGTCTAACAAAGAGCTCACTGTTTTTAAGAATCTCACAATTTCTGAACTTAAGTCTGCAGGTCAGCCCAAGAAATCCACTGGTGATTTATTTTCACTTTTCCAGACTCTACAGAGGAGAAAAACTGTAAGTATGAAGGACAAAAGAGTCTAAAGCTACAGAGACATGTAAAGCAAGATGTAAAGAGAGAATTGTTTGGACTCTTAATTAACTATTGCTTTTCCTGAGACCCTTTAAAAAATCATATAACACTGAAAACACCAGGGATTTTTGAAAATAATTTAATTCAGATCTGCAGTCCAAATATAATGCCAAATTGTCTATAAAACACAACTAAATGGAGCCTCTTTTCTTTGATTTTCACGGAAAATATTTTTTCAAGATTATTCAGTATTTCTGATACCTGCAGCTAAAAAACCCAAACTGTGATGAACTGACTACAACAAACATTCCCTGTTCTTTGCCCTGTGAGGGGAGGGAGGGAGACTGGGGGTGAAGCTGGACCCAGAAGAAGGGATGGGCAGAGGGAATGCTGAGCCTGGCTGAGGAGGGCAGTGACAGAGGGGCTTTGGTGGGCGCTCCCCTGCCTGGCTCCAGCAGCTCTGCTGGGTACAGCTGTGGGCCATGGCAGGACTGCCACTGCAGCAAAGTGACTTCAGCGTGGATAAATGTGTGAGGTTTTCTGTTTTGCTTTAATGGCAATTTCTGTGCTGCTTTTGCCTCTGAATTATTGCAAGACTCAAACCCAGAAAATGCAGCAGCACACTAGAGTTGTGTGTCTGACAAAATGAGCAAATCATGATCTCTTGGTGTGAATGGAGTGTGCAGGTCCACAAAAAAAATCAGTGAGACGTAAGATTAAGGCAAGATTGATGTGTAATTGTATTTAGACAGACGTTTGCTGTTTGTCACTTGAAGTCTGAGCAATGATTTTCCAGATGAAAACATTCTGTATCTGTCATCTGTTTTTTATCAGAAATTCATAGGGTGAATATTTTAATCTTAGTTGAAAAGAAACTTGAGAAGTAAATAAAAATAAGGTAATACGAATATTAACTCTAAAATCTATTCATACATAAATATGAGGAGATACATTCAGCACTAATGACATTCTTCCTGAATGAATATATATCTTCTCATTGTTCATTTTGTTGACATGACCATGAACTCGTGTGGGGGGCTAAAGCTTCTCTATGACACCCTCAGGTGTGCTGGGACTAACTTTATGTGCATACATTTCCAAGCTCAAAGGGTGCATGAAAAACAAGGAGGGAATGTGCATTCTAGGGTGCATTAAAAAATCATTGGCATTAAAAAACCGATATTAATGGAATACAAATGCTCACTGAGAGGGTGATAGTGGTCAAATAGCATTACTGAAGTGTAAGGTTCCCTGAGAAAGAGCGATGGATAGTGCTGAAGACCAAAAACAAAAAACCCATTTTGGGGGGTTTTTTCCCTTTTCATCTTTGTGATCTTCCAGTATTGTGGGGAAATGTTTCTGTCTGTTGTTTGTATGAACAGAAGTGTTCATTTCATGTGTGTGAAATGAGTTTTGCAGGAAGAATCCAGGATCAGTGCCCCTGCTAGGTTGCTTCTAATTGATCTTTTTTTTTGTAAATGCAGGGGAAAAAAACAAATCTAAACCATCCTATTCGGTACTTCTTTGTGTCTGACCTGTTCAGAAGGAATTAGGAGCATGCTGAATGTGTTGATAGAGCACAATTTATTCATTGTAGAAGCTGGAAAGATTCAGCATTCACTGTGAATGCTTTTGCTGAATGTGAGCTCCTGAATCGCTTTTTTTGTGTGCAATGCAGCAGGAAGTTCTCCATTTGCACTTAATCTGTGTTTATTATATACCAGAGGGCCAAAATCAACCCAATTATAAGCAAATAAAATTCTGTTGATGCCAGGGAAGTTACCCAAGTGCTAAGCTTGTTACCTGATATTCTTTACCACGTTGGTTAGCAGAAATGGGCACTTGCTTTCTAAGAATGTTGACTGCAGGTCTTTTTCATTTCTCTTTAGTTTATCATGCTTTTAAAACCTCTCAAAATGATCATGAGAGATGACAGACAACACAGACTTGCTAGACACCACTGCTGGCTTTGGGTAAGTTGTTTAGATATTACATTTAGATCTTTATGTTCTTCCTTTCATCTGGTAATAAGATGTTTACAATGAACCATTTTCCTCCTCAGGCCATTTTCCATGAGATGAAGTTGTCCACAAGCAGGAAAGCAGCACACCATTGCCTCTGACTACACAACTGCTAGCTTAGATAAGCTTTGCTCTGATAGAAAATCATCAAGCTTGTACTGTTTATTTTTTTTCCTTTCAAGACTGAGTGCAGCACAAGGAATGATGGAAGCAGGAGGAACTGAGGGTGGGGAATATGGTGACAATTCTGGCAGTGAATTCAGTACTGCCAGCGTTTTGAGGCTACAATGAAGATTCAAAGAATCTTCATGTTTCATGGCATTTTGATGCTTTGTTGCCATGATGTCTTTTTCTTGTATGCTCTGACTAATTAAATCCTTGGCAATATTTGTACGGGTTTTCAAGTTGATTTTCATTCAGAGATTAAATGCTTAGTGTAAATGAACTACAGGTACAGAAAACACATTCCATCTAAAATTTATCTAGGCTATGAGAGCACTATTCTTCCTCAGGTGTGGAACAACTTTAATTTGTATTGCCTTTTTTTTCCCACTCACTATTACTTACAAAGAGCACAGTCAATATTAATAAGTAAAAAAAACACATTCACTGGGACCTAGCTTAAGATGTTAGACATCCTGGGCGAAGATTCTAACGATTTAGGTGTTGGTCCCTCTCAAAAACTCCATCTGAAATAAAAGCAAGCAAAAACCCCAGCAGCCTGTGAAGAGCCTGGTGCTGGATTGTGTTCTGAGGTTGGTTCTGCAGCAGGTTTCAGGGCACTGCAGCAAATAGAGCACAGCTATTCCAGTCAGGCAAGCGTGGGACCTGCTGCTTTGGCTCACTGGGAATCAGACACAGGACTGGAATCATCACCCAGTGATGACATGTTGCAAACACCAATGTATTTGTCCCTTGACTTTCATAATTCAGGTTATTTTTTTAAATATTCCTTTATATTCTATTACATGGACAATATAGAGCTGGCAGTGTAGGAGTAAGTTTGGGAAGTGTAATAATGCCAGTACAAAACTCTGAAGTTGCAAGGAGCTTTAAGACTGTGCTATTCTATGAAAAACAGTAATTGTATAAACAATTTGTGGCCCACTAATAAAAATGTCATTTTTTTCAAACTAGAATGTTAATGGTTGCTGCTTGTATAGTTAATTTTACTCTCAAATTAATTGGACTCCTCAGTATTGTATTACTTGTAATTAGCCACAGGGTTTTTTTTTTCTTTTTCCCTTTTTTCTTAATGAGTTATTTAAAGTACTTTATCCAGTTCCAAAGAAAAATCAGGATGTTTTCTCCAGCAATCAAGGTGCCTAGTTTTACACATTCACAATCCTGTTTTTCTCTGGAGATTCTAATGCTGGTTAATGGGTCTCTTTCATTTTGTGAAAAGTATTGCTATGGGTACTGCATCCAAATTACCATTTTGCTTGTTTATGCAAAGCCTAACAATGATGATCATACTGCTCTGACCACATCTTCACAGAAAATTATTGGACTTCTACGTGAAACATAGGAAATGGTAGATAATGTATGCACTGTTTGTTATCACCTTAACCTATGAACCCAGTTGGTGTGGGATTTTATTCACTATGAAAACAATGTCTCTTTACAAAGGATTTAACTCGGATTTAACCTTCTATCTCTATAGCAAGCAATTTTGAGTGGGAAAGAGCTCATAAGAGAGCTGCCTTATTTACTCACAAAGATATCCCACCATCATGCACAGAGGTTTTCCTAAAGCAGCCGCTGCCTTGGGTATGTTTCCAAGGCTGAGGGTTTAGGACTTTAAGTTAGAAGCGTTTGGCTGAGGAAACAAAGCAGACTAGGAGTTTAATGACTCTTTACAACTGAACATGAGAGGAGATTGTGGCCTGCTGGGGTTGGTCTCCCAGGTAACAAGTGATAGGATGAGAGGAAATGGCCTTGGGTTACAGCAAGGGAAGTTTGGATTGGACATCAGGAAAACAATATTCAGTGAAAGGGCTGTCAAGCACTGGAATAGAGTGTCCAGGGAAGTGTTTGAAGTCACCATTCCTGGAGGCATTTAAAAGCCTGTAGATGTGACACTGAGGGACATGGTTTAGTGCTGGACTTGGCAGTGCTGGGTTAACAGCTGGATTTGATGATCCTGGAGATCTTTTCCAATAGAAACGACTCCATGGTTCCATGATTCTACAGCCTTTCACACACAACTTCCCTCTCAAGTCAATCCAGCACCAGTTTGGCAAAGTGAAGCTGATGCTAACTGGTGGATTTGTTTGATTTCCACTGACAGGAGCTTTGTCACGGGTTGTATAACAGCATCCAGCCATTGCAGCAATAAAATATCTGTAGCTGTTACACATAAACAGCTTTAGTCCCAATGTGCTTATCTCCACCGGCAGGGTGGTGTAAAAGAATCCCCTGCTTCTGCTCCAGTTCATATTCAGCTTCTCTGTGACTGTGATATTGATGTTCCCCCTTGAACTGCCTTCATGATTTGTTTACTTAGGTATGATAAGTGATGTCAGATATTAGGCCTTGCTTAAAGATAACAGCAAAGACAATCAGCTTCAAAAATGAGAACAGGCTTGAGCTTGCAGACCTTGAAATAACCTGCTTAGCCACTTCTCTCTATGTGTGGTGCCATGCATTACTTTTAAAGAAATATTAAATTGTATAATATCTCAGAATTTATGTACTAAACTAAATGAAATACCTTATCTATCATGATGCTTTGTGGTTTTAATTTTAGATTGATTGATCTTTTCCCTTGTTCTACAGGACAGTTTGCTACATCAGCAGTCAATCCCTGGAATGACAACAGGATGCCAGAGTAAGAGAGTAGAAATTCTAAACTTCTGGTGAAACTTCTTACTTCAGAAACTAAAGCAAACAAAATCTTTCTGTCAGACATCTGGAGAAGTAACAATGTCAGATCTCACGTCGGTTTGCAGCCAGCTGCACAGCAGTTCCAGAATGCATATTCCTATGGAAATAAATCTTCCCTTTCCACTGGTTTTCAGGAGGGGTACAGAATTTTGCTTCCACCAGATTTAGTTTGAAGATGTTGAGGGACACAGCAAGATGGTGAGACACTTGTCCACAGCACAGTATTGAAAATGTCCTCTATATGGGTGTCTGGATTGAGGATACAAAATGAAATTTCTTCTGAAGCCTTTTGTGCAGGTCTGGAAGGTCTTTGATCACAGTCCATTCCCTAATTGAACTCTAGAGAATAAAACTGCTCTCTTTCTGCCTGTTGCCTTTTGCACCCATCAGAAATCCAAGCAGAGGGAGATCTGTAGAGCAGCATCTCAGTCAGCATGTGTCACCAGGAGACCTGGCCATAAAGGCAGTGTGCCTTCAAGTTATTTAAGGGACAACCCTGGAAGATGATGTGTATTACCTCAGATTTTCTTCAAGTTGTGAGCTGTTGAATCACTGCTAAGAGGCTGGAAAATTGCATCAGAAAAGCCTCTCAGGGTAAGGGAAGCACTGAAGAAAGATGGAGAAGAAGGTGCAAACTACAGACTACAACCTGCCCTCTGCTGCATCAGGTGCATGAGACTACAAATTGTGTGATTGCAATCCAAGAGAAATTGAGTTCATCCAGCATCTGAATGCCTTGATGGACTAAAACTTCATCTGGGGACATCCAACAGCACTCCAAGGCCTTAACAGTCCTGAGTAAGAAAACTGAGTACCTGTAATAATACATAAAAGCGTATGAACCATCTGAATGGAAGATTTCCTTGGACTAAGTGAGGCATGCCCCAGTTTCATTTGATTTCTTGCAGTAGGTCTGGGAGGTTTTACAGCCCAGATATTCCCAGGCCCAGGAGCAGAGATGCCTTCACCTCTGGGATTTGCTGTGGTTTCATCAGACACTTCCCACAAACTCCCTTTGGTTTGGTGCACTCTGACTCCTCAGCTGAGTCCCTGCATCCCAGGTTTGATCCCAGGTTTGATCCCAGGTTTGATCCCAGGTTTGATCCCAGGTTTGATCCCAGGTTTGATCCCAGGTTTGATCCCAGGTTTGATCCCAGGTTTGATCCCAGGTTTGATCCCAGGTTTGATATCTCAGCTGAGTCCCTGGATCCCAGGTTTGATCCCAGATTTGATCCCTCAGCTGAGTCCCTGCATCCCAGGTTCAAACTGCACAGTGGCTCTGGCAAAGCAGATGAGAAATATCTTGTGACATAAGAATTTTCCTTTATTTTGCCTTCAAAAGCTTTCCTTTTATGTGGCTGAGCAAAAGCTAAAAACACAACAAATGCATCATTGAAAAAAACAAATGTTTTCTTCTGAGGTTGTCTAAAAGATTGATTTTGACTTTATCAGCTGGACAACCAGTAATAATCTCCTGTAACTATGGAATAACTGAGGAAATAAAAGTTATTTAAATTTAAGTTTGTAGTTTACATAATTTATTTATCCAATTCACAACAACTCAATGCATTTTAGAAACATTGCAGTTTCTCATGCATGCACTTTTTTTTTCATTTTGGCATTTTCCTGCCTTGCTGTACTCTTTAAGGAGCCCCTCTAAGAAATGGCTGCTATTACTCTTAGGTGATGGAAAAACAGAAAAAAACAAGCAGTGAGTCTGTTTGGGGTTTTTATGGTTTTGATTTTTGTTTCGTTTTAGGTTTTTTTTGCTTTTGAGCACTGTCACTACTGCATTCAAGAGTTACTTTTCCAGGCAGTGAACATGGGTTTCATTTTATAATCCAAAAGAAAATGTCACAGACAAATTATTCTGTATTAGAAATACTGAGAGCATTCTCTTTTTCCTCACTGCCTCTACATACAGGAGAAAGTGATATTATTTAACCTTGAGGTTTAATTATTGCCATATTTTTAGGGAAGCCTTGGAATTTACTTTTCACATTTTTTTGTGAACAGAATTCTATACAGAAGCACTAAAGTTGCATATAGAGAGATAGTATTTTTTGTCTCTGTATAACAGGTATAATTAGTCTCATCCATGCAATTATAAAAGCCAAAATACATTCTAAAAGCTTAGACATATGCTCTCTATTCAGTACTGATTCACTGGAAGGGTTTTTTCCCAAAAAAAATATTTTGTTTAAAAACTGTCTAACACTGTTTGGCTCAAAACACAAAAAACCCCACAGTGCCTTATCACCAAAAAAACCCCCAGTCTTTCCTGTAGGTGGTGTTAACTGTGTTTCTTTTTAGATTCAAATGATCTGACATTCAAAACTGTGGATTAAGTGATTCCTTCAACTTCAGCAGGATTAGCAGCACCTAAATGTTTGAGAAATTCAGGCCAAAATTGTGGATGTGTGTGTAAACTCTGCAATCTGCCTGTAATCTTGGTACCAGTAACCAAATGCAATTCAAGACAGCAATAAATCCACATTCACCTTTGAATTGTTACACCCTGACTTTTCCCATCTAAGAGCAATAGAGCAGACATCTTACTACTTTATATCCTGATTTTTCCCGCCCCAGTCACAATTTTTCTAGAATTAAGGACAATTTTGTCATCAAATTTCTAGTATCTCTAAGACTAAGCAGTAATTCTCTTTTCTGAAATGTCTGCTTTTCTGCAGCCACAAAATGAAAGATCACTTTCTTGCTAGAATAGAGATAAAACAGAAACACTTGGCTAATGGGCAATTTATAAGAAAAATCTAATCTGTACAACCTTCAAATGCAAGAGCAATTTTTCACACTTTCTAACCAAGATCTTATTTCCTCGTTTTCAGCAGTTAATAGGACGAGTTATTTCTCAAGCACAATTCCACACCTTATCTTTAAGTGCACAATGATGTCAAAAGGGGCACAGGCAAGATAAACCCAAGTGTTCTTCTTTGATTTGAGTGTGTTGGGTTTTCAGAGATTCTCTTTATTATGCAGAATGCATATTTTGTGCTAAAACGTTCTAGAGCCTTGGAGGGGCTTTCTGCAACATTTCTAAAAAGATACTAATAGCTTGCAGGTGGATATTTAAAGGGGGCTTAAAAGAACATAAAACTAATAATTGCCACATCTACATAGCGTGCTGTCAAACATGAATAGTGATCATTGTATTAGTATCAGAAATTCCTCTTAGAAGCTTTTCTCTTTGGCATTGCTATCGTTTCTAAACGTGTTTTTGTCAGCAGCTTTAATAATTTTTCTAATGCCATAACTGTCTTCAGTTAATTATAAACAATTTGGCACACTTAATTAATGGGTCCTACTAATAATATATTATCCCAGGTATGTGTGAATGATAGCCTGTTACTAGCAGCAGTGCAGCTCAATTAATGATGCCAAAACACCAATATGATGTTTGTTAGTAGAAGGCACACCAACATTCCTAGAAATGAAATTAGACATCTTCAAAATAGAAACAAGGCAAGGGTGCACCGAGGACAAAGTGATGCTGTCACATTGGGTCTCTGCAATAACTTACCCAGAGCAACAAACTCTGCCTGGCACTTCTACCAGAATAAACAGAATTTTATTTATTAATTAATTTTATTTATTTATTAATCTGCTGGCTGGAGCAGAGCGTGCTGCTGCTTGGCAGCTCCGTGGGAAACGAGCAGCCACAGCTTTGTTCCTGCCTGGGACAAAGGAACACAGGGAAAACCAAACACATCAAAGTCCTTGATGCTGCTTGGGACACCTCCATTTGTCAGAGCTGATTCTGAGATGCTCCTCAAGCTGTCCAGACACAGCTCCACATTTAAACTTTGACTACAGAAGTCAGAATTTGAGGCTACACAGGTGCCTTCAGGGGAGGCATCACAGGACCTTGTTCTTTGGTGGGCAGCAGGGCCTTGATAGTGGTAGGATTTGTAATAATCCTTTGTTTGATAGCATAAAATCTTTAATTTTTATTAAATTCAAGTTGATTTGATACTGTAATGAGTAATAAACAGAAAATACGAAATGTCACAGTTTAGTAACAAAAAAATAATTAATTTAAGCTATTTTCCCCTGAAGGAAAAATCTGAACTTTACTAATTGCCCAAAATGAAACAATGCAAGAAAAAACAATTTGGTTTTTCTCCTTTTCTGTTAATCACAGGAACTCTTCCTGTGAACTTTGTGTGTATATAGCAGAGCTGTTTATACCTAAGTGCTTCAGGTTACCTACACTGCCATTTATTCATATACATATACATGAAGTTTCATGCACATTTCTGAGTGCTATGAAAATTAACCCTTGAAAGAGCATGATGAGTGAGTTAGCAAAGTAAAATTACACTTTCATCAGTGCAGCCACGTTATTATATGTGACTATTACAGAGTACTGCAGCCTGGTACTTGGATGGTTGAAAATTAGTTTGCTTGGTTACATGGTTCTATTGTTTCCTTCCTGGGGAGGGGAAGAGAGGTAGAATGAAAAAGGAGAAAAGATAAGAAATATGGAGCTGAACACCAGATTCATTCAGGAAACACAAATAAAAGCCCATAATACAGTCTACCCTCAAAACTGAGGTGTTTTGGTATTTTCTTCAAAATTCATTATTATTGTCAGTAAAAGGTCTGCTGGTGATAAAGGTCTGCTGGTGATTGATATCTGATTCTTTCATTCTAGAGAACATGCCAATGAAACAATGACAACTCTTTCCAGCTGCTTTGCAGTGAGTATTCTCCTGGCAGGTCTTGTGCTGGCAAGCTCTGCTACAGAGTCAGGATAGTTTTACATCACTAAACATCTGAAATGTCTGACCTGACTTGCAGGGAGAAAGGTGATGTAGTTAGAGGCAGAAGAGCCACTGGGTTCTGATATGTAGCAGCCCACACAATATTTTATTAATGTGGTTTCCTCTGGCATTTTCTCCACTCACCACTGCTAGAACAATTCTGACCTGTCTCGGTATTCTCAAAACAGTTTGAAGTTCATTATCAGGCTCAGAGATTTTCTGTCAGAGATGGACCTGTGCCACACACACTCATCCTTACTCTCACCTGTTTGAAGTTCAGACAATGCCAAGGCTTCTTGGTAGAAGGGATTGCCCCAATCTTTCTCTGTCCATCCCTATCAATTATCGAGAGAACAGTTCTCATAGAAAGAAACCTACACTCTGATTTTTGAGTGCTCAGTGCTGGTCCCAGTGCACTGATTTATTTCACTGTTGTTTCAGTGTTGTCACAGCTCAGAAACTGCTGTTGCCATTTATCAGTGAAGTCCAAATGAATAATGTCTGCTTTCCCCGCCCATTTTAAATTACAGACCTGACCTAGAACACCTCACTTTTATTCTAAGAATAAAGAACTTTTTTTACTGAAAAAGACAAGGCACTGGACACAATGCATCCATAATCAACAATTTATTTTACCATTTTTAAATCTAAATTAAGCTCCAGGTCAAGGCATGTCAAATAGATCTCTAATATGAAATCTTGCTTTATTTTGAAACAGACCTTGTTCTCCAGTCTCCTTTTACTTTGCACCACTTTCACCTTGCTCTTGCCTGACCTACTTCACAGCAAGGTTTACTCTGCTTCTCATAAACTGCATTTTCCTGTCATCCCATGGGGTTCACCTGAACCACGAGAACTGTTACATCAACAGAATTATTAATAAATAAGGGATCTTTTACATCAAAGGAAACACAAAGCATCTCAGTAATGCTGTAGAAGTACAAAAGAAGTTTGATCTTAATGAGATGGTCACATGTTGTTTGCTCAAATACAGAGTAACTTGGACTGAAAGAGAATTGTCCTGAGTTTATGAACAGCTAAATCTCACACTTCCTACCAGCAAAGATTAGGCAACATTTGACAGTTTTTAGAAAAAAATAGGCACTCTATTTAAGATAAAACACTATATCTTCAACAAAGTACATTAGCTAAAAGATATGGATAAACATTTCACTGTGTAATAGCCTGCTTTATCTACATAAAGTTTAACATGCTTACTGCCTTTTACCATCAGAACTGCCAGCAGAATGTATCTGTGAGCCACCAATTTATACCTGTGGGGTCACTTCTTACACTCCCTCTTCTCTTCTGCTTAACAATGCAAGAAACCTGCTAGTAAAAACATTACACAGCTTTAAATCACTTTGTTTGCTGCAGCAAATAATTAATGAAAGGAGTGACCTTCCTATAACTCATTTATAAATGTACTGAGGGGGAAATTCTTCCTGGCATGAAAGTAGACAGCAAGGAAAGTGCTTAATATATGGTATGGATTTAAACAAGAAACAAGACTCAGTTCACCATCCATGCATATTTTAAAACTTGGAGATTTAAGAATGCCATTGGATCTGGTTTATGAATACTGCAGATCATCTGATTACTCAGTTTGAGTGCATTGCACAGTTCAACCTTCATCAGTCATGCCAAAAACTATTCAAGATACCATTTAAAATAGGGAGTGAGGCTACATCATAAGCCTTTATGCATTTTGACTGAAACAAAAGAACATTCCGCAAGAATTCTTGCATAATATCACTCCATAACAAAATCTGTTTACTGAGAAGTTTTATGAGTCATTAGGAAATTCCTCACTTAGAACAATAATTTATGGCTGCACCTTCTGCTAAAGAAAAGCATTGGATAGTTGTAATGACCAGCTTGCACAGAACCGTTCAATTAAAATTCAGGAAACAGAAAATATCATTGTTTAAATGAGCAACCAACAAGCAGATTCTACAAGTGGAAAATATTCCAGAGCGTGGAATCTGGGTCATACAGCTGCCAAGTTTCCCTTCTGTGTAGCAACACTGACAGAGAGAACAGTTGAGGGGAATTCATATTTACATTTTTCAGCAGAGTAAACAAGAACAGACACTGTGAATTGCATGTTTAGGGAGCTGCGTGTGGGGCTGCAGTGCTGCACTGGGAGCTGGTTTTCCTCTCCTGAACCTGGAACTAATGCCCTGTTCATATGTGTACAACATCAGGATTGAGAATGCAAGTTGTGAACTCCTTAGGCAGCACAAGCACCAAAATATCTCTGAAGAAAGAGGGATGTGAAATACTGAGATACTGGAACGTATATCTGCTAGATCACTTAAGAATTTCAAGAAGGGCTATCATCCTATGTTCAGTGGCAATTCTGCCCCAAACCCCTTAATTTTTACTGATCTAAATTTTGATCTCTATGTTAATACATTTGTTAAGTTATGCATAACAGAAATATATGGCCCTGGCATAAAATGGATCTTTTAGGTCAAGTGGTTTTCTGTGGTGGGTTAACCCTGGCTGGATTCCAGGCACCCTCCAAAGGTGCTCTGTCACTCTCCTCCACACCTGGGCAGAGGAGAGAGAATACAATGAGAGCTTCATGAGCTGAAGTAAGGACAGAGACATCACTCACCAGTTATCATCATGGGCCAAACAGACTCAGCTTGGGGAAATTAATTGAATTTCTTACCAGTCAAAACCAGAGGAGGATAACAAGAAGTAAAACCAATCTTAACAACACCTTCCTCCCACCCTTCCCTTCCTCCTGGGCTCTACTTCCTCCCACCCAGTGGGGCAGGGAGAGGGGAATGGGGATGATGGTTTCTCCATCACACCCTGTTTCTGCAGAGGCTCGGAGAGAGGACTCCTTCCTTCCTCTGCTCCAGGTGGGAGCCCTCCCATGGCACAGGTTCCTTCAGTTCTTCCCAAACTGTTCCAACAGGGGGAGAACAGTCCTTCAAGGACAGACTATTCCAGCATGGGTCCTACCAGGAAACCTCCTCTGGCCTGGGCTCCTCTCTCCATGGGTCTGCAGGTCTGCCAGCAACCTGTTCATCACAGGTGTACCAGCAACCTGTTCATCACAGCCCTGCCAGCAACCTGTTCATCACAGCCCTGCCAGCAACCTGTTCACCACAGCCCTCCCAGCAACCTGTTCATCACAGGTGTACCAGCAACCTGTTCATCACAGCCCTCCCAGCAACCTGTTCATCACAGGTGTACCAGCAACCTGTTCATCACAGCCCTCCCAGCAACCTGTTCATCACAGGTGTACCAGCAACCTGTTCATCACAGCCCTGCCAGCAACCTGTTCATCACAGGTGTACCAGCAACCTGTTCATCACATCTCTCCCACAGGCTCTCAGCCTCCTCCCAGGCATCCTCCTGCTCCATCACGGGCTCTGTCAGGGGCTCAGGGCGATCTCAGCATCCCCTGCCCTCCCTGTGCTCAGGGCTCACAGCCTCACCAATTATTTCCTTTCCTTTACTATCCAGCCAGCAACCTTCCCTTTTTTTACCTACGTTTTCCACTCCGCTCACAAGAAATTAAATACCAGCACTTATGCACCATCTATTTCCAAGAAGCAACTTCCACACAAGATAATTAAAAGCTATTTTTCACAGCATAAGATTTCTATAGGACAAGCATGGTAAAAAGGGTAAGAAGGAAGAAGCAAAAGAGTAGATCTCTAGAGAAAATGCAAAATAATTCTACAGTTGCATTTTTCTCAAAATTTTCTGGGACCAATCCTTTAGAAATAGGCCAGTAAATAAATTTAGATTCCGTATCAAATCCATGTGCATTTCACATGTGCTCAAATACAACATTCAGGCCTATTCCAATTATATGCTGGAACCTTTTACAATATCAGAGCTTACTGAAGCAACGAGTCATGTATCTCTCAGGATAACAACATGACAGGGTTAGTTTGCCAGACAATAGGCTACCAAAGACAAATCTGCAGTGGTGCACAGAGCTTGGCAGCTCATTCAATACCCATCACCATTTGAATCCATTACAGTCAGCCAAGAAAGTGACTCCTCTCAACTATGCAGGCTTCTTTAAAAGAAAGGGAGAAAGGGGTTTTGAAGTTTTGTTTTGAAAATGTTAACTTCTATTCTCTCTGCACATTACCGTTTTCAGGATAACCTGTACCATCCCAAGATCACACAAAAGGCATTTTAGGAGACCAAATTACAAAGGGAATACAGGTTTCTACTCTTCTGCCTGGCAGGAGGATTTAAACAGAGACAGATCTGGCAAGAGACAGAGACAAGGCTGGCATTCAGATTGTTAAATGGGAAAATCGACACAGTTTCCTCACAGGGAGAGGTCAGCAGCAGCAATGATGAGAACCTTTGCTTTAGCAGCAGCTACTTCTGAACATCCACCTTTTCTACCCAGCACATTCAGCACACACAGAGTTTGGGGTTTTTCTCAGTTTTGCAGAGTGTGGCCATTCTGATCAAAAGCTCCCATTTGCTCCAAGGACAGCACACTCAGGTTGATGCTGTGTGATTCAGACAGGCTCCTTCCTGTATCAGATGGCTGATACACACGTCATGCAGAGAAGGCTGAACCTTTTCATCTGGGAGTGGGTGATTGTGAAAAGCATCTATGCAATTATTCAAATTGCTTGAGTTACTGTTGGTAGAGAAGGTTAATTTAGCTTGAGCCCCTTTTGGAGGACAGCCTGAGCCTAAATAAAAATAATTAAAAATATGTTCAGTGACTGGTTTTTAAGACTTGTTTTATTATTTGTCGAGAATAGAAAAATTTTCTGTTCTAAATAACAGGTAAACAAATTGACATCTGTGGATCTTTACAACAGAAACTTATATCAGGGTGGATATTTCAGCAAAGGTAGGACTTTATTCACTGTTGTGTGAATACAACACAGATAATAGTTCAGTGGACTTGTTGCACTGTAACAGCTTAAGGACTGAATGCATCCACAATGCTAATGACCATTTCTGATCCAAGATCCCACAGTCCCATAATGGATATTTGGTTGCACCAAGAGCACTGGACTATCTGATATCAGAATGGTGTGAACAGAAGGAAGATACTCCAGAACATTCCCTCCAGCACTTTGCAGTGGCCAAACTCTGTGGAAAACTTACTGAAAACCTCCAGGTAGAATTCACTGGGAACAATTCAGAGGTAATAATAAAGAGCAGTAACACATGAGCAGACCTCAGAATGCTGTACAGACAGGTATGCAGTGAGAGAAACAGACACTACAGTCTATTAGAAATACACTCCCAATAATATGCTCTGGTGATTTAATTATAACAACAAAATGCAGAAAGGAACTGGAGATAATAATTCTAATTTCTTAGCTTGCCACCTTGCCCTGCAATGCTTCCCTCCACATGCAGTCAAATAACCAACATATTTAACTAAAGCACAATCAGAGCAATGATTTGGAAACTGCTGGCATCAGTGATTACGAGGCAGAGCTCATGGCCTTTTTCCCTTAAACACTCTTGTTCGATAGAATGAAATTACAAAGGGACACAGAAGTTTCCTTTTGCCTTGTTCTATACTAGAAAACAAGCAGTTTAATAGAGAAAATATCAATACTACATTATCTGCTTGACACCAGGAAGAACAGATGTGATGCAAGCCCTGGAAATGACTTGCAGAACATGAGTTTCATTCCTTTTGGACTGACCATCCATCCATGCCCTTTGCACTGTCGATGACTTTCTGTGGGAGTCATCTGAATGTGTTCTACACCGTGGAGCTGGGTCACTGCCTCTGGCTGGGGCTCTGCTCTGCCCAGCAGCACCTGCACAGCCTCGGGGCTTGCTCCCTTCCTTGCCACTCCTCAGTGAGCAGGCTGGAGGTGAGCAGGAATTTGAGTGGGGACACAACCTGGACAGCCCTCCCAGACTGAGCAAAGGCCTGCTCCATCTTGTACAACATCATGATCAGCAATGAAGGGATTTTTTGAGAAAGCAGACATTGCTCAGAGGCTAGAGCTATTTTATTATTTATTATTTATATTATTATGTCTGCTTTTGGGAAGTGGTTAGTGATGGCCTTCACATCATTATCTTGGGAGGTTTTTTCTCCCTCTTCAGCTGTTTATCTCAACAGAAGTTCTGTCACTATGTGGGGAAATGTGCTTAGGTATTGGCTGGGGTAAACCCATGACACTGAGATTAAAAAAAAAATAAATACAAAATTCAAATCAACCAAATGGCAGCTTGCACACCACATGAGGCTCCTGGAGCTACAGGAGAGCAGGACCCCTTTCTGACAATGCTAAAGATCTCATTTCCTTCTTTAACCAGTCTGGGCTAGTGAGACACTAGAGGGCTGAGAAAAGAAGGGAGTCTCAGAGTCATTACAAATGGCTTTGCCTTAGGTGGGATTGCAAAATACACAGCACTCCAAATCCACTTGAAGGTTTTTACAGAGATTTAAATACACATTTTAAATTACAACTATGGCCAAGTGAATTGGTAGTAAAAATGAGATTGTTTTGCATGACAGATATCAATTGATCACAGTGCCATCCATTGCTCCTTCTCCAGGGGAAATACAGGATGTTAATGAGAGATTCAGTGGAGGGCAGCAGATGGTTTAATGGAAAAGGAACAAGAACACAGCTTGCAGGTCTGCCCTTGATTTTCACACTGTCATTCCTGATATGACCACTCTGCTCACTGAAACTGGTCATGCAACATTTTCAGAGAGATGTCCAGCATGTGCTAAGAAGCAGCACAATTTTTGGTTTATATCTTTTTAGAATGTCTGTAATTTTCAAAGGTGTTAGTCCAAGGTTTTGTCTTTCCATTAAGAAAACTGTACCATTTTATTGTGTAGATGTTAGTAGCTCAAGATAAACATATTCATTTGCTGAACATAAAAACCCTGTCAAAATTATCTTGTCCATGTTTTTAAATGTCCAGAAGCTTTTCACTATGTAGCCTGTCATTTGGATATAGGGACACACGGCTGTAAAGGCAGTGAGACAAACCCATCAGCAGTGGAACCCACAGAAACCAGGAGGCCTCAGAGCTGCTGAGTGCAAACTAGTTAAAATGCTGCTTTTTTCTCACAACCAGATAAGGCACTGCTCAGATTTTTAGAAGAGAAGATTTTTTACAGATATTTAAAATCAATTACTCATTTATTAAAATGCAAATTGAGGTATGTGACTATTGCTGCTGGCTGCAATAATCTTCTCAAAAGCCTGCAGTGCAGCTTGCAAATGTTCATTATGCCTGTACCAGCTTTGAGGAAACAGCTATTTGTTAGCATTGGACCTTGTAACCTGCACTTCAGTTTTTTGTCATTGCAGTTCCTTGAAAAGTTTCCAACTATTTGTGATTTAGTGTTGATATTTTATTTATTTATAGTGAAAAAAAGCTCTGGATGCTTTTTTTAGCATTCACATGTGAGCTTATAACTTGAATGTGGAGCAATAAATGAGAAGCCCAAATGATAGATCACTGGAAATATTAGTATTCCTATTGCATTGGCAACAAGTTCAAGATAATGTGCCCACATATTTAAGATGCTTTTCAATCAGATAACATATTTTGGAATAGTAGAGAGTGTACTGTGCAGCACAGAAAGTACCTAAGGGAGGTTGATGGTGTGAGTGAGAGAAGGGAACAATAGTTAATCACACAGTTAACCTGGTTAATCAAATTAAAAACTTTGTAGCTTTTGGTTTAGTTCAGTTTATTGCTCCTTGGAAAATTGATTTAAAACATCAAACAGCACCACAGATCTTTCCAACACTGTAAGTAATTCTGACACTAAAGAAAGTACCTAGAAATCTTTAAAGTATAAAATAGTATTTTAGTAATACAATAAAATACAATAAAATCAGATATAAAGATTTCCATTACCGCAGAATTAAATATAATAACAGATAATGAGCTATCAAAAGGAAGCAGATGGTAAAACCTGTCTTGGAACACAGTGGAAGGTCCTCCTGTACCTGCTGTATGTAATACCAGAACACATTTACCATACAAGAATATCTTCAAATAACCTTTAAGCCACATTACTGAACTCTCAGATTAAAAGATACTGTTATTGTGGAACTGCTTTCAGAGCCCCAGGTGTACCTTGCTTATCATAGCACAATATTTCACTGCCCTTTCACATAGAAATTATATACTATTTGAAACTGCCAGTAGCTGGCTTACAAATAGAAAAAAACATCATTTGCATAACCATCCCAATTTACCTGTTTTTATATGGAGATTATCACAATTTGATATAATAATTGATTTGGTCTCAGCAGCTACTGTTGTCACACACTAAACAAATGCAGTCCTGTGGTATTCTGGAGGATTCTCATGGTCAGCAAAACTGCACAAAAAGGCAGAGCTAGAGACCAAACAGCCTGGCAGTGTCATAGACTGGATTTCTGTCAGTCTGTAGGGTGTTGTGAAGAGAAACTGCATTGATTGATCCCAGACAAATATCCCCTCCCTAGGGCTTGCCAACAACCTGGAGGGGTTTCTGTGGGTCAGAGCTGAGCCAGCTGACTTCTTCAATTCAGAGCAAGAAACACCAACACAGATTTCCATTCATGTATTAAATAATTGGGTCAGATCAAACCAAACCCCACAGAATCTAAAATGGAAACTCATTTTCCTGCTTCACAATTATCTTTCAAAGCATATTGCCTTTCATTGTGAATCTTGCTTTTCTATTGATTTGCATATATATTTCATATTCCGATAAAATACTGCAGAATACTAAATATTTTAAATGCTAAAACAACTGCAGGAGCATTGGAAAGCTTCTTCAAATCTGTATGAATAGCTCAAGTTCTGCTCTGTGTTCTGTACCTAACCAAAATACCAGCAAAATAAAATCTCAAATAGGAGCTCCAGTTTCCCCCAGTCACCTGTCAGACAAAAGGATGCCATTGGCAGAAGAGCTCTGCCACAATATCAATACACTGGGGCAATGTGTCAATATCCTGGGCAGTGGGGAGATGGAAGGGAAGTGAAGAAATGTCCTTAAGAGATGGAGAGAATAAAGAAAAAATATTACATCTCCCTAGAAAAATCTAAACAGTGGAATTAGAGCACTGGTGTTATCCAGAGCACTACATATTATTCAATAATTCCTAGTGTTATTATTGCTACTCACAGCAGCAGCAATGTTCTTCAGTCAATCCCAGATCACTTCTTGTGCCTTAAGTATGTATTTATTCCTTCATTAGAGAAGCATTTTTACTCATTAAAGTGCATAAGCACAGCCTTCATTTCAAGGGCTTAAGAGTGCACTTAATGTTAAATTTTGCTTATATTCCACTGAATAAATCTTTTAAAGCAGAAAAATATTGACCCACTAGACATAAACATTTCCTTTTCTCTTGGGGAAATTCTAGGTACAATAAATGGCTAAGGAATCTTGAAGACCACAAGAGGAGGAAAAACCCTTCAGAATTTGATGTGGATGAAGGCTTACAGACATCCTGGACATTGAATACTAGGTTTCATTTTGATCTTTTCATAGAGATGAACACATCTGACAGATACAAACTCAGATGTGGAACTGAACTTGACAAGAATTTGATTTGAGGCTCTGCAGCCACGGTTTGAGCTCCACTCTTTTCTAGAAGTTTAAATATGGGGATTTCTAAGGCACAGAACTTCCAGCCTTGCGCTCTTTCCGAAGGTTCTGCTGGTTTTGGTCCCAATTTGATCTGTTCTTGTGTGCAGAGCTGTGGTTTGGGGGCTTTTTTTTGGGGGGGGGTGTTTGGGGTTTTTTTGGGGTGGGGGTGGGAGAGGATTTTGAGGTTGGGTTTTGGTTTGGGGTGGAGGATTGGTTTTGGTTGGGTTTTTTTGAGAAGAAGGTTGAGAATCAGAAACAAAACACAACTCCATCTTCATTGGCCACCAAATTCCACAGCTTTCCCTATAGCTTTGGTTTTTTGCTAATGTTTGAAATCTCTATTTATTTGCTATGAGGGTTTTTTTTTTTATTTCTTCTACATGGGGATAAAAGCAGTACTAATCAAAAGTGTCTGAATATATTACTAGCTCTGGTAATTAATACACTTTAAAAATAGACATGTGAATAGAAAATATGTAGAAATATATATAGATAGAAATAGAGAATATATATAGAAAAAATAGAAAAATTCTCACGGAGAGGAACTGAAAATGTTTTAGTTTTTTTCTCTATTTTTCTCTGTGTATTTTTCTCTATTTTCCTATATCTGGAATAAATTTCATTCCTTATTCCTCTGGAATCTTGCTACCTCTTTCTGGCATACTCTGCAGTGTGTTCAGATGTAGGTGACAAACTGCTACAAATCAGAAAATTATTTGGGTTAATATCTGAGAAATGAATAAATGCTTAGCATTTAACATCGGGAAATACAATCATTTTAACACAAAATTTATCTTGTATTCATACCAAAATTCACCTCCACAGTTAAAGACATGCATAGGAGGAAATGAACTCTTCAAAAACATGCTCACAATAAATGTTCCACTCTGCTGATGAATTTGTATCAAACCTCTTCACCCTCTCCTCCCTAGAACCAGCTCCTACTCTGCATATTAACCACATATATACCTTCTGCATATAAATGGCAACTGAGAAAGCAGAGACAGCATTCCAAAAGTTCAGATATTTTATTTTGAAATTAGAGCAAGGAAAGAATTTCAGGCTCATGCAAATGCAATGCAATATTCGAGAGATGAAGACCAGCAAGAGAAGACTCACAAGACAACAGGATGTTCTCTAAATGTTACCTGAGCTCCTGAGCTGGGTACGGGCTGGATTCCATAAAGGAGGGCACAGTCCAGCATGAAATGGCTTTTCCTTATGCACACATAACTAAAATATACACAGTGGATTTTATTGTTTGCTTCCACTCCTATTGTCCACACTGGCAGAAAAGTTACAGTATTATTTCAGGCTCCTAAGTGTGCACTAACAACCAGAGTCTAACCTCTATTGAAAACAAAGTGGACCTCTGAATATTAAAGCACAGGAAGAGCTAAACCATGTTCTGTGGGAAGAAGATTTGACAGGAAATTATCTTTACAATCTGCTGCTGAATAAATATAACTTTGCTTTGAAATAGATTCTTAATTGAAAATGTGAAACATTAGAAAAAAGTTAATGTTTTTTAATAAAGCAATAAAGCTCATACAGCCAAAGTATTCTGTATGAAGAAATACCATCCCACATAACAAAAAACATCAGGCAGTGCAAATATCAAAAGACAGTTTGAAGAATAACATCCAGATTGTTCCTTAAAACCATGTCCAGCAGATACAATAGAACCCCTTTGTGAGTTATATCTATCTAAAATGGGTCCCAGACTCCAGAGCCAACAGAAGGTAAATGCTCAGAGCATGAAGTGAGAAATGGGGGAAAATGGACAATGGATGGAAAAGGCCTTTCCTCTTCATGTGAAGAATGAGATGTCAGTGGAACTGGTGTGACTAACAGGAGGAATTATACTGATATAAATACATGAAATCTATGTCTCAGGTTCCTCAGAAGGAGCAGGTAAGCACAGGTGGTGCTCAGAGCAGCCCTTGGTGCCAGCAAGGGCAGATGTGACAGGGCCTGAAGCCAAGGGACAGAATTTACAGAGGGGGCTCAGTGGATTTTACTGGGCCATTGATGCTTCTGGTGCTCCCCTGGTTTTTCAGTAAGGAGCAGTTATAGATTTTACATCCTGGACTTCAAAAGCACTTTGGAGATCTCCCTTGAAGACTAAGGGATAGATTTAAGGAATTGGAGGTCTGAGATGTGATGCTTGTGAAAAATGTTCTCTGTGATAAAGAGTTGTCTATCCCTTCCTGACCTTCTGTGTAACTACATTTGGGATTTCACCCATCTAGTTTTAGTTCTCATTTATTTAGATAGATCTCAAGACAGAAACCAAACACTTGAAAGGCACAAAGCACCTTGCAACAAAATAGAATAGCAATTTCTTCTCTTCAGCTCTATCACCAGCCACCACACTGAAGAAATCCAGCTAATAGTTAGTTCTGTCTAATCTTTTATTACTATGCAAATAGGATACACCAGAAATACACATACACTATTATTTTCACAAGCTGGTTTGAAACAAACTCTATTTAATAATAAAAAAGAAAGGTTAAAGTAAAATTAACTTTTAAAGTGAATACTGCTATTAAACCAGTAACAAGGTAAGAATACTGTGGTGTTCAGACCTCATGAATATGTTAAGAGAGTTTCAAATAATGCTGGCACAGAACTGTCTCAAGAAATCTTTCATGTGGTATACATTGCCTTTTGCTCTGCTCATGGATGTATTTAAAAGTTTTAGATACTTTAAATAAGGAATGAGATTCTATTTGACATCACATTCCACCGAGGTTACTCTGAATTATGAAAAGTAAGCCTGTCTCTGTAGAGATATACCCCTACAAGCAAAGGTACTTCTCAGATATTAAATATGGTTCCTTCAAGAGTCATACTGATTTACAGAAAACCCAGAGATCAGAAAATATTAAGTATTAATCAATATTCTAATTTTGTTCGGGCCTTGTATCATTTAACCTATTTAAATACTTAAATGTGATCAGTGAAATTTGAGAAGAAGTGGGAGAGAACTCTTGATGAATTTGATGTCCACTGTACTTCAAACACTGCAGTTTAATACAATTCTGTACTTGGGAACACGGAGCCAAAGTCTGAAATGTTTTAGCATGTGAAGACAGAGATATGATACCAAAAGAAATGTGCCAAAATTTAAATTGCTGATAACTCAGAAGCTCTTAGAACTATGTGGCAAGTAACTGAATGCCTGCTCTGAAAATCTGGAGTTCATTAAATATCCCAATCTAGTATGCTCAATGTTATCTTTATTTATAATTCTTTAGGACATTCCTAATTGAAAAACAAGCTCTGCCCTCTCTTTCTACTACTGTGTGGAAATGGAAACTACTAGGAGCAGTCCCTGGGTACCTGGAGATGTCTGGGATTGAATGTGTAAGTGCTGAAGAACTGAAATGAAACATGGTAAGAGAACATGTCCTTCTCAGCAACAATTCATGATTTTGGATGTCTCATCTGAAGTACCTTTAGGAGGCTGTGATTTCCTCCTCACCCACCCTTCCAAGAGGAAATAAAGTCCAGCAAAGTAGATGCTTAATGGTTTCTAATAGCAATCACTGTCCCTTTTTTTTTTTTTTACCATCAACAAGTCACACAGTAGAAAAATTTGTCATGTCTTAAAAAAAAAAGTTCTCAAAAATGTACTGCTTAAAATTTGTTCTGCAGCAAATGTGCACTCTGTGGAGAGGCTTGATTCACAGAACGCTTCTGGGGATCCCTATCTCCCAAATTCAGGGTCACAGATTCTGACTTTTCTTTGCCTAGGACTGATTGTTCTCTCTAGGCACCTCTCAGCTAACTGAACTAAACAAATAACTTTAATGAGGACTGATGGATGCAGAAAAACTGAGTGGCTTTGATTAAGCCAACTAATGCATCTGGAAAAAAAGATTCTGGGCTCACAAATCCTTCATGTTAAGTAAATAATCAATGTCATCATAAGTAAATAAAAATACTGGAGATTAAATAGGCTGAAGTTTAGTAATTAACATCTAATACATTTATTTGGGGGTAAGATCCTATTTAAATTTCCTTCAAGCAATGTTTCTTTATTGGAATACCAGTGATTAAGGAGTATTAAGGAAAAGGTGAGGGTTTGGGCCTTGGTTATTTTTTGTAGGGATTTGAGGTTTTTTTGTTGTTTTGGACTTTTTGATTTGGTTTATATATATATATATATATATATGCTCTGAAAAACCATAAATCATCTCAAAGAAGCACAATCTATTTCAGTCACTTAGTTTTCAAAAGATACATTGGCTTTCACTACTCAAGATTCATTAAAAAACTCCATTCCCCTCACTGATGGTTAAAAGCTGCCTTGATCCCTTTGAGAAAGTGCCATCTGTGACTGTGCCACCCGAGTATATTCAAAATCCATTTATACATGAAAAGACCTGCTTTGTAAGACAAAGCTTTTTCACAATTATCTCTCTGAAGCTGGCATAGATGTGTGTAAAAAATATATTAAAAAAAGAAGATGACAGACAACCATCTGCTTCACTTTGTTAATGCAGAGATGAAATAAACACAAAAAAAACCCTTAAAATAAAAGGCCTCCACAGCATTCAAGACAAGAACAAAAAAGCCAGCACTGCAGTTCCTCTGCAAAAGGAATAATAGGGATAAGTGGGGTGCTTTTACATGACTTTAAATCACTGCTTAGTTTATTTTTGACCCTGCTAAGACCTTCCTAGGATTTTGCCTCCTGTAAGGCAGCACGACTGCAGTCTCAAAGATACACCAGGCTCAGGGATGTCTCCAAGCTCAGAAGACAGAGCAGAGGTGAGGAGAAACTTGACAAGCACCAATGGGTGGGAGTGGTGTGTAAAAGTTCAGAAACTCTGTGGACAGGGGTCCTTGGGTGTGCATGGTTAAAAAAGGTCCAGCAAGGCCTTTGTTGGTGATCAGACAGAAACTGGTGCTGTTACCTGGTTCTGCTTTGCTACAAGACACTTCTCTTTTTCCATACCTGAGAAATAAACACATGCTAAAACCACCAGTTTCATAAAAAAAAACCATGAAGAAAGACTGCTTTGAGAGAGTTCAGGCTTATAAAAGGCAACAAAAGCTGTTACCATCAAGAGAACTTGCTTTCACATGCCAGAAGTGCTCTTGATGTCCAAGTGAAAACTAAGACCCTTATTTTCACAGCTGCACGCACAGGAGCAGACAAACAGACAGTGAAGGACACCTGGTTTCCCTTGCTTGGTGACTTTACTGCCTGTTATCAGGACTGCAATAGGCACTGGGTGTTTACTGTTTGCAGTTTCCTGTGTTCTAGGCCTTCATTTCCCCAGATGCATTTCTTCAATCACTGTCCCAGTGGATGTATTCTGAGCAGAATACAAACAAATAAAGTATTTCTATATCATGATATAGAAGAATATAAGATTTGCTGTAAATATTTGTTTATGAAAATGTCTCTCCCTGTATAGCAGCATATTAGCTACCGAGACACTTGGCAAATCAAGATGTATATATTTACAGTGCAGAGTAATACATCAGAATAAACAATAAACAAGTCACAGGAATATAAGGCATGTGTGAAGAATGATTGAAAGTGAGTGTTACCTGATACCCAATGGTTTAAATGTTTCCAGCTGGAAGGCATAACTGAAGGCTCAGTTTATTGAAAGTGTGTGCCTCAGCCAGTGAGTTCTGCTGTAGGTAAGGATTTCAGCAGTGTACGTGGCCTCCTAACTTTGGGCACACCCAGAATAATTCTCCTCTCTGCTCCTCTGGTGTAAAACAGTGAGACAGCCCCAGTTTCTGTCCCCAGCAGTCTAGTGAGTCTCACCTGTCCTTGCATCAGGCAGTAAAGTGGAGCAAAGCCTTTAATGTCACCAGAGGTGCCAGGCTCCACAGGAGCGCTCGGGCAGGAGATGCTGAGGAGTGCAGGCATCGCTCCTGGGGGAAGCTGTGAGCCAGGGAAGGGCTGGGAAATGCAAACACAGCAGGGAGGTGTCTGCAGCTCAGCACTGGTTTCTGCCCCCAGAACAACCTTCTGAAGCCGTGCTCTCCCCCAGCCTTCCCCTGAATCCTAAAGACATTCCACATCCTGACCCCATGCAGCTCCACGTCTCTCCCTCCCCTCCTCCTGTCACTCACTCAGGAAAATGTTAACTCTGAAGTGAAAGAATTTGTTTGTGTGATGTGATAAGAAGTGGAACAGCTGACATCACCATTTTCTCTACAGCCACGGAGCAGCTCATTTGGCACTCTCGGCTTTGAAATTATTTTTTACATTCAGGGATGCATATGGGGGGGAAAAGGAGTTAAACCTAGGAAAAAACATCACCTGTTTCTCAGATCTGGATCCTTGTCTTGCTTCCTTCTCTGCTGGATAAAACAAAAATCTAACTGGCATCAAGTTTTAAAGGTGGAAAACACGGTTGGTTTCTGACAGTGCAACATGATGCTCTTAAAAAGGGAAGAGGGGAGAAAGATGGGAGTAGGACTGGCACCTCTAACTTCTGCTCATACTTTGTGGTCACACACTGACAGGTCACAGGTATTTCTACCCAAAACTCTGATTCATAACACATTTTTTCTACATCTGTCAGGTTGCTAAAATGCTCAAATTATTTATAAACTTTCCCCAATTCTCAAACCCTGAGCAAAAGGTTCAAGACTTTAAAAAAATCTTTCTACACTCTTTTTTATAACAGAATTTTTACACTTCCATTCAAATTTCCATCCTCTATAACCCATACTTAGAATGGCTTCAAATTCCAGGCCCAAGAGCAGGAATCTTTCAGAAGGCAGGAATTTCCCAGTTTGGTTACATTCACAAGCCCAGCAAGGGCAGACATTGCAGACACTCCCAGGACCCCTGAGATCACCTGCAGGACATGAGCTGTGAGGCAACAGGAATCTGCCTAAAATCTCCTTGAAAATCTGAACCTTCTGTCTGCATTTACCTGTGTTTGGGAAAATTACCCAACCAAGGTCATCAATACCCACCATGGAATCAAAGTTCACAGCATCTGCTGGATTCACTGCTCATCCTGACAAGGTGCAAAGTCTGCTCTGCCACATCTGCCTCACCCCAATTCAAATGGAAAGGAGGAATTAGACACTGCACATAACAAGTTTCAGCTTAATGAAATAAATATATAAATAAGTATAATACACATCACCAAAAATGTTTGTATCAGAATACTTCCATGGAGTGTCCAGGGCACTGGACAAATATTTAGTAACAAACCAAAACCAAGGAAAAAGTAAGGTATATAGGTGAATTATTATAATTTGCCTAAAGTTGGGTTAGTTTGGGGGTTTGGGGTTTTTTTTGTTTGTTTGGTTTGGTTTGGTTTTAGTGCACATAAGCTACAGGGCTATTAAACAAATGCAAAGTCATTTTCCAAAATTACATTTTTCACTTGGAGACCAATTTATTTTCCCTGCACAGACATTTTGCTTGATGCAGCAGCATAAATTTTGGCATTTGCCACTCTTTCTTTCCAGATGTCAAGCACATCTCCATTGCTTTCAACATATGTGACTTAATAATCTTTTTTTTCCATTTTCTCAAAGCGTATTGAAATCTTTCCAGACTTTCATCCTCCCTCTCCCTTGAGGAAGGACATTATTTTTTAAAAACCTATTTGTTTTTTGTTTTGTTCTTAGAGTTCATATTTTAAAAAATTGTTTTATAAAACTCACTGTATTATTGCAAAGATTAAAGATGTAATCAATTAAGGTCCCAAAGAACTTACCTGTGTAACTTTTCACTGACAATCCTCTAGGAAAACTCACACTATAAACAAACCCAATCAGAAATAGATCTCTTCCATGGTTTTAACTGAAAAACAGGAATATCACTTTAATAAAATTCCATACTGTAGCAAAAAAAACTCAAGAAAGGATCACTGTTATCTCGATCCCACTTTGGACAGGAGCAGCATTTTATGGATCATCTCAAGATCTGAGTTAGGACATTTTGGGAATAATAGAAGTTATCAACATGCTATTTGCTTCCCTCACAAGAGCCTTAGAGAACAAAGGAGCCTGGTTTCAAATGCAGATTTAAAATTGGCAGGAGGATTTAGTCTGTAAGTTACAGCTACAGTAGGGTCCTACATAATTTAAAGCCAGATTAATACTTCAGTACCTTTTTATGGATGACACCTGTTCTTTCAAATGTTACTTTGATTTACTTGATGAAATAGTTAATCTATGTGATTATTTGATTTAGTTCATATAGTAGAGGACAGGAACAAGATCTTGGCACTGTAAGGAGGTAATCCTCTCCTGGAACATTTTAAAATGCAGTGACTGATGATTCAAACAGAAACAGGAATCAGATCTGGGCAAGAGCAGTGAATTGAGCAGTGGCTACAGCAAGGCAAGGCTCACAGCTCTAACAGCAGCTTCCAAATGGAAGAGCACTTCATCACTTCTCAAAATGCTGGACATAAGAAAGTAATAAATGATTGCATTTTTTAAAAACATTATCTTGATTGCAAATCAAATAGTTCCTATTTAGGCTTCAAGATTTATTTTTAATGCTAAAAATACTTAAACCAAATATTTTTCAGCAAACATACTATGCAGGTGTGGATTGAACTTCTGCTACTGGATATATACATATGAACATTTCCAAAGTTTAAAACTTGATTTTTAGTAGAGGGGGAAGAGAGCATTGTTGCTGTTTCTGTGCTCCACAATGCATTGGTTTGTTGTTTCCATCTGTAACAGAGATGTCTGGATCTGCCCCACATTTGACTTCAAAGAAATAAAGAAAAAAAATTAAGCTGAATGCTCATTTAAAAAAAACTAATTTATATTTTCATAGGAAAATTTACCAGTTTTACAGAATTTTCCAATTAATCTCCATCAAACTGGAAGGATTTCTCCTGGCAACACACATCTTTCAGTACACTGGGTTTTTATACTGACTGTTTGCTGCCACTGCTGTTGAGATAATCCATCACCATTCTTTCAATTCTTGATTACTACAGTATTTGTCCTACTCTCTTTTCTTCACTTAGTGTAAATTATTTAGAACAAAAAGAAAAACTCATCATTTGCAGCCTCCTGTAAGCATAAGATCCTTAGCTGGCATAAATCAGCTGATCTATATCAGTGAAAATGCTGTCCCAGAGAGAGTTTGGGGTTTAGCTGAGAGTGGTGGGGTTTTTTAAATATTTAAATAATATTTTCCACCTAATAGTTTTCATTAATTTGTTAGATGTCACCCTAGTCATTTGAGTTTCAATTTACCAAAAAGACTTCTGATGGACCCAGATACTCCATAAGGTGCTGATTTAAAATCCAGCTGAAAGATCTTTGGAGAAATCAGTTTAAAAGAAGCAATTAAAGATATGGCTTTGGCAGCTGCCTAAAAAGAAAACTGACAGATCATCATTAGAAACATTTGGTTTAATATTGAACACTCCTTGGACCGTTCAATTAGGTTTCTAATTAGGATTGATTTGTTGTGTCCTTAGCAAATGAAAGCAAAGATGGTACCTGAGAAAAATGAAAGTGTAGGTTGGGTTTTTTACTTAATGTGGAAATGCATGCCCTTTAATCAAAGAAAAACTTGTAATATCCTACATATTCTATATTTTTGCTGTTTCAGTCTCATACGACACATACACAACCATCTGTACCTTAATCAGAAACCCCTGGTGTGATTCAGCCTGTCTGCACAGAAAGCAGCAGAATGCAGCCCTCCTTTTCCACAGTGCCTGAAAGGACACCTCTCACACCCCGGAGGAAAAAGAGGAAAGAAATTACCTGGCCACTGAGTTCCTCACTACTGAGCCCCATGGCACTGAGAACTGCTCTTTCTGCTTTGTGTCCTGTGGCCTGCAGCTACCTCGTGACAGAGTTAAAATTCTCATGGAAGGGGACTAAGCTCTCACAACAGTTCCTGAGGAAATTTCCTCTCTTGATCCCCACTTCTACACATCTCTTTTGAAGCAGCTGTTTCTGCCTCCAGCAAGTTCCTGGCTCAGAAGAGGCAGACAGGGGCCAGCCTGAGGTGAGCTCAGCTGGAAGCAGAGCCCTACACAGCACTGTGAGCTTGCACAGGTTTTATCCAGATTAAAGTATTCCACACTTACTTCAGGCAGAGTCACTGTCCTCTCCCAAACTAGCCATCACTGCTGTCAGCAGTGTCCTTGCTGACCTTGGCACCGTCCTCCATGGTTCTCTCTTGTAAACAATTTCCCTTGGCCATCCTGTAACCAGGTACAGTTTCTTCCTGTGCTGGGAAAAGTGGGGAGGGAGTCCAGTCCCCAGCTGCCTGCACAGAAATTATCCTGCTGCCTGCTGTCCCTGATAATCTCACTTCCTTAACATCAATAGATTCCAGTTATCTGGAGCCTCTCAACCTAGCACTACCTCTTCATTTAAATGCTTGAAAAGCAAGTCCCCATAAACGTCAGTCAACAGAGGATTCTTTCATCACCTTAGTGTAATCTTCCTGGATTTGCACTGACATCATCAAATGGAACACAATACATAATAATGGTTATTAATGTATAGTTGCAATACTGCAGTGGCATCAACCCACATAAAACTGACTGGGAATGCATAAAAATGTAGGCATTTACTGACAGCCACATTCCTCCAGGTCCCTTCCAGTTCTGAAGTGTACTAATATCCCTGTGGTGACAGAAATTGCTGCTATCTTGTGATATCTTCAGAGCTGCTAATTGCTTTTGTGCTGGCAGGTAAGTGCCATTAGCTTGGGATGAGAATCCGCTAATTGTGCAAAGTATTCAACTGCAGTAAGTAGCTTTTGCTTTCTGGAGTACTTAAAAGCAATTCAGGGATTTGTTCTCATTAATGGCAGTAACATTTGTGTATTCAGAGTAGAAACAGAGCCTACCTCTGTCTATTTAATCTCATAATTGGATCAGGTAGGAGGTGCTGAGCCACAGCCTATGAACCAACCTGATTTAAATTCAAAATTTTTTTAAAATCTCATTTTATAAGCTAATAGAATCTTATTTACATGAGCTATAGAGATATTCAAATAATTTCAAGTAAACTTTGGAATTTTTGAATCCATCTCACTAGCAGCTGTGAGATAATTCTTCAAAGGCCAATTTTGATGTAACTGTGCTGTCCATCAAGGTCTGACTGAACCTCTAACACCAAGCAAGGCTTACCTGTCCTGTTATTTATGCTTGGGGAACTAATCACACTACAGAAAACTTGAAGTTTTCTGCATCCAAGAAAGAAATGGACAAAACATACAGCTTTTAAATTTATTTCAACACTGACATTTCTCCCAACCCTGGGAAGAATTTTGGGGGTAAAACAAATGCCTTACTTTTTAAAAGGGGTTGTTTTAAAAGGAAGTGGATGGGGCATGTAAGTGTGTAGGACTGGAATCCTTAAAATCCCAGCCTGTTATTTGGTTAAAGAATTGTTACTCACACAGTTCACTGCAGCTGCAGAAGAACTGAAATCTAACAGGCAGACAGGGATTATCATGCCTTTATTAGAAAAATGACTGCCACTCAAATCCTTAAAATATAATTCATGCTCCAATTCAGATTCCAAGACTGTGAGAGAGCAGTAGGAAAAGCATAAACCTTTGTTGCACTGGGTCAATTTTCATCTGGGGTGAGACAAATTAAATATCAGAGGCATGAACAACTAAATTTGGTTCCCAGGGCAAAGACTGATTTGGAGCTTGATCTCCAGCAGTGTTCTCATTGCCCACTCTGCTGATATTTTGTGATGTGGAGAAACAAGCAGCAGCAGCCACAAAGGGTGCAGCAAGTGCCCCAGTGGTGTTCTGCAAAGGGCTTCTCACTTCCACTTGGGAAGGGAATTCATCCAAATGGGTTCTGGTCTCATGTTTCTCATTACTGATTCACAGTTATTCAGATTGCCTCCAATTATGACTTGAAATCTTCTCCAGGGGATGCAAAACTCATGTAAAATGCTCACTCTGCTGATGCACCCTACATCTGACACACAAATTGACAAGGCAAGGGCAGACAGAGACCAGGCCTTCCCCATTTCCCAGATTTTCACTCCTAGCAACATTCTCTGTGATCTGCTCCAGGGTTTTTTAAAGTGAATTAGAGTTTCTCCTCCTCAGAGCTGAGATCTCATCTGTCCAGCACATTAGAGTCAGTTGTTCTGCATCTCACTGGAATGAGAGGGAGCATGGAGGGCTCTAGAAACTTAAATGCACTGTGAAAGGGCAAAGTGTTTATGGACAAATGATTCTTATCCCTGGAGCAGAGAAGTGCAGGAGTCCTGTACAAGAAGCAAATCGTTTTCCAGTATAGCCTCATAATTGACTGTCACTTAGAACAGTCCTAGAACAGCTGAACATGAGGTAGAGAAAATGCTGATAAAGAAAGAAACGAAAACAAACAAACAAACCCCAACAAAACAAATTAAAAAAAAAAAAAAATGGGCTGTGTTTGGATGCCATTTGTAAGGCAAACTCCCCTGTTTCAAAACAAATGGCAAAATATGACCCCAGAAAACCATGCTATATTTTATCTTTTAAAGGAAAGCAAAAGTCAGCAACATCTATTATTAAAAAAAAAAAATTGCATATTTTTATAATTAATATGTAATGATACAGAAGAAACTTGTTTAAAATGAAAATCTGCACCAATTCTGATTAATTTGCCCGGTAGTGAGACCCAGATGCAGCACAAGGTTGGTACCACTCTCCAGCCAAGTGGTGCAAAGGGGGTCCACACCGTGGTGCCTTTCCATCTCCTGGCCAGTTAATGAAACCCTGACAGAGTGGCAGGATGGAGAAACCAGAAATGGAAGGGAAGTGGAGGGAGAAATGGGAAGGAGGTGGGCTGTTAAATTGGTATGAAAGAGGAGGGAACCAGCTGAGCCTGCCCTCTGCTTTCAGGTCAGAATTTGCCTGGCTGAATTCCTGCCCAAAGAAGGGGCCTGATCTGGAGTCCTGCTGGCTGTGTCCATGTGCCATTTATCCAAGTGCCTGCTGACAACTGTGGCTGATAATTACTGCATTAATCTGCTTTGACATGGTCTGCTCAAGGAGTTTATGCAGCAGTCATGGGCCCAAGACACTGCAATTCCAGCTTTTGCTTTCCTGCCTCTCTGCTTGTCATCCACACAAAAGTCATTTTAATTATTTTACTCTGATAGCTTTAACAAATAAAATCTGTTCTCAGCTTGCAGCATTCTTCACTCGGTATTTACACCCAATGCCCATCCCTCAAGACTGATACCACCTTAAGACAGTCAATTAAAATCCAGCAGGGAGCACTGACCTGGAGGCATTACCAGGGAAAAGCCAGATGTAATGAGTGAACATTGCTCAGTTCTGCAGTTCCACCTCAGCCCTGGATTCCATCCCTGTGGATAATCACTGCAGCTACCTGCTCCTGAGCTCTGGGCAGCAGGGTAACCACAGAAGGGCAGAAGGACCAAATAAATACCTGTGGAAGCATGTGACAAGCAAACATTATGATCACATAACTCTGACAGAGGTTTAGCCAAATGTACTGACACTCTGTCTTACCAAGGTGCTCTATATTAATCCATTTGTAAATAGCTTACAAAAGTATTAGCTTGGGGCTTCTCATTTCCTCCTAGATCCTGAATTTTCTGTGGACTCTTGAAATTATTTCTCTCTGTGAATGGCTTCCTTTACATGACTGAAGCTCTGGTCCCTGCAGTAATGGGGCTGGAATGGTGTAAGAAAAGTTGCCTGGTTTCAAGAAATGCATTTGTCTTTATGATTCACACAATGCATCCTGAGAATGCCTCAAATGCCACCAAACCTCTTATTAGATCATTGCCTGCAAACACTACAGCTTCCTTTAAATCATCTTCCTGTGAAAGATCATGCTTTCAAAAGAGAAGAAAAACATCCCAAGCCCCTTAAGATTCCTGAGTAATTTACCTTAAAAGCATTTTTGCCAAAGAAACTGCTATTTTTTCTTGCTCATCAGCTTTCATCACATGTACAGTAGAGCAAAAGAATTAAATTTACCTGTCTAGTTACAAAGGATGTAATTCTGAATTACCAGAAAAAGAAGCAGCAGCTCATTCTGAGCAGATATTGCAGGTACATTTGGCAGTTTAAGTTCAAGCTGTGCATCTGTCAATAAGGGTTGCTTCAGTTTTTCCAGACAGTTGCAACATGATTTCTGTATGTTCTACAATGTATGTCTCACATATAAAATGCATGTTGCAATATTATATATTGCAAAATTTGTAATTTTTATATTTGCTAATATACAATGTATGTATAATATACAATCTATGTATGTATATTAGCAAATATTATACTAATTACAAATTAATTTTAAAAACAACACTTAAAGGCTAAAAACTCCCTAACATAAGCAGAACTAAATATGCTATATTACCTGAAATTGAATCATGTTTAGTTCATACTTGGAAAACTCAAACCAAAGGGTTTTTTTATAAAAAGATAAATTCTTTCTTAAATTAAAAAAAAAAAATCAATCCAAACTGAAAAACTAATAGAATAGTAATTTAAATTTTAAACAATTAATTTATTTGTGCAGCTCTCATTAATGTGTGGAAGGAAATAAGAAAATTAATTTATTAGCTCAAATGTGATGTACTTGAAGCTGTGTCCAAGGTTCTTAACCCATTTGCAACAAAACTTGTTCCCCCTAATTTGTTTATAGACAGGTTTCAAAAAAGCTAAAGGAAAAAGTTGCCAACAAAATAATTAAATATAATTTAAGGGAAAAGAAAGGAAAAACACTACCAAATTCCAGGATTATCACTGAAGCACACAAACTTCATCTACCAAGTCATCCTGAAAAGCAGGTAGAAAGACTTGGAACATGTTGAGAATGAAACCAGTGCACCTGGCACACAAAGCTTGCCATTGGGTAGAAAAATGCATAAGGATCTGACTGAAATAATCCCTCCAGTAAACACTAATTAGAGTTGGAAAATTTACAGGATTTAGGAATAGAGAGAACAGAAACAGTAGCCACTAAGAACTTGATACAGTGGGGGTTTTTATACCATAAGCAGCTCATCCTGTGCCTCAGAAACATTTTAATTTTTTTTAGAAAAATCCACACCTGTATTGCTGAGATAATCATAAAGCACCTTAAAATGGAGACCAGAGCCTCAGAAAAAAAGCAATGATACAAATATTGCCTAAGGATATCAAAGGCACAGAGTAACTTAGAGGCACTTTGGGAAGAGTAAAAACACTCCTCAGGATATTTCTTTTGCTTAGTTTTCAAATGCAAGAATCCACAAATTGGAGCAGTTTTTGTTAAGCAGCTGACAGCCAAATTAATCTTAGTTTGGGCTGGAAAGACAGGCAGATGCCAGTACATTTTCTGCTTGAAACATTGCTGAGCTTCGCTTGCACTGTGAGTTTTGCTCAGGATGGCCCCGTGGATTGGGGAAGGGCAGGATGCTCTGCTGAGCAATTCCCTCTCCTTGCTTTGGCTCTGGGCTGTCACCACAGACTTGGCTGGGGTTATTCTGTTCTGTGTAAATAGGAGGTAACTCAGCCTCATACACTTCAGGAGCCAGCAGTTTTCACATCTGCTGTAATCAAAACAAGTTTCTTTTGCAGTGGATGGCCTTTTCCTACCTGGAGCCCTTCTGCAGTTTGATGCCTGCCAGTGACAATGTTGAAAACCATCCACAAGAGCAACAGGTGGGCACCTGGCAGATTTACACTCACTGCTGCTGCAAGCAACAGCCAGAAACAAAAATCAAAGCCAGGAGCAGAGTTACCACACCTTTAAAAATTATTGTAACTAGTTCAACAGAAATAGATAAAAACACACTTTCAGTATGTGAAGAACGTATTTTAGGCCATCTAGCCACCCCTTAACAGAGAATAATGTGGCAGCTGCATTTTGCATCCATGCATTGGAAGCAGCCCTCTCCCAGTGGTGCAGGAGAACACTGTTTATTCTCAGAGCAGTTTCAGTGCATTGTTTATAGAGACACTCCCAAACCTCCCTCCAAACCTCCCGCAGCATCTCCCACCCTGCAGCTGCAGATCCATGAGCTGCCACACCGGCCAAGCTTCTCCCTTCCATCACGGCACTCCCAGGGGCTTCCACAGCTGATCTCAACATGGGAGCCAACAAGTTTCACTACACTCAGGTAGTAGAAGGATGGTAAAGAGAGAGCCAGAGAGAGATGGAGGATGACACAAAGTAAGCACATTCTGGTTCAGATATTTTTTCATATATTCATGTTTCTAATTTCCATTGAATATTCTAAATCTATTTTCAGCAATCCTACATTGTTACTGTAAGAGCCTGTTACTCACTGTACAGCTGGATTTCATACTGAGGAAGGTGGCCCCCAGCTGTGCTGCAGATCTATAACTTGAGAGTTTATTTCCCCTTTCACGTGGAAATTCCGTTTTAAGGGACACACTTTTGTTAAGTTTTTGCAAAAAAACCCTGGAAATACTTATTGTGAGGCACAACAATATGAAAATTCCCAAATCCTCAAATTCTTTTCATTTTTCTGTCATTGGAGTCCATCATTTTTTGTTTATTAATATTTTTCAGGTAGATCCCTTGGGGATAAAAGATAATGGCATGAATAATGGACACCATTTGACCACATTCTGTGGAGAAAACATGAAAGAGCCGGCATTGTTTTGCCTACAGAAAACATGTTTGAGAATATACCTAATAACAACCTTCAAATATAGAAAGAACTGCTGCAAAAACAAATTTTCTCCAGCTACACAGCAGATATGGCATCAACCATACAATTTCTACAATTTCTACATGAATGTGCATGATTGTAGTTTTTGTAACTTTTTTTAAAAGTTTTTTTTTAAAAAACTGCAATAGTTACACTGGCTCCCCTTGTCAACTGCCAATAGTAGAGATCAGAGTAAATGACCTTTTGATTTGTTAAAAGTTTTCAACTGTCTCCAATTATAACTTCCTTGCTAATTCATAAGCAAAAAAATAATCTCATATGAATCAACTGAATTATTCTCTGTGAATAGTTAATTTAGCATGAGTATACAATTATACTTTTTAAATTAAAAGGAAGCATGTTTTAGAAAATGCAGGTGATGAAAAGTTATAAAATAAATACTTATTTCTTGACCAGGTGTATTCTAAAGCAGAACTCTTGAATTCATTAAACTTTCTCCTGGTTCTTTGTGGATAACAGCATGTCGTGGTTTTAAACCAATAACTAAGAAAATTACTTATTTCTTGCTGTGAGATATGGATTAGAGCAAGAGCAAAACAGGCATAAAACTTAAAAGGAAAAAAAAAAAGTTTATTGACAAACTACAATAATAAGAACACCAGAATAAACTTCCAGAAAAACCTTTTCATCCCCTGTCTACCCACTATTCCCTTGTTCACATGACAAAAGAGACAAAACCTTTGGAACTTTGATGGTTAAAACAGTCCCAGTTCTTGCTACAGTCTTTTCACCAGTCTTTGTAGAGAAACGGAAGTTTCTTCCTGTTAATTTATGGAGTTTTTCACAAGAAAAACTATTTTTGTTATAGTTTTACATTGCCCTGATGTTAGCTGCCCAGAGCTGCTATTATTAGAGCCCACTCCTCCCATTTTCACATCACTCTGAGGTGTGTATGGGCCATGAGTCTAGGGATGGGATTTTTAAGGATAAGTTATTCAAAGGTAAAAAGTCTTCTTCATCTGTTTCTGCGAGCTTCACTAGAAAACAGTTTTCTCATTGCCTCTCAAAGGCTTCAAATCTTCCAGCACTTCACTGTACCATAATTACTCTACTTTTTACTCAAAATTTACACTTTGAACACTCTATTCCTCCCTATTTACTGTCATGAATTAAAGGAGCGTTTTCAAGACCTTATTGTCCATTTCCATAGTTTTAACAGAAAGATATTTCAGCTTAATTAAAGCATCTTCTTAATTCTCTACCTTTTCTGAAGCTTCTTTTCTTTTCTGTCACTGGTAGTTTATAAAGTCTCTTTTCATGTTGATCACTCTCTTTTTCTCTCTCTGGATAAAAAGATTAATCCGCAAGTCTCATCTGGGTAATGAAAGAGTTAAAATCTTGCCCAGGCTGTTGTAGGTAGTTCTGTGGCCTCGGCCGGTGCAGGAGCTGGAGCCGTCTGCGATGGAAAGCTCCTCATGGCTGCTCTGGAGAGTGTAGGCGCCGCGCCCAGCCCGCTGCAGGCCCAGAGCCCTCTCTCCTTCTTCACTCAGCAGTCTCCAGTGAATCCAGCCACAGCAAAAAACCTGCAGCCGAGCCAGAGATCGGCTCGGCCCGGCCCGGCCGGAGCCCGGAGAAAACCCCCTCCACAGGGCCCGCATCTCCCGGCCGGGAGACGCTGGGCCCAGCCCAGTCCCCGCCCGGCCGCATGGCCTGGGCAGGGAACGGGAGGCCTGGAGCTTTGCCGCCCTTCCCAGCCAGGAAACAAAGAGAACCAAGAGAGCTCTGGTTTTACACTTTAAGGTAGGGTTCACAAGTTGATCCCACTTTTCAATGGCCTAAACTGCTGTCAATTCTCAGCAATGACCGATAATTGGTCAGGAGAAAATACTCCAGGCAGATCCCAGCAACTTAAACTTTCTTAAAGGTAAAGTAACTCCATGACACAGCATTGCTTATGCACAAACCATGACTCTCTTTACAAAACTGAACTGTAAATAAGAGCTTTCAATCCTTATTAATTTATGAGCTGTCCAAGTGATGTCAGCGAGCCTAGCCATGCCAGCTCTTGGCTGAGGTCTGTCTCATGATTTAGGTCCCTGACCTTCGCTGGAGCCAGGCTGTCACTTTGTACCTTTGGTTACAGGGAAAGAGGAACAGTGAACTACAGCTGTGGAGACACTCGTGCTCTGATAGGTTCCAGCTTTGAAACTAAATCAGTGATAAAGTTCTAAGTTCTTAACTAAATCAGTGATAAAGTTCTAGGTTCTTAACTAAATCAGTGATAAAGTTCTAGGCTCTTTACTGATCTCATCATGTGAGAAAATATCTTAACCATGAAATTCAGTTTACTTATCAGTCCTATATCTTATTTTAATGGGCTTTTCTAGTTGCCCCCATTGTAGAAGGTACCACAATGTAAAGAACATCTGAAAATGTAGAACCTTCCTACAGAAATGACATCTCCAGTGTCTTCTTTTAGACTGGAAGTCGTTCTTCCTTCAGTTATCTTAGATGCAAATGAACACAGTGGAAGGACTCTGGTGGAAACATAACCAACACACAACATCATGCCGGGGTAGTTTAACCTGCAGTAATAATTGAAGTGCTTTGGCAGCTACACTTCAGTGCTAATTTATAATTAACTTCAGGTGCTTCTTTGATCTTCCTGATATAGATTTTCCCTGTTTCCTTATCAAGAGTCTGCATGCAGTCCATAATTATGCTTCTTAGTGTGACCATGGCTTTAAGTAACTGCATTAATACAAGCTTTGGGAAAATATTGGTTAAGCCAAAGCAAGCCTTTGCCTCTGAGCTGAAGCACTGCTGACTAAAAATGTATTATATAAGCTCATATAGGTTTGCCATAAAAATAGAAGAATGATTCCCAGTTTTAAGGTAATGCATGACAGAAGCAGTAAAGCTTGCACCCTACCAATGATCCACATACTAATAATCCACATATAATAAATATCACAACACTACAAAATGCAAAGTATCATGTTTTATATCAAACTAGGTTCTTCATCCAAAGGCATTTCAAATTTTTTATGAATAATGAAATATTGAATCAAAAATATATTTCTAAAAGTGTCAAAAGCTGTTAAAGTAACAGGGTGGTACAGCCAAACCTACCTGAAGCAAGATAAAAATACACAGTGCAAGGAAGCAGAGCAGCATAATTCATTTCCTCAGCTAAAGCAATGGTCAGCAATCCTCAGAAGACCAGCTCTAATCTCAGATTTTCAACATATAAATAAGATGTGCATAAGGAATAATGCAACTGAGATCCTCATATAAGATATTTTCTGTCTGAGAAGCATTAAGTGGAAATTGCAACAGAAGTGCTAGGGGCAGTGCTTTTGTGAGCTCAGCAGCCTGCAGGTACAAACTGGGACAGGCGAGACTTCTCCAGTCACAAAACTGCTGTGCCACTCCAAAATCCAAAAAATACAAACACAAATACCAAAATCCAGGAATGGCCACAGTTATGGAGGTACAAAGCATGTTCCATCCCACACTCTTCATCCCCCTGGCAGAGGAATTCTGAGAGCTGCAGGGCACTAGCCCTGACTGGCAGCATGGATGGGTGTGTGCACAAAGTGCCTGGCTGGCTGGAGGGGACAGAAACGGGGATACTACACAGGGGTACCCCTGCAACTCTAGAGACATCAGTACCACCCACCAGTGCACACAAGGTTTAAGAGAAGTAATTTTCCAGGTGTATTTTGTGATGTCATTTCACAAATTTATGTTTCTTAACTGATTGCTGAGCCGGGTGGCAGCACGGGAACATACTAATCCTTACGTGCTGCTCAAGGACCTCGCCAGTAACATGACCTCCCCCCTCCAGGACAACTTCCTTTCAAATCAGTAATTCCACAAGAATCAGAATCATTCCGTAAGAGTAAAAGAGGGAGAAAAATAAAATCACAGAATGTGTGAAATTCACAAGCAGAAGCTAAGACTGATGGGTGAATAGACATGAAGCCACATCTTTCATTTTATTAACTTCTTCCTTCTACAAAGATGAGATAAAACCAGGCAAAGTAGCAGAGAAATTTTTTTACATCACAGATACAGCAGTCTGCCCATCATACATCAGCAGATGAAAGGCATGTTGTGCTTATTTTACTGCAGACTCATTCATTATTCTACCTGGCAGCAACCTGGGATGTTAAAAATAAATATCCTGAGTACAGCCTCATAGTCGATGCCACACAGCACAACTGGAGAGCTGCCAAGTGCAAATTGAGTGGCTCGAGGAACTTTTTCCCTGTGTTGACAGAAGCAGCTGTCCATCCTCATAAAATCTTTGTGGGCCATTAGATCCTCTTGCTAAAGAGTCAGAATTTTGGAGTGTGCCTTTCAGAAAAAAGGCAAAGTGTTGTCCATGATGGAGACAGCATTTCTGCAGAGCAGTACTCAAGTACCCCTGGAAGAAGATTTGGCAGAATCTTGCCAAAGATATTTTGGGAGGGAGACTTCTTGTCTCTCTATTTTAAAAAAGTGTATGTGTCCCATTCTAAACCACTCTCAGGACTCTGTTTTTTTCATTCAAAACTACTGCAATCATTCTTGAATTGTCAAAGATTGCATTTTACATCACCAAGAACAGCTTTTATTAAATAGTAAGAAAACCCACATGGTAACCCATTTATGCCACAATGTTCCTTTCTTATGTTTATGACACACTTTTCCAAAATAAGTGACACCTTAATCATGCAAGTTCATCCAGAAATAGAAATCTTGTTCCGAAATGAAATCTTTTTTATGAAATCCAGCTCCCAGTAGCTGAGGGCGAGCAGGAGGCAGCACAAGGCAAAGCTGTGACTCCACGGGGGTTTTGGAGAAGCTGCAGGGATGCTGCTCCCTGACCTGGCACCTTCCAAGGAACTCCCCAGGTCAGGTGAAACTCTTAAAACAGAACCACAGAATATCTGAAGTTGGAAGGGACCCACAGGGATCATCGAGTCCAGGTCGTGAGAGAACAGCCCAGTCAAAGAGCCCTATGCAGACACTAACTTAGAGATTAAAACATTTTAAACCTGAGGCGTTTATTCTTAAACTATCAGTCTGAGAATTTTATGAGCCTTTCAATTCAGCAAAATATTTTGATACTTGGACTTTTTTGTTAGTTCTGGCTGAAAGCAATGTTGAAATAGCATTTCCCTCAGGAAAGATTCAACTCTTCAGTCCTTCCTAGATATTATTTTAATCATGACTCTTTAAACAGAGTGAAATGGCCTAGCTAAGCATCAAACTGGGAATTGTTAAAGAAAGTATCCTCTGACTAAGTGTTTCTCCATTTCTGAAAAATCCATTTACACGGTTGCAAAGGTATTTACTTTTATACTCAGGAAGGGTTTCTGTTCCCACAGCAATTTTGCTCTCTATACGAACCAGCACTTTAGGAAAGAGAAAATGGAAATTCCTATTTTCTGCCCTTAGAATTAGTTTCTACATTTTGAAATGTTCTTGGTCTTCCTTTCATAAACAAGGAATGGTAGTGGGTTCTTTAAGACCTACTTTCATTTTACTGGGAGTATCTTGTGTTCCTCTCAACTTTAGCTTTAAAATGAAAAGATCTCAGAATCAAATGTATTATAGTTCAGATTAAAAAAAAATCAACACTAAGTAATAAACTACACAGACATTTGGAGTCAAAGCACTTCAGTGAAGCTGGGCCCAGTTCAGTGGAACATGGAATTATTTATTTTTGGCTCACTGAGGTCAATGGGAATCAAACACAGTCTGGACACACTTCACCAGGCACAGCACACAGCTAAATGCATCTAGCAGTGAGCTGCCCTGGCTCATTTGCCATTCCCAACCAAAACAGATATTCTCAGAAAAGGAAATTCAGCCCTTGTATCTCCATCATTTATAGAGTTTGGGTACTTGCACTTTCAGATCTGTTATGTGACTAGACCCAATAAAAATGGTTTCTTAATATATCTATGAATGTAAGATCTGTGAAGAAATGCCATTTACCACGTAAGAAAAGGAATGCTAAAAGCTTTCCCCTCTGTCCCAGTTATTCCAGATCAAAGCTATACAGTGAAAAGCTGTTAAAAGAGAGTCAGATAAAGCAAAAACCTGTTAGGCAAATCAAAGCAGCCAGTGGGAAAATGATAAAGTACTGAAGTAACTATTTTAAAATTGCATCCCTAGTACTCTCAGCTAGATTAATACGTATTTTAATACTGCTTGACAAAGTGTGGTGTCCCTCATTTTTCTTCTACTACATACTATGAATAAGGAAATTATTTTCAGGAACAAATCCTTTAAGCAGTGTGTCCATTTTTCATTGGCATATTGATCTCAACACTCCACCCTTTGGGTAGGAAGAAAGTTTGAAGTTTGGAGCTGGAACCTAATGCTTTGTTTATCTCATGTCATAGAAACCTATCATTCTTCTACAGCAGCCCCTAATCCTGATCCCAAAACACAAAGTGCTGGTGATGGACCCTCTTTGTCATCCTAGCAGGTTTTGTTCAGTAAATTTTAAAGCTTTGGAAGCTTCTGCATATTCTTTGAGGTACAGGAAGGTCTGCTATCAAAAATGACCTTTTTCCAGAGTCTAATCAGAAATATCCTTTTAGAAAGTGCATGTGACCATTAAATCATTAACTAAATGTTATAAAATAATTGAGATAATTTTATTACTATATTTAAGTATTATTAATAAATAATTATATGCTGATTGCAATAACATTTAATAGCTTAATCATTTAAATTTTATTAATATCTTCAAATTCCCATAAAATACGTTGGGGTTTTTTCACAGAGGCAATTCTTTCTAACAAAAAATGAAGAACAGTGTTTATTTTGGGCAATGTTATGATCCAACACGATGCCAAACACCCTGGTTCCCTGTATGGTACCCCTGCTCTCCACTGCTGTTTTTCTGGGAGTATGGATGATGTATTCCAGGAGATGTGTGCACAATTTCCTCGTTGCCTCCTACAGCTCTGCACCCTGCCACTAATTAGGTGCACAGACAAATTAGGTCTCCTGTATTCACAAGAAAAATTCAAAGGAGGCAGATTAACAGGGTGTTCCAACCCACGCCCATAAAGGAGAGAGAAACCCAGGTTTGTATTAATGGGTCCCTTGGGGTGGATTAGAGTGAAACAGCCCTGAGTGATCAGTGTTTGTAAATGTAAATCTGTAAGGTTTATTTTGGAGCAGTTTGGTGGCAGTGGAAAGCAGGCATGTAGCCATTTTGGTTATCATTCTCTTTAGCGGGATGAAAATATAAAAGCATAAAAATATCACTTGGGGAAACATGTAAGGAAAAGAAAGAGAAGGGAGGATTAGAGTAGGAAGATCTCACCACCTGAAGGCCCTGCAATGAGAGTTGGTTGTTGCAGTTTCAGTGTCTGTTTGTTGAAGTGATGGTTGCAGACTGAACCCATCAGGTGATGAGGGAATCCAAGGAACACAGAAACCACTGGGTTTACAGTCCCTCGGGTTCAGGTGGGAATGCCCAGGTGCCTCTCCTGGAGTGGAGCTTCACACTGGATCATTCAATGTTGTGGATGCTTTGGGAGCCCCTGACACCCTGTAAGATGATGGCCCACAGTCAGCAGAGATGAGCAATATCAGGGTTTGTGGGAGTGCCCTGAAACTCCTCTGGCAGAGGAATTATCACAGCTGAGCTTTTTTGGGTGAGGACACAGAGGCAGCTCCTGCCTCACGGGGTTTGCCTCTTTCCTGACCTCATTCCACACCCAGCTTGTAGCCAGCCTGAGGTGGGTTGTGGTTTATTAAGACAGACTGAATGAAAACTCAGGGGTTCTCTGTACCTGCACATACTCAAATACAAGCACATTTTTGGGTAGAAGCTCCTTGTGTCCTTCATTAACCTCAAACATGAGCCATGTAGCAGGAAACAGGCTCTTGTCCTCTCCAAACAGAACAGAGAAAACTTAGTTCTCTTCATCCACTGTTTCATCTCACCTTCCAAACACAAAATCACATTCAGCTTCATCCATTTTACTCAATAATTCCATTTAAAATTGCAGATATTTTCAGATATAAATAAGCCTCTAGAGACAATGTGTAATGCATGCATTAGTGACCTAACGCATACATGTAATGCACACAAGTACTTCACAAACATAACCAGAAGAAAGAGCACTCACACGTGCTCAGTCCAAGTCACCAACAATTTTTTGTGAAGCATTTTTTTTTCTTTATAATTGCTGTTTAACTTTAGTTCCTTCTATCAGCATAACCAAGTGCCTTTGCCAGGAAAACTTGATCATTCAGTATCTGCTGGCTCCTGCTGGAAAAAACATTTCACTTCTGTGGGATGGAGATGTGTTTGCTTTCAGGTCAAAAAAAACCAGTTCCACCTCTAACACATCACCTCTCCCACTTCCTTCAATCACTTACAGTCACTTTCCTTGCACAAGGACAAGCCCATCAAGCACTTTTACTGTCATAAACCCATAAATATTGCCAACCACAGACTTGTTTTACTAAAAACTTATTATGCCATGTTAGCTGATCTGCCACAAAATATTTATCCCCCTGCAGCAGTAGAAGGAAAGAGATGATTCTGTTGTGCAGGTATGAGTAAGAAAAGGGTGATTTCCTGACAGGCCTGGGTGGCCTTCGTGCACTCAGCAGCACGAATGTATGGACAGCAGAGCTCCCACACTCTGCTTTAGCTGTAACTTGTCTGTCTATCATGTTAAAAATATCCAGGGCCTTTGTCAGAAAACATAAGTACATTATCCTCCTGCCTTGGATGTGAAGCCATATTCCACAGGACTGCACCTGGGGAAGGGCTGGACAGAAGGTTGAGTAAGCACAAAATTAATCAAAAACTCTTCTGAGCCTCTGAGCTCTGTATTTCTTCCTCTACCATCAGTAAATCCCGATTGTCTGTGTCAGCCATGAAAACAACTCATAATCTACAAAACTGACAGAACACTATGGCATTTCCATTCCTTATGCTGTGTATAAGGACAGTAAAAGAACCAGTGGATACAGGAAATTGCAGGGAGCATTCTCCTTCTGATATATCTTTGGCTATTAGGGAAAGAAAGGCATTTTTTAATCATATGGGTACATGTCCTACTAGCTATTCTCACATTTTAGCTGTCAAAATGAGTAAACCAGATACTTTTAAAGAAGGAATTAAAGGTCCATATGCTAAGCTGAAGGCACTTAACTCTCCTGTCATATCATAGTTCATTAGGAGGACCAGAAAAGGATCACAACTGTCAGACACTGCTCTTACTTCAATCCTCAAAAATAGGATAAGTTACTTTTTTATTTCAAGGTACTTAGGAGTTTCTAGGATTCTGTCATAGAAAACAGTGAAATAGCATCTAAGATGCCAACATTTTTCTTTTCCATTCCTGTTACTACTGAGCCTGAAAAGTAGAAGGGTACATGTCATGGGAGACTGACCCTGTATGTACTCCCTGTATAAAAAAGTTCCATTTTGCATTGGTTTTCTAAGCCAATAGTGCAGTTAGGGTGATAAGCTGTAAGCACATCTCCCACTGTTTGAATAATTACTTACAAGACAACATTTCTGTCCCCCACTGTTCTCACCAGTCCTCAGCAAGACATTGGAAAACTTGAGCACTTTCTGATTCTACTCTCTCAATTATAAAACCTCAATATTAAAGATTTTGGGGGGATTTTTACCTCCTTGTGAGGCCACTCCTTCAGCCCCCCCTAACTGGCCATGATGGGGATGCAGACCAAGCCAAGATTATCCTTCTGCAAGATTGTCTGTAATGCTACAAGCACCCAGGAATAAAGAGCAAAAAGAAAACATGTCTTTAAGTCTCTTCCACTGGGTGTGTACACTCAGGGCTCTTATTGAAACTAAATGTCTCAGTTATCCATTCAAATAAAGCCGCTGCTTCTTTTTATTTCTTGGAAAAAAATTAATTTTCATTTACAAGGCTTGTGATTAAAAGCTGTGCTTGAATCTTCCTCATGGCAGGCAGGGCAGATGTGCAGAATGCTTGGGGGAATGCAGAGGTCTCCTCTGCACACTGTCATTCCCAGAGGTAAAGAAATGTTTCTACCCTGGAATGTCCATTCATAGCTCAGCCTCCTCTGTGCACCTGTCTGAGTTTCCTCATCTTTCACACTTGTATTTCCGATATTTCCGAACTCTGCTGGATTTGACTGAGTCTGGTTTTGATCCTCTCCATGGGCCACAGGGAGCACATTTCATACATTACTCTCATAAATTAATTATGTTAACAGAAGAAGGGTGGAATCATATCAAAGTGTGTGCACATACCTCTGAAATCACCTGAGCTGAAAGACTCTTTTCTTACAAAAATTGTGTTGCTGCTTCTGAGAAAGCCTGAGGCCAAACGGGCAGGAGTGCTGAGGATACATCCCACGGCTCCCCTGCTCATCAGGGCAGTGAGGAAACAGTGGCAACTCTGCAGCATCGGGAACACCCCAGAGAGTCCCTTTTTTATACCCCACAGCTTCTGGTTCCACTGCCAGTGTTGATGCTGCCACTGTCTCTTTCTCTCCTGCTGTTCCCTTTCGTGTCAGACCACAGCATTTCCTTTCAAATCCTTTCAAACCCTACTCACCTCGTAAGGCATAATCCTGCCCTGGCCATGGAAGAGCTGACCTTTGTGTCCGTGTGGCCAGGCCAAGGTGAGCAGGTTAACACAAATCTGTCAGATTGCATCTGCCCATTCCTGTGAATCCAAGCATTTGGTACCATACCCACAGTTTAAGGGCCACTCCTTAGCATAACTGCTGAAATGACTTCTTCCAGCTACAAGGGTTTCCCAATAAAATCTACTGTTCCAAATGCCCTTTCTTTTTAACCTGTATTTCTCTGTAACAGCACCATTTACTTTTTCTGCATGCTGGGGCAATAAAGCAGAAAGGGTGAGAAAGCTGGTTTAACCAATAAAACAAGTAAGAACAGCGTAACACAATTTATCTTTGGTAGGAGAAAGTCTCAGGAGAGAGTTAATTCTTGGGGAGTGGTAGCTATTTTGCTTTTCCTCCTAAGGCCTTTCTCACATTGCAGGAGAATTTTACAAGATGATGATGAATCTTTAGTTGAACTTTAACTAGAGAGCATTAAAATACCAGCTGAAGGAAAAGGAGAAATAACCTGACAATACTGCCAGTTCTTTTTGCAAAAGACCTGCAGCATCTCATGGCAAATGAGATGTCAATCCTGTAATTATCAATTCAGTCAGTATTAATTGTGTGTGTGCTACTTCCCATCAATCACTGCCATTTCCACGTTCAGGATGGTTTATAGAACTCAATTTGTAAACAACATGCAAAAGTTTAACCCGCTTTAAATTAATGCTCCTAAGTAGGAAAAGGGGTGTTTCAGCTATTTCTTTCTACAGATGGACTTTAAAAATTCTAGTAGGTCCTAAGGGAAAAACAAGCATGCATTAAAAGCCATTAGTCCACATCCAAAACCATTTTAACCAATGTGTAGCACGTACTTTCTTGTCAGGAGTAGCACAAAACTGAGAAAGCCATGAGAGAGAGAGTCAAAGGCACAAGTCATTTCAGCAATTCATATTTTATGAAGCAATGTCTGTTCTTGATTTAAGATGTGTCCAGCAAGACATAATCCATGGCTTGCTGGCAAGTGGGGGTCCAATTTTTAACAAATACTTAATCCCCTGCTGCTCAATTTATCAATTTCAAATATCAGAACTTGCTTTATTTTCAGCTGATTGATTTCAGAAAGCCCTCTGTAGGAAAATTGCATTTGTCATTAGTTATGAGAACATATAACTTATATTTCTCATATAATGACTGCTGCAACTACCCTTTCACCTTAGATTTGATAGATTAAGTAGATTGAGCTCTTGGAACACTTCCTCTTTAATAACATTTTTTCATATGCTTTAATTATTCCACTGGCTCTTCTCACTGGTGATCAACAGCCTTACTGAACTGTGAACATTTGTCTTCCACTTGGAGACCACTGAAAGTGCCAAATAAAACAAAACTTCTATTTAATATTCTCAGGATTGCATTAAAACCCTTCCTGCAAATTGCATTCTTTCTCTCCCACACCATGACTACTTCTGACTGAAAATTAATTGCTCATCCACTGCTTGTGAGCCACTTAGATCCTGTGTTTAATATGGGCAGTCTGTTTCTCAGCCACTCACTGTGAGATCCATAAACTCTGAAGCACAACCACCATCAGAAAATTTTTCACGTGTCATGCAATGAATCACAAACTGTGCCTGTCTTCAGTCTGTCTCCTCTGGAGAGCTCAGCCCAGGGCACAGACTGGAACTCCTGTGTGAAGCTGCCAAAAATGCAAATCACAAACTGGCTGCCAGTTGTCCATTCTCTTTAACCCAAAGTTGATCTAAAATCATGTACAGTGTCCAGTTTAAGACCGGCTTGCAGAGTTTTCAGGCCAGTGGTTTACACGTCTGTCTCTTTCATAATGTGTTCCTTTGCAACAGAAAATACCAATGTATAAAAGTTGCCAGAAGCAGGTGGTCATCTTCTCACATGTGATACCACTTTTCAATACCTTACACCTTTCCTTACCCCCAGTTTGGGCATCACGAGCCATTGAGTGAGGAAGTTTTTCTAGAAATATCCACACCTCATTGGCTTCAAAGATAGAGAAGCTGATGCACCTTCCTTCTACTCTAAAACCTGGGATTTCATTTTAGCTTGTGTGTGTTTTCTCTTGAAAACCCAGCAGATGTGCTAGGACCAGAAGCTGTTATTTTTCCACATAAAATCCAATGGTATACAGTATTCATGGACAAAACCTGCTCGGGAAAACCAAACTAAGACTTGAGAGGGGATGGCCACAGTGGAAGTGCCCAGCTGCCCCCAGGCCTGGTGACTGTCACTGCACCCTGGAGTGACGTGTGTTCCTCATCAGCGCAGGTGACTCTGTGCCACTTCTCCAAAGAGAGAGATCTTTGCAGAATGAGCCATCTCCTCCATCATGAGCACTGCCCTCGGACAGAAAAGGACAGAAGCTGCACTCACATCCTAGGACAAGAGACACAGAAAATAAAAACTTAAATAGGATGAGTAAAGGGTTTGCCTTCCCAGCTAACAGACAGCAACATATCCATTTTACTTATATCTCAGTACTCTGATATTGGTATATATTTTACACTCTTTTTTACTGTTACCTATAAATAACCAATGGTTTATCTATAAAACATTCTTACAAGCTTTGAAATAAATTTTAAAAATATGGACAACCTAATGGAGGAGATGGCTGTGCTGAAAAGTAAAATTGAAAATGCAAAGTTTTGTCACTTAGGGAGATTACAGACAGCATTCTTGGGAAGGAGCAGGATTTATCAGCTCAGTACTTTACTGTGCATATTTTTTCCACTGGAGGTACTACAACAATGAAAGGGCCCTAAGGAAGCCCAAGCCATTGTTTAGGAAGATACTTAACAATGTTTTTGGCTTCCAGCATGATTAATCTTATTACTTTCAATGGAACTATTCACATGCTTCAATTAGGCTTCCTGGAGTATGTTTACACAAAGCAAAAGGGGAAAAAAATCACAGCTCTGGAGGGAGCTGTTAAATTATTGTTTTGTTTGTTACAGCTCCTGCAACTGGCTGCCTCAAAGAGCAATGCAAAACTGCAACCCATCAGCACTACTTTTATTTGTTGCCAAATTTTTTGATCCACTCTGACTGGATTCCTCCCATCTAGCGTATTTCTCACTTTGGGTTCTTTCACTTACAAGGTGGGTCTGCACTGCGGGTTTGCCTTTTCACGATTCAGATGCAGGAGGAGATGTCTCACAGTGACACAGGGCAGCCTGTGCAGAAAGACAGTGTTTATGAACTGCTTAGCATGCAGCACCTTGAGGACCCTAGGTCAGAATGGACAAGTACAGATTACAGTCATTTTTGCTTTCCTGAAGAACAGCTTTTGATTTACTCTCTTGGTGTGCTTGTCACTCAACTCAGTGTTGCTACCCAGGCTCTTCCAGACTTTTCTCACGTTCTTCATCCCTTGTGAGCAAACTTCCCATCACAGTGTGGCTGTCACATCTTTATGGTGACTCATGGTGCTCATCCTAGAATGGTTTTTGGAAGTTCACTTGGCTTTTCTGACCAACAGCTTGAGAGAGAAATTACTCCCTTTGGTGCTATTGAGACAATGCAAAAACAGATGATGAACAGAATCAGGAACACTTTCCATACAGTCATTGACTGTTTCCTCCATAGCTGCCATTTCCTCTTGCAGTGATTTCAATTTCTTTGAAAATACTGCAGTGAAATTCTGTTCTTCTGAAATTATGGGCACTTTAAAGGAGTCAAGACTTCACACAGATTTGTTCCCTTCACTCCCACCTTTTGACACATGTTACTAAGTGAGAAGTCTGGTGTACATCTGGTTTTTGCTCCAGTTTGCCAGGATCCAACAGCAGATATCATTAATCCTGTCTTGCACATGCAGTTGAGCAATGTTCCACACTGCTTTGCAACATTTCTGCTTCAAAAACCTTGTCTGCATCAGCTAAAGCTGACGTGGGAGCCAACAAAAAAAACTCTTTTAAACAGAAGTTTGTGATTAGCTTTTGTATTAAGTTGCACACAAACACAATAACAGATGGAAGATTAGGAGAGAGTGGAAGGGAATTTATTTTCCATGTCATTATCTCTCCAAGATGGGAAGAACAGAAAAACACCTATTCTATTCTGTGTCTGGCACAATGAGCTTTTGTCTTTGGGCCAGATGTGATCTAGTTTCTGAAGAAAAGTGGAAATCTAATTAGAACATACTGTGGAGAGACTGACCTCACACTCACCTGAGTTTTCATTAAAGTAGCTATCTGAAGCACTTGATGTGTTGTAGGCTGCAGCTGTCAGCTTCAAGAGCTACTTCTGAAAGCTCTAAAGGAGAAATAATTGCAAGGTAATGACTGCAGCACGGTGCAAGTGCAGCTTGCTCTTCCATTACAAGAATAACCTTTTAATTACCAGCAGTTAAAAGAGGCCTTTTCTATGGACACTGGGGCAAATTTTAGGAATTGTGAAGTTCCTACAATTCCCATTAATTCCAAAGGACCTTTCCAGCACTTATCACCACTCAGGATTTCACTCACTCAGAGTAATTAAATTTCTTAAACCATGACTTCCTTCTGAAGTTTCAGACATCCAGCCAGATCTTCAGTAGGACACCTGATAAGGTCATCTGCTTTTTACTTTTTTCTTTTTTAAGAAGGTGTATTTGCTCTTTAAAGTGTTTACTTTAAAGGGTTTAGAGGTCTTTATTTACAAAAGCATTATATTTGAGGACATCAATATATCTCATCTGCTGGTTTTGCCCTTCACTATGCAAAATTACTTGAAAGGATGTCACAAAGCATTTGCCAGCTCACCTCCTCTTCCAATTAAATTCATAGCTTTAAGAATGCAGACCTTTCCCTTGATCTGACAGGCAGCAGAACAAAGCACTTGTATTTTAAGTGTTGTCTGTCATGTTTTATCTGGGGAAGACATTTACATACTTCAGCAATGCCAAGAACACAGGCTCCCAAATTCATATACAAAATGGAAGCATTCATTAATCACAGATTAACTAGGCAGCAATCCAGAAGACCAGCTTGCTCTAAGGGCTTGATGTCAACTGAACATCTGTCAATAGGTTTCTAATATACCTGAGAACATTTTGTATTTCTAAAAATTCCAGCAGCAGAAACGTCAAGAAGAAATTGCAATAATGAATAATTACTTGCTATTACTGCCAACGAGTTAATATACTAATGGATATCTACTTTATTCCCCCCTTGTAGGATAACTGATGGTTAATGCATGTTTTTATGTGGGAGCATTACTCAAACTCCAAAACATGACATTACTCTTAAATATGAGGTTCTGATACTTTGCTGAATAGGAATGCTGTAGAGTGGAATAAATGCTGCCCATTTATTGCAGCTCTGCAGTTCTGCAGAGAGCTGTGTTAAAAGCCAGTGTCTCTTCAACACCGAGTTTCTAAATTAAGATTTATTCTGCAACAGATGCAGAAATGTAAGAACAGACAACAAGAATTTATTTTTTCTATTTTCCACACAAAAAGGCTCAAAATAGATGGAACATTCACCATTGCCCACCGGGTATGTTTCATCCTGAGAAAAGCTAGCTCAGGAGAGATCTGATCATTCTCCACAAGTACCTGAAAAGAAGCTGTGGTAAGGTGGGTGCTGGGCTCTTCTCCCAAGTCCTGTCAGACAGGACAAGAGTTTGTGCATGATCTCAGGCAGGGCTGGATATGAACTGCTGCTCAACTCTCCCCCAAGAAAAGAGCAGTGGTCAGGAAAGGGAAAACAGAGAGCCTCAGCTCCACCTTCCCATGGCACAGACTGGTGCAGAGAGGTCCTGAATTGCTGATGTCACAGGCCAGGAATGAGTGTCTCCTGCAGGGATCCCAGAGCAGCTCCTCAGAGAACCCCCAGCTGGTCCAGCACACCTACTCTGGAGCTCAGCTTGTGCATCACACACCACCTGCTCTGCTTCAAACCTCACAGGACAATCCAGCCCATCAAACAATGGGCAAAAACAACTTTTTTCTCCAGTAAGCAGCAAAACTTATTCTAACTGCCGGCAAAATAAACCAGCAAGCTTTTCAGCCCTGCTGAAATCACAGACAGCTCTGTAGGGGCATCTTTGTTCATCTTCAAAGCTTTTTAGAAACACTGAATAATCATATTCCTCCTGTGGGTAGAAGGGTATTGGTAGCTGCCAATTAAAGCCAGTAGAGAAACAGAGGCACAGAGAAGCTGTAAGAGAACAGCTCAGATGTTCTGAGCAGGTAAGACCTGCCCACCCTCTCTTCAGCCAGAGAAGGTTTTGGTCCATTTGAAGTTTTGTGGTTTTATCCTTTACTTTGCTTAGAGCCAGCACAATTGATATCAAGCTGGGGTTCTTGCTCCTCCTGTCTCCCCAAGGTAGCTGATGGTAATGGATAGGTGAGGAGATAAAACAAAAGGCAGCATGAAGCATCAGCTCTGTTTGCTGTTTTTTCAAACTCACAGATAAAGGTTGTCTGGCTGATCATCAAAGAGAAACTCAGCTGTGCCTTCTCTAGAAATGCAGTGAATCCATTGCAGCTCAAGAACAGAGAGTAAAAAGAGAAATGGGGCCTGCTGACCTCTGTAAATGATATCCATAAAGACACCCCATCATCCATAAAGACACCCCATCAAACTGCTTCCTGCAGTAAAGGAATCTGTCAGATTCCTTCTCACCTTCCTCAGAGATAATTCAAAATGCACTGTAATAATTCAAAGCATATTAGTTCCGAGGAAGTATATGAGAATCCTGAAATATTTCCTGGATGCAATATTTTGAAAGATTAAAAAAAAAAAAGGGAAGATAACTGAGTTATATTGAGGGTTCTGATAATCTGGGATCTATCATGCTAATCTGCCCTTCAGAAGGAGACAGTTGTTAATACACACATGTGCAATCTTGCCTGCCAGTTGTAAGGAAAGGATGGGAACAGGGAGAAGGGAATAAATTTTCACTGTTCTATCCTGAATCTCAGTCTTTGCACAGAAGAAAATAAAAAAAATGTGCAAGTGGAAGCAAATTTTGCCTGCCTAAAGTACAAATTCTGCCTCCCAGCAGGAAGAAAAGAGTAAGAGCTGAGATTCACCTTCATCTGCCTTAGAGATGTTCCATCAAGACTTCCATCACAGGCACAAACCCCTGCAAAGGAGGCAGTGAAAAGGTACCTGAGAGTGTTGGAGGGCATTTCAGACCACCTGTGCTTTGTCCTATCACCCCAAACAGACTGAAGTGTGATCACTCTTTCATGCCTTTCACTTCTCTTCAACAAGAAATAGTTGTTCCTGTTGTCCAGACAAGGATTGCTACTTTCCCACTCATAACAGGGAGATCCTTCTGGATCACGGAGCTTAGATCCAGGTTTGCTTCCACTTAGCGTGGTCAGAGATAATAGTAACAATCACCAAAGGGAAGCACCCAGAAAACTTTGTCCTTATTCTAATTACAAATTAATTTTTTTAAGTGCTCTTTTAAAAAGCAACAAAGAGGATGAAAAACTGTAGCCTGCAGATATTTGAGAATCCATGGACTACTTTTCATGTCCACAAGACATATTACCAAAGGAAACAAGCTCAGACTAATAAGATTTAATTAACCAGGGCTCAAACCATCAGTGAAAAATTTTCACAGGCTTGCACACTGAAAAAGTTTGAATTACTACATTAGGGTAAGTTTTTGTCAAATAATTCTATTAGAAAAACAAATCATTGTATTTGAAGGTATACCACATGTTATTTTGTCCATTCCAAGACAAACTTTTAACTTCCTTGCATCCATACATCTTAATGTACTCTTGCAGGGTCTACCAAATACAAAAATTACACACTGAAAAATATAATTGAACTATGACCTAAGTCTTTAAGAAAGCATTTCTTCTCACCTTTTTCTGCCCATTTGGATACCCAGTCACTGGCCAGGTAGGACACAGTCCTCAGTTTGCTTCCTGCTGTGCTTGGCTCAGCATTTGTCATCTGGTCTTAAAATCAGTTAGAAAAGAAATGTACTTGAAGCTGCACTGGCAGAACTGGAACAATTCCATCAAGATTTCTTAAAGCAGGAAGCTTCATGGGGTACTCTGCCTCTGTCAGATTCTGAGAAATGAAAAGCAATAAAGTGTAAAACCAGAAGAATTTAGCATAAGCTGCAATCTATATTTTAAAGTGGAGTTCACAGTAGCTGATCTTTAGATTTAATGGAAATGTTTGTATTCACTGTGTACCTCAGATGAAATTTGTGCTATTGCCTAGTTCTTGCAGAAAGTAAAGTCTGCTAAACAATGGCAACACTGCATTCATTTTTATGATTACTGCACTAATGGTAATTTTTACAGAGGTGTGGCATGAAAGGACACAATATCTGAGTATTCTCTTGAAATTTTTACTCAGTTACTACACTGGCTAAGGTCTCTGGGCTCTTTGTCTCAGGTCACAAATTGTAAAATCATGTTCTCCTGTCTGATTTCCTTATTTTTCTTCCCTGTGGGTTTATTTTTAAGGTGAAGATACATTCAAATATCTCCATTTTGTATTTCATAGGCCATTTGAATGACAAACTTTTAAACAACAGAAAGCAAGATGGTCCAAGAATCTGCAAGTCAAAGTTTTGACTTGGGCTTCATATGGTCCTGATCAGACTTACAATACTCTGAGCATCTAAGGAGCCAGAAGGATGGTGTGCCAGGTTTTACAGCAGGATAAAGACTAGAAAAATCAGCATTAGCTGGGGATCCTCTAGTTCACTGGTGAATGAACTCTACAATCAATTACTGTTTATTTTATTGCACTAAGGGCACAACCAAGATGAGCATGGCCATGTAGAGGGTACCTTGTACATGAACACCTTGCAGAAGTCAGTCCTCGCTCTCCTGAATTAGCAAAACCAGGCGGAGTGGAGAAAACAGGAGAGACAGAAGCCAAACAGCAGATATATGGTTAAAAATATCCTAAGACTCCTAAACTCTGATCCATCACTGTGGCCTCTGGACTACAAGGTGCTCAAGGTATTATTCTGTGACAATAAACCGCCATGTCCAATACCAGTACTGACATTAATCAGTAAAAACAATAAAATAAATAAAAATCAAAAAATAAAAAAAGCAAACAAACAAAAATCCACCTCATAGAAATAAATTCTGAAAATTCACTGGGAAAACCTAGCAACCTTTTTTACCCAAGCAGCCAAAGTAAAAGCTTGATTTGGTTCAGTCTGCAGCAAGATTGCACTGTCTTTTCCTGCATAATAGTTTGCACAGCTACAATGACATAAAGTGGAATGTGAATAGACTATGCTTAGGCTAATTTACTGCTGAGAAACATGTGCTCTGTTTGTTATGAATTCCATGCTTTCCTTTGGCTTGCCAAATGTTTTTTTTTCTCAGAAAGCTGTTTTCTTTGATACTGTGCTTTTGTTTGGTTAACAGGCTCCTCATCCTGTTTCCTTTGACAGGAGTGATAGATCTCAGTGTAATTAATGGATAAATACACAGTGAAGTTTGCAGACCTGTCCCAGGGCTCCACAATGTAGAGATGCCAAAAGTTTACCACATCATTACTCTGAATGCTACCAGAATCCTAGGAACCCATTTCAAGGAAAGTAAGAAGCCAAAAACAGACGAAAAGAAGGGGGAGATGATAGATAACGGGACAGACAGAGGTTTAAGGGCTGCTCTGCAGATGGAGTGGAGGAAATTTTCTTAGTCACAAATGGTCATTATCAGCAGGTCTGCAGGGGTAAACTCCCCAGTGTTTACCTAGATTCCCTGATTTTTATTTTATTTTTCTTTTTTATTTTTAAAAGGAGCTTTTCCTCTTTGCTGAGTGGAAGTAACCCTGCTGGGAAAAAGAACCTTACAGTACAGGCGATGAGTGTGATGGGAATGAAGCTTATGAGGCTGTACCAGACTTTGCATGTCATTTATGTCATACTATTAGAGTTCCCTCAGAGGAATCATGAAAAGGAATCAGTAGAAGCACTTTTCCCTAAATGTGAGCTTTTATTGTGCAGTTTCAGTTATCTTCCTCAGAATTCCTTTTAAACAAGAAAATGGCGCAAAAAAGAATCCTTATGCAGTTTTCTAGGAACAAAGATTTTAATTACCAACATATTTTAGCCCTGATGGAGCAGAGCATGAAGTTGCACCAGCCATGCTATGCAGTCACCAGGTTTTTATGTTTCCTCGTGCTACTGGCACAATCTGGTTCTCCTGGTCCCTTCCTCTTTGCCTGTTCCTCATCCTAGAATTACCATTTCCTATGTACTTTGACAAATCCATTACACAAAACATCCCCCAAAACAACAGAGGACAGACCTCTACTATCTCTCAGCAATCATCTAAACAACTAGCTCTGATCACACTTGAAACTTTGAAAAGAGCACCCAAACTGAAACTTTCCTCACCATTTCATTTTACATATGTTGAATCAAGTCACTTTCCTCAAAAATATATTAACTACAGTAGCTTATTGTGTTTACTACAGGCTTTTAATTGGTGCATTTTGATTTTTCATGTTGCTTTATTATAAATCGCTGCAAGCTACTGTCTTCATTAACAGGGTTATTGGACTAAATTCAAAAGCTTATCAGGACAATTTTTGAAAAATAGCTACATATTTATGATGTTTGTCCTCTCCTGAATCCCTCTGCTACATTAATGCCTTTCTTACTTGCCACAAAGTGTTTTAGACTAGCCAATAATGGCCAGCAAGAAATTTAAATATCTCACAAGGTGCTTCTAGGTCACTGTCCTGCCTTCTGACTAGCTTTTGGAACAATGCATTTAAACTTGGTATTCTCTAAGGTATTCTGGAAGAGTTTAGTCCATTAGGAGCTATTATAGACCTATCTGGTCTATAGGTTACATATAGTGATATGTGTATTAATGTATACTAATATTCTTTCAGGCTGTGCTGACTCAGCTGACATTCTGAATCACCTGCTGAAAATAGAATGGGTTCATTTTGCACATAGGTATTTTTTATGCACACATGAGCAGCTATGATATTTTCTTTACCTTTTGTCAGACAGTAAAAAAAAATTAAATCATGTTTTGTGTACAGTGTTACAAATGTTAATGTACTAGTAATTATTACTGAAATGACATATATGTTTACATTTGGACACACACACTTTAATTCACTGTTGTCTCAAATTCTTTCCTCTGCCAGTTCACTTTTATGTTTTTTTAAATCCCAGAATAGAAACAAAGTTCGCTTTCAGTCAACAACTGAAAACACACTGGATTTTAAATTGTAGTAAGACCATACATGACCATCTTACATACACAAGTCTTCCACCTAATGCAAAACCAAAAATTTCAGACACATTACATCAAATCCATGTATCATTAGCCTCATCCACAGCACACATCAGGGCAACAACAGCTTCAAAGTTCATCAAAACACAAACTCAATTTTTCTTCATGTTAGCTCTAAATCGGTTTTCAAAAGAGCATCCCTTTCAAGATGTATGAATTTTCCTCCTGTGTATAGTTATTCAGTAATTTTCTGGGTGTTCAACCTGTGGTACCTGAAAAGGGAATCGTTTTCAGATCACGGGATTAATACTGAGATCACATTACTCAAAACTTAAAAATACCGATTTGGGACTCAAGTGATAGGAAATTTATATTACTGGAGGCCAGCCAACAGCAGTCATCAGGAACATTTTTATTTCTTCTATAGGGATCTCTAGCTGTGATTTTTCCATTGCTGTGAGAGCAGAGGGTCAGATCAGAACTCCTTGGAACAACACCTGTACTCCAGGTAAGAGGAGCAGCAAGTGCACATTCCTGCCATTGCAGGGGACACAGGAAGGCAATGGATTATGACTAAAGGGTCTGAAATCGATTTCATCACCAAGCCCATATCTCTGCCTGAAGGCAGGGTCAGCTCTGCAGAAGGCATTTCTGGAATACCTGTACCAGTAGCCAATACTAGAATACCAGTACTGAATGCTATTGGTTTAAACATTTCAGCTGACAACAGATCACTCCTATAATTTTAACCAACAAAAGCTATCAAGGACACAGGCCTTAATTTTTATATATTTACCAAGCTGCCTCTCAGGTTCAAAATAAGCAATTACTGAAAGCAAAGTCAGATGTCTCAGATGAAAATCTCATGCCAGGTTCACGGGCCAAATTGTGATTTTCATTGATATTAACCCCAGTAGCTATTCTGGATAAATGCTGGTTACTGAAGATCAGAATAATTTCCAGCAGCTTGGGTTATATCTCCACTTAAAAATGCAATGGCACATGCAAAAAAACAAAAAAGACGCTGAATAACTCACTCAAAGCACATGGATTTGTTTGGTTCTCAGCTTACAATCTTCTGATTAATTCTGTCACTGTCACTGTTAATGTAATGGTAAATGTAGAACTGTGTAACTATAATCTTAATTCTGTGAGCACATCTCAAAGTAATATTCACCTTTTTTTTCAGACATCATTTACTTAACACAAGTTATGATGTGACCACCTGAGGTTTTAGAGCACAGTACAAGAAATAACATTTCTGGTTTCCAACTTAATATGCTTGAAGGGTGGGTTGTTGAGCAGAGGGCCAGACGCTGCCTGCCTGCCCTGGTAGCAGTCTCTGCCATGCACAGCTGTCTTTCACTGCTGCACTGACAATGTGAATTTGCAGGAGCAGCCAGTGATTCCCAAAGCCCTTCTGTGGAGCAGCTTTCTGTGCCAGCAGCAGACCTGCTGCACTTACAAATGAGTGGCTTGCAATGCTCTTTCAGGGCACTGCCATATAGACACACACACGTGAAACAAGACAAATCTTAGCATGAAAAACCATTTTCCTAGATTAAAAGGGCCACAAGTACAAACATACTTTACATATGTTACACTCTTCTGCTGTATTTTTATACATGCATATTGATTTTAGTGAGAACATTTTCCTTGTAAGGGCAATAAATATTTTGACTCACTAGACAAGTTTTTTATTCCTATAAACAATGCAATTTATATATACTAATTGATAAACAAAAATAACAGAATGTGATGCACAATTAGTTACAGATTATGTGAGGGTGCTATGCTTTCCCAGTTGGGAATGAACAGTAAAGCTCTCAAAGGAAGAAACAGCATCTTTCAACAGACACTCCCCATATTGTGATAATGTGATAATGGAGATTAGTAGAAATGCAGACTGCATCTCCAGAGAACAGAATAACTAACACATGTGCAAAATGAAAGAAGGAAATTAATTGACCAAATTTAGGTTAAATTCTCTCTATATGCATCAAGGGGAACAGTCAGTTCTCTGCTGGGATATTCTTTCTCAATGGAATGATGATTCAGAAGTGACTCAGGGTGTCCAGCACCTAAGAACTGATAATAACAAGCACACAGTGTCATCAGCTGTGTTTCAAAACATATGGCATATTTTTATACTGATATTCTCAAAGTTTTATACTTCTGAGCAGGTTTAACTATTGAGGAACAGCTGGTACCTTTAAAATTCAATATCCTCTTAAATTAAATATCCTGGGTAAACCATCAAAGTACAGAATCAAAATCTGACTGCAAATTCATAACACCGTGAAATACAATCACCCAAAGATGACCTACATCACAAAATTAAGTGTGCTCTATGTCATAAAAAAGCCCCTCCACTGTTAAAGGGATGCTTCAGATTTGGTACAGAAAATGTAACTTTTTTGTCATTTTGTAGCTTGCTAAACATCTGCTTTATGAGAATTTGAGCTCTGTTGGAATGATGCAGAGGCAGGACCTTTGCACAGCCCTGCTGCACAGAGAGATGCAGAAGGGACACAGCTGAACCAGCCAGAGCATTGAAGGAGATGTGCTGGTACCTCCACGCATCCAGGCAGGATCCTTGCTCGTTCTGCCACTGCTCTCTGCTGCCCAGAGTGTGACACAGCAGCTCCTGGATGGTTCTTTGTGCTGCCGGAGTGTTTTCTCCTTACGGAGCCTCTTTGCTGTAATTTACCATCTCTTTGCTTTAAGAGCTGCTGCGGTTGTTCATTTGCAACTGAGACCTTTAAATTAAAGCAGTCTGACCGAGATCCCCCCAAGGACTTATTTTGTGACTTCATCAGACTTCTTTTCTTCACAAAAACATGAGCCCAGTAGAACTGGATGTCCCTCCAAGTGAAAGGGATCTGTGGCTTCACATATCTGTTCCTTAGCTTGTGCTCTCTACTTCAGGATGAAGTGGCTTCTGGGGACACTATAAATCTTGATATGCAGGTGAGAAATGTCTCTCTTGTTTTCCTCAAGAACAGATTCATGGCTGGATTATTTTTTTCCCAACAGTAGTTGCGTTTTATACACTGGGATGTAATTAACTTTGCTCTGGATTTAAAAAAAAAAAAGAAAAAGAAATTAAAAATAATAATTTTAAAATAATTTTCAAAAAAAAATTAAAAGAGCAGAATAGTTGGTAGTTACCTCTTCTTGGTGTATCTCTGGAGACTCAAGGAACACTGGGGACAGATCCCTAAAGCAGAAATTGTCCATGTCCTCTTCAGGCTGACAGAAGCCGCTGGACAAATCACTTTCCCTTGCTTCCACAGAACCTGAATAAATCCCCAGTGCTTCCTTACACCTGCAGGATGGCTCTCGTGCTGGAATAACACCTCAAACTGATGAGCTGGGTTTCCAGAGTCCGAGTTTACCCAACACTCACAGCTGCAAACCCAGCATGATATGCCTCCTGCACTCTTTCTCCACAGCAGGTTTGTCCCAACCCGTGGCAGGATTTGAATCATTGCAGCCTGGGTGCGTCTGCCCACGGAGAGCTGCTGAGGAGAGAGGCTGCAGGGCAGACCTCAGAGTGCAGGAAGCACCTGAACCTTTCTCCTAGAGCAGGGACAGGCTGCAGAGGTGCCCACAAAGATGTGCCCGGGTGAAGCACATCCCAGAGCAGCGGGTGGCTGAACTTGCTGCCTCCTTTGCAGCAGGAAAGCTGTGTGAGATCAGTGTGGCCAAGGAGGATTTGGACAGCTCACTCCCAAAGCCCAAACCTCATGTTTCAAGAGGATGGGGCCAGATTCTTCTCAGTAGTGCCCCGTGGCAGGAAAAGAGGCGAGGCACACAGACTGAAACACAGAAAGCTCCATCTGAATATGAGGAGAAGCTTTGTTGTTTTGAAGACAGCAGAACTGGAACAGGCTGCCCAGAAAAGCTGGGGACTCTCCTTCCCTGGAGGTATTAAAAACCTGCAAGGATACCACTCTGTGCAACCTGCTCTAGGTCAGGGGGGTTGGATTGATGGTCTCCAAAGGTTCATTCCAACCCAAATCACTCCATGCTTATGTGGAGGTGGATGGATCTGTGAGCTCCAAAATATGTGGAATCTATCCAGAGCAGAGACTTCAGGTGGAAGGAATTAACTCTGTTAGACAGGAGGACAGTCATGTCCTGGAAGAGGGAGCCACCCTCAATTCTTGGACATCCTCAGGACCTGACTGGAAACAGCTATGAGCCAAGTGAACTCTGTGCTGAAATGTTATTACACAGGAGTTTGTAGGCTGGGGCACTGAGGCCTTTCCAAGCTGAGGCTGTTGCTGGGCATCCTGATTTTGTGATCAATTCTGACCAGCCTAGAGAGCCGGGCTTTCCTTCCCCTCACAGCAGAGAAACAAGGTCAGAGGTGCTTCTTGTTTCTGATCCACCTTGTATCTCATGCTCCAATAAGTGATGAGTACTGTTACCCTACTGTCAGTGCATCAGCAGGAAATCATTGCTGTGGAAAGAGATCATTTGCTAACCTACGGTTCTTCTCTTAACCTGATTCATGTTGCTGGCAAACTATTTTTGGGCAAGCACTATTTCTGCTTCTTTGACAAGTTCACCAAAAAAAGGTGCTGTTATCAATTTTTTATTGTTTACTATACCTAATAATTAGGCAAGAGTCATTAGGAGAAGCAGTATCTTCTTACAGCAATTGATAATGGTTGGGAATTAAAAAATCAGATTTTCAGATACACTTCCTTTCTCAGATTTGCCTTCTCACTATCTGTCATGTCATCAAGCCACTGAGAAAAGCATTTTTGACTCCTGGCTATCATCAAAAACAATGATGTCATATTTGTCCAGAGCCTGTTGACCAAACCAGGCTGCAAGCAATGCAAGGCTCTGCATATGCACTGTTAAATTATTCTGGGTTTCTCATGTGCAGCAGGTCTGTGTCCCACCTGAAGTATGCAGGTGTCCCTCTGAAGTCAGCAATCATCACCCAGCAGGGTGTGTATGTACCTCAGCCAGTCAGAAAATGGCACTGCCACTCAGCCACTACATTTTCCACCAGTAATGTTACAAGCCTGCAGCTCTCAGTGATGCCTGAGCTGGATGTTATTCACTGGCTTAGTTCAAGGGCTTGAATAAAGCTCACCTCTCAGTGAGGTTTATGACCCTTTCAGAAAAGCAAAGAGTTTGAAAATCAGTTGTTCCCTTGCATACATCTCAGTTACAAATGTATTTGAGGAAGTTATTTCCATAAAATTAAACAGAAATACTGCTTGACATTGATACATTTTAATTAACATCACCATTCTCCATCTTGCACAAACCAGAACTAATATAGAATGATTTCTGTAAAATTAGGTTATCTCTATTCATTTTGAAACCCCATAACTACTCCTGAGTATCAATCAGATACATTTTAGTGTTAAGTATAACAAAAAAGTTGAGTTACTCCATAGCCTTACAGATAAAGCTAATTATATGGAAAATTCATTCAACCAAGTTTGCATTGCTTGATTTGAATCTGAATTAGCAAGAATTGGCTTTGTACTTAGTTTTCTAACTCAAATGAACAAGAAATGCACACATACATAATTTTTCTCTGAACATCTGAATCAGGGAAGTCTCTGGAGCTTGAGACTGTTGCTGTTCAATCCCCACAGAATCTCAATGACCTCCATGAATCTCAGCACAGGCATGAGGATCCATGTGTGAACAAACAGCCACAGAAATGGGGATTTACTTCCCTTTTACTTCTCTGGATACATTTCTAACTGAATCGTCACATTTTTGTATGGATCCTAAATAGAAGTTTATGAACTTCTGAAAGCCCTGAAATTACATAGGACAGGGGGGAAGAGCTTCAGAGTAAAAGAGAGTTTAGATTAGATAACAGGAAAAAAATATTTACTGTGAGGGTCGTGAGGCACAGGCTGCCCAGAGAAGTTGTGGATGCCCCACCCCTGGAAATGTTCAAGACCAGGTTGGATGGGGTTCCGAGCAATCTGGTCTGGTGGAGATGTCCCTGCCCACAAATGGGGGATTGGAAATAAATGATCCTTGAAGCCCCTTTCAACCCAGACTGTTCCACAATTCTGATATAAAAACCAAAACAAGAAATGTTTAAGCAGACCTCAAAAAAGATGAGATGGTACTTTCATATCAGTGTTTTGATCCCTCCAGAGTTTGGATGCAGCATGTATTATATGTGTCACCCCAGGACAATATGTCAGAGAATTTAGGCTCTCAAAATCAGCAAATTTAGCCCCTTCTCAGGCAGGAATGACTCGAGGGGTAAGCTCTGTAGTGAAGGATATTATGCTACCCATTAAGTTGGGATGACATCAATATGTTTACAGGGAAGAAACAAGGGATGAATATTCTCTGTGCATTATAATGTTCCAGAAAGCTTGAATCAATGTAGTGAACGTGCCCAAGAAACATCACAGGAATCACTCCAAGTGACTACATTGAAAAAGATAAAGATTTGTTTGTGGAAATGAGGAAGTGAGGTTCTTCATGATGCATTAGAGCAAAATACAAGGAACTCATTTTAGTATCTGAGGTTACCCTTGTGAAAAAAAATAATCTCTGATAAAAAAAATTCACCAGCATGAACAAATATCCAGAAAAATCACACAGTAATTAATTATTCACTCAGGATACAAATGTGCTGCCCAGAATCTTGGAAGAGAACAGAGAGGCAGATTTCATTCCTGTCATCCTTTGCAACAAGAGCCCAAACAACAGGCAAAAGGAATTTCAGAGGAAAACAGTGTACAGGAATTCCAGGCAGTCGTAAAGAGCAGCTTTGAAAATGAGGAACATGGTAACATGAAAAATACCATGAAAGTGTTGAAATATAATCAGTGATAAAGCAGTATGAAGTAGCACACAAAATCCAGAATTTTCATTATTTTTTGGAAAAAGTGAAGAGTAATGGAATAAAAAATACTGTCAGGAAATATATAAGATACAAATATATGAAGGCAATTACACCAACTGAAAGGAAGATTGGTAAAGAATGGGGGGGGGAAAATTAAGTTTCAAAAAAAATATCCCTACAAAGCTCAACTTTAATGAGCTCTTCAATGCTGAAATTTCTAGAGGGCAGGAACAAATATCTGTTTTCCAATTAATTATCTACAGGAAATGCAGCTTCAATGAGACTCTAGAATGATCAGAAATAATAAAGCATCCACTGCTGACTGTGTTTTCACTGAATTATTAAAAGAAACCATAAGGAGAAATGATATGCAGTAATAATGAGTACCAATAGATAAAAAAATTACAAATTAATTCTGGCATCCTACACTTCAGAAATCAGGCCTAGTAAATACAAAACTGAAAAGGCATCTTCTCATTACAGCAGCTTTTAAAATTCTAACTGAATAAATAGGGGATGCATAACAGACAGTGACACGTATTAGTCCACTGCTAAAAAAGCTTTTAAATTCATAATGATTCAGGGAAGGTGAGGAACATGTCAGAATATACAGAATAGTCTTCAGAAGAAAAAAATCACAACAAACTAATAACTTCTGAAATTGTCCTTATACAGGATATGAAAGAATCACTCTTATATGTTAAGACAGCACAGCTGCTTGTTTATGGAAATTGGTGTGTGAGAAAATGAAAATTAGTCTCATTTAATTCCAGTATGTAAACAATGAGGAGGAATTCCCCATCCTTGATACTTTTTAACTGGACCATGAAAAAATTAATGCCTTCATTCTGTCATTTTCAGAATAGGATGAACCAAGCAGATTGAGCAATTCTTGCTGGTGAGCTGCTTGCTTTAGGGGTCTGAGAATACTCTGCAGGCTCCAGGAGAGAATAAAGCAAAGTATGACTTCAGATCTAGAGTGCAGCTGTTGGCAAGATGAGGAGATATTAAAGAGATTGTGGATCAGCCAACAACCTAAAAATAAATCAACATGTTAAACACCAAGAAGGAGCAATAATTCATACCAGATTGCAAAGAAGATTAATACAAACGTTCAGACCAAGAAGGCAAATTATTTTCTTTTATATACAGGATGTGAGACATGGACACCTATGAAAACGGGAGGAAACAAAAGGACTTTAATTTTATAGGGCTCAAGGGCGGCGGGCTAGAGACAAGTTCCAAAACAACCTGGTGTAACATGAAGAACTGAGCCTGGAAAACATGTACAGTCCTACTGAGTCCCTAGGCAAGAGTGACAGCCAGGGTAAGGCTAGAGCAGCGTCCCTGGGGTGCTACGTGCCCCCTGCAACACCTGCAGACCCAACACAAACTGCTCTTGAAAGTAAAAACCTACAAATAGGAATATCTGCTCCCTAGAGAGGTTTCTATTCTTCATGGTTTCAAAGGCAAGCCTAATAGACCAGAACTCACTGGATTACTTTACTCACACTTCGCTTTAGGTCAAGTGTATGGATAAAGCAATCACAGAATGCCTGAGGATCTGACACTTTTTGCTTCATTAAACAAACTCAATTTATGAGTTCAGCTGAAAATAATTTCTGATATCCTTACATTTTAACTACAAAATCTGAGGGAGGCATTCCTTTGACCAGCATCCTGACACCTAGAATTTAAACATGTAGCCTAAGCTAGATGTTCTTGCTTAGGGGAAGAGATGTCCCTCTTTAGCCAGCAGAAAGAGGAGTAAAAAACACCTCCAGAGCAAGTCTAGTCCAGCTTTCTCTGACACGACTGTGGCTGGTTAAATATTCAGTAATATAGATGTGTGTATATATATACATATATATATATAAAATGCCTAACATCTATATATAAGCAGGGCTTCCTTATAAAAGAGCCTTTCTTCAATTTAAACAGCATTCTAAATTCCAGAGGACTTTCTTAGGCACAATCACCTCCTAAACTGTATTACTGCATATTGTTACAATACATTGGCTCAACACTGAAGTATCTACTATTCTACCATCAGACAAAATGTGCAGCTCTTTGGTTATCTGCAACAATAGCTTGTTCAATAACAACTTTTTGTCTGTGGTTCAGATCTTTTCTTTTTCTTATTTTTTATTTTAGGAACTTTTAACTTTGGCATTTATCCTGTGACAATATTGCACAACATTAAAAGCAGAACTGCAAATTCAGCTGAAAACAGACAGTTTTCCTTTCTGAACACAAGCTGACATTTTTCAGGTAAATTGAAAGCTAGTGCTAAAAAATTCCACAATCACCTCTTTTTTAAAAGTCAGCAACTTATGTTGGCACCAAGGACAAAGCCATTTTTCCAAATGTAAAACTGAAGGATGCTATCCAGCAAAAGATGCCGTGTGAACTTCGTATTTCTGGCTGAAGATATTCAACCTACCTACACCGAGCATGCAGCACTGTTGTCATCAGATAGTGATATGTCAGTGAATGCTATTTGACTGTGCCAAAATATGCAGCTATTTCTGCTACTTGCTCTCTTCCCACTCTTCCTTCCATCTGCTGGTTCACTTTGTCTGCTCTTTCTAGTGCTTTAGACTTTCATCTGTTGAAGACTGAAAACTCTTCCTTATAAAAGTCTACCTGTGCAGATCCCTGACCTGGCTGGAGTTCTGAGACATCCAGCTAAAAAAATACAACACCAGTGAATTACAATACCAAAGGTCTAAAATGGAAATTTAAGTGACACTAAATGGAAATTTAAAAGGTTGTAAAACCAAGTCAACATAGACATGAAAAATAAAATGTGTATATATGTATATATTATGGGGGTTTTAAAGCAGTCATGAGGATTTTAGATGGAGAAATTACTGCTTCTATTAGTTTCTACTAATCCCAACAGATAAATTTCACTCCATCAGATGCAAGAGTCTCCACTTCCCAATGTCCCTTCCTACTCTCAGCATGAGTTGTCTAATATTATCTATTTCTAAAATAGGCCAGAGACTATACATCACTTTTGTAAAACTGGGCTGTTCCTTCACTCTCTGATAACTACGTGCTTTCAAATGGAAGCTACTTTCAGCCACCTAGAGATGTGCATTAACAAAAAATACATTTCATCAAGACTCCAGTGGAAAAAATTTACTGCTATTTTAAACCTATTATTTCTGTTGATCAATAGAGTCTTGACTCCTGGAAATTCATAAAAGCAATAAACTGTATAAGCATTTAGAAATCCAGAAGTAACTCTATTTTAGGTCTTGTTAAAAAGGAAAAAAAACCCCAGACAAACACAAACTCAAATAGACTGAACATCAGCCACAACATAATTTAAAATGTCTGATGAGAAAGTGGTTAATTACTTCTCTAATGGAATTTATTTTCTGCTTTAAGTCACTAAGTCAATTTGATGATATAATACACAGTTTAGTAATATTAAATATATCTTTGGAACAGAGTCTCTTAGACACTAGAACACAATATCTTACCAATTAAATAAGGCTGTTTAACAGTGAAGAGGAGGAGGAATTTATTGAGTATTACGTAGTGGGTCTCCCTTGTGTTAGTCCTGTAATCTACATAAATTTCGGAAACATTTGACACCTCCATCAGTATCTGCTGAAGAATCAAAAGAAATCCAGGAATAATGTAACACAGGCAAGGAGTGAAACATACACTGTTCTCATCCAGCCTGTTAACATTTTCAATTTGCCTTTAATTCCAGGGTGACTGAAACAAAGATTAAAAACCAAGGAGGGAATAAAAGGCAATTTCTGCCATCCAAAAACTTGCAATTTCAGAAATGCTACTCATCACTAAGACAACGGTCCCCTCCACAATTAAGGTTGTTTTTCCTGGACTCCAACTTGAAAAGAAGTTTTGTTTTGAAGCAGTATTCAGAGGTGAAAGCATTAGGATTCACCTTGGCTTCTGCTGGAACAGTTAAGTACAACACCAAATCAAAACATACTGACCTGCCAGGCTCTGAATGTGAAGGGCATTTTATTTCTTTCCCACATATTCGCTGTGAGAGTGAAGAAGTGTGGTGGAGTTACCTGGGAAAACCTCTCTGAACATTCCTCAGGGTGATGCCAACAGACACACGGATGCAGCAGGCTGAACCCATTCCTGACACCGTGCTCTTGGCTACCATTCTGACTGAGTGTGGTTTCCAGATTCTGTTATGAATTTTGTCAAAGTGAAAACTAATAAAATGTCTCTACCTTGTTACAGCACTGTCATAAGGATTGAATGTACACCTGTACATATACATATGTATATATACATATACAGGTATATCCTGGATAATGACGCTGCAGAAAATCACTTCACACTCTGGGACAATCCACTGAAGTTCCCAGACATCTGAACACTCAGTTTCAGCATGTTGAACCTGCTTAGAAGTTCTCACTTTATAGATGCCCTAATTTTTTCATTGATATCAATCTACAAGCTTGCTTAGAGATTTGTGGGGGAAGGAGGGGCTTTGCCCCCTTTGATGTACCATTACTTCTTAAACACTTCAGCACATTTGCATTTTGTTTCCCCAGGTAATCTCACAAATTTGCTTTCTAAGCTCAAACCTGTGGAAAACCAAACACATTCCAGCCAGAAGATTTAATGAAACAAGGAGAGCTAAATGGAGGCACACTGGTTCTGACACACTGGGAAGAACTATCAAATCCATCTCTAATATCAAATACTCTGCCTAGGGAGACATTACACAGTAAAAACACTTCCATCTATTTAGGAAGAAAGATGTGAGATTATGGGAGATTAAAAGGGACAAAAAAGGGGATTTGCTTTTAAGAGAAAGAAAAAGGAGTTCATAACATTGAGAGTATCACATAATAGGCACTTTTGCACAGAAATAAAAGCAAAATGCTGAGTTAAAAGCTCAGAGCCTTTGAACAGAATATCTAAAATATAATATTCATTTTTATTTTTAATTTGAGAATTTGAAAGAAGAGAAGCAATAAAATACTGTAAAATGTGGAAGGGAATCCACTAAAGGATTTAGTCACATTTCCTTCACAAATTGTTGTCCCAGCTTATGGAATACACACCCCACAACAGATAATTTTAAGCAGGTCTTTATTGTATCAGTAAACAAAGCCAGGTAAAATCCACCCAGCTTCTCAGAGAAATATGTCACATTTGGAAAGCCAAAAAATATAAAAGTGAGCACTGGAATCCTAAGAGGAGATAGTGTCTGATTCATGGAAAGACAAATGCACTGGGCTTTCTACAGTCTAAAGCTGGAGGAATGAGAGAAGGCAAGGTTTCAAATTAAGAAATTAACAAACCTCTGTGTGGGGTTTAAATAGAAAAGAATGTTTCAGATGCATGAAAGGGGAGGGAAGTGTTTAAAATCAGGCTGTATATAAAACTCAGTGATAGGCTAGGAAAGTATTAGAATATTGCCCAGCAAAGCTGTGATTCTCCACTTGCAGAGCAAACCAGATTTCTGTCAAAATGTGTAAGAATACCTTGTCTCACCGCAGAGAACAGGAATAAGTGTTGTGTTTCCTTGATGTCTTTTCTAGGCCTGTTTCACCAAAGCCCACACAACACAGGGATTCTTATCATCTTTTACTACCCTTCTGCAGAATTTTCATAAGCCAGGCTCTGACAGATTCTGCCAACGTAAGGCCTGAAATGGAACTACATTGATGTTACATTAAACTATCCAAAATATTACACAAATTACTTAACCCTGTGTCCCCATGCAATGGACAGTGAAATCCTCCTGCCACCACCTGAGACACAGAGAGAGCCACAGCATTCTGAGCAGAGCAAATCCATGTGCTGTCAAGACACTGCTCCCACACAGAAAATACTTACTATTCCCTTTTGATTGGGCAACTGTAAAACAAGGAAACCAGCCAGACCAAAACCTACTCTCTGTTAGATTCTGATGAAATTATAAACACCTCCTGTTCCTATTCTTCATGCTCATTTTGACTAGGGGTTTCTGTAGAGAGCAAGTTGTGGAGTTCAGTGAAGCCCCAAGTTTTAAGCACTGGAGATAGCACCAACTCTACCAGCTCTGGGTAATGCTCCATCTCCTGTCTCCACCAACATCACCCTTGATCAGGACAAAAAAGATCTCTAGACTATGAGTAACGCTTTCCTCACGTATGGCAAACATCTCACTGGGAGCCTGTCATTAAAAATCAGCTTTCCCAAAAGGATGGCACTGAACTTAGCAATCCAGTTAAATTTTTTTCTGATCCTACTTAGTCTGTTCTTCCTCTCACCCTCTGCAAACTTCTCTTTAGTACCACAGTGTACAGTAGTGGGATTAAGGTTTGTTATCACAATCTTTGCAATTTATTTAATCCACCTAGAAACACATGAAATTTATGCATAATAAAAATCACAGATGGGGAGTAATATTGTTGCTTCATTGAGAAAATAAAAATTTGAGCTAGTTTAATTAGATTCAGATATGATTATGGCATGAGTATTGAAAATTTTGATGCAGTCAGATTCAGGATCATTTAATTCAGGCCAAGTGGAATGTGTCTACAACACAGGGGAAATGTGAGTCACTGTGCTGCAGCACTAGGAAAAAAAGCTGTTAATCTAGCACCTAAAGAGCTGAGAATATTCAACAGAGTTAAGACTGACTGAGTGGATGCTGATGATTGGAATCATCGCTATTGAATGGAGGACCTTAAGTGCCCTCCACCTCCCCAATATTCCAGATGCAATTTAGGTTTTCACAGCCTCCTCACTGTAATTCTATGCATATAAACTTGTGTTCAAGACTATATCAGAGAAGGTTAAATGCAAGTTCTGCTGCAGTGCAGATTCCAGAGCAAGACTTTGAAATGCAGACCATTATTATCTTTTGAGATCCCAAGATATTCCATCCCAATTCAATTTAAATTACACTGAAAGTAAAATACCCACTAATTTCAATGAGAACCACGTGATAGACTGGGCACACCCAAACACGCCTGGGCACACCCGGAGCTGAACAAAGTCCAACAAAGACTTTAACAGAAGCCAAATAATCTGACTCAAGTAATATCCTACTGGAGCAAATATAATTGCTTAAATGTGTGAAAATGTATATGTACATAATGACTTGCAGGATTGAGTATACGTCTACTAAAATACAAAGAATGCAGCAGCTTCTACAGTAGGATTGGAAGTTTAGGTATGTATTAGTATTTTTTATCTTAAGCCTTTGTCACAAACTAAGGAAATAGGAATACTGAAAGATTTCTTCCTTAAAACCAGCACCAATCATACTGCGATCATCAGATATCCAAATGCCGTGAGTCTGCAGTAGATCCCTAGAAGCTGGAACAGGCAGGTGGATATAAAATTATTAAAAGCTATAAAGGCTGGCAGAGCAAGCTATCTGATATATTTATTTTAACATAATACATGTTTTGTGCAGATTTGATTGCAGAAACTCTTCCGCTCATTTTCTAGAACAAATAATCTCTCACTCTGTATTGTGCCAGTATGCAGAGCAGTTTGAGGGAAATAAACAGGAGCTTGTTTCTCAGAGGTAAATTTTGCCTTATATTGGTTGCATTTATGTAATTGTCAAAACATATTCCTCAAATGTGAGTATGTTCTGTTTTCATTAGTCACGTAGAAGGAAAAGGGAAGCAAGTATGGACAATTCTTACAGCTTTCTCTTCCAACTCCTCACCCCTTTAAAGCGCAGAAAAACAAATCCAGCTCTTGGAATACATTTGCAAATTTATTAGACTGCCTCTTCCAATATTTTTCATGAAACTACACTTTTTGTTAGACATTTCACACTGTACTGCATTTATAATTACCCTGTCTGCATTCAGAATGTAAACTAATAAAATGTCTATTTTGGCCTATCAGATATCATAGGGTGCTTGCTCTACTCAAGAAACTAAATGCAGTTGAAGCAAATGCCTGATAGCTGATTAGGCTCACATTTCACAATTTATTGAGACAAATAGAGTCAGAAGGAAAATACAAACAAATTAATTTTACTTCTAAGACCAGCAAGTCTATACAGATAAAGCAAAAAGCTATGGTATTATGAATAGCATAATTAAACTATGGGTGGAAAAGTCTGATATTATTTTCAATTATTTGTGCACCAAGCCTGGAATGGAGGATCTAATTTTGACAAAATTTGATACCAGTTATTTTCATTAATTATTCAATAGCAAGCTTCATTAGGCTTTTTGGAAGTAAAAACAGCAACAACAAAACAACAGAAAAAAAGAAAAAAGGGGTTTACACTAAATCACACTTTGCATCTTGGAGTGAGATATCTACACTGCATCTCTCTCTCTCTGCCTGGTGAGATTGATTGATCCTGCATTTAAAGTCGTTAAACTTTGAATCAGCTTGGGATAGAACCTTAATTGCCAAAGCAACAAACCTTGGAACTCTCCACAGTCAGTGGTGGAATTTCTTCATGATTCCCATGAAGGATGGGACTGGTTTGTCAGCATGAAGTGTTTAAAGCCTTTATCAGAGGACAGCAACACGACTTCTTACAGTCAGAACAAAGCAACAAACACACTTCAATTAAAACCAAGCAAACAAAAAATAGAAAAAAAATAAAAGAAAATTGTAACTAAAGGAAATTTAAATGATAGGCATACAGAAAAAATAGACACAAATGAAAGAGAAAAAACAAACCCTCTAAGAGGCCTGTGAAAAGCAGAGAGAACTATAGGACAGGGTCAGCATGAACTTAGGCACTGTTGCTTTGAAAGCTCTGAAACAACAGCGAGCAATTAATTGAGTTTCCATGGAATCCCTGAATGCCTGAGGTGGGGAGAGCCCCTGGAAGTCGTGTTTGCTCAAGCAGGGCCACCTAGAAAAGGCTGCACAGCACCATTCCAGCTTTGTAGGATCTTCAAAGATGGAGACTCCACAACTTCTTGAGGAAACCTGTTCTCACTCATCCACTGTCTTTTCAAATTAACATTTCATGTTAACTCAGAGGAATCTTTCCTACTGACAGTAATGCTGACATTGCTTTGTGTGAATGGGGAATGTTTCCTCTCAAAAGAAACAAATTATATAAAAAACAACAAACATTCCCACTTGCAATCAAAGTTTTTAATATTTATAGAAAAATTGATGTCATCATTTTTTCCTAAATTATTACCTTAAAGTCAGAAATCACATTAAAAAAAGCTTTGTCTGTCATTGAATCAGAGAACACCTCTGGATGCTGGGGTAATGAGAACATGAATTTTCAGTTAATAATACATTAAAAAAAACCAAAACTGTTGAAGTGTTAAATGCTAACATTTTTCATTAAGAGGCCACAGGAAAAGAAGAAAAAAGTTCACAGGAAATATTCTGATCACCTCTAGAGCAAGTCAAGGACACTCTTTCTGACCCAGATCCACAATTCTCATGGCACCTCCTCTCCAGGCAGGGTGCTCATGTTCTACAACAAGGACTTTGCAAGGGGTGAGAGTGGCTATTGATTCAGTTTGGGTTCTGTTCCTTATTTCTTCATGGTCAGAGCCATTTCCACCATCTCTCCTTCCCTTCACCCTACTGGAGCTGGCCTAACCCAATTGGTTTAGTCTCTAATAATAGACAGTCTGCACACAGAACATCTGTGGAGGTTTGGCTTTGTCCCACAGTCTCTGTAAATTCTGTGCCCTACTGAAGGACTGTTGGGTGTCTCCTATCCCCACAACTATAGAGAATATTTCAGTTTTTATTTATATTGTGTCCTTTAGGTTAGCACACCGAGAATATGGGCTAAGGATTGTATTTTCACAAATTTTCTACTTATGATTAAGCCTTTGCATGTCTATTTATTCAAAATTCATGTTCAATTTCAAATGCTTAAGTTTGTGGAATAGGTTTTTTCTAACTTTGACAAGGAACAGTTTCTCTTTTGACAATAAACAGAAAAATCCTCATATTTTTCTCCTGTTTCTCTGATCTGCATCTCAGAGTAACTGTCAAAAAATCATTTTCCCCAATACAAATCCCACTTAAGCTGCAGTAGCCATCTTACTTTACTGTACTGCTTATCTGCTTACCTGCTGCTAAGAGAAAGGTTTGTTTAACCTAATCCTCTCATCTGTGAATCATGACAGGATATCAAATTTCAAACCAGTCAGTTGAAAACCTGAAATAATTTAAAATTGGAAATGCTTCTCTGCATACATCATTTTCTCCTCAGAGATCAAGGAAAGACAAGCAGAAAGCCACCATTGTTTCTCACCAATTACGCCCAAACCAACAGAACTTGAATGATCTCTCTATGGAGCACACAGGTAGCTGTGCTGGCTTTCTTAATATATTTCTGCAGTGAAGAAGACAGAATATTTTGTAATGGGAACTTAATACCTCCTAAAACATCAATGCATGTTTTTGCAAAACCAAAAAAGGCATAAAGATGTCAACAAAAAACTTATTTCTTAAAAAAAGCTTATATTCAATCATTGTGTTACTTTCAAAGAATATGTGACAATGGTAAGTGGCAAATTGTATTAGAAGTCAGCTGGGAAGTGTGATTAGGCAGTTAGAGGAGATTTTCCCATGAAATTGGAATTTAGAAAAGGTTTCCAAAATAAAATAAAATAAAATAATTAGATATAGATATAGATATAGATATAGATATAGATATAGATATAGATATAGATATAGATATAGATATAGATATAGATATAGATATAGATATAAGTAGAAATAGAAATAGAAATAAGTAAAGAGAGGAAATAAACAAACCAACATACATGAAATTATGCAGACTAAATCTAAATGTAACCTGGTTTGTGTTTGTAAAAGGTCAGAAAGGGCTTTCTATCTTTAATGGCAGTGGAAAGAGGAGAAAAAAGTAGGAGAGAGAACTTCAGTCTTTGTCTGGAGATGTGAGCTATGCAAATTTTAACTGGACAAGTCACACCCAGAACATTTCTATGCCTCACGTGGGCATTCCAGTCCCCTCCAGCACAGCTACAACAATATCTGATATAAACAGATATAACAATATCTGATATAAACAGCTATAACAATATCTGATATAAACAGCTATAACAATATCTGATATAAACAGATATAACAATATCTGATGTAAACAGCTATAACAATATCTGATATAAACAGCTATAACAATATCTGATATAAACAGATATAACAATATCTGATATAAACAGATATAACAATATCTGATATAAACAGATATAACAATATCTGATATAAACATATATAACAATAATTGAGCTGCCCATCCCTTCTCCAGGTGTGGCCTGACACAGCCACAGTGCACATCCCTCTCCGAGCATCCCTCTGTTCCCTCCCAGCAACACCATTTTCACAGCTCTGACTGCAGGTGATGTCAGGCAGTTCAAGCACAAAACATGCTGCAGAGGGATCCACACTTCAGGACAAAAGCCAGTCCTGCAGAGCTCTTAGGGCACAACTGACACTACTCAGATGTTTTGGGTGTTGATCAGCAAGAGCTCGATGGAATTTTAAAAATGAAAAATGAGAAGACAGAAAAACCCCATAATCCACAACATCAGCAGTTATGTCACTGAAGAGGGACAAGTTTTATATTTTTCATCCAAAATGCATAAACTCAGAAGAAGTATTCAACTGCTAACTTGCACAAGACTTGTCTAAATAACATTCCAATTTTAGAAACCTCCCATTCTAATCTAGGGATGGCTTCATAGATTCCTGCTTCACTGGGTTTAAGATTCTCTTGGTTGTAAAAATTTCTCTAAGCTGCTTCTCTTCATGAGCAATAGACTGCAGTGAAATCATTTCTCTGCAGTATTTTCTCAGTGAAAAAGTCCACAAATTGATTTTTCACCGTTTGTCCCCCCTTTCAAGATACAAATTCAAATATATGTCAGACTATCACTGACAGTATATACATATTTTCCCTCAAGTGACTTCATAAAAAGGCAACATATACAAAGTATTGGACACGCATGAATAATAAAATTTACATTAAGAACTTAGAGAAACATTGTGAGCTTTCATAAAATTTCAAATAAAACCTCTCAAAATCTTGAACAGGAGATTTGCGTTACTAAAGTGGGAAGATTGAAAGTAGTTCCTCCCTCTGAAAATGATGGAAGGAATGAGATCTTCTGTTCTATGGGAATCCCAAACAACATTTCAAAACTGTATTGTTAACACTCTAAGATTTTTACAAATCTTCTTGTTCTATGCATGTTCCATACTCAAAGCACTTCATCCTGCCCCTATTACAGGAAAGAGGGCAAGCTTGGAGAAAAGCAGGGCATAAACTATTAAAACACTTCATAAATTTAACTAAATTCCTTGACTGACACCTTGAAGTGAAGCCCACAGGTAGAGTACATTCCCTCAAGAAAAAGTAGCTGTAGCTGTCAGTTGCATTCTGCTGAACTTCCTGACTGCAGCCTGGAGACCTGATAAAATCTGGTAATTAAATTCTTACTTTTAAGCTAAACAGCTATGACAACAAAATGCTTGGAGATATTTTCAACATACATGACATCTTTCTTCACAAAATGAACTATTTGTACTCAACAGCAAAAAAACACCACATTTAGTTCTGGATGACTGGCATCAGATACTTTATGTTAAAGTAAATGCAAAATGCAAATTAAGTTTCTATGTTATTTTTATAGTACAGAAGACATCCCAATTTTGTACAGCTTAAGCATCATCCTAGCAAAGGTGATTTGAAAATTGGCACTCTGTGCCCACTAACTTAGCTCTCACTGTGATTTTGGAAGAGTGACTGAACACACTCATAAAAAATGAGGTCATAATAAACAAATATTTGACATTATGGAGAATTGGTGTGACTTAATGCAGCATTTGAAAAGCCATTTGCAGTTCAGGAGCATTTGGCAAATGCTAAGCCCCATTCTTTTCCTGTTCAGAACATGAAGGAGAGACCTGCAGTACTTGAGAAGAGAAATATGGGAAGCCACAGCTGTGGACACCCACTGTTTCAAAAGTATCGTTTACCATAAGTAAGTGGCACTGTGCATCTCTATCACCTCCTCTTTTTCCACCTGATTTTCCAAACAGTTCCTTGTCTCAAAAAGAGCATTTTTTTGTAACCTGGAGTTTGCTGAAATATCTTCTGATTGCATTGTGGTCTGAGTTCAACAAATTTTACAATGTGGGAACTTATTAAGCTGAAATAAAGCAGTCATTTCAAACAAACATTCAATTACATAAGCTAAAGACTGGATTTTATGAGGGTTTTTTTTCAAGACTGTGCATTTGCATATTTATTAATCTTAGATCAGAACTTAGAGCTCTGTCTGAACTCCAAGCTGTCAGACCTTTGATTCACAGTTAAGAGCTCTTTGGTCTCCTCACGCTTTGAACTGCAATAGCAAAACTGAAGATTTCACTGGGATAGTTCCTTCCTCTCTTCTTTGAGATTAGAAAGTTATTTCAAAACTTGCCTTTTTTTTTTTTCTTATTTTTAAATCCTTATTCCTCTTTAAAGCTAACACGGATTTAATCAAGAAAATGTTGATTTTGTTTGCATGCTAATTCCCCTTGAAATACCTGTCCCAGTAGAGAAATGCCTTAAGAATAACGTTGAACATTTTTTATTGTGAATTAGGAAAAGTATTGCAACTGTATCAGCTGTCTTTGAAAAATACTCCAGCTTGTGGGGATGCAAATCCTTTCTGGCATGTAAATCAATAAATACAGAATTCCAAAATGGAAAGGTTATACAGTGCTCCTTTCATGCACCATCAAATTAACACTGTGATGCTCACTTGCCTACCACCAAATTCTATTTTGACATTTCATTGTTATTCAATGTTGACAGTATGCCAAAGAGCAATCCACATTCCTGTGTCCCCAGGAAGTTTAAGGACTCCGTAGTGCTCTGAGGCTCTAAAAAGGCTGTCTGATTTCCACATTCAATCCTTTGGGAACAGAAATATAATCCTTTATAAAACATTTAGTATTCCTTTAGTTCTGGCCCAAGATTCTGATGGGAATAGCATTGAGGAGCCTGCACACACTTCCCTGCACTTTGCTAGTGCACTGCTTCATTCAGATTTCTCTTCTGTTGGCAAACCCCAGTAGCCAAACCTATACCCTATTAATTAATTCAGTGTGGTTTCTGCAATATCTCTGGATGCCAGTAATTGCCCAATCTACAGCAGTAGGTCTAAAAATACCGTGAGCCCCACTGGTATCTAATTATTTACCTGGAGCCAAATTCCACTGTTAAACCCTTGAAAACATTTCCCCAGCACTAATTTTCACCATACTAATTTCCATTTACTTCCTATGGCAAACAACCAAGCTGCTGATCTTTACTTCCACTCCCCACTATCAATTATTTTGACTCCAGGACACCAAAGGCTGTGATTTAGAGGCAAGGGGAGCATATTAAAAACATGCACAAAGTCTGTTTTCAAAGTATGTGCTCAAACCAATACTCTATAGCCAAGCATTCTTTTAATCAGGTGAGAAAAATGGGAAAAGGAGGAGGCTTTTTTTGACCAATTAACCAATTAAGAATTAACCAACGTTATTCAGATACTGAATGATCATTGCTATACATTGAAAAAATTGCAAACCAGACCTTATTCCTTGATATAGGTAATTGTCATCGAAAAATTGCTAACTTCAGAGAAATACCACACTTCTACAAAGTGCAGACCAAGGAAAATGATGTTACAATAATTAGCTATAGGATAAGGTATGAATTATTTACCAAGCTTGATTCACATGCATAGTTCTTAACAGTCAAGCATGCAGATCAGATCAGATAATTCCACACAATCATATGATTACTAATTTCATACCCAATTACTTCATCAGTGTCTGTAATTGCAGTACTTAGAGCTGCAGATCTGATAATATTCTTGTTTACATGTTCTACAGACAGCTAGTAGATTTTTGGAGTCTATGTAGATACTCTATATATAATTTTAAACCCCAATTTTTATACTTCAGATACAAAGATAAGGCCATATGCTCATAACAAAGGTTTTCATCTAACTGTAGAAGAATATCTTCAACCTCTATATTCCTCTGGTTCATAAGGCATAAATTGCACTGTATCACAAATCAGAGGGATTTTTCAATGGCAGAAAACATGTTTCAGTATTTGTTTAATGGAGGGTGGGCAGCAAATGCAGAGTAGCCTTTTACTTAAGTCCTAACCATTGCCACCATTAAGCCTTAAGTATCAATCAAATTGCTGCTGCTGCTATACTTGACAGATTCAGGTAGAAACTTAAGAAAACTCTATTCCAATATTCAGAATTTCTGCTGATGGTTATCTTCAACTCACTGTTCTAATTTGCAGTTTCTGTGACTACTGGAACAGCACTAATTTCTTCAAATTAAAAAGAAACAGAATTCAATTTTGACATTTAAACAAGAACAGGCACAATTTTCTTTGAAAGCTGTTCCAGCAGATAGAGCATATATACATCTACATATATATCTCTATTTTAATGCAAAAAACACAGCCATATTTATTCAATTTCAAAGATTTAACAAAGCAGAGAAAAGCACAATTAATTTAAACAACATATTTTTTATGCATTAGGAAATCGTAGTACTGAAAGAACTGTACTTTTACCTTTTAAAACTATTCACTGCAAACCATGTGAATTTATTTTGAATTAAATAAAGCAATGAAAAAGAGCAGCATAAATATGGTATTTCATTGTCAAAGAGTTTCCTATACATCCTATATGATTACGAGGCTTAGGATCTTTTTTTTCCCTGTATACTTACACCTGTAATTTAATTTGAACTCCCTGAACCTAATGAAGGAAGCACAAATATCTATATGGCTGCTGTGAGATTATGACTCAGTGTATTGATTTCAGTGGCACCAGTCACACATTTGTGTGATGCCTTTTCTAGTAACCACAGCTCCCTTCAATATATTGTGGTCTTAGCCACAAAAAGTTTAATGGCACCAGAAAAGCACACTACCAAAATAAGCAAAGTTCATCATAGCCACTGAAGGTATTTGTCATTGAAGAAATTGGTTATTTTTTGTGCTGTCTCTGCTTAGCTTTAGCCTTACCCCTTGATGGGTGTCCTGGCTGTGCCCTCGCACAGGGAGCTGCTGCTCAGGGAATGAGCTCTGGGTAACCACAGAGCCCCCAGCAAAGCACCTCAACATCCTTGTTCCGTGCCAGCTCACCTGCCCACTCTCCTTTCAAACACTGAGGGACTGGAGTAAAATACATGTCTGTAAAATCAACATTTTTACAAGCCACTGCTATTCTGCCAGAAAAATAATAGCTGGGCTTAAAACTGAGTACTGGAAAATACACTGGGAATTTGTTTTCTGATTTAAATCAAAACATTATTGAATCCATCCTTCTTCCTCTAGTAATTCTATTATCTCAGTATTTCTTTGTGTTAAATTATTTCTCTTCCTTGAAAAGCTCTTCAGAGGGAGCAGGAAATACAAAAAACATCTTGTCAGGCACAGTGGAAGAATGTTGTCATTTGTTTCACTTGTGTAGCTATGTGGAGACAGCCTTTCTCAGCTTTCTTGGCTGTCCCAAGGAAGAGAAATATGAAGGGCAGTCATCCCAAAGGAACAGTCACATCACATTTGGAATCACTGTTCCATGTAATGGAACACTTCAACCAATTGTTCTGAGATCATTCCTAAGCCAAAAAAAAAAAAAAAAATTAATAACAGATAACAATTAGCATGTTAGTTGGGAAACAGAACAGGAGAACTCACATGCATCACAAGAACTTGTATGTGTACTGAAGGCCTTCCATCATCCACATTAATGGTAAATGCTTCAGACCAAGTAGCCTACATTTTATCTGTTTTTGTCAAAATTAATATAAAACTCCTCTGCTTTACATTCTTCTCCCTCTGCCATCTCCCCATCATTTAATATCCAAAACCAAGTGCAGACTGTATGATTCTGGTCCATGTTTTTCTCTCATGTGCTACTTCCCACTTGGTGGTGGTGAGATAACATTCAATCAATTCTTTTTTTCTGGACAGAAAACTCAACGAGAGCCTCGGAGCATTCTGTCACTTTATCATCTCCATCCATCAGCCTTATTCCAACTGAAATGGAAAAGCAGCACTTAGCAAGAACCGTCCATAAAGTCTTACCCCTTCTGTAGCTGCTTGGAGAAGAAACTCTCTGCAACTGACATTTGTAAGCACAGTATGAGTCGTCACAGCCTCCACAGACACTGAAGTCTTTTTTTCCCAACAAAAACAGAAGAAAGAGCTTAATCAATGAAATTTCCATGGTTTTACAGATAATTACAAATATGTTCCTATGCTGCCATCAACGACAATCAAAATATGTACGTATATCTGCATATGAAGACTGAGTGAATATGGCCACTAAGACTGAAATATTAATCCTTTTTCTCTGTGTAATTCACACAAGTCATAGCAAAATCCACACCTTTCAAATTGCTCACATTGGGCTTTTGAGCCTCAATCCAGCAAACACCCAATGACAACAGAGAATTGAGCCCTTGATTTTAGGCATACACATTAAATATCTTTTGTTGGACTGGAAACTTGTAACTTACTTTTGTCAGCAAAATCCCTTTCACTGGTTTCAAATAGCTCTTGGACCTGGCAGTTCTTTGGAGAATGAACCAGATAAGATTATCACTTGCTCTGGGGAAGAAGGCTGCTGGGTTTGCCTGTACGACATGTAATACACCAACCCAGTTAACACTGATTATGTTTCCAAGATACACACAAACATTTTGTTAGCTTGGGCTTATCTCTGGCTCAAGGCCTAAATATAATTATGGCTAGAGGCTAGAAATAGAAGAGCTGTCTTTGAGCATTGCAATGGAAACACAGTGAATAAGAAGGCAGGAATCTTGACAAATATGAAATATAATAACTTGTCAGGCAATAATGGCACATTGTAAAACATGGCATGATTTGTTAATATAACAGCTAATGGAAAGTTTTATACAGCAAAGTCCCTTCCTCAGGAGTCAAATTTTGTTGTACACAATTAAATCAAGGAAAATTATCACCAACATCTTGAGAGTGGTAGAGAAGAAAATACAAAACATCCTCAGAATTCCGTCTTCCTAAACTTATCAGGCTTTTTTTATAAAGAAATCCAGACAGCTTGTTTTAATCTATTTACTTATTTGTTCTTGCAAAGAAAAAATGGATGAACACTGTTATCTAGAGTGCCATATCAAATCTTCAGAATTTGAATGGATTCAGAAAAATCCATCCAGCTTATCTAGTTCTACTAAAACATTTATTATTGCTCTGAACATAGAAAAAGGAATTTCTGATTAAGGGAATTCTCATGAGATAGTACAGGGAGCAGAAAGATCTTGAAAGTCCAAAACAGATTATAACTCTACACAGCCAATTCATAAACTGATAAAGCCATTCCCACATGAAAGTGTATTTCAACAGTCCAGAGGGGTTATCTACTCCTTCTGAATAATCCAACATGCAAAACTAATTTGGGAATTACGGTAGTGGGATTATGCCATTTTGAACTATTAAGTAGGAGAAGATACAAATTTATCCAATTGTGGTACACAAAAATTATTGCTAGTCTATTTAGGACAAGATCTAACTCAAAATCTAAAATTCACAAGAATTTACAGCTACTCCAACTGTCTGAATTCCTGTAATCTTTCAGGTTCTGCCTGAGCAAGCCTGGGTGTGACGAGGTTTCTTGCAAGTAACTACTGATATTTCTTCAGCCGCATTACAATCTCTTAGAACCTGCAGCTGATGTTTGTTTTTATGCTGTGATCAGGCTTGCTGCTTGTACTGTCCTCTGCATTCTGAAGCCTGTGTCCTTTGTGTGTCAGAGACAAATGGTGCAGTGCTATTGACCTTCATGGGGAATAGAGCAAAATGGTCAGCAAGTCCCACATGATGGTTACAGCTGGAGGCCAACTGGTTTAATGAATTGTTCCTGTACCAGTGATATATCAAACCCAATCTGCTTGCTATTTTTGGTTCAAGAAACCCTTCCTTGGCTACCTCAGCTGCAGAGTGCCTGAATTAGAATATGTTTATTGCTTCGATGATATAGTTGAAAACTGAAGGCAAGAAAATAGAAAACAAAAATGGAACTTGAAATGCTTTCATTTCCTTTTCACACACTAATCACATTGCTGACCCAGAATCTGTTTTTTCAACTTTTTCCCTCCTTTCTTCTTTAATTTCTGTGGTCTGATTTCCCAAATAGCTATTTTTGACAAGACCGAGTGTTTTCTAGTTTCTCTTTCCAGGAGCCTTTTCTGCAAAATTAACAAGGAAAAAGCAGTGGGGTGCAATCATAACACACACAGGGGGAAACAGAGACCAAATGATAAATCCTTGAACTCAAGGAATCCACAAATCCCTGCCCAGGTTTCCTTCTTAATGTCATTGAAGACTAAATTAAAGTAGAGCTGAGAAATTCCAAATTGTTCCCACTATCATTTAGTTGAAGAGAGACAAATACTTTCAGAGTAACACCCTGTCTCTGGCTCTATTACAGATGCCAGAATGGAAAACCCAAACAGGAAGCCAGGACCACTATTAGTGACAGACGAACTGAGGACTTCCATCTAAGGGCTTTCAAGAAGCTCCATAGAACATATTAATACCCTCAATAAAACTGCACTTAAAAATAGAGCAGAACTTAATAGACCTAAAAAAAATATGCTTGCAACAATTATTTGACAGGTTGTTTTTATTTCTCTCAGAGGAAATGTATGAAGTTTATTTGGTTTTATATTCACCAGTGTTAATCATGAAAATAGTTCCATCAGATTTGTCAGCATACAAAGTCCATATTTGTGTAATTTATGGAAAGATCATATGATTCTCATGCCAGAAGTGATCTCATCTCAAAATAAGTATTTTGAGTGATCCCTGTTTCTACTGAATCTTTTTAAGAACACTGAGGGAAGCTCTCTGTCTATATAACTGGGCACAATACCAAATGTCAGTGTAATCTTTTCCACTTACACCACCAACCTCAGAGAGTGGCCCGAGCCATCAGGTTAATTTTAGCTATAATGCTGCATATCACAGGTCCAGAACAAGGTTTACATGAGATTGAACAAAACCATGAAATGAAAAGCCACTTGAGATTAGTGAAACTGTATAAATGAGGCAAACTGCTGCAGACAGAGAAAGGAGTCAGAGAAGGTTTTACTGCAGGCTCTGCTACTCTTGCAGCCTTCAGTTTTGGTCACATGTGCACATATCCATGAACACAACAGTGGCATCCTTATGTTCTGAAATGACAGGGAGAAAATATTAAAACATTGCTCCATTTTGTCAACCCAATAGCCATCACTGAATCTACAGCTCAGTAATCTTCAGCATCTTACTCCCTGATCTCCCAAGATTCCAGATTCAGCTAAAGATGTAGACACTTTTATTCAGACCATAAGAGATCCTTAAGAATTTTACCATTTAAGCTTAAAGCACTTAAAGCTTGTCTTACTGCTGTTTTCCATGTTTTATTTTCAACAGGTGACCAGAAAAATTTCCCAAGTATTTACTGAGGAAGAGACACATCACCAAAACCTAGATAAAATATGGATTTCACTGATGAGATCTATTTTTATAAAATTCAAATTATTATGTCTGAAATCCCTAAATTATTTCAGGAAAAGTGCCAACATCATAAAATGCAGGAAACAATAATGAGGAGCCCTCTTGCCTCTGTGGTAGCACCATAAATTGTTTTTGATGAATGAGGCAGGCTTCCAAAACTTCCATTCGGAAATCCAAGCCAATACTCAGACTGAATAAAATCAAGCTTGGCTCAGTTACAGTCTGGGGAAAAGAACCTTCAGCTTCCCTTTCCTTTCCCAGGACAGTTTTGTTCAGCAGCAAAACCCAGAGGACCTGGGCTGTGAGCTCCCAAAGCCATCTGCTCCTGAATCATCTCTGGGAACCATATGAGTACCTAAGTGCTTTTCTCTTTTAGGCAGCTTCCTGTTCCCAGATTTCTTCAGCTTTTCCTCCATGAATATATTTAAATCTAAGCAGCTTTTCCATGCCTTTCTTGCCTTTACTTTGCATTTTAGTAATTTGAAGGACAGACAGATGAGTTTTTTCTTTTAAATAAGAGCTGCCAATAGTACATGTTAGAAAGAGAATGAAAAAAGCTTGTGTTGTTCATGTCAAACAAATGAGAACAAAAAAAGGGCACATCCCCATTTGTTTCTGCCACAAGAAAGAGGAGCCACAGTCTCTTAGAGATGGAAATAAACTTATTACTGTGACCTTTTGTAAGTTCCCTAACTTCAGTCGCCGGTCATTCCCTGTTTTTCACATTTACAGTATCAGTAAGTAGCACAAGAACATGTGAGCTAGAGAAATACAAAACAGCCATTCAAAATACAGAACACTAATCTTTTTTATGTTTATGTTTACAGTTTGTAAGAACTTCACAGCTCACCACTGGTTCTGACAGACAGTCTCTTTCTTCTACGTTTTTTGAAGCAAATCAGCAGGAGCAGCGTCTGGGCTCTTTGGCTGTACCTCTGCCCTGCAACACCTGTCTGAGCTGACATCCTGCTCAGAAGCTGCACCAGTTCCCACTGCAGATCTGCCACACCAATGGAACAGCAAAAGAGGTTTTGCAACATGTACCAGGAACATAAATTAATTATATGACTTACTTAAATCTGCATTGTTTCTCTACAGTTGTGACCTTGGTGCAATCATGAGATAATGACACACAAGTCCTTCAATTCACTTTTTTGCTTATCTTGCTATCTGGTGACATTCAAATAAATTATTTTTTTCATTGTTACAATTCAACTTACAAAGTTTACGTATTGCTGTTATCCTTTTGTTCCCCACTGCTGTTAAACTTTTAATATATGTGAAAACAGATGTTATTTGCTCAGCCCTTTGTACCTCTAAATTCCTAACTGAAAAAAATCTGAAGACAAAACTAAACCTATGGGTTTGGCTACAAATAAGCAGAGACTGATCTACAGTATGAAATAAGAGGTACAAAATAAGAAGCTGATATTCAGTGTCTCAGAAGTGCATCAGGACCACTGACTCACAAGTCAAAAAGATGGTAAATGTCTGTAGTTTTTGAAAAGTATAAATTGATTCAGTTCTGACACTGACAGTTTCAGTTAAATAGATCTGATCATAGAATAGAAATGGATCCACTTTAAAGAGCTTAGGGAAAAACATAAAATATATCTCAGAATTATTAGGAATTTCAGACTGAGAAGAAAACTTCAGAACAGTTAGGGATAAACTACATTCTTCAGTGAAAAAGCAACCCCACTTACATCATTAGCAATGTGTAAACATCAATAATGTCTCTGGATGTTATATATTGAGTTACAGGAAGCAGTGGCAAATAACAGCACTTACTCCTCCAGATGTGCACTCATGCACCTACATTTGCTTCCATGTATTATCCTCTGAGTTCAGACAGGCCTATGGGATGTGTCCTAAGATCCAAACAATGTGCAAGTAACCAAGCTGTCACATCAAATATGAATGTTTTCATTTCTCAGCAGTGCCAGGAAAAAAATGAAAGATTCCTGGTTAGGTTCATATTATAATATATAATATATATAATAATATATTAACCCTGTTAATATGGAGGAAGCACTCTCAAGGATGACTGAGGTGACATGAATGGTGGTAGAGAAAGAAGGCATAATCTGTCTCAGAAAAGGCATTTTCTGTCAGTATCATTTGTAATTGGATGTCTCCTTTCCATATCCAAAATAATACTGCACACCCTAACGAGAAGAGCCATGGAAGTGACTCCCTGCTGCTATGGCTGTGAGGGAATGAATTCTTTCCATGTTATATAGAGAGAATTGGACAGAAGCATTTCTTTAAACAACAGGAAAGTGAAGATATATGCTGTTTTTAAATGTATCCCAGAAACCAGGAATGGCTGAGAAACTAAATTCAAGGCTTACATAAAAGCTTTTTCATAGCTGTGTATTTCCTTTGTAGAAGTTTAATGCACATAGGGCAGTATTCCAGACCTATTGTTTCATTGCCATCTCCATCCCTCAGAAAACAAGGAATAGAACCCAGCTCTTGAAAAGGTGTGAAACAGGCTCCTTTTGACCAGCTAGCTGTGGTCAGCTACAATCAGCACTGAAAAGTCTGGTTTGTGTCAGCAGTTAGGCATGTATTATAAAATGTTATCTCTTGCCACAGATTGAATTCAACAATAATTGCAGCTGAATTCCATTCAAATCTATAATATTTGTCCAGGGACATTTAATAAAACAATTACAACTTTAGGATACACTATAAATCATAAGGAGAGGAAGCAAGGAGAATTCATGTTACCATGAAATAAAATGGAAATGCGATACCAAGAAAATAAATGAGTCTGAAATAATGCAGATGGAAAAGGCACGTGTGCTTTTCCTTTTTTTTTTTTTTTCCCAGTGATTGTTTGGGAACTTCCTTCATTTCATTCATGTTAATTATTCTTAAATTTCTGCTGCCATTACTGGACATGAGCAAGGAGCTCCAGACTGTCAACAGTTCAGAGCAATTTTCCAGAAAATAATTTACAGTTCTTCATTTAAATCTGGCTGTTGCTTGGTTGAATAAAGAAACAATTTTTTTTCATTTATTTTGTACTTATTTCAGCCTCTCTGAAGAACTACTCACATGTGAGTATTTGGGGGTCTTGCATCTCATTTAATAAGGAATTAGTCTCTACGGGATGAAGAAACAACATGAGTTAGGGACAAGAACAGGAGGAAATCCAAAGCCCGTAGAAATTTTAAATTCAGGATAAAAATCTCTCAATCGATAAAATTATATATCAAAAGTACATGTGGTATAATCTGAAAGTCAGCTTATCATTAGATCTGTATTACACAATGAAGCATAAACTTATTTTTGCATAAAACATGGAGTATTGGATCTTATTTTCACAGATCACCAGAACTGAAAGATGTCTGGTTCAATTACTTCTCTGAGATTTTCTGCAGATGTTTCGTAACCCATAAATGTCACTTATCAAAGTGCAATTACATCAACTCTTTGCCAACATTAACATTTGTCCTTATCTCCCATTTTCTGTCCTGCTCCAATCCCTTTTCCTTTCACCCCAGTTTCTTTCTCTCACTCCTTATTAACCCTCCAGGCTGCAGTGGCTCAGTGCCCAGGGGTACCCCTGCAGCATCAGCTGGAGTGCTGGGAATGAGAGCGGCAGAAGAGCTGGCACACAGCTCCTCTCTGGGGCAGGAACTTCTGGCAAGGACTAGGATGCATAAGGGCAACAGCAGAAGTCCTGACTGCTTCCACTACATCACCCAAATCCAACTGTCAAAGTCCCCAAATTGTCTGGTACGACTCCAAAATACCAGTCCAGGCTTTAGGAGCAGAAGAGCCAACAACCATGACCCCCAAAAGAAGCTTCTCTTTAGAGCTGTCAGCTCAAACTCTGACACAGTGACTGTAACCAGCACCAAAGACAGCTCTGAGCTGCCTCAGGACCCTGAAAATGTCCCCTGAGACTGCCCTCAACAGCACAGCGAGCTCCTAAAAACACAGGGGTTGGAAAAATGAAACATCCCTAGTGTATGTACTAGCAAACTGTGAGCAGTCAACACTCCTTCAATAGTGATGAAGTGTCCCAGAGTGCATGGTGAGGGCAGGGGAAAGGGAAAAAAATCTTTTTCCTGGCTCTCCACAAGTTTAAGATTGCCCTCTCTGCCCTCTCACAGCCTTTGGGGCAGGCAGCACTGATTAAAGGACTGGAGAAACAACTCATCTAGAGACCCTTGCCTGCAGGATGGGAGATGTAATGTGAAAAGGGAAGAAAACTTCCCTTTCTCTAGGACAGGGAAGGATACCAAGAATTCCAGGGGAGAGATTCATCCAAAATAGCAAAATAGCAGCTCTGTCTGTATAAACACCTTTGAACCTCTGCAGCATAGGAAAAAATGGTATTTCAAGCAATAGGAATCTGGTTGGCTTTCAGTATAGGCAGTTTCTTTACATCCCAGAACATGCTCATCTAAACAACTTTTAAGGATTTTTAGATTTTGTCTCAGATACAGTATATGGAAAAAACTACATCATTAAGACAGTTTTATTCTGCAATAAAATCTAAGCACATGATAAGAATTAGAACATATTCTATAGGTGATTGACTATAGAGAATTTTGTCAGTGTTACTCCAATGCATATATAATGCAGAGATACTTCTTAGAACATTCAAAATCAACATTAAACCACATCACAGCAATAACAAAAGCTTTTATAATGGACTAATTTCCCAAGAGTTCATGATGCAAATGTTTATACAAAAGCTCAAAAGCTCAGGTCTACCTCCTAGCAGTAATTTTTAAAAATTGATTTTGAGCTACAAATATGCACTCAAATGTCCAGAAAAAAAGAATCAGGAAAGCTGAAAAACGCTAATTAGATATTGGGGATGCTGATGCACTGTGAATGTGGAAAAATCCATTTACAAGACAGGTGAAGAACAAGAGGAAATTTGGACCAGCTGCTCTGTCTTTACAATCTGTAAGTAATCTTACTCATATGTGCCTAAATACTTCTGGATATTTATTTTTCCTCCACAGTAATAGCTTGTTTTATTGGCTGGAGACTGATTGTCTTACAAGTACTAAAAAGAAGTACATCTAAAAAAAACACCAACCAAAAACCTCTGCTCTTGTGCTGCAGTTATATCATGTTAGAACTGACTTTATACCTCAAGAAAGCCATGGAGAAGTGTTAACAATTTTTCTTAAAAACCTGTTAATCAAGCACCTAGCTTTCATGAGCACAAAGCCAGAACTTGCTAACAATTTAGAAAATATAAACTACTTTAAAATATTTGATTCAGCAAAGTACTCGAATGTGAAATCCAAATTCCTTGGTACTACAACAACCTATACAAACAAACACTTTTCTTCCCACCAATTCCTAGATATGACTAAAAGCAGAAGATAAATATCTAAATGTCTAAAATCCCCTTTGAAATACTCAACTCACTAACATGAACCTTTTTGCAAGAATTTTTATATATAGTCAAATGTAAACATTTTGACAGGTTTTTTTTGGATGTTATTCAATTTTAGAGTAGCTTATTTTTCAAGTACAGCAGGTGCTGTGATTTAATAGGTTACTACTGTGTGTACTTAACCTTCTTTGTGGTTTCAATGGCTTCTTACGAGAAATTCATGGGAGAATTCTTAAAAAGCTTTGGTTTCTGTCTTGTGAATTAAAAATTTATTTGGTAATGCAGTATTACTAGAATGGCCTTGAAATGCAATTATTTAAGAGATATTTTTCCCCATACATCCATTCATGTCCCTGGCACACAGGCACAAACATTTATGTTTCATAAAGGCCCAGCTGTCCACCAGCTTGCAGCAGCTGCAGAAGCTTCTCATGTATAACCACAGCTGTGTACCTGGTAATCAAACCAGCATCATCAGGAATTCCTCTTTCAGCAGCTTTGATAGAAAGCATGATCAATACAAAAGATTTGAAGCAGACTTAATCTTTCCTTCTGCTGATATTTGTTCACACAATAACAGGCTACCTAGCGAGCAGTGTTTGTTTCTCTCTCCTGGGTGTAGCTCAGCAGAGCAGCAAAGCTATGAGAGCTCCAAAATGATAGAGGACAGTAATGACTAAAACATAAGTTCTGGCTCCTGGTGCCCAAACAGGTTTTGTTGTTGTTGTTGTTTTGGTTTTGGGGTTTTTTTTTTAGAGTTTAAGCCCAGGGCTTATGAAATTTTAGTTCTAAGTAGATCCCAAATCTCTGGCACATCAATGTGCTCTTATTCAAGGGTGTTATAAAAATTAAAGGCAGAGTTTAAATCCTAGAAACGCTAAATAAGCCATACTTTAACACAGCAATTCCCAAATCATATAGATTTATAGAAAGATGTTTAGAGATAAAATATCACTAGGTTTTCCTATGTTTACTTTTGCTGACCAGCTCTGACTGGTAGTAAGATCTAAGGCAAATTTACCAGAAGCCACTAGAAATGTCCTGAAGTACACAGAATAACATGCCATGAAAAGGCAGCAATCTGGAACTGTCTGAGAATTAGGCCTGTAAAGAGCATCTCAGAAATTATGCTGTTTCTTTCACAGATAAAATTTGCTTGTGGACAAACATGGGAAAGAAGTGGCTTCTGAAGATTGTGTCAAAGAATGCCAAGGATGTAAGAAACAGAAAACTCCTATGTCATGATGTTCCTCTTCTATCAATAAGCAAAGCATGAATATTCTGAGGTTTTCTGATCTGGTATCCTTCTATGGCTTTCTACTCATTGTAATGTTTCTAATTAAAATAAAAACCAATTCTATCTAACCCTTTGCCTACTACCATCATTAATTTGCTTTTCTTTACAAATTAAAGGCACTGAAGCAGAAATTTTTTTAATGATGTTATTAATTTAATTCTCTTGGATCTTTTACTTTTCTTGCACAAATTAGTTGCCTGCATTACTTTCAGTGTCATCTCTCCTGAGAGGTGATCCAGTAGGTAAGTTATTTTTAATAATGCTTGGGTGTCAACTTTCTTTTAAAGCTTCTGCAGAGCTCATAATCCTGACTGGAAGGAAAAGGTTGGCACATCTAGATCTGGCATGGTGTTAAAAAAATGCTATCAACTTAAAATTTATGCTGAGCCACACCCAGGAAATATGAATTTCTCCCTACTTAAACCAGAAGTCAAAAAAAGAACAACCACAAGAGGAAGAGAGATAATGCAGCAGGATTGGGAAAAATGCTGAAGACCACTGAAAAAAAAACACCCAGGAAGAAACTGAAATGTGGGAACATGAGACAAAGCCAAAAAAAATATTTCCTCACATTGCTTACTGGTTGAAAGGGTATTTAAATCAAAATGAATGGAGGAAAGATGCATGTGCCACGCTCTGGAAGTAGGTGCATGGGCACTGACCTACCTGAGGAAAAAATCTCCATCATCTAGAATAGCAAAGATTTTCCTATGGGCTGTCTCAATACCCTGTCCTGTTGATAAGTACTGTCACCACAGTGTTGAAAAGCTAATGGTTTTCTTTTTCACTAACTTATCACAAAGGGTATTACTGTGGGGACAATGGAGTTGGTTTCTTTCACTCCAAGGTCTCAGAAGAAAACATGTGTGCTTACAGCATTCAAAGTCCTAAAGTAATTCAGCTGCAACATGAAAAACAGAAATGAAATATGTATATAATTTAAATGGAGGAATTTTTCCATTACAATCCATTTTAAGAAGATGATTTTGTTCACATAAGTTGGACTTGGACTTGATGGTTTTGGAGGTCTTTTCCAACTTAATGATTACATAACACTTTATTCTGAAATTAACACCTCCTAGAAATTCGGGGACATCAGGTGTGTTTGCATTTTCAAGTAGTGAGGTGCAAAGGAGGGGTGGGGATGGATGTGCTGCACTCCAGTGTGGTTTCCCACATCCACCCTGTGTCTTTACCCGCAATGAAGTTGTGCAGGCACAATGCAAATTGATACCCAAAAGAACCCCAGGGACCTGCAGCTCTTCTCCCATCATCAGACAACGCCATCACAGAGAGGCTGTGCCATTCTGACAGCACGCTCAGCACAGCTTTCAGCCTGGTTTATGTGAGGAGTGGTGGCGCATGTCGATCTGAGTGACGAGCCATCCAAAATGTCAAACATTGCTCTGACACCAACCCCATCTATGAGGTTTAACAAATGACGGCTTCAGCTTTCCCTCGCTAAGAAGCAATGAACTATCCCACCAGAAGGAATATGGGCCAGTAGGAGGTACTGGATAGAGTAACTGTATCACTTGATAGACCTTGAGAAAACAGCAGCTCTCTTCTGAGCAATTGTAATGTTTCACGCACTCAGAAGTCTCTGCCTGCAGAAAGATCAAAGGACATCAGTATATTCTTTAGTCACAAAATGTGCGTACAACAACCATGTAGAAGATAAAATGAGATGAGCTATAGGATTACCTTGGAGGTTGTAACAAATTAGGACCAAAGACACAAACCAGTGAGAGGCAGAAGTTTCTGAGGATCATGCAAATCTCAGAGTTGAAAAAAGTACTATCAATATTAAGAACTGCTTGAAAGATTTCCTTGGAAAAGTATTCAGCTGGCTTCCTTCATCTGTACTTTCCAGTGCATACTAAGAGATATTGAATGAATATCCAACTTAGACCAGCTAACTTCTTTGTTTTCCCTCTGGAGCTATCAGGGAAGTATCAGTACCTAAAAAATGTTGCTTTAGAGATTGAAGTAAATTCCTGGTTAAATACTAAGCTCATCTTCTTCCTGTGGTGCTTTTCAAAAGAGGAGTCTAGAAAAATCTTTGGAGAAGCACAATAAAGAACATGCAAGCAATAACAGAGTTGATAAGTCATTTCTGAAAAATGTGAAGGGATAACATTTCCAAATGCCAATCCATTAACATAATAAATACATTCCATTTTAAAACAGACAATTAGATAACTCCCATACCAAATCCAGTGGGAAGATGTGAATTATGATGGCAGAAAGCAGGCAACCATGAAGTCCTTCAGCCAGTTTCCTTAGGAAGGATATTATTCAGATAGAAAATAGGAGTCTGCCTACCTAATGTGATACAACCAGTGGATGGATTCAAGCTTCTTGAGAAACAGCCTGAATGGTCACACAAATTGAACTTTCCCTGCCTTTACAAATCCATTAAATGGTGATCTTTACACAATGTAAATTCTTTGTTTGGTATCTATAGTCTTGCATTTAAGAATTAGTTTAAGAATTACTAAGGTTCACTGAACTTTACACAGTTAGTCATGACATTGTATAATTATTTTCCCTCTGCCTTTCCCCTGCCAGATATTCTGATTTTACACACATTAAAAAACTCAAATAAGCCAGAAGTGTACACAAACTAAAAGGGGTAAACGGGATTTTGTTTGACCATCAGTACTTAGAGAGTTACCCACAAGTTAACTGAGTCCTAGGAAAAGGACCAGAATCCAATGACAGCCTAGAACTGGGATTAGTACTTTGATGGTGTATTCAGATTCTGAGGTTTGCCAGTAGAAAGCAAGATCAAGGTCTGCTTAAACCAACAAAGAGGTTTCATCCTTCAGAAGCACTTTGGATCTGTTTCTTTATTCTCTGTGAAGAAAGAACAAGCCCATTTCTTATTTTTAAAAAAAAAGAAAATAAGCTGTCTCTAAGCTGAACAAAATAGAGCAGTCCTCCACATTTACCAGAGAGAATTGGCTTGACAGAAAGACATCAAGGATTTTACTAACAAAGCAATAAAACCAAACAAACTGTGATAGCAAGCTGCAAGAAGCAGTAGGGCTAGAACTCCTACATTTTTTCCTGTAAGGTGCATATCAGCACTGTACAAGTATAAGGCCTGCAAGCTTGTTTGAATTATTTAAAACTAACTGAGCTTTCTTTCAGAAAGAGCCTCACAAGAACCCAATAGAGAATCAGGGACAACATCACACAAACAGACTTGAGCTCCTTCCTGCTTACAGTTCTTAATTTAGCTGCAGTATCAAACAGCAAACGACTTAAATAATATTCTTCTTATGGGGATTAAACAAAAGAGTAAGTATAATCAGCAAAATTGTAACTACCAGAGCAATTTTCCCATTCCAGCAACAAAGAGAGAAAGGCTGTAGAATAGACTCTGGTTTCTTTCCTTCCAGGTTAAAAAACAACTAAAAAAAAATGCAAAAAACATGAATAATTCAGGATTTTACTTTCTTTATGTAAAAAAGGGCCCTGCCTGTAAATTCAAATGAGTCCCCCATTCACTGAAAAATCAACTCATTTACTTTCAGAACAGCAAATGGAGAAAATAATTTCCTTTCAGATGACTGCATTGTATGTCTGTTCTGCATCCTGTTGAACATGCAATTAAGAATTAACTGGCATAAACATCTCAGCCCCTACCCCAAAGGTATGAAAAGCCCTGGCAAGAGCCTTCTCCATCTCTAATTTTGCTTTTCTAAGTAAGCATTCTTGCATAGACAAGATTGTCAAAAATTAGAACAACATGTTAACCATAAATGAGGATAATTAGATCACATTCCAATACCACTTTTTGTAACTCTAGTGAAAGGAAAGGAATAAATAGAGTGACAAGGTCTCTGATGCTTTTGTTGCCTAGTTCTATAAAGCCATTTACTCACTTTCAAACAGCTACCAAAAGTAAAATGAAACAGCATTGGTGATGAATCACTGCCTTAGTTCTAAATCTTTCCTGCAGCATTTTTTGGTATTGGGATAACATTGGGATGCACACAGGACCCAAGATAGCAGATTTTAGCAGCAGAGAAAGCCAGAGACAGTAATATTCTTACTTCCCTTGGTTGCAGCCACTACAGTTTAATTTTTTTGTCTACAACATTTGAAAATATCTAGATTTTGGACAAAACCTGAGTTTATTTTCACAATCATGATTTTAATCTGGTTTGCAAGATTCTGTACTCACATGAACCTAGAGAGTCACTAAACATCTGAGACGGTATTTCAACTACAGAATTCCTCGAGATAAATGTTTTTGGCTAAGTCAAGTAAACAGCAAGTTGTAACAACAACCAATAGAATTCCCAAAGTTTTTATTTGTTGTTTAAAACCAAAGAGAAGTAAAACTGTCTTTTGGCTGAGGATGGGGGCACCTGAAAGATCAAAGAATACTTTAATAAACAAAGATTAAGGGGTCCCAAGCCCCCAGCGTGCCCCCATGCAAAGTGCTGCAGGAAGGGAGGAATGACAGGATTCCAGCATATCTGTACCAAATGGCAGCTCCTCCAGGTGGGAAAGGCAGGCACTCCTCAGCCCAGTCAGGGTTTTATCTGCATCACACACTGCTCAGAAATACTTCCATTATAGATAATGAAGAAATGGTGGCTGCCCAGGAAAGCCTCAGAAAGCTTCCTGCTGCAAACTCCCTGCAGCGATCCCCTTGTGAATCCTCTGCTTCTCACTGTCAAAGGCTAACAGCCTCCATCGTCTGAGCTGGACAGAAAGAAAGGCAACCAAAAATTACTGGCACATTAACAGAAAGAAGGAGTTGTAAATGCCCTAAAATACAAAGGGGAGTGGAGGAGAGATAAAAAACATAAACTCCCTTATTCTGTTTCTATCATTTTTCTTTGTGCATTGCTTAAAAGAAAAAAAGTCCTGTAGAAACACGCATGGATATTTTTTTCCTGCCAAAACACCAGGCAGTCTCCAGAGCATAGAGGGACTGTTATTCCATTTCAGCAGTAGAGAGAAACAAAAAGGCCATCTGCTCCTGGACCTGAGTCACTGAGCTCCGGGAGCTGCAGTGAGTCATATGTTCCCTACATTTGCCGTGGGGTGTCACGGGAATGATTCCTGTCTGTCATTTTTCACTTTACCTCATGACTCCGTAGGATGAACTGTGCTTCCTCAGCATGGGTAAGTGCGTATTTATATGGCAGGCAAGGGAATAGCATTGCAATTTTTGCTTTTCCCCTCACTCCAATAGAAAGCAGTCTTCCATTCACATGGCAGCCTGTTAGAACATCTCTACTAAATGAAGAGAGCAGCTACTGCAGGCACATCAGCCAGCCCAAAGCAAAAGAGAAAATCCAGCCTACAAGGACACAGTCAATTTATACACCCACCCTCAAGACAGGTGTAATGCCTAATTAATATTCAGTTGTTTTCTTACATATTTCAAAGTATAAGTGATGTCATACTTACCTTTAGGCGTAAATTCATGATTGTCTTGTGCCTTTTTTAGCCTCATAACCGCTGAGGATGTTGGTAGTCACACCTTCACTGTAGCTCAGGGCCTTGCATGAGTTCACTTGTCCACTGATACAGGTTCAAGGTATTTTCTAGCATCATGTTGGTACTTGCCCTGTACAGAAAGCCTTAGAAGCAGCACATGGACAGTGCCCGGCAGAAGCCACAGCCATGGTAAACTCTCAGCGGTTCAATGTGCTGGCTTTGTCAGACTTCTCTTAGCCCCTAACACTGTCATCTTGGATTGCCCAGACTCAAGTTTCTTATCTTAAAGTATGTGCTCTGGCATAAGTGTTCTGCAGAAAAAAAAAGAAGCTTCAGGTAGGTTTGCCTAGAGCCAGATTTTGACAAAGGGAAAGCATTTAAGGCAAATTGTCTCAGTGATCAGCAGCAGACAATTGCTCTGTTAGATCCCACTCCTGAGGCTGACCAGGTTTATCAGAAAGAAAGCAGAGCAGAGCAGAGCAGAGCAGAGCAGAGACAGAAAGAAAGGATTGGTTTTTCTCACACTAACTATGCTTGCTTTTATCCAAAAGAGTTGTGAAATTCCTGTATCAGAGAAGAAAACACCAGGGCAAAGTTAGAGAAACATAAGAAAAATTAGTTTAGTTACTGAAGGACACAATCATATATTTCAGGAGAAGAAAAGGCCTTCTGGGTCACATAGCTCATCTGCCTAGACAGCAGGACGGTTGCTGCATGGTCTCTAATGCGTTTTCATTGATTTTTCTCTTTTTTTAATAGTCCAGAGAGACGGCATCTCATCACAACACCCGTGATAAATACCTCTTTGTCCACTTAATTTACTGCAGAGCTGGAAACCTTTTCTTTGTGTCTGCAAACTTTAAAATTTTGAAATTATTTAAGCTCCTTTCCTCTTCTGGTCACTGGTTTATAAACTGAAAACCAGAGTTTCTTAGTCACCTACAGTCAACAGTTAACACAGTACAATGATGACACAACTATTCGTAATAATGGTACAAGAAGTAAAAATAGAAGGGGTGTCATTATCGGGTTCAAGTCATCTCATCAGGCAGTAGGACACCAAGTTTTCACCCTTAAGCAACCAGGTTAAGATTCGGTGTGACTTTTAGATGACCATGCATTAAATAGTTGCTGCATACAGACATAAATCAGATTTTACAATCCATCAGATTTTGAAATCAACTGTTATTAACAAATAAAAACACAGAAAATGGTAACATGCACAAGGTCTACAACAGAGAGGAACGAAAAAGAATAAGAAAAGCAAATAACACTAAATTATTAAATTATAATTAATAATATATTAAATGATATAATTATTGAGTTATTTAAGTATAAACTTACAATCAGAATATGCATTCATCATATCAGACTAAGCTTTCCTAACCTCCAATATAAAAACCTTTGCCTCTAACTATTAAGTCAGGAGATACTGTCTCCATACTTTTGAAAAGTTTTCTGCCATTCCAGTAGCATAGTTCCCAAATAGAATTACAGGACTCTTCAAAGATTAAATGTTTGTGGATCCAGATCTCCAACATCACAGCAAATATAGAAGGACTTAATTCAAAAGTCTACAAGAATAGGGAAAAAAAACCACCAACATAAAACCAAATCAACACACACACACTTGTTGGTGTGAACCTCTTGTTTTTCAGCATGAAAGTCATTTTGGCTTTTTAATTGCCCATTCACATGAGAAACTTTTACCCAGCTCTGAGAACACAGCCTACTTCTGTGTGCAGGCTTCAGGAAATACTGCAGTTGGCATGTTTGTAGCCCCCAGTGCAAAGTGTTCTTCTCTGCTGACTGAAATTAATACCATAAACTTTTTTCTTGCTTCCTACATTATTCAAATATCATAATTGAAAGCTTAGAAAACCTGGCATGCCATTAGACTCAGACACAAGAAACGATGAGCCAAAATGGTTTTGAGACATAATCCTCCAAAGGCAAGTATTCCTCATAGACCCCACAGTCCAAATTTCAGAATTAATTACTTTTGTCATTTGTGACAGGCATTATGAACCTGAATGAATTATATTAGGAATATTTGTAAACAGAGTAATGGATTGAAGAAAGTAATTCCTTTTTTTAGAATCTGCCATGCATTTTGGATGCTGAAACATAGAATGTGGTTGGGGAACAAAGCTAAATTTACCAAGGAAATTCATTGTATAATATTCTGTCCATGGATGAATATCTTTAAATTATTGGCTTGTAACAGACTATCATGAGAACAGGGACCTTTCTGGCTGACAGCAAGAGCATCATCACTCTCTTAAGAAAAGGGCCACCCCAAGGAGTTAATTTCCTGTTTCCCAAGGGCAGGCAGGTGTTCAGCCATCTCCAGGAGAGCAGGGCCCTGGTAACAGAGACTGGAGAAGACAAATGTCATCACTTCAAATGTCCTCCCTTCCTCCTTCATCCCCCAACTGATACACTGAGCGTGATGCCACGTGCTCTGGAATGTCCCTTTGGTCACTTAGGGTCACCTGTCCTGGCTGTGTTCCCTCCCACCCTCCCTGGCACCCCCAACCCCCTCACCAGTGTAGATCACAAAAAGCAGAGAAGGCCTTGGCTCTGTGCAAGCAACACAAAAACATCTCTGTGTTATTAGCCCAGTGTTCAGTACAAATCCAAAACCCAGCCCCAGACCAGCCACCATGAACAAAACTAACTGAACCCCAGCTGAAACCAGCACACCTACCTTCTGCAGCAATGGCTGGACAGTTCCTGTATGTCAAAAAGCTCCTAGTGGGTTGTTTATTTGTATTAAACAAAGTATTATCATTCAAAGTCAATGATGATTTTTTGAAGTGTTTCGTTTTGGTATTATAGAAAAACCTTGTGGTTTTTTTTTACTCAGTTCACTCCTTTTAACACATAGAGAACATTTTCAAGGTGCTTTTATTCTGCACTGGAACACTTCAAGGATTTCATTAAGTATTTTAAGATCTTTGTATAAGAAAGGTTGGGATTTTTCCACAGAATATAAAAAAAAAAATCCATTCAGTATGCAACATCTTTTTGAAGGGAAAAGGTAAAGATGTAGTTACAGCATATACACATGCACAAATCAGTCTGGAATCCACCTTCAAGTTCTCACAGGATGCATGCTGGCTGCATTTTTATCATTTGATGTGTAAGGATCAAATCAATGTTTGGAGAAGATATGGTCTTTTTTGAGCTTGAAAGATGAAATGGTACGCCAGGACAAACAGATATCTACACATAAACCTCTAAGCCCTCCACATAGCTATGAAGAACTAGAGGGAAAAGGACACCTAGAGGGAAAAAGTGTGACTGAGCTTGCAAACAAAGCTGGGAGTGAAAGATGCTAACAGAGTCAGGCTGCCTTCTCTCTCAGTCACTGAGGATGAAAATCAGTGTCTATTCATCTGGTTTCTCTGTGCAGAAAGTAGAAAACTGTTCATCTCATGAATACACTTTTTATCAGGCAGCAAGTATAGCAGCCGAGGAAACTGCAGAGAAGTACACAGATTCTGTAAATTAGAGCAAGTCTTGCTTTGTGAACCTGGAAGCACCACAATGAAGTGTATATCTCTCAAATCAGAAACCTTTTCCCAATGTTTTCTTCTCCAAAGTTGACCCATTAATCCCTGGCTGCTGTCAGAAAGATTCTCTCTGATTTTGTTATTTAACATTTGTTATGTTAAATTTGCTTTTGCAATATTTTACAAGCAGCTACCTGAGAGCCCATTGAGCAGCCTTACTCAGCAAGATTGTCAAGTACCAAAGATCAACTTCTGCTCTCTCAACAGCAGGAGTTAATTATCTTGCCTGTGCATCAGTGACAAGAAATACATAAGTAAAACAGGACAGAAAAATTTTAAAATATACATATAAATATACCTCAGTGTTGGCTCTCAGTCCTACCAGCTTCTTTCACAGCTGCTAACTTTGTCTTTAAAACATGAAACAACTACTCAACCATGCAAATTATAATTCACATCCATTTGTATCCATATAACAAGGAATTATCCATGTGTTGAAATGTCCAGAGTCCAGACTTGTATTCCAGAGCATTGCTGCTGCTTCAGATTATAGCCATAAATGATCATTCTCATCTATTGGATCCACCTTCAAATTAGGATTTGGATATTTTTTTTCCCATGAAGAAGGTTGAGGCCCCACCAGCTGCACCCATCTACTGAACACTGCATTAGTAAATATACACCTATTTACCCAATTGTTTGCAGTTATTTGTACACCACTAACTAGCAGAGTTTGTGTAAATCAGTGCTCAAGCTCCTGTCTTACACTGTTAAGGAGGAGCATTTTGTGTCTCACGAGCTATTCAGAGGAGCACACACCGTGGTCAGAGAGGTGGTGAGCTCTCCTGGGAGCCATCATCAGTTAGCAAACCATCACCTTTGCCATGAACTTTGGAAGCAACAAACAAAAAACAACACCAGAACAGTTTATTTGCCAGCTCTCTAATGCACACCTGGCGTGAGTTTGCCATGGTTTCTGTAAAACTGTTTGGATCAGTTCTGCTGTTGGCTGCTCTTGTTTGTGTTTTCATATTAAGCAGTAAAGAAAGATCGGCGTTCTCCCAGCTCATACTTTCACTAATTTCCTTCAATGTGTGACCTTTATACTTCCTACCCAAGGACACAGACAGTAGCAGAAATATTCAAAATCAGGTACTTGAACTATTTCCTTTCTCTGCTACTTCAAGCACTGTGCTCAACAAATTAACTTTTTAGATTAAATCAAGCAATCATCTCCACATCAGATGAACACATATGTATGAAGAGGTCATCAAGAAAATGAGCATCAAGAAGCTCTTCAAAAGGTTGCATTGCACTTTGATTTGTACATTTCATGTGCACTCAGTTTCACTATTTTATTGCCATAATCAATAATTTAATTTCTTCTTCAAATGTAAATATCTCAGAGCATGGGGTGGGGGGGGAAGAAATATGCATCATCAAAGTAATATTTAAGCAGACAAGAGTTATAGGTACGTATTGTATTGTTTAATATTGTCTTTAATTTGCTTATTTAATGTTCTTTCAGTTTCTCCTGGTTAGGACACAGGCCAAAATGCAACAGCTCAAATTCTAAATTTTTCACTTTCTAATGAGTACTATTTTCTAATTAAATATCTTTTAAAAACATAAACATTTTCTATGGAATATATTCATTCTCTAAATATAGAGATCTGGGTGAAAAAAAATCTCTCTGAATCAGTAGAAGCTCAATTGCATCTCTTCACATGACACAGACTAGCAGGATAATCAACCAACTAGTAATAGATTTATTACTGCTAAATAAAATAAATCCAAAAATCATATTTTATTCTCTTGCATAGGCTCTATCCCGTCACTCTGGTACACCATTAAAGTTCATCAGGCTTAAAGCAGCTAGGAGAATTACAGTTCTTAAGACTGTAACTATGCATTGCCCTGGATCCTATAAATTCTTCTTAATTTCTAATTTCATTATCCTTGGGGGAGTCTATTTTTACAAATTCCAAGAAGTATGGCCACCTACCTGACCAAAGTGGCCCATTTATTCAGATATATTACCCAGAGCTTAGACTTCAGATTTTTCATCGAGTTAAAAGGGGCTTGAAATGCTCCAGCCACCTTCAGGTTCCACAATTACTTTTTCAGTGCAGGGTTAGAAACCTGCCAGGCAAAAGGGAATAAATTCCAAACAGACAGAAGCCTTTCACAGTCCAGAATTACATAATTCAGTTTTACTGTGGTTTCATGCCAGTAATATCTCCTCTTGGAAATAGGATGTCAGACTTGCTGATTAACTAGTCTTTGTTGTCATGACAAACTACAGACTTAATCTTTAACTCTGATTCTGAGCTAAACAGTATTATGCTTTACACGAATATATTCTACCTTTAGCTTTCAAATGCAATTATCATCTTGCTTATGTAGGCTGCTTGCTCTTCTCTATTTAGCCTACAGCTCCTGCCAGTGGAATCTCTTATTTTTACATGGCTTTCAAGATTATGCTTACTTTGTATAGTCGCTGACTGTCCATTTGTACTTCACCTATCTGCATATCCACAAATACCCATTTTAAAATGTGTGTATATATATATATATATATATATTCTTACATAAGAAAAGGTAACATTAAAACAAAATGCACTTTTGCTAGGCTGACACCTCACCTTTCCATTCATTTTTGCAGCCATTCTCTGCCCCACCATCAGGGTCAGGCCCCGTGTGGGGTGAAGAACAGGGTGTGACCTGGGGGTGTGAGAGTCACTGGCCTTTCTGTTAACCCAGAAACACACTGTGCTGGGCTGTTTGCTGTCTAAGTCCTATCAACCTTGAAGGCATCTCTTGTTCTATGCCATTGGGAGGTGTCAAAAAAAGTAAATCATCCAATACCTATCACTACAAAACCATGGCGCAGTCACACAGCTTCTCTATTTTGGATGCTCGGAAAGCAGATAAAAACTGAAAAGGTTTATTACACAGAAACTTTGAGAAAACACGCTGAGGCACAACTGCATTCACTTAGCAAAACAAACACCAGAAATTCTGGATACAAACTATTAAAATAAGGCTAAAGTAAAAGCCAGGAACATAACAGGAAGTCCAGCTCAAGCAAGTGCCAAATTACGCTTGTTTTTAATTCTACTGCCCATTCACAATTTTGTGAAGTGTTATCTATCTACCGATTGCCTTCCTTGGTTAGACCAAGTTAATTTTATTGATGTCAGATTCAGGCAGCTCACTGTTACTATTTATCTTTAATAGGTTTGATGCAACACATTTTTATTGCTAAGTATTGATTAAAGCCTCTGCTTTTGCTCATTTTGATTGCTTTGTTTAATTAGAAAGTCTAAAAACCCTTTTTACTTCTTTTTACTTCTGCATGAAGTACAAATAACATTTTACATTTGCATGTGCATCTTAACAAATTGAATATGCTTTGAAAAACACCTGCCCTTGAGATGAAGGACAGAAAATAAACAAGAAGGCATAAAAAATAAAGGTGCTATAAAGTGAAGTAGCATGGTGTGTTCAAGGTCTGGGCAGAATAGAAGTCAAATCTAACCTGTGCTGCCTAATGGAACCAGGCGAAGTTTATACCATTTATGAGGATATATTTCTGATATTTTAAATTTGAAGTTATTTTAAGCAATGCAGAAATTCCCAGAACTCCAATCCTACCCAGAACTCTATGATGTGGGTGGGCAGTCACAAAGCTACGCCAAAGTAGTCAAGGGTTTATCCAAGGGCAGAAGCACAACCACAGAAAGACAGCAGCAAAGTCTGGGCCCAGGCTCTCAGACAGGCAGAGGAGATTTGCCCTGACAGACCAGACAATTCATGTGTGTGAGCCAACATCCCACCAGCAGCAGCTTCCAACTCTTGTTGACTTAGCTGCGACTGTAAATAGAAGGAATGCCGGATGTTATTTTTTCCCATAGCTTCCAAAAAACTAAAAAACAGATTTGCCACAGATAAAATCTCATTTGCTGGATATCCTTCCAGGCGACACCGTAACAACATTTACTGACATTTGAATTTATGGAATTGCTGATAAGACTAAATTACAGGTGTGAAGAAGAAAACTTCAAAACACATTCTGTGAGTAGATGCAGAATATATTTTCAAATAAAGTATTTTTATTCCTGAGAAGCTGTTTAATTAATTTTTTAAAATGTGAGGAATCAAGTTTGGAAAGCACCAAGCCGGCCTGTTTTCCTTCTCTCGCCTAGGGCAGGATGCATTACTCATTTACTGTGTTGTACTGTGTTTTCTAGCCCTGTCTCACTTTAAACACAACTTCAAAGATATGAAGCATCCCACACTTCCCATGGGAAACTACTCCAAAATACAACAGAGGTTTATTTCTGACATTTAATATTATCTCTTCTCAGCTTCATCCCATTACACTCAATATGTCACCTTTTAACAGAGTCTGAAAATAAGTAGACATGTTTTTTTTCTGAAATCTTGTTTAAGTTTTGAGCACTGTCATCCATATTCTGAGAAAAACATGTTGTGCCACCCCAAGCCTATGCTGACTTATTTCTCAAATGCCACCTCCAAAGCCACACAGCCAGACTTACAGTCACCTTCCTCTCTCAAGGAGCTCCAGGAAAAAAGGAAATTAACAGCTTCTATTCCTACAACTAAAGCTGGAAAAGGTTATAGAAGTACAGTCACAGTCAAAACATTTCTCCATAGCCCTTCATCAATCCCACAGAAACTGACCTATTAGACACCTCTGCTGATCCAAAAGAGCAGAGGACAATTTAGTGTCTATTTCTCACATGCAAATGGATATCCTGGCTTTTTCCAAAGGAAACTTGGTATATCCTGTATCCTATAACGTAGATTCATTTGACGGTGGGGTCCAATCTTAATAATAAAAGAATTATTTCAATGAAGCAAAGGTGAAAGTGGTGAGATCTGCTGCATAGCAATAACTGAGGCTCCCAGCTCCCTGAATGCAGAGCTGCTCTATATTGTACCACCATATACAGCAAAAATTCTGCTTTCCACATCTGATGGACAAGAGAATGGTATCACTCCCTCCAGACTGGAAGTACAAAAAGATCAGAAGCTACAAGAAGAATTGCAATGATATGAGAATATACTTATTATTTGCTAATTATATACCTGCTACTAATTACATATATATACATGTACATACGCACACATACATACATATACATATACATTATATAGGTTTAGGTTTAGGTTTAGGTATACATATAACATATAACATATAACATATAACATATAACATATAACATATAACATATAACATATAACATATAACATATATAACATATATACCATATAACATATATAACATATACCAATACATATACATATACATATACATATACATATACATATACATATACATATACATATACATATACATATACATATACATATACATATACATACACAAGAAGCTAATCCACCATGCCAACAGCTAATTCAAAATGCTGCCTTTACAGCAGCAAGTGGACTCTGGGTTACCTTTGTGCTCTGTGAAAACACACAAGGAAAACAGAAACAGAAACAAAAAGCTCTTTAATATGTAACTCTTGCTCTATTTCTTTGGTAGCTGCATACCTTAAAGGGGATTTGAAAGCACTTCAGCACAACAAGGGCTGCTCTAAAGGACGCTAGTGCAAAATGCAACATTTAATTACAAAACTACAAACCCATCAGAAAAATTAACAACAGTTTTTGAGGGCTGACCAGCCCGTATATAACCTGATCCAAAGCAAAAAAATCCCAATATTACTGTTCATGGAGCAATGAACAACATTGAACAGAAGAGTGTCAATCAGAACTTGCATAAGGGGTGTAGGCTTTGATCTTACTTTCCCTTATGGAACCTATTTCCAATTAATATGTCTTTCCCACAGTGAAAATAATCTGATGAGATCTATGAAAAGGTTTTCTATGTCCAAAATTTAGCCTTTTAAATTTTGTCAGCACTACCACTGAGATCAGAAAAAGTTCAAAATGTACGACTGAAAGTTTTCTGAATCATTATGGAGTCAAAATGAGAACTGGTACCAGATTTGGGGTGAATGGATGGCCTACTAAACTTTTGAATACATTTTTGATGAAAGCCAGACTTTCACTTTAAAATAAAATAATTTAAAAAAAAAATCAAAGTGTTGCTGCTGGACATGAAACAAGTCACAGGGACACAGCTGAAGGTGTGGTGAAGGAAGGAGAGAACTTTATTTTTTCTCTCAGAATTTACAGGTTTCTAACCACAGCCAGGGATTGGACAGCCAGGATAACACTTTCTCACTGCACTGGCCATGAGAGATGCCCATCACAAGATGTACATCAAAAAGAATGTACACATATCTATGTTTACAGCTCCTGTCCTGGGAAAGTCTTTAGAAACTATGTCAACAAGATCGAAAAACTGAGTTTTCAGAGTGACATCAAAGGAAGAGAAAACTGACAAAATTAAGACCTTTTAAGAAACTTTCAATGACCCTGTTGCCTGAGTTTCCCATTGGATTTATCCTTCAATATTATTTATTTTTCCAAAAGGTCAGCACAGAGCCTAGCAGCAGCAGCGACCTCCTATGACACACAAAATAATGGTGCAATCAGGAATTCTTTCAAGGGCTGCAGCCTGATCACATGTGTGGTTTCAAAGGAAACAGTGCAATTCAGTTACCTACAGGTACCAAACAGAAGTGTGGGGTTTTAACCCTGTGATAGCATGGTAGCAGGAATAAGACCTTTCTTATATGGAAGGAGATGGAAAAGGACACTGTTTAAAAAAACACTCATGAGTACTTTGAGAGATCAAGCTCTAAGTGACTGTGGTATTTGAAAGCTTGATCATATCTGTCCCTTCAGATATTCTGGAAAATCTTTGAGGCCTGATTATGGGTTGTGATGTATTTATCTGAAATACACTGTTCAGACATTTAGTACTGATAAAACAAAAGTCATACCATGTAATGAAAACAGTACTGAAGAAGAAGACTGCAAAATCATCAGAGACAAGCATATGCTGCTGCAAAAGACTTAGAAAGTTCTCAAAGGTAAAAAACTTTGCTGATATGGGACAAAAATAAACAACTTGATTCAGTTTTATGCCCTTTAATGGTTTAAATTCAAAATTCAGAGTATAGGTTGGAAGATCAACCAAGAAAATCTTCTCTGGTAAAACTCCTCCTGGATTAGGGGTACTTCAGTGGTCCCACTCAAATGCAGTACTCTGTGGCTTGGTAGATGGTAATGAATTTGTCCCGAAAAATTTTGCAAGGCACTTGGTAAAGCTGTGCTGTTGGCAAAGCACCATTCAAACTGTTCTTGTGGTATGGGTATAATAATTTTGGAAAGATCTCTTGTGCTTAATTGTAAACATCTCTGATGGCATTTGATGATTAACTGTGCAAATAACTTAAAGATGGTAGGTGCCATCTTTTTAGGCTAGTGTCGTGGTTTTAAACAACATGGAGACACCAAGGTCAGTGGGGAAGGAGGGCACTCCAGGCACCCGAGCCGAGACTCCTCTGCAGGCTGTGGTGATGAGCGTGGTGAAGCAGCCCGTGGGTCCAAGAGGGATGCAGAGATCCACTCACTGCCCCTGGGGGAGGTGCCCATGCCAGCAGGTGGATGCCTGGAGGAGGCTGTGATCCAGTGGGAGACCCAGTGGACAGAGAGAGCCCTTGCCTCCTGACTGGAGCAGCCTGTCCTTGGAAGACTGCACCTCCTGGGAAGAGAGACCCATGTCATAGCAGTCTTGGGAGGACTGTGCACCCATGAGAGGAATTCACGCTGTAGCAATCTGGGCAGGACTGCTGCTCGTGAGAGTGGACCCACGCTGGAGAAGTTCACAGAGAACTGCCTCCTGTGGGAGAGACCCCACGGCCTCACGGGGGAAGGACTCCTCTTCCTGACCAGTGGAAGAGAATCTTGGTGATGAACAGACCAAAACCCCTATACCCTGTCTCCCTGCGCTGTCAGTGGGAAGGAGGAAGGGGCTGGGGGGAAAAGGTGTTTGTAATGGCTTGTTTTACTTCTCATTATCCTCCTCTGATTCTGTTAGTAATAAATTCACTTTGTATCTCTAAGTCAAGCCTGTTTTGCCCTTGGAGTGTTTTTTCCTGGTCCCTATCTCAAGTCAGAAAGCCTTCATTAAATTTTTCTCTCTCAGCAAGGGAGGGTGAGTGAGTGACTTTCATGGGTGCCTGGCATCAGGCCTTGTTCTGAACAGCTCAGCCATAAATGCCATTGCAGGAAGAGCAGAAAATCCCACAGCTCCTGTGTGTCACTTTTCTGCACCGATTTAGTGTTACTGCCTAAGTCATGGGGTCTGAATTGCCTGCAGGCAGCCAGGCTCTGGAGACAACCCTGGCTTTGGAATGTTGTAGGGTCTTGTTCCCCCAAAGCCCATATCCAGAGCCCAGTGCTGGAGATAAAGTAATTCTTGGCTTTCCAGCACTGAAAATACCAGTGGATTCTGTTTTCCCAAGAATTTGGGGGTTATTCAGCAAAAATTTATGGTGGCCCGGGTTGGCCTGGGCTTTTAACACTCCCTGGATTCATGGGATTGGAGATTCCAGCATGTACCACACATTTCTTTTCAGGGAAATCCCTTGATCCCCAAGTCCATGTGAATTCAAAGCAAAAACCCTGGGAGCTGAACATGACGGGAAGTTTCCTGGGAATTCTGAAGCATTTGGTGTGTCCTAAATGTTAGGTTTGATTTAATGCAAATTTTCCAGGATTGTGTGTTCAGAGTTGCTCGTTTAGGAATGACCAAGTCTGGATTTGGATTTGTGGCACCTAGCATTCCTTGTGTCAGCTTTAGGTCTGGATTGGTGGGAATTGTCGGAGAAAAGAAAAGGGAATTGAAATGCACAGCTCCGTTCTCAGAGAAA